>NC_140583.1:123489455-124689455 GCF_964204655.1 Triturus cristatus
TCTCTCACTCTCTCACTCTCTCACTCTGTCTCACTCTCTCACTCTCTCACTCTCTCACTCTCTCACTCTCTCACTCTCTCACTCTCTCACTCTCTCACTCTGTGTCTCTCTCACTCTCTCACTCTCTCACTCTGTGTCTCTCTCACTCTCTCACTCTGTGTCTCTCTCACTCTGTGTCTCTCTCACTCTGTGTCTCTCTCACTCTGTGTCTCTCTCACTCTGTGTCTCTCTCACTCTGTGTCTCTCTCACTCTGTGTCTCTCTCACTCTGTGTCTCTCTCACTCTGTGTCTCTCTCACTCTGTGTCTCTCTCACTCTGTGTCTCTCTCACTCTGTGTCTCTCTCACTCTGTGTCTCTCTCACTCTGTGTCTCTCTCACTCTGTGTCTCTCTCACTCTGTGTCTCTCTCACTCTGTGTCTCTCTCACTCTGTGTCTCTCTCACTCTGTGTCTCTCTCACTCTGTGTCTCTCTCACTCTGTGTCTCTCTCACTCTGTGTCTCTCTCACTCTGTGTCTCTCTCACTCTGTGTCTCTCTCACTCTGTGTCTCTCTCACTCTGTGTCTCTCTCACTCTGTGTCTCTCTCACTCTGTGTCTCTCTCACTCTCTCACTCTCTCACTCTCTCACTCTCTCACTCTGTCTGTCTGTGTCTCTCTCACTCTCTCACTCTGTCTGTCTGTGTCTCTCTCACTCTCTCACTCTCTCACTCTCTCACTCTGTCTGTGTCTCACTCTCTCACTCTGTCTGTCTGTGTCTCTCTCTCTGTCTGTCTGTCTCTGTTTGACTGTCTCTGTCTGTCTGTTGCCCTCCATCGATCTTTTCTTAATATTAACGAATCTTTTTGATGCTGCTGGCAATGCTGGTCCTGAGTTGTCATTGACTTTGGTAAAATTCTTTACGCTATACATAGTGCTTGCTTCAGGCTTTATTACATGTGTAGGTGGGTACCTATTATTCTATGTAATACATTGGATGCTCTTGCTAGCTTAAAAAGCTTTGTGCATTCAGAAATATTTATGTAGTCGACAGACAAGAGGATAGGTAAAATTAAATTAAAAATAAATAAACCTACTCACCTTGCGCTTGCCTTATCGCTGATTCGGCGATGCAATGAGCCCAAGGTGAGTGGTTTTTTATTTTTCTTAAATTTAATGTTTCTTATCCCTTTGTCTGTCGACTCAACTCACCCCTCTCCTCCCTCCCCCCTTCTCCCCCTCCACTTCCCTCTCCCCCACTCCACCCTGCCACCAATCTTAGCTGTGCCTTGTAATAATATATCTTCTTATCAAGTGTTTTGTCAGATTTGCAGGATAGTCACTCACTATGTACTTGTGTACAATTGTCATTTATTTAAGTAAATGTATTTTATATAGTTATCCTGAACGTGTGGTATGTGATTGGTCCATATTTTGGGTATCTCTGTTGTAAGTGGATTAAGAACGAAGGGCAAGCTCGTGGAAGGCAGATTTCTTTGAATCTTACCACACCCCAAAATAATTCTCACCACATAAACCCCTGTTATGAGCTGTCTCATCTGATGTAGCCATGACATTGAAATCGTGAAGGTTAGAACAGAAATGTCTAGAAAACGAGACTTCTCAAGCTACTCATGCAGGATATGGACTGTAATGCTACCAACCATTCTCACTCCTGCACTCTTTTTCAGAAGTAGGCACTAACATAACATTGGGGAACTTGTGGGTCTGTGTGAATGAACATCTGATTGAATAATTGTTGCTTCATCCTCTACTATATTTGCTAAACATAGCGTAATAGTCTGTAGGTGAAACTTCATTGTTAGAATGGTTTGCTCAGTGACTCTTTGTTGCTTTATTGAAGCTTCACCACTGGCTGAAAAGCCTCACTTAAACCTCTTTTAGTCTCTCCTGTGGCCCACAGTTGTTTTTAAAGGCAGGACTTTGGAATGGTGCTGCACAGTTAGAGCTTTATTCCAGCCAGTTATTTCCCTATGAGGTGCTATAAAGGTCTAGGACCAGGCGTCACCCATGGGGGCTGTCACTTGATTAAGACCTTTGCATTAAACCATCATCACCCAGTTACCCCTCACATAAGACTTTGAGGAGCACTTTGTAACTCCGTGTGGACCTGTCGGTATGCAAGTACCTCCGACAAAACCAGAATCTAGAACCCCGTCTCCATAAAACTGGTCACTAGTAGGTGAAACTCTGTATACAAAACAGAAGGGAAATGCAGGAAAGTAGTGTGGTCAATGGGCAGAAATCTGCTATGTGTTAGGAAGAGCTGCAGCAGTTTCAAAATCTATGTCCAGAAATATTAAATGTTTACAACCTGGGACAGCAACAGAGTGGAAGAGCCAAGAGTATTCCAACGAAAGAAAGTACTGAGTTTTGTCTGAGACGCTTGCGCCTCGACATACCCGAAGACCTGATTTTAACCATTTAAGAGCTGGGTATATTTATATTGTGTACAATACTGGATTTGAAAGATCTAGTGCTACAAGTAATAAGCTGACATCGGGTCATCACGAGGCAGCAAAGAAAGGAGCAGGATGGACCTGGGAGAAACGCGGCGGTGAAACCCAGACTCTGAAGCTAGGGGTAGGTGTTGTCCCATCTCCTTTTTCTAGACCTTTGAAAGTAATCCTGGTGTACATTTGTATTCTTTCAGGGAGCCCATGTGCCACACTTGCAGAAGGATGTGGTTTATTAGGTCTCGCCCAGCGTTTGCAGCGAGCATGTGCTGCTCTCGCTACGCGAGTGCCCTTTTGCAATTGATTCAGCCAAAGCTCGTACAGATGGACAAAGATGGCTGCACTCGCCATTCAGCCAAAGATAAACATGCACCCGTATGTGCATGTGTACGTACGGACAGTGGACAATCCGGCGCCATGTTGTTTTGCTTGTGCCATTGTCATGGCAACAAGCGCACGGGGACCGAGTAAACTACCCCACTTAACAGATCGCAAATCACTGCCCCAACGTAGAGGATAAATTATGGGGCTCGACTGCAAGCGTGCGCTCCCCACTGCGCTGACCAAAAACTTGCCCTCATGCACGAGTGCGCGTCGTGACTGTTACTTCTTTACTGTCAGCCCCTGAAATACCACTCTGCTCTGATTACCTTTGAAAGGGAGTCTCTGTTGCCGGTCCCAGGCTAATCAGCTTTCTTCCTTCGCTGCTCCCCGGCTCCAGATACGGTGTTCGGTGGCGATGGGGGGGAAGGAGGGGGGAGCACGGAGGCCTGGTTGCCAAGAGACGCCCGCGCCTCCTCCACTCCCAGCATTGCTTCGTCCAGACGAGCCCCTTTGTTAATGTTAATGACTTGTAAAGTGCATGTACACCGGGTGGTTTCATGGCGCTGCGAAAGGTTCTGTAAGCTACCAGTGGACATATTAATTATGGGCTTGTGCAAATAACAGCGTTTTAAGGGACTTCCTGAATTGTAAAATGTCAGTGCAGGACCGGATCTCCAGCAGGAAGGAATTCCACAGTCTGGGGGCAAGTGTTGCAAATCTGCGGCCTCCCTGTCGTACCCGTTTGAATGCGGGGATGGTGAGGAGTGAGAGATGAGCAGAGCGAAGGTTACGAGTGGGAGTGTGCCTGAGTATCAGGCTGTTAATGAATTTGGGGTTATTGCTGTGTAGGGATTTGAAGATAAGGCAGCCCACCTTAAAAGCGCAGCGTTGAGAAATAGGGAGCCAATCTAGGTTGACTAAGAATCATTCTGGCTGCCTGATTTTTGGCCATCTGCAGCCGTTTAAGCAAGTAGATTGGCATACCCAAATACACAGAATTAGCATAGTCCTGGTGCGACAGGACAGTAGCTACTACAACTTGGATCAAAGCTTCTTGTGTGTGAAAACGGTGTATCTTCTTAAACTGCTGCAGTTGGAAGAAACATTTAGAAATAACCGAGCCAACCTGAGTTTTCAGAGACCTGTCACTGTTGAGGGTGACTCCTAGTATATTGGCCGAGGGGGAGAGAGCGGGTGGAGGACCTAGCTCTGATGGCAAGTAGTGTGGGACCCAAAACTTATGGCTGTCCCCAGTAAGAACAAGCTCTGTCTTACCAGGGTTTAACTTAAGGTGGTTGTGGTCCATCCATTGTTGAATATGTAGCTGGTGGCCTGAAATTCGGTGACAGAGCTGTGTGAGTTGTCAACCGTGAAAACTAATTGCAGGTCATCCGCATAATTACAGACCATCACCTTCCTGTCTTTAAGGGACTGGATCAGGGGAACAATGTAGAGATTAAAAAGGTGAGGAGAGGGAGCGTAGCCCTGTGGAACACCACAGGTGGTTTTACGTGGTGGGGGCCAAAAAATGGTCTTGGCGGATGGCCTGGGACCGATCCTCCAGGATAGAGGTGAGCCAGCGAGCCGCCACACCTTGAATGCCAGCATGTTTGACACAGTCGACCAACATAGTGTGGTCGACCGTGTCGAAGGTGGCGGAGAGATCCAGTAGCACCAGTGCCTGGGGGGAGCATTTATCGGCGTTGTCACGAAGAGAGAAAATTACAGTTTCAGTAGAATGGGCCGGCCGCAACCCTGCCTGATAAGAGTTGAGGTATTTAGATTCCTCCAAGAAGGCGGACAAGCATTTGGCTGCGTGAGCCTCTAGTACTTTTGTCAGAAACAGGAGCAGGGAGATGGGACGGTAGTTAGGCAGAAGTGCGGGGTCAGCTCCAGGTTTCTTCAGGAGGGAGACCACTATAGCTTTCTCGAAGGCTGTAGGTATTTGGCTGGAAGGAAGTGATTCATTCAGTAAAGTGAGTGCCGGACCCGGGTAGACTGATAAACAGTCTTTGAGTATGTGAGGTGGACAGCAGTCAGAGCAGGCTCCTGATTTAACTTTCACTAGGAGCTCCTGAATGATCTTGGTGCTATTGGTGGGGAAGCAGCTGAGTGTGCAATTGTTTCTGTGCATGGTAGCGGAGGTCAACATGGGGGGGATGCTTAGGAATGCTGGCTTTGATGGTGGTGATTTTATCAATGAAATAGTCATTTAGTGAGTTGCACAGTGCTTGAAATGGCGTAACCTTTGCGAGGATTCTATCTGGATTGGACAGTTCATTCGTTATGACAGATATTTCTTTGGAGCTTTTGCTGGAATTGAGGATGCGCATGTAGAAGTGAGATGCTTTAGCTGCGAGAATGGCCTTCATATATTCTTTCCGGGCTGTGGTATACAGAAATTTCTTGTCAGGGGATTATTCCTGTCGCCACTGCCTCTCTAGTTGGCGCAAGGCTAGTTTCGGAGTTTTAAGTTCAGAAGAGGACCATCTCTGGGTGTCGGCATGTCGGGCTAATTTAACTTTCCTAAGGGGCGTGTGCTTGTTACTGGCCTCGAGAAGCCATTGAGAGAGATTCGCTTCAGTCAGTGCCATGAGACCGGTGTGTGTTGGTCAAGGAAGTCTTTTATTGATGGCATTCCATTTCCTGGCAAAGCCGCCTTCGGCTGTGCTAATTTTGTGGATGATCGGGAGTACGAGCGTAAATTTTAATAGATGATGGTCAGACCAAATACATGGGACAATTGTGGGGATTGAAGTGGTCAGGCCACTAGTCCAGACTTGGTCCAGGATGTGCCCTTTCAGATGGGTGGGAGAAGAGACCTGTTGGGTGAAGTTTAAGTTGGTGAGGAGGTCCGACAGCTCAGCAGATTGTGGTCCTTCGTGAGGGTCATTGTACCAATAATTAAAGTTACCTACGAGGAGGACCTTGGCGTGGTCAATGGCGAGTTTAGCAATCTGTTCGGTAAGTGATAGGGGAAAGTGAGCCATCTGGTGTGGTGGCCTGTAGACTAATACGCAGACAAATGTGTCAGTGGTGGATTAGAGTTGAATTACTATGTTCTCCACCTCCTTGAGGGAGAGACTGGTCAGAGAGCTGAACCTGAGATTAGTGTGAATTTTATTATTTATTTATTTATTTTAGTGTTTTATAGAGCGCGAACATGACCCATGAGTGTATCAGAGCGCTTTACATGGTTAACAGGAAAAAAAAAACATCATAGAGAAACAGTACAAACAGTAAAGTAACACAAGCAGAGAAATATAACATATAGGGGGGGGGGATGAGGGAGCATGGGGGCAAAGGGAGCACACATGAGAGCTAAAATTCAAGCTAGGGTTGGCAGAGACTGTGGCCCCCTTGGGTCTCGGTGGAGTCCGGTTATAGGGTTGCGGAAGATGCAATAGTCATGGAATCAAGCAGCAAGTCATATCTGCCGAGAGGAGGACTTAGTACAGGAATTTACCCATGAGGAAGGTTTTGGCTTCCTTCTTGAAGCGAGCAAGAGTGGGGATTCTTCTGATAACGGGCGGGAAGGAGTTCCAAATTCTTGGTGCTGCCCCGGTGAATGCCCTATTGTAGGTTCTTTTTTTACGAAAGTGGGCGGGTCGGAGCAGGAGACTGTTAGTGGATCGAGATTTCCTGTTTCCTCCCGATAGCACAAGCTTCTGTGAAAGGTATGCAGGGGAGTTTGCGTATAAGGCCTTGTGTGTAATGCACGCCAGCTTCAACTGTATTCTGGCCTCTAGAGGGAGCCAGTTTAGGGCTTTCAGATGTGGAGAGATGTGGTCGAATTTCCTGGTGCCGGTGAGTAGTCTGGCTGCCGCGTTGAGACAGGCTTTTAGCGGTGCCAAGGAGCGCTTGGGTAGGCCTGTGAGGGTGGAGCATCCAAATTCCAGTCTGGATATGACTAGAGCTTGGACTGCCATTTTCAAATCTGGAGCATCGATGAAGGGTTTTAATTTCCAGAGGTAGCTCAGGTGGAATCTGGCTGCCTTGGCCATTGAATTAATGTGGTTACGCATGTTCAGGTTGCAGTCAAGAAAAATGCCCAGTGATTTGGCGGAGTCCACGATGGTCGGGGGACAATTTAGGGCTGTGATGGCCTTGAACCACACCTGTAGCTCCGGGTTGGCTTTGGATGGGGAGATCAGGAGAAATTCAGTTTTCTTGGCGTTGAGTTTTAGTTGGTTAGTGGCAAGCCACTGAACGGTTAGTTTCAGGGTTTCGTTCAGGGCGAGGACCTCCTTGAGTGAGGAGATATTGATGTAAATTTGGGTGTCATCCGCGTACATGTGGTAGGAGATATTGGCGGAGCGTAGAATTTCAGTGAGAGGCTCCAAGTAAAGATTAAAGAGGGTAGGAGACAGGGTTGAGCCTTGAGGGACTCCAACCGTGACCGGGGTGGGAGCGGATAGTTTGCCATCAATGAGGAATCTTTGAGATCGGTTATGGAGGAAGGACCTGAACCATTCAAGGACAACGCCATCCAGACCCATCCTGTGTTTAAGGCGTTCAAGTAGTTTTTCATGATTGACAGTGTCGAAGGCGGAAGATAGATCTAAAAGGATTAGGAGGCATGTTTTGCCTTGGTCCAGGGCTTGGAGGGCGTCGTCCAGAATGTGGAGCATGGTTGTTTCAGTGCTGTGCCCTGGTCTGAATCCTGATTGGAAGTCGTCCAGCAGGTGGAAGTTGTCGATGTGTTGACTAAGCTGGTATTGTACGCATTTCTCTAACACTTTGGCTAGTAAGGGTATATTAGAGATGGGTCTGAAATTGTCTGGTGCGGCGGGATCAAGCGTTGGTTTTTTTAGAATAGGAAGGACTTGGCCGGCTTTCAGGGGGTCCGGAATCGATCCCTGCTGGAGAGAGGCGTTGATCATCGCGGTCCAGCAAGGAACAATGGCACGGGAGGCCGCAGCGAGGCAGTTGGATGGTAGCGGGTCATTGAAGTGGTTGTTTGGGTTTAATGTAGAGAGGATTTTAGCAATGGAGTCTTCGTCGTAGATTTTGAAGTCGGTCCAGCAAGCTTCGTTTTTGGGTAAGCTGCTTTTTAAGTTTTTAATAGCTGCAACCCCATAACCTCCCTCCCCCCCCCCCCCCCCTCCCCCCCCCGGTTACCAGGCAACGCCCGAGGTTGGGTCCAATCCCAGCGCGACGGGCCCCTGACGTCAGGGGTTTAACGAGGAAGCACTTTGGAGACTTTGTGTGTCGTTGGTGCTGCGTGCTCCTCTGGTCAGGTCTTTTCTACTCCTCCGAAGGCTCTTCCCAGGTAGGGCTCTCTTCCCAGTACGCCCTCTCCCTGCTCTGAGTTCGAGTGCCACAAAGCTCTCTGCTCTAATCTCCCGTGTCTCTCTCTCTGCCCTCTGTCCCTGAATGCGCCTGCCTGCACAGGGTGTGTTTCCTCAGCGCCCATCGCAAACTTGACTCCGAAGCACCATGGGATTCATGCCTTCCGCCAGGGGCTGGTAGTTTCGAGCAACCCCCAGACCCGGACTAGCGCCTGCCGCTCCCAGTAGCCCGCCAGTGGGCGCTAGCCGCTGCCATGGTCTCCCTGGACCTTCCGAAGCTTCCACGCATCTGGAATTATTGGCTGCTGTTGGCCATTTACCTACTGTTCCTGGTCCTGGGTGCCCTGGTCTTCATGGGCATCGAGGCGCGGCACAAGGGCGCCCTGCGTCAGACAGTCCAAGAGGCCCCCCCAGCGCTTCCTGCTGAACCACCCCTGCATAGCATCTTCTTCCCTGGACAAGCTTCCGGAAGAGGTGATTATAGCAGATAATTACGGTGTCTCGGCGCTTGGTAACGGCTTGGACATTGAGAACTGGGAGTACACTTCCGCCCTATTCTTCATGGCCAGCGTGCTCACTACAACAGGTACGAAGTGCAAGGTAGAGTCATGTTACCGTACTTGGGTTTGTAGTGGACCAGCATGTCGTCAAGATATTGGTCGTAAAAAGTACCCATCATTTGGGTGAAGTGTACCCCTTGTTTCACTACTCTAAGCCCCGGTGCACCTGCACTTGCTGCACTGTTTATAGAATCACCCCTGCACTTGTCTTTATATTACTTCATCTGGGAGCGGAGGGAGGCTTCCAACAGTGCTTACTGAAGATCACACCCTGACGTCTACAACACGAGACATGCCGCTTGCTTCTGCCTATAAACTCGGAGGTGTAGCACGTAAAATTCCTGGTGGTAATTTATATTTAGCCTTCAGGTCCAGGTGGCATTCACTGTCCCTATATCCTGACTTAGAGTCCTGGTTATCACTGTAGTACCGCTTACAAGACTTGGTGCTATGGCATCTGTACACCTGATGACCAGGTTGTAAATGCTATAGCGCCTTAAGTTTAAGTGGTAATTACTGTAGCCCCAGCACCTTTGAAAGCACAGGTCGTAATTTCTTCAGCTCTGAAAACCCAGATGCTATTAAGTTAAAGCCATTTGCTTTACTATACAATACCATTAGCAAAGCAAATGGCTTTAACTTAATCAAAGGCGAGACCTATTGCATTTTCAATGCTTCTTCTCGGTAGTTGTGAGTCTTGGCTTATCATAACGGCCAGTGAGGAACCCTTTTCGAATCCCAGGATTTCTCAATCTCTGCTTTCAGTCACTTTTACAAATTTAAGCCCCGCCTGCTCTCTGAAATGAAACATGAGCTCTGCTTCTAACACCTTTCCGTACAGAGGTGCTTTTAACTGATGGCAAGAACAGAGCCAGCTTTGTCCAATGTAGCCTCTGCATAAAGCTTCTTAAAAACAGATCTTCAACAGCAATCGTCTAGAATGACTGCTGTCAGTTTGCCAGATGGCCCTGGTTAAAGAAAAGAACTGTGAAAATAAATATTTAGATTCGAGTATTGTAGGTAAATAGAATGCAGGGCACTTTGTTGGCAAGGCTTCAGTGTATGGCTCCACAGAAAGGGATCGTTGGCTCTTCGTCCCTGCGATGGCTCAGTGCCAAGACAGAGCACTTTTGACTTCACTCTCTCGAGCAGGTTACATAATGTCGTCCTCTAAACACAGGTTTCACTGTACTCGGCTGGCTCCCTTCCAGAACCACGGTGCACTTCCCCGCCAAGGCCATGTGTTCTGGGTTGTAGCAATAGCGTCTCTGTTCTTCGAGCGCTCCATGCACCTCTTGCTAGGTTTTCCCTGAAAGTACTTGGTAGAATGTTAATTTTGGGAATGTACCTGCAGCGTTTGCTCTGATGGACCGCAAAGTAATTGAACACTTGATAAAAACCATGGTGTTTGCATGATTGGTCTCGTCTTTGCCGCATTTAATTTTTATAACCGCCTTCATTTTAATTCGATGGTACTTATGGGTGTGCTATGAAGATTCTTTTTTTATTTTTTTTAAAATTCTTTTTATTAACTTTGCTCATGGTCACAAACAGAATACAGCCATCGGCAGAATGCATAGTGACTAAGTCCTGCGCACGATACCCATACAATTCTACATAATAAACCAAGGACATGCTCAGAATGGACCCCCCTCCGCCCCACCCCGAACACCCCGAAACCTCTTCCATGAAACCCACACCCTATGCCACTTTTTTGCACAGCCCCTGGCCTTGTATGTGGTTTCTTCCGCCCTATGACACCAATCCAAGTCCCTGTGCCATTGATCCCACTGCGGCGGCTCCCGCGCCCCCCAACAGCTGGCAATGTTGCGTTTCGCTACTCCGGCCGGCAACGCAAGCCAAATTTCATGGTACCTGGACCAGTCAGTGGAGCCTTTAATCATGAGAAGAAGCCACTAGGGCTCCACCGGGACCTGCGAACCCACCACAATCGACATCGTCCGAGCCACCTTCGTCCAAAAGGGTACAATGTTCGGGCATGCCCAAAGGATATGATAGAATGACCCTTCCTCCTGGCATCCCCGCGCGCATAACGGGGACAAGCTCCTACCCCATGCGAAAAGGTGGGTACGCGGGTAATACACCCGATGTAGGATCTTTAGCTGCACGAGGCGGAATCTTACCCGAATAGCCACCTCGCGCGGGCTTTGTAAAGCATCCTGCCAGTCATCGTTCTCGAGGAGGCCTATGTCTACCTCCCACCTCTCCCGCAGGGACTCCAACGGATCAGGCATATTGTTTGAGTTTACGATAAATGGTATCCGTGGGCCTACGTAAGATGGGATCCAACAAAAGCCTGTCCTCCATGGGAGAATACTCCGGGATAGAAACGTCCGGGCTCACCTGGGACCGCAGGGTATGTCGAAGGCGAAGATAATGAAACCGCTGGGACTCGTGCATTCGGAATTCTCGTTGGAGGTACTCAAAGGATCTGGGGGCCTCTCTTTTCCAGACATCCCCCAGGTATTCTATTCCAATCAACCTCCAGCCCTTGAAGCCCGTAAGTCCCATAACCTCTGGCAGAAAATCTCCCACCCACAAAGGGGTCCTCCCAGTCAGTGCACCAGCCCACCCCAGGAAGCGATTCGCCTCCCGCCAGCACTGCAGCACCACCCTCGTATGCGAAGGCAGGGCTCCACGCCAACGGCGCGAATATAGGAGTGGCTCGCAAGAGCCTCCCGGCATTGCATACCTGTCGACCCGATAGGCAGGTTCCGAACTCGGCGCGTATACCCAATCGTTTACCACCTGCAGTTGGGAAGCCCAATAATATAATTGGACATCCGGGAGGGCCAACCCCCCCTCGTACACTCCTCGTGTGAGTTTACGTATAGCTATCCTCGGGCTGCCACCGTCCCACAGCAGCGTGCGGATCAATCGAGATATGCGCCTGAACACTCCACTCGGGATTGGATACGGCGTATTCTGCAGGACGTACAGGAGCCGCGGCAAGGCCAGCATTTTGAATAGTGCAGCCCACCCGGCAATAGTGAGAGGCAGGGACCGCCAGTGGGCCACATCAGAGGCAAGCCTCACCAAGTGTGGTTCAATGTTTTCCGCTAGGAATTCCGCGCTATCTCTGGTGACATAAATCCCCAAATACCGGAAGCCTTTAGTTTCCATCAATGCCGGGCATCCCGTTGGGATTCTCGGCGGCGGGCCAGAGAGGGGGTAAATGAGAGACTTGGACCAATTAATGGAGAAGCCAGAATAGCTCCCGAACAACTCGAAGAGGTGAAGCGCCTGGGTGATCGAGTGGTACGGGCGGGCCATATAGAGGACAATATCGTCCGCATACAAGGATATACGCTCTTCCCAGTCGTCATTGAGCGCCAAGCCCCAAAAAGACCTATCCCGCCTGATCCAATTCGCCAACGGCTCGAGAGCGAGGGCAAAAAGCAGTGGGGACAAAGGACACCCCTGTCTGGTCCCCCTCCGCAGGTGAAACGTTCGGGACATAGCCCCGTTCACCCTCACCCTCGCAACTGGCTGCTCATACAGTAACCTCACCCAGCTACAAAAGGTCGGGCCAAAGCCCAACTTCTGGAGGACCATAAAGAGGTAGGGCCACTCGATACTATAAAAGGCCATTGATGCATCTAGGGACATCAGGGCCGCTTGAGTATCCCCCACCGCCTCCGTCATGTACAGGACTCCATACATCCTTCTCAGATTATGCCTGGTGCTCCGATGGGGCATGAAACCTGACTGGTCTATATGGAATAAGGTCCGGCAAAACCGACAATCTCGTCGCCAAGACCTTAGCCAATACTTTGGCCTCCATGTTTAACAGTGAGATTGGCCGGTATGAAGAACATAGGTCTGCCGGTTTCCCTGCCTTATGTATGACTACTATCGTGGCTTCTCTCTGATCCGGTGGGAGCCTACCCACCTCTCGTGCCTCCAGGAGCATGCTCCGCAACGCGTCAATAATCACACTAGCGTGACTCCTGTATAGTTCCACCGGGATCCCATTAGGCCCAGGAGCCTTCCCTGCCTGCAGGGAGTTAAGGGCTTCCCCGATTTCTGCTCCCGTCAGGACGGAATCCAGACGGCTGGCTTGATCCCGCGAGAGAGTCGGGAGCGCAAAGTCTCTCAAGAACTCCTCACAGTCCCGTTCCGACCTGGTGCAGACCGGTGAATAGACCCCTTCATAATAGGATGCAAATGCTTGCGCTATAGCCACACCTGTATCCACCAAGGACCCGGAAGCATCCCTCACCCTCGCAACCCAAGATATCTCGCGGTCTCAGCGCTCAAGCCATGCCAGCAATTTCATACTCTTATCCCCTGCGTCATAGATCCTGCGCTACGTAGCCAGGGAATAGGCCCGTGCCTCGCCCTCGGCTAACGAACGGAGTTCCTGCTGCTTGAGCACCAGAGCGTGGGTCCGATCCGTCGTAGGGGTCCCGCCTGCCCTGCGCTCCAATTCCTCTATTTCCCGTTCCAGTTGCTGAATCCGTCGCGGCGACTCCTTCTTTTGGGCCCCAATCAGCGCCTGGGCCTGGCCCCTGATGACCGTTTTGTACGCTTCCCACACAGTAATCTGAGAATCTACCGAGCCCTGATTGTCAGCAAAGTACTGCCGAGAGCATTCCCGCAGCTTATGTCTTGTGGAGTCATCCCGAAGGCGCCACGGGTCAAGACTGGGAAAGGTCGCCCTAGCGGTTGTTGCCCCCATGAGGACCACCTCCACAGGGGAGTGGTCTGAGATTCCCCGGGCCATGATACAGGAGTCCACAAATTCTCCCAAATGATCCTCCCTAGCAAAGATATGATCCAGTCTAGAGAATGACCCATGTCTGGCAGAGTAGAACGTATATTGCCGTAGGGAGGGATGAAGCGAGCGCCATACGTCTCCAAGGCCCATCGCCGCCGTAAAGCCCCGCAAACCCATTTCCCCTCTACTGCCCCCCCGCATCCCAGAACGATCCCAGTCAGCGTCCATGACCGCGTTGGTGTCACTGCCGAGCACAAGGAAGCCCTGAGGGAGGTCCAGCAAATGAGCCCCCAACTTTGGAAACGTCGGGGCCTGAAGGCCCGGCGGAACATAACAAGAGCAAAGGACCAGGAGCCTCCCTTCCCATTTACCTGCAACCGACACCATGCACCCCGAGTCCTCCGTCCATACCCTATTGATGATCAGGGGCAGTGCGGCTCGGATAAGGAACCCCACCCCCCTGGAACCCGACGTGAACCCCTAATGTGAGCCACCAATTTGTAGCCGAAACGGTCTAGGGCCTTGCATCTATTGCCCCGAAGGTGCGTCTCCTGGAGGAGCACCACGTCCGGAGAGTGGCGCTTCACAAATTGTAGTACCAGTGTTCTCTTAATCTTGTTGCCCAGCCCATTTACATTCCACGTCCAGATTCGCAGTTGTGAATGATCACCCCGTCCTGCACCAGGCCCCATGAGCTAACAAAACCGTCCCCCACCACATCTGCCCCGCCGACCACTCATCCATGCATTGAAGTGCGAACAACCATGAGCTAACCAAAAACAAACTTCCCCCCCCCCAAACCCATCCCCTCCTCCCTGCCTCCCTGCTAAGTGGGCCCCCAACCACCCACCCTGAAAACTCGCAGAGTGCCTGTCGCCCCATCACCCCGGTGTCCACAAAACAAGGGAACATGAGTCTACAGTCCGCAGAAAATGTCATACTGCATTAACGGAGTTCACACCCCAATAACACCACAATAAAATGGACCCCACCGCACCCCCAAGAGCACTCCTCCCCCCCCCCCCTCCCCCCATCCTCAGATGACTAGACCAACCACCGCCCAGACACCGTGATTAAACCGCCAGCCCATGATTGCAGCCCCACATCAGGCATCCTACCTCATATTCACCCCCCCCCGTGCACAGAAAGGGATCCCAGCCACAGGCAGCAGCCCACACACCCTTTCTCTTTCCAATCCATACCCCGTGCCACCCAAATGCACTTTGGTCACTTAAAGGGAGTCTGTGTGTCCTCTCCGTGCTCTCGTGGCGGCGTGTGCTGTGCCCGGACCTCCCGCCCAGTGCAGCCAGCGGCCGCTCTCTGTGGACCACCCTGGCGGCCCACGGCGCGCCACCCTTCCATCCAGTCGCTCGCCTCTGCCGGAGAGTCAAAGAAGTATGCCTTATCCCCGTCCATAATCTTGAGGCGCGCCGGGAATAGCATCATGTACTTCAGCCCACGTTCACGAAGGGCTTTTTTGACCCCGTCGAAGGATCTGCGGAGGCGCTGGACGTGCAACGTGAAGTCGGGGAAAAAGCGAACGGTGGCATTCTCTAGCCTCAAGTCCCCAGACACTCGCGATGCCTGCAAGATGGCGTCACGATCCCTGTAATTCAGGATACGAGCTATTATGGTGCGTGGAGGTGCCCCAGGCTTAGGCCTCCCCCCCCCCCCCCCCCCTTCCAGCGCACGGTGAGCCCTTTCCACTGAAAAGAAGTTAGAGAGGCGTTTCGGCTTAAGGTGGTTTAAAATAAAGTCCTCTACAAAGCAGTCCATGGACGGGCCCTCCAATCCCTCCGGAACCCCCACGATGCGAAGGTTGTTGCGTCAGGCACGCCCTTCCTGATCCTTCAGGCGGTCCATCACGCTCGTTTGGTTTCTGGTGAGCGAGGCGACCTGTTCCTCCATTCGTTTCATTCTAGCCTGCAATCCCCCAATGCCACTCTCCGCTGCCGCCACCTTTTCGGACATCTTACGAAAATCCGCTCGAAGCAGGTTGACCTCCTCCGTGACTGAATCCAACTTCGGCTCCATCGTGCCCCGCATATCTTTAATCACCAGCATTATGTCCCGAAGCGAGGGCTCCGGAGAGTCATCCTCCACTCCACCGCTCTGGCTCGCGCCCTGCTGGCCCTCGTCCCTGCCCATAGCCACCGTGTACTTATCAATGTGATTGGCCTGGGTCTGCGCCGATAACTTATTGCGACCCATGGCAGGAGCCCCAGTGAAGTTGACTAAGCGGTGTAGCAGGCTCCCAGGACCACCCCGTCGGAGGCCCAGGCCAGACCCCAACCAACCACTGCGGAGCCCGCGACCTGTCTCCCCCGGGGTCCACCACTGCAACAGTACGTATCGTCCCCTGAGCCCCACCGCTCACCTCCACTGCCGATGACAGTCCAGGCCTGCGCTGCCCCTCTTAGTGCTGTGACTATCCAAGCTGAAGAGATCGCCCAGGGTGGTCCAGCAGTCGGGCCACCTCCTAGACAGTGAAGTGCCAGGGACCCCGGCGCGGGATCCCCCCAGAGTCCACAGCACTGCGCCAGCCCTCGACAGTGGGCGAAGAAGCCAGATCCGCAGATGCCCAGTGCAGGGACTCGGGCTCGAGCCCACCACGCCGGATTCCGTTCCTGCAGTCAGCCGCCTCCACTCCTATCCGGCAATCCGCTAATGACCAGCTCTCCGCCCCCGCCAGCTCCAGGCGCCGCCGCGCTCAGGAGAGCCTCAGGCCACAGTCTCTAATCCAGCAGGGCCCGACCGGCCCCGATAATCCCCCGTTGCTCACAGGCTACCAGCACGCCGCCGCAGTGCTCAACCGGCCGGCCCTAGCACCGCTCCCGGGTTCTCCCCCAGGCACCTTCCTGTGACTCACCAGGCCGGACCATAGGCGGCGGGTCGCATCCGCATCGCAATCTGGCATCGGGCGCCCAATGTGCTCGCTGGGGAGTGTTCACGCCGCTCCGTCCTCTGAGCCACCCGGCACCGCAGCGCCGCTCGCTCCTTGATCCCGAATCACCTCCAGGCGGCGGGCGCCATTTTCTCGTCCTGCTCCGCGTCCGCGCGATTTCAACTCCTCTGCAGTCGGACGCACTGGGGCTGCCTTGGACCGGACGATCGCCGCTCGCCACTGTCCCTTCGCCTTGCCTGCAGGTGGGTGTCCAATGCTGTACGGATTGTGACGGATTTGGGGCGATATACTGCGGGCTGCTGGCACCACTCGCTGAGTGTGCGGCCATTTTCTTTGGCTGCAGGCCACGCCCCCCTGCTATGAAGATTCTTGATCCAAAATAGATTTCGATAAGTTTATTTGAAAGCCTGTAATCGTGTGGACTTGTTTGGAGTGTCCTAAGAGGTTTCTTCTGAACCCTGAAGATGTGCCCATTTTCAACAAATTGCATCGCATCCTTAGTGTTGTGAATTCCTGTTTTTGGAATGCCTGGTTTGCTTGAGGTCCGTTCTGACAAGCTGATTTTGTCATGCTGCAGGTGTTCCTGGTGGAAAAGGTTCAAGAAGTTGTAAACGTCTGGAGTACGTCTCTCAGCAGACTAACTTCACGCTTGTGGTACCACTTTTCAGTTATGCTGAGCATGTGGCTAGCCCAGTCCCTTGTTACAGAAACATTCATTTAAAGATCGTATGGAGTAGTTCATGACTTATATTTCTGCACACCTATTCTTATGTTAAGTGCTCCACTCTGAAGGTAGTCGTTAACTTTCCAAAGTGTAGCAGTGTAGACTCAAGTTTTGTTTCGTGTTA
The DNA here is from genome assembly GCF_964204655.1 of Triturus cristatus. Lineage (NCBI taxonomy): Eukaryota > Metazoa > Chordata > Amphibia > Caudata > Salamandridae > Triturus > Triturus cristatus. The sequence goes on from NC_140583.1 coordinate 123,506,576, forward strand.
TTGATCCTAAAATGGAAGATGGCATCCCTGCTCTTATTTGTGCATCTTAGTACTACCACTTTAATATATCGTTCCGATTATTTTATTCAAAACGAGTCCCCAAGTCCAAAATGCACTTTAACTAGAATTAAAACTTTAAACTTTTTTTATTTTCAGATCCTCAGCCTGTAAAGAACTGGTGTATATGGGTTCTGTTGTGAACCATGGTTCTAATTCTAGCTGGTGCCTTCTGTGTTGGGCGCAGCCTAGTGCACAGTTCCTTATTGTGGTTTGCACACAGAAAATTACAGCAATCAAGCCAAAAGTTATCTATTTTCACAATTAACATATTTCAGTCATCATCTAGGGGAAAAAAGGCTTCAGTGTCTTGGTGTTTGATATGTGGTGATGGTGCTTATTGTTTGGAGACTTCATTAATGTGCTAATCCATAAACTTTTCTGAATCCAAAGTTACTCTGAGTTTTTACCTTGAACAATGTGGAAACAAAACTGCTCTGTAGGCAATTTGAATGTATATGGGTGACAAGAGAAAATAGGTTTCCAACTATGGGGAACGATGTCTCCGTTTTACCGCTTGCGAGGAGTAACCAGTTGTTGCCTGTACATTCGTTGTTATCCTTGACCAGTTCTTTAAGTTTGAGTCCCAGATTGTAAATTGTAGGACCTACCTTTCTCCACTAATGGCTCATATAAAGATGTAAGTAGAAGTTAAACACATGGTGCTAAAGTTCTGAGCTCTGTAGCAGTCTGCTGCTAGACAAACATTTTGACACTAAATCCAGTATGTTTTCAATTTCCTTTATGCATTGTATTATCAAAACTGTTTTCAGTAGCTTATTTGTTCCCAGCATGTCATGCAGTTTTCAGTCTGAATATATCCATATTCGGAATAGTAGTAGTTATGTAGTGTCCTGTTTTTAGGTCGAGCCTGGGCAGCGCATGCGTTGTTCTGCGAGGCATGCTGTATTGTAGCATGGACTTAAAGGCCCGTCCACACTTCGCCCATATTTGTCATTAGCTTGTGTCATTGTCCTTCGTAAAAGCTGGCTTCTGATTTGTTAATAGACTTGTTTATGCCTCCTTAGTACCGCCTTGTCTTCATTTGTAACCTCCATGAGGACTTCCCTTTTACTTCGATTGTTACACAGTACGTCTGTAAGCACTATTTTCTTAAATGAGTTTCTCCTACTGCAGGCACGACATGCTTTCCAGCAACATTCCGTGCGCCATCCGCACTTTCACTTTCCAAGCAGCCTGGGAAAATGGCGTTTGATCTATTTATTGGCATTGTAAATGATAATGCCTTTTTATTTGTGTAAATCATTAAAACAGATACATAAAAGGTATTGTCATTTACAATGCCAATAGCTAAATCTCTCGCACATGCGAGACCTATTGCATTGAAAATGCTTGTTGTTCTTCTCTTTCCGGAGCTGTTATGTGATGGCTGCTAATCTGGTTTCTGCACCACAACTTGGCTCAGAACCAGACAGCATTCCTCTCAAAGTAATCTTATTACTCACATCTTTGAATACTAGATCTCGGTTTTTGAAAGACCTAAGAATCCTGTTTTTCCTCTTTAGATCTGGTGTAGAGACCACTCTGTCTCATTAGTCTGAGGTTTTCCAAAAATTGTAAGACACACAAATACATTTATTGATAGAAATTGGATTATTGGTTGAGATTGATGGTAGTCCCAGTCAGGCAACAACCAGAATCCTTGTCAGGTTAATCCACAACCGTCAATAAATTTACCGTCTAGTAGGTTGGTACGAAAGCAGTCAGGCTCAACTTGAAGGCAATGTGTAAACTATATCTGCAGCACACTCCGTAATTAAATGAAAACACAGCAAAAGAAAAATCCCAAATCTATTTAGACCAGATCTTTTTTCTTTAAATGAACCAAAAGGAACAAAATTTAGTACGTAGAATTAGAGGCTTTGATTTTTAAAGTTTTTTGTGAAAATACCACGAAGAAGCAGAAAGCTCCACTTGTAGTTATCTGGTTGAACTGGACTGAGAGAAAGTCACCATTCTTACTGAATCGCCAAAGTTTAGAGCGGGTGTTATAGATTCAGTGTAATATATGTAATTAAATTAATCTGAATTCTGTGGTAATGCTTATCAATCTATAGGTCATACATTCATCATGCCATTTCTCACCTGAAAGACACCAAGATCTTTCTCACATGGTTCAATAAATCAAGGATATTTCTTTACATCCTGTCTTTCCGTTAATAATCGAACCTCCATTTTATTATATTCAGGGGGCGGAGTCAGATTCTTTATGTAGATGAATGGCTTGATGGAGTTGGAAGCTAAGAAAAAACCATCATCTGTCGAAGGAGACCTGTGTTTAGAGAGGAAATATGAGTCCCCTCAGATGTCCCCCAGTTTGGAACTACCTACCACGTCCCACCTCCAATCTTTCTAGGGTTGCCTCTCTTCCAAGTACAGCAGCCACCTGAAATGTAGTCTCCCTAGTATATCGTTTATACCAGCCCAAGTCCTTGAGAGTCTTGAACCAGATCTCCAACATCTGCTTTGTCACTGGAGAAAAAGATGCCCCATGGAGATATTAGGAGTAATGAAGATTTCCAGAACCAACCTCTCTGTATTTTTCACAATCAAATCCCGCTTTTGCCACAATCTATAATCAAACACCGAGAGATGTTCCCCTCTATAATAGGATTGTACGTCAAACCACGTCTTGTAACATTTATTCATAGCTATTCTTGACGCTCTTCTGCTCTATAGGAAGCTCCAGACTAGCCGCGCTATGCTGTTAAAGAGAGCCTGGGGAATCCTAAACTGATAGTGCTGTAGTTTATACAGAATCCTCAGCAATGGCACCAACTTAAAAGTAGCAGCTCTACCCATAAGCGATCAGGGTGCCAGAATGAAAATGCTGCCTGCAATCTAGAAACCGGTTTCTAGATTTTACATTGCCAGGCTTTATCTTCATTATCCGTTATATATACTCGGAGATACTTAAAGCCATCCTCAAGTTCAGCGGCGAGGCTCAGCCAAAGTGCTCCTGGCCCGCCTTTATTGGATAAACCACCTACTTCGTAATGTTAATAGTGAGTTCAGTAAATCGGCTAAACATATGTAGTAATTGAAGGGCTCATGTCCCAGACTCCTGTGGGTTTGTAGGAAATTTAAGAGATCTGTGCATGGCAAGACTGTCTTAAACTACTCTTGTCAATTTAAAGCCTTTCGCTGAAGCTTCAATATGGAGTTCCTGCGAGGCTCAATAACGTTTGCCAAGCCAAGAGGGAGCCACCCTGTCTTGTCCTCCTGCCCACAGAACATTCCATGGAGAGCTGTGAACAGATTAGAATAGACAAATCGAACATGGTATATGAATGTGCCTCCATAGTTGGCCTTCCTGAGGATTGCAAACCGATAATCCTGGGCCACCAGAACAAAGGCCTTTTCAAAGTCTACCATGAGTAGTGCCAGTCTGTAATCTGTGGGCCAACGTGTTGTGAAGTCTGTGGATGTTATTTTGGGTAGACCGCCCCAGCATAAACCCAAGTGCCCGATATGGACTAGTGAGCCGATCACCTTTAAAAGACAGGTCGCCAAAACCTTGGTGATCAACTTCATCTCTATTTTAATGAGGAAGATGGCACAATACCAGTCAGGGGCTGCCACGGGTGGGCAATGGATGAGGGGGCGTGGCAGCTCCAGGGGAGGGTATCATTACTGTATGAGTAAGTCGTATATTTCATGTGGCAGGACTCCGTTTTCTAGTGCCTCATCAATCACTGCCTTAATCGGTTGAATAGAACAGGAGAACAATAGAACAGGAGGCAGTAAATCTATTTGGACCAGGTGACCTCCCTCTCGGAAGCTAACAAAGGGCATCCACCGGCTCCTCCTCCGTAACGGCCCATCCAACTTAGTTGTCCAATCAAGTGAGAGCGAGAATTGGCAAATCTCAAATTTGGATAGCTCAGACTGGTCTGGGCATTCACTATAGTCTCACATTATTCCACTATAACTTGCTGGCCCACCAACAATTGACTATCTGCATTGTGATGGACGCACGGATATGCCCAAACATGGGTCCCGTGCACACTGTGTCACTGGAAAGAAGCTGTACCTGGCTGATTAGCCCATAACTAGGGTGAAACTGATCCTGGGTTGATTATGCTCCGGTTCAGGGAAGACCTGGCTTGGCAGTTCAGATTGGAGCAGGGTCACAACTGATTTACAAACCGCTGGGTCGAAACTGAGGTGACATGGTGTGCAAAATAATGATGCAGCCCGAGTAATTACCAGTGGCTGAGATTATTTCAAGCATTCCATCCATCGCTTTTTCTTTATATACTTTAGTATCTCACCTCCACCAGCAGTAATTGACTGATTCTAATGTTGTAATCATTGATATTACACTGGAGAACTTAATCAGCGGCAGGCCAGCACTGAACTAGCTTCCTCAAGAGTGTAGTTTCTAGTTCATTGATCTCTAGTGGCCCACTAGATAACTAAGGCTCCAAACCTGCATGTGATTAAAGGCCACCCAAAAAATAACCTGGGATTGTACAGAGTTGCCATTCTGCTCAAAGTACCCTTCCCGCCTTGGTAAGAAGGTACAACTTAAATCTCAGATCAGTTGGCCACCAGGCAGACAGCTACCAATGCCCCCACCTCCCATGGTATCCCTCATCCCCCACATTCTGCCAGACAGGGGAATTATCTGAGAGACCTCGGGCCAGTATCTGAACATCTCGTACTTATTTATTTTCATATTCAGGGACCCATCCAAAAGGTCTAGCTATTGTTGTGAGGATGAAACCTGAGCCACACTTTGCTCAGGCCGATTGCCAGATAGAGCATGCCAGAAGGATGGTGCTAGACGGTGCCCCCCCTCTTTTGAAGTCTGGATCTATCTTTTTTCCAGACGGCAACCCCGTTGAAATCTTCAGCTACCACCAGATGGCCTCCTGGGGGCTGTCAGATCAGACAGCTAACATGCTCAAGCAAAGCGGACGACGGGAGGTGTGAGGGAGTGTATATGAATGGGAGTCTGTTCTCTGGAGCCTCTGATAACACTCCTATAAGTCGTACTAGCCATATCTGTTCAAGAAAGGGCACATGTTATCTAGGAGATATGTCTCCTGAAGGAGAACATCAATTTCTTAGCGCCTGGCTGTTTTAAGAACTGTTACCTTATCTAACAGGCTGTGGAGATGGTTGTAAGTAGGTTTCCTAAGGTTGTCGGCTACCATATATTTGGTATACATGAATTTGTATTCTGCGTGTCTCATGTGGTGGGATAGTCATGGCATCATATAAAATTGATGGAGGTCAAAATATAAAAACAGAATTAAGTAAAGGCAACAAACTAAAACACTTTTAAAACCACTATACTTCCAGAACTAGAATCATCTGTTGTGACTTATGTGGGGGATGTTGCGAGAATGGCTAAAACGTCCCATGGGTTTTCATAGCCTTAAAACCAAAATATCCCCAAGTACACTAGCAATCAAACACCTATAATGTTGCAGCACTGAGCCTGGCGTAACTTATCTGCAAAGCTTTGCTGTTACTGCAAGGGAATCCGCCTCCCATTTAGATCATTCCCACCCGATCCTATCTCAACCAGAATTCGCCAGGCCCCCACCTCAAGGACCAGGTCTGGTTGTGGACACCCAGTGAACATGCGGCTGAAACATGGGACGAAGCAGTGATATGATGAAGCCTGCAAGTGTTGCAAGGGCCATCCAATGTCAGACCCCATTGGATCCTTTTCACAATGTTCGGGGAGACTCTGCTGGCCGCAAATTATTTTGCAATCAGTCCCGTCTCTGTCCCAGAGCCAAGGCCCACCTTACTTTTAGCCCTTTTGGCCCTAGTTTGCTTGTGGGGCTGTCCCTGCTGTTCCTTGGGCCTCTTCTGTGGTGTGGCACCGGGAGCAGACAAACTGGAGACCTGAAGACCCAGCTATACGGATTGATATTAGCTCAGCTGTCTAGTTCCAAGCTGTCCTGAAGTCTCAAAGGAGTTCTTGAATTGGCATATGACTTTAAGATTATGCGGATCCAACTGGCGATAATCCAGCTACATCTGGGTTTTCTTAAATAGTTTCCGGTTCTTGTCTCAAGTTATTTTGTGTGATTAACTTGGATTTTTTTTTTTTTTACTCTACATCCGCTTTGAATGTGTGGGGCCTAGTGTACCATTTGGTAACTAGACTTTCTTTCAGTTATTGTAGCAACACAAAACAACTTTTCAAATTCTACGTTGTGGAAAGAAATCATTATACTGAACCAGATAATACTGTACATGTGAGGGGGGGAGTTGTGTTGATGAATCCGTAACCTCGATGATAGTCAAGTCACATCAATGAAACATTAAAGTTGGGTGATCAAATATGGAAGTCTCCTCAATCGAGATTAATTCCACTGTCATTGACCAGATGGGAAATATTTTTATCCCGGTTTACATTGAGTCTGATTTTTAGGTCTGGCCAAGGCAGTGCTTATGCTGTCTCTTCGAGACCTGTATTCAGAATGTGGGCTTTAAGCTATACACTCCGCCCTGCGCTTCTGGTTGGATTGCCTGCCTTTTAGAAATGCCTTTACTGTGGTTGGTCAATAGTGTCCATCTGTCCCGCCTTTGGGTGCTCGGTTCCCTCCCCCAGGACATCACCAATTGTTTCTTTTGGTTGGCCATCTGTTGCCTTCTCGCTCACAGATGCACCCCCTCGCTCCTGTTGTTGCTGACGTTCTTCCTGGTTTTCTTTGCAGTACTTTTGTCACTGCGTTCTCTGATTATGTTGATTCTGGTGTTCCCACTACACTGCGCTCAAATTGGGTGGTCTAGAATTATACAGTCCTGTTCCTCCATGCTCACGGATGCTTCCCCTCCCTTCCTTCATTGCTGCCTTCCTTCTTGTTTTTTTTTTTGCACTGCTTATGTCTCTACATTCCAGCGTTCCTGCTTCACTAAGCTCAGATTAGCTGGTCTAGTTTTTAATACGTTCGTTGTAACCTTGACCTACTTCGTGTATGTTCACTTCACATTTCCTTTAGAAACATTTTTGACAACACCCACCCCTGTTAAGGCACACTACTTTGACCCGGAATCGTGTTGCACATTAGCGTCACTTTACAGAGTTTGCCAGTGAAGTGCTACTTTAGTTTTCTCATCTCTCATGTAACAACATTGTTTTCCCCGGGTGGGTCAGTACATCGTCTGAGTTTGCTTTTTCCAAGAAGTTGTTACTATTTGTTTTTAGCCAGTATTTTACTCTAGTCTCTCCTCCCTGATAACCGATTTCCCATTTTCTGGTTCTCCAGCGCCGTGAAGTCATACCAATTGGTAATAGCGCTATGCAAATATCATCACTCCACTGCATACAAAAGTAAAAAACATTGTTATTTTGAACGCCAAAACCTCTAAATTTCACCAATGCAAGACACATTGTAAATGCTTCTTGTGGCTTTGGTCTGTGTCTTGCTATCAGTCACCAGATATCTTGAGGCTGCTTATTCATTTGCGGTGGGGATACAGGCAAATTGACTATGGGTGCAGTTTTCTCCCTAATATTGATCTGGTGTTTCTAAAATGGAAAATGCGGTTTAGTTTCCCCCTGTCACTTGTACTGACTCGTTGACCTATTCAGATCACATGACCTTAGCAAAGCTACGCCACAAGAGGAATACAGTTGCTCATTTGTTTGCATGCATGTTCATAGCAAGTGTGGAGGGCAGGGCAGCAGTAGAGGAGGTGCAGGCCTGCTGATTTCAGTCTTTCAACTTTGTGAAGCACTCTACAGAAAAGCACTTGTTCTATTCAGCTGCTCAGTGCATCATTGTGTGTGTGTGTGTGTGTGTGTGTGTTAATATTATGTAAAAATGTTTGGAATATTTAAATTAGGCATTTTCTAGATTGATATGTAGATTGTTGAGAGGATATTAAATTGTGGTGATATCAGAGTTGGGGAGACTACATGGGGTTAGTCTCAAAGTGCCAGGTGGGACGTAGGAGGTAGCCCAGTAGGTACTCGGAAAGCATGACCGTGATAAAAGAGCCCAGTGGGACTGGACCAAAAAGTTGGGAGGAAGGAGGGCATTTGTGTGCGTTATTTTGTCTTCATACGTATGCATGCGTAATGGTGTATACTGTGCATACGTCATTATGCAAACATATATGTGCAATAAAAATAATCCTTTTTTTCTGTCTTCGCTGCTTAAAAAAAATAAAAAGCAGTAATGTGAGTCCCACCCCCTCCCCCCTAATTATATTAAAGAAACAACTGTTGGGGGAAACGAAGGAGATGTTTTAGTGGTGAGAAGCAACAGGGAATGGTGTGGGGGGCAAAACCAGCACACAACATGGGATGGAAAAGAAGCATACAAGCAAGTGTTAGCAACACAGGGTGCGGGGAAGGGAGAAACATACTGGTGTGAGAGCAACACTGGGTGCTGAGGGAGGCACACCAATGCGACTGAACAGCACAGAGCGCAGGGGAGAGAAACGCATGAAGTCGACTGAAAACATTTACTCTCTTGGAGTGCGTAGGCAAAATGAAGTAAGCTCACTAAAAGTGAGCTGTGGAAGGACACAAGTAAAAAGGTTATGCTCTAGGGATGGGCGGGGCAAACACATGATGGACAAGGCAAGTCATTTGTGCTGTCAGACTCGCATTGACTGAAAGTAGGAAAAGAAATCTCAGTAAGTGTCTCACAGGCCTATTTATGACTCCCCACTGAGGTTTTACTCTGCTGCATCCAAAAACGCCGCTTGCGGACACAGACTTGTTGGTTCTGGCTCCCTTGGTCAAATACTCTTTCAGCCCCAATGAAGGCCAGAGGTATCCTTAAATTGCACAATATTGAACAGAGAAGGTGGCTCCAAGGTTAAGCTAACTACTGTAGATTGTCAGTTTCCGATGTCCTTGAAGGTAACTTAGTATTGGAAGTGTACGTAACCCTTGTACATGTTTACTTTCCGCCTTATCAAATGACACACACACTCACTCACAGTTCTTCACTTAAGATATAGTATGTAAGTTATTGCAGTTACTACCCCAACAAAAGCAGTGAGGTTCCATTCATTGGATATTCATTGATATGTAAATCAATGCTCCAATCATCTAAAGGGCGTAGTGGTGGTTAATCGTTTGCATCTCGGCTGCCCAGAGGACTGCCGGTAGTAGCTGAGCCGAGCGAGCCTCAATGGCGGCAGCCGGCCACCAAGTACAGGGGCGACCCAGGCTAGCCGCCCCTTTGCAAAATTGACTAAGTGTGCGGTATTGTTGAGAACATAATATACCGATATCACACGTGGTAATAATATTTGCCAGCTCAAAAAATGTTGGATGGATCTCTACAAAATGGCTTTTTGAATTATTAAATAATAACCGATTCTGTTGTGATGTAGGTCTTAAGTTGAAGTAATTCCAGCTGCACTCAGGTCTGGAAGTTAGTAATCACATTAAGAATTGCATTTTGCTGGAAAATGTGACTCCTTATTTTAACCCCAGTAGTACAGGCTGGCTGTAGTAATGTGCCTGGGCGCCAGACTCGCTACTCCAGTCTGCTCATCTGCGCTGCTGTTTGCCCTGTGAGCCGCAAGGCCAGTCTCAGTGGCACTGCTGGACCCAGTAACTGAGGCTGTTCCACAGTTTCACAAGGCCAGCAGACTGGTCCTCCTCACAGTGTGGAATACGTCCGGTCCACCAACTGGCTTTTCAGGCGAGCACAATGAGTCCACAGCAAGCGAGCCGCCTCTTCAGCCAGGTCCCAGATGAAGGGGAACTGGCAGCGAGGAACTACCAACATAAGGGTTCATACCGGTCTCAAGGGTACAAGGTACTTGAAACTACTGGCTACAGAGAGCCAGTGGGTCATCATTCCAGTTGGGGTGGTGTGAACACATGCAGAGGATAATTCATTCAGATGCCACATATCCATCTGAAACCTTGGCAGCTTTGCAAGTGTCTTACAAAATGTGCTGCGCCTTACTGACACTTTTACTAATGCCACACCACCACACATGGTCTACATTTAAATAAATTGCCCACATCATGCACATTGTCCACTTTATTCATGGTCAGCGTGCACTGGATGGCCATTATTGGGCTTTCTGCCCAGTCTCGCACTATGGTCTAGTACACGGCAGCTTAACAGACACAATGCAATTTCCGATAATTAGGTTTCCCTCTTCATTGCTCGATTTTGCTCGCGAGAAAGTGTTCATCGTAGTCATTGAAATGTCACTCATAATTACACTGAAATTATCAAAATATCACACATCAATCTGAAACCTTGGCAACTATGCTTGGTTCTGTAGCTCTCATTCTATGATCATTAACTTTTCTTTTATGCAACAATGGAAGCTTGCTCTGTTTTATGATGTTTAGTTACCCTTGTGAACATCCTTCCGATCAATATTGGAGGTCTGAGGTTTCAGTGCACATAGTGTTTTTGACCCGGGAATGTTCCTCAGACAGATTGTTTTTATATAGTATACAATATATAGTATTGTATACTATATAAAATTCAAGTATACAAGCAACCAAAATCACAAAGTCCCAATGTGTTTCAGCGTTCTTGTTCAGATGAGGTACAATTACGTTATTGTGAACTTCGCCTGACCTGGAAACACTTTGAAAAGATATGCGAGTACTTCGTAATAGAAAGTCAGAGCTCTGCATAAAGCAACTATTTAATTTCTAAATTATATTGAAAAGCGTCCATAACAATCAGTAAATGTTCATATTATGACGCTGTCAGTATACGGGCCAGCTGTTGTCCAACTGTTTTTCTTTTTCACATTGTCGAACAATTCTCTATTGTTTTTTTAGAATGTGCATTGGCTTTAAAATAGTTTACTAATAAAGATATCTTGGGGAAGCGTTTCTCTTTAACTGTAAAAGTGTAAATACATGATTTGCATAAGTTCCAATACTTTTATAAATCTTAAAGGAAGTACCCATTTGATAATATCGTTGCAGAAATGGTGACCTCTGTTTTAACTGTGGTTAATGCAAATTCTTGAAGCCTGTGGACTCCCTTTGCAAACACTTCCCTTCTTTGCCTTCCAGGTGGAAATTAGAAAGTCGTGGTGGGGATACCACCAGCAGAATGGTGGTAACCACACCTCTAACAGCACCTTTTGCAGCCCACCACACGTGAATCAGTTGTATTCACCAGTCTTTTTTTCACACGGCCTAGTAGGGAGGAATAGTAGAGGTTGGTACCGCAGAGGCCTCCCACTTGTGACCCTGTCGTAGCTCCCCAGGGCTCTTGGGACTTGCTCTCCCAAGCCTGCTGCACATGTGTAGAAGGCCGGTGGAAACTCTAAAGAACTACCTGAGGGCATATTAAAGAGATCGCTCACACCTGAAGGGCCATGGCAAACATGGATTCATTGGTCCTGGGCCACTGAGAAATCTATGGTATCCTTCAACACCAAAAATATCTCCGTTAATGCTTTTCGGAATGTGCAGGGTTTACTGTTTCTCTGTATTTAGTTAAATGGATTGCCCAAGTTTGGTGCAAACATATGTTTGCACACATTTGTTCAATTCAGGGGGAAAATTGGGGGTGTTTACTTCTCCTTCCCATCCTAAAGAACGCTACTCCATCCTTTTTTGTGTGGGAGTAGTGTTTATACGTGTTTCTAGAGAGGAAATATGCTTGTAAAATGTTGGTGAATATCCACAACCTTTGAAGAGTGTTCATCTTTCTTTTGACTGTACCCTTCCCTTCATGCTCCCTGTTTCCACACCGAAGCCTCAACGGCCCTATGCGTATTTATATTAGTAAAATTCCACTTTTTCGAATTGAGGCTTTAATATTCTCAGTTCTCCATTCTAAATTATACATGGGTGTGAAAAAATCTTTGTGGATTAGACCTAGTTACCATCAATTTATTGGTAGTACTTTCCACCTGCACAGAGTTAGAATGTGTTACTCAGTATATTAGAATTTACAGGCGTATGTACCAAAGCTCAATTTAAGTATTCAAAAGAGCCTATGAATCAGCTCTTGTATCTTAATCGTTGGTACTGTAGTAATGTTTGTCTCTGCACTATATTGAGTGTATTAACCCTATACCTCTGTGCCCAAACGTGCATGCTCAGGAATCATAATGTGGTATATGGGTGTGTGTTTGTTACTTCTTTGAGATTTCTGTGATGTACATTAATAATAAAAATAAAAAGAGGCAAACAATCCGTGTTAATCTGGGCAGCTGTCGTGACCACTGTATTGTTGTGTCTTGTCACACTCCGGCAGCCAACCTACCAGCACATACTTTATAGCCCGATTGATGCGGTTGCTGGTAAAGCTACTGAATACTTCTGAGAAAATCTTCCCAGGGCAGAGGACGATGGATAAAAAGCCATTGAGGGAGTAGGTTGTGAATGGGATAGATGACCTCTTTTCATACATCACATTTTGAGAGGAATAACAGCAGCGTGTGGTATTTAACTATGAAGCCAACCAAGGGCGGTTCCAATATGAACATTGTAGTTTGCCTTTATAGTTTTTTCAATTGCAGCTCAGTTTACCTGATTGTAATGGAATCCTTCTCTTTACCGGGGCATGTCCATACTCTTGGTAGTATTCCAGAATTAAAACATTAAGGGAGGAAATTATTGTATTGTCTCTGATAGCATTTAATGTACTGGCTTTTACTCTAAATTAAGATGCATATGTTTTGCTGATTGCACGATGTTGCTAGCATCATCTGTGAGGAATTACTATTGGTCTAGCCTGGTTTGAGAATGTCGCCCCCTTGGCTTGTACAGATCTCTTGTTCGGATTCCCTGAAAGGTTGAGTGCACCTTGCCACTCTCTCTCATTGGCATCATCAGAGAGCTTTCTAAAACCTGATTAATTTATCCCGCAACTGGTGCCAGTACAGTTATTCCAAATGTGATCCTTGGTGCTGGTTGCTCTTTTATAAGTTGGGAAAATTAATGACTTTGCCTTTGTGTTTTTTCAGGAGTTTGCAGCACTTACTAAAGAACTCAACGTTTGTAGAGAACATCTTCTTGAGCGGGAAGAGGAGATTGCTGAGCTAAAAGCTGAAAGAAATAACACCAGGGTAAGTCCTCTTACTTTGGCCAAGAACATGTGGCTGACAGCCCAGCAGGAATGTCTGTGTTTGCCTTGGATGTTGCTGATGGGGAAACTGTTACTAAAGAATATTCCACTTTTTTCCTCAGCAGAAATTTGGGAAAGCGGTTCACGGTTTAGTGGGGAGTGAAAGGTTAAATGATTCACTGAATCAAACCTGCTGTACTGTTATTCAGATATTATATATTAGGTGTCTTTTTATTACCGTTGATGCCTTATCTGCTAAGGTTTGAGTCGTATGTAAGAATCATTTATTGCCCTCCCTCCCCTGCACACCATTGCCACTTACACTTTCTACTTGCAAATGGGAGATCCATTTAATGGCCTCCAGTCTCAATTCTCCTGTTACTGGACATATGGTAGGAGAACCTAAGGATACCCCTTTGTGTTGCTGCCCTTAATTGCTACTGTCTCCCTGACTTCATTTTCTCATTCTCCACCTCACCTGTAACTTACCCCCCCATCCACCACATACCCAGCTGTGGCTGTGTTCTTACTTTTTGGCATCACTTGCCCCAACTTACTCACCCTTACTTTGCACTTCATCTGCCGTCGTACAGGTAAACAGTGCAGCTGCCGACATCCACCTACATCCTCTGCCTACTGGCCTCCCTTCTTTACTGGCACATAGGGCAACAAATGGAGGAGGGGGTCTTGTACGTCAGTACATGACACAAAGTAACTGATGGGTAGAAAAAAACAGTTGTACCCAGAGTGAATCCTTTTCCTCAATTTCATGTGAAAAAATTAAAAAACTATCCACACGTTGCCCTTTCATTTGGTTAATTGACATTGGTCTTTAACATTTTATATAAAAGGCAATAACACAAAGCACCTTCCGTGTATAAACTGCCTCCTTCAAATCGAAAGTCGCTTTGTTGCAGGAGGACCCCACGAAAGCGGGTCCTGTTTAAATTCTTTCAAGTTCCTCTTGTATCTTAGAAGAATAACGAAGCCTTGTGCGGTTACTTGGTTTTCTATTCAGCCGAAGCGCGTTTCGAGTGCAACGCACTCTTGTTCACTGACAATGAAAACTCTGGCGAGTGGCCATTTTACATTATTTCACACGTGATTTTGCTAAAACTACATTTCAAGTGCATATAAAGAAAGACTTGTAGTTTTTACCATTTCATTGCCTTTGAACTTTTATACGAAGTATTGGACGATCGCTTTCATTACAACTCACATGGATCTGTGTAAAACATGTGCAGTAAAATACCGTGTAAAATATACATATTGAAAATGTAGGAATTTAAAAGGTATTTTAAATTGCTGATTTTCCGTTTAGGCCCAAGTGGGCCTATATTTAACTGAAGCATAACATTCCCTCCTAATATTGCCCAAGTGGGCGTTACACAGTTATCAATAACAATTCAATTTCATTCCACAAGTCTAAAACTATCTTGATTACTGACCATAGAAAACAAAATTATATCTAAATATTCAAACTAGATGAGTATACAGATCCACTTCCATATTTAGACCGTCTGGTTGTTTGGAATTTAATTCCACTATATATCGTGACTCCAATTTTCTCAGTTTCCTTTCACGATTCCCACCTCTTGGATTTTTTTTTCTGTGGCATCTATCACAAAATAAGTCAATCCTTTCACATCCTTATTGTGAAATCTCTCAAAGTGTCTAGCGACCGGATAAGTTTGGTCACCATTTTTTTACAGCTCTAAGTTTCTGAAGGATTCGCTTATGCACCTCTAGGATTGTGCTGCCCACGTACTTCAGGCCACAAGGGCACTGGAGTACGTAGACAGCGTAGTCCGTTTTGCAAGTATATTATCCTCTGATTCTACTCATGCCTTTACTTAAACCTGGTTTGTATCTCTCTGTGTTCACCCCATGTAAACATGCCTTGCATTTAGTGCACTTTACAAACACCTGGCGCCTTGTAAGCCAGGTAGTTTTAGGCTGGGGCTTCTTCAGGACATTCTTAACCAGTGACTGCTTAAAGGACCTTGCTCTACGGAATGTGATTTGAGACCTCCGAAAAATCGTTTTACCTCCGATTGGGTCATTTTTTATCAAATGCCAGTGTTTGTTACAAATGTTTCTCAATTTATCATGTTGGATGCTATAAGATGTTATAAATCTACAATCATTTTTGGTTTCCACCAGATTCTTATTTTTGGTTATCGCTTTCTTACTAAACAAAATTTCTTCTCTTTTTCTTTCATTAGCTCTATGCGTGGCATTTTCAACCCAATCATAGGGGTAACCTCTTTCTTTGAATCTTCGTCTTAAAATCTTAATTTCTCTTTTAGTTTCTTATACATTGCTACAGTTGCGTTTAGTACGCAAGCACTCACCATAGGGAATGCTTCTTTTTAAATTCACCGGCTGAAAGCTCTTAGCATGTAGGAGCGTATTACTGGAAGTGGGTTTCCTGTACAATTTAGTTCCAACTTTTCCATCTTCTATATACACTGTTAAGTCTAGGAAGTTAACACTAGTTCAACTTATTTCACTGGTGAAACTCAGATTAAGCTCATTATCTTGTAGTGCATTAATAAAAGATTTTGCCTCATCTTCAGTGCCCTTCCACACTAGAAACAGGTAATCAATGAACCTGCTCCAATGCATAATATGGTCTTCCCATTCTTTTTGGTATTGCGACCGGCCACCTGCTTCTCCCACCAGCCCATATGCAAATTAGCATAGCTGGGGGCGAAGCAGGTGCCCATCGCCGTGCCACAGACTTGATGAAAAAGTTCACCATTGAACAAGAAATAATTACTCGTCAAACACTTTTCAACCATACTCAGTGTAATTTGTGTATGCGACCACAATGTTATTGGTCTCATCCCTAAAAAATGTTTGATTGCTGTCAGGCCATCTTTATGGCGAACGTTGGTATATAGTGTTGACACGTCAATGGTTACAAGTAAATAGTCATCTTCCCACTGTAAGTCGTAAATACCTCTTAAAAAGTCTCCAGTGTCTTGAATATAAGACGGTAAAGATTGCACAAAAGGATTTAAAAATGCATCAACCTATTTAGATGAATTTTCCAAAGCACTCCCCATTGCTGAAATAATTGGAAGCCCAGGGGGATCTAAGATGTTTTTATGGACTTTCGGGATTAGATAAAAGACTGGTGTCACTGGTTGATCAATTAAAAGAAACTTATACTCGTCATGATTGAGTAATCCCTTTTCATACCAATTTTTTAACTTGGCATTGTAACTGTTATTGCTCTCAATCATATCCTTTTCTACCACTCTTACATAGCACTTTTTGTTATTTAGCTGCTTATAGGCTTCTATTAAATATTTCTGCTTATCCCAGAGGACTATATTCCCTCCCTTATCTGCATTTCTCACAATGCAGTTATCATTTTCTGATAATTTTTTTAATTAGAGCCTATATATATATATTCACTGAAAAGGCCATAGGCTTCAGGGGTAATTTAATTAGCTGGCCATTTCACTCGTACAAAACCATAGAAATTCCACCGTTATAGTTGGTTCTGCTAACTATAACTCGCGCGCCTGCAATGCACTGCTGATGTCACATATTGCATCATTCATGACATGGTCCGTGACCTCACTGGTGACCTCACTGGTGACCTCACTGGTGACCTCACTGGTGACCTCACTGGTGACCTCACTGGTGACCTCACTGGTGACCTCACTGGTGACCTCACTGGTGACCTCACTGGTGACATTTCAAGTGACATCACTGGTGACATCACTGGTGACATCACTGGTGACATCACTGGTGACATCACTGGTGACATCACTGGTGACATCACTGGTGACATCACTGGTGACATCACTGGTGACATTTCAAGTGACATCACTGGTGACATTTCAAGTGACATCATCCAGTGAATGTGGTTTAGTTTGAAATTTAAATATGTATTATATATATATATATATATATATATATATATATATTTATATATATATATATATATATATATATATATATATATACCAATCTGTATTGAAGATTGAGTGGAAATATAACTGTCTGGATAGAGGATTTAGTAGCTGTCTGACTGTCTGTGAATATTTAAAAGTCTCACTTAATACATGGATTATTAACTAAACTATGTGAATGTGTGCATCACTGTCTGTTGTATAACATGCTGCATCAGTTGGTCACTAACTACATGTGTGTATATTAGTTATTGATTAGTTGGGTGAGTATTTGTATGGGACACTGTGTTTGTGTGGTTGGATGGGGTGTGTAACTGTGCATAGATGTGTGAATAGTTGATTGACTAGGTGTATAGGTTTAAGAGTGCATGTGGAAACAAACCGTTGTTTGGGTAGAACCGAGGCACAAGAAACCCCCCCAAAAAAGCTCACGAAAAGGGGTCAGGATAGAAACACCCTGACCCCCCCCCCCCCCCCCCCCCCCTAGGCCTGCTCAGGGGGTCCCACAAAACGGGAGGATGCGCGCTGGAAAAAACTGCGGGCTCCTGCGCCTGTTAGGTATTTAGCCCCGGGGGGCCAAATCCTGGGGGCAATGGTCATTTATGTAAAGGGGGCCGAGAGGGGGCCCCCCAGCCCCAGGGACCGCCACCCCCCCCCCCCAAGGCTTTTTTAAATTATGTAGGGGGGGCTCTCAGGCCCCCCCAGCCCTGGGGACCGATTATTAAAATTGGGTGGGGGGGCTCTCAGGCCCCCGCAGCCCCGGGGACTGCCACCCCCCCCCCCCCCGGGGCTAGTTAAAAATGGGTGTGGGGGGGCTCTGAGGCCCTCCACAGCCCCGGGGACCGCCACCCCCCCGGGGCTTCTTACAAATGTGGGAGGGGGCCTTGTACAGCCCCTAGGTATCGCCACCCCCCCAGGACCGGCTCCTGCAGTGTCCCGGGGTCCCACCCTGTCATTGCAAACTGCTTTGCTATTTGGAAGAGAGCAGGAAACCTGCTCTCTCTACCAAATAGCAAAGAAGATTGCTTTTCCACATGGGGAGCAGCATGTTAGTGTTAACAATCACACCCACCTCTGACAGATGTGAGCGTCTGATCCACGGGAGCGACGAGAATGTTCCCACACTCTCTCTCTAACCCTATCCACAATAGAGTGACTAACAACACCCTAAAAGTAGAAAGGCAAAGAGAGATGTGGGGACTAAAAACGGAGAGGAGCTTGCTTCTAGTCCCCCAGCTGGTCTTCTTCAAGGGTAGGCGTACGGAAGGACCTAAGAGGAGACAAAGAGGGTATTAGTATGACTAACCTATCTTCTGACTCCGTAAAAGTATGCTGTAACTAACTAAAGTGAGGTATAGTAAATCTGTCCTCTCTCTTACCAGCTGGACATCTCGTGAAGCTTGGTATGACTCAAAGGCTGCTGGGAAGTATTTCAGACAAAAAGGAGCTTCTGGCAAGTACTGAGCAAATACTCTCTTTGATAATAAAAGTGACTTATATAGCGTGGGAAAAAGGAGAACCCTTCTACAACAACTCACACCACAAGGACTTAGACATGTCACCAATGTATAGTGCAAACGTGATAACTGTCACACAATTGCTCAGAAGGCTGCACACTCCAAGTACGCACAAGGTTCTAGAGGTGTGAAGTCACTCTCAGCAGCGTACACACCACGCGTTAAACAAAAACTGCAGCTCTAAGCCAGAAATACCAGGTAACGAAACTATTACCTACGCGCACCGCGCGTTCTAAGTAGCAAGGTTTACAAGAAATGTCGATATGCCGCTTGCATACCAGTACGCGCACCGCACGTTTACTAAATAAAGAATTTCCCCAATACGGGACACACTACTGCGTGTTACCATTAGTACCAGCAACTGACATGCTCCGGGAAACGTAAAAAGCAATACAGGGAGAGATGACCGAACCCGCCACAACTCTCCGAAATACGGGGGGAAAGGGGGGCAAGGAAATTGGAAACAAAGGAAGGAGGCCCACCCACGACAGAGAAAGGGAAATTCCTAAGCAATAAATCAGCGGTATTCACAAGCTTACCGCACAACGAACATGAACGAACCAGGAGTGAAGCCACAAGCGGAGCAATCCTCTCGCTTCGACAACACGCACCAATTACACGGGACCTTAGGGCAGGGAAACAACACAAACCACCTGCGAGGGAAATCAGGACACTAAAGGGAGTCGACCAGCTCGAAAATAGGATCAAGAATCTGAAAGCCAAGCACTGGCTTCATGACAACGCCCATTATTTAAGGAGGGAGTGTACCCAAAGTCCGCCTCTATACTCCACAACCAGGGAGCGTCTGCAAAGTGCCTGCCCTTGTGTATAGAACTTTATTGTTCCCCAGCAGCCAAGAGACCAAACACGAAGCCCGAGGTGTAACAGTTAGCTGCTCCCCATGTGGAAAAGCAATGCCGGCTCCAGCAGGATGCGGGGAGTAGCTGAACTAACTATAACTTGCGCGCCCGCAATGCACTGCTGATGACGTCACATATTACATCACTCATGACATGGTCAGTGACATCACTGATGACATCTCAAATGACATCACTGATGATATCATCCTTGTGGTAGTGGCAGACCTCCTCTCACCATAATAGAACCTTTGATACACACACTCAAAAATAGAAACTAACATTTTCAAATGAATGTACATAGCAATACCACTTACAACACACCAATTCAGTAATGCCAAGATCTACACACACATCCACTCATTCACCAACAGTCCTATACAGTCACTCTGTCAAGAATTCCTGTCATGCAAGGGGAGGAAAACGGTAACCAGCGAAAACGGACTACATCTCCCAGGATGCTTAGCGGTTGAGAGGTTATGTAAACAGGAGAGCTGTTACATAACTCAAGGAAAACACGCCCTTATGTAAAACAGGAGAGCTGTTACATAACTCAAGGAAAACACGCCCTTATGTAAACAGGAGAGCTGTTACATAACTCAAAGAAAACACGCCCTTATGTAAACAGGAGAGCTGTTACATAACTTAAGGAAAACACGCCCTTATGTAAACAGGAGAGCTGTTACATAACTCAAGGAAAACAACGCCCTATAAAGGGAGGAACCGGGAGGTACAACGCTGTCGGATATTGTGTTTACAACCGACGTACCTGCTTAGTGAAGAGCAGTGTTCAGGAGTGGTGCTCCAGTAAGGCAAGAACGGAGGTAGGTCGAGTCGTTACTCCCTGGGCCGTGTCTTGCCCCATCGTCACCTGTGAAGGACCCGGAAGCTCTACCGGATAACCATTGAGCTTCGCTTTTTGACTCGGCTGAGTCAAAGCGCAGTGGTGCTTTTGCTGGTTGGAGTCGTAACTCCCAGCCCGACCAGAGATACAGGGACTGCCAGCTGTAACGCACACCAGGAGGTGTTTGCCGCGTTACAGACTCGGAAGTCCACAGGATCGATCGAGCGGCTGCTCTCGGTTCAGTCTTCTTTGCTTGTGATTGGGGTATCGGTGACGCATCACCAGGAGGTGACTCCGCGTCCCGGTGCAGTCTGAGGAAGAGGTTGAGCGGCTGCTCCCTTCAGGTAGAGACCCCGGCTGGGTGTTTCCCTGACTCCTCGATTCTCCCCAACACTCTTCGTGCCCCTCACAGCCTACCGATTGGCATTGTCGGCCATTTCATTTCTGCCCTCTGTTGGCATACGCCGGGATCGGCGTATATGCAGAGGACGGTTAGGACCATCCGTGCTGTGGGCTGGTAACGTACTTAGCCTGGAGGATTCCAGTGACTATAACCTTTGTTTATTCCTTGTATTATTTTTGCCTTCATTAAAATAACTAAACCTTCACAAGTGGTTGCGTTCTCATTATCGTGTCTGTTAAACGATCCTGAGACGTTCAGGACGTTACACACTCATACATGTACTCACTCATCATATGTACTTATACACCTATACATCCTGTTACACAGTGACACTCATCCATAGTTACTCAGACACATAGTCACACATTCAAACAAAGTATCAAACATACATTAAACTGCATATATACAGTTATTCACACACTTACTGCTACAGAAACTTACACATACTTACTCTCTTAAGCAATCACTTATAGAAACAGACTAATTTATACAGGGACTCCTCATATCTCTCACTCATACTCACTTATAGACACCAATACTCACAGAAACTAGTTTAACACCTATGTAGTTACTCATAAAGACACTATTGAGACAGTCATTTACTCACTAACACACCCATACACACACTCATCCACCCATACAGTGCTGCACACATGCTGTCTTCGTACTGATACTCAAAAAAACAACTAATAACCTAGATAGACACTTGTGTTGCTACTCACCAGCCCATGCAGCCACTTATACACAAAGTGAAAGACTGATACAGATATTTACATATTTGAAGATTACTTACTAACCCATGTATTCACTAAAATACACTTAATCAGTCAGTTATAGAATCCATTTTCTCCCCAAAAATTCATCTATTTAGACACTTATATACCCCATTTATTCTTCCATCGACCTTGAGATATACATTTATAAAACATTTGATTTTCAGAAAAACACCCATTCACTGGATGATATCAGTGATTTCATCAGGTATGTCATTTGAGATATTCTCAGTGATGTCATGAGTGATGTCACTGAGCATGTCATGAGTGATGTAATATGTGACGTCATCAGCAGTGCATTGCGGGTGCGCGAGTGTTATAGTTAGCTGAACGGGGGAATTTCAATGGTTTTGTACAAGTGAAATGTCCAGCTAACTATAACACCCCTAAAACCTATGGTTTTTTCAGTGAATACATAATATATTTCCTGCATATCTATATAAATGCATTCATATATATGTGTATGTATATATATATATATATATATATATATATATATATATGTATGTATGTATGTATGTATGTATGTATGTGTATGTATGTATATGTATGTATATGCATGTTATGTACATGAATGTTTGAAGAACACTAGTTAGTACAAGCAAGACTAAAACGCCACCTAATTACAAACTGAATTGCTTTAACTTAAACGAGGGTGAGACCTATTGCATTTTCAATGCTTGTTTACTTTGATTCTATCTAGAAGGCATTCAGATGTGTCACACATTTGCCATAAATTCTGAATGTTAGCATTGTAGTTGCTCATTAGATCACTGTAGTAAAGCTACTGCTCACCAGGGAAGTCTGCTGCTGGTATTGAAAGTGCATGTTTTCAGTCTGCATGTCAGAATTGTTTAATGAAATAGAGAATTTGAGAAGTCACTCAAAATGTGTCCTAATTTTTCTTCATGCAGCACGAATTATACTTTCTATGGCAAAATGAACCCCCTCATTTTGTTCCTTTTTAAATTAAATGTTTAAAGAGTTACCACTTTATTCCAATTAAGATGGCTTCAGGTGTGCAATTCGTTTGTCATAAGTAGGACTGTTAGCACTCTAGTTGTTCTTTAGAACACTCTGGGAAGCTGCAGTAGAACACAAAGGAATCAACTGACAGTCTCTGCCCTTGTTGGATGTACATGTTTTACTGAGAATGTCAGACTTCATTTTCACATGACTGAGAAAGATAATATGAATTTACAGAAAATATGCTCTCAGTTTAGCTTATAGATCACCTTCCAAACCTCTGTGGGAAAGCATGAGAAAATAGTTCTCTCAAACATGATTCATGATATCCCATCAGAAGGCTTTTTCACATGGTAAAATCACCTTAGAACACACCACAATTCCTAAAATGAGTATGGTACCATCAACAAATGATTTATAATGTAATTAAAGTCTTAAAACCTTCTATTAACTGCAATGCTTTTTAATGAGGTGCTATCATGTATATTGGTCCCAAGATGAAGTGCTGACAGCCAATCAGATCTCACGATGAGTTGTGTGGTTAGGCTCCGCCCAGATATATCTATGATTTTTCTTTTGATTTTTTTTTCAGCAACTACTGAACAGATTTACACCATTTAACCAAAAGGCACGAGTGTGAACCAAGGGCTTCCTCCTTGCCAAATTTTGTGTAATTCCGTTCATCAGTTCGGGCTGCAGCTGCGATTAACAGTTCTTATGGAAAATTGCATGGGGAAAACACGTTTTGGGAACCCCTTTTTTCTCGGCCCCCGCTTGAGGAATCACCCCGAGACTTTCAGGATAGGAGCGGACTGGAGTGCCCCACCAGTTCTGAACATTTTACGAAGATTCGTCAACCGTCGCCAAAGTTATTGCAAATAGAATGTTGCAGATTTCCTATGGATAATAGGTCCCAACTATAACTACCTACTGGTGGCCGCCAGTAGGTAAAATATATATCTATCATGTGACTAAGACCACGGACGTGGTCGAAACGCGTTATCTTAGCTGCCAGGAATAAACTTCACCTGCTGAATCAACTTTTTTTTATGGTCTGTAATTGACATGGATATGCCTTGTTCCTTCTGTTTTTTTTTTTTGTTGCAAACTTAATTTACAAATCGCAAAATAGTTTTTTAATCCTGCAACAGAGCGTTTAACTTAGAAAACCGAGCATCAGCCATCATAATATTGTTGCAGGTGCTGTTGAACTTTGTTGCAGGTGCTGTTGAACTTTGTTGCAGGTGCTGTTGAACTTTGTTGCAGGTGCTGTTGAACTTTGTTGCAGGTGCTGTTGAACTTTGGTAGGAAAAAATACAAAAATTAAGAGATACGAAGCAAAAGCAAATCACTAAAGCCAGATTTTCTAGTAGAAGTGAAAACAGAACTTTATGGAAGGTAATGATGATTCGTCCATGTGCAGTGCAACTGATACTACGTTCCAAATAGTAAAATAAACTTTGAAGCAATAGTAGATGGTTGTGCGTGACGGGTTTTGGAAACTGCAAACTGAAATGACTCAATTGATCTGCTACCACATTCTTTTTTCATTTTCTAGCCAAGGTAAAATGCTTCACCTAGTTTTACTGCCTTACAAATTCAGGGCCAAGCTTTGCTTGCTAAGTAAAGTGAAAAAGTTCCTCAGAGAAAGCGAATTTAGTAACTACAGTTCAAGCACTTGTATTCTCTCATGTGGATGGTGGCAATGCTCTGCGGTCTCTCAGACTCTACACTGGCCCCTACTTAGCATCATACACGCATGAACAAGGGCCGGAAGAAATATAACCTAGTATCGCCACATTGGGAATCCTTCAAAGGTTTCCCTTGCCGTCCCACCCCATCTTTAAAATCACTGCTTCACCTACAAAGCCATCATGATTAGCACTTCACCTATGTTGTCGAAGCTCACTTTCTCGGTGGCTGTCGTTGTGCATGCAGCCCCTTCACTGCCACACAGGAGACTAACTGCGGGAAATAAAAAAGGCATCAGACCACATCCATTTAAGTACCTGGGCCCTGGAACCACATCCCCATATCAATCAGTACCACTCCAGTTCTGCCCCTAGTTTAGGAAAGAACTTGAAGACGCCTCTTTAAATAACACAACATTACGCTGAAGCAACACCCCACACACGCTTTTAGAACCGAACTATCCCTTCAATCACTCTTCGACTGGATCTTTAATTTTGGCCAAAGTACAGCACTCTGCTACCTTTTGGCCATGTTCATATTATACAAATACCACATAAATGCATACATTAGGCATGCTTTTTAAGTAGGCTAGTGTATAGTTTGCTGGATGGGTTCAGTGAGAGAAACTTTTGAATGAGTCAGGTAGCACTGGTTTGTGCAGGAGCAGGAAGGGCTCAAGAAAAAGATCTAAATATTGCATGCTGTGATCTAACTGTGACCACACCAGTATTTGCAGTACTGTTGTAAAATCTAGCACCAGAATAAGACGTCTCTAGAAATAGGATGTTCCAGTATCTGGCCAGGATGAAGGACTAAGCCTGCTGATTTGGTCTTCCCAGCCTGGGCTGGAGCTTTGCTGTCCTCTCTAAGCTCCAATTAGGATTTTAGTGATCGTTTACTTGCCCGTGGCCAATGTGTAATCCATAGAACTTTCATTTGGGACACTATTGGGGCATTCAGTGGATTAAAAACTTTAAAGGGCAATGCCTGGGAACAGAGTTGTTTCCCCAGCATACTGAGTAATTGCGATGCCTCGCTTGCTACATGTACACGTTGAATTGCATTAGGAGAAAAATAGACATTTTAGGTGGGAGTGATTGTGGCTACACTACTTTTAACTTTACCTTCTTTACACAGTTTAATAGCAGAGGGGTTAACGAGCTCATAAGCCATTGTCACATTTCATTCTGTTCTTTAAAGATATCAGTGAGCGATCCATGGCCAGAAATATAAAAATCTTCTGAGAAAAAAAACGTTGGTGTTGTGTGCTACCAACTTTGGCAAATGCACAACTATCAAAGCAAAAGCACATAGTCTGAGTGATGTGAGATGCTAACTGAGACCTGAAATCACATGCCACAGCAGTTGATAAAATGTAAATGCACCAAAGCAAACCTACTTGCTGTCCCTTTTACTCCTACCAAATACTGGTCCATGGCAATAGGGGCTATAGTCTACTTAAGACTGCTGTAGTACATTGTACCCCACCAATGGACAGTGCAAAACGTAGTATGGAGATTGATCTATTCAGTAATGCTGTCCTCCTTAGATTTCTGTAATAGCTCATACACCAGTCTAATATTGCCACAAACGTAAAACATTTTTACTACTCAAGCTCAACTCTAAAATGTAACTTTGCAAGCAACATTTTTGAACTGGTAAAAAATGAAAAAGAATTGGAACATTGAAAGAATAGAGAAAAATAACAAGGGAAAGACAATGTGGACGAAGCCCATGGGGTGGGTGGGCGGGAGGGAGGGTGGAGGATGAAAAAAACAAACCAAGTACGGAATAGGGTCAACAAAGAAAAAAGGGGGTGGGTTGGATACAGACCCATAGGAAAGAGCAGAAATAAAATGAGTGGATAAAAAATGAGATACCATTTTTGTCTGGAGAAGTGTGGGACTGTTGGATGAATGGAATTTGGGGATCCCCCCAAGCTTCCGGATCTTTCTCACAGAAATAGGAGAAATATGAATGACTTCAGCTAATGTTTGAGATTTGCAAGGCATCCATGCAAATCTCACCTCCCCTAGTTTTCAGATATGTATGGGTTTGGCAGGTTTCCTAAGTGGCGACTGAGTCTGAGCTTAATTTCCGTATCTACCCACATCGCCCAAAAGGGTAATTTTTCATGAGTTAAAAATTATGTCTCCCAATCATTTTTTGGGGCTGTTCCAGTCACAAAAGCTAGTCCCTCCTCACAAGTGGGGTACCTTTTTATATTGGGAGGAATGTAGAGACACAGAATAGTAGAACATTTGATAATGTATATTGGATTTCTCTCCAATTGTGGCTTCCACATGTAAGCATGTGTGCAAAAATGAATACATTTTGCAAAATGCTCTCTGAATCACAGAGGAACCTCGGCGTTCAAAGACCCGTTCTGCGGAGCGGGTGCTGGGGTCTGCTCCGCTTTTCCCTGCCTTTCTGGGAGCGACCCCCGACCAACTGAAGGAGTTCTGACACCATGTGCGCCAAAATAGGGTGGCCTGACCCTGTCTGCTTGCTTTCTGGCCCCGCAGGCTCAGAGGATGAAGGGGCCTTCTTGGTTCCATTGCCTGCTGCTCCGGCCTCCGATTGGACCCCGGTCCAGACTGACACTGGTTGCACCGCCACCACAGCGACTGTCCCTGACATTCTGTCTGACACCGAGGTCCTTGTCGGCGCCTACCTGATCCTCATTCCAGTCAACACGGAGCTGGTTGGGCGTCCCCCCGATGCAGAGACCGTCTCAGACTGAGCCGTAGGGCTTCATGCCCTTCACCCTGCCCTATTTTGAAGGGTTAGGGAGAGACTAAAAGGATCGGGAAGGGGAGCAGGATCCCTTAGAAATCATGCACCAACAAGATGTGGACTGGTACAAGGAGTTTGGTGATGCCAGTGGTTTGGACACCTTCCCAGACTCTAGCATGCTTCCCCCCTCCCTTTTCTGGCTATGGAGGAGGGAGCATCATTTGCTATGGTGGTGCATAGGGCTGCGGAGGTCCTGGTCTTGCAGCTCCCTACAGTGGCGGTCAAGACTAACGTCTTGACAGAGGTCCTGCAGCCTTGGGTCTCCACTTCAGAACCCCTTGTGCACTTTAATGAGGCCTTAACCAGACCCTCCAGCATTTCGCGATTCACAGAAAAATCACGAAAATCTGATTGCCGCAAAGGCCGCAATATTTACAATTTTGGCCGCGAAATTAGGTCTCCCGGCAGACAGCAAAAGATTGTGCCTATGGATTGGCTGCGCACACACGTCACTACATGCTGTGCCGCTGTACAGCCATATAATAGCTTTTGATAAAGGAGAAAGCTCTTGATTCAGCAAAGAAATTAAGGTGTTAAATTACATATATATGACAAAAAATGTGTTTTTCTACCCTGGTAGTGTTTATGCCCCTCTGTGTGTTAAAGGTCGGACTACCCCACAGAGCTGGTGAAACCAGATGTCACGCGCCGTTTGCCTTCTAGTGCCTCCCCAAATCCATCAAAGTCAGTTACTGTATGGATGGCCCATTTGACACTGCAGAGAGCAGAGAGATGTAATGCTAGAAAATGGAAACCCTTCCTTTTCACGATGCTGAATTTTAAAACCACAGATTTATGAAAAGATGGAAAATCAAATTAGGTTTGTGAGCATGGATCTGGGGGAGAGCACGAGCAGGTGAATATTGATAACCATACACAATTAAAAAAAAATGTGAATTTTTGGGAAGCAGAAAACCTATGCAAGAATGTGCACAGTATACCGAATACTAACTAAAGAAAACAACCAGGGTTAATACCTTAATATATCAAAACTAATATTTCCTTTTCCTTGAATAATGTGCTATATATGGGATGGTTTGTTTAATTGCGCACTTGTACCAATTGCTGATTTGTATTTTTATCCTCTGGTACTTGTGTGCATAATTTGAAAAACAGCAAGGTCAGACAAGCTCTTCATTACGCTAAGAAATAGCCCAGCAGCCCTCTTTGTTTTTGCTATCTGTGCTTGCAGCCAATACAGACTCCAATGTTGTGTGCCTCTTAGGGGTACCTGAAGCTAAACTGGCAGTATTTCTCCCCTCATTCTGCTTCGCTAACCCTGACCCTCAACAGCACTCTTGAATCTCTTCCTAACTGAAATTTGAGATTTCCAGTTGTGACCATTTTCTTCATTAAGACTAAGCAGGAGAATCTTGTGTACCTTGCCTAGGTCTCACTTCAGCCCCTCCAGTGCAGGGATCCATTGTGCCATCACTAGGGCTCTCTTCAGCTCAACTGTAGTTTCCAGTGCATTGATCCAGTATGTCAGCTCTCTTCAGCTAAACTGTAGTCTCCAATGCAGTGATCCACTGTGCCTTCACTAGGTCTGACTTCAACTCTTCTAGTGCAATGATCCAGTATGCCTTCACTAGGTCTCACTCAAGCTCCCCCAGTGCAGTGATCCAGTGTGCCTTCACTAGGTCTCACTTCAGCTCCTCCTGTGCAGTGTCTCAGCAACAATATGTAGGAAGCAAGGTTTTTTTTTTTATTGTCACCTACAGCTGTGTCAAAGACAAAGGGCAAGTTAAGGGGCCATCAGACGCAGTGGTTAATTTGTAAAATGATAAGTGCCAGGGCCCTGACCAGGAAGCCACTGCAGCTTGCACCACCCATCACCCCTGCCATCGCTGCCAAAACTACTATCCATCTCTCTCGCCTACAAGTGCGATTTCCCTTGGGCTATCTCGCTCCTGCGGAAGTCTGTCTCCCGCAAGTTCTCGGATTGGCTGCCAGCAATATGAGAAAAATGTTGCTGCCAGCCATTACGTGACTTGGGGACTTTGAATAGCAAACAAATACACTCAGACACTTTAAACATGCCTATTTCAAATTGGAACACTCTGCTAAAACAGTTTCCATTGATTTAAGACTGAAAAGGAATGATTATGAGGAAACTAAAGTGCCGCAATAATGCCGCTAAATTTCAATATTTGTGCTGCTATTCGTGCGGTGACGTCTTTGGGCCTCACCACAACCCCTAGGGCCTGATCCCGTTTTCGCTTCTTTCGTGTATACGGAAGGGGCTATTAACTGCGCCTACCCTATTCCGGCCAGTGGGACCCGCAAGTTCTGCAAACTCTGTGGCGACGTTGACGCTGTTCACCCCGGTCCTGTGGGTCGGTAGGCCAGAAGTTGAGCCAAGCTACGATCCCCTCCAACGCAAAACTTTCCTAGTCCGATTCTCCCAGGATCACACTCAGCCGGTCGGTGGCAGAATACGCCATCATCTCCACCACTAGCGAAACATCACATCTGACAAGTGGACATTGTAGATAGTCCGAAGGGGCTATTCCCTCTCCTTCGAGACTACCCCTCCATCTATGTCTCCAGTGTACGATCAGCTGACGGAGGATCACAGTGCCTTACTTCACGAGGAAGTCAAGACTCTCTTGGCCATGGGGCTATAGAGAGGGTTCCCTGGCCAGAAGTAGGCAGTGGTTTTATTTCCAATACTTTCTGGTCCCAAAGAAGGAGGGAGACCTTCGTCCTATCCTCAACTTCAGAGCCCTCAATTACTTCCTCAAAAAAGAGAAGAAGTTTGAGATGCTCACCCTAGCTCAAGTCCTGTCTGCCCTGGACTCAGGAGACTGGACTTTCAGGATATCTATTTCCATATTCCCACCCTGCCTGCCCATCGTCTCTCCCTCCGGTTTACAGTGGACCACAAACACTTTCAATTTGTGGTGCTTCCCTTCGGCTTCACCAGCTCCCCTCGGGTGTTCAGAAAGGTGATTGTGGTGGTCTCATCCCATCTGCGGAGGTCAGCGGTTCCAGACTTCGCCTACCTTGACGACTGGTTTTTGATGGCGGGCTCACCCCAAACCGTTGTCTCCCACCCCCAGACTACGGCATACCTCCTGCATTCGCTGGGGTTCACTATCAACGCGCCAAAATTACACCTGACCCCCTCTCAGACGCTCCCTTTCATTGGAGCAGTTCTGGACACAGTGCAGTTTCGGGCCTATCCTCTCGAATGGCCAGTCCAGGATGTTCAGGCTATGATACTGATGTTTCGCCTCTAGCCTGGATTTTGGTGAGTGACTGTGAGGC
This sequence comes from Triturus cristatus, assembly GCF_964204655.1. Lineage (NCBI taxonomy): Eukaryota > Metazoa > Chordata > Amphibia > Caudata > Salamandridae > Triturus > Triturus cristatus. Next base: position 123,536,696 of record NC_140583.1, read on the forward strand.
CGTTGGGTCTCATGGCCTCCTGCATCCTGCTAGGGACCATGTATGGTGGCACATGTGGGCTCAAACTCCAGTGTGCACAGCATCAAGGAAATCTCACGGACTTGCTTCAGATTTCAGAGGGCACTGCGAGAGATCCGCAGTGGTGGCTAACATACTGCAATTGGTTCAAGGGCAGATCCCTCTCCCTTCCCCACTCAGATCTCACAGTATTGACGGATGCATCCCTTCTGGGATGGATGCCCATCCGGGGGAAGTGGAGATCAGTGGACTCTGGTCTCCATTGGAAGGCAAGTTCCATGTCCATCTGTTAGAGCTTTGGGCGATCCGACTGGCATTGAAAGCCTGTTTGCCATTGATAAAGAGAAGGCTTGTGCTGGTGTTTGTGGACAACATTACCATAATGGGGTACTGAAATAAACAGGGCAGAGTGGGGTCGTGGACTCTCTGTAAGGAGCTCTTCTCGTCTCTGGACTTGCCTACAACTGGGCATTTCCCTGGTGGTTCAACACCTGACTGGTGTCTGAACGCCAGGGCAGAGAAGCTCAGCCAAAGGTGCCTTGCGGATTGTGAGAAAGTGGCTCTGTATATACTGTTCCCAAATAGGTACAGTGTGTACAGAGGTTTGGCAGAGGTTAAAGTTAGATATAACCTTACTCTCTAAAGTGGTAGCTTGGTCGAGCAGTAAGGCAGTATCAGAGTACAGTGTAAAGCATTTGTTGTACACACTAAGTCAGCAAATGGTCTTACACCAGGGGCGTAACACAAGCCCCCGCAGCCCCCGCGGTGCGGGGGGGCCCCGAGCTGCAGGGGGCCCCCTCAGGTTGTGTGTGATCCGTCGCGCTGAGTAGAGTTGCGCTGCATGAGCCTGCACCCCGGTGGCCGGCTCACCTGCACTGCTCTTATTTAGCTAGTATTCATGTTTGCATGAAGTAATCATGCAGTTTGCACCTCTTTCCTGGAATGCACTCTGCACTGGCAAAGTTACGGAGTTTGAATAGGCACGCGCCGCAAGAAGTTACCTGACGTCCTGCTGTCACGTGTCACCGGATGCAGTTAAGCGTGTGGGAGGCCAGCAAATCATGGAAGCGCTGGGCTACTCGGCGGTGAATTGAAATGAATTGACCCCTCGACCTCCGTACCCAACCAGCAGAGAGAGTGTGGGGCCGGCATCATGTGGTGCACGCTGCACCTCATTGACCGTGCACTTTATTTAGCTAGCCTTGAAAAGAGACTTCGGCGCGCAACTACCAGGCAGGAAGTTTTTTTAATTTTGCTAAATCCTGCCGGAAAACTATGTTTTCGAGGGTTCCCTAACCATCGAAACTGCTGCCAAGCAGAGCGAGACACTCCTTAGGAGAGGAGACCTGCCTGTGACCCCCCCATCTCGAAGGCCCAAGAAACGTGGCAGCTCAAGACGTGTAAACAAAGCTGCTGGCCGAAGCGCTCACCTTTTAGCCCCAAGGCTCTTGTGAAATGGCAGCAGGAAGGTTAGTCACCCGCCGTGCCCTGTGTTAATTTGATAACCGCAACATGTACTTAAATGTATTCGGTTAACAAGTGCAATGGCATAAGTGTGTAAGACTTGCTCAGTGATAATTTCTTTAACTTTATATTTTTTTGCACATTTTAATACCGTATCCATTCTTTGTTAAACAGCTTGAAAGGGAATGCCTGCTTTTACTGAATTTCCTCCGTTTGTGGCTATGTGGGTCCATATCAAACATTTATTTTGGTCTTTGCAATGGCAAAAGAAACATTTTGAAAACTAGCACGTGCAGCCATGTTTAATTTCTGCCTGTGTTTCTTGTAGGAGGGAATTTTGTAAGAGATGTTGCAGATAATGTTCCACTCTTTCAGTGGTTCAATAGAACACCACCTACATGGATCTCATGAGCGGCTGACTCTTTCTTCCTGCTTGGCTTACATGTTTTGATGATGATAATTTAAGTGTTGTAACTGACCGCAGACCACTGCATATTCACTCGATGAAACACTTGTTTGTTGTCCATGGACATCACGTGCCTTGCTGCTATACCCATGCTCTTGTAAGTTATAAGCAGCTGCATCGCTCACTGTGGGTTTCTGCTGTTCTTGGCCTCCCATTCCACCCAAGGAAGTGTCCATATGTGGATAATGAGCACCCTACTCTCATCATGCTTGAGTGCACAGGCCCTACCCGCAGCTGTCTCCACAGTTTTAACCTACAGACAAGCTTCACCTTACACACACTGCAGCCCTTTGCAAACGTTTAGCACAATTACTATTACATTTATGACTGCTACAATGTGATATTGGGGGCCTGAACAGTTGTCTCATTGGTATCAGCATCTTTACCGTCTATTTCAGGGCTTTTGAGCAGTTCCCAGATATTTTAGTGCTTCCCATTGACAAAAGGCTGTACTTCCTGATATTTAGCTCTTTTCATGCACTTCATTTTTCTTGTGAGAAAGTGTCACTCATAATTGTTGAATGTCACTCATAATTACACTGAAATTATGAAAATGTCACACACAGCAATCTTAAACCTTGGCAGCTATGAACCCCACAGACCCCCGGCGGCCGATGGAGCCCACACTGTAGAGCTCAGCTGTTCCTCCTGCTGAGTCTGATGGCCAGGACTCGAGGCTGGCGCACGTGTGACGGACCCGTAAACCAGAATTGCCATGGCTCACACATGTTAGTGAGACAGTGCCAGACTTACTTAACGTTTAAATGTTGATCTAATTTGCTTGTAAATTAAGTGCTTAGCGTGATCAGCTACCTGCTGGGCAGTGTAGTTTTGCCCTTGTTTTGCCTATTTTTGCCCTTGTCACTAAGCACACGGGAACTGGGGGTTTGGCACTGCAGTTATTCTTTTATATTCTGCCAACAGATCTCAAGTTGGGTAAAAGGGTACTGCTTCGTTAAAACCACCCTTCGGTGGCACTCCTCGGGGCTCAACCAGATACCAACTATTTAGTACCTACACAGACCTGGATGACCAGGGCCGTCAGGGATCATGAGGCCTAACTCTACAGGACCTTTGAGGACACCCAGCCTATGTATCAATCTCTTCCTACGTGACTGCCACGAAAACAAAGAGGGCTGATGGAAAAAGTATTAAAACGAGCATCTAAAATTATGATTTTTGTCTCTGACATGTTCTGTTTATGCTTGGCTTTTTTCCTTGGATATTTTTTTTAGCTAATCGTTCTTTCCGATTTTATTTGAATGGTGAGCTTAATTTCAAAGTTCATCACTCAAAGCTTACGTAATCTTGCCACTTTCACTACGAGCTGTGCCTGCTCTACTGGGTCACACCCCTTTACTGTGTCATTAATTTTACACCCAAACCCTGGTTATTTACACACTGAACGGTGAGACGTGCGCATTTCCACAGAGAACATGTATAGTTAGACAACAAAGTTAAGCTGATCAGCGTCATTGCTCTGCACTGAAAGCATTAAGCATTATCTTCAAGCCCTGCCCACTGCTGTACAACATTTTGAAATTCTTAAACTGTTACCATCTGAAGTGCAGCATATTTTGTTCCCTCTTTTTGTAAATTATTTAAATAGTCTAACGCTTGTACTTTAGCCCATATTCAATGCCCGGGTAATCTAACATGCATCATGGACAATCTAGAGTTTGCACTGAGCATGTCCCTTTCACCACAAGGTAAACTGGCTCCAGCACATGCCTACCTATAATGTTTTGCATTTTATTTCTACTAGCCGGAGGTACTATTTAAAAATTGAAATATTGGTATTTTGCAACCTTAAAATTCCTTTTTAATACAGTTTAAAATATCAAGTTGTGAAGGATGTAACACAGATCTAAACTGTCACTAAAACAGCCATAAAAACTCTGTAGTTTGCCTGCCAACCCCCTTTTTCTCATTTTCCCCCACCCCATGCTATCAGGGGTTACAAGAACCCAAGCTTCCCCACCACACCCACACTCTTTACTTCCCTCTCCATGCCATAGATGTTCTGCAGTGAGCTCGGGGGTTCTGCTAACTCAGACTGATCACAGCGCTGTCATAATATCTATAACTGCTCTCTTGTCTTTATTTTCTGTCTGATGATAGTGCTTAGGAGCAGGCACTAAGTCATATGCATTGTCCATGCTGCTCACTCTTTCCACCAGGGAGGTGGAATGCTTCTTTCCCACTCAGCATGCCGCTTGCCACCACTTTACTTCCTAAGTGCCCTTCCATTTTTGGTGATTTGTAGCACTTTTAAAATCTTCTTACAGTTTCACATGGCTCAAATGGGTGTAGTTTCTGATATTTATATGTTTCCCCTTATTCATTGCTTGATTTTGCTCGTGAGAAAATGTCACTCATAGTCGTTCAAATGTCACTCATAATTACACTGAAATTATGAAAATGTCACACATAGCAATCCGAAACCTTGACAGCAATGTTTGCCTGGCCTCAAGATGGCCACTTTGAGAGGAGGCTCTATCGGTTGGCACGGACACCTGACATTTATTAGCTTCCGGATGCAACATTGGGGCAAATATATAATTGCTGCCTCTACCAGACGCCCCGCTGAGCGTGGTGTGGCCGCCCATTGGTAGTTTTGATGCCGGAGTGACCGAATTGTGGACTGCAGCTGCTGCTGGGAGCGTTGGCGCAGGGAAGGAAATGCCCGCTGCTGAACCCCGCTCCGTGGATGCCCTTGAGCGGTGGGCCCGCTGGCGGTGCCTCTACAGAGGCGGGATTCCTTCGCTAGCTTCTGAACCGCCCCAGGGCATGATCAGAGGGAGAGAGGCTTTGTTTTACCCGGGAATATGTCCTTCCCTCCCCCCCCCCCCCCCCCCCACACCCTCCTCCCCGGACGACAATGAGCCGCAGTGACATACCGGGCTCCCTCTCCTGCCCACTGTTGCCTGCCGTGACTGGGCTCCCGTTCCCTCCTGCTGATTCCTGTGGTGCTGAGGCCGGCCGCCCAGGACTTCAGCTGTAATTGTGGCTGGGACTGATTCTTCCTTGGCATTGTCGGGTCCTCGGCTAGGCCATTTGAACTGGACTGTGTGGGGCGCTCTACTCCTACTAGATTGTTGACTGCTTGGGGCTGCTGCTGGCTTGCCTGCCTCTCCCGCGGGCCTCTGTGGTGCTGCTGGACACTTTCTGTTTACCTATGGGGCACCCTGGATGTTTGACCCCCGGGGGCTCGCTACCAGCCTTGGAACTCTTGAATGTCGTGGCATGGACACTTGGGGCAGAGAACTGGAGTGAGGTGATCCAGCATGCTGCCTCCGCCCACCACCACTCGGTCTTCTACCCCCATGGCCATCTCCACCTTGGGGAGCCCTTCAGACCCAAGACCACCGACGTGAGTGCAACAGTACCTTAAGGCCAGACTGAACACGGCAAGAATTTCATGCTCTGTAAATATGTAGTATATAATTGTCCAACCCTAATCTCTTTTAAAGATGTAATCTTGAGTGAATTTCCAACTTGTGTGTGTGTGTGTGTGTGTGTGTGTGTGTGTGTGTATATATATATATATATATATATATATACACACGTAACTCTAACCACTAGTATCTGTAGTAGACATATGTACTTACTACCTTTCTTATGTGAATTTAGAGTTTATCTGTTTGTATCTTTTCCTTGAGTGAATTTGCAACTTTTCAATATGTAACTCTAACCTCTAGTATCTGTAGTAAACTTTTGCACTTACTACCATACTTCAGTCAATCAACCAGGGAATTGTAAGCGCGCTACTCATCCGTGAGGGTCTCAAGGCACTGAAGGGGGGAGCGTAGATCTGTCTAGCTGAAGAGCCAGGTCTTGAGGGTCTTCCTGAAGGTGTTCAGGGAGGGGGTTCGTCTGTTGTCTGGCGGTAGCTCGTTCCAGGTTTTGGCTGCAAAGTGGGAGAAGGATCTTCTACCTGCTCTGGCTCTGTGGATGCGCGGGGTTTCGGCCAGTGCGAGGTTGGAAGATTGGAGGTTTCTTTTGGGTATGTGAAAGTTGATTCTGTCGTTGAGGTATTTGGGTCTGGTATTGTGTAGGCATTTGTAGGCGTGGATGAGGATTTTGAAGGTGACTCTTTTCTCCACGGGAAACCAGTGGAGTCTTCGTAGGTAATGTGTTCCTGCCGGGGAATGTAGAGAACGAGTCTGGCGGCGGTGTTCTGTATTATCTGGAGTTTGCGGAGTAGGGACCTGTTGATGCTGGCGTAGAGTGCGTTTCCGGAGTCCATTCTGCTGGTGATGAGTGCATGGGTGACTGTGTTCCTTGATTCAGGGGGGATCCACTTGAAGGTCTTGCGGAGGGTGTTGAAGCAGCTGGAGGTGACGGCGTTGACCTGGCAGTTGATGGTGAGTGATGATTTGAGTACAATGCCGAGGTTCTTGGCGTGGTCTGAGGGGTTTGGTGGGCTTCCAAGAGCAGTCGGCCACCATGTGCTGTCCCATGCTGAGGGGGTGGTGCGGAGGACGAGGACTTCTGTTTTCTAGGTGTTGAGCTTTAGGCAGCTGTTGGTTATCCAGACTGCGACATCTTGCATTCCTTTCTGGAAGTTGAGTTTGGTGGTGGTGGGATCTTTGGTGAGGGAGAGGATGAGTTGGGTGTCGTCAGCGTAGGATATGAGGTTGAGGCTGTGTTGTTGGACGATGGCTGCGACGGGGGGCAATGTAGATGTTGAAGAGGGTCGGGCTCAGTGATGACCCCTGTGGGACTCTGCAGGTGATGTTCGTCGGGTCGGAGAGAAAGGGCGGCAGTCTGATCCTTTGGCTTCTTCTGCTGAGGAAAGATCGGATCCAGTCCAGGGCTGTTCCTTGTATGCCTGCGTCGTGTAGTCTGGTGATTAGTGTGCGGTGGGAGACGGTGTCGAAAGCGGCTGACAGGTAGGATGAGGGCTGCAGAATGGCCTTGGTCCAGGAGGGTGCGGATGTTGTCTGTGGCGGCCTGTAGCGCTGTCTCTGTGCTGTGGTTGGTTCGGAATCTGAATTGGGATGGGCCGAGGACCGCGTTCTTTTTGATGAATCGTGTCAGTTCCTTATTAACTGTTTTCTCTGCGACTTTGGCGGCGAAGGGGAGGAGCAAGATGGGCCGATAGTTCTTGAGGTCGGTGGGGTCAGCTGTGGGCTTCTTGAGCAGCGGTCTGACTTCTGCGCGCTTCCAGTCGTCTGAGAAAGTGCCTGTTTTGAATGTGGTGTTGATGGTGCACTTTAGTTCGGGTGCGATGGTGGCCGTGGCTCTGTGGTAGATGTGAGGGGAGCATGGGTCAGTGGGGGCCCCCGAGTGGATGCCTTTCATGGTCGAGGCGGTGTCTTCGGCCGTGATCGGTGTCCAGCTGGAAATGGTGGGTTGGCTGGTGTCTTTGGGGGCAGGGGGCCGTCTGTGGCGCCTGGTGGAGGGTTGACAAAAGTTGTCGTAGAGGTTTTTGATTTTGAAGTAGAAGTAGGTTCCAAGCTTGTCGCAGAGGTCTTGGGATGGGGTGATGTCTGTGGCTTCGCTGCGTGGGTTGGTGAATTCTTGAATGACGCTAAATAGTTCTTTGGAGTTGGTGAGGATTTTGTTGTGGATGAAGTTTCTCTTGGGGGCTCTGATTTGGTTGTGGTAGTCCGTCATGGCGTCTTTGCATGTGGTGTGGTTTTCGGTTGTCTTGGTGTTTCTCCAGTTCTTCTCCAGGCGTCTGCAGGTGCTTCTGGCATCTTGGAGAGCGGTGGTGAACCAGGTGGCTTTCCTGGGGCATTTTATGTTGGAGTTGCGTAGTGGGGCGAGCTCGTCTGCGCAGTTGGAGATCCAGGTGTGGATTTCTTTGGCTGCATTGTTTGCGTCGGATGCCCAGGTGTTATCTCGGGTGAGGGTGGAGTTGAGTTGCTCATCGGTAACCTTGCTCGAGTTCCTTCGTGGTAGGCGTGGGGCTGGTTTGGGTGCCTTAGGTTTGTCGACGGTGAAGTGTACGCAGCGGTGGTCGGTCCATGGCGGTTGGATTGTGTGGCTAAAATCGACAGTTACCTGCCTTGTAGATGGGAACATGGGTGTGTCCTGCTCTGTGGGTGTGTGTGTTGACGAGTTGTTTAAGTCCGATGCTGGCGAGGTTGTCCTGGAGGATGGTGGAGTTGGGGTTGCTGGGGTTGTCGAGGTGGAAGTTCAGGTCTCCAATGAGTATCTAGTTCGTTGAGGCAATGGCGTGGGGTGTGATGAAGTCGGTGATGGTGGTGGCGAATGGTGGCCGGGGGTCTGTAGACGAGGGTTCCTCGGAGTGTGGCTTTGGGGAGGTCTGGATCTTATGTGAATGTAGAGCTTTTCTGTTTGTATCTTTTATGTAACTCATGTACTCTGAAGTCTTTATGTAATGTAACTGGTCCTTTTGTAAAGCGCTCTGACACCTTCGGGTAAAGTTTACGCTCTATAAAATCACATTAAATAAATACCCGGGCCTGATGGCTCCGGATTAAATCCCGTGGGGGGGCCCCCTCTGTGTACCTTGCAGGGGGGCCCCTTCAACTTTCGTTACGCCACTGTCTTACACACTTAAGAACTGAACTCTAGACCAATGGTTTATATAAAAAATATATGGTTTTATTTTAGAACCAACAATAGGTATCAAAATATACTTTCTCAGAATTAGATGCTTTAGTTAAATACTTTGCAATAGGCAATTGACTTTTGCAGATAATAGTTGTAGTTTTGTTGCAATAGGCAACACAATTTCAAACACAATGATACATTGAGCTCAATGTGAATTTGAAGTTATTTGCTAGTGATTACTTTCAGGATTACTTTTCTAACTCCAGGTCTGGATCCTAGATTCAGTCCTGGGACAGTTCTTGGAAACAAGTGAGTACATTCGTTTTAGTTACTGTTGTGATTTTTAAGCAAGATTTTGCTATTTTAAAAGTTGACAACTTTTGCTAAGCAAATTACCAATGTTATCCTACGGAAGGAAATTCACTTAGCAGGTAAGTGGGGTTATGGTTACTTTTTCTAGGTCAGTGTTGGATCCTAGATCCAGCACTAGTGTACCACCTGTAAGCAGTTGAGAAACTGCGTTTAAGTTACACAGGTGATTTTTAAGGAATATTTATAAGTTTGCAAAATCGACACAGAAGAAATTTCATAGAAAAACAGTCAATGGTTCCCTATGGAAGAAAATTCATGTTACGGGTAAAGTATGTTCTCGTCACCCAGCGGCTCAGTGCCTAGTTGTTCAGGCGACTTTTGATTTACATTCTTCACCGTCTTTGCTATTGTTACCTCCCACCAGGGAGTCTAGGTGGCTGGATGATTGTGGTTGCCGGCTTTTCGCCTCTGCCAGCCCAAGCGTCCGGGCTTTAAATACGGCCTGTGTGTTTGCGCGCGCATCCTCCGCTCTTTGGGACTCAGTTGCTCATCTTCTCTCTTCCATTCCAGAATGGCCACGGACACAATTGCTTTGTCTTCTGCTGCATAGCAGAAGCATGGCACAATTCTCCCTTACGTCTTCACTCGATGTAACTGACTCTATAGGACGGGTCCTTGCTCGCACTGTGGCTTTACGCCACTGTTTGGCTGCGCGACAGTCTCTTCCCTGATCATGTTCGGGATACCCTCAGATCTCTCATTCAATGGGGTGGATCTTTTTGACCGCCTCGCGGGTTTGGTGGTCTCCCGTCTCTTGTCCGGGCTGCCGTAATCCTTGGTGTCCTTTTACGGCACCCATCCTAACTTACTGGTTAGTTTTAGTGCCGGTTACTGTTCCTGGCTGGTTAGCCATTTCTATGTTCGTTCAGTACAGCCGTTCCGGCTGCTTCTCTCATTTTTCAGTCCTCTGACTGTGTGCTTAGCCCAACAGGACATCCCTACCGGGGATTAGCCTTACCCTTTGTGGGGTAATTTCTGGCATTAGGTTCTACCTTTGCCTTGGTACACTCCTGTTGAGTCTCCCGGTGGACATCCTGCTGGATGCCACTTGTTTCTTCCTACGGTGATTCTTGCACTGTGTTGTTGGTCCATCTGTGGTGCATCCGGAACATGGCATAGGTTCCATACCGTGCTGTCTGTCTCACACGCCTGGCGGGACACCTTGTTGACGCAGTTTTTTCATAACTGACACCCTTTTTGCCGCTGTGCGGCTTGCTTACTGGTGTAATTTGGACGACCAGCTCCTGCTGAGTTTGTCCTCCAAGGTAGTAGATTGGCAGATGTTCTCTGCTGTGCATGGTCCTGGCCTCCTGCTGGCCACTTATTCTGCAGCGGTTTCCATACTCCCTGCTGTTTCCGTACAGGGGTTTTCACGCTTTTGCTTGGGTTCATGCTGTGCACTCTCAAGGGGGTGTGTTCTCCTTGGAATACTTGCTTCGTGTGGTCCGAGACCCTTACATTGTCCTCACTTTTTACAATGTTGTGCCTAGTTTTTCCCCCCCTACTCTGTCTTGCAGGGGACTATTGTTCCTCTCTGGAAAAGGGCACGGGCTACTTACTGCTTTGGACATTGTCCTACTCAGTTTCCCCATGGCTGTGAGTCATTTCAGCATACTCTAGACTTGTGGGGTCACGTTTTCATGGTTTTAACGTTTTCCTCCTGCTCTATATCTGCTCTGTGTTCTTACCATGAGGATCCATTCATGCTCTTTTCTTCCTGTGGTGACCGTGGTTCTTGGGCTGGTTTGCTTGTTCCACCAGCTCTTATGTAGTGCCAGGCTTGTTTGGTGCCCCTTTTTGGGGCAGTTGCTGTCTTGCTATTGTGCACTTCTGGGCTGCTCACGCTCCGCTTCCGGAGGTCCTTGCTTACTTCGTGTGGTTCCAGTATCCACACGATATGCTTAGCTACCTTCTGGTAGGCTTAGGTGCCTTCTATCCTTTTCTCTTGTTCGTAAAATCTTGACTGCTTGTCCTCCGCCCTTTTTAGGAGTTGTGACATAACGCTTAAGTCCTGGCGTGTCTGGCCCTTCGTACTACCGGCACCTTATGGCCGCGGATTGACATCCTACCACTGCTGTCACTTGTGTCTTGCTGTTGCAGGTTTCAACAGGGCTCCTTTTCGCAGTTGTACATATTCGACCGGTGTTCGGTGTCTGTCATACCGGTTCCCGTCACCAGGTTTTGCTGCAGGCGACGCGTTGCTTCGGCAGCTCTCTCTCAATCCCTCGAGTCAACTCCACTTCTTGCGAAGTCATGACCTTCCTTTTCCCTCCAGCATATCTAGTATATATTTACTTCCATGCTGGCACGGTCTGATAAGGGTCAGCCTCTTGCCACTGCTGCCCCACATGTCTTTGCAGGTGCAGGCTCTACAATGCCCTTTTTTCCACTGTTCGGCTTGGTCGACCGGTAATTGCTTTTGCTTTCTGTCGCCACCTCGCGTCCTGTGGATCCCTCCAACCCTTTTTCAACGTTATATCCATCTCACCTCACCTTGCCATGGGAATCCTGGCTCTGTGCTTTCCTTCCTTCAACCCAGGAATACACAAAGGGGTTTGTGTGCTGTTCTTAACGGCTTCTGGTGCCTTTGCCTCCCAGTGTTTTTCGCTCTCTTTAGAGCCTTATGGAATGGTGGTTAGCTGCGCTACATTACTGTCCTCACTATGGTTCGTCCCAAAGGTTGACAGTGCTGTTTTACTCACCTTATGGATGACTAAGTTCTCTCTGGAACTTAGTGGGGTTCAGTCACAGACCCACCTCCTCCATGGGTATGGCTTTGGTATCTATTCTAAGTTAAGGAATCTGCGGCTAGACGTCTCTATCAGATGTACGAGTTACTTACCTTCGGTAACGTTGTATCTGGTAGAGACATAGTCTAGCCGCAGATTCCTTAACGCCCACCCGTTCTGCGAGGACCTTTTCAGGTTGCGTCTTTCTATACTCGCCTCCCTTTGTGTGGTGTGCTTTTTTCCAAAGTGATATTCTCTCACTCCAACACAGGCTGCTTCGTTCTGTTTCTCTGCTCCATTCCGCACATTCTCAAGATTAGGCGGTATGGTGATAGCGTGTGTTCTTGCCAGCCCTCGCCCTGGATTGTACGGTGTGAAATCTATAAACGCTTTTTCCCACCATCCCGCTCTCCCTTTCTCCATTGCCTTGTGGTCTTTGCCCCCCCTGTGGCCTTTTACTTCAGGTCTATTGGCTCTACATTTATGGGTCTTGTATTAGGATTGCGACGTCTCTTTCTGGTGACGTCTTGTGGTGACCTCTCCTTAATCTTGTGTTCCGGACTTGCTCTCCTTCACGGTTTTACTGTCTGGATGCAGACATTTTATCCTCTGCAGGCTGTTTCTCCACATCCTTGTCTCTCTTTACCGTTGATTGAGGATTCGCTCTTGCAGGTTGGCTCTTCAGAGCACTGCTGTCTCACCTGTCAATTTCTTCTATTTTTTTCTTCATTTTTGCACACTGTTCCCATATTCTCAGTTTTTTGGTGATGGCTCTGCGTTCTGACGCAAAAAGGTTTTTCTGAAAACTGACGTCAGCGTGCCGGGAGGGGCATATATGGCTCTGCTGACGTCATGTCTGTGGACGATGTCAGGGTGGAGCCAGGCGACGCCGCCCCCGGCGCGCAGAGGTGCTGCTGCAGAAAGTTTTCCGGATCCAGTCTGACGCCTGGGGATATTCTACCAGATACATCGTTACTGAAGGTAAGGAACTCCTACGACGGTAGTTCTACTAGCACTGTGACTTGTCCTGCTTTAAGTAGATGAATTTAGCTGCATAGACTACTCAACCTGCGAGTGACCAGTGGTGTGAGCGAGGCTCTACCTCCCCTAATGGCCAAGTCTATAGAGAGTCTCTGTATATGGCAATGCATGATCCTCTAACCTGCATGGCCTCCTAATCTATGCAGCTGGAGAGCAGGAGCTGAACAGAAGAAATGCTCGAGCTAATGAGCGCATCTGCCACAGTTTCTAAGCCCTCTTGGTTTCTTTCCTTGGACTTTAGAGGTCTGGCTGAGAAGGCTTGTAATCTGAGCATCCGACCTCTCTCCTAACCGGCTAAGCCTTCCCTGCAGAACCCTATGCCCCACCCCCTCAGTTTCTAGAATAGAATGTGCCATGCTGTGTTGACCATGTAGGAATAGTGAAAGCTGCTGTGGGTGTGAAGGGGGAGCGAGGACTGCCTTTCTGAGAAGTATGCCTTTTTATCATAACTCCTTTACTAAGAGGGGGGCTTCCATTGATCAGTTCCTGTGGATCAAAGAAGCCACGAGGAATGTTAGTTTTAAAGAATTAATAAACTTGCAGAAGCTACTAAACCGCATCGGATGATCTAATCTCCATCTGCGGGTTAATTCCAACATTTCTCGTTCGAGGCATGATGACATAACCTTTTAATTCCTGATCCGCAAATGTTGGAACGCCATGCTTCTCTGAATGAGGCAAATGTACAATCTGCCACTTTTCAGGAAGCATTCAAGAACATGACTATTTCACGTCCAAAGAAAATGGGCGCCATCAGAGCTATTTGAAATTTTTTTAGATTACAGTGCATTCCTGTAGCCACATATGGGGCTGAGGTCTGGGGATCGGGGAAAAGTCCCGGAATTCAGCGTGAAGAGTCGTTTTTGTAGGAAAATACTGGGCGCCCCAATTTCATCCTCTAAATTTATTTGTCACAAAGAACTAAACCTCCCCTATGTTTGTGACTTTATTAGAACTAGACCAGCTCTATTCTGGATTAGGATCTAGAGGAACAACTCAGCAACTTAACTCAGGACATTATAAAAGACTGCCTCAAATGTGACCACGGCTTATTAATCCCTTGGCTTGCGGGAGTTTTAAAAACATTGCGTGCCGTGGACAGAGGCGATCTTTTCTCCGACCCATCCAGAATTGAGCTTAAAGACAAGGTTGAGGTCAAACAAGCACTATATGCACTTTTTAATACAGAAAGAATGGGAAGGGAAATATTTAAACCTACTGCTACATACATAGGGAATGATCTGTGTAGGCAACCACTTCCACCCTACCTTACCCTCCCCATGTCCAACTGGGAAAGTTCCTTATTTCGTCTTAGGGCAGGCTCTGTGAAATTTTTATTGGGCTTTCCCCTGGGTTATCACCACACAACACAATATAACCCATGTCCGTGCGATGGCATTAGTACACAGAACGATTTGCACTTTCTATTCTTCTCTTTGGGGGGAGTCTTGCTCAATGCTATTTTCCCTGGATACAGATGAATTAATTTTTCGCACTAGCACTTTTTTGAGACTGATAACACGTTTAAGTAAAACGATGGAAAACCCCTGAAAATTGATTGAGAGCTGTATTGGTTTTTAATAACTATGAAATTGTATTTTGATTTATTACGAAAACGAATTGCTCTTATTGTTGTACTTTTATGGATTTTATGAAATTAGAATAAAGGTCTTTTGAACTTGAACTTGACTATACCAAATCACGCTGTTTCGCTCCCTCTTGGACTTTGCTCTCGTCTTTTATTTCTGGGACGAAGCCCTGTTACCTTGCAATTTAAAAATAATTTAAAAATAGGAGCTCATGATGGACTGTTTCCACTGCATAAATTGCTTCTCTTCAGCTATTTTCTGGTTCGAAACACCCTCTTATAGAATGGGGTAACCTGGAGATATCCAAAAATAAAATTCAATCGAGGCAAAACTGGTCCTAGAGAAATGGGCGAAGAAAGATATTTCCAAACTGTATCCGATGCTCGTGATTAACGCCCCAACCTATTGAGACCGAGCTGGGATGAGGCCTAGGTGAGGGTAGATGATGAAGAGTGGATCGAAGCTATGATGGCCCTCCTGTCCCTGGCTATCCCGTTCTGTCTGAGTCTCATCTAGTTTAAATGCCTACATAGGTAATATTATTCACTGACTCGACACTGACATTAGGGCAGGGCTTAAAACCTCAGCTGTAAAAGATGCAGTTTCACTGAGGGCTACCTGTTTCACATTGTTTGGATCTATGCAGTGTTAGTCACATATTAGCACGAAATGTGCTCTGTCCTCGTAAATGAGGTAATATGAGATAATGTTGTCAGTGAATTTGTGCTCCTTTCCCTCTGTAACTAGACCCCTTATATCGAGGTCAGACTGCCATGCCTCAAATTTCAGTCTTTGTGTTTGCTCTTGGGGCTTGTTTATCTGTTACTGAGGTTCAATACCACAAGCTAATAAAAAGATTTTAATAAGGAATTTTAATAAGGAAAGAACACAGTTGTGTACTTCATTTAACTTTCCTACATTATTGTAGTTTTTGCTGCTTTTTATTGCCCCCTCTGAAAGGGTTGGCTACAGACTGGAACCTCTCCCTGTTACCTGTTCTACAACACAACCATGTTTGATTTTAACTGAATGCGCACATCATTGTACTGTTAATTGTATGTTTTCTGACTAGTCCCCTCTGAGACATTTGACGCTATTTTTGTGCGGTATTAGTACTGTTTAAATCACGTCTTTTCCCCTGTGACACCATCTCCTTCATTTTATGAGCAGTTATCAGTGTACTGAAAAGGAAAAGCAGTAACCCTTCCTTCCAGAGTGATTTGTATCCGTCTTCTCCTACCCTTATCCCAAAGCACATCACTGCAATTGTGTTTATCGGATGAGGCCCTTTCTGTAGGTTCATCCCAGATTTTTTCCTTTCTTTGCTAAACTCATTTTTGTTGGGATTTTAGAACTCTGTGCGCTTTATTCTTCCTAATCAGCGTCCTAGTGCTTGTGCTCTCTCCTTTAAACATGGTAAAATCGGCATATACCCAATTTGCATATTGGCCTGTAGTGCAGTTTTAATATGCCATTCCGACCTGGCAAAATAAACATTTTGTCAGGCCCAAAGCTAACTTTTTAATACCTATAAGACATGGGGTCTCAAGTGCCTTGGATGTGTGGCATTTAGTCCCTCTCCTGAGCAGGATGCCCAGAAGAGTTGTACTCTGCCCTTCCTGAGCTTCAAAGGGTAGCCTGAGTGCTGTGTCTACCACCTTTTTGACCTCCAAGACTGCCTGCCGTTCCACTGACAAATGCAGCTCGCACCAAGCCCTGCCTTTGTCCCCTTAGACAGATTGGAGCCATACCTGGGAAAAGGTGAAGGTTAGACCAGGTTAGAATAAAGCTATCCCCGCTGGCCTCATAGTTAAACCTAACTGGTTTTGTGCCAAGCTACCAGAGGGTTAGCACAGGTTTATTGAGAGTCTTATGTAGTTAACCCTGACAAGGATTGTGTTTATTATTCGAGTGGAGATCTCGCATCTCTCCACTAATAACCTTTCGGTTCAAGAAATGTTGAATATTAAATGTGGGACAAATTAGAAGAAATATAACTGAATAAACATTTGTTGTGCAAAAGTATAATATTTATTATTGGCTGATAGATCATCTTTCACATTATCCTTGACCTTTTGTTTTCTGTTTCAGTTGCTTTTGGAGCACCTTGAATGTCTTGTGTCAAGGCATGAGCGGTCTCTGAGAATGACAGTGGTGAAGAGACAAGCACAGTCGCCTGCTGGAGTGTCCAGTGAAGTTGAGGTTCTCAAAGCACTAAAATCACTATTTGAACATCACAAAGCTCTTGATGAGAAGGTACTGATCTTAGTCCATTGCCGCTGGAGCTTTTGTTATCGATATTTCACTGTTTAAGGAGTACAAGAAATGTCTAACCCCTGCAATTGCTACTAATGTATTGCTTTTTTTGACTGGGGGCTGTGGAGGTATTCTTTACATTTTTTGTTTTTTTTAAAGTCCTCATCTCTAGTGAATCGTCTCGGTGACTAACAAAGCAATGAAAGTGGTAATACAAAGCACACTGCACTTCTGGATATTATATATACGACATGGCAGCAAAAATAAATGTGGGCCAATACCACATGATATTTAGAGCAACTGTTCTGACAAACACACATTCACACATTTATTCCTACAGTACATATGTCCTTTATCAAATATGCAATGTCGCCTTTTGATACGTCCGGAGCTTTAGTCTCATATTTTCTGTGGAGAAATATTTTTCTTTTGTAGGTCTCTATCAGTGGTGCAAACAAGTTCATGTCGCCTCTAAAAGGTCATTCTTCAAATCCTGTTGTCTCTGTGACACACATGAGAGCTGTCTGGTGCCTCGGGGTCAGGAATGATGCATCATCGTGTGACCTCTGTCAGCTAATGCACCCAATGGCTATAAAAGAGTGTTGAGCCAATATGTTTTGTAGCTTACTCTGAAGAAGGCCTGCTGGGGCTGCAGGATGAGATTGCTTTCAAGAGCGAGATACAGATCACCAGATCTTTAACGGAAAAGAGGAGGCACAAGGAAAGGAAACCACACACCTCTTCCCATAGGCCAGGTAAGTCCAAGTCCAGCTCAACCCTGTCTTTGGAGCCAGAAAAAGTGTAGATTTCTCTAGTGGCATTTGTCTCCTAAGGTGGCACCGCCTTCTCCTCCCCACTGCTATCTACACTGCTTCTGCCCAACCAGCATGGTTATCAGTTTTACTGTAGTACCTTGCACCATCCACTGATCCGTGGGCCAGCCCTTTGGTCCCATGGGAACGGTTGCAGACCCCTAGAATCTAACTCCTAGGAGAACCTTGATGCGATGCAGGATTGTCCCGGTGCCGTTCCATCCTTTGGCGCTTCATCATCCACCTGTGTCTGTACAGGCATCGGTGGCAATGATGGCTTTGGTCAGACGTGACACTGCCAAGCCTGACACCGGCATCTAATTCTGAACCCCAGCCGAGTCCAATTCTGGGCAACTCCAATACAACATGTACAGCGGCTCTGTCATTGGCAGGGGCACCTTCACCTGAGTACCTGTTTACAGTTAAGATCCATAAATCAAAGAGGGAGGCTCTCTTCCCTTCTGCAGGATGGTCAATACCTTTTTATGCCACTATTTCAAAATGGACTCGGATGGTCCGTCCCAGGTGAACGACATTGGTGACTCTGGGCCACGTTCAGATGTAGTAGTCCTCCATGGAGCTAGAAGTTTGAACACGTCTCCAGACATTTGTCATTGACACAGACTAGGAACAGCTTCCCAGGAAACGTCTGCCTTTCATTTGGTCTTTAGAAAGGCAAGATCCTTGATC
The DNA here is from genome assembly GCF_964204655.1 of Triturus cristatus. NCBI lineage: Eukaryota > Metazoa > Chordata > Amphibia > Caudata > Salamandridae > Triturus > Triturus cristatus. The sequence continues at coordinate 123,554,661 of NC_140583.1, forward strand.
TTCCACTACCTGCAGTTAATTAGAGGGACAATATCTTCATGTAAATGCTCCAGATACAACAATCGTCTTCAGAGTCATTTCTGTTATTTAACTAGGCACTTCAAGACTCTTTGGAGGGGCTCTAGTTGAAACCATCCTTGTGTCTGTAGTCAATAGGACCATTGCTCGCAGAAATCTTCAAAAGCCTGGGCAACATTGGTCTCACCCAGCTAGTCCCAGGACCCACACGCCACGGATCCCATTTTCACCACCGGCTACAGTATCAAATAAGACGCTACAATGATGCTCACATGGACCGACCACTCCATCCGCTTCTAGATTAACATACCGAAAATGAATGCACCCAGCAGCACCAGTCTACCAAGCCGCAGCTGGGGAAAAATCTCCGAAACAGTCTAGCCCAGGCCCCTCGGCATGGATCAACCTAACCCCACAGACTAACTCAACAAGAACATCTCAAACTTCAACAACTAGATCAGGAACTGCTCAGAATACTTCAAACCCATTAAACCCAGCAAACCAGCAAAGAAGAACCAACAGACAAGCCAGCTGGTACATACAGTACCTCAGGGAATCAACTCAACTCTTTAAACATCTAGAATGCAAATGGAGAACCAACCACAAAATCTCCAACAGATCCACAAAGCTGACAGATTCACAAGACACACGGCTGCTCTCTGATGCTACCAGCAACTAATAGACACCAAGAAATGTGTACTAGCTGTAAGCATCAAAGGACGCTCCAACAGCTGCAAGGAGATCTTCCCGATCATAAAGGGCTTCACCAAACCTCCAACATCACCAACATCTTCCCCTCTCAAGAACTATTAAACTTCTACAGCAAAATCACCAGCATCTACAGAAACTTCTCTTACCAATCTGACCCTGGCATCCTCATTGTCTAACTACCCAACATCAACCAAGATAACCACCTGACCAAATGGACACCCCTCACCAGAGACAATACAGTAGTGATCATGCCCCCACAGATCCATACCCTTACCACATCTACAACCTGATAACGTCCTCAATCAGCCCCGCTCGCTCCCATTTCTTTACCTCCATCACACACACCACATTTCTGTGTGACTGGAAATGCAAAGGAATCAATGCCCTCCTCCAAAAAGAACCATCAGCCTACCCCAACCAACTGCGCAGCTTCCACCCCGTATCCCTGCTACCGTACTCAGCCAAAGTCATGGAGAAGGTTAGCAACAAGAAATTCTACTCACCTCAAGCTTCACCACCTACTGGGCGACAACCAATCGGGATTTAGAATGAAATACAGTACAAAGCAACACTTTTCAGCCACCAATAACATATGGATAATCCTGGACCACGTAGAGAACCGAGCCCTCATCCTACTCTACCAGACAATGGCCTTAGACACAATCTCTCACAACACCCTGGTCAGAAGAATCCATGACCTAGGCATCCAGGGACCTGCATTCCACTGTATCTGCTCCTTCCTCACGGCAGGAACCCAAAGGAATGCCACCTTTCACATTAGTAACCAAGAAACTGATCTGCGGATTCCTCTAGGAATCGTCCATCACCACCCTGTTCACCATCTACATTACCCCGCTAGTCAACATAATCTGATCCAAAAGCATCTCAATCATCTCATCTCTCTCCCTGATGGACAAGACTGACACCTCCAGAACCACCTTCAGCAACTAACTATGCTAGCAAGCTGGATGAGAACAAACTGCTTGAAGCTCAATTCAGAGAGACAGAAATTCTGATCTTCGGAAACAAGACCTCCCCATGGGACGCCAACAGGTGGCTGTCGATGCTAGGACGAACACCCATTGACCATGCAAGAAACCTGGGGATCATCATGGACAACCAACTCACAATGACCGCACAAGTCAATCCAGTGAGCGTACTATGAAAGATCTTAGAATGGCTGCCACAGAACATCAGACACTCACCACACACTCATCACAAGCAGGCTTGACTACGACAACGCACTCTACGCTGGAATCTTCAAGCAACTTATGCAAAAACTCCACACCTTCCAGAACGCCTCTGCAAGACTCGTACTGGACCTCCCACGCTGCACGCAAATTACTTCACACCTCAAGGAGCTCCACTGATTCTCCATTCACAGGCGCAGCTAATTCGAACTCCTGACTCACATACAAAGCCCTACACAACATTAGACCAGCATAGCTTGACAGCCTCATACACTACAACAGCCGACCAGACACCTATGCTGTATCTCACTCTTGTTCGCACACATGCCCAGCATTCACAAAAAGAGGAGGATGCGGCTTTGTTCACCCACATTGTACCCAAAATATGGAATGACTGTGCGAGGGCCATATTCCCATTCACCTGCTCAAGCACCTGGATACCCTCACAAATTATTAGTGCACTCTGAAAATCTACATAACAAATTGGTCTGCACCTGAAAATGAGTCTTTCTTGACTATCTACCCATCCCCTGAAAGCTCAGTGGTGCATCGTTACTCAGCGTCTAGATGGTAAACCTAGGGGATTTTCCCAAACAACCTCCTAATAGGGAAGCCAAACGCTTGAAGACCTTAGAGAAGAAATCCTTTTTGTCTGGTAGTTTATCCCTACGCTGTCTAAATGCTGCCTGTATTTTAAATAGATGCACTGTAGGAAGCTAGCTCTGTATATGGTATACTACTAGGTGGTCATACCTTGAACAGATTCCAGAGGCTTCTCAGAACCATACAGGGCTCAATGTGAACCCAAAGTGCTCTATTAGTAGTATTGTCAGTGAGCAGCTTTAGGCATAACACTGAGGAGTGTAAGACATTTATTGCACAACATTGACCAATAAGGGACACATGACTCAAAAAGGAGCTCCATGGCAATTTTATAATGTTTGAGATTTATTTTAAGACCAAGATCTTCGCAATAAGGTAAGTACATTTTTCTGTAAAAATACTTTCGTCTTTCAAAAGTCGACAGTGCAATTTTCAAAGAGTTCAATGTTATCCTATGGAGGAAAACCATGTGGTCATACAGGTTACTACACTACTTACAGTTCCAGTCTTTGGGACCAAAGGTTAGCAAGGGTCAGGTGAGTACCAAAACTGCGCCACCAGCGGCACAGTGGCGGACGGGTGCAAAGATCAAAATCAAAGTTCGGCCCAATCTGTTTCATTGGAGACTGGGGTGCTCGTAACCACACTACTTTCAGGTAGGTAAATCAGTTGCAGGGTCAAACTTTGGGGGTTAGAGCAAGCTCAGGGTGCCACAAAGCAGCATCAAACATACACCACCAGTGGCACAAGGGCGACCAGGTGCAGGGTGCAAGTACACAGTCAGATGCCTAATGCTCTTCAATGGAGAACTTCCTTCGGATAAACAGGCTGCAGGCATCGCACAAGAGGTTGCAGGAGGGAGATCAGCGTCCACAGAGGTAAATAGAGATGTGGTAGGTTGTAGGGGCACTGTCATTTCAGCTCACCGAGGCCCAGGGGCTTCGGGGTCAGGGGTGCCTTTAGACGTCTGATTTGTCTTGCCTGTCGCGGTGAGGGGAAGCCTCTGGGTCCGTGCTGCAGGCGTTCTTTTTAAGTCCACGAGGGATCAGCCAACGCTGGACTTGAGGTCAGGATCTCCAGGGAACTGGTTCAGGATCAGTGGTCCACCTGGAAACGGTCCGGAGGTGTCCGGTGCAGAGTGGGCAGGACTCGCTGATCCAGAGGGCACCAAAGTCCTCTATGTAGGATTCTTGGGCACAGGACGCTGCCCTCTGGAGTCTCTGGTGTTTGTCGAAAGGCAGGCAGTCTTCCTCTGGTTCTAGAAGACTCTGGCTGTTGGACCGGCGTCAACTTCTTTGCATGGTCTTTGAAGCTGGAGAAAGGCCGGTATGGCTGGGGCCAAGTCAGTTTTCTTCAGGCTTCGCTGCAAGCCGTCTATTTCATTCTTTTGCTTAGGTCGGCAGGGAACTTGTTTCCAGGTCTGGGAGAGTCGCCTAAATACTAAATTTACGGGTATTATAGGGGAGTAGCAGGTAGGGCTAATGGCCTGGGGTGACAACGTCCTCAATTATGCCACCCTCCCGTGGAGAGGGAGTAGACCTAGCCATGATTGGAGGGGTCTCCTGATCTTCAAGATGGCGGGGACTAAAAGATGAGCTTCACCTCACCTCTCCCACCATAGGGGTGGAGGTGGCAGAGATGGGCACACCACCTATTCTCCTTGGTTTTCCTGCCCAAATTGGGGGTGTAAATCGGGGGCTGCCGTCTGCTGCAAAGAGCAGAGGCTAAGGGGTCGCATCACAAAGGTGGCAGGCCTTTAAATCTTTCCTCTCGAGCACTGGTGTGACACCTCCGCCCAGGGTGTGCATTGTTCTGGCCCCGGAGAGAGGAGTCTCTCGACCCATGTCTGGTAGTGGCAGGCTGCCTATAGCCAGTCTGTGGCCACACCAAGGTTGGTAGGTTTACGGGGGCAGCTCTGAGGTGCCCTCTGAGTACATAGTACAATAAATACCACAATGGTATCAGTGTGGATTTATTGAAAGGAGTAGTTTGGTACCAAACTCTTGAGCTCAGAGAAGCCATCATGGTGCTAGGGAACTCAAGTTGTCTAGTTTCCAGCCTATGTGCGCTCTATGACTTCCCTTGTACTTACAATATCTAAGAATACCCTTAAATATTGTAGGGGCATATCTGCTTAGGCAGATATGCCCACACCTATGGCATAGTGCACTCTGCATTAGGGCTGGAAGGCCTGGTAAGAGGGGGTGACTTACCTATACTTTAGGCAGTGGTAGTTTGCAAGGCATGCCAAGTCTACTTTGTCATTTTTGTCTGCCCCAGCCCATGCATGCTGCAGTGGCAGTCTGCATGACTTAGGGGATACCTCTTCAGTCCCAATGCCCTAGGTACCCAGGTACCATTTACTAGGCACTTGAAGGGGCCTGAAGGGACAATTGTGTAATGGTTTTTATGAAAGATGTCCTGGCACAAGGGATCTGGTTGGTAGGGACCCTGTGCACTACAATCGAAACATGAATACCAGGAAAGAAAGTGGTTGCTAACCATGTCAAAGGAGGCACTTTCACACATACACCCATGCTTTCTGAGACAAGACTGCCATGGTGATCAGACATCCCAGATCAGCTAAAAACACTTTTTAGAAGTGGTGAAAGATGGATAGGATGCTTATAGGTACATCATGCTAGCCAGCCTAGACACTGCAGTCAGTGTGGCTGGGTCAGTGGACATATTGATAGCCGAAAGATGCCATGCATGTCTCAGTTCCACCGGGTTTTCATCCAATGTGCAGATCACTTCTGTCCTTTGATGCATAGAAACGTTTGGTTAAAAAGCAGATGTTGGATCACTATAAAAAACAGGCAAGGTGACCCAATGCACTGTGGGATAGAAGTCTTGCTCTGGGTTCTGTTGCCTCTTTAAAAAAAAAAAAAAACTACCTCTATTTCCGAAACCTTCCTCAAAGTCACAAGTGTCTACGTCAGATCAGCAGCAACAGAGGAATTTCCTTCCAAAGGTAGTGTCCTCTTTCCATCTGGGGCTGTCTAACACCATTGCATCCCTTTTCCCTTCATGCCACCTCACCAAGAAATAGGAGAGGAGAAACTTCACAGACTTGACCTGCTGCTCACAGTCAGCTTCTACGTTGCCCATGCAAATGCATTTTGTTCAGCCCACCAGCTGTTCTCGGTTACACTGACAGTAAAAAATGGAAAACCGTGCTAAAATGATCCCAGTCTTGCTGGATCATTGTATGAAGATCTGTTATGTGCCAGCCAAAGAAGAACCACCTGAACTTATCAGTGCTCATTACACCAGAGCAAAATCCTTCACCTCAACCCTTGCTAAAGGGGTATCCAGTGGCCGACATTTGTAAGGCAGGTGCACGGTCCTTTCTCTACAGTTTCACTTTACACTATTACTTCCAGATCCACACCGACCCCAAGACCACCCTCAGAGGCACCCTGATCTACCGACCCCCGGGACCACGCACACCATTCAGCGAAGACATCGCCGACTTCATCAGCCCACACGCCCTCCCCTTCGCTGACTACATCCTCCTGGGGGACATCAACTTCCACCTGGAGAACAACAACGACCGCAACACCACCACCCTGCTTGACAACCTCGCCAACCTCGGACTCAAGCAGCTGGTGTCCACCCCCACCCACCTCGCCGGACACACACTCGACGCCGTCTTCTCATCCAGCAAAGACATCGCCTTCAGTCACGCCACTGGACTCCACTGGACGGACCACAGCTGCGTCCACTTCACCTTCAGAAGAACCACGATCCACCACCACCAGCAACAGGATGCTCGAAGAAGCTGGAACAAGATCACAGCCGACCAGCTCGCCGCTTCCCTGAGCCAGCACCCTCCAGCCAGCTCAGCGAACCCTAGCTAGGCCGCCGACAACCTCACGAAGTGGATCAGCACCTGTGCGGACGAACTCGCCCCACTGAGGACCCCGCCCAGCAGACCCGGCAGCAAGAAGGCCCCATGGTTCACCGACGAACTCAAGAGCTCCAAGAAGAACTGCCGAGCCCTCGAGAAAGCCTGGAGAAGGGAGCCAACACCGGACAACATGACCACCCTCAAGCTCGCCACCCGGAAGCACCATCAACTAATCCACGCCACCAAGAAAACTGCATTCAAGGACCGGCTGGACAACAACGCACACAACTGCAAGGAACTCTTCAACATCGTGAAAGAGTTCTCCAACCCCAACGCCGGAAACAACGACATCACCCCGTCGCAAGACCTCTGCAACTCCCTCGCCTCCTACTTCCACAACAAGATCGCTGACATACACAACAGCTTCATCCCACAAACAACGCCCCCCACGACCGCACCAACGCCCCCCACCACCACCCTCAGCGCCTGGACCCCGATCAACACAGAAGACACCATCCGCACGATGAACTCTATCCACTCCGGATCTCCGACCGACCCCTGCCCTCACTACGTATTCAACAAGGCCGACGCTGTCATCGCACCCCACCTGCGGGACATCATCAACTCCTCCTTCGCCACCGCCACCTTCCCTGAGAGCTGGAAGCACGCCGAACTCAGCGCTCTACTAAAGAAACCAACAGCGGACCCCACCGAACTCAAGAATTACTGCCCCATCTCGCTCCTCCCGTTTCCTGCCAAAGTCATCGAAGACCGTCAACAAGCAGCTGGCCGCCTTCCTCGAGACGAATGGATCCCTCGACCCCTCACAGTCTGGCTTCCGAGCCAACCACAGCACCGAAACCACCCTCATCGCTGCCACCGATGACATCCGAGCCCTGCTGGACAACGGAGAAACAGCGGCCCTCATCCTCCTAGACCTCTCCACGGCATTCGACACTGTCTGCCACCGCACCCTAGTGCAGCGCCTCAGCAACGTCGGAATCCAGGAGAAGGCACTGGAATGGATCATCTCCTTCCTCGACGGAAGTACACAGAGTCCGCCTACCACCGTACAAGTCAGAGGCCACCAAAGTCATCTGCGGCGTCCCCCAAGGATCATCACTGAGCCTCACCCTCTTCAACGTCTACATGAGCCCCCTTGCGGCCAACGCACGCCAACACAACCTCAACATCATCTCCTACGCAGACGACACCCAGCTGATCCTCTCCCTGACCAACGACCCCGCCGCCGCCAGAGCCAACCTCCACGAAGGGATGAAAGACGTAGCCGAGTGGATGATGACTAGCCGCCTGAAACTGAACTCAGACAAGACGGAAGTCCTCATCCTGGGCTCCTCGCCCTCCGCCTGGGACGACTCCTGGTGGCCCCCCGCCCTGGGCACCGCACCCAAACCGACAGACCACGCACGAAACCTGGGCTTCATCCTGGACTCCTCCCTCTCCATGAACAGACAAGTCAACGCCGTCTCCTCGTCCTGTTTCAACATCCTGCGCATGCTACGGAAGATCTTCCGGTGGATCCCCACCGAGACCAGGAAGACGGTCACCCAGGCCCTTGTCACCAGCCGACTGGACTACGGCAACGCCCTCTACGCCGGAACCACCGCCAAGCTCCAGAAGAGACTCCAGCGGATACAGAACGCCTCAGCCAGACTAATCCTCGACATCCCCCGAAGCAGCCACATCTCCGGACATCTGAGAGACCTGCACTGGCTCCCCGTCAACAAGAGAATCACCTTCCGTCTCCTCACCCACGCACACAAAGCCCTACACGACCAAGGCCCGAGCTACCTCAACAACCGCCTCAACTTCTACGCTCCCAAACGCCATCTCCGATCAACCAGCCACGCCCTCGCCGCCGTCCCCCGCATCCGAAGAGCGACAACAGGAGGAAGGTCCTTCTCCTACCTGGCCGCCAAGTCCTGGAACTCCCTCCCTCCCTCCCTGCACCTGACCCAAGACCACCTCTCCTTCAGGAAGAAGCTCAAGACCTGGCTGTGCGAGCAGTAGCGGCCTTAAACCCCCCCCCCCCCCCCCAAGCGCCTTAAAACCTCCGGGTGAGTAGTGCGCTTTATAAATGGCTTTGATTGATTGATTGATTGACTTGGAGGTGAGGAGAAATTATCATTTTGTCCTGCCTGTACTCTATTTCCTAATTTAGTTTCCAGTCCTACCACCCAAGGTGGGGTATTGCTTAGGAACCTAGTCATAGCGGAGATATTAAAGTTGAAGTATCCATCAGAAAATAAGTTCCTTGGGTAGCGATCTTTCTAGTTGATACTGTCTACCTGCAGATTCCTCACAAACTGTCCCTCCTTCCCTTTCTTGAATCCCTACTGTGCTTCCTAATAAGATTCCAAGGTAGTGTTTGTGTTGCACTAATGGTTAATTACCAGTCAGTCATCTCAATAACTACTCTGAAGTGTTTGCAAAAACACAGTTGGAGTGGTATCAAGGCGCCGCTTCTGGCACTATATTGCCCAGTGATGTCATCACCACCCCGTGCCAGATGTTGAATGCAGCCTGCACCCTGATACCAGCACCGGAGAGCTATTGCAGAGGTTTCCGGACCACTCTGACACCTTGGGGATGTTCAAAGGTGAGGAATATGCAGATAGAGACTCAATGAGAGATAGTTTCTGAAAGTAACTTTTTCTTCTGTTACGGTTTCCACAACACTATTTGTAATTACATTTTCACTTTTATGTGAAGATGGTGTGGAGAGAGTGAACTTGTGGTGCCACACAACTCTGCTTAAAATAACTCTGTAGTTTAGTAACATTGTGATGTTCACTAGTGCCTCGTGGCCTGAATCACAAAAGTAACCGTACGCCTAAATTACATTTAAGTTTTCTAATAGCATCACTTATGGGAACATAACTGACGGACAAAATGTGAATTTGCATTTACAAACCGATTTACTCACACTTCAAACTCTGTCAGCATGGTAGAATTTGCTGTGTAGATAAATTTGCTCATTTGGAGTTTTGTGAGCATTTGCCAAAGTATGTTAACTCTCACATCCTGGAAAGGTTGTTGCTATTCACAAAAATTTGACAGATGAATTCCCTCCAAGCATGCAGATGGAGACTTACTCCTGCTAAGTGCAGGAATAAGTACACACACCAAGGGTGGCAGTGAGGAAGAAACATTGTCATGATTGCTGGGAATATAGTAGAGGTGGTCAATAAATTCTGCTCCGCCAGTGGAGTGTGCAGTGCTTTGGACACTTAGCTTTACATTTATAATGTGGAGTTTCGGTCAAACTCTGCTAACTGCCGCAGGCGTTTTTTTTTCTAACATGCGGAAGCGCTCCCGGTGAGATATTCTCAATGCGTGTGGCTGCTGCCGTTTGCGATTAGAAAGATGCTTCTCGAGTAGAAAATTTACTCTAGCAACAGCAAAGAAGCAGTGCCCTCTTGCACACTGCGTGGTGCCAGTTGCACTGGCAATGCATCGTGGAACAAGCTCCTGCTGCTAAAAATAGGCATAACATGCCGTTTCCACCCAAATGTTTGTGGAAGTCCAGGGAATCTGTGTTCATGTTACTCCGAGTTCTGTCCTCTAAGATGCCCACTGTCGTGCGTTGTACATTAAATCCTGCACTGGCATCAGTGCAGGTTTAATGTGCTAAGAAGTTTGATACCAAACTTCTCAGTCTTCAATGTTGCCATCGTGGAGCTCGTGTTTAACGAGCTCCCAGTACCATATACTCTTAAATGGCAGCACTGCACTTACAGTGCCCAGGAATGGACCTGGGTAATGTAGGGGCACAGGGCTCATGCTCCTGTGCCCACATCACTGGCATAGGGCACCCAGCAAGAGGGGTGGCTGATGGATGCCAGGGCAGTGTAGATTGTGGGCATGGCACACAGGGATGTGTGCCATGTCGACTCGGTTTTGTCTTGTGCCCAGACACTCGGCCTGCAAGGGCAGTGTGTTTGTGTTAGGGTACAGGGCCTCTAAGGGTGGCACAATAAGTGCTGCAGCCCTTAGAGGCCTTCCCTGGTCACAAGGCCCTGTGGTACCATTTACCAGTGGCTGACATGTGGCCAGGGTTTGCCAATTTGGGTTTTAGGGAAGGAACATAGGCCTTGGGCACCTGATTGGCAGGAGGCCAGTGAACACTCAAAGTACATTCAGCAATTCAGCAAAAAGTGGGGGCATACCATGCAAGAAAGATGTCAGTTTCTCACAATAGATTAAGGGGTTTCTTCACAGGGAACCAATACACCTTAGTGTTTTTAAATCTGCATGCAGAAATAGACTGACCATCCATCCATAAGCGTAAATGTTTACAAAATAAAGCAAGAGTCTCAGTTTTCTAGATGTACTCTTGAAATTCTTAGTGAATTCTAGGAAAACTGAGAATATATGCAAATCATGAGCAAATTGATTATTCTCCTTGTGTCTCAAAATCCTATGCTCTGTAATATACCAGTTTGTGTATGAGACACCCATGTTGCAATGATTGTCCCCTTTTAAGGGGTCATCTGGTGAAAGATGTCACAGTAGATCTCAAAACCCAAGCTGACATCAAAGGAGTGGCTTAGGATATGTAGTGGTACTGCTCCAAGAACCACGGCACAAGAATAAGTTTGAGCTTTGTTCGCAACCCATTGTGGTGTAGTTCCTATATCCCTGATAGGTTCTGCGCATTGGAATAATATACACCATAGTTTTGACATAGGACTGAGGTCAGTATGTCTCTATCGAGTACATTAAACTTAATTACTTGCATGTGCCAGCTAACTCGGAGGTCACTAGAAACTTCTTGAATATACAAGAAGGGATTAGTTTCTGACAACCACATAAACATGACAACTTTGTTCCCCTTAGTCGGAACAATCTCAGAACCGTGGAAACAATAGATAACCGTTTCACTCAGTCAAACGTACATGCTTCGCTTCTACAGAGTTACACAGAAATAGAGAGACAGGCGTTTCAATAAAAAGGGGTTTTATTGAACAGTCTTTCTCATGCAAGAGATATGAACTGCTACAATCTTAAGACAGGATGCGAAGTACAATACGTACAGGGTTAGCAGTAAGATAATATAGTACTGCAATAGCATGGTTTGTAGCTGTGACATTCATAAAATACACACATAAATAACACAGGCTAAAATGGGAATGCTCATCTGATGCTTCTAAATAGTTCTACCCCAGTGTACCTAACCTAAGTGTAGTACGAGGTAAGAAGTAGGTGCTGTTTTCTAAAGTATAGCTAGCTATAGTTTTAGTTTTGCCAAGAGTTGCCAAAAGTTTCTCTAAGTTATTTTCTGCTCCATACCTTAGAATGTGTGAGGTTGGAATCTCTTTCCTGGACTCGATATCTAACACCCCGCAAGGGGAGTCAAACACTAGAGCTGGATTCTCTGTGAGGAGGATGACCGCGTCTGGTCAGTGCATCAGGCGGGAACTCTATCTCCTTCCGAATTTGTTGTGGCGATTCGCAAGTAGGCAGTCGAACTGGACCGTACCGGAACCGTGGTTTGCCAGGGCAAGTGCAGGTATATTTATACCTTGAAGGTGTTTAGGAATGCCTGTATTGACGTAAAAGTCGGGTATCGGAACGTCATGAATGAACCCCTAAGGAATAGATGTTCATGCATACTAAATGAGTTCTTGGAGAAATCCATATCCAAGCAAGGAAAATTCCTAAAGGCTTAAGAGTCTGGTTTTCCAAGAACTCGTTGTGACGTGGATTGACGGATGTAGGAGACCATGCCTGTATTTGGTTAGCATGGACAATGCCTAAATAAGGGCTGGATTTTCTATGCCTAAATAAGGGCAATATGAATTGTACCTATACAAGGGCATAAATCGAGAATCCTATATATGGAATCTAAATCTACACACAACACCCACTCCAGTTTCGTATGAACGACATTACTAAATCCCAAACATACTAAACAGATCTAAAGGAGTATCTCATGATTAGCTAAAACTCGCTAAAACATATGTCCTAAAAATGCATTCCAAAACCATTACTATGCATAAGGTGCTGTACATATTAAAAGCAATATTTCATTCTAAGCACATGTGCATTGGAAATGCTAAAAAGAATGAACCAGAAATATATACACATGATGAAATGGCTCGTTAATACAGAAGAAAAGGGCCGAAACCATTTCATATCAGGTTAACACAAATCAATTGTTGATGTGACAAGGTGACATATTGTCGCTGGAAGATTTTCAAAGAATTCTGTTCTCTGTGAATAGTTCTACTATAAGTAGATTACTGTGCCAAAAAATGAAAAAAATACAAATTTGGAGAAAAAAAAATTAATCATAGGAAAAAAGTTCCAAAGTTAGTCCCCTGTCTGAAAAGAATGAAGGCCGAATTCCGAGTTTCATCGGAACACTGTGTTCCTGAATCAAAAGTCAGTGTGTGGGCCTGGAGAAAACATGAAATCTTCTAATCCTCTAGACAAAAAGTCTGCACATAGATGTGAGCTATCGCCTTCAGCATTGGCTGCATCAGCAATGTTCGAATTGGATGTTACCTGCGTGCCTGTTTCCTCTCGTACCTCAGCAGTAGCAATTTGCGTCTGTGAGATCTCAATGAATGCCGTCATCAGGATTGGTAGCCGCTGGGGACAACACAGAGCATGGGCCGTTACCGGGTCCAGCAGAGTATCGATATCCGTAGGCATGACTGATGGGAGTGTTAGACGGATGTCTAGCATGCATTCTTCAGAGCAGGCAGTGTAGAACAGGTAAGATGCAATCTTGCCAGATTGGTCTGAATGACAGAAACCGTGTGATGTTTAGTTCTCGTAGACTAGGTAAACCCAAAGTTTGGACGATGCGCTCACAACACTTCATCTCCAATAGAGCTCTCTCCATGTTGAATTGGGTGTCGCTGGTGATTTGGCTTGCCATATTGTAGCAGTAGGAGCAAAAATAGGAGCCCTGCAATGAGTTCTAAAAGGAGTGGCAGTCCGCCAAACAGAGTGCACCAAGTTTGGAAATATGCCGAGGACTGCTTGAAAAGGTGCTAAAAGTCCTGCACATACGTTCTTAAATACATGTATAATACCGCTCGTATCAGACCTGTTTAAGATACGACCTAACATTTCAGAGAAATGTACAGGGCAGTTTGTATACAAAAGGGAATGTATCTCGGCAGAAGTCCTTGCGATTTGGAGATCATAGGTTTCTCTGGCCGAGGTCAGTGGCACTGTTTTCTGGAAAAGAATGGCTTTCATTCTGCTTAGAGTATCAATTCTTATAGAAGAGATGTTCAGTGAAGGCCATAAAGGAGACTCCCTGTGTCTATTTGTGGAAACAAGACCTGCATACAGCAAGTGACCCTGGATGTAACCGTAACTAGATATGGAATACCTGGCAACATGCCACAGCAGCTGTGATCATTCAACATAATGTAACTCCCATTAGAAAGTTGGTCAAAAATTGGATTAATTATTGCAGCCGTTGAACCTTGCAGGTGACAGGATAAGTTTGTAGTGGAACCATCACAGGCCCCGTGTAAGTTAATACCCTGACAACGGAGAGAACCGCTTGGTGCGTGTTCAGTTTTCACCACTAAAACACTTCATGTTCCCCACTCCAACATCTGTGTGTAAGGTAAATCCCAGGATGTCTTGATGTATCCTTTACCCAACCTTTCATATTTGCCTACTGGTATATATTTTAGGCGATACTGAAAATAGAAAGTTGTAACAGGCAGAGTAATTTTACCATGTATGAGCCATTCAGTAGCTGTTTTTTCTGCCACTGTGAATGGTAATTTTTCCAGTTTTTCAATGCTCAGCAAAGTGTAGTCTGATCCTCTTTGTTCCAGTTTGATCTGTTTATCAGTGAGATTGAATTTCGGAAATAGTGACGTAGTGTTGATTGAACGCCAAGGCACATAGCCTGCACACAAGTTTTGTAGCGTCCAGCCCAATAGCATGATAGAACGTAGCTGAGACACTGACCATGTTGCAACATGACCAAGTCTTGTTCCATGATGTCTATGACAGAAGACACAATGCTGTCCAATGAATATATTCTGGATGACAGTCGTTAACCCATTGTCTACTACAGAGAGAGTTGTCTCTAAATTAATACGATCAATTTCTCGTACTCGTTCTGCAGTCTCTGCTTGGGTAACCTTCCATGCTTCATTATAAGCAGCGTAGATACCGGCATATCTGAAACGTTTTGACACGGTTTTCTTGGTCCTAGCAAGAATTCCCTAAGGTCTGCGCCTTCTTGAAATAAAGTTAATTGTTTTACATCCCTCAGTGTAGCTTTCTGTAGCCAATCAAGGCAGTTTTCCTACACTGTATGTTGTTACTACCCCTGGATGCTATCTTTGAACATAGCATGCGCATGGCCTATTGATAGTGAAACCCTGTGTTTTGTTCAGGAATCGATCTTGACAGTTATTCGTGTCTGTGGGCCAGCGCAACCATTTTTTCCATTCTGGATCTGATCTGTTGTGATGCAAAATATTATGTACGTCGACCTCCCCCCGTGTGGTGCTATTACTTGCAGGTATAGGTATGGTCGGTGTGTTCATGTCGTTGATCTTCGCTAACCCAAGGTAAGACGTTTGTTGGACAGTGTCATTCAAAAACATAATTTGCTCAGGGATGATACAGGCTCTAAACAAAGCTTCTGCCCCCTGCACTTGCCTATCTTTTGTACCCCAGACAGATTTTGTCTCAATGTTGTCTTTCCAAAAGTCGAAACCCTGTCTAGACAGTTGGGCAATAAAGGCTGCAGAATAAATCTGTTTCGTATTGGTTAACATATTTTTCGTTCCTGTCTTGTTCACATTTTTAAAGTAAAACGTTTCTGGATTAGACAAATTGTAGCCTGAAAAATATGGAAATTTAATTGCAAACGTCTTCGAATTACCCTTTGGAGGTGTAGGACAATGTTCCAATTGGTTATACATAAATTTCTAGGTGATGCAGATTTATGCAAGAAATTATTACCATAGTGGTTATAACAATACATTTGTTCATAGTCTGATGAACCCTCTAAATATTCATGATTTTTTAAAACTGTAGACATCTCTAGATCAGACATGTTATTAACAGTGTCGAAGTCCCAATTATCAGAAAAGGTACTAGAGGAAATAGTCATTCAATGAAATCTTAAATAAATGTGGAATCTTCAAAAGCTCCGACGGGCCAAAAATGGCATATTCAGTTCGGTCCCAAACTATACCATCATGTATAAGAACGGCTGTGATGTTCACTGCTGACAAGTCTTACTTCACGATGGGATGATTTGTGTGGCTGGAGAAGTAAGTTCACTCTTTTACTTGCTGTGTCCATTTGAATATATCTTCCACTTATCAGCATACCCAGAGTCATTACCAGAGCTAACCATAGTAGAAAGAAGAATATTCCCAAAACAATCCATAGTTCAATCCATGGTGAAAAACCAGATCAGTCTTTTTCAGGAGATGAAAAAAGTCTTTTGCTAGTTTTTTTAAAGTTCTTTGTGCTGGCGTCGTTTCAGGTTCGTTGGGATCCTCAGAAAACGTATCAAAGTTCATGAAATAGACAGAGGCAGTTCTGTAAATGGTTGGAATTGCATCAGGATTTGTTGAATTCGCTGGAACCAGTTGATCACTTGTTACTTCATTGTCGACAGGTGTATCAGGACTAACTGTTACTTGGGTTTCAATAGGGACGAGTTCCATAGCTTTGTGGCTTGGTCCTTTATTTCTCACTGCAGAATCTTCAAAGGTGATGAGTCTTCCAGTTTGAACCTCTTGGATTTTAGCTAGAGGAGTGAGTCTGCTACATTGACGGAGTCCACTTGGCCTACTGCTTAGTATCGGCCACATAGTGTGGTTTGATCAGGTCGATGGACACAAATCTTTTCTCCTTTTTACCAGCAAGGGGCAGCAAAAGTACTGTTCTTGATCCGTGGATTGCTAGGACAGGTACTGGTTGTCTGTAAGAAGGCCCAAATTCCTTCTTGTCCACGATCTTTTCTCTGACTAGATCACCAAGCTTTGGGATCCAGACAGTCCTTGCTGGGACAGCAGATTTTTCCCCAGTGATGATTGGCTTCAGGAGCACGTTGCTTTGTTTCGTTCTTAGTTCATTTAAGTCCTGTAAAACAGACAAACTATCTTTGATATCAAATTTCTTATTTTCCATCACTGTGCCTTGCATATCAAGGTCTGATACTAACATTCTAATTCCAAATAGAACTTCATACGGAGTGACACCCCCTAGAGAACTTCTTAGCAAGTTAAGTGCGCGCTGGACCCCATAAAGGTGTTTGACCCACCAATCACCCGAACCTAATACCCTAGCTGTTATAGACTGCATTATGTCCCGGTTTTTTCTTTCCACACAGAATTTCCCTCTGGATGGAATGAAGAAGAATACAGCAATGCTACGCCCATGGCTACTTTGTAAGCTTGAGAGCTAAACGCAGGACCCTGGTCAGAATGTATTTTGCCAATTCCATATGTGCTGATAAAGACTCGCAAATCTTTTATAACAGTTCGAGCGTCAGCCGAGCGCTGAGGCCACATCTATAGGAACATTGATTCAGTGTTTGTGGGATTGCATTTGTCCAAGAGGAGGCCTGCATGTAGATAGCCAGCCCAGTTCAGACACCATTATTAGACTATGTTGCAGTCAGATGTCTGGTGGCGTTCCGTACTGCGATCTCTATTGCAGTCTATGCAGTTATTGATGAAGATATGAATCGGTGTACTCATTCCTGGCCACCAGTACATCTTTCAGTTCCACAATTGTTTTAGAGATCCCCTGATGTGTCGGACCCTCTCCCAGATGTGCTTCGTAAATCAAAGCTGCTCTTCGTTCCATGTTTAGTATTACCCTATCCCCCACTCCAGGATTCGAGCAAACTGAACACTGTTCGCATCAATTATATGAGTGGAAATTTTTTAGGTAACGCTGCTTGAGCTTGAAGCATTGACAGCCAGCATTATTTCACTGTCTATTTTCATTTTTGAATGAGTGATTGCAGCTACGGAAGCTGTTTGCACAGCCCCTTTCGCGGCTTCATCAGCCAATTAATTCCCTTCAATGTGAACGCCATCACGTTGATGACTCAGCGTGTTTATCACGTGAGTGTTTTGTAGTCAGTTTCGCAACTAAACTACTTGTTCCCAAAGCATTTTATGCTTGATTGTGCCACCTTATGCATCTTTGAAACCATTTTGAAGCCAATTCTGTAAATATTCATTATAAGATTGAACACAATAAAAAAGGATCACACACTATGAGTGTGGGGAATTCGTGATCCGTGTTTTCAAGTGTCATTTTAAATGCTTGTAGTTCAGCTCGCTGAGCTGTACAATCTCCTAGAGATTCAATTTTTGTGACCATTGGTCTGAATTTGTCATCGTGCATACGACCTTTAATGATCGCGCATGCTGCACTATAAGCTTATTTATGCTCTGTAGCGGGTTTTGCAGATCGGTCAGTATACATTCGTACTGTGCAAGAGGGAGAATTTCAGTAGGCAGAGGATATTCGTGTTCGTATTGCAGGAATGCTTGTGTTTTCTAATAAGGATCAAAAACCTATTCAATATCAGTTGCAGCAAGAGAATTAACCCATTGTATCCATCTTGGATGTAAAGCTTTTGCATTCGGAATGCTAGCTTTAGTAACTGCCTCTAAGGCTGGTACAGGAGTCACGACCATAATGCGTTTCCCCTGTGCTAGGGCTTTCTTTTGCTACAGTGGTTTGAACTGCTGTCAATCTTTTCTGTAGAAGTGAATTTCATTTCTGCTTGTGTATACAAGTGTGATTTGTATGCAATTGGTACTTTTTCTCCCTCGTTAAAAGTTAAGTAGGTGAATCCGCATTGACCCGGAATGATTCGGATCACTAATTTGTGTACATTTACGCGTGTTTGCAAGTGTTTAGTTGCTAACCTGTCTGTTTGAAGTGAACGCAGAATTTCTGTGTGTTCATGTGTCCAAGTTGTGGCTTTGAAATCAGGTTTGATTAATTCGTAGAGAGATTTAACCCTCTCTACGTAGTTTAGAATGTATGTTCTTCCAAAATTCAGGAAACCTAGAATTGACTAAATTTTTCTGCGTTTTTTTGAGGTGGGAGCAGCGCACACTTTTCTAAAAGTTGGCTGCCAGGCTTTTGCCTTCACTTGAAAGTTCATATCCTAGGAAAAGGATGTTGAGATGGGCAATTCTGGACTTTTTAAAGTTGAATTTGCAACCCTCAAAGACAAAGCCCAATATAATGATGTTCACCCTGTTCAAGTGTCTGTCCAGGTCATAGTCTGTCAGATATATATCATCAACGTATGACCATGCCTTGTCGTCATAAATTTGTAGTAACTCTGTTACTCTTGCTGAGAATAACCCCGGGCTGTTTTTGAACCTCTGTGGGAGTCGACAAAATTGACGCTGGGTCCCCATTTTTGCGAAAGCGGTCAAAAATCTACTTTCAAGTGCAATATTTTGACAAAAGAAACCATTTGAAATATCTAATGTGGTTTTGTACTTTTTATGCACAATGTTCTTCATTAATGCTGTACTGTGTGCATTTTGCACTGCAAATGTTTTACAACAAGAGTTTAGGTGTCTGTAATCCAAAACTAGACGATATGTACTGTCCGGTTTGTAGACAGGAAGCAAAGGATTGTTCATTGATGAGGTGCATCTTTCAATCACCCCTTGGTATTCAAGTTGATCGAAGATCTCCTGGACTTGTTTTCTAGCTTCTTGCTTAACCGGGTACTGCCTTTGTGCAGTTGTTTTTTTTTTTTTTTTTTGTTAACTGGATTTTGTGGTAAGGTGTGTCCTCATCCCATCCTACATGATTCTTATATAATGCTGGGGCCTGGGCCACTGCCAATTTCCTGGAATAAGTATATTTTAAGTGTACTGGGACATCATTGGAGAAGGCTGGCATAATTAGGTCTTCGCCATGTAGGCACTCCCTGACAAATTCTGGTGGCCAGTCTTGTTCTGGTAAAAGTATATCATAACCTTTTCAAAGTCGATCCCAAAAGAGTGCTTTCACTTTTCTTGGTATGTCTCCCTCCATCCGGAGTGTTATTTCATATAACCTATGTGGAGAACTAACCCTGGTATCTGCAGTTTCAACTTGAATGTCCTCATTCAAGTCCACTGTCTCCAGAAGCCCCTTCAGGTTCTGGCGAGCTACTGTAACTTCTGCTGCGCTGTCCAACATTGTCTGAGCCCATTCTCCGTTCTTGAGTTGTGTTCTCAGAATCCTCGGCATGTCTGATCTTCAGACCTGCTACCTTCCTTTTGGAAAATTGTGGTTGTGGATTGTTTTTCTGAACGTGTTGATAGTCTTTGGACTTTACGCGTTCTTCTTTTTGATCTGACCGTCCTCTTCTTTCGGATGTCTGTGACGATACTGAAAGGTAGAAGAAGAACGTGTATCAGTATCTTGATAACTGTCAGGTTTTCTCATATTATCCCTATTCCTGAGGTTATACCTCCTTTCAGAGGGCTCCTTTTGAGGAAACCTACCTCTGGATTGAGAATCTTTCTTTTTTGAATGTTTGTTATTTTCCCACTTCTTTTTAGAAGAGGTAGGAGTGTTTTTAAGAAAGACCTTATCAGGACTTTCAGACAGTTGTGGTTTAATCTGGTTTCCTTCCCAAACTGTCTCTGCCTAATTCTTCATAGGATTTTTCAATTATTCTGGCTAGTTCTTGTGGTTGTTCTGTTACATCAAATTCCCTTAATTTCTGGCGGATTGCCACTGATGCTGCTTCTCCTTTGATATTAGATAATATTATTGTTGAGACCTGGTCGTTATTTTTAAGTAACTTCATACCTAAATTCAGAGCAGGCTCTGCCCCGTATTCATTTTTAATCTGTTTCAGAACATCAGGTATTACTGCCATAGACTGAACACCATGTGTTTTTGTGTAGATTGCAGCAAAGACTGTGCCCCAAGTGGTGCAGTCTTCCAGATCTGGTGTGATCCCCATTGGTAAACAGATTGTTAGAATTCTGTGTTTCTCATAAGTTCTAGTATTAGGAAATACTGCTACGATTTGAGTTATTTTTTGAGCTATCCAGAATGGAATTTGTTCACGTTTTGTGGGCATTTTACCCATGACTGCGTGTAACGTCTGTGAAGTAATTTTTAGTGTATTCCCCTGATGAGGAGCTGGATTTTGAATGATTAACAGTGGTTGGACTGTGAAAGTCCTCATGACATATTGAACTAATTGTCTGTAGATTTTTATTAACTTTTTAAGTTGAGTAATTAATTCTACGCCTGACATTGCTTCAATGTCAGGATGAGGTGTGTAACCAGCTAAAATCGGCCATGTTGCTCCTGGTCTATCTAGTGGACCGAGCCTGGTAATGTGATTGTAATCTTTTAGGGCGCCTTTAAACCAGAGATCATGCTCCTGGTATGTGAGTGGAATTTCAATATCCTCGAAAGTAATATATTCCTCAGGTGGTTCATCATCTTTGTTGAAGTGAAACGTTTTAGATACTGGATTTGATTCTGGGAATACTATCCATGAATAGAATACCTCTGTCTGGTGAGATTAATATGCCTCTATCACAAAAACTGCCCTACCTCCTCTTGGTGTTAGGCCATGTTTTATAAGTTTTAGAGTTATGGCTCTCCTTAAATTTGGATAGATGTTTATAACACCCTCATCAGTTTCATTTAAACCTGTAGTATTAAAGCCTACTACGACTTGGTCAGCCGCAGCCTCTGTATCAGACATTTTGTTTAATAAAAAATGTAGAACAAGTTTCAAGGATACAAAGAAGGTGCACAATATTTTGGAACACTGTGTCCTTTAACGTTGAACAAACCAAACCGCTAATACATAGGATTTTTGTCCTACTCCGCTATGGCGGATGTTATCCCTACCCACTTCAGACATCTTATGGAGTATTATGAGTAGGGATCTCTGAGAAAAGCACGACTGAGTTACTTCAGTATCTAGCGTTAAATTAGTGCCTTACCAAACCGTTGGGCGCCATGTAGTGTAGTTCCTATATCCCTAATAGGCTCTGCGCATTGGAATAATATACACTATAGTTTTGACATAGGACTGAGGTCAGTATGTCTCTATCGAGTACATTAAACTTAATTACTTGTGTGTGCCAGCTAACTCAGAGGTCACTAGAAACTTCTTGAATATACAAGAAGGGATTAGTTTCTGATAACCACATAAACATGACAACTTTATTTCCCTTAGTCGGAACAATCTCAGAACCGTGGAAACCATAGATAACCGTTTCACTCAATCGTGCATGCTTCGTTTCTACAGAGTTGCACAGAAATAGAGACGGGCGTTTCAATAAAAAGGGGTTTTATTGAACAGTCTTATTTCTCATGCAAGAGATATGAACTGCTACAATTGTAAGATAGGATGCGAAGTATAGTATGTACAGGGTTAGCAGTAAGATAAAATAATACTGCAATAGCATGGTTTGTAGCTATGAGCTATATTCATAAAATACATACATAAATAACACAGGCTAAAATGTGAATACTCATCTGATGCTTCTAAATGGTTCTACCCCAGTGTACCTAACCTAAGTGTAGTACGAGGTAAGAAGTAGGTGCTGTTTTCTAAAGTATAGCTAGCTATAGTTTTAGTTTTGCCAAGAGTTGCCAAAAGTTTCTCGAAGTTCTAGTCTGCTCCATACCTTAGAATGTGTGAGGTTGGAATCTCTTTCCTGGACTCGAGGGGAGTCAGAAACACTGGAGCTGGATTCTCTGCGAGGAGGACGACAGCGTCTGGTCAGTGCATCAGGCGGGAACTCGATCTCCTTCTGAACTTGTCGTGACGAATCGCAAGTAGGCAGTCGAACTGGACTGTACAGGAACCGTGGTTTGCCAGGGCAAGTGCAGGTATATTTATACCTTGAAGGTGTTTAGAAATGCCTGTATTGACGTAAAAGTCGGGCATCGGAATGTCATGAATGAACCCCGAAGGAATAGATGTTCATGCATACTAAATGAGTTTTTGGAGAAATCCATATCCAAGCAAGGGAAATTCCTAAAGGCTTAAGAGTCTGGTTTTCCAAGAACTCGTCGTGACGTGGATTGACGGATGTAGGAGATCATGCCTGTATTTGGTTAGCATGGACAATGCCTAAATAAGGGCTGGATGTTCTATGCCTAAATAAGGGCAATATGAATTGTACCTATAGAAGGGCATAAATCGGGAAACCTATATACGGAATCTAAATCTACACACACCATGTCTTTCCAAACTAGAATCCAGAATTACCCTGTTAATAACATTTGATTACATCACCTACACTACATATTCCCCCTCCCATTAAAAAATTATTTTCACAAACTCAATTTACATTACGTTTGATTACAAGAACTTGTGTGCCAGCAACTCATACAACTAACTCATCAATCCTATAAACAATGTGGTAATCTTTTAACCATGAAGGCCAGATCCGCCTACGTTTTCCATTTGATAATTCTGTCTTAAGAACTTCAACAATATCCATTTCTATAGAATGTGTAGATGAAGAATCTTCCAGTCCTCAGCAACACCACCGACATGAAATGATGCACTCAATTTGAGTGTTACCCCAACCTAGCTGATAATCCTGAGTACACAAACTTCTCTGTACATCGCTTTGTGTAGTGATCGAACTTAGCCTTTCCTCACCACTCCAAAATCTCCTGTTACACATCATTAAGCTTGCCTGTTGATACTAGATGAGAAGGGACAGGATATTCTTCAAACAACCAGTTAAATCCATCAGTAACGTGCTTTGCATTTTCCTCAGCACTAACGCATCTAACCGCTACGCAGTTGAGATTCCATACTCTTCTATCACGCAATCTCACCGTGCTCCGAAGAACTTCCACAACTTCTCTTGGTTCATAGATTTGACCTTCTCACGTGGAACATGTCCTGGTTTCTTTATTAACACCCACTGTCGAAGCACTTGAATTTCAACACACTTGGTTTTGCTTTTGTCATTAGAAAATGTATTCTTCTTTTCATGCACATTTCTGATTTTATCCCTAAACACTTCCACATGTCAAAAGCTCAAATAAGGATTAAACAATCATAGAAGGGTACTTTTTGTTCTAGGACATTTTCCTCTAAAAATTCAGAAAGGGACACCCAGGTAGCCTGATGAATGCCATACTCTGTATGCTCACACATTTGTAATTCCAATCTTCATTTCCCGTAATCATTAGGTAGATTACATTCTTAATATCCCGGTAGAATCGGTCATTCCATTATCACTCAAATTGTACAGCGACCTAGTCCTGTGCATGATTTCAGCTCTCTGAATCTGTTGCTGAATGTAAACTGGACTCCGGTATCATTCAATATGTTGTCGGGTAAACTTTCTTATGAAAACATTGTCCAAGAAATTCAAAACAGTATCCTTATTCACCGTATTGACTTCTATGAGCTCTGGCCAGCAAGAAAATATGAGCGTCGGAGAGTGAAGTTTGGCATGGATGGAGGCTCCGCACCTTGACAAAAGTATGGCTAGAGGGCGTCGTTATGTATCCTGAGCATGCCTACTAAAGGCATGTATTACAATATACTTATCCCTCTAAAGTAAACTAGGAGGGAACAGGACTTTAATAAGGGATCTGTATCCTGAATAGGGATTCCTCTCATGAAAAATTTCCCATTAAGAATTTGCAATCCACCCTGAGCATTGGTCTGTGCAAGGGTGTTTGTTTTCGGCCCTATGATGAAGCATGCCACTATTTAGTGGGGAAGGCAGTTTTAACAACCCTATGGGTTTAGTAGGTTTTTCCTTCCTTACTGTCTTTATTTCCTATATTCCCAGTTCTCTATTAGGTCAACTGTTTTCTTACCCTTTTTTGTCCTCCTCGTTTGGTGAGTTCTATAGTCTGGTTGGGAGAGCGAGGGAAGGCTTACACTCTAGGGTTTGTGTTTAGGAGCGTAAAAATACATCAATTAAAGTAATGACCTAGTTCTGTGAAATATCCACTGGCCCGAAAATATCCATCACCACACACTCCCAAGTATGAGGGATTGCAATTACCCATATAGGAGGCTTCAGGGTCTTCTGCGATTTACAAGCCATAAAGCATAAATTGCACTCCCTCAGCATTCTTTCCACTATGTTGTCGACACCCTGCTCCCAATGAAACCGCTTGACAGCTAGCTTGGATCTTGTAACATAAAAATGGCCCATCGTAACAATCTGTTCTAGAACAACTTAGATGGAAATATCTTTTCACATCTCATCGCACACAAAAAATGTATATCAATCAACACTTCTTGTTGCGCTACCCAAAATAGCTTCTTAGTTTCACTCAAGTCATCCTTGCATGGTCAACCATCATTCACATACTGCTTAATCTCTTGTAATAATACATCTAACTGTAATTTCTTCATTCACATCTCCATGTTAATGGCTTAAAACCCACTGTCCTGTAGAAATGCCAACTGTATTTCATTCCATATATCATCCACCCATTTCTCTAGAGGGGTTGTCCTCGTTGGGAGGAACACACAAAAGGTGATGGAGGAATGCTTGCAAACTGAGATGGCATGGTGGGCAAAAGAACAATGGACTTGAATGCTGCTTCGAGCGATTGCCAGTGGTTAGACAAACTGCAAGCACTCCTCCCGTCACTTTTTGTGTGCTTTTTGAGAGGAAGTCGGCAATTACGTTTTCTTTCCGTGATACATAACTAAATTCATAAAATCTTGCAATCACATTGATATTCTAGCAAATTTAGCAGGCTTATTCTCTATACCTTCTGCGGTTAACATTTTCACCATGGGTTTATGATCACTCCTAATAACAAGTGATACAGACGCTCAGAAATATTCCAGTATCCTTCAAGAATTTCACACCCCATAATGGAATATTTTTGCTTCTGTTGAGGATAAGGGTTAAGCAATCACCTCCTTGACACTATCAGTCTGCAACAAACTAAGCCCTGCTTCTTGCTATTGGCAATCCTGGTTATAATATTGGTAGCATCAGGATCCAAACCCACTGGTGCAGAAGTACCTACAATAGCATTTTTGACTAAATTATTTTTGACTCTCCAGTTCACAAAAATGTATTTAAAAAAAAATATATATATTTTTATTTAATTTCTTGTCATGAAAAACGTACAACTTGCAAAACCATAACTATGGTCGCACATCCAGCAATCGTAAGATATCCAGTCATTATATCTTCAATGGATACGTACAGCAATAGGCTAGAAAACAAAGGATCTAATGGTTTGCTACAGTAATTCGTACCTCTTCTCCCCCACTCCAAAAATAGAGAAATCCAAAGCCCAGTTCATGCTTCTCTCAAATGTTTTATTCTTCAGCAACTGTCTAATATGACGTGTTTTCTCCGCAAAGGTTGGAACATATCTTGTGTAAAACTAAGACGGGCCTAAAAAGGATTGAACATTTGCAATCGCATCAACCAAATCAGATTTTGGTTTCGCCCCCATCTTCGCAAACAACGTGCCCCAAATACATCACGCTACGTTCTGCAGACTTACCCTCTGAATACTCCACAATAAATCCCTTATGCGTACGAATATGTACAATTTCGCTTACTTACATTCATATCCTTTCTTCTCCCTACCAAAGCTTGGACAGATCTGATTTTCGACACGTTGTAAAAACTTGTTTCTCGGATAATTTCCAAACAAATGAAACCGTTCCTTCTGAAATACTGGAGCAGCCAGGGAATCGGCCTGTACTGGAAGTAACTATCCGATGTTATTTCTGACTATTTCTCAGGGGCTTCTGGTGGTATGCGCAAGATAAATCAAAAATTGAGAACCATTTGGTACCTTTACCCACTGCTAACAGTTTCACAACTCTTGGTAAAGGAAATCTATTGATAATATTTTGACGTCAAAAGTATGCACACAATTCTCTTTGCTGTTTATCGCTATGAACAAATGGAAATTCAATCCGACGCCGCCACAGGCTCGGATGTATCTGCGGACATTCATTTCTCCAGATACTTGGATACCGTCTCCCTCAATAACTGTGGAATATATCTCCACTATTGCCTGTCTTGTTCAACTTCCTTCAACATCAACCTATTCACAAAAGTACTCTATTTTCCTATACTGCCATTAAAAACCTTAGGAAATTTCTACAACATAGATTTCCCAGTATTCTCACCTTCATCCACAATCAATACCTATTTTTTGCTATTGAAATCCAAAACGATGTAGAGATTGCCTTGGCCATATAATCCCAAAACAGATGGTAATTTCTTATTGACATACAACTGTGAGAAAGTGCCCTGTTTCTGCATGGTTGCCCCCACTTTTTGCTGAATTGCTGATGTGCTTTGACTAAGTGTGCCCTGGGCTCCTGCAAATCAGGTACCCAGGGCCTATGTTCTTTCCCCAAAACTGCATTGAAGCCTAAACCCAATTGTCATCTGTGTCCACAGGTCAGCCCCTGGTAAAGGGTACCACAGGTGCCCAGAGCACTGTGACCAGAGAAGGCATCTAAGGGCTGCAGCACTTTCTGTGCTACCCTAAGAGGTCCTGTACCCCGACACTCACACACTGCCTTTGCAGGCTGCGTGTCTTGGTGCAGAACAAAGTGAAGAGACGACATGGCACACATCCCTGTGTGCCATGCCTGCAACCCACTGCCCTGGCATAGATCAGTCACCCATCTAGCTGGGTGCACTATAATAGTGGTGAGTGTAAGGTGCATGAGCCCTGTACCTCTACAGTGTCTTAGTCCATTATTAGATATTGTAAGTGCAGTGCTGCCATTAAGAGTATATGATGCTGGGAGATTGTCATAACAAACTCCACAGCACCATAATGGCTACACTGAAAACTGAGAATTTTGGTATCAAACTTCTCAGCACATTAAACCCACATTGATGCCAGTGTGGAATTTAATGAAAAACGCACACAGAGGGCATCTTAGAGATGCCCCCTGAAAAATAACCCATCACTAGTGTCCAGGTTGAGTGGCTGCTTTCAGCTGCTACCACCAGACCTCTTTCTGGACCCCTGTGTGGAGAGCCTGCTGCTTTCTGGGGCCTGAAACAATGCACATCCTGGGACAAGGTGCCAAGCCTCCTCCCCCAGGATGGGCAAGGTTCATGAAGGGGACGTTTCAAAGGCTTACCGTCTTTGTGAGCTTCCCCAGGCCACTTGCTGCTCTCAGCAACTGGTCTCCACTGGTTCTGACCCCCCACTTTGGGCGGGAGAACCGGCGGGAAAAACAAGTGAGGAAAAGAGGTTTGTCCACCTCTGCCAACTCCACCCCTTAGGTGGGGAGGCGAGGTAAAGCACAACTCAGTCCACGCCATCTTGAAGATGGGGGGACTCAGCCAACCAGGGACAAGCTCATGCCCCCTCCCACTGGAGGGTGGCATAATAGGGAGTGTACCACCCCAGGGAAGGGACCCATTGGTCCCTGCCTTTTTACCTACCTGGAACTCCTCTAAATCTAGTATTTAGGGGCACCCTGAACCTTGTTTCCTCAGACAAGAACCTGCAAGAAGAAGGACCGAACAGCCTTGCAGCAGCTAACAATAGGTAGACGCCCACTGACTTGGTCCCGACCCTACCGGCCTGTCTTCTCCTCGAACCTGATCCTGTGATATCCCGGTGTGTCCAGCAGCCA
This sequence comes from Triturus cristatus, assembly GCF_964204655.1. NCBI lineage: Eukaryota > Metazoa > Chordata > Amphibia > Caudata > Salamandridae > Triturus > Triturus cristatus. Next base: position 123,582,649 of record NC_140583.1, read on the forward strand.
GCAACCTCGATAACCGTGGAGGACCTGCCTGCCTTCAACTACAAAGACTGTCTCCTGTGAACACCGGATTTGTTCATCTGCAACCTCTAGCTCCGGCTGGACACCACAGATCTGCTCCACTCTGCACCTGCCGTCCACGGCCCGAGCTCGGATGGGCAAACACCACGATGAGGTCCACCCAGCGACCCAGACCCGAGATCCGGTGACCCCTGACCTGCCTCAAGCCTCCCGCCGACGTCTGCAGCATAAACCGCGACCAGGAGCTGGTAAGAATATCCGACCCCAAAAGGCACCCATGCACCCGACGCCCCATGGTCTTGTGTGCCCAAACAGACGGTGCCTAACCAACCCCTAACTTCCCAAGTTACTTCTCAAAGTGGTGATCGCACCCAGAAGACCTTCGTCCCCCGAGCCTGCAGTGCCTTTGCAAACCGGAGGTTCCCCATTGAAACCAACCGGGCGCCCGATGTTGAAAAAGCACCCTGCACCGGGCCGCCCTAGTGCCGGTGAGGGTGCACCTTTGGTGTTACTTTGTTTCCCCATTTGCCCTGAGCTAAAGTCCAGAAGCTTTGCTCCCACAAGCCAGTGGCTGGCTTGCCAGCAGCCACCATCCAGAGGCCCCCTATCCCCCATTGGATAACATTGGGTCTCAGCACTCTGCACCCGGCTGCCTTAGTGCCCCTGAAGGTGTAACAAGAGTGCATCCTTGACCCTCTGGGAACCCTTGTTCTAACCCCAGAAGCTCAACTCCAAAGACCAATTACTTAACTGGTAATCGTTAACTTTTTTTCTTCATAGGAATCCATTGACTCTGAAAAATGTTTGAAGTGTGGAATTGATTTGTTTGGAAACCTAAAAAATAACAATGGTGCAAAAACTGATTTTACTTACCTTTTCTCTAGTAAATCTCCTAGTGTGATATCTAGGCACATCACTCGGAGTAGAAAAAGTAATCTAAAGTAATTGCAAAAGTAACGTAAAAGTAACTTACCTGTAGTTTTCATTGCAAAGTCGATACAAAGTATATGTACAGCATTTCACAGTAATGCATCACCAGTAATTCAATCTGTAACCATTTCAAAGTACGTTTACAATTGCATTCCAAACTGTATATTTACTTTAAAGTATTTATCAACTTATGCCAGGCTTGCTTGGGTCTAGAAAATAAAATAACTAAAAGAATATTTTTATAGAAAAACAATTGGTCTGAAATTCAGTCTTTGAGTATGTTAATTCATTTGCTGACTGAGTGCGTACAAGTGCTTAACGCTGTACTCTGATACTGCGTTAGAGAGTGAGATGCTATCTAACTTTACCTCTGTCTACCTTTGGGAATCCCCTGGACTCTCTGCACACTATACCTCACTTTGGTATAGTATATACAGAGCCAGCTTCCTACACAACTTATTAAAACTTTCCCTATTCTTTGATCTAAACCCCAATGTTGGGTTTCTTAACATATCAGTAGTCTCCTCACTATATCCCTCCAAGTTGAATCTACGGTGCACAGTCTTGTTTCAATCATCTTTGCAAACTTATCCTACCACACCCCTACATTCACATCTGTTTAAAGTGAGCAGGAATCTGCATCTATTTTTAAACCAACCCCTTTGATGTCCGTGCAACACTCAGTTTTGTTTTCAATAATTGTTGCTCCCATTCCACACCAGTGCGGCTCTCTCATTCATAACATTTCTCTTGGAATTCCCATCTTCATCACTGTTCTCTACACTGGCCATTAACACACTTAATTCTGTCTTTTCTTTTTATGCATACGTTTGCATAATGGTGGCTACACCACACAAAATAAATTTATGTTTAGGAACTGAATACAACTTGCTGTATGCAAACTGTATGCCAACTGATCCTTGCTATCACACCTATAGCATCTAGGTGCTTACCTATCATAGCCATACCAGATTTATTCCCCTAGTAAGTGAATTTATTACTTTGATTCAGCACCCTTCCAATCGCATCATACACACTATCTTTGGTCACACACTTCATTCAACACATTATCACACCTTCAAGGCATTTCTGCTTTGTAAACAATAGCTAAAATGTATTTTCGTTTTAATCTATTGAGGTTTCTTAGTTGTAATATTGCAAGCCTAAATTGCAACTTCATCTATAAGATCTTCTCTTAAACCTCGTAATTTACAGTTGATGCCCATGTTCCTTATTGCTGTGATATTGTCATCAGTTGGCTCTTGCATTCCCCGTTTCATCGGAAAATGTAAACTGTTGTAGCAAAAGAATTACCACAATTTAGAAGCATACCATTAAATACATTAGCATCAGCAGCGGGAGCTCCTTTGATCATTTTATTATAAACTTGATTTCGCTGAGGTACCGCATAATGTGGTAAGTTCCTTTTCCTTACAAGACTGACATTATAACCTTTCGTTGATACCAGAAAAATAGGAAGTTATTTTCTTCAGTCTATAGAGGGTTTGCCAAAATGTGTCCAGAATACTTGAGGGAGGTCTAATTGTGAGATTTGTACTATTCTCATTTTCTTCCTCAATGGAATTGGTCCGAGAATACACTTGGCCCTAGAAGGACTAGACCCCTGTCCTTATTTCACCATAAATGAGAACCAAATGTTAACCAATAATTTGTCAATGATTCCAAGACTTTCAAAATAAGTAACATTTGGAAGAAAAAAAAAACTGATGTAAGATTGTAATCGCCCTGCAAATGACATACAGTATAGAAGTGCCTTGACCATTGGGGTTCCAATATCACCAGCTGTTGAAAACCAAATATTTCCGCGTACTCACAAGATGGCAATACAAAAATAAATGGCAGCAGGGAATGTTGAGCAAATCTGTCCTGAAATCCTTGGCTCCCTCACAAAGTAGTGAGACATTTAATTCCAAAATTTGAAAATAACTCGAAGACGAAAGAATGCTTCCAGAAATGTTTTCTATCCGTACATGTGACCAGAACTTGAATTTGTGCATTCACATGTATGCAGAGGTCTTACAATTGACGTAATAAATTCTGTTTATGCTTCAGCAGCCTAGAATACTATTACAAATCTCCACAAAAGGTATCCTTCATATTTAACTGATTCTCCTACAAATCATGGACAATCCCTAATGTAAATTGAATGTATGATTAAAATTAAAAATAGGGTGGGTGTCTATGGAGGGTAATGGTCGGGGAAAGAGTGCAGGACCATTACCTCCATAGACACGTCTCTATTTTAAATTTTTCTGCAGTAGGGAGAACACTTTGTATATTTCCTACCTCTCATCCCCCTAGAGACTCCGGATTACATTCCAGAGTTTTTGGTAGACCTTTAAAGAAGTTCAGTGGTTAACTGACCGCTCCAGGCCATAGGCCAGACTAATTGTTCCGTTTGCTCGAATTCCACAAATCAGTAGAGATTCATCACATAGTCCCTGATTGGGTGTGATCCAAAGTGATGCATCAATCATACAACATGTATAACTCACCACCGGTTACTTGCTAGGTGACCAAATTGTAGTGTTTCCAGTCCACAATCCATGGCACAAGAATTCATTTATGAGCCTTGGGAGCACATCTCCTGCTGCAGTGTCCACCTGCTGCGTTCTTTCTCCTCTCTGCACCCATGTCATGTTAACCCTGAAACCGAATCACCTACTTACTAATGTTCTATTACAACACCCACACTACAGAATGCTTACTTATTACGATGATTGTTAAGGATCCGGGACTGTGAAAAGAGAACTGTTTATTTAATTCTGTACACTACCTTTAAAGTTTGGCAACCAGTCGCACTGTATACATTTTTTTTTTTTAATGTTAATTATTGTAACCATACATTGTTTTTGTCCTTGATAGAATGGGCCATAGGTAACTCAAAAAGAGTCAACAAAACTCTTCTATAGTGCCTCTAGTTCTAATATAGTAAACCACTTCATTGTGACTATTAAGCTAAATTATATGTGATGATGGCTTTGTTTTTCAGGTGAGAGAAAGATTGCGTGTAGCACTAGAAAGGTGTAGCTTACTGGAAGAAGAACTCGGAGCTACTCATAAAGAAGTAGGTCTCTTTGATTCCTATAGACATTTAGTTAATTTATAATGCATTGTTGTCATAGAAGTTGTTTTATGTACTTCTGAATTGTTTTCAATGTATTATTTTTCCAGAATTGAATCAGTGTTAAAGCACCAACATAGTACTATCCTTATGAATTCTTACAACGGCCACCTAGTTAGGAACACATTTGCATCCCACAACATAATCTATAATTGTTTTCCCCACAGTGAACCAATGTCTCTGAAAAGTAACATTCTTGCATGTGATTGCCTCTTTTTCCTAGTTTATTGCTATTGGGCATTTCCATACCTCTAGTCAAGGAGTATCACTTTCTATCGTTGATCTTCTTCCACACTCATTGTAAGCTTCAAAGTGCACTCCCTGACCCCCATCGCTCTACACCTCCTAAGCTAAAACCCTTAACATAATATGATGGCATGAAGGAATTACATTCTTATAAATCACAATACAGCCACCCATGGGCTTTATGGCACTAGACTCTGTAATAGAAAAAGAAGTGTAACTGATTCTATAAGGTCGTTACTATGAAACAAAGCAAAACCAAAGGGGATGATAGACTGAGTGTTGAACATTGCAAGCACTCACCCCCAGTCAACTGATCTGGGTTTAATCCATCATCATTCTTTAGCTCACTCCACCACCCCAGTTCAGACATGGCCATATACAAATCAGTCTGACCCTGTGCTTCATGGGAACAGTCCAGCCCGAACTGCCAAGCCATGTCTTCCCTGGACCGGAAACAAGCATCCTGGGACCGGTTTCGGGTTCATAACCCTCATCAGCCAGGGTATCTTGAATCCAGTGGCAAGGTGAGCAAGGGATCCACGTCTGGGCATACCCTGCTAACTTAGGGCGGAAAAAGCAAAACCAAAGGGGATGATGGACGGAGTGTTAAACATTGCACACACTCACCCCCAGTCAACTGATCTGGGATTAATCCATCATTTCGGGTTCATAACCCTCATCAGCCTGGCTGATGGCGGCTGATTAGCCAGAAACCGGTCCCAGGATGCTTGTTTCCGGACCAGGGAAGACATGGCTTGGCAGTTTGGGCTGGACTGTTCCCATGAGGCACAGGGTGAGACTGATTTGCATATGGGCATGTCTGAACCTGGGTGGAGGAGTGAGCTAAAGCATGATGATTGATTAAACACAGGTCAGTTGACTGGGGGGGGAGTGCTTGCAATGTTCAACACAACTTTAAGTTGCAGACCCTTAATAGTGTATTAGCTATATGATATAAAGTATAATCATTGCCATTTTTAAATGCTAGACGGTTGGGTTTCTTGTAGCCCCTCTTGTTTGTTTAGCGTACCTAATCCTCTGAGATTCAAATGATTTGAAAGCGTATAATCTAATTGTTCTAAAACCATTTACACTTCATACATGCATATAATTGATTGCAAGGTTGTTATATCTCTTTATCCTAAGATAACATAATGAATTAATGTTCCTTGTAGTGCACTCGATCATTATCCTGATCGCTGTTTTTCTCATTTTTTATTATGTCTGATACAGCTTTTGGTTTATTGTATGTATTTATGAAATGTTACTTTCCGAAATGTGTATTAAAAACAAATAAGAAGTGATCTTTGCAGAAAAGTTGAGTGAGGTTTGGGAGCTTTTCTAAACAGTTGAGATTTATTTTTTTCCCTTCTCAATGAGAGAGTGGATGTGCAATTCCAGAAGGTCAGTACTACGATTGAAAAGGCTTGACTACCCAGTATGACTCTGGCAAAGTTAGTCAACAAAGATGACTTACAAAACTTGAGTGTATGTAGGTGACAACTTCAGAAAAATGGATGGACCTTAAAAATAAAAACATGGGGACAATAGCATAATGTTACATTAAGTTTTGTTTTCAACTGGGAGCCAGTGAAGGATTAGTATTCTTTCAGGGACTTTATACTACTTCCTTACGTTGTATACTTGCTATAGCTCCATGTTTTTGATCCTTTGCAGTCTTCGTATAGAAGCGTCAAAAATCCCAAATAAGAGGTGTTAGGTTGGTCTACCCTGGAAATGGTTGCTGCATTCATCATTGAGTCGTCGGATGAGGAGAGATAAAAGGCGTTATGGTCATGAACATTCTCATTTGGAAGACAGTGCATTAATCGGAGTATCTAGAGAAAGATCAATATGAAGCCAGAATCCTACTCTTTTGTCTAGTATGGGCTTGGAGGGCTAAATAATGTAGATCAGGGATTAGTATGATCTAGCAAAAGTACTTCAGTTTTTGACCATTGAGTCTCAAGAAATGTATCATTTACAGGGTGGTCGTCATACACACTGTCAATGCTTCTTGGATCTCCAGAGTATTTTATTGAGTCTTCGACTAAGCGGAGTGTCACCTAGATAAGAAACCACTCTGCATCCATATTATTAGCTAGAGGTATAGATATTAAAAAGTATAGGGGAAAGTGATGAACCATGTGGCATATCAGAGCGTGTTAAAGATTTGGATTGAAATATGGGATCGAGTTAGAGATTGACTTCTTCCATCAGGGAAGGAAGCAAAGCAATCTCAAACTGTAACTAACAGACCCTGCTCCTCAATCCTTACAGATGGTTTTGATGGGTCAACCAGGCGGGAATGCCAAGAGCCAGAGCCAGATCCAGTATAAGATCTGCCCTGGTGCTCATTTGGCTAATATTAGAAAATGCTGCTTTCCGAGCTAGTCAACAGGTAATAAACATCTTTTTAATGGGGAATAGGCATATAATTAGCCTTGACTGCAGGGTCAAGGTTGGGCTTTTTCAAAAAGGTCTTCACAACCTTTTCTTTGTATGTCTGTACGAAGCTACTAGAAGAGAAATATGAATTAAGGATAGATGTGATTACAGGAATAGTGGCCAAGAGATCAATTTCGGGAATTTCACTGGGCAAATAACATCATGGGAGCCAGATTTAAATTTTTTGAAAAAGCAGCCTGGAAACTTCTGTTTTAGAAGATTCTGATAAAGAGCTCACAGACTTTATTAGAAGATGAAGGATTAAGTCTAGCAATTCACACGGTGAGGATGACAAATCACACTTGCGGCCCTATATCTGAAAGTGGCTCGTTAGTGATAGATTCCTTACCTTTGAATATCCCCAGGCATCAGACTGGAACCGGAAAGTTTTGCTAGCAGTACCCCTGCGCATCAGTAGGTGGTGTCCTGCGGCTCCGCGTCTGTCGCTGGCGTCGTAAGTGCCGAGATGACGTCACGGAGACTACTTGGGCATCACCCATGCGTGCTGATGTAAGTTCTTTCTTTTTCCGTGCCAGCAAGCGCAGATCCGGTTAGAGCACGTACCTTAGTCACGATTTGACTACACGTTAGAGACTTTGTCTCCCTTTTTCTCCTTGGTGCACGTAGGGAAGCCTGGATTTAAGTCTTGTGGGGCCTGCCGTCGCAATATGTCGGTGGCGGACCGCCATGATGTTTGCCTCTACTGCCAGGAGACTGACCACGACTCCCGGCCCTGACGGGCAGTGGCCCCGAAGGCCTTGAGGGAGCGGTGCCGGAAGCTGCTGGAGGTCCGACACTCGTCCCAACGCCGTTCCAAGTCCAGGGACCGTTCCCGGGAACGCTTGCGGGGCCCCAGTCTTCGCTTCCTGGGCTCCAAGTCTTCGCCTTCGGATTCCGGTAAGCGACGACATAAAAAGAAGTCGAAGCGTGTTCGCTCTCCGACGTCCCCCCGTCGGTCCTTGGATACGGACGAGCGGGACAGGGGTTCTGACCCTGCGGCTCCTTTGGAGCCTGGGAGTCCCTCGGCTAACCCGCCTTACCCGGGTCAGTCTGCGTCTCCCAAAGAGGTGCAAGAATTTCTTGCCACCATGGACCGCCTTTTTAGGCCTCTGGCTCCTGCCGGCGCGCCTTCCGGCCCTGCGGTCCTGTGTCCAGATCCTCTTGGGCCATTGGTGCCGCCGGCGGATCCAGCTTCGGTACCACGAGGTCCAGCGCTGCCGGCTCCGGCCCCAGCGCCACCCTCGGCTCCACTTCCAGCGCCGCAGTGGGTGCTGTTTGTCCCGCCCTTGCCCCGGGTCCAGGACCATTTCGTTCCTACCTGGGATCCGCATTGGGACGCTGTTCACAGCACCGTTTCCGACGCCGTATGTTCCTCCTCCGGCTCCAGCTCTGCCGCCGCAGTCTGTTCTCCATGCAACAGAGGTGAAGGATGACTGGGAGGGGTCCGCGGACCCTCTTGCCAGTCACTGTGACTCCGAGCAGGACTGGGTGGACGACTTGGAGGACGCCGGCGACCTCAATGTCTCTTCTGACCCAGGGTTTGCCTCTCCCCCGCCTACCATGGAGGAGGGCGCCTCCTACACGATGGTGCTCCGTCTTGCAGCTGAGGTCCTCAACCTCTATCTTCCTACGGTGGCCCTCAAGACTAATCTCCTCACTGAGGTGCTCCAGACGGCGTCCACTTAGTCGGAGCCCCTGCTTCCCTTTAACGACGCCCTCACTGACGTCTTGTTGGGCACTTGGTCGAGGCCTGCCACAGGGGCCCCTGTGGATAAGAATGTCGCCAGGCTTCACTCCCCGGCGCCTGGTGACCCCGCGTTTCTGACCACTCATCCTACGCCTGAGTCTGGTCATCCAATCCTTGACGTCGCAGAGTGCCTTTCCCACGGCCTTGCCGGATAAGGACTCTAAGAAGCTGGAACAGTTCGGAAAGCGGTTGTTCACTTCGGCCAGCTTGGGGCTGCGGTTGGTGAACACCGCCTGCATATTGGGCCGCTATTCCCATGCGGTGTGGTATACGGTTGTTCAGTGTCCTGAGGAGGCCCACGCGGTGCTGTCTCAAGCAGTTGCTGAGGGTAGCACTGGGCAGGGTTATTTCTACGACTGTGGTGCTTCGTCGCCACGCCTGGCTGAGATCCACCGGGTTCTCGTCTGATGTCCAGAGCTCGCTTATGGACATGCCCTTTGATGGCACTCGCCTGTTTATCGATAAGTCTGACAGTGCATTGGAGCGTTTTAAGGATTCACGGGCCATGGCCAAGTCCTTGGGTCTTTCCGCAAAAAGCCCGGCCACTCCTGGGTTTCGTTCCTTTCGTGGCCACGGCACAGGCGCCCCGGCGCGTTCCTTCAGCAAGCCTGTGCAGAACCAGCCTCAGCGCGGACACTGCTTCCGCAGGGGCAGATCTGGGAATCAGCGTGGGGGTCAGTCCACCTCCGCCCTCGCTGCTTCTACCTCCAAACCTTCCTAATCCGAGCTTTGTGGAGCTCCCCACGCCGGTGGGTGGCAGGATCCGCCACCACCTCCCCCACTGGCGTGATATCACATCGGACAAGTGGGTGTTGCAGATCATCCGCAGAGGTTACTCTCTTCCCTTTCAGTCCTCCCCTCCAGGCATGCCACCTCGGTGTCACCGCATGTCGGGGGATCACTTGGTGCTTCTCCAGCAGGAAGTCACGGCCCTCTTGGCCAAGGGGGCCATCCAGTGCGTTCCTGGGCCGGAAGTAGGGAGTGGTTGTTATTCCCACTACTTTCTGATCCCCAGAAGGAGAAAGGGGCCCTGTGCCCCATCTTGGACCTCGAACGTCAATCGCTTCCTCCAGAAGGAGAAGTTCAAAATGCTGACTCTGGCTCAGGTCCTGGCTGCCCTCGACCCTGGAGACTGGATGGTAGCGTTGGACTTGCAGGACGCATATTTTCACATCCCCGTCCTGCCGGCCCACCAGCGTTACCTGCGGTTCACAGTAGGCCAGGAGCATTTTCAGTTTGCCGTGCTCCCCTTCAGCCTTACCAGCGCCCCTCGGGTGTTCACAAAGGTGATGGCGGTGGTCGCAGCTCATCTGCGCAGGTCGGGGGTGTCGGTCTTTCCTTACCTCGATGACTGGTTGTTGAAGGCGGGCTCGCCCCAGGTAGTCGTCACCCACCCTCAGAGTTCGGCCGATCTCCTGCATTTGCTGGAGTTCTCCATCAACGTGCCAAAGTCGCACCAGTGTCCCTCTCAGAAGCTCCCCTTCATCGGAGCGGTTCTGGATTCGACGCTGTTTCGGGTTTTTCCTCCAGGGCAGCGATTCCAGGATATTCAGGCCTTGATTCCGATCTTTCAGTCTCTGTCCCGGGTTTAAGTCAGGATGACCCTCTGGCTCCTGGGCCTGATTGCCTCCTGCATCCTGCTAGTGCACCATGCCAGATGGCGTATGCGGGCTCTGCAGTGGGACCTGAAGTTCCAGTGGGCGCAGCATCAGGACAACCTGTCCGATCATGTCCAGATTTCGGAGGGCACTGCACGACCGTTGCAGTGGTGGCTCACGAATCGCGATTGGGTCAGTGGCAGATCCCTCTCCCTTCCTCAACCAGAGCACACAGTGGTGACTGATGCGCCCCTCCTGGAATGGGGAGGCCACTTGGGAGAGGCGGAGATCAGAGGACTCTGGTCTCCGGCGGAGTCCCTGCTCCATATCAACCTTTTGGAGCTTCGGGCGATCCGGCTTGCACTGAAAGCATTCCTTCCCTCTGTCTGGGAAAGTCTGGTGCAGGTGTTCATGGACAACACCACCGCCATGTGGCATTGCAACAAACAGGGCGGGCTGGGTCGTGGACCCTATGTCAGGCGGCTCTGCGCCTCTGGACATGGCTAGAACGTCAAGGCATTACCTTGGTGGTTCAACACCTGGCAGGTTCTCTGAACGACAGAGCGGACGAACTCAGCCGCCAGTGCTTGATGGATAACAAATGGTGTCTGCACTCTGACATGGTGCAAGGCCTCTTTCAGCAGTGGGAAGAGCCTTGGTTAGATCTGTTCGCCACCGAAGAGAACACGCAATGTCATCAGTTCTGCGCATTGGAATTTCCAAGGCGGCACTTGCTCGGCGACTCTTTTTGTCGCGAGTGGAGTTGCGGTCTATTGTACGCCTTTCTGCCTATACCACTTCTGCCCAGAGAGCTGAAGAAGATTTGGCGCGACCGGGCGCAAGTCATCCTTGTGGCTCCAGATTGGGCACAAAGATATTGGTATCCCGAGCTACTCAGCATGGCGATCGATCCCCCGATCCGACTGCCTCTTCGGGAGGATCTTCTGTCGCAGCAGCAGGGGACGGTCCTCCACCCGGAACTGTCCAGCCTCCACCTCCATGCGTGGAGATTGAGCGGCGACAGTTGACAGCTTTCGATCTTCCTCCCGAAGTCTGTGATGTCATTCTGGCGTCCCTCCATTAAGACAGAATACTCCTGCCGGTGGAACATGTTTGTGGCATGGTGCGCAGCAAAGTCTGTGGATCCCCTTTCTGCCCCTCTTTCTGAGGTCCTTCTGTTCCTCCTCTCCTTGGCCCAGCAGGGCTCTGCTCTGGGCACTATCAAAGGTTATCTTTCGACCATCTCTGCCTTTCTGAGACTTCCAGATCAGCCTTCTCTCTTTAAGTCCCTGGTTGTTAACAGTTTCCTGAAAGGCCTTACGCACACGTTTCCTCCTGTGCTGTTCATAATGCCTCAATGGGACTTGAATCTTGTTTTGACCTATGTGATGTGCGCTCCCTTCGAGCCCCATCATACCTGTCCTTTGCCTCTTCTTACTCTTAAGACGGCTTTCCTGGTAGCTATCACCTCTGCCAGAAGGGTGAGTGAGCTTCGGGCTCTTTCTTCCAAACCTCCTTTCCGTTTATCTGAACAAGGTGGTGTTAAGGACCCGTCCTTCTTTTTTGCCAAAGGTTGTCACCCCCTTCCACATCGGGCAGACCATCACTTTGCCACCTTCTTTCCACCTCCGCATCCTTCAGGGGAGGAGGAGAGGCTCCACCGTCTGGACCCAAAACGTGCACTCACATTCTATCTGAAGTGTACACAGCAGTTCCGGGTGGGTGACCAGCTTTTTGTTGGCTTTGGGGGCGTCAAAAAAGGTTGGGCTGTGCACCAACTAACCATCTCGCGATGGGTCGTTCTGTGCATCAAAGCATGTTACTCCTTGGCTAAGAAGGAGCCTCCTGTGGGGCTGCGTGCCCATTCTACCAGGGCGACTGCAGCCACTACTGCCTTGGGACGCGGCGTTCCCTTGCAGGACATTTGTCAGGCAGCTACGTGGGCCTCGCTGCACACGTTTACCAAGCATTACTGCCTTGACAGTAGAGTCCGTAGAGACTGCTTCTTTGGCCGTCTGTTCTCCGTGACTTTTTGGTGTAATCTGTTCGCAGACCCTCCACCGGGGTTGGTATTGCTGGGGTATCTATTCTAAAAGGTAAGGAATCTATCACTAACGTGTCTCTTTCAGATGCATAAGTTACTACTTGTGTAACGATATATCTGTAAGAGACATTAGTTAGTGATAGATTCCTTACCGCCCCACCCATCCGCCCCGTTCTGCGACCTGATTTCTGGGGTTAAGGTCATCCCTTTCAGGGCCCTAGTTTATTGGCACCAGTGGTCAGTTCCTTGCATGGCTCTGCGTTCCTGGCGCAGAATGTCGTGTACAGAACTGACGTCAGCGCGCATGGGTGGCGCGTAAGTAGTCTCCGTGACGTCATCTCGGCGCATAAGACTCCAACGACGGACGCAGTGCCGCAGGACGCCACCTACTGACGCGCAGGGGTACTGCTAGCAAAACTTTCCGGATCCAGTCTGACACCTGGGGATATTCTAAGGTAAGGAATCTATCACTAACTAATGTCTCTTACAGATATATCGTTACACAAGTAGTAACTTGTGCTTCGAGTCTGGTGTCTAGGTTACTCTCTCACAAACACTTACGCCTTATTTAGACGAGGTTTTGTTTTTGTGTCCATGGAGCCCCCGTTGTCTGTCAATCGAAAACGTCCTTTATTGGCCTATAGGAGTAGGGACAATTGGAGGAAGGACATTAAACTGCACGTCCTATTTAGAGTGGACGTACAATTTAAAAAAAATAATAATAATTGTCTGTCTGGCACCACCAGGAAAAACTTAGTGATGAGTTACAGAAAAATTACACAACCTGGGAAAATTCATGCTTTGAGAGCTTATTTCGGAATACAAAACCTTTTGAGAAAGTTGGATGGATTGCCATCAAAACAGAATAAATATACACAAGGTGGACCCAGTAGGCCTCTGAATGTAGGTCTATTACATATATATTTTCAGAATCCCCTTCAACGGATTGCGTAGTGACTTACAACACACCACTCAACCAAAACGCACTATATTTAAGGATTTTAAGACCATGTTCTATATGGGTGTGCCACACGATGAGACTGTGCAGCGCTTGTGAAAGTGAGATAACAACAAAACAATGTAAAACATCTATTACATCAATAGAAGCCTGTGAACTATTATTTTCAAAGTTCATCAAAATGTGGCGATTTGTCAATTCCTTATCTTGTCCTGTAACAGTCTGCATCAAGCTCATAATTTATTTTTAATTGTTGACATTTTGAGCTGTATATGGTTTGGAACCGTGTTCTCCCCAGGACAGTAAGGAGGAGATGCATGCTCAAAAATCTCTTAATGGTGAGCAGAGATACTCGTACAGGTCCTTTGTCCTGGTAGGTATACCAAATGGGAGCCATCTGCTCTACTGGATTCCGGATCAAAAGACTTCGAAAACAGACACACAAGCTTGTTATTAATGAAGCTGCAGCTACACAATCTCTTAAGGGGGTAGGAGGGGTCTTCTTTAACCCCTTACAAAATCATTTAATTAACATTTATTTTTGCCCCCATTTGGCAGTATCATTCTGTAATTCTGTATTCGGAACAAGAGGCAACAATCCACCAAACATTTTGTACATTGAATGGAATTGGTATCTGCGGGTCTTTACGTTGAACAGAGATGCCTGCTGGGCCAGTGGTCATATGTTAATTTGACCAGTTGCAGTCTGTCTAATGTCCTTTGACACCCTGAAAAATGAAGGCTTGTCCATCAAACCATAAATAGGGCCCTTAATGTTTTTATGAATGTTCTTTTATTTTCACAAAGTAAGATTAGCACACAGGGAGTGGAAATAGCGGAGTTCATACAATCTGGGCTAGTGAGTGTTAAGACAACCTGGAATAAAGCCTTTGGGATGTTGGGGGCAAAGCAAATACATTAGGAAAGAGGTTTCGGCATCAGAGAGACCTGGTTTGTAGAGGAAGTAGGGTCCAAAAGATGGTGCGCTCTCTGAGTTGGTCCGTGTAACGCCAACTCTTCTTGCCTAATCTTTAGTCTCTCCGCTCCTAATTTGAATGGGAATCTTGAATTAGCAGTAGTATGAGATGGTACCATTCTTTTATCAAGGGGGACGTGCAGATCAAACACGTTTGAATGACAAATTCCTAATTTGTAATTTTGCAGACTATCTGGTTCCAATGAGGGAGTGGAAGCGACCCCTTGTTGACCGCACACCTCTCTGGGACAGAGACACTTATGGCAAGCCATAGAGAGGAGAATTATTGTCAAGCAAGAATTCTGACATAACTACTAACAAGTAATTGGGGACGCTGTAATGGGGCTCATCTGTCTTAATATTAAAATTGCTGAAAACAAAAATGTGATCTCATTTCAGGACATTGTTAACAACCAGATAAATAAATGTTTCTAAAAAATTGTTGTGGGGAGGGGACTTTATACATCAACAAAAATAAATGGAGACCTAATTTGATGTTGTGCAGCAAGCTACCATCACCTCATCCATGGTGGTCTCTTGAACATCCAATGACACATTTAGATATGATTTGTATACTAAAGCAACCACTTTCCAGTCCTCTTTTTCCTATTTTCCTAAAGAATTAATCACTATTGGGGATAACTATTGTAACATCCGGACAGGGGCGTAAGCTAGGTCTTTGTAAGAAAGACTATATTTTAAGTGGTATCCGAAATTAACAAGAACGTTCCATAGCCAATCATAAATGTGTTTTGAATACTTAGAAGAACTGCTGTTGAGCACGTCTGTTAGGAAATATTTCAGCAGTTATCAGTTGTGGTTACATCAGGGGGTGTATTGAGTGCTAGACAAACAAAACACAATCTTTCCTATGGTGTAGTTTGGAGTATGCATAGAGGTAGGAACTCTGGCCTAAGCCCAGTCATTAGATTGCCTTAGCCTGAATGCATACAGTAAAAGAAAGTGTAGTGTTCACATCGGAGTATCATGATTAATTAGCAAGCTCTGTTTCATGAACGATAACAAAGGTCCTTGTTGCCTGCAGAAAAACACATAAAGCTGGAGCAGGACGTGTTGAAGTGGCTTTCTTTATAGGTCTGGAATTCCACTCTTTGTAACTCCTGCATGTGGTGTTAGCCTAACATTAACTACAAGGGCTGTTTTGGCACGACACCTCAATTACTTGTAACCCAACTTAGCTGTGCTCCTTTTGTCACTATTTCAATAAGTCTGAGTGGACCCTCTGGGATTCGAACCTCTAACATAGGATCAAATACCAGTTACAACAGTGAATACATCTGTCCAGTAAGTCTCCAGACCTAGCTCAAAAATGTCATTTTTACCTTAACACAAAACTCAATTTTTCTTTTTAATCTTAATTTACCGTTGCCTCAAAAATCTCATCTGTGTTGGCCCCTAGTCCGGATATTTTAATTATTTTCTTGGTACATTACATGTATCGCTATGTATTGTAGGTTTTGGCAGCACATACCTTAACTAAGTGGCACTTAAACTGTATTTAGTACAGCTCCCCAAGCCTACCCAGGTGTTCTGCTATTTGTTGTGTTCTTTCTCCCCTCAGCACTAATAAAGTGAAATGGGATGTGGTGATGCACAATCATTGCGATATTTTACATTAATTTCAACTTTTTAGCAGAAAAATCTTCCTTTCGACCTTTGCATGCTTTTTGACAGCGGAGCAGTCTTGATACCTTTTCAGGCTGTGCCAGTACTCAAAGGCCATAGTACGGTATTGTCGGAGTAGTAATTAGGACTTCACCACACGAGTGGCACTGTGTACCTTCCACATTCTCGCTAAAGGACTGAGCTCATCTTACACTACAAGTACCAGAATGTTTGTGGGCCTGGCAGCTGCCCAAATAAGAAGTGCCTATATATGCACAAGTATGTGGCTTGAAACAGAAATATTATTTTGATAGATTGTGTCTGTGTTTTGAGGGAGATTGGTAAGCTTGCAAAAGTAGTCAGTCTACCCCTGCAAAAAAAACCAAGCATTGGCATAGCCAATAGGTCTCGCTTTTGGGACCTTATAAATATTTAGTTATGCAGCACAATATCCTTGGTACAAAAACATAAACTGTTGCATGTCTAAACACTTATAAGGTCCCAAAGACAAGACCTATTGGCTATGCCACTGCTTGTTTGAAAGAGGTGGCCGTAGTCCATGTGATCTAAACTGAAGCTAGGGAGGGGCACTGCATTTAAACATAAGGGAGGATCACGTGTAAATGGAGGCCTGGGGACATAAGCAAAGTGTCGTCGCACATAGGAACTAGAGGCAGGGAAGAGCAAAGTTACGTCGTTGCCGGTTGAGGCAGAGATTGGGAGCTAGAGCTTGATGTGCCAAGGGAGAAAAATATACACATGTAGTAGGAGAGAGATTCTTAGGAACTGCGATCTGCCTTGGGAGGTTCCAAAGGCGAGACCTATTGGCTATGCCATTGCTTGTTCTCGCATGCAGTCGGTGTCGCAGGTTTGTGGGATGTGCGAGTGTCGTCGTTCTATGGCACTGAGTGCTGTCAATATATTTAAGGCGACCAGAGGTCCCAAATTTGCTAGGACAGCCAGCCTGCTTTTATACCATCTGTTTCTGTAAATGTAGCCCATGTACCGGTTTTCAGAGGGTGTCGACTAAACAGAGCGAGAAACTGTTATGTTTCAGTGCGGAATTAGTCATCAGCCCTTATCATGGAGGTGGGGTTAGTTGAGTTAACGGGGTTGTATTTGTTCGTCAGATTCACCATAGGGCACTATATGGCTGGTAGCAAGCTTCATCCCAGCGAGAGTGAGGACACACACGGAAGATATTTAAGACAGCCTTTACACTGACTGCAGAGAAGCTGCTATGCAAACGACGCTGGGAAAGGTGTAAAGTGAGTTGGGGTCCTGGATAGGATCAAGTTTTGTATACTGGACGTAAAGTCGTTCTTTGCACCTGGAAAGCATGTGGCTGGCACACAGTGATTGTTTTCTGCTGGTCATTTCCGAATAGCCGTCCAGAACAATGGTGTACGGTAGGGTTTCTGTAAAGTCGCAAATGGCTTTTCGGTGTGGGTTTGTGGCTAGTGAGAGTGCTGCATTTTTACAAATCCTAACATAAATGGTTCCTTCAAAACAATGTATGAGACCACTCCTGTAAACCAGGATTTATTTAGATCTTGTAACACGCTAAATCAATGCAAAAATATAGTCTACCACTAGATGTCAGACTTGTCTATCTAATTCAACCATCCTTCCGCACTGAAGGTTGACAGACTTCAGAACTAAAGTAAGAAATCGTCAGCCTCCTCTGTTGATTACGACGGTGACTGTGCCAATGCAGCACGCCTCTGCCACGGGTAGACTGAGAAAAACGTTAGCCATCTGGGCAAAGCGCAAAAAACGCGTACGATTTAACAAAACAACCCTAACAATAATCGAGCAACATTCAAATGTGCATAGCAAACGAAAAATGTGAGACAAGATGCATGGAAACTGTGTGTAAAATTAAACGTGGTGACGCGAGTGGTGCGCGCACACGCGCGACGGGAAAAAGTGCTGTGCACGTCGCGCGTGCTTGTGCGCATAATAGCAGCTGGTGGCCGGCAAGGTGGCACTTTTGAAGCAGCTACTAAATGTCTCGCCAGAGCAGCGCATGCGCAGGCTCAGGCGAGACCTAAAAAGTAGGATTTACCACTGCCTTTGAGAAATGGGTGCTCATACTTCTGTTTGTTGTGAAATGACTGTCCCACGGTACATGTAGGCAAACCAGGGGTGGCATCCACATCATTTGTGGACCGATGTTGTAACTATCTCATCACTGTATTCATAGTCCCATTTCTTTTTTTGTTTGTTTTCTTTGACCAGTTTTTCTCACCTATGATCTCGGGCCGTGTGAATTCCTTATTGTTGCTTTGAGGAAATTAACAGATGCAGAACTTCAGTTTGGGTATGGGGATCCTTGGCCTTTCCACCGATAATTTGAAAGTGCCAGCTTTATGGTAACCAGTCTTTTATGGTACTTCTAATCAAACTCTGCATGAAATAGGAAAACCTTGCATATTGATCCTGATGGTGTATCTAGCTTCAGTCTGGATTAATTACCAGCCACCCATCGCCTGTGCCAGAAGTTCCACACTTTGGATGAAGGGTGGGGACTTTCTTAGACAAATCTTCATGGTACAGATGTACTGACCAATTAAGCTGGATTTGAAGCCTGTGCTTGCCATCAGATGGATGTAGAGTTCTTTTTGCTTTCCTACTTTCCTTATATTCTGTAGGAGTTAGATCAGCATCTGTATGGGAATCGCTTAAAAATGTTGATTCCTTAAAAACTATTCTTTGTTAAATTTTAATTTGCATGTTGAAGCCACTGTATTCTTCCAAAGTGTAAGACGTTCACCAGCACAAAAAACGGACCATATTGAGAGAGAAAATGTTAATTTTACCGCGGCTGTTACATTTTGATGAATTCATTGTATAACAATTTAGTTTTTATATTGAAAAGCTTGAAATGTCTATTCTGAAGTGTTTACATGGACTATTGTAACCACTAATAAACTATTAATTAAATAAAAATGCTTTTTTGACAAGCCAGTCTTCAGGAGCCCAAGCTGTTGCTTGTTGAGCCATGTTGCCTAGTTCTCAATTGTTGTTCTCTGGTACTCTTGCTATTGATATTTTATTGGTATTTTACTGTCTTGGATAATTCAAAGTGTTTTTCCTTCATCCCACACTAGTCACTTGAAGTTAGTAAGCTGTAAGATTGATTATTATGGACGCTTGGTCTCTAGTTTGTTTGTGTAGGCTGCTGTCATTACAAATTCATTTCCTATTCAATTCTTGGGTATAGCATCACAGATGATATTTGCATTGCCTTCTTTAGTCTATCACATAGTCACCTAATCTGAATTCTAGTGATGGGTAGGCCTAGATATAAATCTGTTATTGCTGTTTGGATATGCAAATTAGCAGACACATTTATTACTACTGCTCACTTGTTTAGGACTCAATAGAACTATGTCAATTTAATATTTTTCTCCTTTCTGCCAACCTTTATATTTTGGTTTTAGTTGATGATTACAAGGGAGCAGAACAACCAGAAGAAGATATTTTCAGATGGAATTATTGAATTAAACCATGAGTCTGAAAGTACACCAAGCACCAATGGAAAGGTAGGCATTGTTTTAGTGTTTCAAGGTTTTTGAATGCCTTGACCCTCATAGACGTTAATGTTTGAGTTCTTTGTAATGCTGCAACTGGGTTTTCATTATGGTCATTCATGAAACGGTGAGAACATAATTCATTCTAAGGTCTACTTGATTATTTTTGGACAGCGGTCGTCTGATGGCTCTTTGAATCACGATGAAGATCTTGGCAAAGTAATTGAGCTTCAAGATACCATTGAGAAACAAACCAAGGAGCAAAACCAAATGAAAGAACGTCTTGCTGCTCTTTCAAGCAGAGTAACGGAGCTGGAGGAAGATCTCGACACAGCAAGGAAAGATTTGATCAAATCAGAAGAAATTAACACAAAGCTTCAAAGAGATGTTAGAGAGGTGAGAATATAAAAAAGTCTCAAATAATGGATTGCGCAAGATCAATTTCGCAACAATTGCTGATTGTTTCTGTGAGTTCTTAGTAGTAGAATCAGAGTAGTGGTATTGATGTCACTGCTTTCTGCATACCCCTCTCATCTCTTTGTGTCGTCCTCCTTTAATCTTTCTTGCCCCTCTTTCAACTCTATACCTTAACTCCCCTCCGCCCCCTTCTCTCTTGTGCCATCCGTCCCAGTTATCCTTTCCTCTTCCTCCTTCCCTTTGCTCACCTCATCTCTGGCTTACATGCATCCATCTTTCCCCTCTAGGTTTCCTTCCAGCAAGCCTTTCCATATCTGCCTCTTTCTCATGCCCACCAACCCTCCAGTTCGTACCTTCCTTCTGCAGAATTCTGATCATGATTTGTCTATAGAACAACAGTTTCCTGCTTAAAGATAGGGCAATTTTGTTAGGGGCTATCATCAAAACATTGTGGGTTTTATAGTGTCCTTGTGAGTTGGTCGGTAATTCTCATTATGCATTTTTATCTTTGGCTGTCACCGCAAATTCTGCCTTCGGCCTGTGATCTGCCTCATTCTCTCATTTTATTACCTGGTGTCAATGTTCCTAACATATGAAACTAATTGAAATTGCTGTTCCACTATTATTGTCAAAGAAGTCATCAAAGCATTGTAGAGAACATCACTTTTTCCACGTTGTTTAACAGTTAATTTTGCAAATTCTGTTTTTATTTTCTAGCTTAATAACTAGTGGCAACACTTTTTAGTTATCTAGGCAGAATAAGGCAACTGCTTGCATCTAAAGAAGAGGACATTTGTCACTAAATTTGGTCTCCTGTTTCAAACTTGCTTTGGTTTACAAAAAGTGATGACTGAAATAAATTGTGGTTTGGAGGCTTGCTTGAAATCATAACATTGCTAAATGCAAAGTCTGCAGGCAACATTGAGTACTGTGACCCACGTTTAAAGGTAATTGGCGAGTACTTCAAACCAAGCACAAGACTTGTCTTTGTGGACCTGACAAGAAGAATAACTATCATCAAAACAAGCAATACATTGCTGAAACAAATCAATGGATTTTGCAAACCAGGCTTAATTGACACTCCTCATTCTATTTCGTATAAAACAAGCTTGCTTCGTTAGTGCAAAACGTCAAAGCATCAGTTTGGGTTTTTGGTTTGCTTGTGATCATCTGTATTAAAGCTCTGAAAAGTGCAATATTATAATACACATAGGATTTTATCTTGGGTTGCGTGTATTTGTAAAGCGCTCTGTCATCCGCAAGGGTATCCTGGCACTGAGCAGGTGTTTGCGCCTAGCCCTGCCATTGGTAGGTTGGTTAATTAAAAAGTCAGGTCTTCAGCTTCTTGCGTAATTCAAGAAGAGAGGAAGAGTTTCTGATGTGGAGTGACAGGAAGTGCCACACTTTAGAATTGTTGAAAGAGAAAGCCAGTCGTCCCCATCTGGTCCTTTGTATGCGTGGGATGTGTACAAGTAGGAGTCCTGGGCAGCGGAGGTGTCTGGGTGGTTGGTGTTAATGTAGCTGGGGCTGTCGAGCGGCTTATACTTTCCCAAGTTAGTTGGACAACCTAACTATCAGAACTGTGCCAGGCGGATTCTCTGCACACCGTCCAGATATGTTTGGCGAAGTCCTGCAAGCTCACAGTGCGCCATCTGTACCTCTAACCTTACAAGGTAACAAATGGATGAGCAATCTCACAACATGACAAGCCTGACTCCAAGGAAATAGTGGTAACAGATCTAAAACCCTTTCGATTAGTTACACGTGCATACCTAAAAAGATACATAAGAATACACAGTAAAGTGTTTCAATATTTATTGAATCATTGTGATTCTTGCGTAAATTACTTGTGCTGCAATAATCAATAGAAGGAAACAGAATAATGTGAATAGCATTATGAGAATGGTAAAAAAGATAAACCGTTCAACCATTTTGCGTATTGCAGAGAATATATGCTTGCTTGTATACAAAGTACTGTAATATAGTACATCCTAACCTATCATTTCTAGGGTGAGCGAATCTGCCAAATCCCTGTAGTGTGATCTAACTCCCTGTTGCCTGTAGGGAAGTGTCATCAAGCCGCCTGTCTTGGTGTAGAGCTGGACAGCATCCCTCGCATGACTTGTAGAGCAAGAACTGTTTGGACAGAGGGGTTGGGACTAGCATTGTGCTCCGTCACCATGAGCTGATGAGATCCACTCGCTTTCTGGGTAAGTCTAAGTGTCACTCATGGACATGCCTTTCTTTGGCGAGAAGGCCGACTCACTCTCGAGTGCCTTAAAGAAAGCAGAGCAAGTGAGCACTCCCTCTGCCCTTCTACAAACACAAGACCAAACCGATATTATTTTGGCACCTGATAGGTACAGCTTGGTACTGCGCCTTCAGGCAATGTTGAGGCCTGACCCAACAGCAGGTTCTCCACCCCTTTCTTGGTTGTGAGTGGGTATGTGGCAGGGAAGGTGTAGGCCAGTATGGGCAATGTTCTTCCCAGTCCTCGGCTGCCCTGGCAGCAGCCTGCAAGCCGCTTTAGCTTTTCCCTTGGCAGCACACGCCCAGCCGGTAGGGAGGCAGAATAACTCATTTTCCGCACGGGTGGCTACCTACTCCATCTAAATCAGAGTGGCTTTCGGAGAACCATTTGTCTTTTTTGTTGCAGGAAGTCTAGACTCCTTTTGGAGAAAGGAACAATAGAGAGGGTCCCGGTCTTAGTAATGGTAACCAGGTGTTATTTGCGTTAATCCTTGTGCCAGTGAAGGGCGGAGGCTTCACCCTATTTTAGACCTTTAACCATCTCAACTCTTTCCTACGGAAGGAGAAATTCAAAATGCTCCTATTGGCCCAGGTTCATTTTGCAGTGGATCCAAGCGACTAGATGATAGTTTTGGACCTGCAGACTCCTATTTACGTGTCAGTCCTGCAGGTCCACAGATGCTGCCTGCGGTTCTAATTGGTCCACAGGGATTTTCAGTTTGCTGTTCTCCTCACCAGTGTCCCCTTGGGTGTTCAAAAAGGGGATGGCAGTGGTTGCAGTATAGCTGTGGAGGCTAGAGATACCAGTCTTCCCCTAGCAAGATGACTGGCTAATAAAGGTGGGCTCGCCTCTGTCATTCGTAGACCACATCATTACGATAGCAAACCTCCTTACATCTTTGGAGTTCAGCCTGCTGAAGTCACACCTCACACTGAGGCTTCCTTTCATCTGAGCTGTCGTGGAGATGGTGCATTTTCAAGCCTTTCCTCCTTAATGAGTCTACGATATTTGGGCTATGATCACTATTTTTTAGCCACAGTCATGTGTCTGTGAAGATGACGCTGAAGCTTCACTGACTAGTTACCTCCCGCATTTTGCTAGTTGATCATGCCAGATGAAGTTTGCTGGCTGTGTAGTGATATCTGAAGTCTATGTGGGCCCAGCACCAAGGGGACACCTATCAGATTCCATCCTAGTTTCATAGAATAGAATACTACAAAATATCGGCAGTGGTGGTTGCTCACCTGCCATTGGACCAGCTGCAGACCCATCTCTCTGACCCACCTAAAGCTGGCAGTGGTGATAAATGTGTCACTGCGGGGTTGGGGAGGACATGTGGAAGAGTTGAAGACTAGAAGACTATGGTCACTGGCAGCAGCCTGCCTTCACATTAGCCGGATGGAGTTGCTGTCCAAACGTTGGCGTTGAAAACTTTCCTGCCATCCATCAAGGAGAGACTGATTAGGTCCTAGTGGACTGCAGAAACACCATTTGATACTGAAACAAGCAAGACCTAGAGGGACCTGGACTCTGTGCCAAGCGACCCTGTGCCTCTGGACCTGGCTCACTAGGCAGGGTATATCCCTGATTGTACATCACTTGGACATATCTTTAACCATCCGAGTTACCAACTCACCTGGCGAATGGCAACTGCACTCAGAGGTGGAACAGGACATCTGCAATAATGAGGAGAGCCCTGGCCTGATATCTTTGGTGCTGCTGAGTATGCGCAGAGTCAACATTTTCGTGCTTTGGAGTTCCAAAGAAGGCTGTTTTTGAGTGGACCTTGGGACTGCTGCATGCCTTCCAGCCATGACCTGTCCTTCCCTTAGTTCTGAAGATAAAGATTTGCCTAATGGCCCTGGGTTGGACCAGGAGATTGTGATATCCTGAGCTTTTGGCTATGAGCATCTTTCCTGTGATTAGGCTGCTGGTTTGGGATGGTCTTCTTTCTCACCGGCAATCAAGGATGTTGAACCCAGGCCTGCGTAATCTACACCTTCAGATGTGGAGAGGGAGTTTCGCAGCGGACTGCGTTAGATTTCCATCCCAAAAAAGTGGATGTTGTTGTAGCCATGCACCCTGCTACCAATTCCATTTATGCAGGTTGCTGGGACTAATTTGTGGCTAGGTGCAGCACCCACATGATGGACACCCAACAAGCCAAACTGTCGTTGTTACTTGTTTATTCTGTCCTTCGCCCAGCCTTTTTGCATTTGCCGGATCAACCTTCCCTGTTCCAGTCTCTTATTGCAATGCCTTATTCTAAAAGGTTTGGTCCATATGTTCCCTCCTAAACCTTTTGCGATGCCACAGTAGGACCTTAACTTTGTCCTCGCTGCTCTGATGTGCTCCATTTGAGCTTCTTGACCACTGTTCTCTACGTCTACATACCCTGAAGACTATTTTCCTAATTGAAATAAAATCAGCTTCTCTCGTGTGAGCTCCTAGTCCTGTCAGTTCAACCACCGTACACCACCTTCCTTCCAGATAAGCTGATGCGGAGGACCAAAGTGGCTTTTTTCCTCAAGTCTGTGATCAGCCAGTCCATCGGCTTCTAATATTCTTTGCCCCCACCCTCACTCCTCCATAGAAGAGGGGAAACCTTATTATCTTTACCCCCAAAAGGACGCTACGTTTTTATATTAATCGTACCAAAGACAATTGGCTCTTTATGGTGCGAAGTAAGGAAAAGCATTACCAAAGGACCTTATCCGGAAGGATAGTCCTTTTATATTAAGATTTGTTGTGAAACACGAATGCATGGACATCCATCCGAATAAGGAGGCTTAAGTAGTAGGGAAAGTATTAAAACAACTTTCTGTAACCAGGCACACATTTCCACCTAACCTTCCACAAACGTCTAATAGAGCTACATAATTTATACACAGCATGCAAATCCAGAAAAGATTTATGGTGTGAAAAGAAAAGGCTATGTACGTTTTACTATATTTTTTCATCCTGAAGACTTTGCTTGAATTACATGCAACCCACCCACTTCCCCAACCAGATGGTATGGTTAGACAAACAGGAAAAGAAAGCAGAGGATATAAAAATATTCTTGCTCGGTTCTGAGCATGGATGTACACATTTCAACCACAGTTTTGTAGTAACCTCCTGTAGCTCCATTAAATTCTGTAGCTTCGGAATCTGTTTCGCAGTGCCCCTTTTCTATCATCTTTGTTAAATACATCTGAAACCCTTCACTGTCTATGCTGTCGGATTGCTAAATACCTATTGTCTGTTTACTAGATGTTAGAGTGAGCTTAAACAAATTACTCACCATAGGTTGGCACAATTGTCCGTCTCATTTACTTGCTTATTCAATGGCTTACCTACTCCATCATGTATTTGTCCCTCCCCTGGAGCATGACCTGTTTACTTGTGTCCTTCCACTGCTCAGTTTTGGAACTAACTGTTTGTTTTTATTTACCTACTTCACAAGAGTTGCATGTGTTTGCCAGCTGTCTCCCTCCAGTGCTTCTCTTTCCCCAACCACGCTCATGTTGTCTTCCACCTGGGTGCCTCTCCCTCCACCCTCAATGCTGCTTCTGCCCCCTGCACTTTGTATTACTTCCCTCCTTCCCAAGTCCTACGTGTTCCTCCCTCTCCCCCGCCCTATCTGCTTTTGAAATTAAAAAGAACATGCTGATGCACTAATTTTGTTCTTTTATTTGCCGATCCATCTTGGATCCATGAATAAAAAGAAAAAATAATCTGTATCACTTTGTAGGCACAGCCATGGCTGGTGACATGTATTTGCCTATAAAATGACTTGGATTAGAACTTTTTCACCCACCACCTTTAGCCGTACTGCACAGCATTTGGATTGCTGTACAGCATCGCTAAAAATCATTGATAAAGCCAATAGTTACCAAAGGCGAGTCCATGCTAATTTCTTAGCTTCTCACTACAGGCCGTGCAGTGTGTGTCAACCTTAATCAAGTCTGCACATTTGATCTAATTTTTTGCAGTCATTAATGCTTGTTTGCATTAACTCCACTACAGACCTGTTTCCAGGCTTTCACCTTACACCATTTAGATCATTCCTTTCTCCTGACTTTGGAACCTTTTAGTTCTGATGCCTACTGAAAACTTTTCTGCTTATTCGAAAAGAACTACAAATGTTTCTATATATGCCACTTGGTGGCTATGCAATGGCATTTGCACGTTGTTCCAACCATGTTTGTTTATTGGCGTTTGACCATATGAGATGGGGTGGGCGAAATATTTCATTCTGCCTGGGGAATCTACCTCACTCCTTACTCTTTAACGTGAACTTCCAGCCGAATTCCGCCAAACTCTGCATAGCTGACTTTCCCCCCCCCCCCCCCCCCCCCCCCCCCCACAAGGCTTCAAACAATGCGAGCGAGCGAAGTTTGCGATCTCCTAGTGCGGTTTTCTAATGCTGGCAGTCAGAGTGCTGCCACTTGAGAAAACTTGCTGCTGCTCGAGGAGATCCACTTGAGTGGCAGCAAAATAAACTCACATAGTTGCGCGCTTTCATGCAACGCATGACGCTGCTCGCACTAAATAGTGGGAGCTGCATGTTTCTGCCTGTAGGAGAAATTATGCAGAATCTCGCAGAGTTTTTATGTAACTCTGCTGACGTTGGCGAAATTCCACTGAACCTTTCCTTCTTTTATGCGAGACTGCTAGATTCCACGGAGTGAAATTCTGCGAAAACCGCCAACCCCTACTTATAGGTTTCTAATGTTTATATTTTCATTATAAAACCCTTTTAGGCCTATTGTTAGTTCGTGAAATACAAATCTGTTGTTAAATCCGTTTTAATGACCTTCCATCCCAAAGGTAATTTCTGAGATCGTTTATTGTATTAATCTGGTGACCAGCCTCTCAGACTTGTTTTGAAGCCCCCGCTGCAATTATCTAAAGACGCGTCATGATCACGTAATGAATGCTCGATTTGAAATCAGGTCAACTATTCCATCATTTAGGATTTGCACTTAGAAGTGGGGAAGTGGGTGAGTGTTCAAAGAGACGTTTCAGCAGCGGGTATATTTAAATATATTGTCTTCTGGGCAAGAGTCCCCTTTAATCCAGGTAAATCCAGAAGCTGTTCTGTATTGTGGAGAGCACACAGGCTACCTACCACCTTCTATACTTCTATGCTTCACCCCCATTCTTTTTCGTGAACATTCACCACCAGACACCTGACAACCAGGATGATGGGAATGATGATCAGGATCCTCATAGGGATGTAGATCAACCATTACAAGACCCATGGGACGATTATAACACCAATTTGCCCACAGGCAATTATCCCGACCTGTACCCTACCAAACCCTCTCCACCAGATGATAGTGTAGGCTACATTGAGTTACTGGGTAGAGCTGCCAACTATCATGGGGTACAGCTACATAAGGAGTCATTAGAAGAGGATTTCCTCTTTGAAACCCTCAGTCTCACACAACAGTAATCACATACACTACCCATGATTAAAGGGATGGTCAGGCATGTAGATGACATTTTTAATGACCCAGTCGGGGCTTGCATTCTTACCACTGGAGTGGACAAGAAGTACAAGCCAGCACCGTCAGACCCAGTATATATAAGAGGACAATTACTGCTAGACTCTATTGTTGTGTATAATGCAAGGGAAAGAGCCAACTCACAGACAACAGGAGAGGCTCCACCTTCTGATAAGGTATCACAACTTATTGATTCTTTGGGGGAAAAGGGTAGCTGTTCAAGTAGCCAATTTGACGTGTCCAACACTCAGGCACTGTTAGTGCGATACGACCATGTGCACTGGGATGAAATGGAACAACTGATCCAATATTTAACCCTGGAACACAAATCAAAAGCACAAGATCTGGTTCATGAAGGGCAACTTATTGCTAACAATCAAATAAGATGCTCTCTAGATGCTGCAGACACTGCTGCTGGAGCAATAAGCACCAGTGTCCACTTAAGAACGCACGCATGGCTCTGTGTATCTGGTTTTAAACCTGGGGTTCAAACCTCCATTTTAAATACCCCATTCATTAAGGAACATCTATTTGACCCAGCGGTAGACTCTTCACTTGAAAATGAAGAAAGATTCTATGGTAGCCAAATGTATGGGAGCACTTCAGTCCACACAGGGTTGTGCTTCCTTTTGACGCTCTTTTTACAGAGTTGGCTCGAAACATACTCCTCAGAAGCCCACCTCTACCTATAAGGGCAATAACCAACCCTCTCCATCGAAGGGTCATTTCAGGGGAGGTGTCAGGGGTAACCAGGGCGGGGTTCAAACACACGCAACTCCCCCGTCAACACAACGACTTACCTTCACTTCCCCCTGACCACTCAACTATTGTTGTGGGGAAGACTGTCAGAATTTCTACCAATCTGGCAATAAATAACAGACAATGGGCATTACAAATTATCCGTTCTGGCTACTGCCTTGAATTTATCAACATGTCTCCAAATATTCCACCAATGCCCTACAAACTATCACCAGACAATCTAGACTACCTCAAACAGGAGGAGAGCGTGTGCCACCCCAACATCACGGGTCGGGCGTATACTCCTTTTATTTCCTCATTCCCCAAAAAGTCAATCTCAGATCAATTTTAGATCTCGGAGAACTCAACCGGTACAGTCAGACCATTTCCACATGGTGATACTTCAACAGGTACTTCCTCTACTTCAGAAAGGCGACTTTCTATCTACTCTAGATTTAAGACGCCTACTTTCATATACCAGTTCACCTTGCGCATCGCAAATTCCGCAGGTTTGTGGTAGTGGGTCAACACTACCAGTTCAGGGTACGCCCATTCGGTGTCGCAACCGCCCCCAGAGTTTTCACGAAGTGTCTGGCGGTAGTAACTGCTCACCTAAGGAAACATAGCATTCAGGTCTTCCCATACTTAGACGATTGGCTCATCAAAGCCAACACATACCAACAATGTCTGCAGCACACTTTCAAGACAATTCGGCCACTGCATCAACTAGGTTTCACAATCAATGTGCCAAAGTCACATCTCCAACCAAAAAATACAAAGGACTACCTAGGAGCCACAACAGATTCTCAAAGAACTCTCGATTTTTCCAGCTCAGCCACAATTCGAAATATTCAGGCTTTAGTTCTCCGTATCCAACCATTGGATTCCAGCTCAAACTAACATGCAGCTACTGGGAATGATGTCATCCTGCATCATGATCTTTCCCCTTACCAGACTGCACATGCGTCCACTTCAAGAATGCTTAGCCAGTCAGTGGAACCAGTCTCGAGGTCTAATAACAGATCTAGTGTTGGTAAGCGGCCATACTCTTTGCTCTCTGCAGTGGTGGAACACACAAAATTTATCAAAAGGACGATCGTTCCTAGACCTGGTTCCACCGGTAGTACTATAGTACTAACAGCGGACGCTCCACATCAATCACCTATAGCTGCTTGCAATATTCCTAGCACTCTAGGTGTTTCACCTAGAGGGCAAAGTTATCCTCATACGTACAGATAACATGACAGCCATGTATTACATACGAAAACAGGGGGACACACTCTCTCCAACTACTGTCCCGCTTGGCCCAAGACATCTGGAGGCTGACCATTCACCACAAAATGTATCTCATTGAGGAACATCTCCCAGGAGTCAACAACCAGATTGCAGATCTTCTCAGCAGGCAGAGACAGCAAATACACGAATGCGAACTCCACCCTCCGGTCCTCCTTCAACGCTGGGAAGTCCCTCACATAGACCTGTTCGCCACATACCAAAACGCAAAATGCCCAAACTTCGCGTCCAGGTATCCACACCCATTGTCCAAAGGCAATGCACTATGGATGAATTTGTCAGGAATATTTGCTTACACTTTTCCGCCTCTCTCACTCATTCCATTAGTGGTTGAAAAACTCAAACCAGCATGTCTGACACTAATCCTAGTTACTCCCACATGGGCACGGCAACCATGATTCACAACCCTATTGGAACTCTCACTAGTTCCTCACCAAAAATTACGTCTTACACCAAATCTTCTCACACAGCGCCATGGAGACATAAGACATCCGGTTCCCAGTCAACTCGATCTGGCTCCTGAAGTATTAGACTATCTTAATCTACCGCCAGACTGCATGAATATTCTCAAAGAGGGTAGACGTCCTACTACAAGAGCCTGCTATGCAGCCAAGTGGAAGCGGTTTGTAATGTACTGTAATAACCACCACAACAACCCGCTTGATGCTTCTGTACAAAACATTATTTGTTACATCTACAACGGTCCAATTTAGCATACACTTTCATACGCTTACACCTGGCTGCAATAGCTGCATACCTCCAGAATAGGCAATATCTATCTCTTTTTAGAGTGCCTGTTATCAAAGCCTTTATGGAGGGACTCGAATGAGTCTTTCCCCCAAGACGACCACCTGCCACAGTATGGAATCTCAACATTGTTCTCACCATACTAATGGGCCTATCCTTTTAGCCAATGCACAAATGTGAACTGCAATTTCTCACATGGAAAACTGCTTTCCTCGTGGCTCAGAAGAGTGGGTGAGCTTCAGGCATTAACTATAGAAGAACCCTTTTTACAAATGCACCAAAATAAAGTGGTTCTTCGGACTAATCTTAAATCGTTTCTGCTTTTTACTCCAATCAATCTGTTGAGTTACCCATGTTCTTCCCTCAACCAGATTCAGTGGCAAAACGTGCCCTACACACATTAGATGTAAAGAGAGCGTTACTGTATTACATAGAAAGGACAAAACCTTTCTGTAACACAAGTCAACTTTTTTTGTCGCTTTTGCTCCACCACACAAACTCAATCCCATATCAAAATTGGGAATTGCAAGGTAGATAGTCAAGTGCATTCAAATATGCTATGCCAAAGCAAAACAAACGCTAACAGTTTCCCCTAGGCACACTACACGCAAACTGGGGCTTCTATGGCATTCTTAGGAAATATACCCATAGATGACCTATGGAAAGCTGTAACATGGTCTACACCTCACACATTCACAAAACCCTATTGTGTAGATGTGTTAGCAAGACAACAAGCTAGAGTGGGCCAAGCAGTTTTACGTACACTATTTCAGACCACTGCAACAGATACAGGTTAGCCACCGCTTTGGGAGATAACTGCTATATAGTCTATGCCTAGCATATGATCTACAGCTCATATGCCTCAAACGGAAATTGCTACTTACACAGTATGCAACTGTTCTTTGCATATAGAGCTGTAGAGTCATATGCGCCCCCCCACCTCCCCGGATACCTATATCTGTTGCAGTAACATCTTACTCAGATACATGCATTCATGGACATCTCCTTTTACTACTACTACTATCTTCATTATCACCCTCTGTGGGAATACAATCTAACAATGGAGTTGATGCCCATGCGCACTATCACCGAAAGGAGGAGTCACCTACCTCGTGACTGGAAAGGCTTCTTTGAAGAAAAAAAAAGTGCAAACGTCCGGACCCAACACCAGATGCTATCTATACATAGCATATCACTGTACAGCTCTATATGCCAAGAACAGATGCATGCTGGGTAAGTCGTATTTTCCCTTTGTTCCATGTAGGACAGAAATAGTGCTGAAAATTGCACCAAAATGCAACTTTAAAAAAAAAAAAATATCAGGGGAAGAATTCGTCCCAGAGTCGCATTCAAAAGCATTATTCATTGCTCTTATGCCCGACAGCTTTCAATTTCCACCAGTCACCATTGACGGCCACATGACTCCCTCTTACTACAAATGTCTTCTTCCTTCGGATGTGGAGTCCTAGCAAGAGGAATGTGGCCCCTATGCCCCTAAATGATGGCTAATGGATGTCTGGAGAAATTAATGAAGCAGTCCAAAGTGCTTAAAATGTCAAAGCACAAGGGATTCATGATTATGCGAATTAAAATGGATTCTCAGTTTCATTTTAAAGGCGGCTCTTGCTCCTCTACACCTAGCAATCAGATTTGGTATTAAATGTACCTTTGATGGAAGAGCCTGGCTGGCTCTACGTTGGCATTCAGGAAACTGCACCCTGAATTTCAGGAAAGGGCCATCGGGACCAATCTTGCCTAATTAGGTTTTGTGCACATTTATGGTTCTGGCATGATGATGGTCACATTCGTTTTTACTTGTGTGATTGTCTACTAGCGTCATCAAAGTACCTGTTATTGAGCTGATCGATAAAACTTTACTTGTACAAGGTCTCTGTGGGCCTTCTTGCTAACTGTCCGCAGATGAGCGGAGCATGCAGTTATCTATTTACCCTTCTCTAGAGGATTAAGTCCCTTCATCTTGGTGCTATTTTTTAAGATAGTTGAATAATTTTTTTTGATTTTTCCTTCTCAATTATTCTGCAAGTATAATTTAGTCTACCAAGCAGGTAGAACATAATTGCAAAGTGTCATAATATGTGCTCAGCTAGTCTTGCTTTATATTTAAGCACACCACACTTCCCATGTTGCGAATTAGAAGATATCAGTTATGGGGAAAGCAAGTCGCAATCAAAGTTTTGCCAGCATCAAATCCAGACTAGTAGCAGCCATGACACCTGACAGAACTCTGAACTACTAGTAGAGTATATAATTCACCTGTTTATATTACTGAAATGTCTGTATGTTGTTTTGAATGTCAGTCAATTAAAGAACCAAGGGCCATATGTATCGAGCCTTTTTCCCATTTGCAAACGGGCAGATTCTCAGAATCGGCCCGTTTGCGAATTGGAAAAAGCCTTTTGGGATGTATCATCCCAAAAGACCATCGCAAAATGGAGAATTGCAAAATTTGCGATTCTCTATTTTGCTAATGGAATTAAGGAATTGCAAATTGCGATTCCTTAAATGCAATTCTGGAAGCACCAGAAACTTGCTATTTGGCCTTCAGAAATTGTAAATTACCACCAACCGCAATTTGGTGGTAATTTGCGATTTTCTTTAAAAAAGCACTTTTTGATTATTTTTTTTTTTTAAAGTGCCATATGTCGTACATACATGCACTTAGGGCTTGTATGTGCACACATGTATATTTAAGGGGTGCAACAGGGTGTCCTTTTGGCACCCTTGCAACCCAAAAATAGCATTCTCAATTTGCGATTCTCTAATTCTATGTCAGGACCGGAGGCTTCGGATTATGCTATTCTTTCAATGCTTTATTTCAACAGCAGCCATATCAAAACTCAAACTGGACCGCCTTTCCCAAACACCCTCGGGAATAAGTGGTCAACAAAAACCAAAGAAGGGACACCATATCCCTCACTCCAATCATCCAATCACTGTCCAGGAACCACAGCCTAGTCCGTCATCCCCTTGTTCCTCCTCTTTCTTTTCTGCTCGGCAGTAATGGATAAGTGTTTCTCTCTTTTCTCTTCATGACTGTTTATATTTAAAGTGTATTGTCGGTGTATGCGACAGCCTCGGGACCGGGCCTGCCGTGAATCTCCGTTTATTGTTTATGTGGCTTTGCGACTCTTTATAATATTATTGCTTGATGTGCGGCGCAGGTGCGCTGTAGCGGCTCACCTCTGTTTTTTCTGATTTCTACCGCCGAGGGGCTGCTCCAGCGCGCTATCGCTTGTTCCGGGCTCAGCCCTGTGTGGTGTTTTTTTTTTTTTTTTACGTTTCAGGCGGAACTCATAGCAGAGGAATCCTTATCCTCTGTGCCTGTGACTAGGGCGGTGAGAACCTGCAGAAAAAGTCAGCCTAAACGCGGGGGACCACGGTCAGGGAGGAAAAGGGCCGCTTCCCCACCAAAGTCTAAGGAAAAAAACAAGAGCATGAGGGAGACAACCTTAGACAAATTATAGATGATGATCTATTTAACAGGATAGCGGATATGATAGACCTAAAGATAAAGAATATCATTAAGCCACTGATTGGAAAAATTGATAAGCTTACCGCAGAGGTGAAAAGGTCGGGAGGGCTGCAACGTAAGCTAGTAGAAGAAACAGAGAATGTAGTAACCATTGGCACTAAACCAGTAGACACTGTGTTGGGAAATAATGGGGGTGATATAGTAGCAGATGAAGGCTTATCAGAGACCATTCCGCCTGGTCAGGCACCACCAGCTGTACCTAGTCAGGAAGCAGCAAGAGAGGCCCCTATACCCCCATCTACCGCACCAACACCGCCATCCCTAGGGGATAACCCCACACAATTTATAGTGGAAGCCTCACCATTGGTACTGGTACTAGCGAATGTACCCATCTTACCCCCTGGCCAGACAGAATCTATTTCATCTCTGACAAGCAAGGCGTTACACTGGCTGTCAAGCAACATGCAGATGGCACATTATGGAAAAGAGCAGTTGGCATTGGAAATTGTAATGGCGAGGAGGATGACATGGATTGGGAACAGGGAAAAAAAGTTCAAGGGGGACTGTGTAGTGTTAAATTTCTCAAACGCAGACGTGCTCCCAAATGTCCTGTCAAATATATTCCCCCCCCCCCACGAAGAAGTGGAACCATAATCCCTCTCACCCTAAAATTTTTCTATAGTGAGCAGCAAAACGCGATCCATCCAAATATTCCAAGACCAGGGTGGGTCACAAGAAGTAACAGATGGGGTGGGGGTTTTGGACCCATACATAATGACCATGGTATTGGCCCAGCAAATAGATTCGCTGTAGGGCCAGGTGATCATCAGAATGTGTTATTTTCTAAGACCCCTAGATCAAACTGGAATATAATGAATAGGTGGGGGGCAGGTGTCCCGGTAAACGACCGAAATGACCCCGGGATCTGTGGAAATGGATTTGGAGCTTGGCCGGTTGATGAGCAGTTTTGGATGCGTCCGAATACCCCATTACCAAGGTGGAATGTAGCAACAAATGGATGGGGATTGGAGGCCCCACCCTATGATTGGGGGTTTGGTACAGTGAATAGGTATGGGGTTTTGGCAAACTTAAATGATTGCGATTGACGTATGGGGGGCCCAAATACGTTAAGAAAATGGATCAAGGGTCCCATGCATAATAAGCCACACCAAAGATAGGGGCAGAGGTCTTATAGATGGTATAAACATGTTTGAGACAATTAATCTGGAAGGCCGCAAAGCGCAAGTTGCTCCAGAAAGAGAAACTGCTCCTGACCAAATTGTGGGTGTGATCGTTGGTGGCTCCCTTAAGGAGAACGAGAATGTTATTGTTAATGATATTTCGCATGATCAGTTAAATGCAGTAGAGAGAGTGGGCAACTTATCGGCTAATGGAAGCCCCCACCTACGAGCAGAAGATGGGGTCCCCTAGACCGATTTTGTGGCGTAGAGAACTGTAGAAACATGCAAGATACTATGTTGGAATGTAGCGGGACTTAATTCCAAACGTAATGATAAGGAGTGGTCAAGCTTTGTCGTAAGACATAACACTATTGCCCTCCAGGAAATCTGGGATACAACCGCTAACTTTTGGTGGGATGGGTTCACTAGCTTCGTCAAGGCAGCTATTCCTAGCCGCAGCGGCAGAGCTAAGGGAGGCCTGTTATTGTTATTCTCTCTAGAATTGAAGGGCTCCCTAAAACAGATTAGTACTTACTCGCACAACATACTTATCGTAGAGAGAGATATTAACCCCACTAGGAGGTCCTTATACATCAATTTTTATAACTCGGGGAATAGAGACAACAGCGGTAGCAATATCGCCACTTTAGACGCTATATTAAGGTCAGGCAGCCAGATTACTCAGCTTGACACAGAGTATATCCTACTAGGCGATTTTAACATTCATCCCTGCACGTTCGCATGCAGTTTAAGTAACAAGGAATGGGGTGATGGTCCCGAGGGACCTCACTTTGAACATACCACAGAGGGAGAGGAGCTAGAGGACTTCCTGGCAAATTTCAACTTGTACGAACCAGAGGGGGGCCCAAGAATAGCTACCTTCACTGGCACCAATCCCGGAACCATAATTGATTATATTTTCACCACACAAGGTATTCTAAACCAGGTGCTTTCCTATTGCACTGTGTTATCTCACCATAGTGATCATAACCCTGTCTTACTTGAAGTGGCTTGGGGAGATTACATGGGGCCAAATCCGGGGAAAGTGAGGTCGGACCATACTTTGCGTACCTCTGATCAGGGTAGGAGAGTTAAGTGGGCTAAGGTGGTCCCAGAAAACTTCTATGCTGAGGTTTTCCCGAAAATTAAGGAACAGGTTGAGGTTTGCCAGAACCCTCGTGCCCGGGTTGTGAAACTATAGGGGCCTTTGAGTCGATCTGTGGGCAGGTGTCGCATGACCTCCTGGCTAAATCAAAGAAAGGAGAACCGAATAAGTAGCGCTGGTTCGACACCGCATGTTCAAAAGCACACAGGTCTCTGATGGTAGCGTTGAAAAAAATACCTAGGGTAAGGGGCGAGATTGTTAGATTGAGGAAAACCTATAAGTCAGCTATAAAAATCAGACAAAGCATCAAACGGGAAGCCTGGGAAAATCTCCTATCCGTGGCTGTCCTGAAGGACAGTCGGAAATTCTGGGAAATAATTAAACAACCATTCTTTTCCGACCAAAATAACGAGGCCATGGACTGTGTCATCCCAGATGACAAGTGGTTAAATCATTTTAAAAATGTGTATGGGGATAATGATCAGGCAACCCAGGATGTGTCGCTGGCCACTTTAGACGCCACTCCTATTCATTTCTATAGTACAGAAGTGGAGAAAGCTATCTTGGCCACAACCAAGCATAAGGCCCCGGGCCCCGACTGGGTGCCAGCCGATTTTTTTCATACATGCCCCAAAGTTGTGGGCAGAGGTATTGGCCAACGTCTTTACCGCCGTTAATAGCAACCCTACACCATCTTCCTGGGACATTTCCACCATCGTCCCCATCTTTAAAAAGGGCCAGCAGGACGACTCCGGTGTTATAGGCCCATATCCCTCTTGGACTCGTCGGTGAAGATCTTAGGCAGAGTCCTTTTGTCCAGGCTGAGGGATAATGTCGAGAGTTGTGGAGGGTTGTCTGAGATCCAGTATGGGTTTAGAGAGAGGAAAGGCACAATCGAACAATGCTCCAACCTACACCTGCTCATATCAAAGTATACGGTGGCCAAGGAGGGGTCCTTGTTTCTAGCATTCATGGACCTCTCCTCGGCCTTCGATTTGGTGAACAGGGCTAAGTTATGGATGACCTTGCTGAAAATGGGGATCGACGAGGCATTGGTAAGATTTATGGCTTCCCTACACCAGGAGCTTTTTTCGGGCGTACGAGTCACAAATGAGGGTAGGTGCACGTCCATTTTCAAATCCCTGAGGGTAAGGCAGGGCTGCATATTGGCCCCTCTGCTCTTCACAATTTATATTAACGGTCTGGGTGCACATTTGGAGGAGAAGGAAGTCGATGTTCCGCGTGCGGGAGCAGTTAAGATCCCAGCGCTCCTGTACGCGGACGACGCCGTGCTAATTGCGCACACAGGTGTCGGCCTTCAACGCCTCTTAAATGCCTTTGGCACATTCATGGAACAGTTTGATTTAAAAATAAATGCTAGTAAATCGCATACCATGGTGGTGGGCCGAGAAAGTAGTAAGAGGAGAACAATAACCTTTACGTGTAGAGGGGATATGGTTTCTAGAGTTTACACTTTTCCCTACTTGGGGGTACTTTTTGACCAGAGAGGAACTTGGGGTCCTCAAGTGAGGGCAAAGAGGTTGGCTGTTATTAGATCATCGTCTGCCCTCATGGGCTTTGCGGGCAGGTTAGGTGCCAGGCCCATGGAAGCGTTGTTAAAAATTTACAAGAGGAAACCTGTCGCCGTTGCGTTATATGGTTCACCAATTTGGGGCTATGTAAACGTGGAACCAATCCAGAGAGCGGAGAACAGATTCATACGGACACTCCTCTCTGTGCCGCAGTCAACACCAACTTACTCAATACACTTGGAGGTGGGCCTAGATTTCCTTACTGATGGGTTGAATATGGCTCCCCTGATCTTTTGGTTAAAGACGTGGCTTAATGAAGACCTCCCACTGAACCATAAGATCATGTCCGACGTCTTGTCCCTAGACAATTGTAAAGAGATCCCCTGGCTGGCCTATCTGTTGAAGGTATTCTCAGATTTGGGACGACCAGAGCACTTTACTTCCCCCCCAAGATATCAAGGTCCAAGACATCGATCTTGTCAAAAAGCATTTTATGGGGAGGGCAAGAGCACTTCGTGAAGAAAGGGAATTAGTGAAACCATCAGTAAGGGACCATTACTTACTTGTTAATTCATTTTCTTTAGCACCGTATCTTGGTTTCGTTACAAATCCATTCCATAGGTTTCTTTTAACCAAGTTCAGGTTTAATTTGCTACATTTTTATTTAGGCACTTTTAAAACATGGGAAAAACCGGAAATAGCCTTACCCTGCAGTTGCGATCATTTCTCACCCCAAGACACCATGCATTTTGTTATGTTTTGTGGGTTTTATTTAGAGCCAAGGAAAAAATATCTGGTATCAGCTTTGAAGGAGGCGGGCTTCACACAAGTGAGACCGGCTCTGCTCTTCTTGCAATCATTGCCCAACATACATATTACCTTTTGTATAGCCAATTTCTTGGTAGCTGCAGTTAGGATGAAAAAACATACCCATTAGATCCATCGTTATTCCTTTTTAACTTTTGTATGCCTAGATTTGTTTTAATGTAAATTATTTTATTGTCATATTTTAACACGCATGAAATGTTCCTAACTCTTTGTATGAAATGTTTTTAATCTCTTTGTATGACTTTAATTGAGTCGAATGAAGATATTTTGACTGACTGACTTAATATATCTGTGCATCTCATCCACTTAGAATCTTGCTGTATAGTTCTCATAACCATGGAAAATTGGGTCTACATGGGCAAACCAGTGTAGGACAGGGCTTGAACGGTTTGAGCACAGTTCAGTTAATTGTGTTATATTGGTCTACAGGACAAACACGGAGATTGACTTGGCATATGTAAATAAAAGGCTGTATGCGTGGGTCTATCGTACCCAAAAGGTTGTGTCAGCTGTTGTGTCTATGCCTTTTGATGTTAATTTATATTTGGCAAGCATTCAGTTGTCGCCAAGTGGAAGATTGAGGGTCATGGAAAATTGTGGAAGCTCTGCTGTTCTGTCTTATCTTCTGATGAATAATGTGTGTGGTGAAATCTGATTAAAGCAAACAAAACAATAGCGAGAACATGAAGAGTGCTGAGACTGAGCACGCTTTATAGCCTTCGAAAATTGTAAAAACAAAGTTGAATCAAATTTTCTTTATTTCTGTTAAGTTGCAATTTAGATATGACCATTGCACGAATTCTCAGAAAGGTCTGTTTGTAGGGGGTTAGTGAATGTGTAAACATGAAGGGCCAGGTTCACAGAGATCCTTACTGTTATCACACAGTGAGGTTGCCTCTTTATCGAGCACATTCACAAAGAGAATTTACACATGCTTAAATAATGTGTTGTATTTGTGTAGATTTGTCAAATGCATTTGATGATTTGCAAATGCAGACGATGCTCGCTGATCTGTTCTTGCATCACCCTTCTTTTCTCTCATAGTAGTTTAGACCTGGTGTTGGTCATCTGCATCAGTAATGCAGTGCAACTTGCAAGTAGGCAGCAAGCCAGTCCCGTAATGTGTGCTTTGCGGCTCACCAGTGCACCGGCGTTCATGCAAGGAATGAATGCTGGTCTACCGAGGTATATTTCTTCCCCTGAATCGGGGGAACTAATATCTCCTTTAAGGTCAGTCCAAGAGTGTGTTCCATGATCTACTTGGGTGAAGTGGTAAGGGTTTGAGAAGCTGATTCCTGCAGTCTGCTATGCTTCTACCCATATGACATCTGGAAGCCACGGAGTAGCGAGACCTAAAAGCACTGTAGCCATTCTGCTCTTGACCCAGCCAAAGGTTCAGCACATGGGTCTCTTTCACGGGTCAAGGTGTCTGTGCAGTCTGCGTTTGGCAGAGTACTCAGACTACATATTTCTAAATCAGGGCCTTCGTAAGTGTTCCTGTCAACGGATTGGTATGAATTGCTCAATTACATTCTCTTGAATGCTTTAATTCATTGCTGCCTATGATCATATAGTCTTATATGACCAACGTTTATCACACCTTTTGACTGAGTTGTTCTGTTCTCTCCTATTCTTTGTCATTCGCAACCAGACAGTAATTGACATTACTTTGCATTATGTGTATCTTTCTGCTCTGTAAATAGTATTTAAGTCCTGGAAAACTGCAGTACATGTTGAATGAATATGAAGATGTTTTAAGCTTGCTGTGTTGTTGATGCACAGGCCATGGCCCAGAAGGATGACATGGAGGAGAGAATAACCACTCTTGAAAAACGCTACCTCGCTGCACAGCGTGAAGCCACCTCTGTGCACGATCTCAATGATAAACTTGAAAATGAACTGGCGACTAAAGAATCCATGCATCGGCAGGTATGAATCCCATTTTGCTTTTGAGATTAATTTTATTATCTAGTGATTCAGCTACAAACCTCAGCCAATTTTATCTTTTGAATGCTTGGTTTTTAATATTTTGTTAATGTTCTTTAGAAACGCAGTGAGGTGTATCTTTTTTCAAATACCTGCTTCCAAATCGAATTGTCGACAGTAATTGTGCCACAAAATAGTAACGTAGACCTATGCTGATGAGTCTTTTCTAGGTTTCGCAATGACCACTTCCTGAATTATTTATTTTGTCAGTGTGGCAAATACATACCAGAGCCACCAAAGATTCGAAGATCACCTCAAATATGGCCCCGTTCCGTAATGACATTCCTACACATTCAAACAAGTTTATTTTCTCAGTGTAAAGATGGGTATTTGTTTAATAAATAATTCTTCTAGATCTGCTGATTAATTCTTTATGGAATGTTTTAGACTGTATTATACAAATAATACTTGTTTTCGGTGATTGCGTTGCCCCGGTGCGTCCAACCAAATT
This sequence comes from Triturus cristatus, assembly GCF_964204655.1. NCBI lineage: Eukaryota > Metazoa > Chordata > Amphibia > Caudata > Salamandridae > Triturus > Triturus cristatus. Next base: position 123,623,435 of record NC_140583.1, read on the forward strand.
TGAACTGAACCGTAACTAAGTTTTTTGGTCTGTGTGTACACATTTTTTGTCCAAAGATTTCCAACAACTACTTTTACCCAGGCACCTTTCTCTTGGGTATCCCTTTTGTAAATAGTTGTCTACCTTTCATTGTAAAACCGCTGCCTCAAATAATTCTCCATTTGTCTAGCCTCTAATCGGTGGTCAGACCAAAAATCTTCATTCCCACTAACAAGAGCCTGGTGATCTCCAAAGCCTGTGAACTCCCTGGGAGTCCGAAATCTTGTGGAGATTGCAGCACAGGGCACAAAACCAGTGGAGTGTAGTCCCTCAGAGCTTTTTAGCTTCCTGTTTCTGAATCCTCGTCAATACCTTTAAACTAGGTGGAGGAGATTGAGCTATGTCAAAGTCGTGAAGCATATGTTCATTTTAGGCTCCTAGCAGTGTTAGGTGACGCTTCAACTCTTTCAAAACGGGGTAGCAAACAAATCCCTAACCATTTAATCATTTTGTGTACGGTTACATGAGTGGTGCTTTGTGATGAGAGACGAGCAACATTTAAATGTATGTCATAAAACATGTTTTATACAACCTTCAAATATCCGTCAAATGAAATGTTTTTATTCTATTGTCCATTTATTTAAATGTGTATTTTTGTCTTAGCTTTCTGCTTTATGGGTAAGTGGATAAGTACCTATACTGCCAGCTCTTCTAACTTGTCAGTGACCAATCAAAATCAGCTTTTTATCTTTGGGAGTTGGAAATAGGCCATGCTGACTATCACTTATGGATTTCTCTGCCCTCTAGTGACCATTGGAAAAACTGTTCTGTCCTTGTTTCAGTAAAATGATAGTCGCAGTTAATAATTAATTTTTTCAAGAACCAATTTTTCCATAATTGGTCAGTTTTATGGGGATTTTCTATTAGAAAAACACCCGGTTCTCTTTTTTTTAATACTAAGATAATCGGGATGTTTATGTTCTCCTGTAAACACATGGTAAGGGGAATGGTGCCCAGTGTTGCTTACCACCTCCTCCCTTGCTTCTAATCTAGATAGTCATTAACGTTAAAGGGGTGGTTCTGGCCCTTCAGTAACATCTGGAGACTGCTTCGTATCTCTACAAACAAAACTGCTATCTCAAGTGTAACACTGTCTAGGACGCTTCGTGATTCTTGGATGAAGTTTAAACTCTGTCGTCTTCTGCATGCAGCCAGTGGAGCTGACGTAGGTTAAAGGGACTTGTGCGTGTCTTCAAAATCTTGAACCTGATTAGCTGCATTGCTGGAAGACCTCCTGTGTAAACGTGAGTTTCATACTTCAGGTAACTAATATAAAAGTAATACTGGTTGGACATATTACAGGAGCTACACCTCTCCAAGTATGATAAAAGCACTTAATTTTTCCTGAGGCCTCAGTGTACCTATTGTCGACATACATGTGGTAGCCGACAACTGAAACTAACAGATGAACCCAGGGAGGATGGAGATTAACATTAAAAGAAAGATTAGGGATGAGCAAGTGAATGCTGTTCTGTCTCCATTTTACTGGGATATAGTTTCAGTAAAAAAAAAAAAAAAAACATATTTGGGCCTTCAGGATGAGCGGCCTAGGATATGGGCTGAGTTTTCTCTAGCCCTGTAGTTATTGGTACCAGTAGCACTGCCATTACAAGTTGGATCACGCAGATCTAGTAAAAAAGGAGTAATTGCCAGAGGAATCCGCAATTTTGTGTTTGATTTCCTTCAGTAATTCCAAATTCTGGACTTCTGGCAGCTGGAATCTCTGGGTGAAAGTATACTGCTCATTAGTCTGATGGGTCCTTAACTGCTATGTTGCCGGTCCACAGGAATTCAGAGGCCACTCGCAATGAGGGCCTTAGTCGTTCTAGGATTTATATGCACCACAGAGAGGGAAAACGGAAACCGTGAAGTATAAAACTAAGGTGGGACTGTTGGTTGTGCAGATATATTTTTGAAACTTGGCCATTGCCCTCTCGTACTGCCTGCGTCCTGCAGTGGATCCAGTTCTTAATGGATTGGGTAGCTCAAGTGATCATTGCCCAGGTTCCCTGGGGAGCTTCATAAATACACTTGTAAACCCTGCTAGAAAGAGCACATGAACCATGCCTGCGCTATTAGAAAGTTGGGCGCCCTGATTGGGGGATAAAACAGCAATAGCCAGCAGAACAAAATATATTTAAGCACAGTGAAACTGAATCATACATGGGTATTTAAACTATCAAGTGGAGCCCGACGTAAGCCTACAAATTCTAAACATGCACTCAGAGCCTTTAAATCTGCGTACGGAAGCGTACCTAGCGCTCCATAGAAGACAATTCCCACAAATTATTGAGCTCAATAAGGTATCTGGACAGCTCATTACAGATTTTGGAGATCAAGGAAAAGGAGACTTATCAGTGGACGCAGTTTTCGTCCTCCTAGGTCTGACCTCAGTCGAGGAGAAAAGATGAGAATTGACTGATTGGAATCTCATCTACCTAGGTGAAGTGTTCACCACCTGCTTCACTGTCCCTTGTGCATTTCCTGTGCTGCACAACCCACCTTCCATATCTAATTTACAGCTCAGAACATGAAAAAACGATCCCCTTTCTCATCCTTACGCTTATCTTCTGCTGCTCTTGCAGCTCATGGTTTATATGCTGCATAATTAACCATGAGTGCCACAGCGTAAACTGCACTTGACTCAGCCACTCATGTTATGTATGTCCTTGATGCATCCCATAAGAGCTTCACTTTTTTGGGAGCTGGGTCAGTGCTGTAAAGCGAATATAAAAACATTAAGAAGATAAAGGTTCCTGGTTAATAGATAATTGGACACAAAGCTAACGACCACAAAGCATCTTGTGAGATTTAAAAACAAGTATTGGAAAACCTAATAAGTCTCGCCTATGCTTTGCTAGGCTGGAAGTAAAAAATAAAAGCGCTATGACGTTGTCAACGCATGTTTCCTTTACTTCCAGCCATGTTGTACAACATGACTAAAAAAATATTCACAAAGCTAATAGATGTTGCATAGGGTATACCTATTGGCTTTGCCAATGATAAGTTCTTTGGTTATTCTAGCTACCTTAATCTGTATATCTGTTAAAATACAGAGCGTTGGAGAACCCCTGGATGATTTCATGATGTTTTATCTAGGGGTGGGCGGAAAAGCAGATTTTCCACCTCCTATCGTTCAATTTTGTCAGACAACGCTCCACAACACGCAACTCTTGTTCTGTGGTTTCAGAGCAGTATACCAAAATATAAAATAAGATGGTGATCACAGGTGGATGGAAATTAAATTACTGAGTTTGAACTAGACAGTTACACAAAAAGAACCAGTTCCAGTTCTCATTATATTGTTTTCATAAAAAGTGTAGGAAACGTGACCCTTTGGCCACTTAATGACATCCCAAGAAGTTACACCAGATAACCTTTGAGCCCGATTACAGGTCATTGCGATTTCTTCTGAAACCCCCTTTAGCAAAAACGTAGGACAGTGGCACAAATAGCAGACACAACTAGGATACTAACTTTCAAAACACAATGGGCAAATAGCCTGACTTGTACAAATGTCCTTAAACTTGTATTTTCCCACCAACAAAATGACACTGTTTGGGCCGAAGACTTTTATCCCCCTCCTCAATACCCCACACTGGATCCCGAGGAAAGAAATCCAGACGGTTCCTGCCCATACGTCCACTGTTGTTGTAGTCCATTATGTATCCAATCCGGCCTGATCAGTGGTTCATAATCACACATGTGGTACACTGTATCAGAGTGTTTACACATGTACTGCGCAGGAATGGGAGAAGTAATGGGCTGGAAGGGTACGGCAGAAGGTAAACCAGGCAAGGCACACTGCATACAGAGCCCACTACAGGGGCGAAAGCACTTTCACGAGTACAACTCCAACTCGTCCGAAAGGAGTCGCTGTTTCAGAAGTACAGCAGTCTATCAGTCGACGCACATATTAGGAAGTTGTACAGCACATGCAGCTCATTCCCTACAATGCTTTGATGTGTGTGGCGAATCTAATGGTTGTGAAACTTAAATACTCAAGTCATCTGGAGCAAGATTTGCAAAATGAAACCACTGACCAAGGAAAATTAAAGGAATGAATGACGGTGAAGCCAATCAATGGTAAGTAATGAGCGTGCTAAAAGCTCCTTTTTAGAGTTTTTTAAAATGTGTTATTAGAAACAATAAATCAAAGTAAGCAACAGTGCATATGTGATGTCTCAAGAAAGACCTACAAAAGTAATGGCCTGACTTCGAAACAAAGCAGGCATGCTCCTGCCCAAGCATCTAAACTCTGAAACTTACTTCCCCTACTATTATACCAATCTGCAAGCTTTAGCCTTCTAGTTAAACTTGGAAGTCTGTGACGTTCATGTAGTCTTATCAAGCAGTTGTACAAAAAGAGTTGCCCAGGCTATACCAAAAGGGACCGGGTATTATGACTGAAAAATAAAAGTATCCCTTTGGTGTTATTCAACACTACTCAAATGAGTTTATATACATACTACAGTGAACCATTATTTGCATCTTTATCAAAATTAAAACGGTATTGTATCAATTTAAAAACACTTCATTATATATCATTGTACATATTTTCATAAAATCAAGCACAAATATTTAGAGAACCATATCTTTTACATTTTTATTAAAGCCAGATTAACTGTTAATCTGGTTTTAATAAAAATTATGTTTTTAAGATCATGATATTTACTGAGAAGTATATAAAATTAGTTTGGATAACTTTTGAAAGAATTATTGTTAAAGATATCGTTCTCAAAATATTTGCTTGATTTTATGAAAATATGTACAACAATATTTAATGAAAAGTGTTTTTAAATTGATACAATACTGCTTTAATTTTGATAAAGATGCAAATAATAAAATAACAAGAATATGTGCTGTTATATTTGAATTCTATGTATTCTTTTCTTTGGTTCACTGTAGTATGTATATAAACTCATTTGAGTAGTGTTGAATAACACAAAAGGGCTACTTTTATTGTTCAGTTGTCTTATCAAGCAGGCCCTGCATCTAAAGACGTTCTACAATGATAGTGAATGTTGTATATGCAATTACTCACTTTGCAACCTCCTCGGAGAGAGTAGTGGATTCCTTAATATTAGGATTAGCATGAATACAGGCATAAGGTTAGATAAACAAATGCATTGATATCGACGTGTGTATGCATAACAAGTGCAACACCAGCAGGCGGTTGCAAATCTGAGTTCTATGTGAAAACAATCTGCAGAACCCTTGACTCTGAAATCCAGACTACCATTGTCTCACCCTTAGACTATAGTTCACTCAAAAATGACCTTTTATTTCCAGTCATACTCAATTCCTCTATATTTTGGAACTGTGTTAATGTACTATTCTGAGTTCAGGTGTAGGTCAAAATTCTTATAGGGAGATAATTATCTAACTTCAGTTACTGGTTCTCTTCTTTGGAGTTTGGTTTTTTTATTAATGTGGATTTTGCCTTCTGCTTTCATATACTATCTAAAAATTGGTTAGATTTCTAAGAACCTAGGCAAGACAACCAGTGGTAAAGTGAGCTTTCTAAAGCTGAATAACTGGCCATCAACCGCCATAGAGGCCAATTTAAACTTGAAAATAGAAAGCGATTGCCGCCACTGTGTTTAGATGTATATGTCTTATAGAAGGATGGCATTCAGACTTGGGAGTCTTGGAGTTTTCGGGGGGGCGTGATTACGTGGCTGCAATCCTTTTTAGAAGACAGATCCTTCCAGGTCTTCGAAGGAGATGTGGTTTCTAAGCTCCTGGCTCTTAGCTGCGGTGTGCCTCAGGGATCCTGCCTGATCCCCACGTTATTTAATATATACATGAGGCCGCTGGCCTAGAGACTTCATCCATTTGGCATAAAAAGTCACATACGCCTACGCTACACAACACGCCTACGCTACACAACTTGTCGTGGCCTTAAACCACCCAGATAACTCATCCGCTAGCTTAGGCCCCTGTTTGGAGGCGGTTGCCAAATGACTGGCGCTCTCCTGCTTAAAATTGAATGGAGACAAGAGAGAGCTCATGCTCCTAGGCAACGCCCCAATTTTCAACTCCGGGCTATTGTGGCCAAACTGCTTTGGCCCTGCTTCAGCACCAAATAATCAGATCAAAAGTCTTGGTATGTGGCTGGATCGCTCCCTGACCTTTGACCTTCAAACAACAAAACTGTCTACCACTTGCTATGGCATCTTGAGGATGCTCCGAAAAATTCTTCCCCTCCTCCCATTCCTGGTAGGAAGGATAATGGGAGAGGCTCTGACTCTCTCATGCTTGGACTATGGGAATGCACGCTATCTGGGAGCTCCTAATGCCACTACAAATAGACTACATATCATTCAAAATTGCGCAGCTCGTTTGCTCCTAGATATTCCTTATCGGCAATCTGCCAAACCTGCGTTAAAAACCTTGCATTGGCTGCCGATATTGTAGAGAATTGAATTTAAGGCTCTGTATCACCCGCAAGTCTTTCTGGGGGAAAGGACCGGCGATTAATCAATCTATCATCACCCCTTATCACCCTGGCAGAAGTCTCAGTTCGTCGAGGCTCTTGCTTGCAACCATTCCAAAAATAGAGAGCAAGGAGCAGCGGCCGCTCTTTCTCTTACAATGCTGCGAGGCTTTAGAATGCCCTTCCTTTCTACATATGTAGGGAACCCAACCCACTGCCTTTCCGAAAATTACTTAAACCTGGTTTTTCAAAGACACTGTTCAGTAAAGGTCTTTTCTTGGTCCGCTGCTGCAGATAGCACTGGTATGCCTTAGGGTAGCTATGCACTTTATAAATGTTTTTCATTTCATTCATATATTAACCTATTACAATGAAACCTTCCTGCCAATCCTGATTTGGTAATAAAATTGATAGGGAGCATTTCATATCCGTGCTTACAACATAGAACCTGGCAGTCTCTGCATTTGTTCTGGGAAGTGTGGCCAATTAGGAAGGAGCATGGTGATGATGGATTTGAGGGTACAGAAACTAAATGTGAGGAATCGGGAAACCTATAGGTGGCCGGCATTGTGGCCAAAGAACGTGACCTTTTGAGATACCTTTGGTGAGAGAAATCTTACTGCTATCTATCAGTCGGTGAATACCGCAGGCTTATTGGGCCGTTTTTCCAACTCCCTTTGGGAGACGGCTGTGCAAGTGCTGCCTCCAGTCCTGGTGGTGGCCCGGGCTGTGCTCTCCCAAGCTGTCATTGATGGGAGAGATGTAGCAAATTTCACCATTCAATGTGGCTTAGATATGATGGGCTGATTGATTTCAACAACAGTGGCCTGAAGACGCCCGCCTGGCTTAGAACCACTGGCTTCTCAGGCAATGTCCAGGCCAATTTGATGGACATGCCCTTTGATGGACCCTGTCTTTTGGGCGAAAAGGCTGTTTAGTCCCTGGTTCAAGGATTCTCGAGCTAAGGCCAGATTCTTGGGCCTCTCCTCTACTCCTCGTAGCTAGTCTTCCTTATGTGGCAACGGAAGGGGTTTCCAGCCGCGTCAGCCCTATCCCAGCCACTGTCCTGCACAGACTGCCCAAGCTGTGCGAGGAGGTGCACGCAGTGCATTCTATTCCAGGAATGGAGGCCAGAAGTAGTCAGTCATCTTGCCCCCGGCAGCCGCAGCCTCCAAGCACTCCTAGTCTGAGTCTACCAGACCACACTACCAGTTGGGAGAATTTGTCCCCATCTCCCCCACTGGAGATCCATAAGATCAGACAAGTGGGTCTGGCAGATCATTCAGGAGTGCTATTCTCGGTCTTTCCTCTCTTTCCTCCTCCTATTCTTCCAAATCGTGAACGGCTGACGGAGGATCATCTGAAATTGCTCCAGTAGGAAGTTACAGCTCTCTTGGCCAAAGGAGCTATAGAAAGGGTCCCGGTTTCAGAAGTAAATAGTGGTGGTTATTCCCGCTACTTTCTGATTCCGAAGAAAAACAAAGGATTACGGCCCATTTTAGATCTTTGGACCGTCTATCTCTTCCTCAAGATGAAGAAGTTCAAGATGCTCTCTCTAGCTCAAGTTTTGTCTGCCCTAAACTAAGAAGACTGGATGGTAGCATTGGACCTGCAGGATGAGTATTTAGACATCCCCATCCTGCCGAGCCACAGGCATTACTTGCGGTTCAAGTAAGGAAGCGAGAACTGTCAGTTTACCGTGCTCCCCTACGGCCTTACCAGTGCCCCTCGGGTGTTCAAGGTGATGGCGAAGCTCATCTGCGCAGATTAGGGGTGTCGGGCTTCACCTACCTCGACGACTGGCTGTTGAAGACGTCCTTCTCCCAGGCAGTCGTCTCCCATTTCAGACTTTTGCAGACCACCTGCATTTGCTGGGTTTCTTTATAAACGTGCTGAAGTCACACCTGACTCAGTCGCTCCCTTTCATCGGAGCGGTTCTGGACACAGTACAGTTTCGGGCCTATCCTCCCGAGCAGCAAGTCCAGGATATTCCGTTTATGATTCCGATGAACTGCGAGAGATCTGCATTGATGGTTGACGAACAGCGATTGGGTCCTCTGCGGACCCCTTCCCGAACCAGAATTCACAGTGGTGACAGAAGCGTCACTTCTGGGATGGGGCGGCCACATGGGATAGGTGGAGATCAGGGGACACTAGTCTCCAGCGGTGTCGGGGCTTAACAAAAATCTGTTGAAGCGATTCGATTGGGATTGAAAGCATTTCTTCCTTCTGTAAGGGAAAGCTACTGGAGGTGTTCACGGATAACACCACTGCCATGTGGTAATGCAATAGCAGGGTGCGGTGAGGTTGTGGTTGAGAGGCCCTGCTTCTCTGGACATGGCTGGAACAGCAGAGCATAACCCTGATGGTTCAGTGCTTTTGAATGCCAGGGCGGACAAACTCCGCTGTCGATGCTGAGCTGATCACAAATGGCATCTCCAGTCTGAGGTGGCGCAAGGTCTCTATTAACAGTGGGGAGACCCTTGGTTAGATTTGTTTGCCTTCAAAGAGAACGCACATTGTCGACAATACTTCTCGCTGGAGTTTCCAAAGTGGCTATTGCTAGGTGATGCCTTTCTTCGCAAGTGGAGCCCAGGCCTGCTGTACGCCTTTCCGCCCATACCACTTCTGCCCAGTATTTAAAGATCAGGAGCGACTGGGCATAAGTCACTCATATTGTTCCGGAGTGGGTGAGGAGAGTCTGGTATCCAGAGCTTCTGAAGATGAGCATTGATCCTCCGATCAAGCTGCCCCTTCGAGTGGATCTTCTGTCGCAGCAGCAGGAGAGGGTTCTCCGTCGCAGCAGCAGGGGAGGGTTCTCCACCTGAACCTGCCAACCATGCGTCTCCATGCATGGAGATTGAGCGCCGGCAGTTCATGGCTTTTGACCTTCCTCCTGAGGTTTGTAAAGTTATTCTGGTGGCCAGGCGGCCCTCCACTAAGACTGTATATGCCTGCCCTGTACACAAAGGTCTATTGACCCTCTTTCTGCTTCTTTTTCTACTGTCCTTCTGTTCATCCTAACCCTTGCCCAACAGGGCTCTGCTTTGCAAACTCTCAAGAGTTATCTCTCTGCTCTATCTGCTTTTTTGCAGCTGCTAGACTAACCCTCTCCAAGTCTCCTATGTGCATAGATTTCTAAGAGGGCTGGCTCACTTGTTTACAAACATGCCCTTTGTTATGCCACAGTGGGACCTAAATTTGGTCCTCACCTACCTGATGTGTGCTCCATTTTAGCCTCCACTCAATTGTCCCCTCTGGCTGTTGACCATCAAAACATCCTCATCAGACCGGAGGGTGAGTGAGTTGCAGGCGTTATCTTGATCGCCTCCCTAGCTAATATCCTTTCCGGATAAAGTGGTGCTTTGCACCCAGGCTTCTTATTTGCCAAAAGTTGTGACACCATTCCATCTGGTTCAATCTATTACGTTGCCCACCTCTTTGCTCCCCCGTATCCCTCTAAGGAAGTGGAGCGTCTCCACCGACTGGACCCAAAAAGAGCATTGTCGTTCTACCTTGACCACTCAAGAGTTCCAGGTGGTTGACCAAATTTGTGAGGTACGTGGGAGCAAAGAAGGGGCGATCAGTGCAGAAAGGGGGCATTTCTCGCTGGATCAAGATCTGCTGTTCCCTGGCAAAGAAGCAGCCCCTTAGGGATTAAGATCCCATTTCACCAGGGGGAAAAGCCTGGTTTGCGTCTTTTCTATCCGACCTCTCCTTTCATTTCCACGCTCCACCTTACATGTCCAGTTCCTATCCCCTCGGCAGTGGTGTCCCTCAGGGCTCTGCTCTGAGCCCCACGTCTATGTGCACCCTTTGGCCTTTCTGGACAAAGCCCGGAAGATCAAGATGATTTCATTTGCGGACGACACGCAACTGCTATTCATCTTCACCAACAACCCAGCCCATGACCAACTGAAGAAATCTTGGCCATCTCTGATAGGTTAGCGGAAAACTACCTCCAGCTTAACACCTCAAAAACGGAGGTGCTTCTGGTTGGCCGGGATCCTCACAGATGGGACGACCAGTGGTGGCCCGCTGCACTGGGCAGTCCACCCCAACCAAAAAGCGTACTGAAGAACTTTGGGGTCCCTCTCGTTCGAACTCCACGCCAAAAAAAGTGGCAGGTACATGTTTTGGCCACCTACGCAGTCTGAAACCCATTCTGGGGTTTTTCAACGCTTTTACCCGACAGGTGATCATTCAATCGGTGGTACTATCACGTCTTGACTACTATAACAGACTGCTTCTGGGCGTCAATAAAACTGTCACGAAGAGACTTCAAAGGGTTCAGAATGTGGCTGCTCGCCTTCTTTTCACCCTCTCTAAGCATTGTCACACCTCCCATCTCCTGTATGCCTGCACTGGCTTCCCATCGAACAGAGAATTCAGTTCAAAACCCTTTGCACCATCCACAAGATCCTACACGGCCAGAGCCCTCAGATACTGCAGGGTCTCTGCACTTATGTCTCAACGCGCGCACTGCGCTCCGCAGATCTGCACCTGGCTAGCACTCCCAGGGTGTGCAGGAGCAGAGCAGGGGTCGCGCATTGATTCCTGGACCCAGGCCTATGGAATTCGATTCCAATAAGGCGCGCAGCACACAAGATCACTGGGCTTTCAGAAAACAGATCAAAGCCTGGCTGTTTTCATCCATCTAGCTCACGTTGCGCGGACTTGCTGCGAGCAGGTCGTTGGGGTCCCTAGAAACAGATCATTTCCTGGCTGTCGTTCCATCTGGCTAGTAATTTTCACCATGGCCACCTGTCCTCGAGCGCTGGGATGCCCCATTGCTGGGGTAGCCACGTGCTATATAAGCACCCGCTAACATGACATGACATAACATAACTGTGTCAGTTGCTTCGTGGCTCTGCGCTTCTTGTGTGGGAAAAACTAAAAGTGCTGATGTCCGCACGTCTGGGTGGTGCCTATATAGGTAACATGACGTCATTGCCGACGATGTCACGGAGCTGAATGGAGCCACCCGACCGCGCACGCAAATGGTATTCCTCAGCAAGTTTCCGAATCCAGCCGGACGCCTGGGTAATTCAAAGGTAAGGAATCTGCAGCTAGATAGTGTCTCTACCAGATAATGTGTTACCGAAGGTAAGTAACTTGTTTGTCACCCCTCTAGCAGGCCTTACAGCCCTAAAGGCAGGGTGCACCGTATCCTGGTGAGGACATAACTGCAAGAGCAATATGTGCCATTCAGACGTAAGTGCAGTGAAGCCATTTTGAGTGAATGGGCAGGGGTTTGTCAACACAAACTCCACAGCTTCATGATGGCTTTACTGAAGTCAGGGAAGTTTGGTATCAAACCTCCCAGCACATTAAACTAACACTGATGCCAGTGGTGGATTTAATGAAAAATGCACACAGAGGGCATCTTAGAGATACCCCCTGAAAAGCTACCAACTCTGGTGTGGTTCCTGACTGGCTCCCAGTCATCTACCACCACCAGACCATGTTTCTGGACCCCTGGGTAGCGAGCCCTCCGCTCTTTGGGTCTGGAAATAAAGCACATCCTGTGGAGGATCCCTGAAGAGGGTGCTTCAAAGGCCTGCCTAGTTCCTACCAAACCAGCCTTCACTGTCTGCTGAAAAGTAACATTGTATGAAAAATATAACTTGCTTGCTGCTAAGTAATTCTTGGTTCTAGAAATGAAAATATCAAAATAATAACTTTTATACAAACAATTGGTATGGATTAAGTCTGAGTTTGACATCATTTCATGCCTGAGTGTGTAAAACAAATGCTTAACACTACCCTCTGAGAAGCCTGACTGCTCAACAAGCGACCACAAAAGAGGGTAAGGTATTATCTACTTTAGCCTCTGCTATACCACTGTGTATCAACTGGACTCTATGCACCCTATGCTATACTTTGGTATAGCATATACAGAGCCAGCTTCCTACACTTGGTGACTAACTTCCTGGTCAGGTCTCTGAATGCCACAGTAGACAAATTGAGCAGGCATTGTTGTGTTGCACAATTGTCTCTCATCTCAGGATGTCTCATACCATTTTCTACCAGTGGGGGAACCCTGGCTGCATCTTTGCGGTACTTCAGAGATTAATACTACTGCATGCTGTATTCTCTCCCAAAGCCCCCCCCCCCCCCCCCCCCCCCCCAAGTAGGTAATCAGGAGACTGATCCCGCCTACGATGGACCACGTGCCTACTGTAGGCATTCCCACCATTGGCTTTCCTACATTGAGTTCTGAAGAAAGTCTGGACACACCAGGCCCAAGTCCTCTCGATAGGCATGGATTGGGCAGGAGAGTGTTGTGCCCATAACTCTTGAGCCTGAGCTTTTGCCCTCCAATCCAGCTGCCTTCTTAGCAACAGGGCACAGTCTGTCTACACCTCCATATATGTAGATTGATTGGCAATAACAGCCGTTTTGGTTTTTCATCAGCAGTAATAGATGTGATCCTCTTAGGCGCTCTTCGTCCAAATCCCATTGCGGCCTGATGAACTTGGACGCCTTGCAGACCAAGTAATCCAATATCGTTCATTTTGCATTATTGGACTTCGTTAAAGGTTACATTTCAACCCGTTCTGATTTTGTTGTTCCGTTTACCCGAATAACTGTAGCCGTTGGCTGAAAGGCTAGATGCATATGCTTTCCGTGGACCTTAATTTGGCCCTCAAGATTCTCATGAGCACGTCGTTCGAGCCCATACACAGCCATCCGTTAAGGTGCTTGATCATCAGGACAGTTATTCATTGCCATCACTGTAGGTGCTGTCAGTGCATTCACTGTACACCATCTTTTTCGCAACAAATTGGTGTTGAGAACCCGGACAGCTTTACAGCTTAAAGTGGTTTTGCTTTCACATGGAACAATCCATCATCCTAGCACACTCCATTGTCTTGATTCCATAAGCTGTAAATTTCTACATAGAACACATGTAAGAGCAGTGTGTTTATGATCAGTCTTTTCTGGGATTTACCAGTGCGGGTAAAGGAAAGGCAGCACGAAATGCAATTCCCAGCCCAAGAAGGAGCAAGTGAAGACCTTCACCAGGCACTACTGCCTTGCTTGCCAGGTCCATATAGAGTCCTTGTGCCTGCTTGGTCCTGCAGGATTTTTCAGCTTGAGTCCACTCCCCCTTTTGGCTAGTACTGCTTGGAAATCTGTTCTAAAGGTGAGGAATCTGAGGGCACAGAAGAGAATAAGATGGAAACTGACTCCATTGTGCATGGGGGATGTCTAGAATTGGCTCTGCAGGGGAACAATTGCTCTAAAGAAGTTCAGATCCAGTCTGACACCTGGAAGTATTCTAAAGGTGAGTAATCCATGGCTAAAATAGAGCCTCCACCAGAAAGAGCGTTACCGATGGTACATAACTTGTTCATTTGGCGAATTACAAATTCTTCTGAATCTACGAATTGAGGTGAAGGCTACCAAAATATTTTTGAGGAATATTGAGCTGTTGGTTTTCATTAGTAACGAATTCTCAGCGACTTCGATTTTATGAAGGTTTAAGTGTTTGTTGTCTATTGCCACCATTTATTTAACTTAGTGTGTCTCTTGAGTGTTGTGCTCTGTTTCTCCTGCTGCCTAACTTGGAGATGCAAGAGAACAGCTACATCTAGAAGAGTGATTGAAGTGTTTTTCTTCACCAGAGTGAAGAAAAAAACCGTCAGATACAGGAACGCCTGGAACTGGCAGAGCAAAAATTGCAACAGACTTTAAGGAAAGCAGAGACTCTGCCAGAGGTAGAGGCAGAGCTGGCACAACGAGTGGCTGCCCTTTCAAAGGTATGTTTAGATGCACTGTTAGTTAAAAAAAACCTTACCAAACTCATTGTCTATGCAAACAGTATTTTCCTTTTCTACCCTGGTCGTGTAATTTGGTTCCAGTATTTGTCTGACTAGAACTCTGTATATTTGTGCTTTAACCTCGGCCTTCATCCCTCCATGTTGGTTTTGTGTTGATTAGCCATGTTCTATATTGTGAACTTAAATTGTCACAAACGTGAATCAAATGTGTCCTGCTTTGTCTTGTGAACTGCCTGTTCATATTAATGTTTAGTCACTTGTCTTAACAGAAATGGAAAAAAAACATAAATAGGAGCTTTTCTGTCTTTCTTGTGTAAATGTTAATACAGCTTTATATTCATTTCTCTTCCCTTCTATGAACTCCGAGGCATGATGGTAACTGGGACTTACTGCTGCTGTATTTGTTTATTCCAGGACAAAGTTTAAGACTAGTAATCCATGGCAGGACGGTTTTCCAGTAAGCCTAAACCATGTAGCTGTATAAGCTCATTTGCTATTTGAAGCAGAGATATTTACTGAATCTTGATCCTGTTTCTAAAGTTTTAGTTACAGTTCTTTCTCTTATTTTTCCTACCCCTTTTTGACTGTGTAGTCTGATTCTTTTATCTTTTGCTGCTAAGGAGGCTAAACAGTTGGGACATACTTCCATGCTTAGGAAGGTAGAACTTGCTCTTTCGTCGCTGTAACTGCTTGGCTTCTCATTGCTTTTTACTGATGACTAAGGAAAGTAGGCAAACCATGAACTCATTCATTAGCACAATGACACGCCATTTAATTCTAAACTGCCCTCTGTGCACTACACCTTGTAAGTGGGCGTTGCATTGCGTATGATAAGCACCTGCCCTTCACTCAAGAGCATGCTCTCTGCTTGTTGCTTTCTCATCAGTTTTCATTGTATTTTTGTTGAACATTACAAAACGGTAAGCTTTTGTAGCCCATAGATTCGCAATGAAAAATCATCGCTATGTGTGTGTGTCATTATGATTACTGTGTATAAACAGTTTAAGGTGCCCTCTGCTTATTTAGTCACTATTCGGAGATGGTGATGTCATTAAGATGTTGGTTAGGAATGTGTGATAAGGAACCAAATCCTGACCCATAGTACATCGCACTGTTTCCAGCCTGCCTTCTGACAAAATGCCCAATTTAAAATGGTAACAAAATGGTAATAGTTCTCAGCTTCGAATGACTGGTTCCCTTTTTCTCTTTTAAACCACACATCACAAAAGTAACTATTTAAATTTTTTTTTTTTTTTTTAAATGCATAAGCAAAATAAGTTTAGTCCCCAAAAGAGTGGGTGTGCCCTCTGGCATGTCAGTAGACACTAAGCAAGTTCAAAATCTATCAGAGAAGGGATCTGATCGGAGAGTGATGGATTTTAATGCATGTCTTTAAATTGTTAGGCAGAAGAAAGGCACGGTAACATTGAAGAAAGGTTACGACAGATGGAAGCTCAACTGGAAGAAAAGAATCAGGAATTGCAAAGGGTATGTGGATTTAACCCAATGTATACTATTTTGTCCTATTATAATTTTCTGAAGCAAAAATGTTTCACAGACCAATTGTTACTTGTGTGTTATAAGCTAGTCAACAAATTCTGGCGAATCAATTTGTTTCAGATCACAGTATGTAAAGATTTGGATGGGTCACTGTCCAGACATTCAGAACGGCTCTTGTTTGTATTGTTTTAATGAGCATACCAATGATCTGGTTTTAATAATTCAATATCCCATTTCTGATGCTATTTAAGTTGTAACAATCTTAAGCCTATTTTTCCCAAACGTACAGTCAAGTATACCAGTGAATCATAAGTCACCCATGTATTCTTCACTTTTCAGACTTGGATCTTGGTATTTTGCTAGTGGTTGATTATTAACTTGTTTTCCACATATCACTTCAGAGCACACTTCTGCCATTATAGTCCAATGATGGATTGCTCACGCTGGCTGTGCCATTGCATACGGCAGTGAATAAATAGGAAAATCACCTAACCTTGATCGAAAAAATTGGCTCAAGTTTAGACACTTTGCTGGATCACCAGATAGAAATTAAAGAGCATGGATTCCAGCACACAGCCTTGAAGTCCCCACCTCACTCCATGCACTGGTGTCGGCCTCCCTCTTTCTACTCGTCTAATTCCCGGTCTGTTATGCCCTCGCTCCATGGGCCCCACACTCACTTAAATTTATGCGGACACCCTCTTTCTTAGTAAACCAGTTCCTCTGCCCTCATGCCCAAATTCCCAGCCTGGAGCTAATTTTACCATCTATACTTACCTTGCTCCGGATGGGAGCCTAGGACATGCTTTGCTGCTTAACAGTATTAACGGCAGTAAAAGTATTGTGTGGAGTCTGAAACTGAGTCGACAGACTAAGGGATTAAAAGGAAAAGAGACGGGTGACTGGTCCTATTGACTTTTGTACTCTGCACACAGGTAGTTCCGCTTGGGGCGACAGTTGGTGCTTATTCATTTGACCTACTCCTCCACGAATTCACTCACAGGATCTGTGTGACAAAAGTAGTAACCCACTGAGCGGTCTATGTAAAATACAAATCTGTGATGTGCACGCTGTGCTTTGTAGCAAGCATATTTACCTCTGTGCTACTTTATTTACAGCAGCATTCATGCTGTCCAGGAGACATCCTCAGTTGTGTCCTTACCCTTCACCAGTGGAACAAAGAGCATAGATGCTCTCGTTGTCAGATTCACTTCATCTCCGTTGTGACTTCAAGGGGCACTTTCTATAACTACCAGACAAGGCAATGTCCAAGCTTTTGGTTAAGTCTTTCATGGGTTTTGTTTCTTTAAATTTGTTTAATTTGTTAACCTGGTGCTCTACTGCTACTGGATACTCTCTGTATCTTATATGTTTTCCTACATCACAAGATTTGTTGCCATGGCTTAGACTTCCAAGGCTGGCAAGCCACGGTCCCCATAAATTACATAAGGTGATACAAAATTTAAAAAAAAAAAAATAATGTTGTATTTAAGTTTTCAAAGACTTACGTTATTCCAGAATAATAATGGATAAGTGCATGGCTGACAGTGAGAAAGACCACAACAGAAAGTGGACAGGACAGTGGACCTCAAGGCAGGTCTTGTATATAGTTGATAAACCCACATCACAACTCAATGAAGAATAAGACAGTCAATAGTAGATGAACAGAGATGAGCATTTTACACATTACAGGTTGCAATAATACTCAATTTGCCCGGTGTAGCATAATCCTTTCCCCACAGCATTCAACATTCAATGGCAATGGCATTGTTATGCCCATATTCTAAGCAGTAGTATAGACGGTGGACGCTTGTAGGCGGGGTAATTTTCATGGTGTTCCAGACGTCCAGATGGTATAGAGAGATCAGACTCCCTTTGACGCAGCCAGGTTCTGAACAATTTTTCTTGACAGAATATAATGTCATGGATCCATGTGTCAATTAAAGGAGCGGAGCGCTTGCACCAATGTATGGCTTCTCTGCTCTTTGCCAACAAGAGCATCATGGCAAGGAGGCAACGGTTCTCAGGGGGAAGCTTCTTTGACATAACCTGTCACCCCCACCAGGGGGTATGGCACAAGTTCACAACCGTTTCCTCCCAGAGAGTGTCATATATCTTGACTCAGTATAACGCTATTGGTGGGCACTGCCATGCCAAATGTAGGAACTTAGATTGTGGTGCCTGGCATCTCCGAGAATTGGTATCAGTGCTGAGACCCATGCGGTAAATCTGCAGTCTGGTGCGGTAAATACGGTGCAGGAACTTAAAGTGGATGAGTCTCTATCAATACGAGAAGTGTTCCAGTTGGCCGTAGCAGAATAACCACTGCTCGTCCGTGATGGGTGATTCCAAATCTAAACGCCAGCTCTCTAAAGCTCTTGATCGCTACTGGGGAGGTACGTTGTGTATTATTGTAAAGGCTCCTGATTAATTTGCACAGATAAAGGTCAAATAGCACATGTTAAGGTGCAGAGAGGGGAGGGGGGGGGGGGAGTGTTGTGCAACTGGCGACATGCGGCACAAAGCTGGAAATATAAGAGAAGATCTGATAGATTAGTGGGGATATCACCCTCTATTAGTGTAAGGGCAAGGTATTTGTCTCCAGGGTAAAGGTCTGCGAAAGTATGGAGGTTAAGCCTGCGTGCCCGCCTTATTGCTCCGCCACCTGATAGTGGGGGGAGTTGTGGGTTGTGTGCCAATGGTATAGACGGAGTGTAAAGTGTCTAAAGGCCAGGCCTATTGCGCAAGCCATCCTACGCCCAACACATTTTTCCGATTGTGTTAATTTCCCTTCCTAGGTTCCTGTAGTCGTGGTATAATGCAGTGTTTATGGGGGTGGGGGCGGCTCTGTCCATTTCCACTGCGTCATGGGGCTGGTATGGGAATGGCCAAAAGTGCAAATATTGCACGCAATATGCATATAGGGCGAAATCAGGTGCTCCCATGCCTCCTTGCTTAAGCGTAACCAGCTCCCAGTATACTCTTGCTTGCTTGCCAGACCAGGGTCACCATGATAGAGCGGTTCTGTCTAAAAAATGCGGAATGAAGTGGCAAGGGTAGGTTGACAAACTGGTACAGTAGCTCTTGGGCAGGACAATTATTTTCAGCTTAGCTATCCTGACAGCCAGCAATATAAGTAGTTTGGACCAGGTGGCTGTCTTTCCCTCTAGCTATTTCATTGTTTGACCATAGTTCAATCAGTCAAAGATCTTTATTCGGCTTAATAACCGCCATTAAATAACACATATGGAAACATTATTTTACAGAAATCGACATAATAAAATGTAACCGACATCGTTAATACACAAAAATTCACTTTCCAACAATATTACGGAGCCGAACTGCAGAGGAAATATACTTATAGACCATTAAACAAGTGAATTCATCATTTAAAAGAAGTAGATGACACAATGCAGGCTGACACTTTGTTTAAAAATCTTAATATTGGTTTTAAAAGTACGTCTCGGATTAAGATAAACTTTGCAGAAAAACATAAAATGCAAAGTGCTCTGTGCAGAAGTTGAATTACATGGACACAATTCTAATTTGGCATCACAATATACATCACGTGGGTACGAAACCAGAAGATGAGCAATACCCATCCTGAACCTAATCAGATAAAACATTTTGGCTTGGTTAAAGTAAAATGAAAGGTAGGTTTCAATCGTGGGGAGCTAACAGTGAGTGCTCTACAACCCTTTTTTAACCATCTCTTGGCTATCTCTTGCTTGCTTCAGATGTGAAAGTCTCTTTTCAGCTTAGCTTTTGAGATTGCGGATATATTTCTCGGAATATTAAAACAATCCTGCAGTCCCAGCTTCTCCAGTTTTTGCATATAAGAGAGCTAGGGAATTTTTCTTCGCGCAGTCCAGTTTCAGACAATCTAAAATTATTTCACGGTTCAGGACTGGCTCCTCTTTTACCCAAATGTTGTGCCAAAGCATCAGAGGTGCTAATTGCATGCGAAAAGAGAACGGTATTACACCTAATTCGTTACGACACATAATGACAGGGGTGCTTTTACGTAGTGTCAACACACGTTTTAACATCTTATTTTCTGCTCTCTGAAGGCCCAAAGTGTTGGTACAACCCCAAACTCCGGCGCCATACAACGTGACGGTGCATGTTCGTGCTTTATAAATATCTATATTAGCTTTTATGGGGTGAGAGCCTAGTTTTTTTGTAAATCTAAAAATGGCGCCACATTTTTGTTAAAGCCCCCAATCCTAGCGTCATCTAAGTGGGACCAAGAGTTTTTGCCATTAAAAAGAATGCCTAAATAGGAAAAGATTGGCACCTGACAGTGTTTCATTCTTTATATAAAATGTTTTCGTTTTAGATGGGGATTTACCTGCTACCATAACATGTAATTTTGCAACATTAGTTTTTAGCCCAAGGTCACTCATAAATTCATTAAAACTAGTTAAAAGCCTTTGTAGTCCCACCCCAGTTCTCGACATTAGGACACAATCCGCGTATAGCAAGGCTGGTAGAGACCTGCGGCCTATTATGGGTGCATCTACATTTCCAGTTCTGATGTGGCTTTCTAAGTCATTTATGTATAAACAGAATAGGAAAGGAGCGAGTAAACACCCCTGACGAACCCCACAATCCATTTTTATTGGTGAGGTGAGCTCGCCAGATGCTCCATATCGTACTCTCCCTGTGACACCCTGATGCATAGCTGCCAAAAAATGGACGATAGATTGATTGATTGATGCCCATAAGCGGCATTTTCTTCCATAGTCTTCCCCCCTCTCTACCCAGTCAAAGGCGGACGTCAGGTCCATAAACCCAAGGTATAAGGACGCTGACTTAGTCATAGTATATTTACCAATGACCAGGTGCAGATTGAGGCACTGTTCTACAGTCCCCAGGCCTTTCCTAAACCCAAATTGGACCTCAGAACTTTCCGGTTTCTGTTATCCAGGTCTCCAGTCTCTCCAATATTACTCGTCCCATGATCTTGCAGGTACAGTCAATTAGAGAGATTGGTCGGTAGCATTTGGGGGTCTGACCTGTACCCCTTTTTGTATATAGGGACTATTAGGACCGATCTCCAAGACACCGGAGGACCCTGGGCCGCATAGTATCTTAATTTGTTTGTTAACAACGGTAGCCATAGGGAGATATTTGCTAAAAATAGATCCGCAGGTATGCCATCCGGCCCAGGGGCCTTATTCTTTACAGTCTGAGAAAGCGCCCTGTCTACCTCATCTAAAGTCGGGGGTTCCAAAGGAGATGCCACATGTTGAACATGGGCACCTCGTATCTCGGTGCTGTTACCATAAAGACCAGCAAAGTGTTTCACCCATATTTCAGGCATGATTGTTGCATCAATGTTAACAATTTTTGTGTCGCTAAAGTACTCTTCATTGACAGTTTTCCAAAAAAGCCTGGAGTCTTTGCTCTGCGATGCCAAGTGTAATTAACCCCATGCTTCATACCTAATCTCCATTTTACGTTTCTCCTGCGCATGCTTATAATCTGAACGAGTCTGTCTCACTTCCACCTTATTTCGTGGTTTAGTTTTTAAAGTCTTGGTTCATTTATTATGTAGTTGAGAACATTCCTTGTTAAACCACCTTTTATTTTTCTGTATTCTGTCTGGCTGGTTCTTAGTTAAAAGTGCCTTAATTGTCTTAGTTATTGCCTTGTGCGATTTAATCATAACTGGAGCGTTTAGATTCTCTTCCAGACAATCCAGTACTTGCCCAAGGTTAATCTTTATAATCTCCTCCAGAACAAAGTCTGGATTGACAGTGGACCACTTCTGAGTTAACCCATTGTTTTTAGTACAAGACAGGGGTGGTACTCTTACTGGCGTGGTTAAAACATCAGATAAAACCTCTAAGTTTAATGTTAGCGGATAATGGTCACTAAAATGTGTTTTAGGTATAATAAAAATCAGTTTGAGAGTTAAAATAATCAGACAAAATAATAAAATCAATCAGGGTGCCTTGGCCTCTACCCACAAATGTTACTACGTCAGAATCGAACAGCTCTATAAGATCTAAGGTTAAAAATAATGAAAATTTCAACAACATAGAATTACAAATATTACTACAAGGATTATGTTCAAAATGAAAGCCGCCCAGCATATCCCTCGCTAGATGAGGACATGCCGCACGTTTGGACTGTGAACATAATTTGCAAATAAAATTCCCACCCCACAGTATTACATAGTCCGTTTTTATCTCATCAATATGCTTCATTTGTGTAGTTTCCAATTCCTGTGCAATGGTAATGTTTGTACTATTAAAATTATTGTGATAAAAATTAACGACCACAAGAATCAGGTTTTTCTTAAACAGAATATTAATAATCTGATAGTGCGGGGATTCCAACTGCATTTTCCTAATTCTGCTATTTAGTCTTGTAGAAATCTGAGTTAGTAGGCCTCCTTTATCATGACCACCTGTGGAGGGTCTGGCTGGTGTGTCAACAGAATCAAAACCATTTATATGAGCTATATCGCGCATCCAAGTTTTCTATGCTATACTTACTAGCAAACCCAACCCAATCTTCATTACCTAATTTGTTTGACAGTCCTGCTATATTCCAGAAGAGACTACCATATGTAATTGCACTGGTGTGTTGAATGTCCTCACAACCTTCTACTATCAAAGTGTCTAATGACACGTTAGGGTTCCGAGCACCAGCTAAAGTACATCAGGGCGTACTGGCAGAAATTCTGATGTGCCATCATCTAATATTAACAAGGTCAGGCCCTATAGAATAAGTCCGGTCTGGCAAACCCTGGTTAAGGTGACAAGATTCACTTAGAATTTTAATATTAAAAAATGATGGAGGGGTTGCTGTTGGGGCATGAGCGCTGACTCTAGCTGTTTCAATGAGAGCGTGTGATGAAATGAAATTTGCCGCGCCAAGTTCCCTCTGCGACTGATAGTTCAGTCATTCCACTTGATCTAAGGGAGAAAAATAATTAAAGGTTGGAATGACAAATGGAGAAAACGCTTTAAGTTGTAAATGGGCACCACCAATGCCTGTATTTGACAGCGGCTTGTAAAAATATCCTAGTGGTACAGCTTCAGTAGGACCCCCCACATTGTTGCTCCAAGGGAGTCAGTCCATAAACCAATGTACGAAGTTCCTATCCCTAAAGTTTAGAACAATGCAATCTCCTATTTCAGATTTTGCCTGTGAGCCCACCAATGCCACGCATTCCACTTTATTTATGTTATTGTGTAAAATATCACATCCTGACCAGTCCAAAGTTTTCGCCAGCCAATGCACAGTGTTGTTTTTGAGCTGTTTCCAATCTTCTTCCTTACTGATGGGCAACAATGAGACATTATTAAGAACAATGACATAAGGGGGGTGACTTCCGGTGGTAGTGGAGTGTTCTCAAGTGACTTTTGTGGATGCCGGCTGAAAGTTTATTCTGTTTTCTGCCAGTAAGGTTAGTGAGATTGGTCTCACTATTTTCCCCTATAACTGTTATAGGTCCCGGACGTACTTTATCTAGTTGTTTTGATGATTGCGTTACAGCCTCAGTATTACTTATAACACCAGCCACAAGAGTCGGTATCAGAGGAGGGGCGGGAGCCTGGAAGATGTCCAAATTTACATTCGGAATAGAGTTGGACATAGTCTCTGAGGTTGCCTTCGAAATGCTAGAACCAATTAATATTTTTAACAAAACATCAATGCTGTTTAATACCCCTACCAGAGGGTCCATAATTCATTTAATAATGACCTCCACCAAGCTTATAAAGTGTTTAACACATTATACCCCATTGGCTCATCGTGGGGTCCGTGACAACACCCATTGCTCAAGTCTTTACTACTGGCTTTCGTAGTGGGGCCAGAGTTTTCTTGCCTACCGCCATAGGCAAGGTGTCCTTCTTAGCTTTCCCAGAGGCCTTAGATTTTTTTAGATGGCGGTGGGCAAAGAGTGTCCGTGAATCCCCCCTCCAGAGTAGTGCCAGTGATAGCTTCATCCCTACTTGTGTCCAGACTTGTAAATGCAATGTCTTCCGTTGTTTTATTGTGCTCATGTGCAGTCTCCGTTTGAGTACCATTTTGCAATGCTCTTTGCGTTTCACCCAGTCTCTCCTCCACTGACTCTATTTCACTTGTGATTGCCCCCATCGCAGTGGTTTAAAAGTTAGTGATCTATGAAGTTAGCGGCCTGGCCTTAGTGGTGGTCATAACTGTTTTATGTTTCCCCATCTCCTTACCTTTGTGTCTTACTTTCCCCGATGTTCTAGCTGTGCCAAGGGGCTCTTTCCAGGTGCTCCTATTTCCGTGTTGAATTACCAAGGGCCCTGTCCCAGCCTCGTCTGGTCGTGCGCAGACGGGCCTGCCTTTCGCCCGGTCTTAGCCAGAGCGTGGCTCGGGTACACCTGCGCGCATACCGTGCTGCGGGAGACCGTGAACGCTTAAGTGCGCCGGCTGATGCATAGAAAGCGCACTGGTGCCTCCTGGCGTGAAGACACCTGGGCGTTGAGGTCCGGTTCCCTTGCGCAGGTATGGTGCGCTGTGCTATAGGGTGTGTCAACACCAAAGGGCTCCTGCTAGTGCCCTGGTAAAGTGTGCTGTGCTTTGTGCCAAAAGAGAAAGTCTGTTACGAACTGCTAGAGGCTCCCATAGTTCCTTTTCCAGAGTACCTCTGCTAAGCCAGATTCCCAGGTATTTGACTGGCCGGGCCCTCAGCCCATGTTAATGGATACTCCAGTGTGAATGGCTGTGTGCCATCGGTTAAAAGAAATATGGATTTGAACCAATTGATATGTATCCCTGATATCTCACCAAACCGGATAATCTTGCATATCATGGGATTGAGGTTTTCTTTAGGTTTAAATTCATAGGGAGTGATTTCATCTGCGTATAAAGAAACAACCACCTCCCCCGAGATGTGAAGTCCAGTCCCCTGTTAGCATGATGTTGGTGCAGGCACGCAGCCATGGGTTCCATCGTTATAGCGAAGAGGATAGGGGACAAGGGACCTCCCTGACATGTGCCCCGAGTCATTGGAAAAGGATCCAACTGGAGGTTGTTCATTCTAATTTGTGCAGTGGGAACAGAGTACAGGTGGCGCATCTGTTGTACGTAATTAAAGCGAAGGCCAATCCTAGTCAGGAGAGTAAAAATGTATGTCCACTACAGTGAATCAAATGCCTTAGTGGTGTCTAGGAGGGCGGCTAACTTTGAAACCTGGGGTTCAAGATGATGTAATACTGCAAAGATAGTGTGTAGGTTATTTGCTGTTTAGCGGCCAGGTATGCACGCAAATTTGTCAGGTCTCCAGGTATGCACACAAATTGGTTGCGTCTGAATATAAGGGGGAGAAGCGGTTGCAATCTATTAGCTAGCAGTTTAGCATACATTTTGTTATCAATGTTGATGAGGGATACAGGGCGATATGAATCCCTGATGTTAGGAGGTTACCCTGGTTTGAGAAGTGTTAGTATAACTGCTTCACGCATTGGATGGGTGCAGAACTCTGCTTCTCATCGAATCCTGGTGGACGGCTAGGAGGTGTGGTGCAGTAGTGACACGCAAGCCAAATAAAAGCAGGCTGTCAGCCTGTCCAGTTCCGAGGCCTTGTCTCACGGCAAGCTATGTATCACCCGTATGATGTAGTCAGTGGTAAAGGGTTCATCTAAATATGCACGATGCACCCTATACTGCCACAGTAACTGGATTGTATTTAAATATTAGGTCAGATCAGCAGCCGAGCTGCTGGAAGTGGAATAATGTAATGTAGCATTAAAGTTAGTGAGGAAATCCACTAGGGCATACAGGACTCGCACAGTGTTGCAGTCTACGTCTAATAGCTCAGTAATGGAAGTTGGTGTGCGGAGGCTTAAGTGTGGTTGCCAGGGTTTTACTAGGTCAGTCTGCCTCCCTGCAACGATGAGCCGAATCAGATCTCAGGAAGTGGGTCGCCATGTGGGCCTCTTCACTAAACTCTGGAATTTTCTCCCTGAGGATGGTGATGTGCTCTGGCTTTTTAGTCCGAATATATGGCAGCTCAGTATCCCACATATCACTCTCTAGCTTCATCAAGGATTGTCTGATAGATTTCAGCACTCTTGCTTGTTTAACGGTACATCCCCCTCTAATTACTACTTTGAAAGCCTCCCACAGCAGGTGAGGACACCGAATTTTCATTATGGTCCTCATGTTTTTGATGTGCACTCCATTTGAGCCGCTTCACAGCTGTTCCTTCCAACTACTCGCCCTTAAGAACCGGATTTCATCGAAGTCCTCACATCAGCACGGCTTGTGAGTGAACTTAAAGTTCTTTGTGCTAACCTGCCATACACCACCGTGTTCCCAGGCAAACTGGTTTTGTGGACCCCGCCATCCTTCTTACCTAAAGTTGTGACGCCATTCCCGGTCGGCCAAAACTTCACCTTCCCGGCATTCTATGATCCACCTCACCCCTATAAGAAAGAGGAGAGACTCCATTGCTTTAACCCGAAAAGAGCACTGTGCTCCTAAATCAGGAATAATTCGAGTACGGCCAGAGGGCCACCCGCGACCCTCCTGATCTTCATATCCGGCACCCTGGAGAACAGCAGCACATGACAGCGGATAAACACTCAAAAACCTTTCGAACAGACAATCATTTAACTAAAATGATGTCAAAGAAGGTTCCTTGTACAACTGATCTTTAGATGCACCTTCATTTTAAAGACCTCTTGAACTAAACATGTAAGAATGCAATAAACAAAGTCTAAAGTGTTTTTCATTAACATGCAGAAGCATTTCACCCGAGTACTTGAGATTATATCACTGCATTGAGAGGCATTTATTAGAACTGGTAATTTTCAAACATGAACTTAGAAACATTTGTGCCGCCCCATCCGGACAACCATGCCTTTAGTGACCCAAGAGGCAAGCCATTTGCCAGGTATACCCCCTATGTGGCCTAAGGTATTATAATTGGAACAACATTACAGTTTATTAATCAAACGCAAGAGAAGGTTTTGTACAGCACACATACTGAACTCTTATTTTAAGATTGCCTCCTTTTTCTTCATTACTATATATGAGGACAAGTGAAATAAAACAATTGCCTAGGATCACGCACTTTGGTCAAGTGGGGAAGCCGGGATTGATCCCATATTTTCTGGTATCACCTTATGCAGTACAGCTACAAGATAAGTATCTGTTTTCCACTCAGTTTTACAGCAAATTTTTATGATTTGTCTTTAAGTATTGGGGCATGAGGATAGAGTGTTAAGGTCTGCTACAAATTGGCTTAAAAGCATCCTCCGGAAAGACTATATGCTCATTCTACCAGAGCCAAAATTCTACAGCAGGCAGAGTACCTGTCCTAGACATTCGCAAGGCGGCAGCACTTGCATCCTGCTAAAAGTTCATGAAGTACTATTGTCTGGATAGTTGGGTACGCAGAGAGGGGCATTTTGCCCACTCAGTCTGGTAGGACTTTATGCTTTGAGTCCCTCCACAGACCCACCACCATATATGTACTGCTTTGGTATCTATTCAAAAGGTGAGGAATCTATGGCTAGAAGACTCTACCAGAAGAGCAGGTTTCTTTCTGGTAGAGGCTGGCTGTAGATTCCACAGCGATCCTCCCTGTTCTGTGGCTGTCCTATATCCATTAATAAGATCCCAGGACTAGGAGTCTTCACACTGGTCACATCAATTTGCTTTTGAGGCTGTGCATCAGGGTGCGCCGACAGTCTCAAAAGCAACTGATATCGGCGCGTGGGAATGGTGTCTATATAGTCTCCACATGTCATTTCTGAAGTGGCGTCCCGGTGTAACTGCATGGTGCCATCTTCCAGCGTGCAGAGGTACTGCTGAAATGTTTCAAGATCCAGTCTGACACCTGTGGAATATTGAGGAGGTGAGGGGTCTGCAGCTAGATTGTCTCTACCAGAGAGAGCTTTACAGAAGGAAAGTAACTTCTTGTTCTGTAGTAGGGGAATCTCTGTGATAGTCATAATCTAGTGAATAGTCCCGCCCATGTGCGTGGACCCCGGAGCAATAAAAAATAATCTCTTAAGGTGTCAAATCATGCAGACCTGCATCCACCTTTAAGAGAGAATTTAATTTAAAGACAGATAATGCAGCCTATACCCACAGGCTACACTGTCCAGTACTTCAACTAGAATTCCACCACATCCACAAACAGCACTGCCTGTCCAGCTTTTCTCCACACAGGAAAAAACCCTGCCTCTACCAGCAACAGCCTCTGGAATGATAGAGAGGAAGGAATGGACAGACAAGCCCCATAGGCTGCCATTATGTGGCTGAGAATAGGATACTGTGCCTTTTAAGAAAACTTTCCAGATTTCCAGAACTTCCCAGTATCCCAGAATGCACAGCAGGTCCCTTCTACTTTCAGTTCTTTTTTCCGGCTCCTGCTAGCAGGAGCCTGGAGCATTGAGCTCTCCCTTTTCAAGGGTTATTTGTTACTTTTCAAGTGTTAGAAAGTCCTTTTTAGGTCTCGGCTGCGAAGGCTGCGCTTGCGCAGTCTAGCTCGGAGATTTAATGACTTGGAGAAGAGGGGCTTGAACCCGCCCCTCTTCTCCCCTGTTCTCCATTGGCTGGCCTCTTGAATGCTGGCCAGCCATTGGAGAAGAGGTCAGTCATTCCGATTAGGCCCCGTCCTTTTCGGATCGGGGGGCGTGTTTTTTGCAAGAAGTCTCATTCTCTCCTCCAGCCAATGGCTGGAGGAGAGAAAAGACAAACACGCCCCCGAATCCGAAAATGCCGCTGCCTTTCTCCGAGGCATTTCTTCTTGACCTCGGAGAAAGGCAGTGGTGTGCCTTTTGCTCTGCCTTGTTTTTCCTGAAACGTGTTTTCAAAACGGCTGGAAAAAAGATGCCCGCACGAGATAGAGCGGGTGGCAACAGTGTCATGTCACAGTCCAAGCAGCAATCCTCCCGATATCTCGCGCTGCTACACGCGACACACGAGTAGCTCATTGCTTTTTTTTTTCCAGCTTTGCACGCTGGGACTTGTAGTTTAACCATTCAAGTGGTTAATGTAGGTTGAAGTGAATATAAAACAAGCAACTCATTTCTTGAAACCAAACTTGCAGGACGGGGGCTGCAGCCGCCCAGCTCCTTGCTCCTGGTGATGCCCAGGGCTGCAGGGGCCGAGGCCTCGCGCCTTCCTCCGGGGGCCGGGTGGGGCGGCGCGCTCTGCGTGTTTGCTGTCTGGTGACTCAGCACAGGAAGGCATTAACACCCCCCCCCCCTCCCTAACCCCCCTTTAAGCGCCCCCACCCCTTCCTCTGTCCTTCCCCGCCGCCCCCGCTGCCAGGAAGGGAGACAGGGAATGTCTGCGGAGGTAGGAGAGGCGCGCGCGTGCCCGGTCGGTGCCTCTTGGACGGTGGGGTGGGGGGGACGTGTGGTGGTAACATCGACAGGCTGCTCTCGCCTGGACACTGAAAGCGGCGCCCGTCATCGGATACATGTTTGTGTGGTGTGGGAGGAGGGGTGGTGACGGTCTGTGTCGTGTCCACGTTGAAAATGTCATTCACAGCCCGTCCCGCCCGTGTTGTTGTTTCTCCTGTATTTGCAAGTTTTTCCACGTTGCACAACTGGTTCTTGGTGACTGGTAATTGTATTTGTCGTTTCCACATGTAATTTGCCTTCATGTGTGTTGTCTGTTTTTATTGACTGCCGGGTATCGGGCCACATTCTTTCCCTATATGTGTCCTCAGTTTGTTTCTAGTCATTTCGTGTAAGCACTTGTCTTTGCCCTGCTTGCGTGTGCCTCTTCCCAGTACTGTTGGGTATCCTATGTATAGGCGATGCATGCACTGCACGAGGAGACGCACTGAGCTACAGGGAGGGTGCAATGTCATATTATGCAGGTGTAATTTTATAAGTGTGGGCATTCCCACGTACTACAATGCCCCCTACTGTTTCTGTACAGTGGGTTTCTGTACTTTACAGGCAGCAGCCTCTCCGTGTGTCCCCCGGTGTTCTTTAGACCCTTTTCTGTACTCGTCTGTGTCCATATAATATTCCTGTGAAGTGTATGCCTGTATATTTTTCATCCTATTGCATGGGTATTTCATGTTTGTCCCTATGCTGTCTCCTCTTTTGGATAGTCTTCAGTTACAATGCAACGGTCTCGGCATTGTTAAAGTTAGAGCTATTGGCATTGCTCATGACATTATTTTTGTTTGTTTTTGTTTTCAACAATGCCGTTTATTTAAATGTTTTAAAAGCAAAAACATAAACAAAAATAATGTCCTAAGCAATGCCAATAGCTCTAACTTTACCAATGCCGAGACCATTGCATTGTAAATGCTTGTTCCTTCTGGTGTTATCAGAATGACTGGCTTGTTCGACAAGTGTCCTGATTGTGGAAGAAAAAAGGCTAAGTCAGACACACACAGGGTGTGCATCGTCTGCCTTCCCCAGTCCCACGTGCCTGAGGAGTGTGAGATCTGCCGCTCTTTTTCAGCCAGGACCCTGAGAGAGAGGAAGAAGATCAGGCTCCAGGTCCTGGAGGACAGAAGGCTGAAGGCACGAGGTGGGTCTGGAGGGGCTGATTCTGCCCATGCTGAGGCCTCTGGGGGGCTCCCCAGGGGCAGGAAGACCAGCAAGCATCTCCACTCCCCGTCGATGTCGAGGGCGTCGACGGCGGCATCGAGGGGCATGACTACGGTCTGTTCGCCATCTCCCCAGGGCTCTGGGGAGAAGCAGCGTCGACGTTCGACGTCGAAGGAGCTGAACAGGCCGCCGTCGACGACATCGGCATCTTCTGCGACGACGCCATCGACGGCGAGATCAGGCCCGGCGTCGGCGCTCGCCGTCGAAGGGGGAGCGCCGCTTGCGGTCGGCGAAGAGGCGGCGGTCGCCGTCGAAGCAATCCACGTCATGGAGATCGACGTCGAGGACACGCTCGACGTCTAGGACACGCTCGACGTCGAGGACACGCTCGACGGAGGTCGACGCCACGGAGGTCGACGCCACGGAGGCGGCCGACGTCGAAGACGCTCGACGTCACGGAGGTCGACGCCACGGAGGCGGCCGACGTCGAGAGGACGTTCGACGTCACGGAGGTCGACGTCACGGAGGCGGCCGACGTCGAGAAGACGTTCGACGTCACGGAGGCGGCTGACGTCGAGAAGACGCTCGACGTCGAGGCGGTCGACGTCGAGAAGACGCTCGACGTCGAGGCGGTCGACGTCGAGAAGACGCTCGACGTCGAGGCGGTCGACGTCGAGAAGACGCTCGACGTCGAGGCGGTCGACGTCGAGACGGTGCAGGGGGAGCCCTGACGCCAGGAGTAAGAGGGGAACGGAGTCGCCGGGATCGGGGTACTCCGTGGTGTATACACCCCCTCGGAACCCTAGGCCATCACCACCTCCGCCACCACGGCCACCGACAACACCACCGCCACTGCCACCACGGCCGGCATCACCACCTCCCCCTCCGCTTCCTATACCACCTCGCACTCCGTTGGGGCCGCCTGCAGTTCCACCGAGGTCGGTCTCCCTGCCCAGGTATCCGACTCCGCCGCAGGGGACGCTGAGGCCGCGTCACCCACGGTCGCCGGGCCCGGCTAGACCGTCGGACAGGCCGAAGCCGAGGAGGCCGCGCTCCCGCTCCGTCAGGAGAAGGTGGTCGCGGAGCCATAGGAGGTCGTCGTCGTCGACATCGGGACGGCGCCATAGGAGGCACAGGTCCAGGTCACGCACACGGTTCTCGGCCAGGGACTTCTCGCCGACGCTGTCGGACTCACCGGGGACTAGGGTGTCTCCGGTGGATGATCTGATCTCCTTCCAGGAGGTGCTGCTGCGGGGGGCGGCCAAGTTGGGCATCTCGGTGACGGTACCGACGCCCACGACGTCCGTGATATTCGAGACTCTACACAAAAAACACCTGTCTCGCCCTCTGCTGATTCTAGTGCCGGGACTGGTGGAACACGCGTTGGAGTTGTTCCTCACCCCCGCGGTGACGAAATCCGCTCCCTCAAGGCTCATGAAAAAGTATCGGGCCCCGGTCTCGGACCCTGCTTTTTTACGGATGGACCCGAAGCCGGACTCTGTCATCGTGACGGCGGCAAGGAAGCAGCATGCGACTGCACCTTCATCGACGGTCCCGCACGACAAGGAAAGCCGCTGGCTGGACTCTGCGGGCAAGAAGGTGTGTGGGACCGCGTCTACCACCATGAAGGCGGCAAGCGCGGGGGCGCTGTTGGGGCGTTACGACCGGGCCCTGTGGGAGTCCATCCAACAGTATGCGGACCAGCTGCCCCGGGACCGGAAGGAGGACTTCCTGGAAACGGTGCGAGAGGGCATGCTGGTTTCGAACCAGGTCATCAGTGCGGCAGCAGATGTCTCCTTGTTGGCGGCGCACTCCTACTGTCATGGTGTCCATCAGAGGCGTCACTCTTGGCTGCGCCTGACGTCGCTCAAGCCAGAGGCTCAGCACAGAGTAGCCAATCTGCCCTTCTCGGTGGAAACCCTGTTTGGAAAACATGCGGATGATGAGATGGCCCGCATGAAGGCGGAGGCGGAGACCCTGACGGCTGTCTGGTTGGAGAAGGCCGAGAAGAAGCGTACGTTCCAGAGGCGGTTCGGGTCTACGGGCAGAGGGCATGGGCAGGGTTCGGGACAGCAGCAGCACCAACAGCAGCAGTTCCGGAAGCCCTTCCAGAAACGCCAGAGGGGTAGAGGAGGCCAGCAGGCTGCTACCACTACCAAGGGCCTGGCCGGGTCTCGGCCCTGCGCGACTACTTCCCCCTCAACCGTTACCCATTCCAGTGGGGGGAAGCATTCAACTTTTTCCGGCAGAGTGGAGAAAAATTACTCAGGACAAGTGGGTGCTGAATATTGTTTGCAATGGATACAGTCTTCGGTTTATCAGCCCGCCTCCAGCGATTCCGCCGGTAAGCTCTCAGTTTCAGCTGCGAGAGCTCCAGGCGGAGGCAGACATCTTGTTGAGCAAAAAGGCGGTAGAAGAGGTACCTCTGTCTCAAAGGGGAAGAGGTCTGTACTCTCGGTTCTTCCTCGTTCGCAAGAAGGACAAGAACAAGTTCAGGCCCATTCTGGATTTGCGACAGGCAAACAAATGGATTCGCAGAGAGACGTTTTGCATGCTATCGTTGCATCAGATTTACCCTCCACTGCAACGGGGAGACTGGCTCTGTGCCATAGATCTACAGGATGCGTACTTCCATATGCCCATCGCACGGAAGCACAGGAAGTTCCTGCGATTCCAAGTCGGCGCCAATCACTAGCAATACACAGTACTGCCATTCGGGCTAAAGTCTGCGCCCAGGACCTTCTCGAAGTGCATGGCGGTGGTGGCGGCACACCTGCGGAGGAACAAGGTGTTTGTCTACCCGTATCTGGACGATTGGCTGATCAAGGCATCATCCTTCTCGGAAGCGCAAGAACACTTCCGGTGGACGTGCGCTCTCTTGCACAAGCTGGGGTTGCACGTCAACATGTCCAAATCGGTCCCGACTCCGGTCCAGTGCATACAGTACCTGAGAGCCTCCATCGATACGCGGTCAGCAAGCGTGTCTCCTTCGGAGGAGAGACGGTTATCACTCCTTCGGAAGGCTCAGGACCTCAGGACTGCTCCATCGACGACAGTGAGGAAGGTGTCTTCGCTGCTGGGATCGATGGCCTCCTGTATCTTCCTCACGCACGGCTGCACATGAGACCACTGCAGGAGTGCTTGGAGGATCAGTGGGATCAAAAGACAGGTTCTTGGGACGACAAGATACGGCTGTCTCTACATGCTCTTCAGTCTCTGAAGTGGGTGTGTTTGGCAGAAAACCTCCTCAGGGGAGTTCCCTTCCACAAGGACATTCCCGCGAAGAGTGTCGTGACGGATGCGTCTCTCCAAGGCTGGGGAGCGCATTCCGGGGACTTGCAGATTCAGGGAACGTGGTCCCAGTTGGAGTCGACGTACCACATCAATTTCCTGGAACTCAGAGCTGTCTTCCTGGCACTGAAGGCCTTCCTGCCGTCCTTCCAGACCAACTCGCTGCTGATACAGACGGACAATACAACCACTATGTATTACCTAAACAAGCAGGGGGGGTCGAGATCGCGCACTCTGTCGCAGGAGGCGCAGGCGATCTGGCACTGGCTTCTGGCCAGAGGACTGACGATTACGGCCACGCATCTGCCAGGGGTACAGAATGCTCAGGCAGACTCACTGAGCAGACTGATTCAGGAAAACCACGAATGGGTCATAAACGAAGTACTAGGAGAAGTCTTCGCTAGGTGGGGGACTCCAGACGTAGATCTGTTCGCCACCGCCGAAAACAGCAAATGCCGAGACTTCGCATCCAGGTACTACCAGCGGGGGACGCTGGGAAATGCGTTACGGATCGATTGGTCGAACAGCTTTCTGTACGCTTTTCCACCCCTTCCCCTGATTCCGGCAGTGCTCATCAAGCTGTCCCAGTCCAGGGCGCGGATGATCCTGATCGCCCCGGAATGGCCCAGACAGTGGTGGTTCACGGACCTACTTCACCGGTCTCTCCTTCCTCACATACGGTTGCCGTGCAGGCCGGACCTTCTCACGAAGTTCGGGGGGCGGATGGTGCACCCCAACCTCTCGTCTTTGAGTTTGGCGGCATGGCTCCTGAAATAGTGCAATATGGCCATCTGAATCTGCCAGAAGATTGTATGGACATACTGAAGGAGTCTAAACGGCCTTCCACTAGGACGTCTTATGCCTATAAGTGGAAGAGGTTCTGTATCTGGTGTAAGTCCAAGAACTTTGATCCCACGACCTGTAAGGAAGATGTCATCCTTCCGTACCTTTTGCATTTGGCGCAGTCTGGCCTTAATTTCCATTCCATTAAGGTTCATCTGGCTGCTTTGACTGCTTACAGGAAATGCCCTTCACAGACTTCCTTCTTTCAGATCCCTGTGATCAAGGATTTTTTGGAAGGCTTGAAGAAAGTGTTTCCTCCTGTCAGACTTCCCTCGCCTTCCTGGGACTTGAATGTGGTGCTGTCCAGACTGATGAAGGAGCCTTTTGAACCCATTCACAAGGCTTCATTGCAGCACCTATCCTGGAAGGCGGCGTTCCTAGTGGCCATTACATCGGCCCGCAGGGTGAGTGAACTTCAGGCATTATGTTGTCAAGAACCTTATACTGTATTTCATGCTGCTAAGGTTGTGATGCGTACTCACCCTAAATTTCTTCCTAAGGTTATCTCTGATTTTCATGTCAACCAGACCATAACTTTGCCTACGTTCTTTCAGAATCCCTCTTCGCCAGCGGAAAGGTCTCTCCATTCCCTGGATGTTCGGAGGGTGTTGAAATTTTATCTGGATAAGACCAAGGATATTCGTAGGTCGGACCAATTGTTTGTTAATTATGGATCAGTCGGGACCGGTCTCGCGACCTCTAAGCAGTCCATTTCTCTGTGGATTGTGTCCTGCATACAATTGTGTTATCAAAAGGCTAATAAGACCTTAGGGGGTAAACCTAAGACTCATTCCACCAGGGGCAAAGCTGCCACGACGGCTTTGCTGCGTAATGTTCCGATTGCAGAAATCTGCAAGGCGGCCACTTGGAAGTCGGTCCATACCTTTGCTGCGCATTACTGTCTGGACTCGGATGCCAGGGCAGATGCTCAGGTTGGGCAGGCTTCGCTGCGAAATTTGTTCGCACAGTAGTGGTATTGTCTTGTGTGTTCTCCACCACCGTTGTTGTATGGGGATGGGCTTGCCATTCTATTCACTAGATTATGACTATACACAGAGATCCCCTACTACAGAAGGAGTAGTTTCTTTTCTGTAACTCCAGTTCTGTAGTAGGGGTATCTCTGTGATAGTCATAAGCGCCCGCCCTGCTCCCCGGTGGAGAGATAATTCTTCATGTGAGGAATGCTACAGGTCTGCCGTGCTACGCCTTCAAAAAGAACTAAAAGTAGAAGGGACCTGCTGTGCATTCTGGGATACTGGGAAAGTTCTGGAAATCTGGAATGTTTTCTTAAAGGCACAGTATCCTGTTCTCAGCCACATAATGGCAGCCTATGGGGCTTGTCTGTCCATTCCTTCCTCTCTATCATTCCAGAGGCTGTTGCTGGTAGAGGCAGGGTTTTTTTCCTGTGTGGAGAAAAGCTGGACAGGCAGTGCTGTTTGTGGATGTTGGTGGAATTCTAGTTGAAGTACTGGACAGTGTAGCCTGTGGGTATAGGCTGCATTATCTGTCTTTAAGTTAAATTCTCTCTTAAAGGTGGATGCAGGTCTGCATGAATCTGAAAGAAACACGTTAGTTAGATTCCTCACCTTAGAATATCCCCAGGCGTCAGACTGGATCCGGGAGATTTTTCGTCAGCAATACCCCTTGCGCGTCGCTAGGCGTCATCTGCGGCTCCGCGTCCGTCGTCGGTGTCGTGCGCCGGAATGACGTCGTCGGAGTACTTAGACGCCGCCCCCGCGCGCTGACGTCAGTTCTTCTTTTTTCCGCGCCAGTAAGCGCAGATCCGGGAGAGCTACCCCTTTAGTCAATTTTTGACTAGCTTTTTGATCCTTTTTGATCCTGTCAATCGACTCCGGTGCCGGTAGGATGCCTGGTTTTAAAGCCTGTGCTGACTGTAACCACCTGATGTCGGTTACGGACCATCACCGCCGGTCCCTGTACTGTTTGGGCCTCGACCACGACGCGGAGTCGTGTTCCGACTGCAAGGCCCTGACCTCGAAGGCTAGACGGGAGCGGTCCCATAAGCTTCTCGAGATCCGCCACTCTGCTCCGCGCGTCGCTCGATCCCGGTCCAGGAGGAGGTCCAAGGATCGGTCGCGGAGCCGCAGCCGACGTCACCATCGGTCGTCGGGATCCAAGTCTTCGGGTAAGTCGAAGCATTCCAAGAAGTCCAAGAGGCGACATCGCTCTTCGGACTCCCCTCGCCGGTCGCGCGACTCGGCCGAGGGTCAGGGTGGTTCCACCCCCGCGGCTCTGGCGGAGCCGCAGGCGCCGCGCACGTCCCCATACCCTCCGGTCCCTGGGACTAACGCGACGCCGGCGGAAGTCAGTGCCTTCCTCTCGGCCATGAGGAACCTGGCTCCGCCGTCGGCGCCCGCTGGTGCGCCTTCGGGCCCCGCGGACCCGACTGGGCTGCCTTGCCTGCCGGTGGCTCCGGCCCCGGCGCCGTTGACGGCTCCGGCCTCGATGCCGCAAGCGCCCGAGGGACCCGTTCTCGAGTCCCCATCGACGCCGGTCGACCTCGTCACGCCTCCTCCGCCGGCGTAGACACCGGTACCACCCCCGACGCCGTCGTCGACTCCGCTCGACGTCGTGCCCCAGTTCAGTCCCGCTCCGGGCCCGGTGCCGGTCCGGCGTCGATGGACGCCGCTAGAGACACATTTTGTCTACCGCCCGGCTCCGTTACTTTCTCCTCTACACCAGGAGTCGGATGATGGGGACTACTGGGAGGGATCCGAGGATCCTATGGCCGCTCAGGCCCAACTGTCCCAGGACTGGGCAGATGAACTGGGGCAGGCCAGTGGTCTGGATACCTCGCCAGACACTGGATTCATCTCTCCTCCGACTGTGGCTTCGGAGGAGGGTGCTGCTTTCTCCGTGGTACTGCTCAAGGCGGCCGCAGCCCTTGGGCTCGAGCTACCTGCCGTGGCTGTGAGGACGAACGTCCTCACTGAGGTGCTTCAGTCTGCAGCAAGCTCCACTGAGCCTCTGCTGCCGTTCAATGAGGCCCTCACTGATGTTCTACAGGGCACCTGGTCCAAGCCCTCCACAGTTCCTCCTGTGGACAGGAACGTCGCCAGGCGCCACCGCCCTGCTCCGGGCGACCCCAGTTTTCTGTCCCAACACCCTACCCCTGAGAGCCTGGTTATCCAGGCCTCCACCTCCCAATCCTCTTTCCCGACCGCCCCGCCGGTCCGGGATTCCAAGAGACTAGAGCAGTTTGGCAAGAAGCTGTTCTCTTCCCTTAGTTTGGGCCTGCGGTCTTTGAACACCGCTTGTCTCTTGGACCGTTATTCCCACTCTCTGTGGGATGCGGTGGAGGACGCGCTGCCCCTGTGTCAGGAGGAGGTCCGGACACGACTTACCCAGGCTCTGGCCGATGGGAGGGATGCCGCGCGACATGCTATAAGATGTGGGCTTGACACCACGGACTCGCTGGGTAGGGCCATTTCTACCTCGGTGGCGCTTCGACGTCACGCCTGGCTGCGGTCCACGTCCTTTTCGGGTGATGTCCAGATCTCTCTCATGGACATGCCCTTTGATGGCACTCGCCTTTTTGGCGAGAAAGCGGACAGTGCGCTGAATCGCTTTAAGGACTCCCGGGCTACGGCCAAGTCCTTGGGTCTCTCGGCCCCGCGGTCGCAAACTTCCGCCTTTCGCCCCTTTCGTGGCCAAGGAAGGGGTGCCTCCTCACGTACGCCTAGCCACCAGCCGCAGAACCAACCTGCGCGCGGTCGCGGACTTGGTTTCCGCCGAGGCGGTTCTGGAGGACGACTAGGTCAGTCCACATCCACTCCGGCAGCATCCGCCTCCAAACCTTCCTAGTCCGAGCTTTCAGGCCCTTTCCACGCCAGTGGGCGGCAGAGTTCGCCATCACCTGCTCCACTGGCGGTCCATCACATCGGACAGGTGGGTGCTGCAAATCGTCCGAAGGGGCTACTCCCTCCCCTTCGAGACGACCCCTCCAGCCATGCCACCGCAGCACCACCGTATCTCGGGGGATCATTTGACTCTTCTCCATGAGGAAGTTTCGGCCCTCTTGGCCAAGGGGGCCGTCGAGCGCGTTCCGAGTCCAGAAGTAGGTCGTGGTTGTTATTCCCACTACTTTCTGGTTCCCAAGAAGGGCAAAGGGGGCCTACGCCCTATCTTGGACCTCCGGAACGTCAATGCCTTCCTCCGGAAGGAAAGGTTCAAAATGTTGACTTTGGCTCAGGTTCTAGCTGCCCTAGACCCCGGAGACTGGATGGTAGCGTTGGACTTGCAGGACGCATACTTCCACATCCCCGTCCTGCCGGCCCACCGGCGGTTCACGGTGGGCCAAGAGCACTTTCAGTTTACCGTGCTCCCCTTCGGCCTCACCAGTGCCCCTCGGGTGTTCACGAAAGTGATGGCGGTGGTCGCAGCTCATCTGCGCAGATCAGGGGTTCCAGTCTTCCCCTATCTCGACGACTGGTTGTTGAAGGCGGGCTCGCCCCAGGCAGTCGTCTCCCACCTCCAGACTACGGCGGATCTCCTGCATTTGCTGGGGTTTTCCATCAACGTGCCGAAGTCACACCTGAGCCCCTCTCAGAAGCTCCTTTTCATCGGAGCGGTTCTCGATTCGGCGCAGTTCCGGGTCTATCCACCGGAACAGCGGGTCCGGGATATACAGGCCCTAATTCCCATCTTTCGGCCTCTATCCTGGGTTTCGGTCAGGCTAGTGTTGCGGCTTCTGGGGCTGATGGCCTCCTGCATCCTACTAGTGCATCACGCCAGGCGGCGCATGCGGGCTCTGCAGTGGGACCTGAAGTTTCAGTGAGCCCAGCATCACGGCAACCTGTCCGACCATGTCTTGATCTCGGAGGGCACTGCACAACAGTTGCAGTGGTGGCTCACGGACCGCGATTGGGTCATGGGCAGAAGCCTCTCCCTTCCCCAACCGGAGCATGTCGTAGTGACTGATGCGTCCCTCCTGGGATGGGGTGGCCATATGGGAGAGGCGGAGATCAGAGGCCTCTGGTCTCCGGCGGAATCCCGTCTCCATCAACCTGTTGGAGTTGAGAGCGATCCGACTTGCACTGAAAGCCTTCCTTCCCTCTGTCAGGGGAAGTGTCGTGCAGGTGTTCACGGACAACACCACCGCCATGTGGTATTGCAACAAACAGGGCGGGTGGGGTCGTGGACCCTTTGTCAGGAGGCTCTGCGCCTCTGGACATGGCTGGAACGCCAGGGCGTCACCCTGGTGGTTCAACATCTGGCGGGCTCTCTGAACGCCAGAGCAGACGAACTCAGCCGCCGGTGCATGATGGATCACGAATGGCGTCTGAACTCCGAAGTGGCACAAGGTCTCTTTCAGCAGTGGGGAGAGCCTTGGTTAGATCTATTCGCCACGGAAGAGAACGCGCAATGTCAGCAGTTCTGCGCGTTGGAATTTCCAAGGCGGCACTCGCTCGGCGACGCTTTTCGTCACGAGTGGAGTTGCGGTCTGTTGTACGCCTTTCCGCCTATACCACTTCTGCCCAGAGTGCTGAAGAAGATCAGGCACGACCGGGCCCAAGTCATCTTGGTGGCTCCGGATTGGGCACGAAGGTACTGGTATCCCGAGCTACTCAGTATGTTGACCGATCCTCCGATACGTCTGCCCCTTCGGGAGGATCTTCTGTCGCAGCAGCAGGGGACGGTCCTCCACCCGAACCTGTCCAGCCTCCACCTCCATGCGTGGAGATTGAGCGGCGGCAGTTGATGCCATTTGACTTGCCTCCTGAAGTCTGTGATCTCATTCTGGCAGCCAGGCGTCCCTCCACAAAGACGGTATACGCCTGCCGGTGGAACAAATTTGTGGCATGTTGCACAGCAAAGGCTGTGGATCCCCTTTCAGCCCCTCTTTCTGAGGTTCTCCTCTTTCTTCTTTCTTTGGCCCGGCAGGGCTCTGCCCTGGGCACCCTGAAAGGTTATCTTGCTGCCATCTCTGCCTTCTTGCGGCTTCCTGATCAGCCTTCTCTTTTCAAGTCCCCTGTAGTTACACGCTTTCTAAAGGGCATTACTCACACGTTCCCTCCTGTCCCTTTTGTAATGCCTCAGTGGGACTTGAATCTTGTTCTCACATTTCTGATGTGTGCTCCCTTTGAGCCTCTTCATAATTGTCCTCTTCGTCTGCTGACGCTTAAGACTGCTTTTCTGGTAGCCCTCACCTCGGCTAGACGGGTGAGTGAGCTCCAGGCTTTATCTTCAAAACCTCCTTTTCTCTCTGTTCATCCGGACAAGGTTGTCCTTCGGCCTCGTCCCTCCTTTCTTCCGAAAGTGGTGACTCCATTTTATCTTGGGCAGTCTGTCACCTTGCCCACCTTCTTTCCGCCTCCGCATCCTTCCAAAGAGGTAGAGAGGCTCCACCGTCTGGACCCAAAACGTGCGCTCTCCTTTTATCTGGACCGCACAAAGCAGTTCCGGGTGGACGACCAACCTTTTGTTGGATACGTGGGTGCTAAGAAGGGGAAAGCGGTGCACAAACGGACCATCTCTCGGTGGGTCGTTTTGTGCATCAAAATTTGTTACTCCTTGGCAAAAAAGGACCCTCCTGTTGGGCTGCGCGCCCACTCCACTCGGGCCACAGCGGCTACTACTGCTTTGGGACGGGGTGTCCCTTTGCAGGACATCTGTCAGGCGGCGACGTGGGCTTCGCTACACACGTTTGCCAGGCATTATTGCCTTGACAGCCAAGTCCGAAGGGATGGCTTCTTTGGCCGTTCTGTCCTCCAGGACTTACTGGTGTGATCTTGGTTCGCAGACCCACCACCTGGGATGGTATTGCTTGGGTATCTATTCTAAGGTGAGGAATCTAACTAACGTGTTTCTTTCAGATGAACAAGTTACTTACCTTCGATAACGATGTATCTGTAAGAAACATTAGTTAGTTAGATTCCTCACCGACCCACCCATCCTCCCCGTTCTGCGAACTGACATCTAGGGTTAAGGTTATCCTTTTCAGGCCCCTAGATTTTATTTTTGGCAACAGTGTCGGTCTTTGCATGGCTCTGCGTTCCTGGCGCGGAAAGCTATGTACAAGAACTGACGTCAGCGCGCGAGGGCGGCGTCTAAGTACTCCGACGTCATTCCGGCGCACGACGCCGACGACGGACGCGGAGCCGCAGACGACGCCTAGCGACGCGCAAGGGGTATTGCTGACGAAAAATCTTCCGGATCCAGTCTGACGCCTGGGGATATTCTAAGGTGAGGAATCTAACTAACTAATGTTTCTTACAGATACATCGTTACCGAAGGTAAGTAACTTGTTCTTTGACACCTTAAGAGATTATTTTTTTATTGCTCCGGGGTCCACGCACATGGGCGGGACTATTCACTAGATTATGACTATCACAGAGATACCCCTACTACAGAACTGGAGTTACAGAAAATAAACTACTCCTTAATTATGATGTAATCCACCCCTGAAGCCCTCATATAATACATAAAATATAAGCAACACTAAGGCATACAATTGCTCCGATGTACACATCTGTTAATAATTTCTTTGGTTGCTTGACATTGGTGAGACAAGTTTGTTTCTCCTTCTTTACCTCTCTAAAGCCTTTGATGCTTAATGCCATCATATACTTCTGGACACTCTCCCTTCCTCCCTCTCTTACCCCTTTCTATTTGGAACTTCTAGAGCATGTCCTGAAAGAGTGCTTAGCACACCAGTGGAATCAGTCGCAGGATTAATTAATGGATCTGGTGTTGGTAGACAGCCATACTCCTCACTCTCTGCAGTGGTGGAACCCATGAAACTTTTCAAAAGGACAGCCTATCATCGACCCTATTCCTCAGATTGTGCTCACAGCAGATTGATCTCTGACAGGTTGGGGTGCTCATCTCCAAGATTACACAATACAAGGCCTGTGGAGCAACAAACACAAAAGCCTCCACGTCAACTATCTAGAGCTTCTAGCCGTTTTTCTAGCACTCAAAGCTTTTCAAACTCAACTTATAGGCAAAATTGTCCTTGTCCGAACAGATAACATGACAGCAATGTATTCTGTGCAAAATCAGGGGGGAGACACACTCTCCAACTGTCAAGACTCACTCGAGCCATTTGGAATTGGGCAATCCATCACAGCAGAAAACACAAAATGCCCAACCTTTGGCTCCAGGTTCCCACACCCACTCTCAAAGGGCTATGCCCTATGGATGAACTGGTCAGGGATATTTGCCTATGCTTTTCTGCCTCTCCTGCTCATTCCGTGTCTGGTTCAGAAGCTCAGACAAACATCTCTGACATTAATTCTAGTAGCTTCCACATGGGCCCGTCAGCCATGGTACACCACTCCGTTGGAGCTGTCACTAGTTCCACATCAAAAGCTACACCTCACCTCCCGTCTCCTCACACAGAACCATGGAGAAATGGGACATCCAAATCCCAAGAACTAAACCTAGTGATCGCTTGGACACTGCTTACTCATCCACAGGTCCAGCCCATCACCAAAGCTTGGCTCAAGCCCCAAGCATACAGCTTTACCTGCTATATGTCTCACATACATGCCACACTGATTCTTACTTCTTCGCATGATACATTGATTGATTGCTGAGGGCTTCCAGGACCATGTTTACATTGGCTGCCTGCGGACCCACAGCTGCTCTAATTTGGCCTTGCTCACTACACCCCATGTAGAAGCAATCTCTCTATTAAAGGACTTTATTTTCCCTT
Source organism: Triturus cristatus (assembly GCF_964204655.1). NCBI lineage: Eukaryota > Metazoa > Chordata > Amphibia > Caudata > Salamandridae > Triturus > Triturus cristatus. The sequence continues at coordinate 123,666,533 of NC_140583.1, forward strand.
AGCACCAGTGGAAGCTTCTGGCTTGAGCCCCTTGACTCTTGCTGCACACTTTTGCATGCTAATGACATCTGCTGGGGTCATGGATAAGTACCACCTGTTGATCATGTGTTTTAGGTGGTCAGTGGAACACTCAGAGTGGAAGCTGGGTGCTCGCCATTAGCTACTGCTTGGTGTTGACGCACTTTCTGTCTGTAGGTTCACCCATGTCAAATCCCGAGAGCACACTGCTTCAGCGCCTTCGTGTTTTTCGAGGCATATGAGCTGCAGATTACACACTGTGCATAGATAGTCATCTGGTGTTGGGCCCGGATGTTACAGTTGTTTTTCCTTTGGAAAGTCTTTGGAAGTCGCGAGGTATGTGACGACTCCTTTGGATCATATTGCACATGGGCTTCGGCTCCATCTTCAGATTGTTTTTTTCCGTCATCGGGCTCGGATGTGTTCTTCGCGCTCCAGTTCGCAACCATTCCAGTTTTCCTGTTCGGCGCGCAATCCTCCCCCCTTCGACGGTATTTTCTCGATCGCGTTCTCCAACACTCAACGCGACTCAACAATGTAAGTCTTCGGTTCCGGTCGTCGACGAATGCCTTCGGGCCTACCTGGGCTCCGGTCCTGGCTGATGGAAAGGACTCCATTTAAGAAGTGTCCTCTATGTGGGTCGAAGTTTCCCCACACAGATCTCCATGAGGTGTGCAACCTCTGCCTCTCCCCAGAACATGAGGCAAGAGACTGTCCAGCTTGCGCCTCCTTCCGATCGAAGAAGATCCGGGACCGACGAGCAAGGAGAACAATGGCTCACTCGTCTACTTCGATCCCAGACGACATCTTTGAAGAAGGCCCGGAATAGCACACCGAAGAAGGCCTAGTCAGCGCCTCCGAAGCTGACGACTCCGACGTCGAGGACATCACTCCGGCACAGAGGGGCGGGAGTACAGACGTCGACCCCGACCCTAAACCCCCCTCCACGCCATTGAAAAAAGGCTTCGGTCACGCCTTCGCCTTCAGGCCTAGGTATGCACCAAAAGACTGCTTCCCATACCTCGCTTTCGGGCCCAGTTGAGAAGCCCATCAAGCCTTCAGGCACCTCGGCCTCGAGCCAGCCTACCCTCGGTGCCGAGAAAACCTCATCGGCACCGACACCAAGAAAGGAAACGCTCCTTTCCTCGTCTGCGCCGAGCTTGACACCGAAGCTCTCGCCGCCGAAGACTAGCACCGGCTCCTCTGCACCGATAACACCCTCGGAGCCGAGCAAGAAGCCAAAAACCCCTCGACTCCCAGACCTCGAAGCCGAAAGCCACCTTGGAACCGAGGAAGTCAAAAGACACTGCTAAGCTCCATGGTTCGAAACCAAGAACCAGTGCCGAATCGACGCCGAAAGAACCCACGGCTCCGACCCCATCGGCACCGAAGGATCTGCCCCTTACAGACAAACTTTTTCGACCCGATCCTTACCATAAAACCCTCGTAAAGACTGGGCATTTGTCACTTAGCACCAGAAAAGATCACTGGACAAGCCTGCACCTGCTCCACCACCAAAAATGAGACTTTGCCACCTCCCCTTTGAGGAATCCTCCTCCTTCCTCCTTCCCCCCCCCCCCTCTTCCACCCCCCCCCCCTCTCCCCCTTCCCCAGAGGACACCATGGGCTTTAACCAGCTACTCCATAGGGCTGCCCACTACCACGGGGTTGATCTCCACACGGACCCCGTAGAGGAGGACTTCCTCTTAGATACATTCGACACTACGCAGAGGTCCACCTCAATTCTGCCGATGCTTAAGGGCATTCTTAAGCACGCACCAGAGGTTTTTAAAGACCCAGTTAGAGCCAGGGTCATTAACCCACAAATTAAAGTATAAAGCCGCCCCAACAGACCCACCCTATATTAAAGGCCTGCACCACTAGACTCCCTCGTAGTCTCCAATGCCAGGAAACGTGCCAATTCCCTAACGTCAGGTGAAGCTCCACCGCCAGATAAGGAGTCTAAACTCCCAGACGCCTCTGGCAAACGTCTGGCGTATCTGTGAGAAAGTGGCTCTGTATATACTGTTCCCAAGTAGGTACAGGGTGTACAGAGTCCACAGTCCCCAGAGGTTTGGCAGAGGCTAAAGTTGGATATAACCTTACTCTCTAAAGTGGTAGCTTGGTCGAGCAGTAAGGCAGTATCAGAGGACAGTGTAAAGCATTTGTTGCACACTCAGTCAGCAAATGGTCTCACACAGTCAATAACTGAACTCTAGGCCAATGGTTTATATATAAAAAATATATGCTTGTTTTATTTTAGAACCAACAATAGGTATTAAAATATACTTTCTCTGAATGAGATGCTTTATATAAATACTTTTGCAATATGCAATCGACTTTTGTAGAAAGTTACAAGTGGTTGCAATGGGCAACACAATTTTAAACACAATTTTAAACACAATCATGCATAGAGTTCAATGGAAGTTTCAAGTTATTTATAATAGATAACTTTTGGGATTCCAGGACTGGATCCTAGATTCAGTCCTGGGTCAGTACTTGGAAACAAGTGATTAAAATCGACTTAGTTACTGTTATGATTTTTAGACAATATTTTGCTATTTTAAAAGTTGACACTTCGAAAATATTTCATAGAAAACAGTCAATGATTCCCTATAGAAGAAAATTCAAGTTGCAGGTATAGTATGTTCTCGTTACTTGGGACCTTTATCCAAAACAGGTAAGTAATTACTTTTTCACAATTTATATGATTTTTAAAGAATATTTAAAGTTTGCAGAAATCGACAGAATAAATTTCACAGAAAAACAGTCAATGGTTTCCTATGTAAAAAAAATTGGGTTACTGGTAAGTACGGTTGTGAATATTTTTCAGTCAGTGCTGGGTACCAAGATCCAGCACTGGGAGCTCACCTAATAGCAGGTGAGTGTTTTCATTTTCGTTACTCGGCTGATTATTTGTGAATATTTTAAGTTTTGAAAAGTCCACACTTAGAAGAAATTTCAGGAAAAACCAGTCAATGTTACCCTTATCGGCTTTAAGGTAAGTACTCGACTGGCAGAGTTAAGGTTCTGGGTATAGACTCGGGGGTCTCCCAGGGTCAGGTAGGTACAGTTGTTACACCCTCAGCGGCACAGGGGCAGCCGGGTGCAGAGAGAGTAAGGCCCAATGTTATTCTATGGGAGGCAGGGGGGCCTTGGTTGGTGGCTGCTGACTAGCAGCCCAAGCGGCTGTGGGAGCTGGGCTCCTGGTCACTTGCTCAGGGCAAATGGGGAAGTAGATGGGTGTAGAGGTTACACTGCCAGGGCCTCTCGGGCGGCTGGGTGCAGGGTGCTTTTGAGCCTTTGGGTGCTCAATTGATTTCATTGGGAAGGCTCCAGTTTAGAAAAAGACTTCAAGCTCGGGGATGAAGATTCTTCAGGTGCCACCACCACTTCGAGAGGTAAGTTGGGTAGTTGGAGGACATGTAGGTACCCCGGAGTTGGGGGCCGCGGGGCGCCTGGTGCAGGGGTGCCTTTTGGTGTCGGGAAATCTTACCCTCTGTTGATCGCGGTTGGGGGGAGCACCTGGTTCTGAGGCTGCAGGTGTTGTCAGGAGCGCTGAGGGAAGTCCTTGGGTGCCGGTCTCTGGGTCACAGTAGCCGTGGGGTCGTCCTCGTGGTCTTTGTTCACTCCGGCACAGGCCAGGCTTGGCGGGTGCAGAGTGTGAAGGGTTCGCGGTTCCGGGCTGATGCCAGGGATTAGAAGTAGATTTTGAGTAGAGCCTCTACTCATGGGAGTCCCAGGTGCTTAGAGCCAAAAGGTAGCCAGGTCCTCCGGGGTTTGTGAGGTTGCTGGCCACAAGAGGTGCCGGGTTGTAGCAGGATGGTTCGAGGGTCGACAGGCCGGTAGGGCTGGGGCCAAAGCAGTTGGTGTCTTCCTCTTCTTAGCAGCTGCAGGGCAGGTCTTCTTTCTTCTTGCTCTTCTTTGTATTTTGGAATCTGGAATCTGGGGAAGAAAGGTTTAGGGTGCCCCAAAATACTAGATTTAGGGGCGTTACAGGTAGGTAAATGGCAGGGACCAACGGGTCCCTGTCCTGGGGTGGGTTCACCCCCTATTCTGCCACTCTCCTGTGGGAGGGGGGCAGTAGCCTAGTCCTGATTGGGTAGGGCCTCCAAGATGGCGAGTGCCCAGAGATGTGCTTCACCTAGCCCCGAGGAGGGGGGGAGAGGTAAGGGGGTGAGGGTGTGTGTGTGTGTGTGTGTGTGTGTGTGTGTGTGTGTGTGTGTGCGCGTGCGCGCGCACACACAGCCTCTAAGGGTGGCACAATGAGTGCTTCCCTGGGCACCTAGGGTACCATTTACCAGGGTTTGGTTTTTAGGGAATGAACATAGGCCCTGGGCACCTGATTGGCAGGAGTCCAGGGCACACTCAGTCAAAGTACATTCAGCAAAAAGTGGGGGTATACCATGCAAGAAAGATGGCACTTTCTCACAGTATCGCTAACACACAAGCGCTCCTAGCCAGATATGACAGGGCACATTATGATGAGCTGGAGTCAATCATGCAACACCTCCCTGACAAAAATAAACAAAAAGCCAACAAATTGATTAAAGTGGGTAAAACTATCACAAACACTTCCATCGGTCGTGCCCTCGATGCAGCTGACACCGCCTCCAGGGCAATAAATACCAGCACCCTTCTGCATAGGCATGCCTGGCTACGCATCTCGGGTTTCAAACCTGAGGTTCAAAGTTCCATCCTCAACCACCCCTTTGATGAGAAACATCTGTTTGGTCCTAGTGTTGATATAGCCCTCGAAAAAATGAAGGACACAGACATGGCAAAATCTATGGTAGCCTTGCAGTCGCAAGCTCCCAGGCGCTCCTTTCGGCGTTCCTCCTTTAGAAGCAATACCAGAGGCTACTCCTCCGACAGCGCCTCCACTTCCTACAAAACCCCTACCCAATCCACCTTCACTAGGGGTTATCAAAGAGGCAGTTACAGAGGTAACAATAACAAAGGCAGAGGCAAAACTAACATCTCCCGCTCTGCCTCCACACCCACCCAGTGACATCCCTCCACTTCCCCCAGACTATTCCACTCCAGTCGGGGGGCAGACTCCGTAATTTCCTTCCTGTCTGGGCTACCATTACCTCAGACAGATGGTTGCAACAAATAATCCAATCAGGCTGCTGTCTAGAGCTAACCTCTATCCCCCCCCCAACCATTCCACCCAAACAGCGCCCAATGTCACAGGAACAGTTGTCACTTCTGAAGCAGGAGGTAATCTCCCTCCTACTAAAAAATGCAATAGAACCAGTTCCTGCCCACCAACAAAACAAGGGAGTCTACTCCCTATATTTTCTCATACCAAAGAAAGACGTCTCTCTCAGGCCCATTCTGGACCTCAGACCCCTAAACCAATACATACTCAGACCATTTTCACATGGTCACACTCCAGCAGGTGCTTCCTCTGCTCTCCCAAAACGACTTCCTAACCACCATAGACCTCAAGGACGCCTATTTCCACATTCCAGTTCACACCGCTCACAGGAAATTTCTCAGATTCGTAGTGGACGGTCACCATTACCAATTCAAAGTACTCCCCTTCGGAGTCACCACAGCGCCACGAGTGTTTACCAAGTGCCTAGCAATAGTGGCAGCACACCTGAGAAGACAACACATCCACGTCTTCCCATATCTAGACGACATACAGCCAGTTTGTACAACACACTCGCGCTACTATCCAACTACTTCACGACCTGGGCTTTACAGTAAACTACGCCAAGTCCCATCTGCATCCCTTCCACGTACAACAATACCTCGGTGCCACCATAGACACCTCAAAAGCGTTAGCCTACCCCAGCCCTGCCAGGATAGCAAGCATACAAGCTCTTTGCGCCAAATTTCAACCTCAGCACTCTCTTCCAGCCCGAGTGTTTATGCAACTTATAGGGATGATGGCCTCTTGCAAATTCATAGTACCTCATGCAGACTCCAGATGCGTCCTCTCCAAGAGTGCCTAGCACGCCAATGGAACCAGGCTCAAGGTCAACTAACAGATCTGGTGTTGGAAGACTGTCGTGCCCATCGCTCACTGCAGTGGTGGACCACCAAAAACCTTTCCAAAGGGCGACCGTTCCTAGAGCTGGTTCCTCAAATAGTTCTAACAGCGGACGCATCGCTCTCCGGCTGGGGAGCTCATCTACTACATCACACCATTGCGGCGCTGGTGGACACCTCAACAAACGTTACTCCACATCAACCATCTGGAGTTACTGGCCAAATTTCTAGCCCTGAAAGCCTTTCAAACCAACGTCTCGGGCAAGGCTGTCTTAGTCCGCACAGACATGACAGCAATGTACTACATCCAAAAACAGGGCGGCACACACTCTGCAGCTCTCTCAGCTAGCACAGACCATATGGAGGTGGGCCATACCTCAAAACATTTTTCTCCTAGCACAACATGTCCCAGGAGTCCAAAACACCATTGCAGATCTGTTGAGCTGTCAAACTCAACAAATCCACGAGTGGGAACTTCATCCACAAGTTCTTCAACCATTCTTTCAAACGTGGGGGCAACCACAAATAGACCTCTTGGCCACCCACGAAAACGCCAAATGCCAGATGTCCACACCCATTGTCCAAAGGCAATGCGATATGGATGAACTGGTCAGGCGGATTTGCGTACGCTTTTCCGCCTCTCCTACTCATTCCATTAGTGGTGCGCAAACTACTGCAACATTGCCTAACTCTCATCCTAGTTGCTCCAACTTGGGCCAGATAACCGTGGTACACCACATTGCTGGAGCTCTGCATAGTTCCGCACCAAAAATTACACCTCTCTCCACGCCTCTTAACCCAGAACCATAGAGAGATCAGACACCCGGACCCAGCACAACTCAACCTTGCAATCTGGCTCCTGAAATCCTAGAATTTGGTTACCTTAATCTTCCCCCTGACTGTATGAACGTCATTAAAGGAGCTAGACGACCTACCACTACAGCTTGCTATGCAGCCAAGTGGAAATGTTTCGTGATTTATTGTCACAAGTGTCAATCCCTTAGATGTGTCTATCCAACACATCATAGGCTACTTACTACACCTACAAAGATGCAACCTAGCCTACACGTCTATTAGACTACACCTTGCTGTCATAGCAGCGTATCTACAAAATAGACAACATCTATCACTCTTCAGAGTACCTGCCATAAAAGCCTTCATGGAAGGCCTCAAGAGAATAATTCCCCCTAGAGTGCCACCCTCACCGGTGTGGAACCTAAAAATCGTTCTCATAAGACTAATGGGGCCTACATTTGAACCTCTACATAAATGTGAGCTTCAATTTTTAACATGGAAAACAACTTTCCTTGTAGCCATTACTTCCCTCAGAAGGGTCAGTGAGATACAAGCACTCACCATTTAAGAAACTTTTCTGCAAATGCATCATAATAAGGTTGTTCTCCTCACTAATCCAAAATTCCTTCCTAAAGTCATTTCTCCCTTTCACCTCAATCAATCTGTGGAACTGCCCGTATTCTTCTCGCAGCCACAAACCATTGCAGAAAGAGCTCTACACACCCTAGACGTCAAAAGAGCTTTACTCTACTACATCAAGAGAACACAACCCTTTCGCAAGACCAAACAACTATTCGTGACTTTCTCACCACCACACAAAGGCAACCCCATCTCCAAATCTGGGATAGCTAGGTGGATTGTCAAATGCATACAGATTTGCTACCACAAAGCAAAACTAACGCTATCTCTTCCCCCTAAAGCCCACTCTACACATAAGATAGGGGCTTCCATGGCATTTTTAGGGAACATCGCCTTAGATGATATTCTTGCATTTAGTACATCAAGAATCCATCTTCTGGACATTGATCAAATATATTTGTCACATCTGCAGCACAACACTGGTCCTGACAAAATCCACGGCACCTGTATAGAGGGTCATGAGGCTGAAACATGTTGACCATTTTTGTCATTAACTGCAGGTATATATTTCACCGTCTAGTGCCCTGGTTTTAATCTTTGCCTACAGACATTTTAATAAAGCTACATTACGTACTGTGGAGCTAGTTGTATATATCCCCCCCCATTTGCTCACAATATTTTTTGTGCTGCGTTCCCTACCAATCATTAGCTCATCATTGAGCTATTTAGTATACCTATCTCTCAGAACCAAAACATCCCTGATCTCCTACCTCTGAGAGGGGGTTGTAACCCGTGACATAACTAAGCTTCTTAGCTTGAGGAGAATACCAATGATGAAGCATACCACCATTGGTGAGTGAGGGATTTCACCTAATAAACAGAACTCAAAGACCTGAGGGTTTAATTTTGTGATATATACAGGTAATTGTTTCGCCATTCCAGGTGTCAAGAGAGCTCTGGGCAGGGGGTGGCTTCCTCTCCTGTGAGGCGAGCCAGATTTACGCTACAAAGGCTGCAGCTTTTTGCCGGGCCAAGGAGGCCAATCAGCAGGTTGTCCTGTTAGACTCTCTTCCCAGGCAGGCATTTGTTCTGGGCCTCCGAAGGCTCTCACCCTAGAAGGTCACAACAGCGTCTGGGGTGGCAGGCTAGCAGAAGCCAGTGAACAAGCACACCAGAGGCTGATAGGTTTTCAGGGAGCACCTTAAAGGTGCCATCTGACTGCATTTATTGGTAAATCCAACACAGGCATCAGCGTGGGCTTACCAATATGAGATGTTTGATACCAAACATCCCTATTTTTAGTGAAGCCATCATGTAGCTGTGGAACTCGTTTTCACCAGTGTCCAGCACATGTTTTAAAATGGCTGGCCTGGTCACTTGTACTGGCAGTTATAGGACTGACCAGCATAGGGCCACATCTGCTCATGCCTCCCAGGTAATATTCAGCACCATGCCTTAGGGCTGTTAAAGTTGCTATAGGGGTGACTTACAAATATTACATGCAGTGATAGGTGGCATAGCACACAGTGATGTGACCTATCATGTTTTCACTTTTGTCTGCACCAAGACACAAAAGCTGCAATGACACTCTTGCAAGTGCTTGGTGAAGGGTTCCTTAGGGTGTCTCAATTTGTGGTGCTTCCCTTATGGACCCTCTTTAACACCTCAGGCCCTAGGTGTTGTAAAGCCACCTTTTCTGCATGGTCACCTCAGATTGTTTGCCTTGTTCTTGTTCTGCATCCTTTTTTACTGCTTTTAGAACTGTGTCCTGTGATACTATTCAGTGTCACAGTGAGTGTGCTCTGTCTCGAAATAAATGCAATTGGTCTATTGAACATTCCTGTTAGGAGATGGTAGATGTTGCAACAGTGGCTTGGAGGTTACTTGCCAGATGTAGGCTTCAGTGTCTACTTAAACCTCTCACATCCATAACAAATACGTAGCTGCTCGTAGCCCTGATGGTCTGCAGTTTAAAAGTACCACAAAGACACTTGGCAAGGAAAGGTACCTTACCTATGTAAGAGAACCAATTTCTAAATATTGTCACCCCTAAAGTGTGCCTATAAGCCCACCAGGCCTAATTCATAAAAAGTGGTACACTATATGTTAGAAATGGACACCCTCACACTGACTAATGATTTAAGATATTGCCACTGTATATGCTCTGCTACATTTTCTACATTTCTCTGCAAGTCCTACGTGTAATTAAAGTATTCAGTTTACATTTCTGCTTGGGAAACTGCTAGAAAATAATTTGTCAAAATCGGATTTCTTTTTTCCCCTCATAACTATACTTAAAAAAAAAAAAAAGAAAGTGCTTTGGGATGCTGAGACTGAGGTAGCATAAACCAGTTCTGTGATTCATCTAACCTCTCTAGGTCAATATATATTTCTGGCTGGAGTTGTCTCTACCTGCCAGAGGGCAATAGCATGGCTTTTGGACCCTGGAAAGCAGTAATGTCAACTATCCCTTTAGCAGGAATTAGCTACCTAGAAGTGGTGCAAGACAGCGGACAGAATAAAAACAGAACCTTAACACTTTTTTTGACTTGCTCATCCTAAGTGGGCAGGCAGTATCTTCTTCCACTTATCACAATAGACCTCCTTATTCCTTTTAGCTCCAACACCAGCAGGAGGGACAACCAGTTTTAGCTGTAGCAGAGGAGAGCCCATCTACATAAGAGTGTGGGTAGGAGCCTTCCTAGAGCTCCCTCAGAGCAAAAAAGGGGTCAGCCATTTCGATTGTGGGTCTTCTGGGAATGTTTACAGTAAAATGAACCAGAATTGCTGCAAATAGAGGTGAGAAAGCAAAAGACGCACATTGATGGACGGAATTCAGAACAAACCAAAGCATTCACCCCCCAGTCAAAAGATCTGGGTTAAATCCATTATTCTTTTGCTCACCCTGCCACCCTAGTTTATACCTGGCTATATGCAAATCGGTCTTGAGCCTGTGCCTCATGGGCACAGTCCAGCCCAAACTGCCAAGCCAGGTCCTCCCTGGACCAGACCAATACATAGAAAAGTCACCTGCCTAGGTATTTCTATAGGGCCCTCAAAAAGGATCCCAAAGCTAATACATCAGAAACCGGTACTGACAAATGCAAAAAGTGTTCCAACAATCACATTATTATATCATAAATAATTTTTTCATTTTTATTTTCAAAATATCAATCAATTCGTCAACTTTATAGAAATAAATATGTACCACAATTACACTAAACAATAAATTATTACATGAACATAGCCCCACACATTTCAAACACGATAGTCCGTCATACCAACAAGCACTCTACTCAACACAAACATTCACGCTTTACAACACACAGTTTCATAGTATCAACAAATACATCAAGATGGTACAACTGCCACATGATGGTCAAATGACAAGTTCTCATATGTCAACATCCACGGGTCGGGGTAGTTACAATCCAGCTACCTGGGACAAATTAAACTCCAACGCGCGATTTAGTGTATAGCCCCAGCAGGGGCCACACCTTCATCAGGGAGAGGATGGATAAGTGGTGTGGGACAGACAAAACACACTTAATATCACGAGGAGATACATTATCAGTGTATTTAATAACAAACTTTTTACAACAGTTAATAAAGATGGCACTTTCTACAATTGATAAAGATAGCATTTTCTAACCGCAAGTGTCAGTCCGGAAACAAGGAAATTCCATTAAAAAAATAATAATAATTTGTTTAGATTTTGCCAGAAAAACGCATAAGGATGAGCGGAATAGGGTGCACCTAAAGATTTTGAAAAAAAGAGAGGCAGTGTGACATACAATCAGCTAAGAAGGCATATCAGCAATTTCTTAAAATAGTGCCAATTACCACATCGTCCAGTAGACTGATGAATGATAGCAAGAACCCGTGCACTGAGTCAAGAAATGCAGATCTCCAACCCGGTTATAACATAATAAAAAGAAAGAGCTCTCGCATACACTGCAACAAGCTACCTGTACGAAACAGGTGAGTATTGAAACAGGATACGGGCTATAAATAGATCCACTCCAGTAGGGTCTAAGATGAGGATCAAGGAGCAGCATTACAAATATAAAATAAAGAAATATGGATACCCCGCAGGGGCATAAAGTAAATAAGCAAAACAAAACTGCACTCTCAGAACCCAATACCCACCAGAAATCGTCCAGTAGGGTCATAATCTGGTTTTCATTCCAACAAAAATCAATAAAGGGCCCCAGACGAGCCACGCACTGATATTATCAAGGGGTAATGGCGGAAGGATAAAGTTAGACAGCAATCTTCAGAGGGTTCCGAGATTTCTATGTAAAACAAAAAGAGGATTACGAGGTAATCGCGATTCCCCTGAAATTTAGAAAGTAACAAATAACACAAAATTTCAGGTCCTTGATGGAATACACGTATTCTGGGTGAGTCCTGAATATTAATTCTGTCAAGTGTGACAAGCGATCACAGGTAGAGACATAGCAAGGGTTGATTAAAAAAATAAGGGCAAAATTACAAAACAGACGGGCTCGTAGAGTGTTAAACATCGTCCGCCCGTCTCACGAGTCACATAACAACGCTGTTTCCAAAACGAAGAAAAGGCGGGTGGCGTATCTACAACCACACGGAAATCCAGGAGGTCGGGGGATATAAAAGTTCCGCTTACCGAGATAACAAGAAAGCTGCTCCTTCCAGGACAAATTCTTCCGGGAAATCGCATGGCGGGACTCCTGATAAAGAATACGTAAGAGGAGGGCACGTCAATTTCAGGGACTCCCGGCGTTCGAAGACACCAATCCAAAGCTGGAATAGGCATGATGGAAATATAAAGAATAGACTAAAAGGAATTCATATTCTCACATAAGGCAGCGGCCATCTTGAAATGGATCCACTCTACATGTAATCAAAGCCCCAAGGAAGCAATTACGAAGCTCATAATTAAATTATGGCATTCTCCCAGGGACAATATTCATTCAGGCCTTTTTTAAGCAGAGTTCAGTAGGTAAATCCAAAATAACCTCTCTTTTTGCCAATCAATGTGGAATCTTTTCCTGGATATACACAGATTTTTCCAGGATTGACCACTTAAGGTCAGTTTTAGAATGCTTTTTGTCAAGTCAATGGGAGACCAAGGGGGCTGAGAGCTCTTTAATTCGAATATTAGACTTATGTTCCTGGTCCTACACTCGGGTCCAGTTTCTCCAACATACATCAGATCTCAAGGACAAGTGATTATATAAATGATGTTGGAGGTGCGGCAGTTAGTCATTCCCTGGAGCACGACAGTGCGTTCAGGGGTACTAGTGGTATCGCCCACAATAGCATTCGAGCATGCTTGACAGGTGCCGCAACGGTAATTCCCTTTGATGGGTACAAGGCCACAGATCGATTTTTGACTGGGACCAGATGGTTCAGGGATCCTCCCTCTTACTAGATGGTTTTTGAGATCTTTATTTCTCTTAAACGTAAAGACTGGTTTGGGGAATTTGTTTTCATCATTGTCCATATTTAAAAGGTACCAACACGAACTGATAGATTCTCAGTTTGTGATTGATGTTCGAGTGTTTGGTAACGCAAACAAGTTTTTCCATAGGTCTCATCTCTTTGTTTCTGAACATTGTATCTCAGTTAAAATATCTGACCCTTTTGAATGATTCCTTAATCAATTTGCGGGGATAACCCCGATTAGATAGTTTTTCTTTGAGGATATCAGCTTGTTCCAGAAAGTCTTTGATGTCGGTACAGTTCCTTCGAATACGAAGAAACTGACTGAAGTGGATGTTATCCCTTTGACAGCGGGGGTGGTAACTACCATACTGCAACAGAGTGTTTCGGGCAGTTGGTTTAGTAAACAATGAGACATATAGTTAATTATGGTTGTGCTCAATCCAGACATCTAAAAACTCCAGTTTACAGTTACTGGAGTGGGCCTTAAACTTAAAGTTGTTGTCTGCAGCATTGATCCATAGAATTAATTCATTTAATGAAGCATGATCTCCCTCCCAGATGAAAAAAATTTCAACAATAAATCGAGACCAAGCTCGAGCATTTTCTTTGAAGGGGGCCATCCCATTGTAGATATTGATTTGTACAAAATGCCCCATATATAAACAGGCTATGCTAGGGGCACACGAGGCCCCCATGCTTACTCCCTGGACTTGTTGGTAGTAGCAATTTTTGAACTCAAAGTAGTTCTCACTTAGAACCATGTTAAGGCATTCAATGATAAATGGCGCATTGGTGATCCCAGGTACAGATAACAAAACCTCTTGGATCACCATCAGGGCTCCTTCTTGAGGGATGTTAGTGTACAGGGACTCTAGGTCCAATGTGACCAAGAGTTCCCTGTCAGCGTGGTATTGCATTCCCTCAACTTTCAAGATAAAATGGCCAGTGTCTTTGACAAAGGATTCTAGTTTATTGACCAGAGGTTTTAAAAAACGATCAATATACTTGGAAAGAGGCTCCATCGCAGATCCAATGGTTAACACAATGGGTCTAAGGAGAGGATCGAGCACATTTTTGTGCGTCTTAGGCACCCCGTAAATGATGGGCATACGGGTGTGCCTAGGGGTCAAAAATTCAGCTTCATTGGGACAAATATGTCCCATGTCTACTGCAGTCTCCACATAGACAAAATCCGTTGTTTTAGACCAGGTTCAGGATTTCTAACAATCCGTTTGTAGTGTCTAGTAGATGAAAGAAGTGTGTTCATTTTTTCAATGTATGCGGGGGTGTCCGGGATTATGATGCCCCCTCCCTTGTCGCAAGGCTTGATAGTGAATTGTTTATTTCCTTTTAAGGACATAAGGGTGGTATTTTCCACTCTGGAGAGATTATGTGGAGGTTTAGGTACATATTTAATGATTTTTTCCATTTTGGTAGTCACGGCCTTCTCAAAAATACCCACCTCTGGTCCAACCAAATCCAGGGTGGGGGTAAAGTCAAACGCAGGTCTCAGTCCAGAAATATTCTCAAAGGCTTCAGGAGATGGTCTGGTAAGAAAATATTTCTTTAATCTGATCTTCCGGGAAAATAAATGGAGAACTTTCATAAATTCAAATTTATTGAAATTAATAGTTGGAACAAAAGAGATCCCTAGATAGAAGAGTCATAGCTTCTGAATCAATATTGGAAGTAGATAGAGTAAACACCAGGATACTTTTTATGTTTTCCAATATTGATGATGCCGCGTCTAGATGTACATTTGTGGCTGCCCCTGACGGAAGTTCCTTTGTTTTGAGGGGGGGGGGGGGTGGTACGGGTTCTGGGACGGAAATTCCCTCTGCGATTGCCTAAAAAACGATTAGGCATAGTAGATCTTTGAAAGGGTTCCTGTCTTGACTGGTAATTGGGGTTGTAATTGGGGTCATAGGTGCTAGAGACCTCTCCTTCAGAATCCGTAGTATCTGAAAATGTAGTTACCTGTATTTCCCCATCTGGACCAGAAACTAGCATCCTAGGACCGGTTTCGGGGTTTCACCCCTCATCAGCCAGGATAGCTGGGACGGGTATGCCCAGACGTGGGTCCCTTACTCACTGTTACACAGGATTCAAGCTAGCCTGGCTGATGAAGCGTGGCATACCCCAAAACCGATTGTAATTACTCAAGCAAAATAAAATATCTTATTTCACTGTGCCATTGGATTTAAGCTAGCCTGGCTGATGAAGAGTGACATACGCTGAAACTGGTACCAGGATGCTTGTTTCCGCTCCAGGGAGGACATCTGGACTGTTCCCATGAGGAATAGGGTCAAGACTGATGTGCATATGGCTGGGTCCAAACTGGGGTGGCGTAGTGGGCAAAAGAACAATGGCTTTAACCCGTATCTCTTGACTGGGAGAGAATGTTTGAATAATTCAGCATTGCGTCCATTTGTTGCAGTTGAAAATGGAGGCGGGCATAGGACATAAAGTAGACCGGAATGAGTAGGTAAAGTTCTCTAATCACAGGCTATACACCTTAACACCACCACCCCCAGAGCATTCCTGGACTTGGAAAGGCTACACCGCAAGAATTCTGGCTCCTGCTACCAAAAGAAGGATCAGGGTCTCCGGGCAGCACCCAGGGACTGTAACTGTTCTCCTATGATCTGGAGGCTGATGTCCCTCTTAAATGCTCCAGTGACACAAAAACATATTTCCTGACTTCAACAGGTCCCAGCTGACCACAGAAGACTGAGACCCACAGGAGCCTTGGCTGAAAGGAGATCTTAGCCCTTTGAAAGCTATAGCTCTTTTCATTAAGAACATTCCTAGCAGTTGGAGAAAAGTGACTCAGTCATTTGTTTCTACCTTTGCAAGATTGATAAGGTACTAAAGCTTGCTCACGGAGGTCTCACCCAAAGCATGCCAGAGAATTAAGTTTGTCCCAGTCACTGTTTTTTCTGTGCTGAAATCTGGTTCACTGGGACCTTGCAGTTAATCCAACTGGCCTTGTGGAGCACTACCCCAAGGAGTATTGAGGACCAAAAAAGTGACCGTCCAAGGCTAACACTCTAGACCAGGGCAAGGCTGCAAATCTATCCAACCTGCGAAGTGACCTTGGTGGCCATGTAATCCATATTTTACCACTAGGAGATTATGCCACAAAAACCAACAACTTCAGTGAGAGCTTGACTTCGACTTTTATCTTGCCTCCGTTTTGCACCTTGTGTGTGAAGGAAAAACATTTGACTGTGACCACTTGCTTGGTTTATCCAGCCTTTGCACCATTGATATCTGCCTAAAGTCACGCTTGGGTCCTGGTTAATGCTGAACTGTGCTTTAATTTTTCTAGGCGCATTTTCCCCTAAAATGGAAGAGAAATCGCTCTCACTTTCCTGTTCCAATTTATGCCTTTTGTTGCCTTTACACTCTTAATTTTTTTTCTATCTTTATAATTTGGGTAAGAATTGTATTATGTTGTGTTCTTTATGCCAAAATTGTTGTTACTGCTTGAAGTTAATACTCACGTTCGAGGCATATGAGCTGCAGATTGTACACTTAGCATAGATCGCCATCTGGTGTTGGGCCCGGATGTTTGCAGTTTGTTTTTCTTCTTGGACAGTCTTTGGAAGTCACGAGTTTGGTGACTCCTCCTTCGGTCCGTACTGCGCATGGGCTTCGGCTCCATCCTCAGATTGTTTTTTTCCGCCATCGGGCTCGGATGTGATACTTCGTGCTCCGGCTTCGAACTTCTACGGTTCCAGCCTCGACGGAAAATCCTCGTTTCTTCGAGTTTCTTCATCATTTTCATCTCTCGAAGCGGCACTTTTCTCCATCCCGTACATCGGCACCGGCCTTCGGGCCCTCCTCGACTCCGGTCCCGGCCGATGGAAAGGACTCCGTTCAAAAAGTGCCCAAAATGTGGGTCTAAATTTCCCCACACCGACCTCCATCAGGTGTGTAATCTTTGCCTCTCTCCAGAACACGAGGCCAGAGACTGCCCCGCCTGTAAGTCTTTTCGATCAAAGAAAACCATCCGGGATCGAAAAGCTCGACGCACCATGGCGCACTCATCGTCTGCAGCTCCACCGGACATCTTCGGAGACGGCGCCGAAGCTTCGGGGCAAACACACACCGAGCAGGAAGAAGACGTCGTCAGCGCTTCCGAGGCCGACGACTCCGACGTGGAGGACATCACACCGGCGCAGCGGGCCGTGAGTACTGTGCCCCCTCCCACCCCCGCGCCCAAAACCAAAGAGACTCAGGTTACTCCCTCGCCTGCCGGCCTGGGCAAAACCAAGACCAAAGCTTCGATCACCCCACCTTCGGGCTCGGTGTCGAAGCATCCAAAGTCTCACGGCAGCTCGGGATCGAGCCAGCCGACGCCCGGTGCCGAAAAACAGCATCCGGCACCGAAGAAAGCAATATCCAGCTCGACTCCGAAGCCACCGGTGCCGAAGCCTGGACTCTCGGTGCCGACCAAACACAAACATAAATCTGTCGGCACCGACGCTCCGGCGCCGAAAACTCCTTCGACGCCGAAAAAACCGGAGGCCCCAAAAAAGCATGGCGCACACAAACCATCGAAGTCCTCGGTTCCGAAATCACCGGTGCCGACGGACGATTCGACGCCACTGGCTCTGTTTACACCAGACCCTCTACAAAAGACTCTGTCCAAAGATCCAAAGACTGGACTATTGACTTTAATTATCAAGAAAAGACGCCTTGATACTCCGGCTCCTCCTCCACCACCCAAACGGAAGGACTCTGCTACTTCTCCCCTCAGAGTGCCCTCCCCACTACCACCTCCCCTACCTCCTCCACCCCCTCCCCCTCCCAGGTCTCCGCCACCTTTACCTCACTACTCTCCGGCCCCGTCCCCAGATCCGGACGACGGGGACCCGGACAATTACCCGGCGGACGCCCCAATGGATCCTACTCCACCAGGGACCCCAGACCCGTGGGAGGATTACAATAACCCTGATGTACCCGATATTCCTCAGGACGACCTATACCCATCCAGGCCGTCTCCTCCAGAGGACTCCTTAGGGTTCCATCATTTAGTGCAGAGAGCAGCACACTACCATGGGGTGGACATGCACACTGAACCAGTGGAAGACGACTTCTTACTGGATACATTCGACATACAGGACAAATCCACCTCTATCTTACCCATGCTTAAGGGTGTCACCAAGCATGCCGCAGAGGTGTTCAAAGACCCTGTCAGGGCCAGGGTACTAAACCCTAGAATAGAGAAAAAGTATAAGGCGGCACCCACAGACCCTGCATACATTAAGGGCCCTGCTCCCTTAGATTCCCTAGGTGTCTCTACAGCTAGAAAGCGGGCTAACTCCCAGTCCTCAGGAGAAGCCCCACCGCCAGACAAGGAATCCAAACTCCTAGACGCTTCTGGCAAGCGCACCGCCTCTCAAGCTGCAAACATGTGGCGCATTGCAAACACACAAGCGCTACTTGCGCGCTATGACAGAGCACACTACGATGAACTTGAGGCTCTTATGCAGCACCTCCCCGAGAAACACAAGCGTAGGGCTCATGAGCTAATACAGGAGGGTAAACTCATTACAAACACCTCCATTAAGTGTGCCCTCGATGCAGCCGACACTGCTTCTAGAGCCATAAATACCAGTGTCCTGCTTCGTCGCCATGCCTGGCTCAGGATCTCAGGGTTTAAGCCTGAAGTCCAGGCGTCCATACTCAATCACCCCTTTGACCAACAAACGCTCTTTGGGCCCAAGGTTGACGAAGCGTTGGAAAAGATGAAAAAGGACACAGACACAGAAAAGTCTATGGGGGCACTCCAAACACAAGCGTCTAAACGTTCCTTTCGACGCTCCTCCTTTCGTGGCAGAGGCTTCTCCACCGATAGCACCTCTACCTCCTACAAATCCCCTCCTCAAAATACCTTTTCAAAGGGCAACCAAAGGGGTGGTTACAGAGGCAACAACAATAAGGGCAGGGGCAAAACTAACAACACCCGTTCTGCCACCCCGCCCACACAATGACTTCCCTCCGCTCCCCCCAGACCATTCCACTCCGGTCGGGGGCAGACTGCAAAACTTTATCCACGCATGGGAGTCCATAACATCGGACAAATGGGTGACCCAAATCATTCGGTCAGGGTACTGTCTCGAGCTAACATCTACCCCACCCAATATCCCACCAAGGCACCGCCCAATGTCTCAAGAACATTCCACACTGCTCAAACAGGAGGTACTCCCCCTCCTCCAAAAACACGCTATAGAGCAGGTCCCCATCAATCAGCAAAATCTAGGGGTTTACTCCCTATATTTCCTAATAACAAAGAAAGACGGGACCCTCAGGCCCATTCTGGACCTCCGGCCTCTAAATGCCTACATACATTCAGACCATTTCCATATGGTCACCCTACAACAAGTCCTCCCGCTCCTCTGTCAGGGAGATTTTCTCACAACATTGGATCTGAAAGACGCATACTTTCACATTCCAATACACCCCTCTCACAGGAAATACCTCAGGTTCGTGGTGGACGGGCAACATTACCAATTCACGGTTCTCCCCTTCGGGGTCACCACCGCACCACGGGTGTTTACCAAATGCCTAGCGGTAGTAGCAGCACACCTCAGACGTCAACACATTCACGTCTTCCCTTACTTAGACGACTGGCTGATAAAAGCCGCGTCTTACCATCAATGCGTGCAGCATACAAACAGCACCATCCAACTGCTCCACCAGCTAGGCTTCACGGTGAACTACCAAAAGTCCCACCTCATACCATCTCACACAAAGCAATACCTCGGGGCCACTATAGACACCTCCAAAGGTATTGCCTATCCAAACACAGCCAGAATCACAAGCATTCAAGCCTTACGCAAAACATTCCTTCCCCAACACTCTCTTCCAGCAAGAGTGTTCATGAAGCTCATAGGAATGATGGCGTCTTGCATCTTTATAGTGCCCCATGCAAGACTACACATGCGTCCACTTCAAGAGTGCCTAGCACAACAGTGGAACCAGGCCCAGGGTCAGCTGACGGATCTGGTGTTGGTGGACGGCCGCACACATCACTCTCTGCAGTGGTGGAACACCACAAACCTTTCAAAAGGGCGGCCGTTCCTGGACCCGGTTCCTCAGGTGATTCTAACAGCGGACGCATCGCTCTCCGGCTGGGGAGCGCACCTCCTACACCTCACAATGCAAGGTCTATGGACGCCACAGCAAAAATTGCTCCACATCAACCATCTGGAGCTCTTGGCGATCTTTCTAGCCCTAAAATCTTTCCAAAAACAGATTTCTGGCAAAGCAGTCCTCATTCGCACAGACAACATGACTGCAATGTATTATATCCAAAAACAGGGGGGGACACACTCTCCCCAGCTCTCCCGCTTAGCCCAGAGCATATGGAGATGGGCAATTCCCCAAAACATCTTTCTCCTGGCACAACACGTTCCAGGCGTACAAAACACCATGGCAGATCTGCTCAGCAGACAAACGCAACAACTACACGAATGGGAACTGCATCCGCAGTTCTTCAACCATTCTTCCAACAGTGGGGGCATCCTCAGATAGACCTCTTCGCCACCCACGAAAACAAAAAATGCCCAAGCTTCGCCGCCAGATACCCACACCCATTGTCCAAGGGCAATGCGATATGGATGAACTGGTCAGGCAAATTTGCATACGCCTTTCCACCTCTCCCACTAATTCCATTAGTGGTCAGGAAGCTACAACAGCACTCCCTCACACTCATTCTGGTAGCTCCGACGTGGGCCAGGCAGCCGTGGTACACCACGCAACTACAACTCAGTGGTACCACATCAAAAACTGCACCTATCCCCATGCCTCCTAACCCAGAACCATGGAGAAATCAGGCACCCGGACCCAGCTCAGCTCAACCTGGCGATCTGGCTCCTGAAATCCTAGAATTCGGATACCTTAACCTTCCCCCTGATTGCATGAACATCATCATGGAAGCCAGACGTCCTACCACTAGAGCATGTTATGCCGCAAAGTGGAAAAGATTTGTTATTTACTGCCGTAACAATACAATCAACCCTTTAGATGCATCCATACAGCACATCATATGCTATCTGCTCCATCTTCACAGGTGTAACCTGGCATATTCATCCATACGCCTACACCTAGCAGCCATCGCTGCTTATCTACAAAACAGACAGCATTTATCTCTCTTCAGAGTGCCCGCTATTAAAGCCTTCATGGAAGGCCTTAAACGAGTAATTCCTCCCAGGGCACCACCTTCCCCTGTATGGAACCTAAATTTAGTTCTTACACGACTAATGGGTCCGCCCTTCGAACCAATGCATAAATGCGAGCTACAGTTTCTCACCTGGAAAACAGCTTTTCTCGTAGCTATCACTTCCCTTAGAAGGGTTGGTGAAATACAAGCGTTCACTATACAAGAACCCTTCATACAAATACATCACAGCAAGGTCATACTTCGCACAAATCCGAAGTTCCTGCCCAAGGTCATTTCCCCCTTTCATCTCAATCAATCGGTGGAATTACCTGTCTTCTTCTCGCAACCTCAATCTGTTGCAGAAAGAGCCTTACACACACTCGATGTAAAAAGGGCCTTGCTATACTACATACAAAGAACGCAACCCTTCAGGAAGACTAAACAATTGTTCGTCTCCTTCTCTCCACCACATAAAGGCAACCCCATTTCTAAATCAGGGATAGCTAGGTGGATTGTAAAATGCATACAGATTTGCTACCAAAAGGCTAAAAGAACATTATCTGTTCCGCCTAAAGCCCATTCTACAAGAAAGTTAGGGGCTTCTATGGCCTTTCTAGGGAATATACCCTTAGATGACATCTGCAAAGCAGCCACATGGTCTACACCGCACACCTTCACAAAACATTACTGTGTAGATGTGCATTCCAAGCAGCAAGCTAGAGTGGGCCAGGCTGTACTAAAGACACTATTTCAAACCACTGCAACGGATACCGGTGGTCGCCGCTAGGGTTGGGTACTGCTATATAATCTATGCTAAGTGTACAATCTGCAGCTCATATGCCTCGAACGGAATATGCTACTTACCAGTATGCATCTGTTCTTGGCATGTAGAGCTGCAGAGTTGTACACGCCCACCCGCCTCCCCGGCTACCTGTATCCGTTCCAGTACATCTTATTTAGATACTACACACATGGGTTTCTCACTGTGATTACCAAGCTCCATCATTTCCCTGTTGGCGAAAAACAATCTGAGGATGGAGCCGAAGCCCATGCGCAGTACGGACCGAAGTAGGAGTCACCAAACTCGTGACTTCCAAAGACTGTCCAAGAAGAAAAACAAACTGCAAACTTCCGGGCCCAACACCAGATGGCGATCTATGCTAAGTGTACAACTCTGCAGCTCTACATGCCAAGAACAGATGCATACTGGTAAGTAGCATATTCCTTTTCTGGGTTCCTCTGCTACTTGTATCACAGCTACCAGAGTTTCCACCAACATTCTCTGCAAATTGTGTTTGGCCTAACCAGATTTTTTATTTGGTAGGGTCACCCTCTCCAAAATTAATAACCCAGTTTCTGACAGGAAGCTAATGGGTAGCTGTTTCCATCAGGTTTTTTTTTTAGGCTTAGACCAATATTCTTGCTTTAAAAAAAATCACAAGCCCTAATCTTTGTGTCTGCAGTCAACTCTAGGCACCTGAGAATTAACTTGGAATTTACCTTTTATAAGACAACCTGTTTAAGACCAGCACCAAGAGACCCTGTGATGTGGTGTTACCTATATAAATCCAATAAATCAGTTACCACTACACATTAAGTCATTCTGAGCCAATATCTAATCACCAACCATATTTTAGAAGAAATCTCACTGGTCTTCAAACCCTTTGTTGTACATTTTGTTGTACTATATTATCTAGGTATTAATAGGTGAACATTCTTTGAAAGACCTTGATGATGTAATGTACTCCCTGCCCTTCAATCCCTCACCCTCACATATTCTCAGTACCGGAAAACTATGGCTTTTCAATGGCTGATTACTTCCTACGGTGCCATTGAAACCTAGGCCAGTGTCCTATGGGTCAGACACCTAAGGAATAATGTATATAGTAATATATAAATTTCCTTTACAATGCATATGCAACACATCCTTGAGTTGAACACTTGCTCCATAAGCATTTGAAGTTGCCATCTAAGAAGCATCACCTCTCCTTCAGTTTTAGGTTGGTTACAACATTGTTTGCATTAATTAGTGTCAAATTGACTTTGAACACTGCCAAAAACATATTTGTCACTGTCTGCAATAAGTCATTCATGACAAGTGTGCAGTTGACAAGTTAGTGTCTTCTTTGTAGAATTAAATATTGTAGAGATAGATATGCCGTAGGACCATCTGGATTATTCCTTGTAGCTTTTGGAAGCAGGAGTTTCAGGACACCCATTTCACTTAATTTCTTGATGCATAGTGTGATTTGTCTGCTTTTAATAGAACGGTTGTGCTAGTTGCTGCTACACATCTTAGTTATCCAACAGCTTTGTGTGATGTGTTGCAGTGTGCCACTGAGATTTGTGCATACTTTGATGAAAACTACAATGCTTTTCTGTTTTTAAGGATTTTGCGTAGTGTTGCTCTTTCCTTTGTCTTTCTCTGGGGAACATTCCATTCTGCTATTTATCTAAAATGATCCTTGTCAATATGTGAATACACTTAGAGCTTGCTTGTACTGAGTCTCAGCCTGGGGCGACCTTTTCACACCTATGCAGCAACAAGAACAAGAAAGCACTTTCTTGCAGCTATGCCACCCACATTGTAAATAAAAATGACATGCCTTCAGTGTTTCGGACAAACACTCATCAGAGGAAAAAACACAAAACTGGCATAAACTTCCTATGGATTGTCTGATGACCTCTGCCTAGACGTGGGTGTTGTAAATATTGAATGCTGGAATATATCATGCACTAGGCTGTGCTGAGAACAGTCCATGGAATTCATCATAGAAAATGATCAAAGTCCTGCCATTTCTGGGAAAAAAACAATTACGAGCAAAAAGGGTGAAGTATGTAATGTAAATTCTCCCTTACATGGGCAGCTGCCTTTTATATGGTTTAGATTTCCCACCGAGTGCTACAAATAGCAGGTGATGGGTTTGCAATGTCAGCCCAGCCTTTTATCCAAATAGGGACAGAATGAGTTACAAGTAGAGAAGTTTACATCTTGCAAAGCGGGAAACATATCTGTCCCCATTCCCGATTGTCCCTCTCCCATTAGCATCTATTGGAAACTGGAGCCCTGCCAAGTGAAGATTTTTGCCCATTCCTCAGTAAAAGATGCTGAAGTTGTATCTACACGGACCATTCAACCCTTAATGGTGTCCCCTGCAAGTACAGTTGAACTTTGTGTCTGCGTCGTCAACTCCGGAAATGATGTTTGCAGTACTTATGGAAGTGCAACCCCGGCGTGCTGACGTCTGTTCTTTCCCTCCTGTGCCAGATAGCGCTGATCCGGTCAGAGATACCCTCAATAGTTTTTTAACTGGCTTTTTCTCGACTTTTGTCAAACCCTTTTTGTGCTTTGTGGTGGTAGCCTCGAACACTACCCGTTAAAGTCAATGGGAAAAGTACCTGTAAGAAAAAGGCTGCAAAGGAGTACTAGGGGACCAGTCCGTCAGAACCCAATGGGGGGGGGGGGGGAGCTCAGCTTTTGATGGTCTCAGGGCTACAGGGACATTGTGCCGGACTGGGGAGCTTGAGTGTAGTGGTCCAGCAGGTCAATGAGCTAGACTCTTGACGGTTCTTGGTGTCAACGTGCTGTTAAGTTTTGGGGGCTGTGGTGTACCGACTGAACACAAACAAGTCTTGGTGCTTGCATCTGGCTTTGCTCTCTCTGGTATTGGTGAAGTGCGGCTCCTGGGAGCCCTGGCCGCTCCATACTTGGCAGGGAGATGGATCTGACCTCCTGAAGCTTGAAGACCTCTTTCTGGGGTGCAGCTCCCTCAGTGGGCCAGGAGGTCAACAGAACTGTGTACAGGGCAGCTGTAGTCTATGCCTGCTCGTGTCAGTGGCTCCTCCACTTCAAGGGAGATGTTGCAGGGTCGAGGAAGTTCAGGGCAGACCAGGGGGAAGCCAGGATATCAAAGGTGGCAGGGGCTTTGAAGCCCCTGGCCTTGATATGCCAGATCACTAGCCACTCTGCTGGAGGAGGTGTGAACACCTTCCATCAAAGCAGGCATTGTTTATTGCCTCAGAGCATGGCCTGTCACCTGCAGCGGCTCAAACGTGCCTGTGGTGGCAAGATGGACAATACCAGTCAACCAGCGCACTAGATGCTGGTAGGTTTTTCCGGGAGCACTTTTAAAGGTGCCCTTTGGGTGCATGTCATAATAAATCTAGTACTGGCAGAGTACAGATTTATTAAGACACGTTTTTTGATACCAAAAACCATAGGTTTAAGTAAAGCCATCATGTTGTTGGTAAACTGATAATGACCAGTGCCTAGTACATATACTTAATATGGCTTCCTGCTTCACTTGCACCATCTAGTAATTGAACTAGACAGCACAAGGGCATAACCGCTGGTGCAGATATGCCCTGACATATTATATAATGCACCCTGCCTTAGGGCACCAGGCCTGCTATAGGGATAGGGGTGGTGACTTTGGCTTGGCACAGAGTGAGTGTGCCATATTATTTTTTCACTCATGGTTTGCACCATTGTAGAAAGCTGAGTTTCTATTGCGGTAACCCCCCACGTTTTGCTAGATTTTTGTAGCACTTTCACTTGATGTGCCCTGGATCCCTGCCAATCAGGTTCCTAGGGCCTGTGTTCTTTCCCAAAACTGTACATTGGTGCTAACAATTGGCTCCCCTCTGGCCACATGTAACTCCCTTATAAACGGTACCATGGGTACTGTGACCAAGGAAGGCCTCTAAGGGCTGCATCACATATTATGCCACCCTTAGAGATCCTGTACCTTAACACACACCCACTGCCATTGCAGGCTGCGTGTTTTGGTGCAGAGAAAAATGAAGAGTCGACATGGCATACATACTTGTGTGCCATGCCTGCAACCCACTGCCTATGGTATAGGTAGGTCACCCCTCTAGCTGGGTGCACTATACTACTGGTGAGTTGCATGAGCAATGTATCCTACAGTGTCAAAGTCCATTTTTAGACATTGTAAGTGCAGTAAAGCCATAAAGAGTATATGGTCTGGAAGTTTTTTATTACGAACTCCAGAGCACCATAATGGTTTTACTGAATTCTTGGGAGTTTGGTCGCAAACCTCTCCGCATAATTAACCCACACTGATGCCCGTGTGGGATTTAATATACAATGCACTCAGAGGGCATCTTAGAGATGCCCCCTGAAAAACGACCAGCATCTGGTGGGGTTCCCTGACTGGTAAAACACCAGCCTGCCACCATCAGACATGGTTCTGGACCCCGGGGTGGGAATCTTTGCTCCCAGGGTTAAAAAACAAAACTTTCCTGGGCAGGGGTGTTCACACCTCCCCCAGGTCTGGAAGAGTCATTTGTGGCAGGGGAGCTGCAACTTGCTGCCTTTGTAACACTAGTGAATGAAGGAGTGGGGAGACCCATAATACCCTTGGAGACTTGGGCAATCAGTATAATTGCAGGTAAAGGTGCCTCCAAGGGATTTTCTTCCTTGCGCGTAATCAAGCATTCATAAACAATCAATGGTTGGAAGGTCTATCCAGTAACTTATATCAAGCTATTCCATAAATTAAACTAAATTATTTCAATTTGAACAAATCCAGCACAGATTATTCTACATGGGTGTAAACCTTTAAGAACATAGATTTATAATGAAGACCATTTTTAGAGGGTACAAAAAACTATTACATAAATATACATCCACACATAGTAACAGATTCAAGAATAATTCATTGTTATAAACATCTCATTGTTACTATATGTACCAATATATACACAAGGAAATTGTAACTGATTTAAACAGAAAAAAAAAATCCTATGGAGAATAATTCACAAAGAAAGTAGGTGCAATTGTAGACGTTTAAGTCTAGGTAGTGAAGACATCTGTTAGACCATCTTCAGGACGTTAAATTCATATGTTGAATGATCCTTTAAAAGACTACATAAATGACTTGAGGATGTAGTCTTAATAATTAAAATCGTATATTATACGTCAAACCGATAGCTAATGAATAGCTTTGAATATTCCTAGGCGGTCCCAAAAAAGTGCAACTCGAACGTGTTTGCAATCCTTCGTCGGTCCAGACAAAAACAATAATTCGATAACTGGCGTAGCAGGTCACTTTATTCCTTGACGGGACGGGCACTGCTTTGTATAACGGTTCGCTGTCTCTACAGTCGGCGTTCCCTTTGTAACACGACTACCAGCCTCTCCTGCTATCCTGTGGGCACCCACTCCTGTCTCACCCCCTTTTTGGCGGAAAGACCGACTGGAAAGATTAGAACAGCCCACAAGGTGCACCCACCTCTGCCAACCCCACCACGTAGGTGGGGGAGGCGAGGTGAAGCCCACTCTTCAGGACCATCCAGGCACTCCCAATCAGGATTAGGGATTGTGCCCACTCCCCCACATGGGGTGAGAACACCGAGGTTGTAGTCTCCCTAAGGTCAGTAGCCCATTGGCTACTGACCTCGAGACCCCTAAAATGCCCCCTAAATACAGAATTTAGGGGGCAGCCTGAACCAAGAAGGCAGATTCCCTCAACCTACGAAGAATAAAGGTGAAAGACGCCTAGCAGAGGAGACTGCAGAGAACTGACTTGGCCGCAGCCCTACTGGCCCGTGTGCAATGTCCAGAGATCCTGTGCCAGAAGTCTCCTTGGCCTGCAGCCAGCGACCTCCCGAACCCCTGGGTGGACTGACTGCCTTCAACAAAGACTGGCTCTCCTGTTCATAAGAATCCCCAAAGAAAGACTCCGAGCCTGCTGAGGACAAAGAAACCCGATGCCTGGAACCACCACTGCACCCGATGCCTACGGCCCTAGTCAGAGTGGCCCACTAGTCCCAGCAAGGTCCCCCAGCGCGCCAGAGTCTGAGTGTACTGTGAGTTGACCCCTTCAGTACTCTCCGACGTCACCTGCACCCTCTTCATGGAGACCTCCCCTCACCCCGCAAACTCAACTCTGTAAATCAGAACTCAAAAGGCACCCCTGCATCTGCCTGCCTTGCGCCCTGGAGAAGAGGACCTGAGGTGCACTTACGTCCCCGAGGCCACCTACTTACCTGCCCAGCTGTTGAATTACCCCCCCCCCCCCCCCCCTCAGCACCTTGTGTGCTAAATTATATCCCCTTTTGCCCTGAGCTAAACTCTAGGAGCTTTGCTCTCAGATCCAAGTGGTGTGCCCGTATGCAGCCACCAAACTGAGCCTCCTATCCCCCATTGGATAACATTGGGCGTCGATTACTCATCTTTAAACTGATAACCTGATTTTCTTCCATAGAACTGCATTGCCTGTTCTGTGGAAAAGGTTCTGTGTGGAGTTGAAAATTGTATGAAAACCTTAAACTGTGTGTTTCCAAAAACTGGGTTACTTACCTTTTATCTAGGAAATGACCCAGTGTGATATCTAGGCATATCACACTGAGTAGAAAAAGTAAACCTGAGAGAAACCCTGAAAAGTAATCAAAAATAATGCAAAGGTAATTACAACTGTATTTGAACATTTTTGGAAACCTGTAAGAAAAGTCAATATTCATCCGGCTTACTTTTTAACAATCTGTCTTGAAAAGTACAACCATATTTACTTGTGCCAAGTCTTGCTTGGTTCTATAAATAATTATACAACAAAGAAATATTTTTGATACAAACAATTGGTCTGCGTTCAGTCTTTGAGTGTGTGGCATCATTTCTTGCCTGCTTGTGCACAATAAATGCTCAACACTACACTCTGATAAAGTTTTACTGCTCGCCCACACTACCACAAATGGAGAGTAAGGTATTATCTATTTTTACCTCTAAGCATTTGGCTATCCACTGGACTATGCACCCTATCCCTTACTTTGGGATAGTATATACAGAGCCAGCTTGCTACAAACATGGCATGCAGTCTAAAATGGCAGCCTGCATGCAATTTGTATGGGGGCTCTTTAGGGTGGCATAATAAATTCTACAGCCCTTAGTACTCATGGCCCAGTGCACATAAGTCAAAAAAACATCAGTACCTGTGGCAAAAAGTGGGGGTCACCATGACTAAAAAGGACACTTTTCTACAATTAGTTACCACTCCATCAGACAGGGAATCCAATAGGCTGGATACCTTTGGCAAAAAAAAATTCTCTTCTCAGTGGTGTGGAATTTAATAAAATATCAACTTGTCCATAGGACAGGTTGCTTCTTAAATCTACATGTTCTGTAACAGAATCCACTTGCCCCTTTGGTGCCATGTAGTGCAGCGACAAATTATGGCATCAATATTATATATAAGAGCTCTGATATAGCTTTTCTGATTATGCCAAGGCTCACCCCATAGTAGTGTTTGAATACTTGCAATCCCTTTATGTTGACAAGTTTCCGCAAATCTACATACTGGGGCTGAAGATAGTGGTAAGCAAAAGTCCCAGTGTTAGAAAGGCCTTCTGAGTCTGTGCAAACCTACTAACTTGCATGTTTTAAGGGTTTTCAACAACTCTACTCTAATCTTTTCCCATACTGAGAAATGTTGGAAATTTACTCCCGACAATGGCAGACATAAACCTTCTCCCAGAGTTGGGTTAAAAAGTGGTTGGAGGAAGAGTGAACTTGCAAACGCTCAGATGAGCAAACCTACACATGCATTTTTGCTCATTATAAAATGCAGTTCACAAATATTTTCTAGGACTATTATTTCTGGTCCTACTTCTGTAAATTATTGGGAATTCATGAAGGCTGTATAGCCGCACTTAATGCAAGAACATATACCATGAGTGCACTTTTGAGACTTTCTTTAATAATTGGCCCTTAATTTGTTCTGGCTTTGACTGTGACCTTTTGTGTTTATATTAAAGTTTTGTCTCTCTCTCTGTATCGGCTGGCTTTACTGTGAGTGACAACAGCATTCTGCTCTTTCACAAGGAGAATATCTGCACACAAAGTAGTTTTGTTCAGTGCCAGTTACTACTTTGGCAGTGCGTGCTTTTTGAGACCAAAAAACAATTTTCGCTTTTGTCAATGTTTGTTATAATGGCAAGGGCCCAGCACCTCCCACACTAATAAGGTTTTACAAAAACCATGCCAAAACAAGTCACACATTGACAAAACTAAAAGGCGAACCACCAATTTCAGACCTACTGGCTTTGCTAATGCTTGTTTATTTTTGTTTCCCATAATCTTGAAACTGGTTACACTGATTTTCCATTATGAATATTTTTGGAAACTACTAGCATTCATCAACACATGTTACTAAATGATGCTGCAAAGAAATGGTACCTGGAATTTTACAGTAGTTTGGCAAAACGTTATTTTCCTTCTTGCATTTTTTATTTTGAAAGTAAAGGATCATTGATCTTGCTTTCAAGCTTCAGAAAATATTTGCATCAAATCAGAGAGCATTATACATAGCCTCACATTGCTAAACTTTGAAAACGTGTACACATTTTGTATTCTGGAACCACTGTTACAAGTGCAGTCGGAGCTTACAACATTAACTTAGCACGCTCACCCTAATAATAAAGGCTTTCAATTAATGAACCATAAATACAAGTTTGAACAGCATTAACATATGGGCAAAAATATTACCTTAACTGCAGACAGTGCCCTTTCCCGATCCATAATGTGGTACTGCAAACTGGCAGACAAAGGGTTTGTTCTGGTGGGGGTTGGGCCTACTTGTCCCAAGGACAAAATGCACATGAAAACTGGTTGCCCTTGACCCCAAACAATATGTCCTGGGCGTCGGGCTATAGGAATTCCACATACCTGCTTCTGCCAGCCTTGCACTGCGGTCGGTGCACACCATGTGCCTTCGGGGAGATATTCCCAAACAATGTGGGATTCGGTAGTGAAAGTGCTACCTATAGTCTCAGAGGAAGCCCAAACCATACTCACTCTCCCAAGCTATTGCTGACTGTAGAGATACAGCAAAGTTCACCATATGATGTGGACTAGACACAACCGACTCTGGGTAGAGCAATTTTTTTTGCAATAGACTTGCGACTCTACGCCTTGCTGAGAACCACTGACTTTTCAGGGGATTTCCAAGCCTCGCTTATGGACATGCCCTTTGTCTCTTGTCTTTTTGGGGAGAGGACTGAGTCTGTGCTGGACCGCTTTAATGACAGCAGGGCTACGGCAATGTCGTTGGGCTTCTCTTTGGGCCCCTTGCGTTCATGCTATCCCAGCCATCATGAACGATAGGCTTCCTAGCCTTTTGTGGCCGAGGATGCGGTTTCCATAGCCCATGTGGGACAGGTAGAGGTCGGGCCAGTCTACCACAACCCTTCTAAACCTCCTGAGCTCCCCTATCCCCCAGCCTCCAAACCCCGTTAGTTTGTCTCGTGACCATCCTTTTCATCCAGTGGAGGGGGTTGGGAGAGACAAGATAATGTTCAAGTCTTTGTGCATTGTCTTTAAAGCACTAAATAGACTTGGACCTAAACCTCTGCAGAGGATCTTCGGGTGGTATTCACTGGCACGCAGCTTACGATCCTCTTCAGCCAACCTGGTCAAGATCCCGAGGATAAAGAGATCTACAATAGGGGGGGGTGGCGAGCGTTTGGCGTGGCAGCTGGCCCACCTTTGGAACAGCCTTCCTTTGGAGTTGAGGCAAAGGCAGGACCTACTGTCGTTTCGAGAGAAAGTCAAGACCTGGCTCCTTCCTAGAGCATAATCCCCACAAGCATCTTACTAGTATCTTAGCGCCAGGATGCCCGTGGGGTTACAGCGCGCTTTATAAATGTCGATACAAATACAAACCATCACCTGCACCACCGACGGTCTGTAGCATTGGCACATTGGGTTTTGCAAATCGTCCAAAGCGGCTACTCCCTCCTCTTTGTAGCCAGCCCACCACCCATGAAACACACTTACAACAAGTTGATGTAGGACCACCTCTCCTTGCTACTTAAGGAATTGCTGGCTCCATTGGCCAAGTGAGCCAAAGAGAGGGTGCAGGCATCAGACGTAACCCATGGTAGCTACTACCGCTACTTTCTTGTGGCTAAGAGGGAAAGATTACTTTGTTCTATCCTAAACCTGCACCTTCTCAGTCTTCCTGAAAAAGGAGAAATTAAAAATGCACACACTTGCGCAAGTTCTGTCTGCCCCGGACCCCGGAAGACTGGATTGGTAGTGTTAGACATACAGGTTAGGGTTCATGGTGGGCCAAAAGCACTTTCAGTTTGCCATGCTCCCCTTCGGCCTTCGCAGCGTCAGGTGTGCACAAAAGTGATGGCGATGGTTGCCGGCAATCTGCGGAGGTAAGGGGTTCCAGTTTTTCCATACCTCGATGATTGGCTGTTGAAGAAGCTGTTACCAAAGGTTTCAGCCTCCATCCTGGATTTCTATGCGACTGAACCTGAGGTTGTTGGGCCTTATGGTTTTTCTGCATCCTTCTTGTAACTCATGCCCATTGGCATATGTAGGTTCTGCATCAGGGAAATCTCTGACATGGTCCAGATCTCAGATGGAACTACAAAATAATCTGCAGTGGTGACAGACTAGCCGCAATTGGGTGAATGGCAGATCTCTCTCCCTTCCCTAATCAGAGCTGATTGCGTGGCCATCTGGTAGGGATGGGGTTCAGAGGACTGGTATCTGGCAGCATCCGGGCTCCACATCAACATGCTGGTGCTTGGAGCAATCCGACTTGCATTGCAAGCCTTTATACTCTCCAAGGTAAGGCTAGTGCAGATGTTCATGACAAAACCACCGCCATGTGGTACTGCAACAAACAGTATGGGGTGGGGTCGCGAACCCTTTGTCAAGAGGCTTTACGTCCCTGCACATGGCTGGAAAGCTGGGGCATTTCCCTGGTGGTAACAGCTGGCAGGTTCTCTGAACGCCAGAGCAGACAAACTTAGCTGAAGATGCCTAGCAGATCATGAATGGCTTCTTCACCCGGTGGTGGTGCAATTCTCCTTTTAGCAGTGGGGAGAGCTTTGGTTGGGTCTGTTCACCACCGCCGAGAACTTGCAATGTCCGCAGTTCTGCAAGCTTTGAGTCTCCAAGGCGACTCTCGCTTAGAGGCACTTTTAGTCTTGAGTGGAGCTCTGGCATCCTGTATGCCTTTCCTACCTAGAGTTCTCAAGAAGAGCAGGAACGACTGGGCCCTCGTTTTTATTGTGGCTTCAGATTGGACACATGGACACAGAGTATAGTGTCCAGAGGTGGTGCGCATGACTATTGATCCCCGATCATGCTGTCTCAGCAATATGGAAGGGTCCTGCACCTGAACCTGCGCACCGTCTACCTCCATGTGTGGAGATTGAGCGGTGACAGTTGACAGCTTCTTACCAAAGTCTGTGATGCTCTTCTGGCAGCCAGGTCGTCCCTCCAAGTCAGTATGCGCCTGACGAGATAAGTTTGTTGCATGGTATGATCCTAACATCGACCCTCTTACTGCAGCTCTCTAAGAATCTTTGGTTTGCTGTATTGTTGGCCCAGCAGGGTATAGTTGAAGTTTATCGATTATCCCTTTCGGCAGTTTTGCAGTTGAACTAACTAACCTTCTTTATTCAAGTCACCTGTTGTGGCTAGCTTTCTTAAAGGCTTTTTAGCACATGTTTACTCATTCAGCATGCCCAAGTGGGATCTAAATATTTTTCTAACCTTCTTAATATGTGCATCCTTTGTGCCTCTGCACAATTGCCCATTTAGGCAATTGACCATCAAAACTGCCTTTCTAGTGGCATTAACATCGGCCAGGAGGGTCAGCTAATTGCAGTTACTGTAGGTGCACCCTTCCTACACCACCATCTAACAGACAAGTTGGTCCTCCTTCCTGACGAAAGTTGTAACTCCCTTCATTGTAGGCCAGTACATCACCTTGCCTTCCTCTGCTTCACCTCACCCTTCCAAAGAGGAGGAGAGACTCCACTGTCTGGACCCAAAAAGAGCGTAGTAGTTCTACTTTCATTGCACAAAAGAGTTCCGGGTGAATGATCAACTCTTCTTGGGGTCAGTAGAAGCAAAGGAAGCGAATGCTGTGCATAAACCAACCATCTCAAGATGGATAATACTCTGCATCAACATTTGATACGCATTGGCCTATAAGCAAACCCTTGAGTATTTGCATGCTCATGGCGCCTGATCCAAGGCTGTGACCACCATTATCCTGTGGAACCCCTCTCTTGGCCATTTGTCAGGCCGCAAGGTGGACATCCTTGCACACGTTTACCAAACAGTACTGCTGGGACAGTCCGGTCCATCGCTGCCCGTACTTCGCCCGTTCGGTCCTACAGGACTTTGTGATTTAAATTTCCTTTGCAGATTCACCCCTGGGATTAGTTGCTTGGGTATCTATTTTAAGGGATCTGCACCTAGTAGTCTGTCAGATGAACAAGTTACTTACCTTTGGTAACGCCTTATGTGGTACAGGCTCTATCAAGTAGCAGATTACTGACTAGTCCTCCAATGCTCACCACTTTGTGAGCTGATTGTTGTGTAAGGGACAGCCTTTTCAGGTCCTAGTATTTCACAACAGTGGTCAGTTCTCATTGTGGCTCTACGGTCCTGGCGTGGAAAGCCATAAAAAAATCTGCAGTTGGGGTGGCGCCTATATAGGTACTACCCATATCATTTCCAGCGCAGACTACCCACTGCTGTGTTGACTAACTATGTCACCTACCAGTGAGCAGGGGTACAGCTCAAAAACATTCAGATCCAGTATACCTGAGGAATTTTCTACGGTAAGGAATCAACAGCTAGATAGTCTCTACTGAATAAAGCATTACTGTAGGTTAATAACTTGTTGTGATGTTCCATTTAAAGATGCTGATCAGAGCTTGTTATTCTGTCGCTTACTACACGAAGTTATTTTTATGACTTTACAATCACACCTTTGTTCTGTCCTCTTCCCTGTAACACAACTGTCTCTACCATCTACTGTGAATTTTAAATTCAAAAAGGATACTTGGCTCGTTTAGCCTTTTCTTTTTAGATTATAAAGTTTGTTCACCAGTGATCTCTAGTTTTAAGAATTTGCAACATATTAACCTACAAAATGTAGTGTCTGTACAATTTACAGTTTCGAGGGCACATCTTTGGTCATACCAGTTTTGTTTTATTGAGCATAATTGTTTTTATGGCTTATCTTTTAAATTCCCGTCTTTGCCTCATAATTGCCCAAGCTCAAAAGGCATTGAAGGTAAAATCATTTTTTTCCTGTATTGATTTTAAATAAGTGTATTTTCGTAAATTAATTCTGCAGGCTAGACAAAGAGAAAAAATGAATGAAGAGCATAACAAACGTTTATCAGACACCGTTGACAAGCTGCTATCTGAATCTAATGAGAGGCTACAACTTCACCTTAAGGAAAGAATGGCTTCCCTGGAAGATAAGGTATATTATAATTGATATTATACTGGGATCTCAATGTAAATATTTTCATTCCCTGAGGTGCATGTAAATTGGTGAACAATTTGAAAGTAACTAAAAAAGAGCATAGCTAACCAGAGTTCAATTTTCTTTCGGTTAGTAAACTGTTTCATAGTTTGTTTGCTTTTGTGTTGTACTTGTTCCTGGAAGAGCCCTCGTCCCCTTATTTTCTATTCCCAGAACCCAGTATTTTAAATTCCTTTTCATAGCTTAGCTAATATTATCTTACACCTGCTTCAGAATGGATACTTGATTGTTGAAAAGCGGATGAATATCTATTGAGTTTGTATAGGGCTACGAGAAAACAATTTTTCGCTATGCACTGCTAGCCAGAGTTCCACCACTGTTAAACGATATGATAATAAATTAAAGTAAGCTATGTTATCCTGCAGTCAAGTTTCGGGCATGTGGAACATCTTTAGCTAGGTATGTCTATAACCACAATCTTATGTTTAATAGTGCTAAACATATAATAGGTTAAGTGACTTAGAAGTTTACAAAAAGCAAAGTGCTGTTGGATGGAAAGCTGGGACTAACCGATCGTTTCAGCATGACATCGTACAGTATGGCAGTAATGCTTATTTTATTAGATAACAGCTGATCCTTTATTACTCTTGACTACCTGATGTTCATATGAACTTGTAGTTGGAAAAATAATTCCAATATGAATTTGCGTGCCAATTTGACCATAAGTATATATTGTTTTGTATGCCTTTTTAGAGTTAAATCAGATCTTTACTGAATAATGGAAAAGTAGAGAGCCCTTCAGTCAAGAACTAGGAAGTGCAATATTGAAAAGTAGGATACACTTGGAGTCTTTTAGTGAGCTGAGGGTGTATGGATGTCATGTTGGTAGTGTGGTTTATTAAGGCAGAAAGTGATAGTTTCAGAAGTAATTGCATGACGGAAGACTCCCCAAATTGATGTGCTTGCTTTGACTATAGTGAATATTGGATTAAAGACATCTAATGACAAACAACCTGCTGCTTTTGATTTTTGTTTTTCTTGCCGTTTTTGTTGGGTAATTATCAGATGATAACATGCTGTTTAGGACACATGCTATCAAAGTCACAACAATAATGCCTATTTCATATAAGGGAGGGAAAATAGAAAATGTTGCTTGATCATATGATTGTGAGATTTGGCTTTCTTATGTAGCTTTTTGCATAGCCCATTCCAATGTGCATAAACAGACCCTATAGAAAAGGTAACGCGTGAAAGATTAAAATGTAGTAATATGTTCTATCAAGTCCCAACTTTCAGTTAACTATCATTTAATTCTGTGGAGAACAGATGTATCTTCTGCAGAATGACTGAAGTTTTTGCTGTGATGTCCTTAAGTTTCTAATTTGAATGTCTAAATTACATTATTTTAGAATGCTCTTATACGAGAAGTTGAACATGCAAAGAAATTAATCGAGGAAACTCAACATGAAAAGGTATGTTGCTTGTTGATGTTGGTCATGTGAAAGATTTCATATTGTTTTTAAAGACTAGTTTTTCTGCAGGTGTCTAATTCTGGTTTAGTGCCAGTAAATATGGCATTTATTAGCAGTAGTCCTTAACTGTTCAGAGAACTTATTCTCAGCACAGAAGTCTCACTGTTTTTCTTGGGCCTCTTCAAGCCTTCTATTTGACTTGTATTTGTGTGCTATTATAGTGATGTGGTGGTTTTCAGCAACCCTTTAGTTTAATACTGTCTATTTACAATAATTAAGTGATTTTGTAAATGCAAGGGTCGAGGCATATGAGCTGCAGATTATACACTGTGCATAGATGGCCATCTGGTGTTGGGCCCGGATGTTTGCAGTTTGTTTTTCTTCTTGGACAGTCTTTGGAAGTCACGAGTTCGATGATGACTCCTTCGGTCCGTACTGCGCATGGGCTTCGGCTCCATCCTCAGATTGTTTTTTTCCGCCATCGAGCTCGGATGTAATACTTCGTGCTCCGGCTTCGAACCTTTCCAGTTCGACCTTCGACGAAAAATCCTCGTCCATCGAGATTCTTCAGACGAAAATCGGCTTCTTCATCTCTCTCTTCGGCACTTCCTCGATTCCAGGCATCGGCAGCGGACTTCGGGCCTATCTCGACTCCGGTCTCGGCCGATAGAAAGGACTCCCTTCAAGAAGTGCCCAAAATGTGGGTCTAAATTTCCCCACACCGATCTCCATCAGTTGTACAACCTCTGCCTCTCTCCTGAACACGAGGCCCGAGACTGCCCCGCCTGCAAGTCTTTTCGATCGAAAAAGACCATTCGGGATGGACGAGCTCGACGCACCATGGCGCACTCATCGACCTCGGCTCCACCTGACATCTTCGGAGAAGACACAGGAGCTTCGGGACAGCAGCACAACGAACAGGAGGACGACGTCTTCAGCGCTTCCGAAGCCGACGACTCCGACGTGGAGGAGATCACACCGGCGCAGAGGGTTGTGAGTACTCTACCCCCTCCCGCGCCCATACCGAAAGAGACTCCGGTTACCCCTTCGCCTCCGGGCCTAGGGAAAACCAAGCATACCGCTTCCATCACCCCACTTTCGGGCCCGGTGAAAAAGCATCACAAGTCTCCTGGCGGCTCTGGCTCGAGCCAGCCTCCTAGCGGCGCCGAAAAACACCCTTCGGCACCGAAGAAAACAAGTTCCGTTCCGAAGCCATCGGTGTCGAAACCTGGCCTCTCGGTGCCGACCAAACATAAGTCCCTCGGCACCGACGCTTCCGTGTCAAAGCCTGCCTCCGCGCCGAACAAAAAATCGGAGGCCCCGAGAAAGCATGGCGCGGATAAACCAACGAAGCCCTCGGTTCCGAAAACATCGGCACCGGTAGAGGAATCGGTGCCGGAGGAGCTTTTCACACCAGATCCTCTTCAAAAGACTTTAACAAAGGATCCAAAGACTGGACATTTAACTTTGTCTTCCAAGAAATGACATTTAGACAAGCCAACTCCTCCACCACCAAAACGGAAGGACTCTGCCACATCCCCATTCAGAGTACCCTCCCCACCACCTCCACCTCCTCCATCTCCGCCCCCACCTTCTCCACCATTGCCGCATCGCTCTCCAACCCCGTCTCCAGACCCTGATGACCAAGGGGATCCATTCTATGATCCAACAGATGCGCCGCAGGACCCCACTCCTCCGGGAACACCTGACCCATGGGAGGATTATCACAATCCAGATGTCCCAGATGTGCCTCAGGATGATCTTTATCCATCCAGGCCATCTCCACCAGAGGACTCCCTGGGGTTCCACCACCTCTTACAACGGGCGTCACATTATCATGGGGTGGAGTTACACAGTGATCCAGTTGAGGAAGACTTCCTACTTGACACGTTTGACATAGCAGACAAATCTACCGCTATATTACCCATGCTTAAAGGGGTGACCAAACATGCGACAGAGGTTTTAAAAGACCCCGTCAGAGCTAGGGTCTTAAACCCCAGAATCGAAAAGAAATACAAGGCAGCCCCCACAGATCCTGCCTATATTAAAGGACCTGCGCCCCTAGACTCATTAGTGGTATCCACAGCTAGGAAGTGCTCCAATTCTCAGTCATCTGGTGAAGCTCCGCCACCCGATAAGGAGTCCAAACTCTTAGACGCGTCAGGCAAACGCACTGCCTCGCAAGCTGCCAATATGTGGCGCGTCGCCAACACGCAAGCGTTGCTGGCGCGGTACGACAGAGCACACTATGATGAGCTGGAGGTTCTTATGCAACACCTCCCAGAGAAATATAAAAATAAGGCTAATGAACTGATACAAGAGGGAAAGATTATTACCAACACCTCTATTAAATGTGCCCTTGACCTAGCAGACACAGCTTCCAGGGCTATAAACACCAGTGTTCTGCTTCGCCGCCACGCCTGGCTCAGGATCTCAGGCTTTAAACCAGAGGTCCAAGCGTCTATACTAAACCACCCTTTTGACCAACAACACTTATTTGGCCCAAAAGTAGACGAAGCCCTGGAAAAAATGAAGAAGGATACAGATACGGCGAAGTCTATGGGAGCACTACAATCACACACCCCTAGACGCTCCTTTCGCCGTTCCTCCTTTCGAGGCTCTGGCAGAGGTTACTCTTCCGATAACGCCTCCACGTCCTACAAGTCCCCTCCTCAAAATACCTTCACAAAGGGCTATCAAAGAGGTGGATATCGAGGAAACAATAATAAAGGCAGGGGCAAAACCAACACCGCCCGTTCTGCCACACCGCCCACACAATGATTTTCCCCCGCTCCCCCCAGACCATTCCACTCCGGTCGGGGGCAGACTACAAGACTTCCTTCAAACCTGGGAGACCATAACATCAGACAAATGGGTGACCCAAATTATTCGGTCAGGGTACTGTCTCGAACTAATTTCTACCCCCCCAAATATTCCACCCAGACACCGTGCGATGTCACAAGAACATACCACACTTCTGAAACAAGAGGTACTCTCCCTCCTGCAAAAACAAGCTATAGAGCAGGTCCCCGTCAATCAGCAAAATTTAGGGGTCTACTCTCTGTACTTTCTAATACCAAAGAAAGACTAGACCCTATGGCCCATTCTAGACCTCCGGCCTCTAAATGCATATATCCATTCAGACCATTTTCACATGGTAACTCTCCAACAAGTTCTCCCACTCCTCTGTCAGGGCGACTTTCTCACTACACTGGACTTGAAAGACGCATACTTTCATATTCCAATACACCCTGCTCACAGAAAGTACCTCCGATTTGTGGTGGACGGCCAACATTATCAGTTCAAGGTTCTCCCCTTCGGGGTCACAACCGCACCACGGGTGTTTACCAAATGCCTGGCAGTAGTGGCGGCACACCTCAGAAGACAGAACATTTACGTCTTCCCCTATCTGGACGACTGGCTCATAAAAGCCGCTTCCTACCACTAGTGTGTGCAGCATACAAACACTACCATTCAACTACTCCACCAGCTAGGCTTCACGGTGAACCACCAAAAGTCCCACTTGATACCGTCTCACACAATACAATACCTCGGTGCCACTATAGACACCTCAAGAGCCATAGCCTATCCCAACTCAGCCAGAATCGCAAGCATACAAGCCTTGCGCCAAAGATTCCTTCTTCAGCACTCTCCCAGCAAGAGTGTTCATGAAACTAATAGGGATGATGGCATCTTGCATCTTCATAGTGCCTCATGCAAGACTTCACATGCGTCCATTCCAAGAGTGCCTAGCACGCCAGTGGAACCAGGCCCAGGGACAGCTGACGGATCTGGTGTTGGTGGACGGTCGCACCCATCGCTCTCTGCAGTGGTGGAATACCACAAACCTTTCCAAAGGGTGACCGTTCCTGGACCCGGTTCCTCAGGTGATTCTAACAACAGACGCATCGCTCTCCGGCTGGGGAGCGCACCTATTACACCTCACAGTGCAAGGTGTATGGACGCCACAACAGAGGTTACTCCACATCAACCATCTGGAGTTATTGGCGATCTTTCTAGCCCTGAAATCGTTTCAGAAACAAATCTCAGCCAAGGCAGTCCTCATTCGCACAGACAATATGACTGCAATGTATTGTATTCAAAAACAGGGGGGGGGGGACACTCTCCCCAGCTCTCTCGCTTAGCACAGAGCATATGGAGATGGGCAATCCCACAAAAAATCTTTCTCCTGGCACAACACGTCCCAGGTATACAAAACACCATGGCAGATCTGCTCAGCAGACAAACGCAGCAAATGCACAAATGGGAACTGCATCCACAAGTTCTTCACCCATTCTTTCACAAGTGGGGGCATCCTCAGATAGAGCTCTTCGCCACCCACGAAAACAAAAAATGCCCAAGCTTCGCCGCCAGATACCCACACCCATTGTCCAAAGGCAATGCGATATGGATGAACTGGTCAGGCAAATTTGCATACGCCTTTCCACCTCTCCCGCGAATTCCATTAGTGGTAAGGAAGCTACAACAGCACTCCCTCACACTCATTCTGGTAGCCCCAACATGGGCCAGGCAGCCGTGGTACACCACACTACTACAGCTCTCGGTGGTACCACATCAAAAACTGCACCTGTCCCCATGCCTCCTAACCCAGAACCATGGAGAAATCAGGCACCCGGACCCAGCTCAGCTCAACCTTGCGATCTGGCTCTTGAAATCTTAGAATTTGGATACCTTAAACTTCCCCCTGATTGCATGAACATTATCAAGGAAGCCAGACGTCCTACCACTCGAGCATGCTATGCCGCAAAGTGTTAATGTTAATCCGCACTTTTTGAGCGCACGGCTACCCCAGAAGGGTGTCCCGGCGCTTTGGCAAAGTGACCCAAAGAAACACGAAACCAAAGGCACAAAAACCTACTACCGTCACACTAGGTTACTTAGTAAAAAGCAGAGTTTTCAACTCCTTCCTGAAAGCCAGGAGATTACTCGCTTTCCGAAGGGAGAGTGGGAGCTCATTCCACAAGCAGGCTGTCGCGTACTGGAAGGAGCGACCTCCCATCCGAACACGTTTGACCACAGGCACCACCGTTTTAGCCTGGTCCGCCGACCTCAGCAGCCTCCGCGGTACATAGAAGGCAATACGCTTCCTCAGAGAGTAAGGGCCAATCGCATGAAGGGCTTTAAATGCCAAAGTGAGGAGCTTAAATCTAATTCTCCCCAAAATTGGGAGCCAGTGCAGCCTAGCCAGAAGCGCAGAGGCACTAGCTCTCCTGGGCAACCCATAGATAGCTCTGGCCGCCGAATTCTGGACAATCTGCAGTCTAGATAACAGGTACTTAGGTAGGCCTGCAAAAAGAGCATTTGCATAGTCCAGGCGGGAGCCCA
Organism: Triturus cristatus; assembly: GCF_964204655.1. Lineage (NCBI taxonomy): Eukaryota > Metazoa > Chordata > Amphibia > Caudata > Salamandridae > Triturus > Triturus cristatus. The sequence continues at coordinate 123,708,616 of NC_140583.1, forward strand.
CAAGCGCCTGGACTACCTTCCTACGATACTGCAGTGAGAGTAGGGGAAAAAATTTCCTAAGCATCTTAAGGATGCTGAAACATTTCCCTGCTAATCCCAGGATGTGTGGACGAAAGGATAGATCATCGTCAAACACCACTCCGAGATTTTTTACCTGGGATGATGGCTTCTCTGGGGGGACATGTCCTGTGGCCACCATGTCTTCCAGCCCGGATCAGGGGCACAGCCGAAAAAGAGCAGCTCAGATTTGTCTGAGTTGCATTTCAGGCTGTGCCGCCGAAACCACGCAAAGACTGCACTCAGGCAGTCCTTGATTCTGCCGCCGCTAAAGGCCTCTCCCTTCCTGCAAGTGAACAAGAGCTGGGTGTCATCAGCGTATGAGATGACCCGGGCCCCGAACGCCTCCGCTACCTCCGCAAGAGGGGCCATGTATATGTTAAAGATGGTGGGGCTCAGGATAGAACCCTGAGGCACCCCCACCTCCAGCGGAAGCATTTCGGCCGAGAACGGCGGGGCCCAGATCACCTGTCGGCGGTCGGCAAGAAAGGATTGAAACCAATCCAACACCGTCCACCGCAGACCAATCTCCCTAAGTCTTGAGAGAAGGCCTGCGTGTGGGACGGTGTCGAATGCCGCCGATAGGTCCAACATAACTAACATAGCCTTTCCCCCATGATCGAGCGTCTCCCTGATGGCGTCGGTGACCTCAACCAGAGCCGTCTCCGTGCTGTAATTCGTACGAAAGCCGGACTGGGAGTCATGCAGCAGTTTGTTGTTCTCAATAAAGGTGGTCAGAGTATGCTGAACATGTTTCTCCAACACCTTCGCCAGAGCAGGGAGGAGGGAGATTGGTCTATAGTTAGCGCATTGCAGGGGGTCGAGCAGAGGCTTCTTAATCAGCGGCAGAATAAGTGCGTGTTTCCATTGGCATGGAACCACCCCGGAGCTCAATGAGAGATTAAGCAGGGGGTTCAGCAGACTGTTCACCGCCGAAGCCACCTTGCCCAAGCATTTCGCCGGACAAACATCCAAAGGCGAACCAGATTGCAGCCTGGATAGCAGCTCAAGCGATGTCTCACAGGACAACTGGGGAAAAGCATGTAATAAAGGACCAGTTTCAGCCTGCAAGGGTGCTAAATAGGTCAACTTGTCCCCTAACACAACGTCAGCCGATTGAAAATCCACCGTTGGAAAAGTGGCCTGAATCTTTGTGATTTTAGTTACAAAAAAATCGGCGAGCTGTTTGATCCATTCTTCCGAATGAGAATGGACCGGGGTCCCTACTACCGGGTTGACAAACTCCTTCACAATCCTAAAGAGTTCCCGGCTCGTATTATCCGCTTTATCAATTCTCTGCTCCAGATAGTTCTTTTTGGCTGCGGCAATCTGTTTATAATAGGATTTTATCGCACCTCGGTAATTCATTCGCTCCACAGGATCGTACTTGCGCCGCCACTGCCTTTCCAACTTTTTGCAGTCTTGTCGCATAGTACGTAAGGTGGACGCGAACCAAGGAGCAGAAATGAGATGAGGTGCTGTTCTAGTAAGCCTCAAAGGGGCCAACTCCTCGAATCTTGCCTGCATCCAGTTCTGGACCAGGATGAGATCAGTTTCCAGAACCCCTGTCACCGGACACGGATATTGGCAGAGAGCCTCGGATAGCATATCTGCTGTCACAAGATGGTAGGCTCTGAGATGCCGGGGACCTTCCTCTCGAGCCCTTTGACTAAGCCTAGATTCAAGCACCAAGCCAAAGTTTATCAGATAATGATCTGACCAAAGGACCGGGAGTGGAGGGGACACCTCAATAGGTTTGGAGGCAAAGATCACATCTAATGTGTGGCCTTTCTCGTGAGTGGGGCTGTGGATAAAAGGGGCTAGCCCCAACATCTCTGTAATCTCGCGGAGTTTAATAGCCTCCGGATCTGTAAGGCAGTCCATATGCAAGTTTAAGTCGCCTAGTAACAAGCAGTGCGCCGAACGCATACAAGGTACAGATAAGGCCGACTGTAGGTCCTCAAAAAAGGATCCAATGGGTCCAGGGGGTCTATAGAGGAGAATACCAGTACAGGTCTGGGACGCCGATAGATGGAGTGTAAAGCCTAATGCTTCACATCCGGCAATATTGTCCACCACAAAGGAGGAACAGTCAAAGACCTTATCCACTACCAGAGCCACCCCGCCGCCTCTTCCCTCAGTTCTATCCCTCCGTAAGATGGAATAGTTAGGAGGGACAGCACAGGCGATGTCGGGTTCAGAACCCACTCCAGTGGGTACTGAACCCGTGCAAGAGATTTGTTGTTTACTGCCGTAACAATACAATCAACCCTTTAGATGTATCCATACAGCACATCATATGCTATCTGCTCCATCTTCAAAGGTGTAACCTGGCGTACTCATCCATCCGTCTACACCTAGCAGCAATTGCTGCTTACCTGCAAAACGGACAGCATTTATCACTTTTCAGAGTACCTGCTATTAAAGCATTCATGGAAGGCCTTAAAAGAGTAATTCCACCCAGGGCACCACCCTCACCTGTGTGGAATCTAAACGTAGTTCTTACAAGACTAATGGGTCCGCCTTTCGAACCAATGCATAAATGTGAGCTACAGTTCCTTACTTGGAAAACAGCTTTCCTCGTAGCTATCACTTCCCTTAGAAGGGTTAGTGAGATACAAGCGTTCACTATACAAGAACCCTTTTTACAGATACATCACAGCAAGGTGATACTTCGCACAAATCCAAAATTTCTGCCCAAGGTCATTTCCCCCTTCCATCTTAATCAATCGGTGGAATTACCGTTTTTTTTCTCGCAACCTTAATCTGTTGCGGAAAGGGCTCTACATACACTTGATGTTAAAAGGGCTTTACTGTACTACATACAAAGAATGCAACCTTTCAGAAAGACTAAACAGTTGTTTGTCTCCTTCTCTCCACCGCATTAAGGCAACCCCATCTCAAAATCAGGGATAGCTAGGTGGATTGTAAAGTGCATACAAATTTGCTATCACAAAGCAAAAAGAACATTATCTGTTCCACCTAAAGCCCACTCTACAAGAAAGATAGGGGCTTCTATGGCTTTTCTAGGGAACACACTGCAAAGCAGCCACATGGTCAACACCGCACACCTTCACAAAACATTACTGTGTAGACGTGCACTCCAAACAACAAGCTAGTCTGGGCCAGGCTGTACTAAAGACACTGTTTCAAACCACTGCAACGGATACCGGTGGTCGCCGCTAGGGTTGGGTACTGCTATATAATCTATGCACAGTGTATAATCTGCAGCTCATATGCCTCGAACGGAATATGCTACTTACCAGTAGGCATCTGTACTTGGCATGTAGAGCTGCAGATCTATACACGCCCACCCGCCTCCCTGGCTACCTGTATCCGTTCCAGTACATCTTATTTAGATACAACACACATGGGTTTCTTACTATTATCACTACGCTCCATCTTTTCCCTGCTGGCGGAAAACAATCTGAGGATGGAGCCGAAGCCCATGCGCAGTACGGACCGAGGAGGAGTCACCGAACTCGTGACTTCCAAAGACTGTCCAAGAAGAAAAACAAACTGCAAATGTACGGGCCCAACACCAGATGGCGATCTATGCACAGTGTATAGATCTGCAGCTCTACATGCCAAGAACAGATGCATACTGGTAAGTAGCATATTCCTTTTAAAACTTTATTGTATGTTGAATAATAGTACAGCTCCTGCAGTGCGTTATAGAAGCTGATATTAATGTTCCTCTTTTTTTCTTGATGTGCCAGGATCAACTTCTATTAGAGATTGAATCTATGAGATCAGAAAATGACCAGATAAGGATAAGAGCAGCTTCCCTTCATCACCGGTAAGGGTAATCAAGAAGATCTAAACATTTATTGCACCTACTTTTTCAATGCATTCTTTGTGATGGGAACCTTACATAGTTACATATTTAGTCCAATTTAGAGAAGAAATAAAGGCCATCAGATATATTAAAGTTTATATTTATCTAGAGAACTTAGGAAATGTTCCAGTGATGAGGCACAAAATGTCAAAATTTAGTTTCCAAATATCACCATTAAGTCATGACTGTATCATCACTCACTAAAATGTCTAGCAATGTCATACCCTGCACAACCCATGTCCAGTATCTAAATATTTGGCTGACAGAGTGGCCTGCAGAATCCACGTATGTGTTGTATAACACAAGTGTTAACATTATAAATATCTATCTTTCCCTATGAGAGACTTTTACCCTAGCACACATGACCATTTGTGTGGTTGAAGAGGTTGCTTTCTAACTGCTCATATGATCCGTTTGTGTCTGTTATAGTGTAATTAACTTGCATTCATAAAATAGCTGAGCATCAATGCGTAACGCAAGTTCTTCCATCAGTTGTATTTGATGGCTAGAAACTTAAAATCCCCCCCATTACCTTATTTTATAAGGTGTATTGAACTTTTAAACAAATCCATATGCTGGGAATTTAGACTCTTGCTTCAGTGTGAAACCCACGAACACTTTAGGGAGGTTAAATTCCTGAGTGTAATTAGCATTATGTTAAGGTGGGTACAATAGTCATCCCATCTTATGTCACTTGCAGTTTCTTTTTTTTCTAGCTTACTTCATAGAGCATCCTTTGTTTCCAGACTGATAGGTTTTGCAGTGTATTCTTTTCCCTTAACATCTATTTCTACATGGCACTAGGCAACCAATAGAAATGATAATTATTTATAGTTTGCGCTGGGTGATAGTTGGTGGACATTTGAGGCAAGGAGTGAGTTTTAAATGTTTGCCACATATTGGTTGTTGCTCTTTCAGCTCTGATAAGCCTTTACATTACTTTTTTTCAATCCCTGTAGCGTGATTAGTGGTCTGTTCAGGCGATGTGAAAGCCAGACTGTTTTGAAAGTAAATGACTACTACAGTGAAGGAAGGTATTGCCTGTTGCTCTCTAGCAGCCTCTCCACTCAAAACACGTGTATGCTTTTTGTAACATTTCTGTTACTTGTTTTTCTTAACAACTCACAACATAACACCTTTAACGGCACATTTGTGTTGTGCAGGCCACAATTCACTTCCCATTGCGGGTTAGATAAATCCATACTTGCGAGCAAATACTTGGGCAATGTCCTTATTCCTTTCTTTGCTCCCCATCAAAGGGATGTTGGCGACTAGTTCTTGCTATCTAATGGTCCAGTCCATCAACACAACTATGTTGTGTCCCTACGGATGACTAAAGGTACATTTGGGCCTCCCAGTTTAAACCGTAAAACTCTCTCCATGCGCTTCACACCTCAAAGTTTTCAGGGCATGCCCAAGCTCTTCTGTTTCCATACAGTGGGCTATGCCAATTATCCACCACTCTTTGTTTGAGGTAGACGGTCCTTCCCCCCCCCCCCCCCCCCCCCCCCCACCTTCCCCCCTCTCCTCCCATCTTTTGGCTACATCTTGCTTCACCAGGACAAATCCCAGTGTGCAAAACAGCAGTTGTTTCCTGGGAAGATCCACGTCACTCTGTATCCCCAGAATGTCAAACTGTGAGATGTCCGGGACTGGCACCACCAGGATCGGAATAAGTTAAGAAAATTACCTCCCGCCAGTATGTCCTTGCCCAACGAGATTCCCAGACGTTGTAGAAAAAGAAGCCCTCCATTTCCCTGCAGCTCAGGTAGCAAGAGACTCTGATCTGCCCATATTGAATATTGTACTCCTATTATAGTATACACTATGTAATACTAAGTTAAATGAGCCTCAGACTATCTTTGATAGGCACCTTGCGCAAGTGCATCAACACTGCCTCCCAGTTTGCCTTTCATGTGGCCTACATCTGCCTCTAATCGTTCACTGAGGTTGCGCAGATTGTCCAATCTATTATTTATGGGTGGGTGGTATGTATTGAAGACTACCTTACAGGCCATTTCACCTAGTAGTATTCTCTTCTCAATACGGCTATTCACGTCCAAGGGAGCCCAACCTATTAATTTTGCGTCTAGGGTGTGCTTCACCTGTAGATACTTGAAAGAAAATCTGAGAGGGGTCCAGGTCACTCTCCCTGTAAGTCTTGAAATGTCATCACATAGATGCCTTTTAAACTAGAACTAACATCCAGGAGGTAAAAGATTAGGCACCAAAGGTAGCTCTCTGGTCTCCTACTAGGACAGCGAGAGTATTGACACTGTGGTAACTGTCATGTTTTTCTAAGTCCGAAGACCTCTCCTCTTCCAATTGCACTGAATTAGTGTAGGCAGTACTGCCCTTGGATTATTAGCAATTCTGAAGGGTAGGACATTGGTATTACGAATTTGATGCCAGGAAGGTGCCCTCGTGTTCACCAAATTGCAGTGTTCAAATCATTTGTGATATTATCCTTGGCACTAAAGATTCCCTTGATGTCAAAATGTCTAATTGGAATGATTACTTATGTAAAGATCAATGCATGTCAATAGTTAGAGGAACTCAAGCTATTTTATAGCTTTGGAAGAAGTGAAAGATTTTAGATTTAGTCTTTGGCCAAAGACAATTGACTGACCAGTTTGTTCTTCCTACTACAAGTGGAAGAAAAAGCAGCATACTGAGCTTCAAAGTTGCTCCTATAGTACGAGAGATGAAAACAGCCAGTTGTGTACACAGCCATTAACTCCTTTTAAAGATTAGGTACATAGAAATGTACTGAATCCTGTTGACATCTAGCCATCTGCAGCCTTGTACAGAGTTTAGCTTAGGAACGTGTTACAACAGTGCAGAATGAATCCCAGAGAACAGGGTGCCTATTTTCAGATTTTGAAACGGCGAAGTTTTAAATTTTTTCGCATTTATGCCTAGGATATCCTAGTGTTAGCGGAGTTACTCAATCACCTTCTACAAGGATCAATGTTGCTCACAAAGATTGAAGTCTTGTATTCACTTTCCCCATGCAGCTTAACACAGCACATAGAGAGCTGAATAAAATACGGTCTACAGTATCCTTTACCATTCCAGTAGTTACAACCTATATTCTCAAGGTATGGTAGTCTCATTGAAAAACACCCTTTAATTCCATCTAGGAATATAGCGGACTGAAGCGCAGAACCTGGCAGAAAAAAGGCGGTAAATATCCCCACACATCCTAAGAGCAGCACTGGATCTGTGAAGCAGTCAAATAGTAAACTTAGTCACATCAAAACATTATACCTGGCTATAAGTGTGTGGATTAGGTCCATAGAAGTAGCATGAAAGCACATTATTTCAAGTCTCTTCAACTGACTGTACAGTGAATGAGGTGAAGATGGCCTTTGTTGTGCTGTTTCTCAGGCAGCAAAGTCCATCAGTCTGTATCAGCATAGCAGTATTGTACATAGGCCTTGTGAGAAAGTGCCTCTTTTGAATGGTTAACCCCCAATTTTTGCCTGGTTTTGATGTGGTTTCAAATGTAGTGCACAGGGTTCCTGACAACCAGGTCCCCTGTGCCAGTTCTGCTTCCCTACAAACAAACCCCCAATTGAAACTTCTACCCCCGTAAGTCCTTAGTAAATTGTCCCATGGGTACCTGGGGCCAGGGAGCTGAAGAGGGTCCCTTGGGACCCCCTCAATGGGATCATGCCACTGCCCTTGCAGCTTGCATGCCCCTGGGAGGGAGGAAACGACAAAGTTGACATGGCATCCTATCTGGGTGCCATGCCAGCTAACACTGCCTGAAGGCATAGGCAAGTCACCCCTCTAGCAGGCTTCACAGCCCTAAGGCAGGCTGCACTATAACATAGGTGAGTGCATATCTACATGAGCCGAGATACCCCTACAATATTGGGGTCCATTTCCTAATATTGTAAGTGCCAGTGAAGACCGAGAGAGTACATAGCCTGGAAACGCGACAGCTCCAGCTCCCTAGCACCATGATGGCTTCGCCAAACACAGAAGCTTATGGTACCAAACTATGCCTTTCAAGAAATCCAAACTGAGGCTAGTGTGGTATTTTTTGTACCATGTACCCAGAGGGCACTTTGGAGGTGCCCCCTGAAAACTTACTAACCCTGGTGTGGTCTCTGACCGGCTGTAGGCAGCCAGCCAGCTGCCACCAGACATGTTTCTGGACCCCTGGGTAGAGAGCCCTTGCACTCTGTGACCAGAAACAATGCACATCCTGGGCAGAGGTGTCACACCTCCTACCCCAGGATGGACCAGTGCTCGAAGAGCGGAGCTGCAAAGGCCTGCCACCTTTGTAATGTGGCTCCCAGCCTCTGCTGCTGGGAGCAGATGGCAGCCTCCTGTTTACACCCCCACTTTGGGCAGGAAACCCAGTGGGAAAATGTAGGAAGAATAGGAGGTGTGCTCACCTCTGCCATCTCCACCCCCAAGATGGGGGAAGCTAGGTGAAGCACATCTTTCTGTCCCTGCCATATTGAAGATGGGGAGACCCCTCCAATCAGTTCTAGGTCCATGCCTCGCTCCCACAGAAGATTGAGATATTATAGGGTGTAGTCCCCCCAGGAAAGGTGCTCATTGGTTCTACCTGCCACTCCCCTAAAATGCCCCTAAATCTAGTATTCAGATGGCTCCCCCTGACCTGGAGACTAGATCTGCGAAGACCTATGAAGAAAGAAGACCACCCTGCAGAGAAGACTAAAGACTACAACTGCCTTGGCCCCAGCCCTATCGGACTGTCTCCAGCTATATCAAACATGCGACCCGTCTTGCAGCCAGACCTCTGAAATCCTTGGGACAACTGCTGCCTTCAACAAAGACTCCAATCTCCCATGGACAGCGGACCTGTCCAGAAGAAAAGAAACAAAGGCTCCGGATCCAGGGGCATCTGCGACTCGTACCCATTCTGCAACCAATGACCACGGCTCGAGTCTGAGTGGCCAAACTGCCAAACACCCCAGCACCTAGGGCTCCAAATCCAGCATTGGCCGACATCTCCTGACCCCCCCCACCCCTACTGCAGTGCCTACAGCGTGAATCTGAAGGGTCCTCCACCACGCCCGGCAAGACGATATCCGACATCTAAAGGCACCCCCTGCACCCGCAACCCACGGGCTTTTGTGAGCTCAACCAGCTGTGCCCCTGTGAGACCCCCAACACCTCAACTTACCTGTGATGTCGCTGGTGTTCTGCCTGGAACATCCGGTTTGGCATCTGCAGCCTGTTTCCAAAAAGAAGAAACGCCAAAGCATTACATTGGGCACCCGACACTGTGCTTGCACACTGCACCCGGCTGCCCCTGTTCCGCTGGTGGTGCAGTGTTGGCGCTTACTTACTCCTTGCCTACTGCGGACCTTTGGTCCCAAAACTGTAACTGTAAGTTGCGTACTTACCTGATTAACCTCACAACAGTTTTCCCCATGGGATAACATTGAATTGCTCTGAAAATATATATATATTAAAAACGTACCTACCTTATTATGATCTTGGTCTTATCTTTAACAAAATCTTTTTCCAAATGTGGATAGGGAAAGTGGTTTAGAGGTCTGTTTCCCAAAGTAGTTCTATTTCTGTTTTCTCTCTACTAGATGACTGAGGTGAAAAATGTTGATATAATTGAGAAGCAGGAGGGGTAGATTCCAAAAGTGTGAATAAATTATATGTGGGAGTAGAAGATATCTGTGAGGGAATAAAAGCATTATAAGAATCTTGAATTTTTGTGATTGTGATTAAAGAATTGAATTTAGATTCCCAGGATAAGGGTAATGAAAATTTCACTTGAGCATTAGCAAAGGAAATGCACAAATTATTGTGAAAAAGTTGAGACCCAAAGAAGACTCGTAGCATGCCAGTCCTTCCAAAAGCTAGTTTTATTATTGATTCGAATGTATTGACTGTACCAAATAGAGGAATGTAAGAATCGATCTTTAGGGGATTTGTGACCAATGAAAATAGGCTGAAAAACTTTTGAAATATTATTAAAAATAGGAAAAGACAAAGAGGTCGGCGTGTAAAGGATGAGAATTCTTTGAAGGAGAATGGATGTAAAAAGCTCTTTTCAATATTGACCCATAAAGGTAAGTCTGCATCATCATCATCCTCTAAGAGGAAAGCAGACTGAGGAAAAATGGCGTATGATAAGAATGAAAGTCTGAAAAATTAACACCGCCCATAAATTTGGGTCTTTTAAGTTTTTGAAGAGACATACGTGTTTTTTTTATTGTTTCATAAAAGGTTTGATAAAATAGAATAAATCCGTTTATATTTAGAGTGAGGCCTATTGATAGGAAGATTAGATATTTAAAAGAGAATTATAGAAACCAACATCATTTTTATCACATCCAAGCTATCCCACCAGGACAAGAACAAAGGATTCCTTCTCGAAGTAAGGTTTTTCAAAGTTAGTTGCAATTCTTGTAGATTCAGGGATACAGTTTCTTTAATAGTGGGCATGAACCATAAGCCAAGATATTTAATTTTATTAGGTTTGCAACTGAAATTCGAAGAAATAGAATCCGCATGAAAACAAAATGTATTTAAGGAAAGAATTTCACATTTGTCAAAATTTAATTTGTATCCTCAAACTGAAGCAAAGAGTTGTACCTCCGATAGGAAGGCAGTAAGAGAGGTCTGTGGATGCGAAAGAAAAAGTAAATTATCATCCGCATAAACAGAGGCCTTTAAATGATTCTCACCATATTGAAATGCCGAGATTTGGGAATTTGAATGAATCTTTATCAGAAACTGCTCAAGAGCAAGAATGAAAAGGAGAGGAGAAAGGGGATACCCTTGTCTAACACCCTTCTATAAGGAAGGCCATTAACTAAAATAGATGACGTAGGAGATGAATATAAAAGAGATCTAATCAGTAAAACTTTTACCAAAACCGAACCAGGAAAGAGTAGAAAAAAGAAAAGGCCAACTGACTCGATCGAAAGCTTTTTCTGCGTCGAGGGAAATGGCAGCTAAAGAGTGTCTAGAAGATTTAGATTTACTAAGAACATTGAAAAATAGTCTAATATGCAATATGACGACCCTTACTGAACCCACATTGTTCCCCTCTAATTTAGGTAACCAGGTTTTCAGGCGAAGGGCTAAGCCTTTAACATTCCATGATACAATTTGCAAAGTCATTTAAATTGTAATAAACAGGTTAAAGAGTAATAATAAGGCAGATAAGGGAATAAACATAATGTAAAGACTCAAAAGTAACAGAAATCTGGACATATCCATAGAAGAATATGATGTGATTATAAAGGAGAGAATTAGTAAAATGAGATATAAAGGAGAAAGGGAAAAAATAGCTTCTATGGTATGAACGATAGAAGGACAGTCGGGAGAAGAAAAAGTAGGAGAAAAAGGAGAAGAAAAGGAGAGGGAGAAAAGAGAAAACAAACACTGAATATACGTAAGACAGCACAAAAACATCACAGGAAAGACATACCAAAAACGAGGGTGGTGAGATCATATGAGGAAGATGACACGACTGACCAAACATCTCAGGGCAAGGTCGGAGGAAAAGACACTCCATCCAAACGATTCCATAGGCACAAGGATCAAATAAACAGGCACCTGCACCTAATATTAATAGAACAAGGAACTATGAAGAAACAATTTGAACTTGATCAAGTTAACGAAAATCAGAAGAAAAACAAGATCAGTAACATTGCAAAGGTGAGAGAAATTGTGTGTTATAACATCAAATGTGAGAAGCTCTGGAAACGTCCATGTTCTACACTCTACAATTGTTAATGAAGTGTTGCAGCAAAACCAGATCCTCCAAAGTCGTTTTGTTTTTGTAAGTTACCTTGAACAGACATGGGTGTAATAGGCCAAATTCAGCATTAAGATTTTGCAATGCAGGACGCGTATCTAAAAATGTTTTTCTTTTGTCTGCTGTTTCCTTTACATAGTCCTGGTAAAAGAAAAGGTTAGAGCCCTGCCAGGATATTCGGCCTTTGTTCGTGGCTGCTTGCAATACCTTCAAGTCCGTATATTCTAAAAAGTACATAACACCTCTTTGCTTTGTAGAAGGAGTTGGAGAACGTGAGACATGACCCAAAGGATGTGCTCTTTCGATGTTGAGAACTGGGAATTCAGGAAGTTACAGAATTTTTGGAAGAAAAGATTTGAAAAATGTTAAAGGATCTGAGCCTTCTTGCCCCTCCACCAGACCCTATAATCGCAGATTAAGTCTATTGCAGTTTTCAAGGTTTTCAATTTGTTTTTTAAGGGATGAAATCTCCGATTGCATTGTGGGGATCTGATCTACCCCAACTTGAAGAGAGTCAACACGTTGTTCCACATATACAACTTTTTCCATGTGTGACCATTTATCTTCTAAAGCTTGTAGTCTATTATTAGTTTCCTCCATGTGAGGACGAAGAGCACGAATTTCCTCCAGAAGTAAGTCTAGAGATGTCGGAGGAAGAGAAGTGGCAGGAGACGGAGGATCTTTTTTAACACGTTTACCAGATGAGAGGGTGGATGAAACAGATTATTTAAGCAATGGTTTTGTCGTTGGGAGTGGAATATTGGAAGACGATGAAGTAACCACTGGGGGGATACATTATTGCTAGAACTGTCTTCCATGTTGGACTGAAGAATATTGAAAGGATTATGGTCTTCAAGAGGGGGTGACGAAGCAGACAATTTTGTGTGAAACGCCTCACTGGTCTTGTTCTCCCCATATAACATACAGCGCAAAACCAGACCACTGCACTTAAGCGAGGTCTGAGTTGAGGATGACCAGGCCAGAGGGTAGAAAAAATAGGCAATGAAGACTAAAAATTTCCAAAAATACCACAAATGGCCAACAACCAACCTCTCTTGGAGTCAAGCCACGCCTCAATGAAGAAAACCCATAGACTAACGTTTCAATGTCATGCCACTGAGCGCAAAAAAAAAGAGCGAACTACAAATGTTAATCTGGGTAGAAACAATTCAGCATGCTGACAAGATATTCACCGTGACTACAATAGTTTAATCCATATTCATAATATTTGCCAGTTCGAAGCATTTCTTTGGTCTCCTCAAAATAAGTGCTTGCCAGGTGCGTAGCTGCCCTCAGAGATTCTACTCAGCCTGAGTAAAAACTGATATTTTATAGTTGCAGCCCAACACACAGGTGCATGTTAAAATGTAAAAGGCTGTGGTCCAACAAAGGAAATTCACTCAATAATCCCTTTTACATTACTGAGGAAATATATAGTAGAAAAAAAAACAACGTTGCGGTGAGAGCCAAATAACTCCGACAGAAAACACAAAATGGCGGCTGCTAGTCCTGTGAGGATAACGTGCCGTACATTAAAAAAAAAAGTCAAAGGCTACTCACCGGTCGGCGAAATCCATTTCAGCGGAGTCTGGTAGGTCTCACGAGCTGAGAGACGTGTAATTAGCAGCCAAACATGCTGACCACCCCAATTGATTAGGAAGTTCCTCCTCTTACAAGTCCCTAGTATATGATACCAGTGGTACCCAGGGCATGGGTGGTATAGTGGTCTCCAGGGCTTGCAGCACGGTTTGTGCCTCCCTGAGTGACCCAAGTAAACTACTGACAGCAGGCTTGGCTAGTGACATCAAGGCGGTGAGCTACAAAGGCTACACAGCCTCTGATATGCATCAAGGTAGCCTCCCAAAGAAGTTGCAGCCCTCCTCCTCCCCAGGCACATTTACTCCTGGACAGGTGGGAATTTAGGTAGGCTGGAGGTGTTCACCCCAGAAGGCTAGCCACACCTCTAAGGTAGGCTGTGTGGCCTGTACAGCTCAGAAGACATCTGGCATTTTAAAAAGTGATAGAAATAGTGGGTTCTGTGTAGAAAAGGTGACCTACACCCCCGATGTGGTCACCTTCGGGGTGGGTTAGCGACTGGGGCAAATAGCCCATTGGCCACTTGCACCCACACCCTAATGCCCCTAAATTTAATATTTAAGAGCTATCCCTAACACCAGACCCTCATTTTGAATCAACTTGCTTTGAAGAGGATAAAGAAGATACCTGTGTCTGCGACAACAGGACTTGCCCAAACCAAAAGAGGGACACTTCACCTGTGGCAATGCTCCTGAAACCTCCTGATTAAGACTCATTCTAGGTTAAATCTCTGTTCTCCCAAACAGAGGGACCCCTATGTGAGAGCCTGAAGCACCCTCGGACTCCCCTGGGCTAATGGCACTAATGGCAGAGGTATCGCCCAAATCCAGATGGTCTAGTACCTTGTTGGAACGGTAGCCCTGCCTTCCACAAAGTTACAGGCAGCTACCGTGTTCCCCAGTACCACCGTACGTTGAAGTATCCATTTGCTGTGCTTACTGCTGGCAAGGCTTGTTGGTGGCCAGTCCAGCAACTGACCCTTGCACTCGATGCTGCACCTAAAGCGACCCTGTTCTTGTGATTTTGCATCTGGTTCCCCAGAGCACTGTGTAAGCAGTAAAAAGAAGCTCTCCCAAGGCTCTCGTTCAGCACCACAGACAGCCAGGACAACTCTGGGCCCGGGCTCTACTGGCCAGGTAAAATTGAAATGACGGCCGTGGCTTGGGACCCGCATCACCTTTACCCTCAGTTGGTACCATGCAACTCGAACTGCAATTTTAAAGTTTCATTGTATTATTTTGCACTGATTTTCAATTGCTTTTAAAATCCATATTTCCGGTTATATGTATCAAGAGTTCATCCGTTTTGGTGTCTAAATTAAGATAAAAACCTGCTTTATTTTTCTAAATTGGTGTTGTATTTCTATTTAGTCATGTCAATTGCTTATCGTTCATGTTGGTACTCATAAATAATTAACACATGTTTCTCTAGTAAACCCTGGCTGCTCTTTGCTACTCTACCTGAACTAAGCTAAGGATTTGTTACTGTGAATCCAAGGACCATCTTTGGGGTTTGTGAGAGTATTGAATGAAGAAGCCTAACCAGCATTGCCATATAATGCTCCACCTACTTACAAATATGATTTTAAATTGCAATTAATTTGCGTGTAAGCAGTGTATCTCTTATCTGCTTCAATCTAAAGTTAGCACTAAATAAATACAATAAGGTAACCCAGTGTTAGTTAATGGGATAGATGGGTCTTACAAAAGTAAATCACAACTTTAGAAGTTTTCACTGCCAGGACATGTGAAACTTGCACACATGTCCTACCTTTTAAATATAATGCACCCTTCCCTATGAGCCTTTAGGACGTACCTTAGAAGTGCCTTACAAATATTGTAAAGGAGGGTTTACACCTCGCAAAAAAGGTTTGTTGCCAGGTCGAAATAGCAGTTTAAAACTGCACCACAGACTGCAGCAACAGTTCTGAAACATGTTTTATAGTGATACTTTAGTGGGTTCAACAATGAATGCTGCTGTCCACCAAGTAGTATTTAATTTACATGCCCTGGCTATATGTAATACCATTTAGTAGGTATCTTGCAATAAAATTATATGTACCAATCAAATAGATGCCAACTATACCATGATTTAGGTAGAGAGCACAAGCACTTTACCAATGGTTAGCATAATACCAACACACACAGGTTCAGCAACTGAAGGCAACCAGCATTTGCAATGCAACAGGTCTCGCATTTACACAAGTTAAAGTAATTGGCAATGTAAATAAAAATGCCTTTTATTTATGTTTTAAAAACTAAAACATGAATAAAAGGCATTGTCATTTACAATGCCAATAGCTCAAACTTGCGTAAATGTGAGACCTTTTCTCTACAGAACCGAAGGCATAAGGTCAGCAACGTGAAACATTAGAGCGCGGTGTCAGTGAAGCAAGCGAAGCGATTAGTATTAAATAAAACATTATTTTTTTTTTAAGTCCAGTCCGAACTGCCAGGCCAGGTCAACACAAATCACAGACATGAACCAGATGACAACAAGGCAGGTCACCGTATTGCTGCACAGCACAAATGACATTCGTATTTCCTACAAATGATCGATCCATTCTGTCAAATTCCCAATTGACCCTATCACTGCGAAATCTCCGCTCATTAAAGCTGGAATCCTGTGCTTACAGTCCGCTTTCAAGAATACTTCATTGCAACAACTCGCGTGAATTTGGTAAGATCGAAAACTCATAAGACAGACTTCATTGGCATGATCAAACTTTGAAAACATCTGTTGCATGTAACCAGGCATAGCCATCCAATTAGAGCTGTCTCTGACAATAAGAACCCCACATTGTGAGCAACCGCAGAGGAGCAGCTATATAGTAAAGGCTGCCTTCAAGCCAAGTTTAACCTCAAGCCTGCCTCATAATCACATCCTAGTCAATTTACTCCACTTTTAAACGTACAGCAGCATCCAAAGCCTGCCTATCAGGTGTGTTTTGCCGTAATTCCAGCTGCATTACTCATGTGCACGTACTGCCCGTCCCCCCAACACCACATGCTAAGTGCAGCTGCTATCCAAGAAGCAATCCCACATCACATCGCAACAACACCCAAGTCAGTGGCAAACCTGCGCCAGCACAGCACTATAACGAAGCGCCCACAACAGGTGAACCAAAAATCTTTCAAACGTGAGCCGTTTCATGCACCTTTCAGTGTATCAAAAAAGTAACCTTTCAAGCAGGATGAACGAGTTTAAGCCATGCAACTCAACCAGTCCAACTGGCAGCAACAAGGATAGCTCAGAACAGATACCGCACCATACATCTTTTGTGTGCTCTGCTCAAGTGACTCCAACCGGAGCACAGCACATCTTACCATGTAGCCTTACTGCCATATGCATTTCTAACTAATGTCATAATGACACCCCAGTTTTTGGTCTATGCCTGCCTGATCAGCCATAACCCTGCTGTTTGTGACTGAAAGTTGCTGCTGATGACTCTAGTCAACCCTCCACCTCAGCTTGCACTTGTCAAGGGGAGTGCGCTTTCCCCAATCCCATTGCGCTACTTTCACAAAGTCCTTGAATATTAATAACAAAAAGTAAACAAAAACAATTGCAGGTGATAGACTTGTACTCCTTAAAGTATTGCTCCTACTGCCCGTGCACTGTACTTGCCGTGCGCACAGAGATCGTTGGTTTGCCTGGCACTACCAATAGCTGCTAAGTGGGGGAAAAAAAGGCACAGAATGCGGAACAAATCAAACATTCACCCCCAGTCAAGAGATCTGGGTTAAATCTGTTGTACCAAGCGGTAAAAATCACGTAACCATGCAAGCCAGCCAGGGTAGGCTCTTGTGATATCAGTAAGAATGGTCAAAGAAAGACCGAACCTATTTGCTCTAGCTGGATTGCCTTTTGCACCTCATTAAACAAGTTAGAAATTTTAAGCACAATCCCTTCAATGATATCCGAAGAAACGGAAATACTCGCATTTCTCCCTGAACAGTTTACAGAACAGTAATGATGCAGAACGCCAATCTTTAAAACCAAGACGACTTTAATAATTCCAGACACAAAGTCAGTGTTCAGCAAAGTCACTCTTAAACAGATAGAAAACAAGGCTGCCAGCACGTAATTGGGAACCTTGCGCACTCTGATGCCCCCTGCCCCTCATATCACTGAAACATGCTCAGCCAGTCCTGGCCTGTTAGCATGTCGAGACACCTGGCCGAATTACTTTTGTTACTATCTCTGCGCGGGTGCCAATATTGCATCAAAAATAGAAAAGCACTTTTTTTTTCTATTTCTTACTTTTGATGAAATCGTAGCACCCGCGCCGGTCCTGAGATAGTAACAAAAGCAATGTAAACAAAAGGAAATGGCGGGTGGCCGTGAGCGAAAAAAATAATGAAAATCTGCGAACTCGGTGGGCAAACGGGGCAGAAAGCGGGTATGGCGTGCTGAACGTAGCTAAGCACGTTGTGCCTGCAAGTAAGAAACCCAAAAAAGAAAAGCGTACTATGAGCAGAAGCACCAAAGACACAAGCTGGGCTTGTACAGCAGAGAAGGGCAGAAGTATAAACAAGTTTCAGATATTGAAATTGCAAATAACAATGCCTTTTTATTTTTGTTTTTGTTTTTAAAACATTAATTAAAAAGCATCGTAATTTACAATGCCAATAGCTTAAACTTGTGTAAATGCGCGCCTCATTATCCATGTGCCTCATCCTTAACTCAACATAAGAATCCTGTACACTAGCACCTTACATGCAGCACACATGCACTACATCTTAAAAAATAGTGACCATTACTTTGCGCTTTCAGATCACAGCTTTTTTTTATCCAAGTTTCCCAATGTTTGCCCTTACCCACCCCCCCTCCCTCCTTTTCCCCACTGTACCGTACACCCATATAATTGCATCCTTTTATCCCGCAGCTACCTATGCACAGTGCGATAAGCACTAAATATATTACCTATACTTACTACAAAACACCCATCCCATGCTATAAATATTTCCCCCACTACAGTGCAACGTACTTCTGGCTCACAAGCTGCAACATGCTCCCTATCGCTATAACACAGACCTGCCAATCGAAATCCACCATAAACCTTAACATCAACAGTTACCTCCCCGCTCTCACACAGCAGTAATCTAGCCAACTCCCCCACCGGACCTCCCGTCTGCCGGCGAACTCTTGCCGTTTTCCACCTCACTCACGCAGTCCAAACCGCCGCACTACTTAACATCATGAGTGTATCAAACACTCAGCAACACCGCTTCTGCAAGCACAGGAAAACAACTCGGCTGCACATTTAGCACACATCCCAAAACTCTGCCCACCAACAAGCCACACACTTACTTTTCATCATTTTGATGGGCCTTAGCTGCTGCTCCAAATCTAAACAACTCCCCGCTATGCACAAACACTTCTGCTCAGCTCCCCTCCAGTTATGAAACTACAACCTGCCCTCCATATCCCTTGTGTGCCCCCTAAACACTTTCAGTCATCTGCTACCCACCAAAGCTTACCAAACAAGCTGGCTCCGTGGAGCTGACGGGGGGAGGGAAAGTGAAAGCCGAGATGCGCGCGCTGTGTAACGCGAGCCTCCGGGGACAGATGTGCATGCGTGCGGAGTGCACATCTCCTGTCTGTACGCGTGCACATCTTCTGTCCGTACGCGTGCACATCTTCTGTCCGCGCGTGCCACCTCTTGTCTCCCTTCGCTAGAGAAACCGGCATCAATAGATCTCGCCAAGGCAAACAGCGCGCATGCGCTGCGTCGCCAGGCGAGACCTAAAAAGGGCCAAGTCCAACATTAATGCACAGTATTCTTTTTTTTTTTTTTTGTTTAACAAAAAAAATACTTTGTAAGGAATGTATGCCCAGGTAGTCTCTAACAGATGAGATGTTAACCGAAGGTAAGTAACTTGTTACTTTAAGTGCTCACGAATCCAACACAGGGATAGGATATATTGACCGTTTTAGCCTAATGACTTCAATAAAGAACTCCATATTGGGGGTAAAAATAAAATTTCATGTAACCTTTTTGTCTGATTCTTGTGCCCCACGCCCTTGTCATTAAAGTCTTACCCCCTATGTCCATTGTAAAACAAAATAGCATTTTTAGGAATTCCTACTTCAGTTTTACCTGTACATTGTGTTGGTTGTATTTCGACAGTTTAAAAAAAAAAAAAAAAACAATTTCCTATTCTGCTATTTTGAACCTTAACTTTTGAATATTTTACACGCTTGTATACTGATTTATGGCAAGTAAACTCTTCATTATTTTTTTATTTTTTATTTAAGCAGACCTCATTTGGGAAGTGTACCAGATTTTAGATATGCCTTGGCGCCAGCATCCATGTCTGACAACCATGCAGATTCCTACAGCTCTTCTTCAGTGCTGCGGCGTCCTCAGAAAGGACGTCTAGCAGCTCTACGAGATGAACCTTCAAAGGTAGACTACCTTTTTTAAATTTATTTTTTAGAACTTATGATGTGAAAGATTGAATTCGTTTTCTTGCAGAAATATGTCAAATAATGCTTTGCACAGAATCTTTGAAATTGGTGTATCCTACTTACATACTAATACTAGACTGCTTTTGTGAAATAGTAGATATGAATTTTGCAACTGTGCAGTACAAATCTTTGACTGAACACATTTACTGGTTGCATGCAGGGTTCAACATCAATGGCCATTGGCAGATTCGAGCATCATTAATGAAAATCTGCATCTTCCTTTAAGCTTGCATGTACATTAGCCTCAACAAAAACTTTTTTCATGGTCTCTGAAATTAGTTTGAGAGCTTTTTTTTTTTTTATTTGCCAGGCTTATTAAAGTTGATGTATGGTGTTAAGCAGTAATTGGCCCGGGTTTGATGGCGTTGTCAGTAGTTCTGTATTGTGCATGTACTTTTGTGGTAAAAGCAGGTATTTTTGTTTGAATGTCAGTACCTTGATATTGTAAAAGCTCTTAAACCATGGTTTTTTTTTTTTTGCCACCTGTCTTGCTTTTCGGATGGACTTCTGAAGCATGTAAGTTTTGAGGGAGTTTTTATAAATTATTGTTTTGTGAACCCATCTTTGTGACTGATTCACCCTTAGAATCCGAGTTTTATTTGGGAGATGGATGGAACTTAAATATAAGTGAAAACCTAAAGTCCTCCAATCTGATTTGGGTTCCTTATACCTGAATGCCAACATTTTTGAATGGAAATCGATTTCTTGCAGGCTGACGTTTTGTGAAAAAGCCATAGTGTGTTTGAAACTAACTAAAAAGTCAATATAGTTTCAGATGGTCTCATGACCATCTAGCTCCGATTTCCCAGTCTCTGAAGCCACAGCCTCCTTCCTTCTCATGGCATTACCAGTGTTGCTTCCTACATATTCTTCACCTTGCCTTGCTATAGACATTTTTAACTAGTAGCAATCTGGTCAGAACCCGTGTTAGCATCACTAACCTTTTTTTCACTTTTTGGGGAACTGCTGCACATCTTAATTTCCAAAATAGTTAAATGGAGGCCTGATCACCTACTAGCAACTGACATACATTTTAATTACTTTCGTTGTTGCTTTGAAATTGTGTAGGTACAAACCCTCAATGAGCAGGATTGGGAGCGTGCTCAGCAAGCAAGTGTCTTGGCAAATGTTGCGCAAGCGTTTGAGAGTGATGTGGATCTGTCAGATGTCGAAGATGACCGTGAAACAATATTCAGTTCTGTGGATATATTGTCACCCAGTGGCCAAGCTGATGCCCAGACGTTGGCCATGATGCTCCAAGAGCAACTTGATGCGATCAACAATGAAATCAGGTATTCTAATTTCTCTAATACATTGTCCACAACTGAAACGTTTCCATTATTTTGCTGAAAGGTGATTTCTTGTTTGAAATTCTACTTCCGTTGAATGGCCCTGTCTTGACACCTCCATTCTGGTTCACAGATATTGTTGCCCTACAGTACAAATGGACAGCAGGTTAGCAGAGATGCTTGCAGCTTGGCATGAGTGGGAGGGAGGGAGGAGGAAAGGCCATTGGCTTATTTTTATTGGCTTCTACTAACCTATTTGAAAATATGCAGACTCTCCTCTAATTGCACTGTTACTTACAACATGTTGAAGAGTGAGGCCATGTGACTGGCAAAGAAACCTATTTTTACTTTTAACTTTACTGCAGTTGATATTCAGATCCAGTTTGCTTTGCTTGCTGTGAAAATGTATTTTGTGCATGAGTGCATTGACCAAGGCAGCTAGGTAACTGGTTTGACCTCACAGTTGTGAAACTTTGGTGAGACACACAGTGCATTCTGCTGCCAGCGTGAATCTGCCACCCTGACAGACTGCCGTGGGAGTGGCTTCCCCTTGCCATCCTGTTGAGTTTTGTTTTAAGCATAAATAACTCTTATCTATTCACCAGTACCAGGTACAAACTACCAACTACCAATAGTGAAGACTCCCATTTAGTTAGTTGGACGGAGTACACCTTTCAACTAAGCACCCAGAGCAACTATTTTAAGAATAGGCATATGCTTAAGGCACTTTTTTGGAATGGTATTTCACTGACAGTCCATTGGCAGCTCATTAGCAGTCATGCAATGGAATTATAATAGTCTAAACCCACATATGTCTAAACCAAAGCCTATTGCCATGTAATCAGTTCCTGTAGCCCACCCAAGCATACCAGGCACAGTGACCCATCAATCTGTATCAGACTTGTAACTAAAATCTGCACCCTTGTGAAGACTATGGCATCCTATAATTCCACATGAAAAAATGTTTTTAGTGTGCAAGAGTGACTGTATTACATTGGTTCTTGTTTGGAGGATGGATTGCCATGTTTTTTGTTGTTGTTTGTGTTTGCTAAAGGCTGAATCGTGCCTTTCTTTTCCTGTTTTGAACAGAGCTCTAGGGCATGATATTTCTTTTTTGCAAAGTATTGCTATGGCATGCACTTGTAAGTAAAATAGTAATATGATATGTCAAGTGAAAAAGCGGATTTGTGCATGCGTTAATGTGCATATTTGGCCTTTCACGAAGTTTGCCAATGGGTTATTATGTATGAAGAGCAGCAGAAGGTGGAATTTCGTAAGTTCATTGATGTGTTATGCAAGTTTTCAGTCCCCTTGTATTAGGTGTTTTACTTGCAGTTTTGGTGGCTGCAGTATGTGAATGTTTGTACTTTGTATATTTGTTGCAGGGCCAATGCATACTGGTCTTTCACAGAAGAAGAGTTGTTCTGCAATTTGTTTGTGGCTATGGGGTAGTACTAATCTATTGCACTTTTTTGTTACACATTTGAGCTGAAAATCAAAATGTATTCTTCAATTAAGAATTTTGTTCTGATTGATACATTTTACTGCGGATTCCTTACCTTTAGAATATCCTGCAGCTTCCTTACCTTTAGAATATCCACCAGGGTTTCAGGCCGGTATCTATAACCTTTTCTAGCAGTAGCCTTCCAGTACCACCAGTTGATGCCATGCAGCTTCAACCCTAGCTCTGCTTGGTGGACATGACTACATGGGTATTTAATAGTTGCCAACATCTGTGTGCTCCACCAATGTAAGTCCCCCCCGCTGCAACTAGGTCACATGTTTTTCCAAAGATGCCAGAGTTTAAATCTGGTCACTAGTTTTACAAGTAAATGTCTGTCGAGTTCCCTCTACCTCATCATGTGGTGTCTTGCTTTGACCA
This sequence comes from Triturus cristatus, assembly GCF_964204655.1. Taxonomy (NCBI): domain Eukaryota; kingdom Metazoa; phylum Chordata; class Amphibia; order Caudata; family Salamandridae; genus Triturus; species Triturus cristatus. The sequence goes on from NC_140583.1 coordinate 123,731,523, forward strand.
CAACTCTGCATCATACATTCCCTGATGCACCCAAAGACCCCTGGGGAGTAAAAGGACAGATATGTTGCGAAGTTAATGCGGGACACACCAGACCATGCCCTTTCCTATACAGGTAAGTCCCCATGATGAGAAATAATCTCACAAAAAGACCAAAGAATTTTCTCCTTACTAAACGAAACGATCCCGTACCCAGGACCTTCCCACTCACATCACCAATCCACAAGACCATACTTCCCTCTTCTCTGGAGCCAATTCAGAAGCTGCATCTGCTGAATCCACGCAGGTTCAGGTTCCCTTCTGGCCAAGTTGAGTAACTTTAGGATGACTCTGGTATCCTTAGAAACACTCGCAGGGCTGAAGTGAGATTGCCGCCGCTCTAACCTGGCCGCCGCCTTGATCCTGATCCTCCACAGGTCCAGGTCTGCGCCTAGATGGACTTCAGAGACCACTGTGCTATCCACCTACTCATCCAATGCTGTCCATGCCGCACCCTGCCCCCCAGACGTGATCATTATGCCTTGTTGAGTAGGTATCAATGCTGTCCTTGAAGTCTGGTTTAAAAAAAAAAAAGAAAAATCTGGTGACTGAAGAGAATGTTAGAACATGCCTTGATGAACAGCTTCTTCCTTATACTAAAAAATGTGCCCAGGTGAAAGATTTGTTACTGGTTCTGAGGCCATTAGCATGCCTCAAGAACTCCCACGTCCTCTAGAAATTGAAGACAGAGCCCTAGTGGAAGATTGACCACCCCCTCGCTCTGAAGGCCCTCTTTCAGGCTCTAGAGAGACCCATGAAGGCGAATCTTATCCCTTTCCCGTAAGGTGCGTCGCAAAAATGTCTTGCAATGATGACTTGCTTCCGCAACATGAGATGGTGGTAGAGCAGATGACGCAGACCTTGTGAGGGTCTGTTTTAGCCTTCTTCCTCCCACATCTTGGGCACTTGTCAACTAATGAAGGCATTTTATTTGAAACACCTCACTTTTCTGTCAGAAAACTGAAAAAGGCAGGGAGAGATGAAAGACATCGAATAAAGGTGGTGTCACCAATTTCTGTCAAGACTTTTGAGAGGAAAGGCCTAAACAAGGTGATCTCAATGCTATAGGGTCCTGTCAGCAGGAACTGGAAAATAGAACTGAAGCAACTGTCACTTGCTGAGCATTATGGGATCATGACGGCAACTGGGTTCTTAAAGGCACAGTCTCTATATTTAACCTTATAATGACAGCCTATGAGGCTACACTGCCCTGCTCTCCTTCATCTCTATCATAAAATACGTTTGGTGAGAGAGATTTATGCTGTTTGCTAAAACATCTTGAAATTCTACACTAGTACTTTGGTCTGGCCCTTTTTAGGTCTCGCCTTGCTATCGCGTAAACGATCGCAAAGCGAGACTATTGTAAGCGGCTTTTAAAAGTGCTCCCAATTGCATGGCTAACGCGCACAATCACGTGCATCGTGCAGCCATGCAATCTGCTTTTTGGGAGCACTTCAAAGGGTCCGCTCCCCCGCCTGGAATGCGCGCGCCACGCTCCGCCGGGCTTGTTGAAATGTGCTCGTTTCCATTAGCCTTGGGTCATAACTTGCCACTGCATCATATAATGGTTTCCTTTCGAAAATCCTTTCAATTTTTGTTAGCCAATCAGAATTTAGCTGCTCACAAACCGATATCTGTGTTTTGCTAACAGTGAACTGCCCAATGGAAGAAACCGCTTCTTATCTTGTCAGATTGATTTTTAATTTAAATGCACCTTTCACAGACCACAGATCATGAACTTTAAAACGAACTAATTGAGGGCTGCGTGACATCTTTTTTCTACGAATTTCACAAACTACTGAGCAGATTTCAACCAACAAAAATAACGATTTATTCAGCGAAGTGATACATTCATACCAAATTTGGTGAAAATCTTTTCAAACTCTGTAGCAGCATAACCTGTTAAATGATCAACGCAGGGTTCATCATGTAGAAGTCTTGTTAACTTTAAAATAAAAACGCACTGTTCATTGTTCAGAAATACATGCCTCGCTTAGACCCACATGAAAATCTCAGTAGCATGTGGTCTTTAATTTGTTTTGCCAGACAAAATCTCATGTATCTGTAAATTCCAATTTAATGTGTCTTTTAAACACACCTAGAGTTTGTCTATTCCACACATTCCCTTGATTGACATGTAAGAGAAATCTCTTTTGAAACCAGTCTCTGTATATTGACCAACTGCCGCAGGATTCATTGGCAACTTGTGGTATATCATCATCTACGTGGGTTGGCGGGGTGCGTCGAGGTCTGTGACTGTGTATGTTCCATACATAGTTTCCCTCCTCCAATACAATAACCAGCGACGCTGTATGCATGCGTGACTTTTAGTAATACATACAATCTCTTTAGTGCCATCATTTCTGTGTAAAATATAATTCCCAGGCACCCGAAAAAAAACCCTGCTCTGCATGCTTTACCCTCCACGCATTGCTTGTTTTGTGCCTTGTACATCCAAATAGCTTTGACTTCATTTCCCATGCAAACTCTCACAAATAACACGATATTTTGGATGTCTTTCGCTTCACATGCATTGTCCACAGACACAGTCATCATGACATCGTTAGGGCGAGAATATTTCAGTAACCAAACTGATCACACAGAAAATAGAATACGTTAGTACACTATTGATATTTAAAAAAATATTTACATTGTAAAATATAGTATTGATGCTTGCAATATACATGCACCCATACACATCAAAAACAGTAGCTCACGAAGTGTAAACATGACTAGCCATGTCAGAATGCATTTTTCGAGAGAGATAGATTCAGATATTTTCGTGTGTGTGTGTGTGTGTTTATTTCCAAGCAGACTTCCTTCACAAACAGAAGGGGTAGCACTCTGGCCAGTATAAGGTAACGTATTTATTTTTATAGTGTGCCCACCATGCAGAAAACACAAAGCAAAACACCCATTTCATAATAGCAAAGGAAACAAGCATTTGCAATGCAATAGGTCTCGCTTCTGCGAGAGTTTGAGCTATTCGCTTAGTAAATTCATTAAAAACATGATTCCGATATGTGCGGTAACTCCTTTTTACCGCATCCAGGCCTGACTGTGCCACAGCCAAACCTGGAGTTTATACCACCGTTACCTAAGACGCTGTGTGCATCCAGGACTACCCAGGCAAATTAATTCTGAATATGAGGGCACGTGATGACCATTCCCTCTATCTAGTTGACCATTTCACCTTCGACCCTTACTCCCAGGCCTTAATCTTTGCACTGACAGTTTGTCAACACGCGCGGGCTCTCCCTCAGACGTAGGGCAGGTGTCGGCTCTGGTGGTCTCTGCGTCTTTTATGTGGGGTGTGTGTCCGCACGGGGGTCTGCTATTTTTGAACGGGGCGAGGGATTCTGCGAGTCAGCTTTCCATGAAAGAAAGCAACAGGGAGGGGGGTGGGGGGGGACTCACACCTCACGAGCGAGTTTATGGCACCCCAAAACATTTGTCCCCAACTCACACCAGAAAACCATGTGGAAGGCTGTAAACAGCCTTCAAAGACCATCTTCACACCTCAGGCCATGCTTGGGAGGGGGAGGGGGGAGCAGTACGGGGGTGAGAGTGGTAGGGTCAGTCGCCAGTGCCTCCATACCAGCTGTCCTACCAAAATTCTGGTGGGGACGAACCAACCGTACCTGTGTTCAAAAAGTGCGCGAGTGTGTGTGTGCGCGCGTGTGCGAGGCGTCTGAAGCGTGGCGGTGAGCGCCTTCTTCAGCAAAATGTATAACCTACAGGCAGCAGGTTCCGTTTCCTGAAGCGTGGACTCATCCTTTTGGAGTAAGAACACCAGCCATTACTCAAGTACTAATAGGCAATTCAGTCTGTGGTGTGTGCTTTATAAAAGACCCGCAGCATTTTTACGTAATACCAGTCCTCGCTCAGGAGGTCCCCCCCACTTCTTATCCAGGTCACAATACCCAAACCACATGCAGTGGCCGAGTTTCCTAGAAGAAAACCGAATCCAGCCCACCCACCCAACCCCCTCGGGGGTTTTTCTTTCCCTCGTAAATAAACGAAACTCTCTTAAGACCAAAACTCAGTGGATGTTATATGGCGCGGGAGGGTGACAACCTGGCAAGGTGGCAAATTCTGGACAGTGCCTGGCAGATTTCAGGGAAAGGGGTCGAAATTCAGGGCAAAATGTCAGGACACATGGTGGTTTTTAGAGACACATTTGAGAGGGTCATGCAATAATACAAAAATAGGTAAAGACTCTGACCCGCAAAAGAGGACGGTGAATTCCGACCTTCGACACACCTCGCCATCACTTCAGAAGGGTAACAGTCCCCTGTGGTACAATGCACCACTCACTCAGGACACTGTTCACCCCTCGACACAGTGAAACACACTGCCTAATTGGCCCTAGATTTGAAAGAACAGCTCATATAACACATTTGAAAAGCATAGATGCTCTTTTCTCAGCCCTACACCCTTATGTACAGAACTGCGGTTTGTGTTCGAGTTTCACTTTTTTAGAACTTTAAAGCATACCATGACTTTTTACTTTTTTCTTGAAAAACATGCCCCATGTCTAAAAGTGCCCTTCGCCAACTTTGACGGACAGTTCTACGAAGTACTGACTGCTGTGTGCTTGTGTGGGTGGTGGGTGAAGGGATGAGGGCAGGGGTGGAGTGTTAGTGTGCTTGAGAGGGGCACCAGTCCCTAACATAATGCTGGTAATTCTTGGCATATTATGATAGGCATTGCAGAATGAACGTCATTAGGTCTCGCCTAGCTATTGCGTTTATGCAATCGCTATGCGAGACTCTAGTAAGAGGGGCATTTCAAAGTGCTCCCAAAAGTGGATTGCATGGCGAGCACGCGCACTATCACGTGCATCGTGCAGCCATGCAATCCGTTTAGGGAAGCGCTTCAGCCCACTGGCGCGTGCACGTGTAGCCACAGCCTCGGCATCATACTTCAAAGGGTCCGCTCCCCCGCCTGGAATGCACTCCCCCACCCCCGGCACAGCATGCCGAGAGATTGTTTCCTCATGGCGCCTCTCAACTGTCCCTCCCCCACCACAGGGCTAGTGTCACGGACGCATTGCCATCCATCAATTTCACTTTCATGCCCGTGTTCTATTTGCCTTTTAGCACACAGCCCACCCTCCCTCCCTCCGTGTTTTCTTGCAGCTTTGCCCAGATCTGAGTCTCAAACAACCAAAATAATAATTTTGCCCTGCACGCTTTCTGCACTTACAAAGTTAACATATGCCGCGCTCATTCCCTTTTCATCTTTCTAAGGTCGATAACATTAGCTCCATTAATTCTGCGTCTAAGGATTTAAATAACCATAGGTTTTCTTGCAACTTTAGGCACTTCACACACACACACACACACACACACACACACACACACACAGCCCCACTGCTCACACACACAGGCATCAAACAGCAACAGAATGCTCTGAGCCCCACCAGTGTTTGCCACACAGACATGCCTCTCGCATCTCGTGTTTTCTTCCAGCTTTGGCCCGTGTTCTCTTTGCCTTTCAGCACTCAGCTTCCCTGTAACCACCATTTAACTAACATCCTGCCACACTCATTCCATTTTCGTCCTCGCTTTCACTTTCATGCCCGTGTTCTCTTTGCCTTTCAGCACACAGCTTCTCCGTAGCCACCATTTAACGACCATCCTGCGGTAAACACCATTTAACTAACATCCTTTTAGTTAAAATAAAAGAATTGCCTCTAAGGGTTTAAGGAACCATAGAAATACAAGGCAAGACAACATACACTCCGAATGCCACTCAGAGCCACATAATTACATGCCACATAATTACATGCCACATAATTACATGCCACATAACTACAATGCACTCAATACAACAGACACTCCAAAAACCAATCAGTGCCACATAGTTACACACCACATAATTACACAGCGCTCAATGCTACATACACTTCAAATACCACTCAGCGCCACATAATTACACACCACATAATTACACTACACTCAATGCCACATGCACTCCAAATAACACTCAGTGCCAATTAATTACAATGCAAACAATGCAAGATACACTCAAAATAACACTCAATGCCACATAATTACACGCCACTAAAATCAACATACACTCCACACAAAACCACTCAGTGCCACATAATTATATTCTACATAATTACACTCTATCTATCGCCCTCACTTTCTATCTATCGATCTATCTTATCTATATATCTCTATCTATCTATCGGACTATTGCACTCTATCTATCACATCATCACAGCATCACTTAGCACCACCACAGCATCACTCAAGGGCACCACTACATCACTATGCGCTACGGCCGCTACCACAGCATCAATTAACGCCACAGCATCACTCGACACCACCACAACATCACTCACCGCCACCACAGTATCAATCTGTACAACCATTCAACAACTGGCTCTAGTCTGTTCTCTCAATATTTAGGATTTATTACAAATGGCAAAAAAAAAATGATATTTAACTTCTGTTCTTGGATTTTAGGCGCAATTAAATACACTAAACCTAATCTTCACAAGAGTTATTAACAAAAGTTTAAACGATTGCCATTATAATTTACTTTAACTTTTATTTAAGTATTAATTATTTGCAAAAATTAAAAGCCATTGTTATTTGTAATATCAATACATCCAAGTCACGTAAATACAACACATATTGCATTACAAATGCTATAGGTGTCACATTTGCAACAGTTAAAACTATTGACATTGTACATGAGAAAGCTATTAATTTCAATATTTTCAATACCAACACATAAATAAAAAATTAGTCAATTTACAATACAAAAAGCTCAAACTTTCCTAATGCGAGACCTATTGCATTGCAAATGCTTGTTTAACTTCATGTTTAATTCAGCCGTTGTAGCCTACGAATATAGGCTGCATAATCTCTCTGAAGTGTCTTTGGAGGCCTTCCCGAAGAAAGACGAAAGTCTATACTTAAGATATATTTTGAAGTAGTACTCCGGAGTCCCCGAATGAGGGCGGGACTTCTGGGTGCTTAGGACTATAATGGAAATTCCCCTACGAGTGAACCAATCATAAATCAATCAGGGGTTTATAAAACGCAGCTACTCACCCGAAGGGTCTTGAGGCACTGGGGAGTGTGGGGGGGCCAAGGGGGCGCATAGCTCCTGGATGTTCACGGTGCTCCATCAAAGAGCCAGGACTTGAGGTCCTTTGAAGAACTTGGGGAGTGATGGTGTCTGTCGGAGGAGGAGAGGGAAGGGAGTTCCATGCCTTGGCAGCGAGGAAGGAGAAGGCGTGTCCTCCTGATCTGGTTATATTGATGTGTGGTACAGTCGTAAGGGAAAGTTGGGCCGAACGGAGGGATCTTGGGCTGGCGTGGTACGTGATGCGGTGGTTCATTTCGGTGGGTCTTGGTGTAGGTGAGAAGCTTGAAGGTGATTAGATTCTCTTGGCCTGGAGCCAGTGTAGTGTCCGTAGGTTTTGGCTGATGTGGCAGTGGCGCAGTAGGTTGAGGTCTAGTCTGGCGGCGGCGTTCTCGAGATTGTGGGTGAGGTTCTTGTTGATCCCGGCGTAAGATGCGTTGCTGTAGTCCAGTCTGCTGCTGATGAGGGTGTGGGTGGTGGGTTTCCTGTGTTCGAGGGAAATCCAGTTGAATGTCTTTCGGAGTAGGCAGAGGGTGTGGTAGCAGAAAGAGGTGACAGCATTGATATGGCTGTCCATTTTGAGTTCGGAGTCCAGGACGATTCTGAGGTGGCGTGCGTGGTCCGTGGGGGAGGGAGGGTTCACCATGTGTCATTCCAGTCGGGGTGTGGGCCCATGATGAGCACCTCGGTTTTGTCCGTGTTGAGTCGGAGGCAGCTGTTCTTCATCCACCATTCATGCTATGATACCCATGTTTCAGCCTCAGTGCCTTTTTAGCCACTGTGTCCTGCAGGCAGTTTTGGTCTTAACTTGTCCGCAGTTCCTCCTTCGAGGATGGTATTGCTTGGGTATCTATTCTAAGGTAAGGAATCTGCGGCTAGATGTCTCTATGAGATAGACAAGTTACTTACCTTCAGTAATGCCATATCTGGTAGATATATAATCTAGTTGCAGTTTCTTTACCCACCCATCCTCCCCTTACTGTGGACAGGATTTTATGGTCAGTACTTATCTTTTTTAGGGCCCTAGTTGTTCTAAACACACAACTGTCCGTGCACTTCATGGCTCCGCGCTCCTGGCGTTGAGTCATGAAAAGTAACTGACGTCAGCGTGCAGAGGTCGCACCTATATAGGTGATGTGGATATAACTTCTTGCGTGAATGACATTGCGTAGAGCTGACAGACGCCACCTACTGGTGCGCAAGGGTATTGCTCAAGCAAAAGTCTTTCAGATCCAGCCTGACTTCTGGGAAGTTCTAAGGTAAGGAATCAGCAGGTAGATTATGTATCTACCAGATAAGGCGATATCGAAGGTAAGTAACTTGTCTGTTGTAAGTAAAGGGAAAGACAAAACTATAGATCATGTGAAAGCTCACTCCCCCTCTTGAGTACTCTGTGGTGTTGGTAAAATGGTTGCATGCTACCCTTTTAGCCCTTGTAAGTATTTGTCCTAAATATGTCATTGAGGAATCTGTATAGTAATGGTTACTTATGAAAGAAGGGTTGGTGACATGTACTCTTGTGTATTATCAAGCCATTCATTATTTTTCAACTTAAGAAAGTTGACGGACTAATATCCATCATGGGGTGTGTTAAACTGTTAACTTGTGTTGTAAATGAGCTTTTCTGCATCCAGATATGGTTCATCATAGGATGCATGCATTATCCATATATACTAGTAAATTAGAAATAAAAAACTCTGAAATTGGCACCGAAAGGAGTTTCAAAAATTGTTTACCTGTAGCTTCTCTCAAGTTCTGCTTGTGTGTTCAACTTAGTGGCTAATGAGAATTTTATTTGCCATTTCAATGCTGGTGTTTTCCTTGCTATGCTACTGTCCTAGTTTGCCATAGCACATTTTTGGTGCTGAGGCCTGACGACTTTCAAGTAATTGCAGCAGACTAAACTAAATGATTTACCTGCAAGTGGCCCAAACTAATTTTGTGATTTTTGTTTTTGTCACACAGTGATCTAGCAATTGTTTTTTTTGCTTTCTTTGCAGCCTTAATTACCGTGCTAATCATAGTACCATAGTGATTTTAGCATGGTTCTTCACTGATTGTGATTTTTCTGAATGATCGAATTTGCCATTGAAGTATGTTTTGTGTTTTTAATTTGTTTAAGATTAATACAAGAAGAAAAAGAAACAACAGAACAGCGGGCAGAAGAAATTGAAAGTAGAGTTGGCAGTGGGAGTTTGGACAATCTTGGGCGGTTTAGGTCCATGAGTTCACTTCCTCCCTCTTACTCTAGTTCATCTCCTCCTGGCAGTGGCCGCACCACACCTAGGCGCATCCCACACAGTCCTGCACGTGAAGTGGACAGATTAGGAGTCATGACACTAGTAAGTGAGAACTCTTTATAGTTTTTTTTTCTTTTGTAGAACAATGTTTTTTTATTTGTCACATACTTCATATGTGGCATGTGACCTGAAATTCCTAACATCAATTTTACCTAACGCAGTAAAAATATTTCTATTGGATATTGGCTCCTGCGGATTACTTACTTGTATCATACCAAGCACTAGACTGACTGGAATTTTTTCTTGGGTCATCTTTATTTACCGGTATCGGGTGGTCAACATAAGCAAGTCTTGTTTCTCCTCTCTACTGGAAGTGAAATGTCAACTATCCATACTATTTCATGCATGCCTGTGACATACATTCTCCATGGGTGAAGATCCAGAGCCAATGGCATTCTCTCAGCGATTTGATTGGACTTTTGTCTATTTCTTTTCTGAAATCTTTTAGCAATGCTACCACCTAATTTGTCATGCAAGATACTTCTGATGAATATGTTTAAATGCTATTTGCTCACCTTGTGAATATTCCCAGACGACAGACTGGATCCAGAAAACTCTAACACATTTCTCCTGCTTGCAGGTAGGTGGTTTTGCGGGGCCCCTAGTCGACCTCGTTCTGCTTCGAAAGTGACAATCTGCCCAGCATATAAGTGCCACATATTGATGCTGGCAACAGTTTCTTTCTATCCGTGCCTTCCGAGGCTGTTTTGGTGCTCCACTCTTTTTTTCTTAGCTATGGGAAGTACGTTTTTACAGTGTACAAGGTACCTTGTCCCCTCCTTTCCTCATGAAGTATGCATTTGGTGCCTAAGATTGGAACACGACTCCAGAACCTGCCACGACTGCTCCTAGATAAACCTTAAGACCATGCAGCACCTCGAAGCGTAGCTTTGCCAAACACCGAAAGACTTCACCTTGTAATTGGTCGTAGTCAAAAGGAAGCTCCTGTTCCTACTCCAAAAGTTTTTTCTTCGGCAGAGCTTTCTCACGGTCAAGTCCTGGGGTTAGTCTTAAAAGAAATCCTAAGAGATCCAAGCGGGACTAGGCCCCTTTCTGCTACTCTTTAACTCCCAAAAAAGGAGCGAGGGCATCAACAGGACTCCTAGTCTTGCTCTCAATCGCCATCAGAGTACAAACCTGATCCCAGTGCACGCCTAATTTACGGGACCATCATTGACATTGCAGACCTTTCTTGAGGATCTTCAGCACTTTACTGATTCCCTTTGGCACACCTTTGTTCCCCAAGGAACTCCAGCCAAATTTCAACGGGTAGCCCGCCCAACACACAGTATGATCTCCAAACCAAATTTCTGGTTCTGCAGCCGCTCTAGTCACAACTTCAGTTCTGGCTCCATCTCCCGTGCTGGTTCTTTGAGTCTTTATGCCGGTGCTGCCCCCAGCTCCGGATGTGGGTACTCCAAGCATCCTGCATTTCGATTCCAAGCCAAACTCATCCTAACCTCTACCTTGGCTGCGTCCTGATCCCTCTGAGACATAGCCATTCGGCAGCTCTCCTACTATGCCCTTACCTCATGACAAAGCCCAGAATTGCACAATATATTTGGCATGGACTCTGACAATGACAATTTTGGTGAAGGGTTGCTTTATAGCCCAGTGTGCTGAGGACAGTTGGTAGGAGGTGGAGAAGTGTGGCTCAGGGGTTAGAGGCGGCAGACCCGGAAGCTGAGATCGGTCCTGGACCAGGGTTCAATTCCCCGCCTCGGCGGGTCTTGGGCTAAAAATTCCACGGACTCGATAATTCTCGCCCCGGTGCCTCCTCGACTCACGGGTTCACACTCTGCGACTCTGGGCAATAGCTTGCTTAATCTCCACAACGGCCCCTCGCGGCGGGATGCCTGACTTTCACCTTGTGGATACCCTGCTATCTCACAGGGGAATACCAGGACGGGTTCCCTAAGCAAGCGCCGGGAAACCCACAGCGGGTAGCTGTGCGCTATATAAGCTCAACTACATTTACATTTACATAGGAGGAGTTGCAGGATGCCAGGGGCCTGGACGCCTCTTCAGATATTTGCCTGGTTTCTCCCCCTGGCCCTGCCACAAAAAAAGTGCCTGCTTTGGTGTAGTGATGTGGTGGGCAGCAGAAGGTGGTAAAGACTAATGTACTCCGAGGTTCCAGGACTGGGCTTGGCACCCACAGAACCTCTTATACCTTTCAATAAGCCTTTCCGATAACCTTGATGTGCTTGGGCAGAGCCATGGTCTGCACCTCCAGTTAACAGACAAATCGCTCTTCGGCATAGACCAGCACCAGGCGATCCCGACTTTCTTACATAGATCCCTAAGCCTGAGAGTTTGGTGGTATAGCTATTCACAAGTAAGTTGAATCCTAACCCGTTCCCTCCACCCCATCTGATTGTGAGTCAAAACACAGGGAACAGTTTGGAAAATGGATGTTCTCATCTGCAAGAATTGTTCTGAAATCCATCAACACCTGCTGCCTCTTAAGTTGCTACTGGCATGCCCAATGTAACTTCTTGGCTTGAATTATTGCCAGCTGCCCCTATGACCTGTGGGCTATTCAAGATGGATGTGACACTGCAAAGTTGGTTTTTCGTTATGGCTTGGACTCAACAGAGAGTTTAGGTCAGGCAGTGGGAACAAGCATAGCTTTTAGGCACTATGCCTGCATGAGATTGATGAGTTTCTCAGAGGATGACTAGGCATCCTTAATGAACATGTTATTCAATAGATTTTGTATTTTTGTGAAAAAGCAAATTTGTAATGTCTGGTTGTTCTTTCCGCTACTGCCTTGTGCCGTAGAAGAACAGAGGTCTTTGTCCTTTTCTGCATCTTTTCTCTTTCAGCACCAGGATAAATTCTAAATGCTCACATTGGCCGAGGATCTTTCTGCTTGGATCCCAGAGAACAGATGGTGGTGTTAAACTTGGACGCCTATTTTACATCCCCATTTTGTAGACTAGAGGGCACTTTCTGCGGTACAAGCTTTCAGTTTACCCTGCTCCTTTTTGGGCTCACCAATGCCCATAGTGTGTTCACAAAGTTGATGGCTTTGGTCTTCAGTGTCGGTAGTACCAGTATTCCCCTACCTCAATAGCTCGCTGTTGAAAGAGATTTGCACCACAGTCTGTTGCGGACCACCCCCAGACGATGGTTAACTTCTTGACTCCTATGCAGATTCTCCTTTTGTTGTATCTATCTTGATTACAATACGCTTCATGGCATTTCCTTCAGCCCCCGAGCCAAGGGCTCTTGGGCATCGATCCCGGTTTTTGTCTCTGTCCTGGGTGTCAGAGAAGCTTCTTACCTTAAAAAACCTTCATAAAGGTTGTCCTCTTGTAATCCTACTTATTCAGTTTCCTAAACTGGCATGCTTGAATTATTTCTCACTATCCGGGACAGTGAGGAATAATCGAAGTATGTCAATCTTTGAAGTATACTAACCTAGGAATGCTGGAGCAGTTCATCATGGAATACTGGAGCTGTTTGCCATCTTAGAGATGCACTGTTCATTTTCAACTCTGGGCGGGTGGTGCAAGTTTGGCTTTATTTGCCAGATTTTCTTTTCCCTAGAAGATTGTTCAGCCTAGTTTTATGATAGTGACAATTTCACATGAATTAGCTACTTTACGTGAAAGAGCACTGAATGTGTTTATGCTATATATGAATGAAATTCAAGTAGCTATATGTGAATGCATGACTTGGGAGTTAGACGCTTGTATTTCAGACATATTTGAAAATGCATGTATGTATGACCTTGGAATAATTTAGGTGCTTAGGTTTCTTTTGTATTATATGGTCTGGTTTTAGAATGTTTTTGTAAGAAACCTAGCAAGAGTTTGTTTGCTGCATGCTTTATTTGCTTTTTCCTTCATTACACAATGTATAAAAGTCAAAAGATCAGTTATGTCTTGCTAAAACTTAAGACATGTAAAATAATAATATAATAAGAGTCAGTCATATTTTTTTATATTGAATGTTTGTGAGGAAACTTTTTGCAGGTTTCAACTCCATTCTTTTGCCTCATTTTGACAACTAGACACTGGTGTAATTGCTTTCAAATGCAAAAGGCACATGTTTGATTGGCCTATACAGAATTGCTATAGCCTAACTTGTACATAGTATATATTACCATAGGTACCCAGGACCTGTAAGTTAGTGTCCCCTTAGGGACTTCAGCACTTGTTGTACTACCCTTGGTAGGATAATGTAAAACATCAATTCAGAGTGTGCCACTGCAGATTGGAAGGGTAGGCTTAAACTGCTAATTCGACTTTGCCATTTAAAGCAATAGCAAATACCAAATTCCCTTGCTAATGTGTGTAAGTCACTACTACATCTCGAGTCCTAAGGCAGGGTAAAACATATTAAAAAGGTATAACATGTGTTTAACATTTTCTGGGCAGTAAAAACCTGCAATTGTCTTTTTTTACTGGGAGAGAGATTATTGGCCCTATTGGCAAGTACATGCTGACAACTCGCCTATGCTGACTTCTGAATGGGACTAGCACAGTTTGTACTTCCAGGTATCAAAAAACGTGTTACATTAAGCCCAAATTGATGCCTAAGTCGAAACTAATGTAACTTGTTGCCACATGCAACTTTTTAAAAATTGCTGCTCTGTTGCCTAGTCTTCTAGTGGACATTTGTTGAGGCTAGCCATGAGACCGCCTTCTGCCGTCCTGGGGAGACATGTGAACTCCTCCCAGGAAAGGCAGCAGTAGTGGCCTGCCACAGGAGGAGTTCTTACCTCCTCTGAGCAGGAACCCACACGGTGTGTTGGCCCAAAAAGCAAGCTTTAAAGGGGAAGTCACCTTAAAAGGGCAAGTAGCAAGGACGCATGGGACGGGTTGCCCTATTGTGTAGGTAGACAGGCTGGTAGTGGGGACAGAGGAGGCAAACTAATTGCCAAAATGATCTTGCCATGGGTGTGTATCCAACCGGTAACCTGTGAGAAATTGGGTTATTAGTTGAGGGGGTAAAACCTTACTCAAGCAACAGCTGCAATCCTTGTCTGGGTGAACGACAAGAAAGTGACAATTACCCTGTGCTTAATCCTCTGGAAACTTGGCCCAAAACCAATCGGGCTTAACTTCGAGGCAATGTGTAAAGTATTTACGCAGCACTTAAACATCAATAAAGTGAAAACAAAACACAAGAAAATCCACCAATTTAGAAAAATAGAAAACCTTTTTTTTATTGTTTGACACCAAAATAACAACAATTCAATCAGTAGAACCAGTGATATGCAATTCCAAAGATTTAAAGTGAATCTTGTGCCTAAAGGTACTAAGCGTCACTTGCAGTTATCTGGTCCGGCCAGATCAAATAAAAGTCACAAGTTCAAGCTGACTGCGATGAAGTGTGCACCGGTTACAGGGACCAGGTTAGCCCTGCTGAATAAGTTGCCTTCTAAAGTCCAATCTACGAGTTCTGTTCGCGGTGAAGGAGGCTGCATGGAGCAGGGGGGAGTGTCGCGGATGGTCTTAGCTGTAGCAAAAACAGCAGGGTGGGGCATTGCAGACGTCGATCACTGTAGCTCAACAGTCCTGTTTGCCTTCGTGGATGGTCGTTCCTGGATTCACGTTGGCGTTCACCGCGGTCTGTCGATGCTCTGTCGTTAAGTGAAGATCTTGCTTTGCCAGTGTGAGAAAGTGCCCTCTTTCTGCATAGGTGCCCCACTTTTTGCTGAATTGCTTTGACTGAGTGTGCCCTGGGCTCCTGTTAATCAGGTACCCAGGGCCTTTGTTATTTACCTAAAACTGCATTGAAGCCTAAACCCAATTGGCATCTCTGGCCACAGGTCAGCCCGTGGTAAATGATACACAGGTACCTAGGGCACTATGACCAAAGAAGGCCTCTAAGGGCTGCAGCACTTATTGTGCCACCCTTATAGGGGGACAAATACACACACACACACACACACACGTGTTTTGGTGCAGAACAAAGTGAAGTTGACATGGCACACATCTGTGTGTCATGCCTACAACCCACTACCCTGGCATAGATAAGTCACCCCTCTAGCTGGTTGCACAATACCAGTGGTGAGGATACAGGTGCATGAGCCCTGTACCACTACAGTGTCTAAGTCTATTCTTAGATGTTGTGTGCAGTGCTGCCATTAAGAGTATATGGTGCTGGGAGGTTGTCATTACGAACTCCACAGCACCATAATGGCTACACTGAAAAATGATAAGTTTGGTATCAAACTTCTTAGCACATTAAACCCACACTGATGCCAGTGTGGGATTTAATGGAAAATGCACACAGAGGGCATCTTAGAGATGCCCCCTGAGAACTAACCTACAACTAGTGTCCAGGCTGAGCGGCTACTTTCAGCTGCCACCACCAGACATGTTTCTGGTCCCCTGGGTTGAGAGCCTGCTGCTCTCTGCAGCCTGAAACAATGCACATCCTGGGATGAGGTGCCAAGCCTCCTCCCCCAGGATGGGCAGGGTTCTCGAGGTGCTACAAAATCTTGCCGCCTTTGTGAGCTTCCCCAGGCCACTTGCTGCTCTCAGCAACTGGTCCCCACTGGTTCTGACCCCCACTTCGGGTGTGAGAACCGGCAGGAAAAACAAGTGAGGAAGAGAGGTGTGCCCACCTCTGCCAACTCCACCCCCCAGGTGGGGGAGGCGAGGTGAACCACAACTCAGTCCACGCCATCTTGAAGATGGGGGACTCGGCCAACCAGGGACATGCTCATGCCCCCCCCCCCCCACCCCCTCCTCCCACTAGACGGTGGCATAATATGGGTTGTACCCACCCCAGGGAAGGGACCCATTGGTCCCTGCCTTTTACCTACCTGTAACGCCCTTAAATCTAGTATTTAGGGGCACCCCAGAACCTCGCTTCCTCAAACAAGAAGAAACGACTAGAAGAAACAAGAAGGACCGAACAGCCGTGCTGCAGCTAACAAGAGGAAGACACCCACTGACTGGGCCCCAGCCCTACCGGCCTGTCTCCCCCTCGAACCTGCTCCTGCAAATTCCTGGTGTGTCCTGCAGCCAGCAACCTCAAAAACCCCGGAGGACCTGCCTGCCTTCAAAAACTGTCTCCCGTGAACATCATATTTGTTCATCTGTAACCTCTGCCTCCGGCCGGACACCGCGGATATGCCCCACTCTGCACCCGCCGACCATGACCCGAGCTCGAGTGGGCAAACACCACAAGGAGATAACCCCGGCAATCCTGACCTGAGATCCGGTGACTCCGGACCTTCCCCAAGCCTCCAGCCGACGCCTTCAGCCTAAGGAAGGTACCCCTAACCACGACCAGGAGCTGGTAAGAAGATCCAACCCCGAAAGGCACCCCTGCACCTGACGCACCACGGCCTTGGGTGCCCAAACCGACGGTGCCTAACCAACCCCTAACCACCGAACTTACCTCTCGAAGTGGTGGTGGTGGCGGCAACCAGAAGACCTTCGTTCCCAAGCCTGCAGTGCCTTTGCAAATCGGAGGTTCCTCATTGAAAACAGGGCGCCCGATGTCGAAACAGCACCCTGCACACAGCTGCCCCAGTGCCGCTGAGGGTGCACCTTTTGGTGCTACTTTGTTTCCCCATTTGCCCTGAGCTAAAATCCAGGAGCTTTGCTCCCACAACCAAGTGGCCTGCTTGCCAGCAGCCACCAGCCAGAGGCCCCCTATCCCCCATTGGATAACATTGGGCCTCAGCTCTCTGCACCCGGCCGCCCTAGTGCCGCTGAGGGTGTAACTAGAGTGCATCCTTGACCCTGGGGGACCCCTGAGTCTACCCTCAGAACCTCATCTCCCACTACCAAATACTTACCACAAAACCGATAACAATATTTTCCTCCAGAGGATAACATTGACTGTTTTTCTGTGGAAAGTTTCTAAGTGTGGAGTTTGAGAAACTAAATAAATTATTTAAAATTGCATTATCTAACAAAAACTATTTTACTTACCTGTTTTCAGGAAATGTGCCAGAGTAATATCTAGGTATACTACTCTGTGTACGCCTGATAATCTCAAAAGTTACTTAGCTGCTATTTTACTAAAAAGCCTATTCAAGTCTTTTTACTGCATTTGCTAAGTATTACGTTTCTCTGCATCCATACTGTAAATCAAAATGAAGTGCATATACAATTATCATTCAAACTGTATTTCAATTGCATTGCTACTGTAAAGTATTTATTGCTGACCTGTGCCAGGCTTGCTTGGTTCTAGAAAATAGAATAACTAAAAGAATATTTGTATACAAAAACAATTGGTCTGAAGTTCAGTCTTTGAGTGTGTGAATTCATTTGCTGACTGAGTGTGTACAACACATGCTTAACACTGTCCTCTGATACTGCCTTACTGTTCGACCACACTACCACAAATGGAGAGTGAGGTGCTATCCAACTTTACCTCTGCCTACCTTTGGGGATCCACTGGACTCTGTGCACACAATACCTCACTTTGGTTATAGGAAGCTGGCTCTGTATACTATACCAGTCATTGGTGGCAGTTGCTGTAGCATGAAGTGTCAGTACACCGGAGTTTACATTGTCCGATGGCACTGGTGGCAAGATCTTGGTGCGAATGGACCTGGTTGCGAAGAGCTCAAAACTTGAGCATTTCTGCTTCTCTAAGAGGAAATCAACTAATACCACACTAAGGGTCCAGGGCCTGGAAGGCACCTCTTGGGAATCAGGAACTCTCTCCCACAGAGGCCAGCAGGGCTCGGGTAGGTCCAGGCATGAGGTCAGTGGGCAGATGCATTGGAACCTCTGGAGCTTGTTATGTACCTGTATCTCTAACATCAGGAGGTCATTCAGCTGACATGCAAGCCTGGGATGAAGGGTGCAATTCCAGTTTTCCTACTCGGAAAGCAAGGTAGATCTCAAGCAGTAGGGCATAATTTTTATTTAGTATTCACTGGTACAGGAGTTGTACCGAAGAGATGGTTCTGATGGTGTCTAATATTTATACCTGGTGCCAGCTTTGAAGTGGGAGAAGCTTCTGGAGTTTGCCTACAGAGGACTCTAATTGTACCTGGTGGCTTGCAAAAGACTGTCTACCATGTCCTGCTTGTGGAGAAGTCGACTCCTGAGCCCAGCTGAAGCAAGAGACTCCAAGGGTCAGTTGACTGACCTCCTGTTCCCTGCACAGGTCCCCAACACCTGAAGAACCCTGCTGGGGCAAGTTGGTGCTCAAATGTTGTCCCTGAATTTGCTGGGCCTGGGAGAACAATCGGAGTGCAGCTTTGTCACCCATAAGACAAGTTATTTTTTTTATTTTTATTTTTTTTAAATGACAACACATGAGGACATACATAGCTGTGCGCCTACAACCCTGAGGCCGGCTGCCATGTTGCAAATATTCACACATCCTATCAGTTTATCCCACATCCCGGAGGCTGGACAACACTGTGTTCAGACGTTGCGGCACCAAATATCGTCATTGTTTTTACTCCTGTATGCCATTTCCTTTAGACTTTTCCCCCTTGCGGGGGCACAGTTTTTTGCCATAAAAAACACAACCCCCAAATAGAACTTAACCCCCACCCCACCCCCCACTCACAACAGTTGAGGTGTCCTGTCAGCAACCCACCTAGAGCTTATTGTTGCGCCCAGCGCCAATCCGCCCAACGCGGTCCTGAGGTGTCGCAAATGCCTATCATTCGTTTCAGACCAAAGCGCGCCAGTGAGTGAATTATGTGCCTTCCCTCCCATCGCTCGCTCCTCCAGCACTACTCCCCGGGGCCTCCATGGTGTCCGTCCCCACCGCAGTCTCCGCAGCCCCACCACCCCTCCCGAGATAATCGACATATAGCCCCCCAAAAAATTTGGGCCTGCTGCGTGGTGGGAGAAGCTCACTGAACCTCTCCGTCTGAGTACAGCAGTAAAGCACATCTCGCGACCACTGCGCTACCGTGGGCAAGGGGCCCCGCATCCAGCAAAGCGCAACCCTACGCTTCGCTATGAGCATACCCATGTCAACCAGCCGTCGCGCCGCCCTGGGTATCACTCTAGAGTGTCCCAGCAGGGCCACCGCAGGGTCTGGAGTTAGATCTAATTCTGCCGCTCTAGCTATCTGCTTATAGATCGCTTCCCAAAAGTTGCGTATACCAGGGCAGTACCACGCTAGATGCATTAAGTCAGCCACAGGGTGGTTGCATCTTTCACATGCAGACCCCTCCCATAGGCCATACTGATGCAGCCTCTCCGGAGTGTAATAAACTCTATTTATGAACTTGAAATGGATCAACCTGTGCCTGCCATGCAAAGATATACGACGAATCCCCGAACAGCAGTACACCCACATGGCGTTGTCTATTGCAGTTTCAAGGTCTCTCTGCCAGGCTAATCTAGCCTTAGTGTATTCCTGCAATCTCTGCGACATCGCCATACGATCTAATTTAGACATTAGCTTATGGGGACTTTTGTGCTTAATGATAAAGGACCACTCCGGGACCTCCGGGGGTTCAGCCATGTCGTCCCCTAGGAGTTGCCGCAATGCATGTCTCACCCTATGGAATTGGAAACGCTCATAAGGCAAGTTACCATCAAAAAGAAAGGAACCACTGAAATGACTACTGTTCGAATGGCAGCCCACTGGCGACTGGACTTCTTCCAAGCTTAAGAGGACTTTTAGGGACGTCTGCCCCTGTGGCCTGGAACGCCTTACCTTACCTAGCCTGTGGATATATGAGTAGCCCCAGGAAGACTCCTGTTGACTGCACAGCATCTTCAGCATCCTGGAGCATCTTCAGCATCCTGTATCCCTTACATCAGGATGACTCTATAAAAGTCGAAGGCAAGAAGCCAGTGATGCTGGAACTTTACTGGAGACTGCTTTTTTCATTGAGGTAACTGTTTGTGTGGACTGGTCCCCCCTGACTGGCTCCTTTCCTGAGTTGGTTACCTAAAGTAACTCTAAACTACATTGATACATATCCAACTTTTCTTGAAAACTTTTTCAGTGAAGTGTTACACGTGAACAAGCATGGCTAATACAAATGATGTAAGTAAAAAGCTGTGAGTTACTATACCTTGTAAATTCTGTATCTCTGGGACCCTCTAGTGGATCTTATTGGCGTCTAAAAATATATTAAACTCTAGTCTATTTTTAGGTCGAGCATCAGCACGCATGCGCTGTCTGCAAGACCTTATGTCTTCAATAAAACCACTTTATTCCCGCCTGCTATTAATCATTGGCTCACTGCTCCGTCGCTCTTTTTTGCTGTACCCTGAGTCGTTCACTTAGCCGATATGTCTCTTCTGGTTAAGACTTAGGAGCACCGGCTGAGCACAGTCTCCTTACTCCCAATTTCCTTTTCTGGGTTTTAGTGAACTTTATTTTTTAAGTTGCTTTACCTCCGTCGCTACTGCTGCCCTCCTACCACCCTCGGACACAAATGCAGCTTTTAAACCTTGCGGGCTGATTCCTGTTTTATATAGACCCTTAAAATTGTTTACTTGTGGGTGGACAAATATAGGACTCGAGGAGAGACAGAACATGAACCTGAAGAACATTCCGCAGATAGCCACAGTCCAAGGGAAAAGAGTGTGTTGACAGAGAAAGGAGGCAGTGCTAGTAAGAAGCTGAGCCGATAGTTTTCTGTCTGTTTTCACAATAGTTGCTTTTACTTCTTACTTTCCCTCGGACTGCAGATAAACCGTGTAAATGTGTTTTGATTAGAAGAGTGGGTTTTCTTCATACAAGTGGGCTAGTAAAGGAGGGGGTTCGATAGAAAGGCGAGTATGTTTACAATAGATGTAACTTTCTTTATGTAGCAACCACCTCGTTCCCATTAACTCGAACGGCCTCTATTTCCGGAAGGGTTTTGGCCAGCTGGGCCAGTCATGTGCATGTTTTCTTCAAGGCTCTGCCCTGAAGTGTATGATGAGTAACAGAAACTGATGAAAGGAGGGGGTTGCAAGCGGTGCGGGTCGGAGGGAAAGTGCCTGGCTGATCTATGCAAATATAGGCGCTAGATCCCAGCACAGCTCTCTGACGCCCGGGCCGAAGTGCTAACCGTCAGGCTCGCGTGCAGTGACACTGTACTTTGCTGCCATGTAAAGGTGCGCCACAGAGGTCATGGGCATAGCCGAGACATGGCCTGGCTTGGCTATAAGAGCCTATGCACAGCCAAACCATCCACAAGGTGTCGGGTGTGAGAAGTTGGCCTGATGTATGATGTCACTAGTTCTAGTGTACACCTTATATCAGTCCAAATACCCTTATGGTGATTGGTTGTAAAGTCAACCTTATAGACCAGCTATCCTAGTGGTAGCATGGACAAGAGCAGTCTTAGGCTAAACTCTGAATGGCATGTGAAGCCAGCTGTGATACCATATATAATCCCTTGAATACCAAATGAAAGGACACCACAACAGATATATATATAAAATAAAGTGTATTTATTCTAGTCAAACCCTCAGCACTCTTTATGAGATTAGAGGTAAGTACAACACAGTCTTATTTAAGCATACATTAAGTCACACAGGTAAGTAATACAGTTAGGCCCTAGGGGCCACGCAAACCATATACTAAGTAAGTGGTATAAGGACCACTGTCTCGGAAATAGAATAGGCCTAGGCCTAGGGAATCGCTGGGGCTACACTACACTAGCGTTAGTTAGGAAGTGGGAGGCCCACGGGATTCGTGTGCAGAGTGGAAACACTCGCGCGTAATGCGTAAAAGTCACTAGCAATAGTATAGTTTAGAAAACGATAGATTTAGGACACTTCCGGAGTAGCTAGGAAGTCGAGACTGGAAAACTAGACACTAGGATAGTCACTATCCTGATGAGCACCGGAGTACCCAAGTTACCTAGCCCACAGGCTGCGGGTGCATAGGGGTGAAGTTGCGTCGGTTTTCGTCGTCGACTCCTATGGATGCCTGAAGAAAGATGCTGACAGGCAGTCAGTGAAGAGTGTCCGGTGGTTCCCAAGGCTGGGATCAAGAAGAGAGGAGACCTGCAAGCAGAAGGGACAGAGTCAAGGTCACTAGCCAGTGACCACGTGGAACCAGGAAGGAACCAGGCGATGTCGTGAAGATTGCAGGTGAAGGTGAAGCTTGTCGCTGCAGCCAGGAGGACCAGGAAGCGTCGAGGACGACCAGGACCAGGAGGCGAGCTGTCCCACGAAGGCTCTTGCTGTCGGCGGCGTCTAAGTTGGACTAGGACTCACCAAGCCTTGGCAAGCGGAACCCACGAAGAACGGAGGACTTGCTTCTGGTGCAGACCAGGAAGGTCTGGGGTGCTTCTTCTTTGCAGAGAAGCGGGAGCCAGTCTGGAGGAGCCAAACCAGCGCAGAAGATTTCAGGGTGCGTCGTCACAAAGGCCACTAGCCAGCGGGCAAGCAACCGGACAGACGCGGCAAGCAGGAAAATGCAGAAGGGCCCCACGCAGGACTCGTGGAGTGTGGGGGGCTGATCTTCGGTGCAGATGGTGCTTGGGGTTGGGGCTTCTCAATCCCCGGTGCACAACTTCGAGGGTGCCTCAGAAGCTGCGCGTGAAGTTACTAGCCACTTTTCCCAGGTAGCCGGTCCCACGTCGCTCGTCGCCTCCACGGATCTCAGCTCTGCTGTGGATGTGGATCAGGGTCGGAGAAGTCTGGAAGTCAAGGCTCTGGTCGGGCTCTGCAGTCGGTTCCTCGTAGAACGTGGGTAAATCAAAGTGTAGTCTCTTGATGGTGCCTGTTTGCACAGGGTAGCCACTCCTTGGCCACAAGGGAGATTCTTCAGTCTTCTTCTTTCGTCGAATGTCGAAGGTCCAGAGTTTCTGTTCAAGTTTGCAGGTTCAGGATAATCTAAAGCCTTGAGGCCCAACTCCCACTCTTATACTAATCTGGGGGGCTGGGATACCTGCTAGGTCACGCCTTATGGGTGGGACCTGGGAGGGGGTGGTTACACCCACTTCCCTTTGTCCAGTTTCGCGCCAGAGCTGGGGCTGGAGTGCCCCAGCGCCGGTTTGAACTGGACTATGCAAGGAACACCTTGTGTGCCCCAGGCATGTCTCATTCCTTTCAGCCCACCCTGCCCCAATACACTAAAGGCTGTCTGGGGAGGTGCTAGCACCTCCCCAAGCAGGAAACCTATTGTCCAGGCCTCCCTGGCTGGGATCACTCCCAGCTGCAGGAGGTCAGACTTGTGTCGTGGCAGCAGCATCCATTTTGTGATGCTGAGGCTTTGGTCAGAGGCTAACAGTGAAGTATGATTTTAACATGTCTTTCCCTCTAGAAGGGGGGAATAATATCCGCATGTCCAGAAATGGCATGGGGGTATTATTCCACAGTGTTAGACACCTTACACGACATGTTTCGATAAAGCCAAACCATAGTTACCATAACCATCTAAGATTATAAGGCACTTTAAGAGTATATGGTAGGCTATATCATAGAACAGCTATAAGGACTTGGTTCCGAAAGCTGCAGACAGGCTCAGCTCATGCTAGAGCACCATCTCACATGTTACCAAGCACTCTGCCTCCAGGATTGTTAAGGCCTGCCATAGGAGTGACTGATAGGTACACATGTGTCTATATGTAAGTTAGGTATAGGAATACTACACCTAAGCAAGGGGTGATTACACGACCTTGCCCCAGCTGAGTGATCAGCCAGTTGTGTCAAAAATGGAAGGCCAGGCCAGGGGTGGCATAATACATGCTGCAGCCCCTGGTAGGCCTAGGGTACACCTATGCCCTGGGTACCTAGGGTACACTGTACAGGGGCCAATAAGGTGATCCTATCCAAATGGGTTATGCACCTAAAGTACATAGTATTAATTTAGAGAGAGAACAGCAGGGCTGTGGGTCTGATTGGCAGGCCCACAGCCACATCTAAGTCGAAAACCAGTAAAGCAAAAGCAAAAAGTGGGGGTGAACATAGAAAGCAGACCCTACTCTCCTACATCGGGTAAATTGTCCAATTAAATATTTTGCATATTTTTGAGCTTCTGGGTGCCTTATTTGTAAACGTGTCACGTGTTTCCCCCAGACAGGCACACTTTGCTCGTTGCCATATTCAATCCAGTGAATAGAATGAGAAATGTAGAAAACTGCAAGTCCCCGAGTGCGAAGTCTGTTTGGCAAGAACCAGGGCTGACTGAAAGTGTCATCCAGCAGGGGTCCTCTTGGGATCTTAGGCAGCAGATATCAGACAGAGCTTGTTAAAGCACCACACCCACAGCGATTGTCAGCACTGGGCTTTACGAACTGCAGCAGTTGAAGACGTAATGGGAAGCGCACCTCACTCACACAGACCTATCCATCAGTTCGAGCCTATGCAGGGCGCACGTGTGATCCCATGTGGCAGCTGCGCCCGGCTCCTCGTATTCTCAGTTTAGGGCCCGGTAAGTCAGTCCTTTGCATGAGCAGCCAGTGGCAGAGGCCATGGGCTTTGATTACTGTTTGGGTAGGGGAGAGCCCGTGTTGCTGGGCTTTTATCCCCGCCCTCGTGTTGCTTCTACCCTTCCTGGCCCGGCCCTCCCAGCGCGCGCACACATCACCTCCTGCCAGGTGCTACTGTACACGGGCAACATCCTCTCATTTTAATGGCAGGTCATTGTCTAGGTACATGAATATCCCTGTGGGCAATGCACAGGGGCCGGTGAAGTGCTTGGGAAGCTGTAATGAATGAATGAATGAATGAATGATGTGATGCAGGTGTAGGTGAAACGCTTGATGCACTCTGTATTCTTTGTTTGCTTCTGAGTAGGCAGAGTGGCACACACAGGAAAGCATGTATTCTGCTAGATAAGCTGTGCTGACAAGGGACACTTGTGGGCACTGGCTTAGTGAGCTGAAGCCCAAAATATGCAACTGCATGAAACCTCGGGATAGGGAGCTTCACACAAGACCTTCAGTTGGGGTTATGGTGCAAAGGAGGCCCTTGATACGATGCTGCTGGCACAGCTCTCAAAAGAGCGTCATTGAGGTAAACTGTTTTCAGAGTATTAAGAAGGGCAAGGCTGATGTACGGCTTCCACCGCCATCAAGTGCTACTGCTGTGGCGTAACGGACAGAGCAGCAAACTTTGAAGGTGGGGAACCATGTTCGAGTCTCGACATCTTCTCAGCATCCTGTGATTCTGTGCAAATCACTTAATCTCCCGGTGCCTAATAAAAAAGAATGTGTCCTTCGGTAATGTAACTGGTGCTCATGTAAAGCTCTCCAATACCCTCTGGTCGAGTTCGCACTATACAAAACTGACAAAAAAAATCATTTGCAATAGGTCTCGCAGTAGCGGGAGTTTGAGCTATTGGCATTCTAAAGGGCAATGCCTTTTTCTTATCTGTTGGTTTTTAAAACATAAATAAAAGGCATTGTCATTTACAATGCCAATAGCTTAAACTCTCGCAAAAGCGAGACCTATTGCATTGCAAATGCTTGTTATAAATTGTTGTTGGATTTCTTTTGTGTTTCATTCCTTTCTCCTGCAAATGTTTTGGCGCTGTTTAAATGATTTACACTTGTTCTTTTATGTAAGCCTGACTGCTCAGAGCCACAGCTACGCAGGTTTGAGTTAAGTTTAACAAACAAAACCTGATAGGTCCTAAGGGGGTGAGGTTGCACAATAACACTATATAATACACCGCATTTCCTCACAGTTTATATTTTGTATTTAGTGTAGTGATAGATTTGTTTTTGGGTATTGCAAAATTACCAAAGCGCCGGACTTCTACCAGATGACGTCATGTCGACATAGACCTATTCTTCACTCCAGTGCTTTCAAATCACAGACCACTGTATTTGGATTTTGTTCAGTTTGTTAGATGATGTTAGCCCAGACAGTTCACGGAATGCACACATTTGTTAAATTCATGTTCTTATATTGTTAGCTAGTGTATCGGAGATTGGTTTGTCTTCTGTTCCACTGACCTTCTGTCCTGGCACACATGCACTGTTTTTTCTTTTTTCTTGGTTCTCTTTTTTCTTTTTTCTTGGTTCTCTTTTTATTTAGTTGATCTCATCTTTGTGTTTGTTATGCATTCAGTTTATTGTGTTATTGACCTATAAATCAAACATATTATTTTCATCCTATCATCCATGGGCCGACAATCATCATAATTTTTCTTTTGTTTCATCTGTTATCCTATATTTGCTATCATGTGTTGTTGTACTTTTTGTTTCAGAAAGTGTTATCCATTTTTATTATTATTTTACCATCGATCGCTATATTCATTTTTTATTCCAGACCTCTATTACCCACCAGTCCGTAGTTTATTCATCCAGCTCCCCTCCCAGTTCCACCCCAACATATAGCGATTCTTCACAGCCTTCTCAGGTAAAGAAAAGTTGAAGCCCTGCAGCCTTACCTTCACGCTTTGTTTAAAAAATGTGTGGATTAACTTTCAGATAACAATTGAGAACATGTAATTGCCTTATAATTCGCAAGATAATGTTTTACGGTTGAATAATCTGACGTCTGAAATTTCATTGTCTTCCATTAGAAGACCCAGGTACAAAGTAGTAAATCAAAAGTGTGGAGGGATTGCTAATTCACTAGTCATATTTGAAAAACATCATTCTCTTTGTTATAAAGTCCCTAAATCTGCGACTTCCCCAGTATTTAGTTAAATATTTTATGCCCTTGAAGGGTCTAGACAGTACTTTGGAAGTGCTTCACTGGCTGTGCTGCAGGTGCTGGGACTCCTTTTCATACTGTTGTGTGTCCATCGCCTAACGTCCAATGTCCTCTCTCCGTGGTGGCAAGTGTGCATTGTGATATTTTCTATGAGTGCGGACCTGTCGTGGTATCTGTTCACTGTTTGCTTCTAGCGAATGCTTGCATGGAAGGTACTAACTTGATTCTTCAAATCTATTGTGAGCTTGCAAATATTTCATGCCATTTTCTTCTTCGTATGACTAATGATGTTTGTGGTGTTGTGTCACCACTTTATGGGTATGTTGTGCTAGAGTGCATAATAAATATGCTTTCTTCTAATCTTTTCTTTGCATGCTTCTGTCAGCCTAGTGATTTAAGGAAACATCGTAGAAAGGTAAAGTATTTAGACCCTACATGTTCATTACACATCTTTTATGAAAGCAATCTGTTTGCCCAGGTTGCCTGTCTGCATGCTTCCCTTGCAAATGCATATACAGTATTATATGGGTTTGATCAACTCTTATTTTGATGCGTGTAATTATTTTAGGTCTGTTTTATCTCTTCTTTGACTGAAGGAAATATGCAGTATTTGTAGAGTTTTTAGAGGGTGTTAATTTTAGTTATCGCATTTTGATAAATCAGTGATATATTTGTCAATAAGTTCGGTAGAGCTTCTCTACCCTCTGAATACCAAGTTATTAATTTACTAAATGCATAATAACAATCTGGCTCCCTGAAGATGGGAGATCCACTCTTTACAGATTACACAAACTGCCCCTCATTGCCATGCCCCTATAATTTTCGATAGTGTCAGCTTCCCTACATGTGACTATTTACACAAATTAGTAAAATTATCTCTTACAATACATTATATATATGTAATTGCATTGAAAGTTGTTAATCAAGAGATTACAATTCAAAAATATATCTTGTTGCTGTTCACCTCTGAAAATCCAATGTTTATCAGGTGGCATTCAAGCCTTACTCATGGACTTTCAGTTTGTGTCATGTTTTGCGAGAAGGCAGACTCCACCCTCAAACGCTTCAAAGAAAGCAGAGCAACTGTGCCTTCCCTCTGCCTTTCTATAAACGCAAGGCAGTAGCAGAACAATTCTCCACTTTCAAGGCATTGCTAGGGTCTTTTCCTTCAGACTCATCTAGGCCCACCACTCCAAGTCATATCTGGGTAGGCATAGGGGGATTTAGCAGGTAACACTCGGGTCAAGATAGGCAACCGACTTCTCAGACCACAGCCCCCCCTGGCAGCAACCTCCAAGCCTCTTTGATTTACACTTCTCGGCACGTGACCACCCGTCTGAAGCGGGATCTCTCATTTTCTCCACTGGTGTCAAGCGCTAACATCCAACAGATGGGTCAAGCAGACTGTCCAAAGGGTTCGTGTCTTTCTGTCCCTTCGCCATTCCCACCTACATCAAAGCAGCTTTGAAAAAAATATTTTTCTGTTTTGCTTTAGGAAGTCTAGGTGTTTTTCGAGAAAGGAGCCATGCAGAGTACCCTGCCTCAGAAATCTGATCTAGTTGTTACTCCCATTATTTCCTAGTGCCAACGAAGAACATAGGCCTTCATCCTACTTTAAACCTTCAACACCAACTTCTTCCTACTGAGGGAAAATTCAGGATGCTCATACTGGCCCAGTTCTTTCTGTTTTGAAGGCAGAGTTTGCAGTATGCCTATTTCCATGTCTCCATCCTGCAGGCCCAGAGACTCTACCTGTGGTTGAAAGTGGGCCATGAGAATTTACAATCTGCCGCGCTCCCTTTTGGCCTGACCAGTGTCCCTCAGGTGTTCACGAAGGTGATGGCCCTGGTGGCAGTGTACCTTTGGAAGTCGGTGTTTCAATCATCCCCCCTACCTTGATGCCTCAGTTAGTTGTAGACCACCTCTAGATGGCTTCGAATCTCCTTACAGTGTTGGATTTCATGATCAAAGTGCCGAAGTCACACCGGACTCCTTTGCAGAGGCTCCATTTTCATCAGCGCTATACTGGATATGATGCAATTTCGAGCCTTCTCTTTGGAATAGTATGTCCAGAACATTTGGGCTATGATCTTGATATTTCATCCTCATTCTTGAGTCTCAGTGAGGATGGCTTTTAGGCTTCTGGGACTGTTGGCCTCCTGTATCTGCTTGTCGATCATGCCAGATGGCCTTTACACACACTGCAGTGAGATTTGTAATCTCAGTGGGCTCAGCACTAAGGGAACCTGTTGGATTGTCTACAGGTTTGAGAGGAGAATGCGAAAGACCTGAAGTGGTGGCTACTTAACCGCAATTGCATCAGAGGGAGAGCGTGGCAGTGGTGAGAAGCTCCTTTTCTGCTGGGCTGAGGGAGTCCTCTGGCAGAGCTAGAGATCGGAGGACTCTCGTCTCCGGTGGAGGCGTGTCTTCATGTCATCTCACTGTAGTTGCTGGCCATTTGCTTGGCGTTGAAAGCCTTCCTGCCATCCATCAAGAGGCGGCTGGTTCTGGTCCTGATTGTTAACACTACAGCCATGTGGTGTTGCAATAAGCAGAGCAGAGTGGGGGCGTGGACTTAGCTGGCGTCTCTTAATGGATCACAAATGGCATTTGCACCCAGAGGTGTCACAGGACATCTTCCAAAAATAGGAAGAACCATGGCCTGATCTCTTCGCCACCACTGAAAAATCACAGTATCAACACTTTTATACGGTGTTGTTCGCAAGTGTGTTCAGTCTCAGAGACTCCTTCCATTTAGAGTGGAGCTTGGGACTCCTGTATGCCTTCCAGCTACTGCTTCTCTTGCCTTAAATTCTGAAGATGATCAAACATGACCTATCCCAAGTCGTTTTAGTTGCTCTGGATTTGTCCATATGAGTGTGTGGCACCTGGAAGTTTTGGGTAATTAGGCAAGCAATGTTCTTTATTGTCAATTAAAATCATTGCAATATTCAGCGGAATATTTGTGCCAGGAAAATTGGTAAAATCCACGAGAGCTCAAATTAAAACAAGTAATCACAAAAAAGCAAGGCAGGATTGAGTACACAAATGTTGGCACATACTTTCACAATTAGAGCAAGGGGGAAGTTTAAAATTGAGCTTTCCAAAACCACGGCTTAAAGTTTCTTGAAATGTAAAGTGACCAATACTTATTAGCGGATAAAGTGCATCTGTTGAATGGGATGCTGACACCCTTTTGCTAGGGGAGCTAGGAATGAGAATCGCTGCAGTAACTTAAACAGACTGTCTCGAGTTCTAAAGTACTGGTCTTCATGCAGCTCTAGCCATGAGCACCTGTCCTCCGATCCAGCTGCATCATTGAGAGTGCCTTCTGTAGCAGCAGCAGTGAAAGGTCTTGTACCCAGGCCTGTGCAATATACACCTTACTTGCGTGCAGATTGAACAGCGGCAGTTAACTGCATTCAATCTCCCTCCCAAAAAAGTGGATTTTGTTTGGGCGGCCGATCAGCTCTTTGTGGGGTTCTCTGAGAAAAAGAAAGGCAAGCCATAGCAGACAAAAGAGCGTTCGAGGCATGTGTGCCTGTAGATACACATGCTTTGTATACTTCTGCCAACTAGTGTTGGGTCTGTATGTGTGCAAGTTGTTTTTCTTCAAAGAATTCTTTCGAGTCATGAGACGGAGATATTCCTCCTGTTGGTGATAATGCGCAAGGGCATAGTCATTGTTAGATTGTTTTCTTTCCGCCGTCTGGTTAGGATGTGTTTTGTAGCGCTCCAGTTCCAGACAGCTGTTGGTTCCATTCGGGTTGCTATTCATTCCTACCATTATCAGTAATGTTTCGGTCGCGTTTTCCATCCTTGCGTCTGGATAGTCAAACCATTATCGCCTGTCAATTCGACATGCTCCTTCAGCGGCCTTCGGGCCTTGCCCGTTTAGGCTTACTCTTTATTCATAGAGCTTGGAATCAAACATTTTTCTGCTAATGGAACAAATTCCATTCCAATTCTGCCCCTGCTGCCACGCAAAGTACCCGAGAACCGGCCTCCACCTGGATTGCAACCTATGTCTATATCATGATCACCGTGAGGCGAACTGTGAGGCTCGTCGATCTTTTTGATCCAAAAAGACATTATGGGACCATTGGGCGTGTTGCAAAGAAATGCAGCGCAGTAAAATTGAAGAAACACCAGACCTCTTTGGTCAAGATGTCGAGCAGAAACAGCAAGTTCTCCCCGAGGCCATTGTTGTGGAGGATGAGGCCTTTTCCATACATAATTCCAGGTCTGGTTCTGCTTCCGATTCTGACCCCAACTCCGGTCCACAAATTCAAAATCTTTGCTTTCGACCGATACTTCGGCTCCTGCGCCGCTACTGCCAACAGACCATGGTATGCACTGATCACCTACTTCGGACACCCCAACCTCGGGCCCAGCACCGAACCAACAGGTGCCCACACCGAGTCAAACGGAGTCCGCACTGAGCCGCCCATCTGGTTCTTCGGTCCGACCAAGCTGGGGCCCCGCCTTCGGCTCCAAATACTTCGAACCAGAAAAAGAAGCCTGCCTCTGCAACAAAAACGTTGGCTTCCACTTCAAAGCTGCCTACAGAACCCATCCTCCAGGTCATGCAGGAACGGCTTTATCAGAAGAAGAAAAAACTACACATGCAGCCCAACACTGGCGGTATTTAGCCGAACCACTCCACTTTGCTTCCAAATCACCTAAACACCAGCTTTCCTTTGAGGACACCATATATCCCCCTGTGCCTGCTAAAAAAAACATTGCAACAAGTCCCTTACATCCTCCTCTTCCTCCTTCTACACGACTTCTATTTCCTCCTTCACCCTCTTCACCACATAATTCACAGGGTGACCCAGATGACTTTACAGAACAAGGGTCTCCACAGTGTCCTATGAATGACCAGAGGGGAGGACAGGATTCATATCTACAGCCCGCGGTTCCCTGGGATAATTATGATGTTGATCCCCCGGGTGATACCGATTCAGATCTCTACCCAGCTAGATCACCCTCTGATGGTACTTCATATTTTCAGGACCTCATCAGTGACCCTTGACCCTTCCTTAGGCAGATCGCTCTCTACGCCGCACAGCACCACCTGTGCGATCGTGCCCTGA
The DNA here is from genome assembly GCF_964204655.1 of Triturus cristatus. Classification (NCBI taxonomy): domain Eukaryota; kingdom Metazoa; phylum Chordata; class Amphibia; order Caudata; family Salamandridae; genus Triturus; species Triturus cristatus. Next base: position 123,763,578 of record NC_140583.1, read on the forward strand.
GCCCAGCCGCCGCTGCTGTGCTGAGTTCGAGGCCCGCCTCCACCCGCAGGCTACCACCTGTGCCTCATCCCTGGTGGCCAGTGGTAGGCTGTAGGTTTGTCCTATTTTGTTAACTGTTTGTTTCTGGTAATTGTATTGCTTCAGCTTTTTCAGGTTTTTTATGTAAATGTCCATTCGTTAAACTGCAAAAAATGTTTCCTCCTTCCCCTTTGCATTCTGTGCCCTTTGGTTTTGTACCTGTATTGCCCATTTGTTTAACTGCTCATTTTCTTCCTCATTCCGCCTGTACTCTGTGCCCTTTTTGCCTTCTGGTCCTTCGCCACTCCTGCCCCGTCTTTCCCGCTGCAGCGGCCCCACCCCTCTTCCCCGCATTCGTCCACTCCCTCCTCCCAGCTGCTCCTCCCTCTCACCTCCCCTCTTATGGCTGCCGCTGCCCAGTCTGTGCCCGTCTGCGCCTGGACCGCGCCCACCGCCAGAACCACTGGCGCCCGCGAACGCCACAACGCCTGACTCAGACGCCAGCGCCCTCCACGCACTCAACCCCGGACGATCACGCACCTGCTGCCTGGCCACCCCGAAGTGCACACAAGGACCCCTGTCCTGCCGGAGCTGCAGCTTCACCAGCATCCGACCCGCCAACCCACCGAGCAGGAAAGAACCCAACTACCTCATCTGCATCCTTCTCAACACCCGCTCCGCCCGCAAGCACGCAGTTGAACTCTGGGACCTACTCGACTCAACCTCCCCAGATGTTGCCTTTCTGACGGAGACTTGGCTGAACCCCTCCTCGGCACCCGACATCGCCATAGCCATCCCGGAAGGCTACAAGATCACCCGCAGGGACCGCACCAACGGAGTAGGAGGAGGAATCGCCATCGTCCACAGAAACACCCTCAGGGTCTCGACCAGCACCGACGACATCCTCAGCACCGCGAACACCTGCACTTCCAGATCCACACCGACCCCAACACCACCCTCGGAGGAACCCTCTCCTACAGACTCCCCCGGACCCCGACCACAGTTCAGCAACTCCATCGCAGACTTCGTCAGCACACACACCCTCGCCTCCACGGACTACATCCTCCTCGGGGACCTGAACTCTCACCTCGAGAACAACAACAATTCTAACTCCGCCACCCTGATCGACAACCTCACCAACCTCGGACTCAGACAACTCGTCAACACGCACCCACTCCGCCAAGCACACGCTCGACCACATCTTCTCCGCAAGCCCCCACGTCTCCTTCAGCCACACTTCTAAACTCCACTGGACCGACCAACGCTGCATCCACTTCACCTTCCGGAAACCCACCACGCACCACCGCTCCCAACAGATGCCTCGCCGCTGCTGAAGCAAAGTTACCGAAGACCAGCTAACCACCACCCTCGCACAGAGCCCACCCCCTGAGCCCACAGACGCCAACACCGCTGCCCACAACCTCAGACAGTGGATCGACAACTGCGCCAACACCCTCGCCCCGCCCAAGAAAACCTCCAACAGTCACACCAGCAGGAAAGCAAGCTGGTTCACTGAAGACCTCCAGGCAAACCTGCCGAAGGCTGGAGAAGAACTGGCTCCGTGAACGAACTCCGGACATCTACGCAGCCCACAACGCCACCCGCAGACACCATCACCTCATCAAATCAGCCAAAAGGGCCTCCTTCAAAGACCGCCTAGACAACAACGCACACAACAGCAAAGAGCTCTTCAACATTGTGAAGGAACTTTCTAACCCCAGCTCCAACACCGACATCCCACCTTTGCAAGACCTGTGCGACTCGCTGGCCACCTTCTTCCATCGCAAGATCGCAGACATCCACGACAGCTTCAACAACACGACTGCCCCGACAACCAATGAGACCCCCACCCCCACGATCACCATCCGCACCAACCGCCTGCTCTCCTGGACCAACATCAACAACAACACCATCAAGATCATGAACACCATCCACTCCGGATCTCCGCCAGACCCTTGCCCACACCACATCTTCAGCAAAGCCAGCACCGCCATTGCACCCCATCTTGGGAAAGCCATCAACATCTCCTTCAAGACAGCAAACTTCCCGGAGAGCTGGAAGCATGCCGAGATCAGCGCCCTACTCAAGAAACCCAAGGCGGACTCCAAAGACCTCAAGAAGTTCCGGCCCATCTCCTGTTCCCGGCGAAGGTCATCGTCGACCGTCAACAAACAACTGACCCGCTACCTCGAGGAAAACAGCATCCTGGACCCGTCCCAGTCTGGGTTCTGCAGCAACCACAGAACCGAAACTGCCCTCATCGCTGCCACCTATGACATCATGACGCTGCTAGACAACGGAGAAACCACGGCCCTCATTCTCCTGGACCTGTCGGTCGCCTTCGACACAGTCTGCCACCGCACACTATGAACACGCCTCCGCGACGCTGGGATCCAAGAGAAGGCCCTGGACTGGACCACCTCCTTCCTCTCCAGCAGAACACAGAGCGTCTGGACCTATTTACGACTGCAGAAAATGCAAAATGCCCAAGCTTTGCCTCCACACCCGCTATCCTAAGGAAATGCCATATGGATGAACTGGTCAGCGATATTTGCCTATGCTTTTCCACCTCTCGATCTACTTCAGTTTTTAGTTGGGAGACTTGGGCAAACCTCTCACACCCTCCACCTAGTGGCTTCCATTTGGGTTCGTCAACCATTACACTGCTAGAACTCTGTTGTTCCCCATCAGAAGCTTCTCCTCAACTCCGAATTTCTCACTCAGAATCTTGGAGAAACCAGGTACCCAAATCCAATGGAACAAAATCTTGCCATTTGGCTACTGAGGTCCTAGAATTTGGATACTTTAGTACTCCACCTGAATGTATGGGCATTCTTAAAGAAGCACGTAAACCTACAACTAGGGCGTGTTTTGCAGCAAAGTAGAAAAGATTTGTTAATTTACTGTCACAGTAAACTAATCAGTTTGATGCAACTGTTCAAATCATTATTTGTTATCTATTGGATTTAAAATCCTCAGGAATACCTTACACTTCTGTATGTATACATGTAGCCGTAGTTGCTCAAGATCTACAAAACAGACAGCATTTGTCTTTATTTAAAGCGCCAGTTAAGGCATTCATGAATGGTCTTAAACTAGTAATCCCACCTAGAGTTCCACCTGCACCAGCATGAAATATCAATACAGTGCTCACCAGAATTATGGGCCCACCATTTGAACCACTTCACAACCGTTCCAAGCAATTTTTGTCTTGGAAAGTTGCTATTTAGTAGCAGTTACCTCACTTGGACGTGTCAGTGAGCTCCAGGCACTAACTTTAGAACAACCTTTCTTCCAGCTACATAGAGACAGGGTGGTCCTTGGAACTGACCCTAAATTTCTTCCAAAGGTTGTTTCCCCTTTTCACCTCAGTCAGTTGAATGACCTGTTTTCTTCCCACAACCTGAATCAGTTGCAGAAAGCACTCCTCACACTATGTCAAAAGAGCTTTAATTTACTATACTAAACAAATATGTAAATCTAAGCAACTTTGTTGCCCCACCCCCCTTCACACTGACAAGCCTATATCTAAAACAGGTGGAAAGTTAAATGTATTCAAACCTGGTATGCCAAAGCTAAACAAACTTTGCCTACACCCCTTAGAGTGCACACTACTTGTAAAATTGGGGCTTCCCTGGCTTTTCCAGGTACTATCCCAATAGCTGAAATCTGCGAGGCAGATACTGCGTCTATATCACAAACTTCCACAAAGCATTTTTGTGTGGATATTTTAGCACACCAACAACCCAATGTAGATCAGACCGTTCTATGTATTCCCTTTCAAGCAACTGCAACAAACACAGGATAGCCACCGCTTTTGGAGAGGGACTGCTTTACAGTCTGTGCAAAGAATGTGTATCTACAGCCACACATGCATCAAACAGATTGTTACTTACCCTGTAAGCATCTGTTTACAGCATGGATTGCTGTAGATTCACATGCACCCTCCCTCCTCCCCAAACCGCTGTGGCTGTTGATTTCTTGCATACTATTTCGTTCGCATGGACCTCTCTTTACTGATGCTTGCTTTCACTCCATCTCACCCGCTTGCGGGCGGACAATCTAACAATGGAGTCAATGCCCATGTGCATAATCACCAAGAGGAGCAGTCACTGTCTCATGACTTGAAAAACTTCTTCGGGAAAAAAACGACTTGCACACAGGCCCCAACACTAGAAGGCTGAAGTATACAAAGCATGTGAATCTACAGTACTACATGTCACAAACAGATGCTTACTGGGTAAGTAACATAATCCTTATCCAGTTGTGAGGTCCTCTGTATCAAGATTTGCCATGCTGTGGCGAGGAAGCAGCCTTCAGAAGGATTAAGGGCCCATTCCACCAGCACCATGCCAGCTACTATTGTGTTAGCACTACCAGTCCAGTTTATTTCTCAGGCAGCAATGTGAGCATTAATGAACACATTGACGAAGCACAGCTGCCTTCATAGCCAGGTAGGATAGGAAGAGCATTTTAGCCGTTTGGGACTGCACGACTTTTTGATCTGAATCATTCTACAGACGCAGCATCTTGGGTACTACTGCTTTAATATCTATTCCCAAAGTGAGGATTGGATTATCCATCCGATGAACAAGTTGCTTACCTTCGGTAATTCTCTTTCTGATGGTTACTCGAACTACAGATTCTTCACCACAGATCCTCCCTGTTCTGTTGATTGGCTCCTCTTCTGTCTACAAAGTTCCCAAGTTAGAGGTATGCTCACTGGTGCAATTCATTTATTTTGCACTCTGCATCCGAAGTTGCTGAGAAGGTCTAAAAAATTGTTATAAAACTAGTTTATTGGAACTTTTCTGATACAACTACCTATGATCTATCTATTCTATCCATTCCTGGCCCTGATATGCAGACTTGAGTTTATTCCTGCTGTAATTGTCTTTACAAAGTGCATTATTCTGCCATCTAGTGGTTGGGACCAGAACAGTTTTTATTTATTTTTTCTGTTTTGGGCATCGTCGACCACCATTTGGTGCCAGGTACGTCCCCTGTGTGACGTCAGACGGTGCCCAGGAGGTCGTTGTGCGTGGTAGCCATCTTCAGATTCTTTTTTCCGCCGTTGGGTCTAGAAGCAAGATGGGACGCTCCGAAGTTTTTCAGGAAAATTTCTGAAAAAAGATAAGTCGAGATTTCAAGTGGAAGACCAACATGGACCATCGACATCGCAACTGAAGAGCAAAACTTAACTCGGAGAACGTTACCCCCAATACCGAAGACATCAAGGGTCAACAAATGGCTAGGTAGGGGGCCATGGAAAATACCCCTTTCAAATTCTTCCCTGAGTGCCACAACTTCGCTCAATGCGATCCACATGACATGTGCAACCTCTGCCTGCCCAAAGACCACATGGGCAAAGACTGTGAGGCCTGCACGGTGTGCCAGCCGAAAACCCTCTGGGCACGCCGAAAACCGGGAGAGGCCCACTACGCAACGATGTCCCAGGCATAGAAAAAACCTTCCCTGAAGGACCTAGGCCATTCCAGTGAAGAAGAGGACCAGGGAGTTCCAGCAGAATCAACGCACAAAGGATCGGACGTCGAAATTCTAGAAGGAGACGCCGAAAAACCCACGCCCGCAAATAGATGGCGAAGGAAACATAGAAAAAGACTGATAAGGTAAGACACCATGCACATCAGTCAGAACAGAAGGGCCACGATAATAAGGCACAGCCTAAGGCAGCCCCGACGGCAAAGAAAAAGGCGATCGAAGGCTAGCCGTGGTCCAAGGACCCCACGGAACACTACCAAGAGAATATCACACAAGGTGCCGTAAACAAGGTTCGAACACGAACCCACGAAGGGAACCGCGACGCCTTCGAAACAAGAGACGAGCGCAAGCAAGGAAAGAAAATCTCCGGTCTCCGACTCCAAGAGAGCTCTCAATGCCGAGAAGAAAAGAAAACTTCTCTAAGCCAAAATTGCGACGCTCTTCCAGAAAAAAGGAGTTTGACGCTTCACTCTAGGAATTCCGAATTACTACGATCCCCATCGCCAAAGTGGACAATGTTGATGCGGAAGATGCAGAAGGGAAAGAGGAGATTCTCTAGTCGCCTCTAACCTGCGAACCTCGTGATGAAGATCTCGGGGAATACATTGACGCACCAGAAGAGGAGAAAGCAAATTTCGAGGACACATGCAATGACCTAGACACTGAAAGCCTAGAGGAGGAGATATGCTATTATCCCTTGAAGGCATCCCCACCAGAGGACATAGCCTTCTACAACGGTCTAGTAAAAAGTGCAGCAGACTTTCGGAGTTCGACTCGAAGAAGATAAAGGAGACGCCCACTTCATTTTAGAAACACTGGCCCCAGCCAACAACGGAACACAATACCTACCAATGCTGCCAAGCATCCTGGACCAAGGCAAAGAAGCCTTTAAGGAGCCAGTCTCAAGCAAGGGGGGGGGGGGGGTGTAACACCAAGGGCCGAAAAGAAAAAAAGGACAAACCCTTTTCCAAGGACCCTAAGTATATCTAGAGAAACTCGGTGCCTGACTCCATCATTGATACCACAGCCAGGAGAGGAGCAAATGCCCTCTCTAACAGTGGACCACCCCCAAAGAAAGAAAGCAAATGTATGTATATCGAAGGTAGAAAGATGGAAAAGGAAGCAGCGATGCAGTGGCGCATCGCAAACTCTTAATGCCCTGCTGAACAGGTCCAGACACCAGCTATGGGATGACATCGAGGAGCTCATCAACAAGCTCCCCAAAGAGTACAAGAAAAGTGCTAGATCTATTGTCCAAGAAGGCAAAAACATTGCGAACACATGCCCTAAATCAGCGCTTGACACTGCCAGCAGACAGATGGGCACAGGCACCACTCTAAGACTGCATGCCTGGCGTAGAATATTAGGTTTTAAGCAGGAGGTTCAAACCTTTATCGTAAACAGACCTCTTACAGGGGAGGCACTATTTGGAGAAGAAGTGGATGAATCTCTCCAAGAAATTAAAAAAGATAACGAAACTGCAAGAGCCATGGAAGCCCTACAACAAAGAGATACCTTCAAAAGAGGAGGGTTTGACAGAAGAAAACCCACAGGAAGAGGAGCCTTTGCTCAAGGACAGCAAATGTCACATCGACAGGACCAAGGGAATGGTCAACAAACAAGCCAGCAACCAGGATACCTAGGTTGGCAACAACGGCCAAAGTAGTCCTATCGAGGAAGAGGCAGGGGCTCAAATTGACTCCTGCACAGGAAAGACGCCCACACAACACCAGTGGTAGGCAGAATATCACAGTTCCAACAACAGTGGTGAAAGATCACCAAAGACAATTGGATATTAAATTTGATAAAATACGGGTATTGCATAGAACTGACAAACACCACCAGCAAACCCACCAAAAATAAGGAGGTTCCTCAAATCAGAACTCATACAGTTAAATTCAGAAATCCAGGACGTTCTTCAAAAAGAAGCAATAGAATTAGTACCAAAACAATACATTTTCAAAGGAAACTACTCACCGTATTTCCTAATCCCCAAACAGGACCTATCGCGAAGACCAATCCTACACCTAAGGTTAATAAATAAATTCATCTTGACACAGTATTTCAAAATGGCTACACTCCAGGAAATAATCCCACAAATTCAAAAATGAGAACGTGGCAACAATAGATCTTAAGGACGCCTATTTACAAATCCCCATGAACAAAAATCACAGAAAATACACGCTACCAATACAAAGTACTCCCTTCCGGAATAACATCAGCAGCTCGTGTCTTCAAGTGCCCAGCCGCATTCGTGGCACACCTGCGGAAGGATGGAATGCACGTCTATCCTTAACTGAACAACTTGCTTATAAAGGCAAACCTAAAACCAACATGTCTCAGCCACGTTCAAACAGCAATCCACATGCTCCAAAAAATTAGGATTCTCAATAAATCACAAGAAATAATCCACAAAACTAGAAAGGAAAAAGACTTTCTTAGGTGTAGGGCAAAACTCGCACTGGCTTACCCTACGCAAAAAAGGGTACAAGCGATCAAACAAGAAACCTCCCTCTACCGGAAGGGTCCATCTCTGACAGTGAGGAGAGTCATGAAGATGGGGTCATGCATCCCACTCATTCCTGATGCCCACCTACACATGCACCCCTTCCAGGAATGGATTACCAACAACTGGTCACAAGTCACAGGGAGTTGGGAGGATCTAGTGGTTTTTAAGCACAGGCTGCATGCAGAAATACAATGGTGGGCATCCAACAACATAATACAAGGGAGACCTTTCAAAAACCGAACTTCTTCTATGACAATCACTACAGACGGCTCCGGAAAGGATGGGGAGTGCACTTCAAACAACTGAAGGTACGAGGCCAGTGGAACAACCAAGACTCCATAAAATACATAAATTATTTGGAAATAAACAGTATTCCTCGCATTGAAAGCGTTCCAGAAACACGTTCAGGCAAAGACTGTTTTGATTCAAACAGACAACACCACCACAATGTTCTACCTCAATAAAATAGGGAGGTACGAAGTCATTTCCGCGTATCAAGCTAGCACAACAGATCTGGCAATGGGCAATTTCTCAAAGAATCAGTCTGCAAACAATACATCTACTGGGTGTGTACAACACAACACAGACCTTCTGAGCATGCAGAACAACCGCTCCCACGTGTGGGAATTGAAGCACAAGACAGTACAAGAAGTCTTCAAAATCTGGGGAACCCTAGAGATAGACCTGTTTGCGACAATACAGAATAGGAAATGCCAGCTCTTTGCCTCGGTTTCCACACCACCTGTCAAAAAAGAATGCCCTGTCACTAGATTGGTCAGGAACATTTGTATACGCTTTTCCACCAATACCTCTAATCCAAAGAGTTCTGGAAAAGCAAGACAACCAGGGACAAACCTAATTCTCATTGCACCACAGTGGGCCAGACCAGCATGGTACTCAAGTCTGCTAGAACTGTCCAGAGGACAGATAATCAAAATCATGGCGGGCAAGGACCTACTAACAATGCATCAGGGCCAAATCTTTCACCCGGAGCCATTAACGTTATGCCTAGCGGCTTGGCCCCTGAATACGTAGTTTGGTCACCTCAACTTGCCTCAACGAACAATGGAAGTTCTAAAGGAGGCAAGAAAACAATCTACAAGACAATGATAAGCCGCAAAATGAAAGCAGTACACCACTTGGTGCACAGTTAACCGAATGAACTCAACCAATATACAAGAAACGGTGATCATATATCTAACTCAACTTCTTGACAGTCACATTGACTATACAATCATAAAGGTACACCTCGCTGCCATCGTAGCTTTCACAAGAGGAAAATCATGCAAGAGATTTTTCGGAAGACCTGTCATAAAACGGTGCCTAGAGGGGTCTAATAGAATTGCTCCCCCTAGAACAGCTCCAGTCCCCATGTGGAGTTTAAATACGGTGCTCACACGTCTTATGACAAAACCATTGGAGCCTATGCATAAGACAAACCTCAAACACATCACTTTAACCCCTTCGATGCGTGTGACGGAGCGGTTCCGTCATGCGCGTCGGTCGCGCTGTGCGGATGACGGAACCGCTCCGTCACGGCCCTGCCCGCGCACGAACCCTTCAGCACAGCGCGGTAATCCGCGCCACGCTGAAGGGGTTAAAGACAGCATTTCTTATTGCTATTACATCCTTACGGAGAGTATGTGGATTTCAAGCGCTAACTATACAAGAACCATACATGCAAATCCATAAGGACAAGGTTATTTTAAAAACTAACCCACAATTCCTACCGAAGGTGGTATCCAAATATCACTTAAATTAAAGTGTTCCCCCTACGGTCTTCTGCAGGGACCCAAAAACAAGAGGGGAAAGAGGCCTTCATACCCTGGATGTAAGGAGGGCACTACTGTACTATCTACAGAAAACAGAACAAACTTGTAAAAGCAAACAGTTGTTTGTAGCCTACTCACATACTAAAACAGGGAGGCCTGTTACAAAGGCAAAATTTTCACGATGGATATTCCAAACCATCCAACTATGCTATACCACTGCAAACAAAGAACTAACGGTACAACCAACAGCTCACTCAACCAGGACTAAGGGAGCGACTCTGGCATTGATGGCCAATGTACCCATAGACACTATATGTGCAGCAGCTACATAGGCATCACCACACACCTTCACCAAACATTACTGTGTGGATATACAAATAAATAAGGAAGCACAAATAGGACAAAAGGTACTTCAACACCTATTTGCAAAGTCTTCCTCCTACCACAACCCCCCCCCCCCCCTCACCCCTCCAGAACGTAATCTGATTCACAGCATGTGAATCCAGAAAAGGATTTGCGCTGCAAAAGGAAATGGTTACTTGCCAGTAGGAGTTGTTTTGCAGCTTGAAGAACTTTGTGGATTCACATGCGATCCACCTGGCCTCCCCTACAAGGAATAAAAACAGGTGGGCAATCAAGTTCCAACAATTCTCTAAGGACTATACACTAAAACACAGAAGAAAATCAAAAAATGGCTACCACGCACAACGACCTCCAGGGTGCTGACGTCATACCTGCCACCAAATGGTGGTCGACGATGCCCAAAACAGAAGGAAAAAAGTATTCTGGACCCAACCACTAGATGGCGGAATAATGCACAGCACGTGAATCCAGAAACTTCTTCAAGCTGCAAAACTACTCCTACTGGTAAGTAACCATTTCGATGCATTTACTTCAGTTTCTAAACTGCATAACTGTAAGAACCACAACCATACTCAGTTCTCAAGTTCAGTTACCAAAACATATTTTCTTTTACACAATTTAAAACCTAGAATGGTATTCAATTGACATTTAATTTTGAGCAAATCATGATTTCTTTTTTTTTTGCCTTTCGTATTTCTTAATCAGTCTCCAGTGTCCCGAGACGATACAAGAGATGACAAAGCAACAATAAGATGTGAGACCTCTCCACCTTCCTCTCCCAGATCCTTGAGATTGGATCGAATCCACAAAGGAGCCTTACATACTATGAGCCACGAAGATATCCGCGACATTCGAAAGTAAGACCTACAAGACCATTTGTTTAAATGTAATTCTCTCTCTAGTGTCTAAAAAACAAATCCTCAATATTGAATTATTATAAAGAGACAGCTTGATAACGTTTATTTTTTTTGGTAGTTCTACAGGGTCCCAAGAAGGACAGGCTAGTAACCCAAGTAGCAGCAACAGCAGCCAAGATTCTCTTAACAAAGCCCAGAAGAAAAAGGGTATTAAATCATCCATAGGTCGTCTGTTTGGAAAGAAAGAAAAAGGTCGGCCTGGACAGATTGGCAGAGAGTCCCTAGGACAAGGTTTGTTTTTGCTCATTTTAGGTCCTTGGTTTTGTAAGCACAACATTGTCCTCTCCCACCCTTCTGCTCCACATTACCACTAGCTTCTTAAAACAACATTTTTATTAACAAACATTTGTCAAAACTGTATGATGTAACTTAAAACTTTTTTGATACAACAGTGTCAATGTTAATGAGGGGTAGATTGAAATAAAATGGCATACATGAAGGCCTTGACTTGATTGAAGTTGACCTTAAGTTTAAGTGTGAGTTATATTTCATGGGCATGGTCTTGAAAAGAATAACTAGTCCAGTTATTAGAACGTAAGCTAGGAAATTAATTTGTTGTAAATTCTCCCTCATCTCTTGTGATGTTTGGTGTCAAAATGAAACATGATTGTAGAAAGCTGGCTCTCTATATAGTGGACCAAAACGAGGGACACAATTTAGAGTTGGGCAAACCCCAAAGGTAGTGTAGAAGCACAAATGACAACCCAAGTGCTCTCTTGGATCCAGAAAGTTTTTTCTCAGCAATACCCCTGCGCGTCAAAAGATGGCGTCGGTCTGCTCCGCGTTAGTAGTTGGCATCGTGGTCACCAGGATGACATCGCAGTAGCTACTTAGACGCAGCCCTCGCATGCTGACGTCCGTTCTTTCTTTTTCCGCGCCAGCCAGCGCAGATCTGGAGAGAGCGGTACCTCCAGTCGCTTTTTGACTGACTTTTTGGGCGACTTTTGTCGACACCGTTTTTGAGTCTTCGACTCCTGGTGCACATCAGGGATGCCCAGTTTCAAGGCTTGCAGTTCCTGTAGCCGGCTGATGTCGGTGACTGATCTGCAACGCGTGTGCCTGTTTTGTCTGGAGCGTGACCACGACCCCAAGTCGTGCTCAGACTGCCGGACCATAAATCCGAAGTCTTTGCAGGAGCGGTCCCGAAAGCTTCTCGAGGCCCGGCAGTCGGCTCCGTGCCGTTCGAGGTCCTGGTCGCGTGGAAGGTCGAGGGACCAGTTGCAGAGCAACCACCTGTCTTCATCAAAGTCTTCGCACATCTCAGGTAAGTCGAATAACAAGAAGAAGTCGAAGAAGCATCATCACAGGGGCTCCTGTGGATAGGATGATTGCCTGACGCCACCGCCCGGCCCCAGACGACCCCACTTTCCCAATACCCCACCCCTGAGAGCTTGGTGGTCCAAGCCTCCACCCCCAAAGGCACATTCCCTAACGCATAGGGAATCCAAAAAGCTGGACCATCTTGGAAAGATGTTTTCTTCCTCCTGCTTTGGACTGTGGTCGGTAAACACCACATGTCGGTTGGGCCGTTACACCCACTCTGTGTGGAATACGGTGGTGCAGGTGCTGCCCCAGTGCCCGAAGGAGGCTCGGTTCTTCCGTGCAGTTGCCACGGGGAGAGACGCAGTGAAGTTTACCATACCCTGTGGACTGGAAAACGCCGACTCGCTAGGTAAGACTATTTCAACGTCAGTAGCCCTTCGACGCTACGCCTGGCTGAGGTTGACTGGCTTTTCTGGGGATGTCTAAGCTACCCTTATGGACCTGCCCTTTGATGGCTGTCGCCTGTTCGGCGACAAGGCAGGCAACTCACGAGAGTGCTTCAAGGACTCTCGGGCTATGGCTAAATTATTGAGCCTCTCTACCACTCGCCCTGCGCAGTCTGCCTTTTGCCCCTTTCGTGGCTACGGAAGGAGTGCCCCACCACGTTCCACCCAGGGCCACAGGCCAGCGCAAGCTGTTCCGCTCCTGCATGGCGAGGACGTGGCAACCACCGTCGTGGGTCTGGGGGTCCAACGAGCTGGTCAGTCCACCACCACCCCCTCTGCAGCCGCAACCCTCCTAGTCCGACCATCCAGGGCCACCAGTCGCCAGTAGGCGGCAGGATTCGCCATCACCTCCCCCCACTGGCGCACCATCACGTCAGACAGGTGGGTTTTGCAGATTGTCTGTAGGGGCTACTCCCTCCCCTTCGAGATTCCCCTCCCCCACCATGCCACCTCTGTACCATCGCATGTCGGAGTATCATCTGACCCTTCTCCAACAGGAAGTTATGGCTCTCTTGGCCAAGGGAGCCATTGAGCGAGTTCCTGCACCAGAAGTAGGTTGTGGTTGCTAGTCCCACTACTTTCTGGTGTCTAAGAAGGACAAAGGCCTGCGTCCTATCTTGGCTCTCAGGAACGTCAACCGCTTCCTCCGGAAGGAGAAGTTAAAAATGTTGATGCTAGCTCAGGTCCTGACTGCCTTAGACCCTAGAGTCTGGAGGGTAGTGCTGGACTTGCAGGATGCTTACTTTCACATCCCTGTCCTGCCGGTCCACCGGAGTTGCATGCGGTTCACGGTGGGCCACAAGCACTTTCATTTCACCGTGCTCCCCTTTGGCCTTACCAGCACCCTTCGGGTGTTCACGAGAGTGATGGCCGCAGCTCATCTGCGCAGATTAGGGATTCTAGTCTTCCCCTATCTCGACAACTGGCTGTTGAAGGCGGGCTCGCCCCAGGCTTTCGTCTCCAACCTCCAGACTACGGCCGACCTCCTAAGACGGTATACGGCTGCAGAAGAAACAAATTTGTGGCATGGTGCACAGCAAAGGGTGTGGATCCCCTTTCTGCCCATCTTTCTGAAGTTCTCTTGTTCTTCTTTCTTTGGCCCAGCAGGGCTCTACTCTTGGCACTCTTAAGGGCTACCTTTTGGCCCTTTCAGCCTTTCTTAGGCTTCCTGTTCAATCTTCTCTTTTCAAATCCCCTGCTGTAAATCGCTTCCATAAGGGCATTACTTATTTTTTAGGTCTCGCCTGGTGTAGGCTGCGCACATGCGCAGTCTCGCTGGCTAGATTTCATGATTTGGGGTATTTTGTGTAAAGGGCATTAAGCCCCGCCCCTATTTTCCATTGGCTTGCATCACCGTTTATGCTAAACGGTGGTCAGCCATTGGAAAAGAGTTGGTAGTGACGTTTTCGTTTGGCTTTTTGAGCTGTCCCATTTGGACGGGCTCGTCTGCCTTCCTTGCGTCGTAAAAGGTTTCTTATCTTTATGGGGCCAAACACATGGCACCATAAAGATAAGCAACCTTTTACATCCAAGTGGGACGGCAGAAAAAGAGAAGTCCATGTCACAACCGCGGATGCCTGGCGAGCGCTTACAGACTTGTTCTACTTTCGAAGCTGAAAGTTACAAATATTAATTTAACTTCGAACTATGCTGGTTATTTCTGCAATTCAGAGTATGCCTGCCATGGTGAAGGTGGGGGAAATGTAAACAGCTGCTCATGCCCTATCCCACACGCCCGGTTTGGCGTGGCCTAATAAAATGGTAATATGTACACAATGTGCGGCGGTGGTGGTCGAGCAAACACATTCCAAATGCATTACAGTTCGCGTTATTATAGAGGACTCGGGATCCGCGATACAGAACTAAAGTTTGAACATTCAAAACACAATCTCCAAGAAGGAAACATGTGAGGGGTAGGAATACACTTAGCAAGGAGAAACACCAATAATTGCTAAGGACGCATTCAATTGTGTCTGCGTCGGAGTTCCGAGTAACGTATATTAAACTGATTAGCTAAATAGAAACGTGGAAAAGATTTTTAAAAAACATTCCCCTCATGTCAAATTGCAAGAATCGCTTCAGTGAGTGACGTGCGCTACCTAAATGGCCAGCAGCATCAACATGCAAATATCGGCAATGTCAGCATCAACATGCACATATCGGCAATGTCATCATCTAATTATGTCTGAGGGTGGATGTGCGGTGAAGTGAGCTCTGAAGGGTGTCACTTATAGGTGCTCCCAAAGGGTACAGCGTCTATTCTGAGAGCGCAGGGTGTGAGACAGAGTGCACTACTGCACACTGTGTAGTGCACTGCTGCCATGGTGTTGAGTGTGTTAAGAAAAGTTTACATGAACGTTCATATTGTGCCAGATGGGTTTAGTCCGTCTCGCAGGCCAGTCCTGAGGCTAACTCAGCTGCGCTCGCTGCCGCCAGCGTTCGCTGCAGCATCACGTGTCTGTCACAGAGAATGCAATAATGTGTCTGTTTGCAGACACCAGGTGGGCGCCGCGATGCGAGTGTCCGCCAGTTACGTTTCTTAGTTAAGTTTGGCAGGCCGCTCTGGTCACACTGCTGCCTGTGCCACTCAAAGTATTTGGTGCTTCTCATCGTGCTGCCTCGTGATTAGACCAGCCTGCGGCTGCCGCAGACTCATCGCGGCTGTGGCTCTCTGAGTCACTCTCAGGTCTGTAATCCTTGAAAATATTTTATATACAGCATCACTGCCTGAGCGAGCCTGTTATACCTTACTGCTCTCAGGCTGCGTTGGAGGGGTGCCGCGGAGGGCTGGGAAGCGCTCCGCTCAGCTTATCCAGATTTTATTAGTGGTATTCCATTGAAATATTACTGTACTGTACTTACTATTAGTCGCATCCTACTATTTATTTGGTAAGTCTGGTCAGGGACATCTTTCTTGCCAATAGTTCAGTGCATTCTGGAACTCGTATCTTTGATGTAAGGCGTAAGTCTGCTCTCAAAACCCTCAGCATTGCACAGGGACGTTGCTAAAAGGTCTGAGCCGACTGACTGTCTGGGACTGCCTGCCGAAGCTTGGATGCAGCCGTGATTCAGTCTCAGGTCTCTAATATCCACAAAAATCACTTCAACTAGATGTCTAATAGCTCTCCCTGCGCTTTCACTTTAGAACTCCTTTGGAGCGAAAGCAAATACAATCAGGTTTTATAGATGGTTCATTGGCGAGTGGGAGGTAAGGACGCACATGTGGACAACTCCCGCCTCATTGGGGAGAGCTGAAGTGTTTGTGCGATTGGAAACTGACAACAGCCATAGTCAAACAACCTCAGGCAGATTGAATGAATAGAAGCTGTCTGCAGCGAGTGTGAGTGACAGTTCAGCTAGAGTGACAGTGGCAGGACGAAGCTGAGGCTTCATTTCCCAGCACTGTGAGACTTGGTAAATGAAATATCAGGCTAGTGATTAATGTTCCAGCTGGTGGAGGTCATAGTTTTGTCTACTGGCAGTTTTTACTCTCACCATGGGGTAGCACAGAGGGTTAATATGCCTGCTACAAAGAAAGTCTCCCAGCACATTCCAGGACTATATTTTATGTGGATAGCTCAGTGGGTTGCTGCTTTTGTCTCAGAAATCCCTTTGTTACTAGTGGTTGTGAGGGTGCTGATTATTTAGAAATAATAGGTTTAAAAGCACCTGCTGCAGAGTTCGTTTCTTTTTGCTCAAATGACTGTAATTTCTGATATTTGTCTATTTCCATGTACTCCAGTGCATCATGTTGGTTGTGAGAAAGTGCCACTATAAGTGTCACACATTTAGTTGTGAATGTCACTCATAAGTACACTGAAACTATGAAAATGTCACACATAAGCAATCTGAAATCTTGGCAGCTATGCAGTAAAGGAATAGGGGTGCTGCGGATTCCTTAAGATCACACAATCTGCAATGAGATGGGTCGTTTGGATGGGAGTCTGACATTCAAACATTCAACGCTCTTCTACCCAGTGTTACACCAGAGAGCAATGCTTCGCTAATACGGCATCCCAAAAATATGCTAAAAAATACAGCTTTCTACAAAAAGTTAGATAAATCAAGTAACATCCAATCGCTTAATGTGAAACAGAACTAAAGATAATTCATTAGGAAGCAGTGATGTAGCCCTATTAGCAGGGCTTTAAGTGGGAAGCAAAAAGTGGGGGGGGCTTCTAAAAGGAGTGTGGTCTATGTAATTAAGGGCTTGGCTTAAACACAAACTAAATATCTGTTGTTCTCCTAGTTTGTCACACCCTGACTGGTATTTTGGTTCGCCTGACATTATAAGATAACTTAACTTGGGTCTGAGCTGTTAGTGTTATCAGAACTCCATACCATTATATCCAATATGTATTGTTTTGAAAGAATATCAATTTTGAAATCCTAATATAAGTATTGAACATAGTACTATATAAAATTGCTGTATGCAGCAGTATACAACACTACATTTTGGCTTTCCCTTTGTTTAAAATATGTAACTAAAAGGGCTAATGTAATTTTGTATTATAAGGAAAACAATAATTCCTAGTCATATATGGGATAGAACACCATGTTATCATGAGGACTTTTCCAGGGACCAAGGAGTTCTGTGACAATATAAAGAGAAGAAGATGAAGGCAGAGTACCTTTAAATGGGCAGGAACTCTGAGATGGCGGGAAATATTGCCTTAATGTACTGCAGAGGGTATTTCAAGTCCTTATAAGAGATGGTCAAACCCTCACCTATTCCACAAGTCAAATCCTTGTTGTCTGCCTCTTTCAAATATAAGATAATACAGATGCAGGCATTCAGAATAAAAATAAAAACTGTAGTACAAAATAAATCGAAAGAGCAGTTGGTACTCTGCTGCAAAAAGACAGTAAAATCAGTTTACTATAAACCAGATAAAAATGCAGTAGCTCAGAATGCGTAGAAACATGCATAACCAGCATTGGCTTAGCCAATAGGTCTCGCTTTTGGGACCTTATAAGTGTTTAGCCATGCAACAGTTGCATAACTAAATACTTATAAGGTCCCAAAAGCGAGACCTATTGGCTATGCAAAGCGGCCATGCGGCCGCGAAAGTAAAAGTGTTCGTAATCGCGATCACCATCAAACATCAAAGCGGCCGCGAAAGTGAAAGTAATCGCGGTAAAGCGCGGCGCGCGCGCATGCACTGTAGCTCTAGGCTGGCCTGGTAGCACTTTTTGGAGCCCTCTCAGTAAGTCTCGCCAGACCAGCGCATGCGCTGGGTCAGGAGAGACCTAAAAACCCTTTTCTCAAATGACCTATCGCATGGAAAAATCAACATGACGATGGGATTTCTATTGAAGGCAATAGAGTGAGAAACCCATAGTGAACTGTTTTACAAGGAGAATGGCATGACCCTGGATACTGTTATGACACATGTCTCCGCCCTTTCCTCCCCCCACTTTCCCCGAACTTTACTGAGCACAAACTGTGTATGTGTGCGCACAAACAATGCCAAGTACAGCATACGCACATTTATTGTGTGGCGTATTTGAACGGGCATGGCAAATCTGGCAGGAAGATGACCTTGTTAGGAAACGCACCACTTCGGTGGAGGAGCAGAAGGTTGTCACCTTTCTTAGAGAAATGTATTGTCCATTTGTACTTGTTCTGAGATTCTGATAAGCCGCTATTTGAATGTTTTCATCTTGCATTTCTCACTTTGTGTGTGTCGATCTGCTATCTCTTTAGTGCAAACCTAGTCAAAGGGCAGCGGAGTGCTGCACACGGTCAAACTCAATGAGTGATAGGCAAGGTAGCTGGTTTGTGGGCTGTTTATTTGGTAGCGGAGTAGTGCATGGTGAGCCTTTTGGTCCATCTTACTGTGGTTATTGTTGGCTGCTTGACGTAGAGAGTAAAATGGAAGTTGTGTTTGTGCAGAGTAACTCTCAGTGCGACCACTGCTTTGCTCTCACGTTGCATGAGCATAACTTACAACACATACTTTGGATTGTTTATGACTGCGCCACAAGCTCATTATGTGCTCCAGACTTTCTACAGAAGGTAATTGATGATTATCAAACTTTTTTTTTTGTCAGTCAAAGTCTTTATTCGATTAACATCATAAAAGACATACTATACATATTAGAAAAAGAGTTCATATAAAATAAAATATCATATTACAATACAAGATAAAAATATTAAAATCATGTAAAATATTTCATAGTAGTCAAATGATTAAGACATAATGACTAAACATAGTAGAATTTAATAAAACACACGCCAGTCTAACCTAAAAGTCCATAGTGATGGCGCTAGTTTAAAAGCAGCTGAAACCGTGTGGGACACATATCAAGAATTAAGTTTCCGTACCCTAAGAATCCACGCCCAACTAATGAATTTGGCAACACCTATTACAACAGGTTTTGATGTGTCTGTTTTCAAAATTCTACTGGCAACCTGTGTAGAACGGGTGCTCATTAATCTGCAGACGGGACGAAGCCAAACACGTCGAGGAAGAAGGTAGGATGGACAGCAAAAAAGAAAATGATCCATAGATTCGATCATATCCACACAAAAGGGGCACTTATCACTACCAAGAGGACTCCAGCTTTTAGTGAGACCTCGCAGTGGTAGGGCGCCCACTCTAAACTGATGGTACAGTTTACGATCAAGATGTTTCATAATTATCAAACTCTTTTAATTTTATTATTTTAGGTTTTGCGATGCTTTGGATAGTCTGATAATGTGCCGCACGGCCAAACACTCATAAGGATCCAAAGGCGAGACATATTGCCTATGCCAATGCTTGTTTGCTACTGTTCCCTTTGTACTGCCCCAGTGGGACTTGGTTCTTGCCTATCTTATGTGCGCTCCCTTTGAGCCACTACATAACTGTCCTCTCAGGCTTCTGACTTTAAAAACTGCCTTCCTGGTGGCCATCACCTCTGCATGCAGGGTTAGCGAGCTCCAAGCTTTCTTCTAAACATTCTTTTCTGGCTGTTAATCCAGACAAGGTTGTCCTCCGAGCTCTCCCTTCCATCCTTCCTTCCTTCCTTCCTTCCCAAAGTGGTTACTTCTTTCCACATTGGACAGACCATCATGTTGCCCACCTTCTTTCCACCTCCGCATCCTTCCAAAGAAGAAGAGACGCTCCAATGCCTGGATCTAAAACGTGCGCTTTCATTCTATTTGGATCGCACAAAGCAATCCCGGGTGGATGACCAGCTCTTTGTTCTCTACGTGGGCGGCAAAATAGGTCAGGCCGTGCACAAACAAATCATTTCTAGATGGGTCGTTTTGTACATCAAAGCTTGTTATTCCGTGGCAAAGGAGGAGTCTCCAGTGGGTTTACACGCCCATTCCACTAGGGCGACGGCAGATACCACTGCTATGGGACGTGGAGTCCCCCTTAATGACATTTGTCAGGCAGCTACGTGGGCATCGCTGCACACGTTCACAAAACACTACTGCCTGGACAGCTAAGTCCGGAGAGACTGCGTCTTTGGCAGTTCTGTTCTCCAGGACTTTCTGGTGTGAACTTGGTTCGCAGACCCACCTCTGGGGTTGGTATTGCTGGGGTATCTATTCTAAGGTAAGGAATCTATATCGAAATGTCTCTTTCAGATGAACAAGTTACTTACCTTCGGTAACGATCTATCTGTAAGAGACATAGATTAGTTATAGATTCCTTACCGCCCCACCCATCCTCCTTGTTGTGCAAACTGATTTCTAGGGTTAAGGACTCCCTTTCAGGGCCCTAGTTTTGTGCACCTGTGGTCGGTGTCTTGCATGGCTCTGCGCTTCTGGCGTGGAAAGTCGTGTATAGAACTGACGTCAGCGCACGAGGGCACCGTCTAAGTAGCTAACGCGTCATCATCCCGGCGACCGCTATGCCAAACACAAACGCGGAACCGACAAACTCCACCTTTCGACGTGCAGGTGTACTGCTGATGAAAAACTTTCCGTCTCCAGTCTGACGCCTGGGGGTAATTCTAAGGTAAGGAATCTATAACTAATCTGTCTCTTACAGATATATATATACATACGACGACGATACCCTTTTGCTATCGAAAAGCCCAAGTGGTCTCCAAAAGCTGTTGGATAGATTTAGCCTGTTTTGTTCCGTTCGAGGACTAGTCATTAACACCGTAAAAACAAAATTAATGACTATATCCCCCTCGAAGCGGTTTAGAAATAAGATCACCCCCCATGGAATATCACTAGACTTAGTTGAGTCTTTTGATTATTTGGGCGTCCGGGTCACCAGTGAAATGAAGTGGAGTTCCCATTTGGCAAAAATGCTCCTAAACCACAAGCTGGTATCCGGGGCGATCTTAAGAGAACAACAACTCACTGTAAGCAAACCAATATCCCCGGACCTTGCGGTTTATGAAGGTAAAGCACTCCCCTCAGCCCTGTATGGGGCTGAATTATGGGGCTTTGAGAACACCACTGACTTAGTAAGATCGGAGAATACATTTTTTAGAGGTCTGGTTTCCCTTCCAATCTCTACTCCATTGAAGCCCCTGTAATTAGATCTGGGCAGACATTCCATCAAGATATTGTACGCCTCCGCCCTTTACTCTTTTGGGCCCGTATTAGATCGACCCCAGAATTGTCCAACTATGCCGCAGCTTTTAGCGATGTCATCAAAGCGGATACAGGCCAGAGGGTCAAATGGATTTTAGACCTTGGGCGTCTCCTATTTCATAT
Organism: Triturus cristatus; assembly: GCF_964204655.1. NCBI lineage: Eukaryota > Metazoa > Chordata > Amphibia > Caudata > Salamandridae > Triturus > Triturus cristatus. The sequence continues at coordinate 123,785,099 of NC_140583.1, forward strand.
AGGTCTGGGGGAGACCTGGGTTAATCAGACCCCGCCTCCTAAACAGGATATGAAGAAGACTTACTGGAATTGGGTAGAGGTGGTACAAGCGACCAGTGCGGGCAGGGGAACGCACACTGAGCGGTTCCTGGAACACAAGCCTGTTCGGAAATTGGAAGCATATCTTGATTTTATCCAAATTCCAAGAGAGAGGTCTCTGTAGATGAAACTGAGAATTGGAACTCTCCCCATTAATGATCTAATGGCGAGCTGAAGGGGGAGCGACCGAACTGCAGTAGTAACAGTAGCAGCTCCATGTCCAGGATGTGGAGCTCGCACAGAGTCCATTGCCCATTTTATGTTTGCCTGCCCAGTATACAGACACATAAGAAGTAAGTGGCTAAAACCTGTTTGCATATTGTTGGGCTCAAGAAATTATTTGTCTGTTTTACGCCTCCCTTACTGTGATCTGTGGGGTAGCTAAATACCTGGGATGTGCATGGGTGATAGACTCTAAGTTTTTGGCAACAAAAAATATGGGTTAGGCTTGTATGAATTGCTCTGTATTATATCGCTCTGCGCTGCTTTTTATGATATTCACATTTTACGGGTCTCTCCCTATCTTATATCTTTTTACAAATTGAATTTTATTTCTGTAAATAGCAAATTTGTAATGAATTTCTATTGCTTGTTTTATGTCATGTTGTTTTTATGAATTGTATAAGGATTGACTCTGCTTTTATGATACATCTTTTGTATCGAATAAAGCATATCAATATCGATATATCGTTACCATAGGTGAGTTACTTGTTCGTTAGGCATATCGGAGGGTAGTGCTAAGCATTTATTGCAAACACAAAGGCAGTAAATGACACACACAAAATAATGAAATACAGCACCATATTCAAAAAATAATATGTACTTTTATAGGAGTTTAGATAGGAATATCATCTGAATCGGGTAAAGTACTTTGAGTTATGAGTTTTTACAGTTTTCAGCAGTTGACACTGCAATGTTTGGGAGTGGTAATGTTATCCTATGTGGGGAAAACATGCGTTTGGGCACTTAACAGCGACTCACAGGACTGATCTCTGGGACTTGAGGTGAGTATGAGGCAAGGTCCAAGGCCACACCAACAGATGACCTCAGGAGGCTCAAGGGTGTCCCGTGCAGAATGGTCAAGGCGTTGTCCCCCGCTCCCCTCAGTGGGTAATGGTCCTGTTGGAAAGAGGCTGCAAGCTGTGACTGGGGAACCAGTCCGAGGGACCACCCGGGAGCTCCACCCTTGAGATGCTCATGCACATGAGGATACCTTTGGTTCACTTCTCGGGCTGTGAGGTTCGGGTGCAGTTGTGTGTTTTGGCATTGGATTTGGTGCGAGACTCTCGCAGTTGGAGGGGACCTGCGGAAAGAGGCTGTGGGCGGCAACTGGAAGTCCAGGCTGGGCTCTGATGGGTCTGGGCACCCCATTGGCACAGTCACCTCCCCTGGGCCTCTGGCGCTTGTGCATCGGTGCTTTGAGGCGTCGGGTGGCAGCGTTCACAAACTCACTCTGTGAGGTCACTCTTGATGTGGTCCCTCAAGATGCAGATCGGTATTCCTCAGCGTTCGTGTCTGGACTGGACACAACAAGCCTTGGCTGCTGCAGTGGGTCCAATACACACAGGTATTGGTGTTCGGCTCCGGTTGTTCCTGACATCAGCACACTTGGAGGGAGGATGGATCTGACCTGTAGGAGCACTGCTATCTCTTCCTGGGCTGCTGCTGCAATGGTATTCTCCGTAGGCAGCAAGTCAGTTTACAAAGTCTTTCTTCTTTGGTGCCTGCGCAGCAGGGGAGTAGCTCCTCTCCTCCCAGGGAGTTCCTTTGGAAATTGGCGAAGCACTGGCAGCCCGCCGGGTTTCTTGTGGTCTGCACAGTGGCAGGATGCTCCATGAGGGTCAGATGCAGCAAGCAGGCTGGCAGGGTTGGCGCCTAGTCAGTCAGACTCCTCGGTTCTCGGGTCAGCAGTCTTCTTCTTTGTCCAATTCTTATTTTGGTCCATAAAAATCTTAATTCCTGGTATCAGGGGGGCCCCTAAATACTCAGTTTAGGGGCGTTAAGGGGAGTAAGAGGTAGTATCGAATGGGCTACGTATCGCTGCGGTCACTACACCCCTTAGATGACCACTTCCATTGAGGAGTGGACATCACCATGTCCCAGAATTCCTAATTCCACAATGCACAAGATGGTGGAATTTCTAAATCCGTGTTCACTTCAGGCTTAGTTGAACACTGTGTTTAGCCACATCATGCTGCCTCTTTTAAAATCCATTCATAGAGTGCATCCTAAGTTGCTTTCATAGAAAAAATGCAGTTCTGCTTGCTGTCACTTCAGCTAGGAAAGGTGGAGAGTTGCAGGCATTCACCATAAAGGAGTCACATCTATGCTTCATCATAGTTAAGGTGATTCTATGGCCCAACCGCAGGATAAACTTATCCTGCGGTTTTTATTTCCTGATCCATCTACTGCTGCGTAGAGCTCCTTGTGCTTGCTGGAAGCCTGCAGACGTGTCTGGTTCTAAAAGACAAAACCAATGACTTATGTTCTTTAGATAAATTGTTTGTCTCGTGACTTTCCAGGAAATGCCCTTCTGCTGTCCAAACAAGGCCTTGCATGTTGGCTGTCTCCCTGAATCAGATCTGCCACAATTAAACGAAAAATCCACTTCAGGGCAGAGCGAGGGCACACTGCACTAAAAGCATGCCCACAACCGTGTCACTGTATGAAGTTGCAGCTACGTGAAAAAGAAGGCATTCTTTCACCAAGAATTACTGCCTCGATGTGCATGCAGCAGCTAACTTTACAGTGGAACACACAGTGCTACACAACCTGGCCTGTAGGGCGAGTAGTAGAACACATCACTTCCAGGTATTCCTAGTTTTTTGCCTTGAATTGCGCCCTCAGGGCAACACTTTCAACAATTCAAAATTACTACTTTCAACCCCTCCTAAAAATATTTCGATAATTTGACTCTCCCCAAAATATTCCAGGACTGGAGTTAGAATAGTACATTAGGCTCATGGAATATGTGTGCAGATATGCCTTCACTAAATATTCTATGACTGGAGTTGGAATACTATATTTGATCTCCAATTGCCCGTAGTGTCTTTCCCTTCCACAGTGGTCCAAAGGGATCCCTCCCATCTCATTGGCTTAAGTTAGGATTGTTTTAAAGGAGGTGGATGCGCTCCTAAACCAGCACTTTTCTTAAGGACTATGGCTGTTTTAACATGGTTTACTACTATTTTAAGTTACCAGAGACTCCTAGCTTGACAATGGTTAATTATTCAAATTTGTAAATATATGAAAGATACCCACGTTTGAGACCTGGAGTTATAACTTAGTAAATGATTTCTTCTACTGAATACTCTAACTTCAGATTTTTCACTGCCCACTGTCCTTCCCATTCCGTGAGATGGACCTCTTGGTTCTTAAAAGATCCAAAAAAGCTTTGCACATGGTCCTGTTTATAATACGTCATGGTATATCCATGGCAGAGAGTCTGAGGTAGTTTCAAGAAAGTTGAAATTGGTTTGGCGCCTATATGAGGCTGCATGGCATCACTTCTGGAGATGGTATGAAGGCACTATGGAGTCTGATGGCACTTAAATATATTGCTGTAATAAGTCTGGATCAGTTCTGATTTCTAGGGGAATTCAAAAGGTAATTTATCTGTGGTTTGATTATCATCCATAAAAAGCTTCGCCAAAGGAAACAAAGTTGTTTGGTGTCCTCTGTGAGGAAGTTCAGAGAGTACACCCCTTGTCACTGCTGCTGAGTAGCCACAGTCACTTTTGCTTCTTTCAGAACCAAAACATTTACCTCTTACAGCAAGAGTATAAAATGTTAATTGTGGAGTTTGTGAACACGATGGGTGATTGGGCAGCAGGTACTATTGGCATAATTCATAGAACCCACTGATGTAAAGTTATGCTGTCCCTTCGTGGTTGATACACTCTGAGCCATCCCCAAAAAGGTTTCTATGGTTGTGGGTGTGTGCAGGAGGTTGTTTCAAGGCAAAGTCTCCCCTTCCTTGGACACCTGGATATTGAATGTTCCATTACTATGGGATGAGCCCCCAGGAAGACTAGCTTGTTTATACTGCTACTGACTTTGACTCAGTCTCCATTACCTTTTGGTACAGGTCAGGTTTACCACTGGTAAAAGGGTTATTGCAGCTGATCTTGAAGGGAACCAGTAGACGTAGGCCTAGAACTATGTATGTCTTTTTTTTTTTTCCTCCATTGTGTCTAGCATCTTTTCTACTTTTGGTTTAATTAGATGTTAACCATCAAATGTCAGGGCTATGGGATTTGCTGGATTTCTGGTCGGAATCCTGAAATGGCAATCAAGGAGGTTCCTTGTGTCCGCCTGCTTTATGGCTGTGTGTGCTGACTACACGTCACTCCATAGATCATTCCAAGTAATATGACCCTCCTGGACAATGTATTCTGCTTTTTTATGTTTTTTTAAGTTCAGATGTTTTAACATCTCTTCCATCCGGTGTCTATCATAATGGTTTGACAGGGCCTTTAAGTTGGTGATATGCCTCTGCGTTTCCATCCCATCATCTACCTGCTTCCCTGTCACATCAGTTTTTTTTCTCTTCTCTTCAGGAGTGGGTTATCTCACGCTCTCTTTATTTAAAGCTCTTTCTTTGGCTGTATGTGCTAAAAGGTAATCTGTGGGTACTTGTCCCTAGATGAATAACCTACATTTGAGTGTAGCTTTAAAGTAATGTTTTTTGTGAGAGTCCTTAATACCTTTACTTTGGACTTTTTACCATCATCCACCAATCGCATATTGAGCATATTGAATCAAAAAGAAGGTGCACCAGTACAAAGTCCAAGTTCAAAATGAATTCCTTTATAATTCCTTTATTCTTGTAAAAAATGTATGGTAAAACCTCAGCCAACGCGTATCGTTCTTAGCAGAAGAACTTCTTCAGGGCGAATTGGAGTATTTGTAGCAATCAGCAAGAGACCATTTAATATAAAAGGTCCCATAAATATTCCTTAAACCGACAGTTGGTACGGAAATCCGAAATAACGGTGAATATCATCAAAAGCTAAGTATATGTCGACAAGTACGTATTGGAAAAGTCCAAGCAATTCTCATTGGGTCATTCAATGATACGAGTAAACAGACCCATACACGGGATCCAAAGTCTTTCTAGTATGGCCGCCGGGAATCCTGTTGCTACAGAAATAGCGTGTGGGCATCCAGTGTAGTCCTCCTTTTATGTCGCCACATGTTGTACTGTATTGCTTTGGTGAGGCTTTGACAGTCTTGACGATTGCCACCAATGCCAGATCTGACTCCTCCTGCCTCTCCCGGGGCAGCGGAAAAGTAGGAGTTCAGCTCCTGGTGTTCTGGGAGTGGAGGGCAAACGGGAGTCATGAAGCTGTATATTGAGCATAGTTTTTGCATGGATAAATGCTGATTGCTTCTATCGGCTTGAGTATTTTGATGAAGAAATTCTTCTTTCTCCTCTATTTGAAGTGATGTTATGCAACCCTTGAGCATCATATTGTTGTGTCAGCAATTGGCCTTTACAGGGAATGATTTGTATGGTTTGTCGTCTTGTACAGTCACCCTATAATTATTTCTTGCGTCCTCATCTTGTTATCAGTCTGAGAGAACTTTACAAGTATGGTGCTGCTGGTTCATCATCTTGCTCTCCGCCCTATAATCCTGCCAGACATCCTCTTGTTGTTCTCTCACTAGCTCATCAGAAACGGAGCAGTGGCTTTGAAAGAATATCCTCCTGAATCATAGTGAGTGTACTCAGGTGGGAATGGCTGTAAGGTTGGTGTTAAAACAGTAGCCTCTTTCTCGGAAATGCAGACGCCTGAACTCTTAAGAAATGGCACCCTCAAATATAAGATTTCATTTTTAGTGGTGTGGCTGTTGAGTGCATTTAGCAATGCCGCCTGTGCCGGAGTCTTTATAAACACATTCCTATACATCCGGCCTGAAGACTGTCTTTCTTTGTGTTAATGGCCATGTGTAAAGGTTGACTCCAGACTGGGCGTTGGGGAATTTCTGTGCTTTGAGATGGATATAAAAGCCATGGTCTGATCGGGCCACTTGAGCAATTCAAGTTGATTCCATTTCAGGTCAATCCCCTGGAAGTACACCTGAAACACAAACAGTATGTTTTTTGTTTTTGTTTGGTGCAGTGTATGAAAGTGTCCCTTTTTGGCATGGACACCCTCACGTTTTGCCTGGTATCTAATGCAATTTTGACAAAATGCACTAGGTTCCTGCTGACCAGGTCCCCAGTGCCAGAACCATTTTCATAACTGTACAATTGTCCCCCAATTATCAATACCTTTAGCACCCCTTGTAAGTCCTAGTAAATGGTAGCCCTAGTACAGAGGGCAAGGAGACTAAAGAGGATCCCTAAGGGCTGCAGTATCGATGCCCTAAGGGACTCCTCGGCCCCAACATACAACTGACATTGCAGGCTGTGTGCCATGGTGCCGAGAAAAGTGAAGACGGGACATGACATCTCTCCTGTGTGCTTTGCCTACAGACAATGCATGCAGTATAGGTAAGCCAACACTTACAGCCCTAAGGCGGGGAGCACTGTACTACATGTGTGAACATATCTGCATGAGCAAACATGCCCCTATAATATCCAAGTTGATTCTTGAATATTGCTAGTGAAGAGGAGCCAATTTAAGAACTTGCTGAACACTGGTGTTTGCGAGTTTGCCAGCTACATGATGACTTCACTGATTCCAGTGATGGATTTATTAATACACGCCCCCAGAGGGCCCCTTAGAGGTGCCCCCTGAAAACCTGCCAACTACTAGTGTACCAGCTGACTGGTGTAGACCAGCCTACCACCACAGGCAAGGGTCTGACCCCATGCAGGTGAGCAAAACCAAAGGGGCTGATGGACGGAGTGTTGAACATTGCAAGCACTCACCCCCAGTCAACTGATCTGGGTTTAATCCATCATTCTTTAGTTCACTCCGCCACCCCAGTACAGACATGGCCATATGCAAATCAGTCTGACCATGTGCCTCATGGGAACAGTCCAGCCTGAACTGCCAAGCCATGTCTTCCCTGGACCGGAAACAAGCATCCTGGGACTGGTTTCTGGCTAATCAGCCGTCGTCAGCCAGGCTAGCTTGAATCCAGTGGCAAAGTGAGCAAGGGTCACACGTCTGGGCATACCCTGCCAACCTAGGGCGAACAAAGCAAAACCAAAGGGGATGATGGACGGAGAGTTGAACATTGCAAGCACTCACCCCCAGTTATCTGATCTAGGTTTAATCCATCATCATTCTTTAGCTCCCTCCGCCACCCCAGTTCAGACATGGCCATATGCAAATCAGTCTGACCCTGTGCCTAATGGGAACAGTCCAGCCCGAACTGCCAAGCCATGTCTTCCCTGGACTGGAAACCAGCATCCTGGGACCGGTTTCTGGCTAATCAGCTGTCATCAGCCAGGCTAGCTTGAATCCAGTAGCAAGAGCCTGCGCTCTAAAGGCAGAAATAAGGCTGCTCCGGCCGGAGGTGTTGTGACCTCCTCCAAGCAGGATGACTAAGTGATCAGCGTATCAAGGTTAGAGGCTTCAAAGGCCTCAACAGCCTTAGAAATGGGACCCAAGGCTTCCACAGACAGGGGAAATGCCACCCCTTGCCCTGGACCCATTTGGCACCAGGACAGGTGGAAAAATTAAATAGTCATGAGGTGTGTCCCCCTCTTAGGCTAGTATCGCCACTAAGGTACACTACCTAAAGTAGACCTATTTTTTAGAATTCCATCATATAGAATTCCATCATATAAGTTGAGGGGGCATTAGGCTTTCTCGGTCAGGGTTATGCCCACCTCCCACAGGAAGTGGTCATATAGAAGGTGTAGACACCCTAAATTGAGTATTTAGGTGACACCCCTGACACCAGGATCTCAGATTCGACGGTTCAAGAAGACAAGGACACAACCGCAAGAAAAAGCGAACTGAAGACTGCTGCGGTCTTTTGGCACCAAACCCTGCCTGCCACACAATGTCTTGACAATCGTGACCCAGCGACTCTTCCTGCAGCTGAACACCTACCAAGAACCCCAGTGGGCTGCCAGCACTTTGTAAATTGCCAGCAATCTCCCTTGGAGTAGAGTAGCTACTCCCCTGCAATCGGCAGGCATGGAAACAGTCTGGTCCACCAAGTTGCTGCTCCCTGCCCTGCCGGATTCAGCAGCTCTCCAGGAAGAGGACCCTGTCTTCCTGAAGGCCAGATCTCTCATCCCTCTCCCCTGCCCCCCACTCAGTGAGAGGACACCAGGACAAACAGGAGCAGCACAAAACTAATACCCGGGGAACCAGACCCTTTTCAACAAACAGACCTTGAGAGTCCAGTAGGGACTCCAGCAACTCCAAGACAAAGCAGTCCTAGAGGAACATCAGCACCACAGACTCATTTCGCGAGTGGCCTATCTGTCCTGAGTTTTGCACCCTCAACCGGCCAAACAGACGACCGCAAGGCCCCAGGACACACAGAGCCCAGCAGACCTTTCTGCTCTTCACCCGAGCCCTTCAGCCAAGGTACCGATCAACCGACTGTGCATCCCTATCCCCTGGCCCCAATGACTCAAGTCCCTCGTTGGGACCTTCCAGACTTGATCCCAAGTCCCCCCCTCTGTAGCCTGTTTCTAGGCGGCCCCCATTCTCCTTACCAGCGTAGCGCACACAGCTACCAACGTAACCAGCACCTCTGCACCCAGACACCACAGGGCAGGTAACGAGAAACTACTGGTAGTACTTTGGACCATGTTCCCCTACGATCTTAAGTCCCAAAGGAGACCCTCCCCCCCCCCCCCCCCCCCCCCCCCCCTCCCGAAACTAAAAGCTAATAACTGTATGCTATACTTGCCTTTTTTCCCCATAGGAAAGCATTGTGTGCAAAGACGCACCGAAGAGTACATTTTACTTACCTGCTAAAATCTGGTTCTTGGTATCAAAATATAATTAAAAAACTGCGACTTATTTTTGTAAATTGGCCTCGGATTTATTCTCGAGTGTCATTTATTGCCACTCTGTGGGTGAGCAAATACTTAGCACTACCCTCTAACAGCTCACCCACACTACCACGAAAGATCGCATTTTGGATATTATTTGTGCCTCTGTAAGCCAGTCAGGGTGTGCCTGGACTCTTTACACAGTGTACCTTATTGTGGTCCAATATGTTAAGAGTCAACTACCTGCATGCAGGGTACACTGATAGCACTGGGGAACCTTTGTCTCTGGAATCAAATTTCTGTGAAGAGAGGCTACTAGTCCGGCCCCAATTGTCAAAATTTGAATTCTTAGAGATCTTTTGCAATTAGGGAGGCATCAGCATCAGTGGAAATTTGGCACTGCTGATGGCATAGTGCAGAATTCTTTGTGCAAGGAAAGGCATTGCACTCTAAACAGGTTCTCTTATACCTGGTTTCTGAAGAAAAGAATTAACATTTTAAACAAATTGAATGAAACACAGCTGGTAAACCTGTTCCATATCTTCTTTTCTGTATCTCTTAGCTGGAACACCAGACGCTGATAGTTCATCCCAAGACACCTTGGGGCTTACCAAACTAGGTGGACAAGCGGAAAAAAATAGGAAACTACAGAAAAAGTAAGTGCCCATGAATTATAATTGGTAAAATATTTGTTTATTTTGAATATCGTTTCACTGAAACAAACCTTCTGAATCATAGACCTTGCATAAAGATATATATTACAATTTTAACTATCCTAGATTTGTGCCAAACGGTAATCCAAATTTACATTGGAACCAGTGATAGCTAGAACCTAATGCCAGACTCCCTATACCTACTTCATTAAAATTGCAGAAATATGTAGGTTGTGTATATATGTTAGGTGGGTGCTATTAATAATTCTTGCTTAATCTCCATTCGAGGCTGGTTGTCTCATGGCTGGTCCGTGATGTCAAAGCCTGAAATACAAGGTGTGTTACTAGCTGGTGCAAGATTCCCTAGGGACACTCCTGTTGGATTCAGTATAGTCTTGTGGGTTCAGCATTTTGTAAGTAGGGTTGCTCTTGAAATATATTTTATGTTGCATTATCTTTTAGAATGTACTCTTTTATCCTTTTATCGATGTAGCACAGGATGCAATAGGTCCTCCAAATTGTGTGATTATTTTTCCTCAGCCCGTGACACTTAATGTAATATCTAGTTTGAATTCACCTTAATTAACAGGACCACTTTGGGGATTCTTGGTTCTTGTGTAGATTCTTAAATGCTGTGTCTGTGTTTGATAATTAATTGTTCCTCTTGAGTGGTAAGAAATATTGATCCTGCAAGAGATACATTGTTGTATCCCTTAACAAAAGTCTCAAAGAGAGTCGGGTGCTTAGCTTCTGGCCACTCGTACTTTTTGCATAGCAAACTGTGGTAAATTGGATAGGCCGTGATATCATTAGACTGTACCACTATTCTTTTCGTAAGATGTCTAGAATTTTGCCCAGTAACTAAAAAATCTATAGGCTTGACCTGATTGTGCATGTGATTGGTATTCTGCGGGCATGCCCTAAAAATGTAAGACCCATTAAGAGGTTTTATTTATTTTTGGTTTTCACTAAATCTTTTTGATAGTGCTTATGGAACAGTCTGGCAGGTGAATCAGCCGCGTCGTCTGTTTGGTCCAAAGAGTACAGTCTTTGGTGTGACACACCTTGGAATTGTATCAGAAAGGAAATGCTGCTTCTGCTGCTAACCCTTTATCATTCTGGCTAGGGTGGCCATCTCTAACCATCTTGTCTCTGTGCTTTTTTCTGCCTTTGAAGCAGATAACGTGTGTTGGGTGTTTTCCAACTGCTCCTCTAAGGACAGTACATTAAGGACTTTAGTTGCACTGCTCTGGAGTATGGCACATCAAAACTGTTAGATCTACAGGGCATCAAAGGAGGCAATATTGTCCATGCTTCCATTGGATGTCTCCTCTCTGCAACACTCTGCTTGCATCTCTAGGATGCGTTCAAGGAAGTGGTAAGAGAACAGGGGAGTGCTTGTATGATGTCCCAAGCATCTGTCGTATATGAAAGTAGTTATTGGTAACCTCAGGATTTTGGCCTTGTCTCTGCAGGAATAGCAGAGTAAAGTGCAGTCTCTGGACTCAGAACTGCTGGCATAGAGCTGCGATGCCCACTGTCATTTCTATCTGGGCTGGTGGTTGTTGGAACTGGTAAGCAGCTTAAAGGGGGAAAATAGGTTATTGCTAGTGTGAGGTTGTGACAACCAGACATTTCATCTAACAGCTCATAGGTGATGGGTAGAAATTGTTTAATTTGATAGACTGGTAATTATTCTGGGTGATTTCAACTCCTTTGGTAAATTGTCTGTACCATTACACAGTCCAACCATATTATGGTTTTACCTAGCATTCTCTGAAACGAGATGCAAGCCACTCCAGATGTGTTTCAAATGTGATGGGCTGATCAGTGAGGTGTAGCTTCCAACCTTCCAACACAGTATCTCTAGACCAATAATTATGTATTAGTGTTTAAATCGGTCTGAACTACTGATAATCACTCTGGACGCATTACATTTCATAATCTTTCTCACCTGTACCATTAGAGCTGAGCACCAACAATGTGCTGGAAAATAAATGCATTTAGTAGGATCTTCTTGATATCTGGCATTTTCTTTACTGTTGTCTATCTCTATCCCCTCTTTAGAACTGATATGTAGGAGCATGTCACATCTGCTCTGTTTTACTGTCTCATTCATATATAATTTTACTGTGAGAGGGGTTATGCATTTGATCTGCTCTTTTTTTCCTCTCTTACGGTTTTGGATTTCACTCATGATAGTTTATTTGAGCTTGTCCTGTCAAAGAATGATTGGTAGTCTGTTGATGCTCAGGTCAGATTTGTACCTAGCAGAATCCACAACTTCTTTAGTCTCGGGGACCTTTGGCAACCCTTTATGTCCTGTGTTAAGAGTATTAAATTAACCCAGCAGTTTAGGATTAAGGAAAAGGTGCTCTTAGTAGTATTACTGACCCCTGGATGTACTTATCCCTTGCACAGTGTGCATTATACACTTGCATGGAAACATGCAGAAATGGCATGCATATCTCGACTAAAACCCACAATCAGGCCTGCACTTAGGGTGCCAACTTTTGGATAAACAGATAAAATAGTCACTGCTAAATCTCTATTTCTTCGCTTCTGAAATGTTGTTTTGGAGGCTATCCTTATTATTTTGGTAAAATGTGAATATCATTTATGAATGTACTAGACATGTTCCACTCAAATGTGGTATATGCTTCTTGACAGTCTTGTATGTGACTCCCTTTTCCTACCTGCTTACAGATTGGAATCCAAGGATTTAGGCCATTGGTTCAAAGACTAAGCATTTCCATTAATTTGCCCCATTTTCTATATATGAGGAAGTTGCTGGAAAGTGAACTGGATCAACCCCTAATATAAGGATATAATATTTAATCGACTTCTCACAGTTGTCATGATATAGCACTTTAGTTGGATGGATTATATTCCAAAGCTTAATCAACAGCTCTTCATGTACCTTTTTCCAAATTTCCCCTATTTGGTAACTTTGATCATAAATTGAAGAGCAATAAAGTAAGTCGTCTTGTAGTCCATGACCTTCCCAAGCCATTTGATGATGTAGCAGTACATGGCTATAGTGTACTGCAGGGATTAGCGTGTGCAACACTTTTCTAGTTTCAAGTAACCATTCACAGTTAGAAATGTGAAGCTTTTTACTTGGATCATAGCCGCTACAGGTGTATGTGCCCGGGTCAGTAAGCTGCCAAGAAATGTCCTCTTGATTTTGCATTCTGGTTTAATGTGGCCTGGGTTTTTAACTTGTATAGTGCATAGTAAGTGAGTTACCTCTGACTTAAGTATTGAAGATTATCCCAAAGTTAATCTTTTATTTCAGTTTAGCCCAGATTACTCACAGCCACGTGCTTGAGCAACACTTCCACTGTAAGAAGTGAGGCGTAAAATGCAATGTTAAAGCACTGCAACAGCTGAGCTGTGAACAGGGTTTTAACGCGGATTCTTCAAGCGTCTGTTAAACATATATCTTCATCTATAATTGGATGTTCGAGGCATATGAGCTGCAGATTGTACACTTAGCATAGGTCGCCATCTGGTGTTGGGCCCGGATGTTTGCAGTTTGTTTTTCTTCTTGGACCGTCTTTGGAAGTCACGAGTTTGGTGACTCCTCCTTCGGTCCGTACTGCGCATGGGCTTCGGCTCCATCCTCAGATTGTTTTTTTCCGCCATCGGGCTCGGATGTGATCCTTCGTACTCCGGCTTCGAACTTCTACGGTTCCAGCCTCGACGGAAAATCCTCGATTCTTCGAGTTCCTTCATCATCTTCATCTCTCGAAGCGGCACTTTTTCCATCCCGTACATCGACACCGGCCTTCGGGCCCTCCGCGACTCCGGTCCCGGCCGATGGAAAGGACTCCGTTTAAAAAGTGCCCAAAATGTGGGTCTAAATTTCCCCACACCGACCTCCATCAGGTGTGTAACCTTTGCCTCTCTCCGGAACACGAGGCTCGAGACTGCCCCGCCTGCAAGTCTTTTCGATCGAAGAAAACGATCCGGGATCGAAAGGCTCGACGCACCATGGCGCACTCATCCTCGACAGTTCCACCGGACATCTTCGGAGACGACGCCGAAGCTTCGGGGCAGACACACACCGAACTGGGAGAAGACATCGTCAGCGCTTCCGAGGCCGACGACTCCGACCTGGAGGACGTAACACCAGGACAGCGGGCCGTGAGTACAATGCCCCCTCCCAGCCCCGCACCGAAAACCAAAGAGACTCCGGTTACTCCCTCGCCTGCCGGCCTGGGCAAAACCAAAACCAAAGCCTCGATCACCCCACCTTCGGGCCCGGTGTCGAAGCACTCAAAGTCTCACGGCAGCTCGGGATCGAGCCAGCCGACGCCCGGTGCCGATAAACACCACTCGGCACCGAAGCCTGCAAAATCCAGCTCGACTCCGAAACCACCGGTGCCGAAGCCTGGACACTCGGCGCCGACCAAACACAAACAGAAATCGGTCGGCACCGACGCTCCGGCGCCGAAACAGCATTCGACGCCGAAACACACGGAGACCTCCAAAAAGCAGGGCGTACACAGAACATCGAAACCTTCGGTTCCGAAATCGCCGGTGCCGACAGACGACTCGGCGCCATTGGCTCTGTTTACACCAGACCCTTTACAAAAGACTTTGTCCAGAGATCCAAAGACTGGCCTTTTGACTGTGATTACTAAGAAGCGTCGCCTTGAGGCTCCGGCTCCTCCTCCTCCACCCAAAAAGAGGGACTCAGCTACTTCTCCCCTTAGAGTACCCTCCCCACTGCCACCCCCCCTCCCACCACCACCCCCTCCACCTTTACCTCACTACGATCCGGCCCCATCCCCAGACCCGGATGACGGGGACCCGGACAATGACCCAGGGGACGCCCCAATGGATCCCACTCCACCAGGGACCCCAGATCCATGGGAGGATTATAATAACCCTGATGTACCCAATGTACCTCAAGACGACCTATACCCATCAAGGCCGTCTCCTCCAGAGGACTCTTTAGGGTTTCACCATTTAGTGCAGAGAGCAGCACACTACCATGGGGTGGACATGCACACGGAACCAGTGGAAGAAGACTTCCTACTGGATACATTTGATTTACAAGATCGTTCCACTGCTATTTTACCCATGCTTAAGGGTGTCACCAAGCACGCTACAGAGGTATTCAAAGACCCTGTCAGAGCCAGAGTACTAAACCCTAGAATAGAGAAGAAGTACAAGGCGGCACCCACAGACCCTGCATACATCAAGGGCCCTGCTCCTCTAGATTCCCTAGTTGTCTCCACAGCTAGAAAGAGGGCTAACTCCCAATCTTCAGGAGATGCCCCACCACCTGACAAGGAATCTAAACTTCTGGACGCGTCTGGTAAACGCACCGCCTACCAGGCTGCAAACATGTGGCGCATTGCAAATACACAAGCACTGCTTGCGCGATATGATAGAGCACACTATGATGAATTAGAGGCTCTTATGCAGCACCTTCCAGAGAAATACAAACGCCAAGCTCATGACCTGATACAGGAGGGCAAACTAATCACAAACACCTCCATTAAGTGTGCCCTCGATGCAGCAGACACTGCTTCTAGAGCCATAAACACCAGTGTCCTGCTTCGACGCCATGCCTGGCTCAGGATATCAGGGTTCAAGCCTGAGGTCCAGACATCAATACTTAATCACACCTTTGACCAGCAAACACTCTTTGGCCCAAAGGTAGACGAAGCGCTCGAAAAAATGAAGAAAGATACAGACACAGCGAAGTCTATGGGAGCGCTCCAGACCCAAGCCTCTAAGCGTTCCTTTCGACGCTCGTCCTTTCGTGGCACAGGTAGAGGCTCCTCCACCGATAATGCCTCTACCTCCTACAAATCCCCTCCTCAAAATACCTTTTCAAAGGGCAACCAAAGAGGTGGTTACAGAGGCAACAACAATAAGGGCAGGGGCAAAACCAACAATACCCGTTCTGCCACCCCACCCGCACAATGACTCCCCTTCGCTCCCCCCAGACCATTCCACTCCGGTCGGGGGCAGACTACAAGATTTTATCCACGTATGGGAGTCCATAACATCGGACAAATGGGTGACCCAAATCATTCGGTCAGGGTACTGCCTCGAGCTAACATCTACCCCACCCAATATCCCACCAAGGCACCGTCCAATGTCCCAAGAGCATTCCACACTGCTCAAACAAGAGGTACTCTCGCTCCTCCAGAAACACGCCATAGAGCAGGTACCCGACAATCAACGAAATCTAGGGGTCTACTCCCTATATTTCTTAATCCCAAAGAAAGACGAGACCCTCAGACCCATTCTGGATCTCCGGCCTCTAAATGCCTACATACATTCAGACCACTTTCACATGGTCACCTTACAACAAGTCCTCCCACTCCTCTGCCAGGGAGACTTTCTCACAACACTGGATCTGAAAGACGCGTACTTTCACATTCCAATACACCCCTCTCACAGAAAATACCTCAGGTTCGTGGTGGACGGGCAACATTACCAATTCAAGGTTCTCCCCTTCGGGGTCACCACTGCACCACGGGTGTTTACCAAATGCCTAGCAGTAGTAGCAGCACACCTCAGACGTCAACATGTTCACGTCTTCCCTTACTTAGACGACTGGCTCATAAAAGCCGCGTCCTACCACCAATGCGTGCAACATACAAACAGCACCATCCAACTGCTTCATCAGCTAGGCTTCACGGTGAACTACCAAAAGTCCCACCTCATACCATCTCACACAAAGCAATATCTCGGGGCCACCATAGACACCTCAAAAGGTATTGCCTATCCAAACTCAGCCAGAATCACAAGCATTCTAGCCTTACGCAAAATATTCCTTCCTCAACACTCTCTACCAGCAAGAGTGTTTATGAAGCTCATAGGGATGATGGCGTCTTGCATCTTCATAGTGCCCCATGCAAGACTCCACATGCGTCCACTTCAGGAGTGCCTAGCACAACAGTGGAACCAGGCCCAGGGTCAACTGACGGATCTGGTGTTGGTGGACGGCCGCACACATCACTCTCTGCAGTGGTGGAACACCACAAACCTTTCCAAGGGACGGCCGTTCCTGGACCCGGTTCCCCAAGTGACTCTAACAGCGGACGCATCGCTCTCCGGCTGGGGAGCGCACCTCTTACACCTCACAATGCAAGGTCTATGGACGCCACAGCAAAAAACGCTCCACATCAACCATCTGGAGCTTTTGGCGATCTTTCTAGCCCTAAAATCTTTCCAAAAGCAGATTTCAGGCAAAGCAGTCCTCATTCGCACAGACAACATGACTGCGATGTATTATATACAGAAACAGGGGGGGACACACTCTCCCCAGCTCTCCCGCTTAGCCCAGAGCATATGGAGATGGGCAATTCCCCAAAACATTTTTCTCCTGGCACAACATGTTCCAGGCGTACAAAACACCATAGCAGATCTGCTCAGCAGACAGACTCAACAACTACACGAATGGGAACTGCATCCACAAGTTCTTCACCCATTCTTCCGACAGTGGGGGCATCCTCAAATAGACCTCTTCGCCACCCACGAAAACAAAAAATGCCCAAGCTTCGCCGCCAGATACCCACACCCATTGTCCAAGGGCAATGCGATATGGATGAACTGGTCAGGCAGATTTGCATACGCCTTTCCACCTCTCCCACTAATTCCATTAGTGGTCAGGAAACTACAACAGCACTCCCTCACACTCATTCTGGTAGCTCCGACGTGGGCCAGACAGCCGTGGTACACCACGCTACTACAACTATCAGTGGTACCACATCAAAAACTGCACCTTTCCCCATGCCTCCTAACCCAGAACCATGGAGAAATCAGGCACCCGGACCCAGCTCAGCTCAACCTGGCGATCTGGCTCCTGAAATCTTAGAATTCGGGTACCTTAACCTTCCCCCTGATTGCATGAACATCATCATGGAAGCCAGACGTCCTACCACTAGAGCATGCTATGCCGCAAAGTGGAAAAGATTTGTAATGTACTGCCGTAACAATACAATCAACCCTCTAGATGCATCCATACAACACATCATATGCTATCTGCTCCATCTTCACAGGTGTAACCTGGCGTATTCATCCATACGCCTACACCTAGCAGCGATCGCTGCCTATCTACAAAACAGACAGCATTTGTCACTCTTCAGAGTGCCCGCTATTAAAGCCTTCATGGAAGGCCTCAAACGAGTAATTCCTCCCAGGGCACCACCCTCCCCTGTATGGAATCTAAATTTGGTCCTTACACGACTAATGGGTCCGCCCTTCGAACCAATGCACAAATGTGAGCTACAATTTCTCACCTGGAAAACAGCTTTCCTTGTAGCTATCACTTCCCTTAGAAGGGTTGGTGAAATACAAGCGTTCACCATACAGGAACCTTACATACAAATGCATCACAGCAAGGTCATACTTCGAACTAATCCGAAGTTCCTGCCCAAAGTCATTACCCCCTTCCACCTCAATCAATCAGTGGAATTACCTGTCTTCTTTTCGCAACCCCAATCTGTTGCGGAAAGGGCCTTACACACACTAGATGTGAAAAGAGCGTTGCTATATTACATACAAAGAACGCAACCCTTCAGGAAGACCAAACAGTTGTTCGTTTCCTTTTCTCCACCACATAAAGGCAACCCCATCTCAAAATCAGGGATAGCTAGGTGGATTGTAAAATGCATACAAATTTGCTATCAGAAGGCAAAGAGAACATTATCTGTTCCCCCTAAAGCCCACTCTACAAGAAAGTTAGGGGCTTCTATGGCTTTTCTAGGGAATATACCCTTAGATGACATATGCAAGGCAGCCACATGGTCTACACCGCACACATTCACAAAACACTACTGTGTAGATGTGCATTCCCAGCAGCAAGCTAGGGTGGGCCAGGCTGTACTAAAAACACTCTTTCAAACAGCTGCAACGGATACCGGTGGTCGCCGCTAAGGTTGGGTACTGCTATATAATCTATGCTAAGTGTACAATCTGCAGCTCATATGCCTCGAACGGAATATGCTACTTACCAGTATGCATCTGTTCTTGGCATGTAGAGCTGCAGAGTTGTACACGCCCACCCGCCTCCCCGGCTACCTGTATCCGTTCCAGTCCATCTTATTTAGATACAACACACATGGGTTTCTCACTGTTATTACTACGCTCCATCATTTCCCTGTTGGCGAAAAACAATCTGAGGATGGAGCCGAAGCCCATGCGCAGTACGGACCGAAGGAGGAGTCACCAAACTCGTGACTTCCAAAGACGGTCCAAGAAGAAAAACAAACTGCAAACATCCGGGCCCAACACCAGATGGCGACCTATGCTAAGTGTACAACTCTGCAGCTCTACATGCCAAGAACAGATGCATACTGGTAAGTAGCATATTCCTTTCACTTCTTGAATAAATTATCAAAAAGCAGATATTTAGAATGGTAAGACCTTGCTTCACATAAAGAAGTAGATGGTCCTAACCACCAGAAAGTCTATTGTGGATCCTTATTCAATCATTCCTCACACAAGACCGGCACAGCATAAATATTGATACATTTTCTGCCTCAGTCCATGGAATTCCACAGCAATGGACTAGCACAACTAAAATAGAGCTTTGGAAGAGCGGGATAATTGATGGGGAATTCACTAGCTCAGGCTCCTTATGGCAGCAAATTGATTTCCAGGAAATTTTAGTCAAAGCAGGCCATCTTGCATGGTAATGTTGGTTAGCCCCTCGTACAAACCTGAGGGTAGAAGGTTTGCACTAGGATAATCTTTGACAATTTTGTAAATTGCTATGTAAACCAACATGTTTATAATGTTGAGTGTATGTCTGATCGTTGCTGTGAGCGCAATGCAGTAGGTCTGAATAGAGTATGGTGACTGTGAGAAGTTGGCCTGGTATATGCTGTCCACTAAAGTGGGCATCTTGTACCAGTCCAAACAACCCTTATTGATGATTAGGTTAAAGAGAACCTTTATTGAAAGCTATCCGAGTGGTAGCTATGGAGTGCAGCTTTCAGGCCAAGTCTCAAAGGAATGTAAAGCAGCTTGTTTTACCAGATCATAACCTCCTGAGTGACCAAATGAAAGAACCACACAGATATATAAAATATATGTATTTATTAATAAACACTCTCTACTATATTAAATCACTAGAACAGTAAATGGCACAATACACAGCTGGCTCCAGGGGGAGACCGAACCATATACTAAAAGTGGTATAACTACTACGACTTGACTAGACAGTGCCTATAGCACGTAGAATCGCTGGGACCCCAAGAAACCACCCTAAGCAGTGTGTGAACATAGGCGCGAGCGCCGTACAATCCTATGGAAAAGACGTGGTTGGAATTGTAAATATTAAGGACACTTCGGAGAGGACTTTAAGCAAACCCTTTCAAACATAGCAGGTTCTACGGCTAGCACCCTTGAGAGTACTGAGATACCAGTGTTACTTATCCCAGAGGAGCCGGGTACATAGGGGTCAAGTGATGTCTGGAACCTTCGTCGTATTCAGTGGCGTGATGCGGAAAAGTGCTGCTGCCGGGAAGATTAAAGAGGTCTGGTGGAATCCAAGCCTGAACCTGAAAGCAGAGGGGACAGAGTCTGGGTCACTTCACAGTGACCAGGGGCACGATAGACGAATGCCCATCGATGTCTGGTGCTTCAGGTGAGAAGATGCAATGCTTGACTCTGCAGCCACGGGGACCAGGAGACGTCGACGACTACCAAAGTCCGGAGGTGAGCTGTCCCAAGAGGATGTAGAGTGCTGTGGGGTTAGTGTCCGGATTGAACACCAACAAGCCTTGGCAACTGCCACCCACACGGGCAGAGGAAATAAGCTTTGGTGAGGACCAGCAAGGTCCTGGGGACTCTCCAAGCTATGGAGAGTCAGGATACATTTGGAGCAACCAGGGAAGCCCACAGAAAGTCAAAGCTACCTTCACAGGGACCCTCAGGCCTACGGACCAGGGATAGCGAAGGGACCTCGAACTGAATCACAAAATATCAGCCCACGGAACACTTGTGGAGTGTAGGCTGGAAATCTTTGGTGGAATTCCTGCTCGGGGTCAGGACTAAAAGTAGCCCAAAGCACAGCCTCAGTGATCGCCGAAAAGCATATGCTGCTGCAAAAGTACACGGTGCACAGGGGTTCGGGTTGCATGGTCCCCACGAGGGATACTGGTCTCAGAATTGCTGAGAGAGCAGATCGACCTCAAGAGACCTCAGCAACCCACCTCCTGTGTTGCAGAAATCTTAGGAGAGCTCGGGAGATGCAAACTGGTCAGGTGCATTAAAGGTGCCTGCCTTGCAGGGGAGTAACTCCTTTACTCCAAGAGAGATTCTTCAGTCATCCAGCGTAGTACTTGGTTTCTGTAACAGAGTTTAGTCCAGGTAAAATCTAAAGTCCTGTAGTCAGGGGTTCCTACTTTATACCCAAGGAAGGGGTGGGACAAACTCTGGGGACCCACCTATGGGAGGGTCAGGACAGAGGGCTGGCTACACCCATTTCCTTTGTCCAGTTTCGCGCCAGAGCAGGAGCAAATGGCTCCTGCAGCCGGTTTGAGCTGGACTATACACAGGGACACCAAATGTACCCCCAGTATAGACTTCAAAGCACTCTGAGTGCACCCACCCAGCCCCAATACACTAAAGCCTGTCTGGGAGGTGGTCACACCTCCCTGTGACAGGAAACCTATTGTCAAACCTTCCCCTGCTCGAGTTTGGCTCAGCAGCAGGAGGCCAGACTTGTGTCTGTGGCTGGTAGCATCCATTTTGTGATGCCCAGTTCGAGAAAGCTGGTACCAGGTATCCCGGTGTGTCACAGAAGTCCCTCTAGGAGGGTGGAATCATACCTCCTCCACCAGTTACTGTCGGGGAGGTATGATTCCAAGGTGTTTGACACCAAACACAACATGTTTCTAAGCAGCCGTTTTAAAGTTGGCCTTTACCGTGAGGTTATAATGCACTTAAATATATATGGTTGGTTGCATCACAAACAACCCCGCAAAATGGGTTCCGAATGCTGCAGAGGGGCTCTGTTCATGCAGGTGCACCCTCTCACATAAAATCCAGCACCCTGCCTTCAGGATTGAGAAGGCCTGCATAAGGGTGACTGATAGGTTTATATGTGTAGTGATTTAGAATAGATATTGTGAACCTATATCTAAGTAAGGGGTGCATGCACCACTTTACACAGGCTGCAGTAGCAGACTTGTGGTGCCATTTTGAATGGTCTCTCGGGGTGGCACAATACATGCTGCAGCCCCTGGGAGGCCTTTGGGGTACCTAGGCCATGGGTACATAGTATACCATATATTAGGGACTTATAAGGGAACCCCAGAATCCAATCTGGAGTGTACCTAAAGTACCTGCAATCAATTTAGAGGAGAAAGCAGCTAGACTAGGGTCCTGGATAGCAGGATCCCAGTCAGACTAAGTCGTAAACAGTGATACATCAGCAAAATGTGGGGTAACTATAAGAAGCAGATCCTACTCTCCTACACAACCTCCCCCCCCCTCCTCCCCCCCAACGTAATGTCATTAAACTAACCTTGACCAGTTGAGTCCTCATGTTCTAAGTGGAAATATCTGGAGAGTCCATCTGCATGGTTACTCCCAGGTCTATGTTCCACTGTATAGTCCATCCCCTGTAGGGAAATGGACCACCTCAAAAGTTTGAGGTTTTCACCCTTCATCTGTTTTAGCCATAAGAGGGGTTTATGGTCTGTCTGAACATGAAGTGAGTGCCAAACAAGTATGGCCTCAGCTTCTTCAGAGCCCAAACCACAGCAAAGGCCTCCCTCTCAATAGCTGACCAACGTTTCTCTCTGGGGGTCAGCCTTCTAATAAAAGCTACTGGCTGATCCGGACCCTCCTCATTCAGTTGTGATAAAACAGCCCCTGCCCCCAACTCCGATGCATCAGTTTGAACAATGAATTGTTTGGAATAGTCAAGACTTTGCAGAATGAGAGCAGTGCACATGACCTGTTTCAGGTCATCAAATGCCTTTTGACAGCTAACTGTTCACTGAACTTTCTTAGGCATTTTCTTGGAAGTTAAGTCATTCAAAGGGGTCACTATGGATCAATATCCTTTGACAAACCTCCGATAGTACCCAGTCAGGCCCAAGAAATCTCTGACCTGAGTCTGGGTCGTTGGAGCAACCCAGTCCATGATGGTCTGGATTTTGCTCTGCAGTGGTTAAACCTGACCTCCACCCACAAGGTGGCCAAGGTATACAACCTGACTCTGCCCTATCTGGCACTTGGTGGCCTTGATAGTGAGGCCTGCTTTCTGCAGGGCCTCCAAAACATTTCTCAGGTGGACCAGGTGATCCTCCCAGGTGGAGCTAAAGACCGCAATATCATATAGATAAGCCGCACTATAGGCTTCCAGGCCTGTAAGGACTTTATTCACCAACCTTTGAAAAGTGGCAGGTGCATTCTTCAAACCAAAGGGCATCACCACAAATTGTTAGTGCCGACTAGGGGTTGAGAATGATGCTGTTTTTGGCTTTGCATCCTCAGTTAGTCTGATTTGTCAGTAGCCAGCTGTCAGGTCAAATGTGCTCAAACTTGGCTGAGGCCAAAGTATCTATAAGCTCATCTGCCCTGGGTATTGGATGGGCATCAGTCCTAGTGACTGCATTGAGACCCCTGTAGTCAACACAGAACCTCATCTCTTACCATTCTGGGTGTGAGGTTTTGGTACCAAGACTACTGGACTAGCCCAAAGGCGATCTGAGGGCTCAATTACTTCCAGGTACAACTTTTTCTGGACTTCAGTCCTGATACAGTCCCTGACATTGTCAGGTTGCCTGTAAATATTATTTTTAACAGGCAGACTGTCACCTGTGTCCACTTCATGAGTGCACCAGGTAGTCTGACTTGGAGTCAGTGAGAACATATGTCTAAACTATTTCAGAACTCTTCTGCAATCAGCTTGCTGCTGGTCAGTGAGGCTGCCTGCCAAGGTTACACCATCAACTAAACCATCATCGGGGTTCTGTGAGAGCAGGTCAGGGAGTGGATCACTCTCTTCCTCCTGTCCCTCATCTGTAGACATGAGCAAGCCCATGTCTGCCCTGTCAACATATGGTTTGACCCTGTTCACATGGAGCACCCTGTGGGGGCTCCTGGGAGTTCCAAGGTCCACCAGGTAGGAAACCTCTCCCTTTTGTTCAATGATTGTATGAGGGCCACTCCACTTGTCTTGGAGGGCTGCTTGGCCACAGGCTCCCTCACCCATACTTTCTGTCCTGGCTGATGAACAGTCAAAACAGCCATTTGGTCATGCCATGCCTTTTGCAATTCCTGACCAGCCTCAAGGTTTTTGGATGCCTTCTTCATGTACTCAGCCATCCTGGAGCGGAGACCATGTACATAGTCCAATATATCCTTTTTAGGGGGTTTGAGAGGTAACTCCCATCCCTCCTTCACTAGACATAAAGGACCCCTAACTGGATGTCCAAACAAGTTGAAAAGGGCTGTAACCAACCCCCTTCTGAGGAACTTCTCTGTAGGCAAAGAGAAGGCAGGGCAAAAGGATGCCCCATCTACGCCTGAGCTTTTCAGGGAGACCTTTAATCATTCCCTTGAGGGTTTTGTTGAACCTTTCAACTAACCCATTGCATTGTGGGTGATAAGGGGTTGTTAATATGTAATTTACTCCACATCCCTTCCACATAGCAGTCAAGTAACTAGACATGAAGTTTGCATCTCTGTCTGATACTACCTCCTTTGGAAAACCCACCCTGGAAAAGATTCCCAGGAGGGCTCTAGCCACAACAGGAGCTGTGGTAGTCCTAAGTGGAATTGCCTCTGGATACCTAGTGGCATGGTCCACCACCACTAGTATGAATCTGTGTCCAGATGCATTTTGAGGATTCATGGGACTAACCATGTCAATCCCAGCTCTCTCAAAGGGAACCCCCACCACAGGTAGTGGTATCACGGAGGCCTTTGTAGTACCATCTGCCTTACCTCGGGCTTGACAGGTGATACAGAAGCGACAAAACTCCTTGGTGTCTTCTGACATGTGAGGCCAATGAAAGTGAGGGACAATCCTGTCCCAAGTCTTGTTTTGGCCCAGGTGACCTGCTAATGGGATGTCATGTGCCAGTGTCAATAGGAAACCCCTAAACTTCAGTGGTATAACCAACCTCCTGGTAGCACCAGGCTTGGGGTCTCTACTCTTCAGTATAAGAGTCCATCATCCCAGTAGATCCTGGATAAAGGGGGTAGCGCTGTGGCGATATTACTGGACCTGTCTGCAGCCTTTGATACCGTGCCCCATGACCGGCTCCTGCGAAGGTTGACGAAGTGTGGAATTGGGGGCACGGTATACAAATGGTTCACCTCCTTCCTGAGCGAGCAGCAGCAGGAAATATGGTCTCCTCCCCTATCAGCCGCAATTCCACCCATGAAGGTGGGTGTTCCACAGGGCGCAATTTTGAGCCCTACATTCTTTAACATTTATATGCTCCCCCCCCCCCCCCTGCTCTCTTAGTCGCATGGTGCGAAGATTATTTCTTACGCAGATGATAAGCAACTGCTGTTTACGTGCGACAAAGGGACGAACTTCAGAGGAAGTGAGATTAATAGATGTTTTTTGGAGGTCTTTCCTTGGATGCTATTCAACCAACTAAAGTGCAATCCGGAAAAATCTGAAATCATCTTTTTTGGCTGTCGTCCATGTGCGTATTGGAGCCAATGGTGGCTCCGGGACATGTCTCCCCCCCTCTGCTCCAGTTAGTTCGGTAAAGCACTTGGGAGTTCAATTGGATGCTAATTTAGCGATGAAGACTCAAATTCAAACCGTTGCTGGCACATGCTTTGGTCTGCTAAAAATGGCAAAAAACGTTCTTCCTCTGTTAACAGTTGAATACCGTAAAACCGTAGTGCAAGCCTTAATTTCATCCAGGTTGCACTATGTTAATGTCCTTTATCTGTGCTTACCAGAATATTTACTTAATCGACTGCAGGTTGTTCAGAACGCCGCAGCCAGAGCTTTTTTTATGGTGAATCCCAGAACACATATGTCACCTCACCTGAAGGCATTGCACTGGCTCCCGGTCAGAAAGAGGATCCAGTTTAAGCCACTTGTGCTGGCCTCTCGAGCATTCCATGGTACGGGTACCGTTTATCTGAGAAGGAGGATCCAACATTACAAGCCCCACTGGGCCTTGAGGTCCTCAGGGCAGTCCCTCATGCTCCTTCCTAAGTTGGCCCGCTCTCGGGCAGGGGGGACACTCTTTTCAAAGTTTAGCAGCATGTCTATGGAATGATTTGTCCTTACATCTCCGACATGTCCAGAACTTGTTGCTTTTTAAGAGACAACTAAAAACGTGGTTGTTTCAGCAATAGCACTCTGGTAGGTAAGGTTAAGTTCATCTTGTTGCGGCTTCTGGTGGTTTAAGCGCCGGGACACTCTGTGTAGCAGTGCGCTTTATAAATACCTATTTTCATTTTCATTTCATTTCATCCTATGCGACCCATTGGCACTCCAAGCAGCCTCAGCAGCAGCTTGCTGTCTGAGGGGTTTAAGAGAGGGGCTGCTCCAGGCTCAGATCTGACCTGGAAGGGTCCCCTGTCCCCAAGAACTCCACCTGATCAGGTTGAAGTTCCTCAGAGACAGTTCCTTCTTCAGGACTAAGATCATCTCCCTCAAGAGACTGATCTGTACTCTGAGGCAGGAGGGAAGACACTGCCTTACCCCTACTGCTCCTTCTCTTGGAAGGCGCCAGGTCCATTATTCCAGGATCCAGGCCCTGTTCAGTGGAAGACATTTTTGCCTGTATGTATGTATGTATGTATGTATGTGCGGTCTTATATAGCGCTCAAATTACCCTTGGGCATCTCGGCGCTTGCATTGGGAACCCGTCCTGGTTTTTCCCTGTGAGATAACCCGTACTGGGCATCCCCAAGGTGAAAGCCAGGCATCCCGCCGCGGGGGGCCGTTGTGGAGATTAAGCAAGCTTGTTGCCCAGAGCTGCATAGTGTGAACTCGTGCTTAGAGTAGGCACCGAAGCGAGAATTATCGAGTCCGTGGACAATTGGGCTCCAGACCCTGCCGCGTTGGGAATCAAACCCTGGTCCCGGGTCTGACCTCTGCTTCAGGGTATGCCTCCTCTAACCAGTGAGCTACACTTCTCCACCTTGTGACCTAGTCATAGCAAATACATCTGCAGGGATACCCAACATTTCTGTACGAGTCCTGAGTTCCACTTCAGCCCAAGCTGAAGTTTCCAAATCATTGCCCAACAAGCATTCAAAAGGGAGGTCTGCACTTAACACAACCTTCATAGAGCCAGTTACCCCTCCCCATGTAAAATTAACAACTGCCAAGGAATGGTCTGTCCTGACATTGCTTGCATTGGTCAATTGATACATCTCACCAAGTATGATTTGCTCAGGGGCCACAAGATCTTTTGTCACCATTGTGACACTAGCACCTGTGTCCATGAATGCCAAGGGCTCTTTTCCATTGATCCAAAGGCTGCTGTATGTATTTGGCCAGATTACTGGGACTGACAAATAAGGAGGCCATATCCATGCTTCCATCACAGACCAACACAGCCTGAGTTGGAACTCTGACTAGGCCAGAGTCCATCTCAGATCCCAGGGTTAACCCTACTACACCCTTATTCTGTGTACCACCACTTTGAAATGAACTAGGGGGAACAGTCGCCTTCGGAGCAGTGGTGGCCGGAGTTGAGTCCTTGGACTTTGAACAATCACTTGTGCAATGGGTCTTCTGTTTACAGATTTGACACCATGACTTCTTCTTGCCTTTACCCTTGTTTGATTGTGACTCCCCACCAGATGAAGATTTATGGAGCCCTTGAGAAGACTTCTGGTCTTTACCCTTTTCCCCACCCTTATCTGAGGTTTTAGAATCCAGCTTCTTGAAGTCACCACCTTGGTTCTGAACTTTCTGCGTCACCCTGGTTCTGACCTATTTGTCTGCCTTCTGGCCCAATTCTTGGGGAGAGGTCAGATCAGACTCCGCCAGGTACTGATGCAACAGCTGATTTTGACCATTATTAAAGATCTGCTCCCTCATAATTAAATTGTACAATCCTTTAAAATCACACACTCTACTGCCAAGTAACCAGCCTTCCAGAGCATTAGTAGCACGATCTACAAAGTCAACCCAGTCCTGAGTCTGTGCCTTTTGGGTGTCTCTGAACTTAATCCTGTATTGTTCAGTGGTTAAGCCAACCCCATCAATCAGAGCACTCTTCAAGACTTTGTAATTATCAGCATCCTCTTCTCTTACAGTGAGGAGCTTGTCTCTACCTTTGTCTGCAAAGGAGAGCCACAAGATTGCTGCCCACTGCTCTTGAGGGACCCTCTGTACTTTGCAGGCCCTCTTTAGTGCAGTTATTCATTTGTGGATGGCATCCCCACTCTGGTGTGGGGGGACAATCTTCTTCAGGTTCCTATGATCATGAGTGTATTCTCTATCTCTAGGGAAACTGTTGCTGCCACCATGGGACTCTAGCCTCAACCTTCTGGAAGCTCTCTGGAGCTCTAGGGATTCCCTGTCTAAGGCCAATTGTTCCCTCTTGATTCTGAGTTTGGTCCTCCCATATTCAAGTAACTGACACTTCTTCTCATAAGAGAAGTCCCTTTTATGAGAAACAGAGGTCCCTACAGAAGTACCAGAATGACTAGATTCGTGAGAAGGAGATCTTGATCTTCTTGGTAGACTGTTAAATCTCCCTGGTGGAGTAAAGAGAGGTCCAATGGGGCCTTCTCCCCCACCTGAATGAAGTATTGAATTGTCCAGGTTAGAATCATCTTGATCCTCCTGGTCAGCATTTGAGTCTAGGTCATAGAAGTTTTCACTTCATGGTCTGTCCTCATCTGTTGTCCCACCCAACTTGCCTGCCTCATCAGACCCTGGGGTCTTTCTGAGGTCACCTAAAAGCAAAGTCTCTTATGAGACGTCGAGTGCTTACATGTCTCCCTGTCTTCGGTTTCCTACATGTACACTTATTCTCAATTCCTGAAATGAGAGATGGTCATACTTAGTTGGCAAGGAGCCAATGGCTTCAGGCCTAAAAGACATATTAGAGTTATGTGGTGTAGGCACCTACCTAATCTAGTGAGAACTAAACTATCTTGAGTTGGATAAAGGGTGTGCTAGACCCTTGGCTACCCAACTCCAAGTTCAGTAGAACTTACTTATTCTAGTCTTGATTTATATGTACCTAATACCTTTAGTGGTTTTCAGTTAATCACTCAATGAGATTTATCTGGTAAAACAATAACAAGCATGAGTCCCAACCGCTACACACAATGTGAGAAGTTGGCCTGGTATATGCTGTCCACCTCGTACCAGTCCAAACAACCCTTATTGATGATTTGGTTAAAGACAACCTTTATTGAAAGCTATCCTAGTGGTAGCTATGGAGAGCAGCCTTCAGGCGAAGTCTCGAAGGAATGTAAAGCAGCTTGTTTTACCAGATCATAACCTCCTGAATGACCAAATGAAAGGAGAACCACACAAGAGATATATAAAATATATGTATTTATTACTAAACACTCTCTACTAACCTCTTTATGAGATTAGAGCACAAAGCACACAATATTAAATCACGAACTACAGTAAATAGCACAATACACAGCGGGCTCTAGGGGGAGACCGAGCCATTTACTAAAAGTGGAATAACATCCACGACTTGACCAGACACCGTGCCTAGAGCACGTAGAATCGCTGGGACCCAAAGTAGTGACACAGGGACCCACGGAGGACGGTTACAGTGTGTGAGCACGCGCTCCGTACAATCCTATGGGAAAGTCGCGGTTGGAATTTTAAAGACACTTCGGAGAGGACTTTAAGCAAATCCTTTCAAACATAGGAGGTTCTAAGGCCAGCACCCTTGAGAGTACCGAGATACCCGTGTTACCTATCCCAGGGTGCATAGGGGTCAAGTGATATCTGTAACCTTCTTCGCTTTCAATGGCGTGATGCAGAAAAGTGCTGTTGCCGGGAAGATGAAAAGTGTCCGGTGGAATCCAAGCCTGGATCCGAGGTGAGGAACCTGAAAGCAGAGGGGACAGAGTCTGGGTCACTTCAGTGACCAGGCGCACGATAGACGAATGCCCACCGATGTCTGGTGCTTCAGGTGAGAAGATGCGATGCTTGACTCTGCAGCCACGGGGACCAGGAGACAACGCCAAAAGTCCGTAGGTGAGCTGTCCCACAAAGGATGTCGAGTGCTGGGGGGGTTAATATCCGGATTAAAAACCAACAAGCCTTGGCAACTGCAGCCCACGCAGGCAGAGGAAATAAGCTTGGTGAGGACCAGCATGGTCCTGGGGCCTCTCCACGCTATGGCGAGTCAGGGCACGTCTGGAGCAACCAGGGATGCCCACAGAAAGCCAAAGTTACCTTCACAGGGACCCACAGGCCAACGGACCAGGGCGGAACACTCATGGAGTGTAGGCCGTAAATCTTCGGTGGAATTACTGCTTGGGGTCAGGACTACAAGTAGCCCAAAACACAGCCTCAGGGATCGCCGAAAAGCATATGCTGCTGCAAAAGTACACGGTGCACAGGGGTTCGGGTTGCAAGGTCCCCACGAGGGATACTGGTCTCAGAATAGCTGAGAGAGCAGATCGACCTCGGCAACCCACCTCCTGTGTTGCAGAAATCTTCAGAGTCCTTAGGAGCTCGGGAGATGCAAACCGGTCAGATGTGTTAAATGTGCCTGCCTTGCAGGGGAGTAACTCCTTTACTCCAAGGGAGATTCTTCAGTCATCCAGCGTAGTGTAGATCGGCAAAGTACTTGGTTTCTGTAGCAGAGTTTAATCCAGGTAAAATCTGAAGTCCTGTAGTCAGGGGTTCCAACTTTATACCCAAGGAAGGGGTGGGACAAACTCGGGGGACCCACCTATGGGAGAGTCAGGACAGAGGGGTGGCTACACCCATGTCCTTTGTCCAGTTTCGCGCCACAGCAGGAGCAAATGGCTCCTGCAACCGGTTTGAGCTGGACTATGCACAGGGACACCAAATGTGCGCCAAGTGCAGACTTCAAAGCACTCTGAGTGCACCCACCCAGCTCAAATACTCTATAGCCTGTCTGGGAGGTGGTCACACCTCCCTGTGACAGGAAACCTATCGTCAAGCCTTCCCCTGCTCGAGCTTGGCTCAGTAACCGGAGGGCAGACTCGTGTCTGTGGCTGACAGCATCCATTTTGTGATGCCCAGGTCGAGAAAGCTGGTACCGGGTAGCCCGGTGTGTCACATAAGTCCCTCTAGGAGGGTGGAATCATACCTCCTCTGCCAGTTACTGGCAGGGGGGGGTATGATTCCAAGGTGTTTGACACCAAACACGACCTGTTTCTACTCAGCCGTTTTAAAGTTAGCATTTACCACAAGGTTATAATGCACTTAAATATAGATGGCTGACTGCATCACAAACAACCCCGGAAAATAGGTTCCGAAGGCTGCAGAGGGGCTCTGCTCATGCAGGTGCACCCTCTCACATAAAACCCAGCACCCTGCCTTCAGGATTGATAAGGCCTGCCATAGGGGTGTCTGATATAGGTTCACTATATCTATTCTAAATCACTGCACATATAAACCTAAGCGGTGCATGTACCACCTTACACAGCCTGCAGCAGCCTGTGGTGCCATTTTCAATGGTGTCTCAGGGGTGCCACAATACATGCTGCAGCCCCTGGGAGGCCTCTGGGGTACCTAGACCCTGGGTACATACTATACCATATACTAGGGACTTATAAGGGTGCCCCAGAAACCAATCTGGAGTGTACCTAGAGTACATGCAATCAATGTAGAGGAGAAAGCAGCTAGACTGGGCTCCTGGATAGCAGGATCCCAGTCAGACTAAGTTGTAAACAGTGATATATTAGCAAAAAGTGGGGGTAACTGTAAGAAGCAGATCCTACTCTCCTACAGTGAGAAGCCAAGGATAAAGTTACATTCCTGATTGGTTCATTGGGAAAAGTAATGTCAGGTGCCCAAGGTCTGATGTGCTGATTATGAAAAGTTATGGACAAAGGCTTGTGGACATATGTATTGTAAAAAGCATATTTCTAATAGACACTTCTAGCCTCAAATTCTACACCTTAGAATATTCTGTAGGCGTCCAGTTATAACATTTTAAATGTTATCCCTGTGCTCCGGTAGGTGGCATCGGCTTGGCATCTTTTGTGTCTGCAGTTATTTATTTATTTATTTAATGGTTTTATAAAGCGCGTAGTAACTCAAAGAGCATCCCAGCGCTGACCTGTTTCTCCAAGGGTTTCAGCCGTCTGATGAAATTATGTCTGCGGGAAAAGGAGGGTCTTTATAGTTTTTCTGAACTGGAGGTAGTTCGGTTCTGTCCTGAGTCTTCGTGGTAGATGGTTCCAATGTTTGGCCGTGTGAACCGAGAAGCGACGGCCACCGGTCTTGGCTTTTCTGACTCTAGGGACTACGATAAGATTTTCTACGCTAGACCGGAGGTCTCTCTCCGCATTGTATGGGATTAGAAGTTCATTGAGAAGAGGGGGGCCGTTATTGTTGAGGGTTTTATGGGCCAGACAGAGGGCCTTGAAGACGACCCTTTCTCTGACTGGGAGCCAGTGGAGGGATTTAAGAGCCGGCCTGGCGGAGGATCTTCCAGGTGTGCCCGTGAGTAGGCGGGCGGCGGCGTTTTGGACTTTTTGCAGCGAGTTCAAGGTGGCTTCAGGGGCTCCCAAGTAGATGGCGTTACAGTAGTCTAATCTTGCCAGGATTAGACCCTGAATGAGGAGCCTCCTTGCGGTATCGGGGAGCAGGGGGAAGATCTTCCTGCAGGCTCTGAGTAGCCCAAAACATGTCCCTGCCGTTCTTTTAGCCTGAGTTTTAAAGCTCATGTCCTTCTCAATCCACACACCAAGGCTCTTGACCTCTTCCTTGGGTGCGGGAGGGTTACCTAGGCAACTGGGCCAAAGGTGAGATGGTAGAGAGGGCCCCTTGTGGCCCATCAAGAGGATCTCAGTCTTGGACCCATTCAGTTTCAGTGAGGAGAAATTCATCCATCGGTGGACTTCGGAGAGGCAGCTGTGGAGATCGGATGGGGCGTGGTGGGGGTGTGAAAGGGTTACGACCAGCTGAGTGTCGTCGGCGTAGTTGATAACTGACACGCCGAACGAGCTGACCCTCTTCTCCAGTGGGGCCATGTACACGTTGAATAACGTAGGGCTAAGGGATGAGCCCTGTGGTACTCCGCACTGGAGGGGGATGGTGGATGAGCAGCTGTCGTTTTCACGCACCTGGAAGGAGCGTCCTGATAAGAAGGATTCTAGCCATTTCAAGGCCGTACCCTTTAGTCCGATCTCTACCAGTCGGTGGATTAGGGTGGGATGGTCTACAGTGTCGAAGGCCGCACTGAGATCCAGGAGGATCACTGCCACTGATCCTCCTGTGTCCAGAATGCTTCTGGCCTTCTCCACCGCTGCCAGGAGGGCGATGTCCGTGCCCTGACCTGGACGGAACCCTGTCTGGGAGACCGCTAAGAGGTTGTTGCTTTCTAGGTAAAGCGATAATTGCTTGTTTACCAGCTTCTCTGCGATCTTGCTGTTTCCAGGGAGAAGGGATATGGGCCTATAGTTGGTGAAGTCCTGCGGGTCTAAGGAGGGTTTTTTTAATAGACCTTTGACTGCGGCCGCTTTCCAGCTGGGGGGGGGACTATGCCCTCCGAGAGAAAGGAGTTGATCAGGGCCGTGAGGGGAGGGATGATGGTGCTCGACACTTTTTTTAGGAAGCGGAGGGGTGCAGGGTCAAGGGGGGAGCCACTTTTGATTGAGGCCAGCGTTGCTCCTACTTCTTCCGTTGTTACGGGGCCGAAAGCGTCCAGGGAGGGTTGGGGGTGGGCTAACAGCAGAGGAGGATAGGTGGTGGTGGTGGTAGTGAGAGCCTGCTCTGTGTGGGCCTGATCGGGGGGGGGGTATGGTAAGAAGAATTTTTTGAATCTTCTCGTCAAAGAAGGTGGCTAAGTTGTTACATTTAATTTCAGCTTCTTTGGGATCGAGGGGTTTAAGTGGGGGGTCAGGGGCGTGGAGGAGTTCTTTAAGAACTGAATAGGTTTCATGGGCCGAGCAGGCAGCGTTTTTAATTCTGTTCTCGTAGAAGCTAGTTTTGGTGTTGCGGAGCTCTTTTTTGTAGGTTTTTACAGAGGTACGGAATGATTCTTTTTGTTCCTTGGTTTTTTCCTTCCTCCAGATACGTTCATTCCTTTTGCAAGCCTTACGCAGAAGGTTCAGTTCCGGGGTATACCAGGGTGAGGGATTAACTCTCTTGGTGTGTTTCAGAGAGTGGGTTTCAGGCAGAATGGCGTCGAGCGATTGGGTAATCCAGGTACTGAATTCTTTGTCCCCTGCTACGGTGTCGTGGGGGGGGTAGGGAGCGTTTTCCCTAAGTTTGGCTGCCCAAACGCCTGGTTCCAATTTCTGCCATCGTCTGGTATACGTTCTGGTTTTGGGAGGTGGAGGGGGCGGAGTGATGATGTTCCATACTAGGGAGACCAAAAAGTGGTCCGTCCAGGGAAGGGGGATATGGTCAAGAGTTCTCAGATTGGGGATATTGGAGAGAATAGGATCAAGCAGTTGCCCTCTTTCATGAGTGGCCTGTGGGTTTTTGAGGTCAAGGCCCATTGAGGTGAAATCCTGGAGTAGTTCACTGGCCTGCTTGTCATCCGGGTCCAAGAAATGTACATTCAGGTCTCCTAGTAGTAGGTAGTTGGTGGTGGACGTGCATTTGATGGACGTCTGGTCAATAATTTTGTTCGGAAAGTCTCCTAGATTGCCTGGCGGGCGATATACCAGCGTTCCTGACAGCGAGGTAACTGGGGAGATTTGTATTGTATAGTGGCAGCTTTCGTATCCCTTGATGTTGCCATCAGATGTTCTACAGGTGAGGGTGTCTTTAAGAATTATCGCTAGTCCACCTCCCCTCCCCTCTGGTCTGTTCAGTGAGCACATGACGTACCCGGGGGGGGAGTGCTAGAACGATGTCTGGGCCGCTACTGGGGGTGAGCCAGGTTTCTGTTAGAAACAGAATGTCTAAGGCATTGTTTGTGATTAAGAGGTTCACTTCGTGTGAGTGTTTCACGAGCGACCTGCAGTTAAGTAGGCCTAGGTGCAAGCCCTTGGGTGCCGTGTTCTGATTGGCGGGGTCGCAGAGGTCACAACCGGAGAATTGGGTATCTCCATTCAGGATGCGCGAGCAGAAGGATTGTTTGTTGGGGTTTAAGGCTAATAAGTCCACGCGAGTGTAGGTCCTGTCGTTACGGGCTGAAAAGGGCAGAGTGGCTGGGCCTAGGGCTGGCTGGGCCCGGACGGGCCCAGACGGGCTTGCCTTTGGCGTGCTGACGGCGCGCCCGCTGCGCCCGTCCGCTGCGCTCCCTATGCTGGCACATGTGTTAGACGGACCGGGAGGGTCGGCCGAGGACAACGGGAGAGGTCTCCGGGGAGAGCCGTCTCCAGCGATCGTACAGATGAATAACTTCCCCCCCACAGATATACACCACACAAGGATAAGATTTAGCGTTCTTTATAGGTGATTTCTTAAGGTACGATGAAATGGTACAAGGAGGTCTGGACTCAGGGGTCCCCTCGATTCGAGTCTCTTGGTTTGGGGAAAGGGGGTAGCGGGACAGTCTGGTTACCAGTCTGGTAGCTGAGATGGTATGGTGGATAGCTCACAATCCTCGAGCTCGGTGTTCTAGCTTGGACGGGCCGCGGCAGCGCCAGCAGGTCCCGGTGAAGATGGTCGTTACACGGTCCGCGGCAGCGCCAGCAGGTCCCGGTGAAGATGGTCGTTACACGGTCCGCGGCAGCGCCAGCAGGTCCCGATGAAGGTGGTCGTTACACGGTCCGCGGCAGCGCCAGCAGGTCCCGATGAAGGTGGTCGTTACAACGGTCCGCGGCAGCGCCAGCAGGTCCCGACGAGGATGGTCGTTACACGGTCCGCGGCAGCGCCAGCAGGTCCCGATGAAGGTGGTCGTTACAACGGTCCGCGGCAGCGCCAGCAGGTCCCGACGAGGATGGATGTTGCAGAAGGCCGCGGCAGCGCCAGCAGGCAGGACGATGGTTCACAAGGCAGGGCTACGGCAGCGCCAGTAGTCCGTCAAGGATGAGTTCTTTCGGTGTCTCTCGACTCCAAGATACAACTGCCTTCCTGCTCTGGAGCTGCCCTAGTTATAGGTCTGGCGCCCTTTGATGTCCGGACCCTCGCACTTGGAGGTCGGGGGGTCCGGGATGAGGGAGTCCAGACACCCAGCAGGGGGTGGAGCCAGCGCCTGGGGGAGCTGGAGGGTGATCGGCACCTGGCGGGGGAGAGCCCTCGACGCTTCTTTCTCCCATTGACCTGCCAAGTGGTCCGTTCACCTCCTGGGTGGATGGTGGTGCCGGGATGTCTGGGCCGGCCAGGCCCAGGGTTAGGGTCGGGCTGAGGCCGCGCGGCCTCGTGGCGCAGTGTCCAAGATGGCGGCTGATCCGGCCGGGGGAGCCGGTAGTGGTTCGGCCCCATGATACATGGATGTCCGGGGGCAGGAGTTCCGTTGGGAGACGGGGTGCGGGTTGCCCTTGGGGGTAACACCTGGGAGTCCGGGGTTTGGGCCCTGTCGTGCGGGGAGGGAGCAAGCCCTTCATGTGGCCTGTCCAACATGCGTCCCCCCCCCAGCTGAAGGCGGGGAGAGTCACCCATCCTCTTGGGGACTCCTCGTCGAGGCGGAAAAAGCGTGACAGGCCATCTGCGTTGGCGTGGTCTTGGCCCGGTCGATGTTCCACAGTGATGTCCATCCCCTGCAGGGAGATGGACCAGCGCAATAGTTTTGGGTTTTCCCCCCGCATCTGCATTAGCCACTGCAGGGGTCGATGATCGGTTTGCACCCGGAAGTGGGTACCGAAGAGATAGGGCCGGAGCTTTTTGAGGGCCCCCACCACTGCGAAGGCCTCCGTCTCGATTGTGCTCCAGCGCTGTTCTCGGGCCAGGAGGCGTCTGCTGATGAAGGCCACCGGCTGGTCAAGACCCTCGGGGTTCAGCTGGTAAAGAACCGCCCCGATGCCGTGGTCGGAGGCGTCCGTTTGTACAATGAATTCCCGACTGTAATCGGGGGCCTGGAGCACAGGGGCGGTGCACAGGGCGGCCTTCAGCTTCTCGAAGGCCGCTTGACAGTCGGGGGTCCAGTTAATCTTCTTCGGGTGGTTTTTGGACGTGAGACCCGTGAGGGGCCCCACAATGCTGCCATAGTCCCTCACGAACCGCCGGTAGTAGCCGGTGAGTCCCAAGAAGGCTCGGACCTCGGTCTGCGTGACGGGGGGGTTGCCAGGACTGGATGGCAGCAATTTTGAGTTGCAGAGGGGCCACCAGACCGCTTCCCACCTGGTGTCCGAGGTAGGTCACGGACCCTTGACCAATTTGGCACTTGCCGGCCTTAATCGTGAGGCCGGCC
This sequence comes from Triturus cristatus, assembly GCF_964204655.1. Lineage (NCBI taxonomy): Eukaryota > Metazoa > Chordata > Amphibia > Caudata > Salamandridae > Triturus > Triturus cristatus. The sequence continues at coordinate 123,822,151 of NC_140583.1, forward strand.
CGCTGGAGGGCCTGCAGGACCTCTTGGAGGTGGTGGAGGTGGTCGGACCAGTGGCGGCTGTACACAGCGATATCGTCCAGGTAGGCGGCGCTGAACTCTTCGAGCCCCGCCAAGACCTGGTTCACTAGACGTTGAAAAGTAGCCGGGGCATTCTTCATGCCGAAGGGCATGACCTTGAAGTGGTAGTGGCCATCGGGGGTAGAAAAGGCCCGGGGTGTGAGACCGATCTGCCAGTAGCCCGCTGTCAGGTCGAAGATGCTGAGGTAGCGGGCGGCCCCCAGGCGGTCGATCAATTCATCCGCTCGGGGGATTAGATGAGCGTCGGTCCGGGTGACCGCGTTCAAGCCCCGATAGTCGACGCAGAATCGGTGTTCAGGAGTGGTGCCGGGGGCAGCGGCTTTGGGGACCAGCACGACCGGGCTGGCCCAGGGGCTGTCCGAGGGTTCGATGACCCCGAGCGTGAGCATCTTGGATACTTCCTCTTGGATGCAGGCCCGCACCCGATCTGGTACGCGGTAGGCCCGGTGCCGGATAGGGGGACTGTCCCCGGTGTCCACGTCGTGCAAGCACCAAGGGGTGATCCCTGGGGTGAGGGAAAACAGTGTAGCAAACTGCAGCAGGAGGTCCCGGCAGCCCTGGCGTTGCTCTGGGGTGAGGGCATCGGAGAGCCGGACCCCGTCCACGGAACCGTCGTTCTCCTGGGTCTTCAGGAGATCAGGGAGGGGCTCGGAGTCTTCTTCCGCCCCACTGTCTGTAGCCATCAGGAGGCTGAGTTCCGATCGCACAAAGTGGGGTTTGAGTCTGTTGGTGTGGAGGACCCGGAGGGGGTTCCGGGGGGACTCCATGTCGATGAGGTAGGTGACGGGGCTCTTGCGTTCGACCACTTTGAAGGGCCCCGTCCACTTATCTTGCAAGGCACATGGTTCGGTGGGGGACATCACCCACACTTGTTGACCAGGTTCGAATTCGACGGAGGAGGCATTCTGATCGTACCATTTTTTCATGTCCTCCTGACTGGCCTCGAGGTTCGCTTTTGCCATTTCCCTGAAGCGCCGGGTCTGATTGCGTAGTGCCAGGAGGTACTTGAAGACGTCTGGGGGGGTCTTTAGGGGGGCCATCTCCCAACCTTCTTTGACTAGGCTGAGGGACCCTCGCACAGGGTGCCCGTACAGGAGTTCGAAAGGGCTAAAGCCGAGGGACTTCTGGGGAACTTCTCGATAGGCGAAGAGGAGGCACGGGAGTAGTACATCCCACTGGCAACGGAGGGGCGCTTCCAATCCCCCAATCATTCCCTTGAGTGTGCGGTTGAATCGCTCAACTAGTCCGTTCCCTTGAGGGTGATAGGGGGTCGTGAATCGGTAGGTGACCCCGCACTGTTGCCAGAGGGACTTCATATATTTCGAGATAAAGTTTGTGCCTCGGTCGCTGACGACTTCTCGGGGGAAGCCCACCCGGGAGAAGATCCCCATTAGGGCCCGGCCGACCACCGGAGCTGTTACAGTTCGCAGGGGCACAGCCTCGGGGTAGCGGGTGGCGTGGTCCACCAGTACCAGGATGAACCGATGTCCTTGTGCTGTGCGGGGGTCCAGGGGCCCCACAATGTCTATTCCTACCCTCTCGAACGGGGTGGTGACCACTGGGAAGGGTTGCAGAGGGGCTTTGAGCTTACGGCCGCTCTTCCCGCTGGCCTGGCACGTGGGGCAGGACCGGCAGTGGTTGAGGACGTCGTTCCGCATCTTCGGCCAGAAAAAGTGGGTCACCAGGCGACTGTAGGTTTTGTCCTGGCCCAGGTGTCCAGCCAGGGGAACATCGTGGGCCAAAGTTAGTAGGAAGTCTCAAACGGAGGGGCACCACCAGCACTCGACTGGCCCCTAACTCCGCGATTCTTTGTTCACTGTATAGCAGGTCGTTATCCCAATAGACCCAATGGGTTCCGGTGGAGTCCCCTGCGCTCTGGGCGCTGGCTTGCTGGCGGAGTCCCTCGAGGGAGGGGCAGGTCTTCTGTTCCTGGCGAAACTGTTCCTGGGTGGGCCCCCCTTCTTGACGCCACTGAGCCAGGCCGGGAAGGTCCTGGGGCTGGGCGACCCCTTCGGGCGTTGGCTCTGGGGGGTCGGTATAGCCGTTGTCCTCTACTGGAGCGACCGGGGGAGGAGGTGCTGGCCATTCTGGTTCTTCTGGTCGGGGGACGGCACGGGCGGCCATGGACCGGGTGGTTACGCAGGCCCAGTCCGGGAGGCCCAGCATCCCCAGGTGCTCTCTTCTTTCGACGGCAGCCCACGGGGAACTCTCAAGGTCATTCCCCAGGAGACAGTCCACGGGGGCATCATCCCGGACTGTCACCTTCAACATGCCGGAGACCCCTCCCCATTCGAAGGGGACGCAGGCCATCCGACACAGACTTTCGGAATTGTCGGCTGAGCGGACGGGGCAGAGAATGTTCTGCAGGATCTCCTCTGGTTTCACCAGGTGACAGCGGACGGCCGTCACACTGGCCCCTGTGTCACGTAGGGCTTCGGCCCGGCGCCCATTAATGTTCACCCACTGGCCATATTTCCGGGTGTTGGCGGGTAGGGGAGCCCGCGGGACCATGTCTTTTCCCCCTAGGCACGCTAGAACCATGGCGGCCGGTTCCCACTCTTGTTGTGCCTGCTCATATTCTCCCTGTTCCTCGGAGATTTGTTCTCCCCCCAGGGCGGCGGCAGCTACCTGGCGGGGCTTTGGCGTTTGGTTCTGCGGGCAGCTCGGGTCATTGGCGTAGTGGCCGTCTCGCTGGCATCGGTGACACGTGACGTTGGCTCGGAACCCCGGGCGCATCGGGGGGTTGCCCCGACCGGCCGGGGGCGGGGTGCTGGCCGCGGGAGTGGCCGGGATGGTGTCTCTCCCTCGCCCCTGGCCTCCTCCTCCTCCTTGGGGACGGTGCTGACCTTGGTGGTTTCGGTTTTGCTCGTGTGGCCCTCTCCGGCCCACTCGGGTGCTTTCCCACCGGTCAGCTTCGGCGGCGAGTTGCTTTGGGTCAGTCAATTTACTGTCGAGGAGGTGCTGCCTGAGCTCGACGAAGCAGTTGTTAGACAGGTGCTCCCACACCATAAGATTAAAGAGCTGCTCGTAGGTCGTTGCGTGGCTTCCCTTGATCCAACCCTCGAAGGCTCGGCTGAAATAGTTGACGTATTCCACCCAAGTTGTACCCGGGATCCGGGTGCAGTCTCGGAACCTCTGGCGGTACATTTCGGGTGTGAGCCCATATCGGGTGAGGAGGGCAGCCTTCATGTGGTCATAGGATGACATCTGATGATCTGGGAGCTGTAGTAGGGCATCGCGGCCTTCGTTGACGAACCTCCCCCATAGGCCGGCTCCCCAGTCACTCCGATCGATCCGGTGGGAGGTCATGGCGATCTCGTAGGCTTTGAACCACTGTTGTATGTCGTCCTCTCGGACATACTCTCGGACAACATCCTTGGGGATGTGGACTTTCTTCTCGGTTGCTCCCGGGGTGTGCGGTCGCTCAGGCACCCCCGGTTCTTTATTCTGTTTCCGAAGTTCTATTTCCGCCAGTTTGCGCTCGTGTTCGAATGTTAGTCTTTTTTCTTCGAGCTCTCTCTGCCTCTGTTTTTCTTCCCGTTCTTCTCGGAGCCGCAGATGTTCTAGATTTAGTTTTTGCTCGGCTAACTTTAGTTAACCGTCCATCTTGAGTCGTGCCATTTCCAACTCATGTAATCTGGTTCTTTCTCTTTCTTGGATCTCTCCCTGCGAGAGACCCGTTCCTCGCTCCTCGGGAGCTGTGGCGTTCCCCTCTGGTGCTACACCGTTTTGGTCGGGGGATCCGGCGACCCCGGTTTCCGCCCACGACTCAAGGGCGTGCTTCAAATCGTCTTTGGTACTCAGGCCGGTGGTAGCAATGCCTAGTTCCATGCAGAATTGTTTAAGTTCGCGATGGCTATACTCTTCCAATTTATCCATCTGGAATTTCTCGGTGGAACCGCTCTCTTTGGTTGACATCGTGGTTTTGTCGTGGGGTGAGCTACTCTCTGTACGATTACGCGTTGATTCGGATCGCGCCGCTGGCCACCAATGTTAGACGGACCGGGAGGGTCGGCCGAGGACAAGGGGAGAGGTCTCCGGGGAGAGCCGTCTCCAGCGATCGTACAGATGAATAACTTCCCCCCCACAGATATACACCACACAAGGATAAGATTTAGCGTTCTTTATAGGTGATTTCTTAAGGTACGATGAAATGGTACAAGGAGGTCTGGACTCAGGGGTCCCTCGATTCGAGTCTCTTGGTTTGGGGAAAGGGGGTAGCGGGACAGTCTGGTTACCAGTCTGGTAGCTGAGATGGTATGGTGGATAGCTCACAATCCTCGAGCTCGGTGTTCTAGCTTGGACGGGCCGCGGCAGCGCCAGCAGGTCCCGGTGAAGATGGTCGTTACACGGTCCGCGGCAGCGCCAGCAGGTCCCGGTGAAGATGGTCGTTACACGGTCCGCGGCAGCGCCAGCAGGTCCCGATGAAGGTGGTCGTTACAACGGTCCGCGGCAGCGCCATCAGGTCCCGGTGAAGATGGTCGTTACACGGTCCGCGGCAGCGCCAGCAGGTCCCGACGAGGATGGATGTTGCAGAAGGCCGCGGCAGCGCCAGCAGGCAGGACGATGGTTCACAAGGCAGGGCTACGGCAGCGCCAGTAGTCCGTCAAGGATGAGTTCTTTCGGTGTCTCTCGACTCCAGGATACAACTGCCTTCCTGCTCTGGAGCTGCCCTAGTTATAGGTCTTGCGTTACAACAAATGATGGACGGAATTCTGGCAATGCAGACATTCTCCCCCAGTCAAGAGATCTGGGTTAAATCCATCGTTCTTTTGCCCACTACGCCACCCCAGTTCAGACATGGCCATATGCAAATCAGTCTTGACCCTATGCCTCATGGGAACAGTCCAGCCCGAACTGCCAAGCCATGTCTTCCCTGGACCGGAATCAAGCATCCTAGGACCGGTTTCTGGCTATCAGCCGTCATCAGCCAGGATAGCTTGACTCCAGTGGCGTAGTGAGCACGGGTCCCACGTCTGGGAATACCCATCCCACTTAGGGCGAAAAGCGTTACAACAAACAAATGATGGACGGAATTCTGGCAATGCAGACATTCTCCCCCAGTCAAGAGATCTGGGTTAAATCCATCGTTCTTTTGCCCACTACGCCACCCCAGTTCAGACATGGCCATATGCAAATCAGTCTTGACCCTGTGCCTCATGGGAACAGTCCAGCCCGAACTGCCAAGCCGTGTCTTCCCTGGACCGGAATCAAGCATCCTAGGACCGGTTTCTGGCTATCAGCCGTCATCAGCCAGGATAGCTTGACTCCAGTGGCGTAGTGAGCACGGGTCCCACGTCTGGGAATACCCATCCCACTTAGGGCGAAAAGCGTTACAACAAACAAATGATGGACGGAATTCTGGCAATGCAGACATTCTCCCCCAGTCAAGAGATCTGGGTTAAATCCATCGTTCTTTTGCCCACTACGCCACCCCAGTTCAGACATGGCCATATGCAAATCAGTCTTGACCCTGTGCCTCATGGGAACAGTCCAGCCCGAACTGCCAAGCCATGTCTTCCCTGGACCGGAATCAAGCATCCTAGGACCGGTTTCTGGCTATCAGCCGTCATCAGCCAGGATAGCTTGACTCCAGTGGCGTAGTGAGCACGGGTCACTGACATTCTTCTGGGGTCCTGGGTAAAGCCTTGCTTGCACAAGGGCTCCTGTACTCCACATGATTGCCTGTCTCTATCATCATGCCCCAGGAGACTCCTCCTTACTCTCAAAGCAACCCTCCTCCGAAAGCCTGTTTGTGCAGTCCTCCACGTCCAGAGTCAACCCAAACTCATTCCCTTTCACCTCAGCAGGCAGGGATTCTAAGAGACTCGGCAGTTTTGGGAAGAGAATATTCTCCACCAGCTTGCCCTTGTGGTCAGTAAACACTGCAAACTTTGTGGGTGTGATATCTGAAAGAAACACGTAGTGATAGATTCCTTACCTTAGAATTACCCCCAGGCGTCGGGCTGGATCTGGAAAGTTTTAGTCAGCAGTACCCCCTGCGTGTCGGTAGGTGGCGTCGTGCGGCTCCTCGTCCGTGTCTTGATCGCAGAGATGACGTCGCTGGCAGTACTTAGACACCGACCACGCGCGCTGACGTCAGTTCTTTCTTTTTCCACACCAGCATGCGCAGATCCGGGAAGAGCTAGTACCCCCAGTCATTTTTTGACGCGAGTTTTTTTTAGGCCTTTTGTCTCCTTTTTTTTCTTGAGTCGATCGACTCCTGGTGACGTAGGGGGGCCCGGGTTTAAGAACTGTGGGGACTGTCACCGCATGATGTCGGTGATGGAACCACACCGCGTGTCTCTCTACTGCCTGGGGCGCAACCATGACTCCAAGTCGTGCCCGGACTGCTGGGCCATGACGCCGTTCAAGGTCCCGGTCCCGTGGGAGGTCGAGGGACCGGTCGCGGAGTTGTCACCATCATTCTTCTGGATCTAAGTCTTCGCACTCTGGGTCAGGCAAGTCGAAGCATTTCAAGAAGAAGTCAAAGAAGCGTCGTTGCTCTTCGACTGCCCGTCGCGGCTGAGGGTGCAGGCGTTGCCACTCCATGGCTCTGGGAGAGCCTAGGACGTCATCACCGGCCTTCCCGCCCTTTCAGAGTCCGGCGGCGATGCCTGCCCAGGTGCAAGAGTTTCTTGCTGTCATTGCCCGACTCTTTGGGCAGTCTGGCCCCACCAGTGTGCCTCTGGGCCCAGCGGGCCCGACTGGTGTCCTGTTGTACCATTGCCGCGGGCTCCGGCCCCGGCGCCGCACGCCCCCATGGGATCCGGGATCGGACCCCGGTCGACACCTGTTGACCTTGTTACGCCTCCTCCGACGTCGACCCCACCGGCACTGCCTCAGACATCGCCTGCTCCTCGGGACGTTGTCGTCCCCGGCTTCAGCCCTGAACCGGACACTGCAATGGATCGACGTCGCTCGACGCCGATGGGATTTGTTCCCTATGTCCGTCCTCTGTATTTTCAGGCTGTTCCACAGACTTCGGACGAAGGGGAGGACTGGGAGGGGTCTGAGGACCCTCTCGCCAAGGACTGTGCTTAAGATACGGACTGGGCAGAAGATTTGTGGGCAGCCAGTGGTCTTGACACCTCGCCTGACCTTGACCTGCTGTCTCCTCCTTCCGTGGCTACGAAGGAGGGAGCCAGTTACGCAGTGATGTTGTGTAGTGTGGCCGAGGCCCTCCACCTCGAAGTCCCTACAGCGGCCGTCAGGACTAACCTCCTGACAGAAGTACTCCAGCCGGCGGCAACCTCTTCGGAGCCCTTGCTGCCCTTTAATGACGCACTTTGACATTCTTTTGGGCACCTGGTCCAAGCCCAACACAGGGACTCCTGTGGACAGGAATGTGGCCCGACGCCATTGCCAGGCTCCGGGCGATCCCCTCTTCCTCTCCCAACACCCCACTCCTGAGAGCTTGGTTGTCCAGGCCTCTGCCTCCCAAAGCAATTTCCCTTTCGCACCTCCGGATAGAGAATCCAAGAAGCTGGAGCGTCTTGGCAAGAAGCTGGTTTCATCTACCAGCTTAGGGCTGCGGTCGGTGAACACCGCATGCCTTTTGGGCCGTTATTCCCACTCTGTGTGGGACACGGTTGCGCAGGTGCTGCCTAGCTGTACGGAGGAGGTCAAGACAGTACTCGCCCAGGCTGTTGCTGCTGGAAGAGACGCAGCTAAGTTCACCATTCGTTGTGGGCTTGATACCGCTGACTCGCTGGGCAGAGTGATTTCCACAATGGTGGCGCTTAGGCGCCACGCCTGGCTGTGAACTGGCTTTTCGGGAGATGTCCAGAATAACCTGATAGACATGCTCTTTGATGGCATTTGCCTTTTTGGTAATAAGGCAGATAGTGCGCTGGAGCGCTTTTAAGGACTCACTGGCTACGGCCAAGTCCTTGGGCCTGTCGGCCACTCTGCCTCCTCCGCCTTCTGCCTTTCGCTCCTTTCGTGGCAGTGGAAGTGGTTCCCCACTACGTTCGCAGGGCCACAGGCCGGCACAGGTCTTCAAACGCCAGTGGGCGGATGGATTCGCCATTATCTCCCCCACTAGCGCACCATCACTTCGGACCAGTGGGTACTGCAATTTGTCCGAAGGGGCTACTCCCTCCCCTGCGAGACTACCCCTCCAGCTATGCCACCTCAGTATCACTGCATGTCGGGGGATCACTTGAAGCTTCTCCAGCAGGAAGTTGCAGCCCTCTTGGCCAAGGGGGCCATCGAGTGCGTTCCGATGCCCGAAGTAGGTCATGGTTGTTGTTCCCGCCACTTTGTGGTTCCAAAGAAGGACAAGGGCCTGCGTCCTATCTTAGACCTTCGGAACGTCCATCGCTTCCTCCGGAAGGAGAAGTTCAAGATGCTCACATTGGCTCAGGTCTTGTCTGCCCTAGACCCGCAAAACTAGATGGTAGCGTTAAACTTGCAGGACGCCTACTTTCATATTCCCGTCCTGCCGGCCCACCGGCTTTACCTGTGGTTCACGGTTGGCCACGAGCAGTTTCAGTTCACCGTGCTCCCTTTTGGCCTTACCAGCGCCCCTCCGGTGTTCACGAAAGTGATGGCGGTGGTCGCAGCTCATCTGTGCAGGGTTTCAGTCTTCCCCTATCTGACGACTGGCTGTTGAAGGCGGGCTCCCCCCAGGCAGTCGTCTTCCACCTCCAGACTGCGGCTGACCTCCTGCATTTGCTGGGGTTCTCCATCAACGTGCCGAAGTCGCACCTGGTACCCTCTCAGAAGCTCCTTTTCATCTGAGCGGTTCTGGACATGGCGCAGTTTTGGGTTTATCCTCCCGAACAGTGAGTCCAGGACATTCGGGCTATGATTCCGATCTTTCATCCCTTGTCCTGGGTTTCGGTCAGGATGACCCTGAGGCTGCTGGGCCTCATGGCCTCCTGCATCCTGATGATCAACCCTGCCAGATGGCATATGCGGGCTCTGCAGTGGGACCTAAAGTTCCAGTGGGTGCAGCATCAGGGGGACCTGTCCGGACACGTCCAGATCTCGGAGGGCACTTGGAATTTCCAAGGCGGCACTTGGTGGGAGACGCTTTTCGTCGCAAGTGGAGTTGCGGTCTATTGTACACCTCTCCGCCTATACCACTTCTGCCCAGAGTGCTGAAGATCAGACGCGACTGGGCCCAAGTCATTCTTGTGGCGCCGGACTGGGCTCAAAGAGTTTGGTATCCTGAGCTACTCAGTATGAGCGTGGATCCCCCAATTCGTCTGCCTCTTCGGGAGGATCTTCTGTCGCAGCAACAGGGGACAGTCCTGCACCCGAACCTGTCCATTCTCCACCTCTTTACGTAGAGATTGAGCGGCGGCAGTTGATTCCCTGTGACTTGCCTCTTGAAGTATGTGATGTCATTCTGGCAGCCAGGCCTCCCTCCACTAAAGTGGTATACGCCTTCAGGTGGCAGAAATTTGTGGCATTTCGACTCCCTTAGCTGGCGATATATGTTCCTGCTGCTGCAACGCTTGCTTTGGCCCGCGGTTCATATCCTATGTGCGGCTTCTCTACACGGAGATTACGGCCTCGGTCAGGGTAGCGGGGGTGTCCTCAATGACGTTCCCCGTACGGCGTGGAGCACACCAGGGGTGCCCCCTGTCCCCGTATCTGTTTGCCCTGGCCATGGAAGCCTTGGCGGTGTGGGTGCGGATGGACGCGCAAATCTCCGGCTTTGAGTGGGAGAGTGGACTGGCTGATCGTATAGCCCTCTATGCGGACGATATCCTCTTTTTTCTGACAGACCTTGACCGCACAGGGCCCCGGCTACTCCGTATTATGCAGATATGTGGTGAGACGTCGGGTCTCCTCATGAACCCCCGGAAGTCTACCCTGTGGGTATTGGGGGGTCCGACTCAGTTGCAGGGGTGGGCGTCTCCGGTGCGAATGGCGGCGGGGGGGGGGCTTCAGTATTTAGGGGTGTTCTTATCGACTACTCCGGCTGTTTCTTGGGAGCGTAATGTGGTACCCGTGTGGGAGCGTGTTTGCCAAGACATTAAATTGTGGACCCGCATGCCGCTCACCATCTTCGGCCGGTCTGCGATTGTCAAGATGGTGGCCCTTCCCCGCCTTTTGTACCAGCTGCAGAATCATCCGTATGCGATTCCACCGGGCTGGTTCCGTCGGGTGAACTCGACCCTGGGTCAGTTCCTGTGGGAGGGTGGGGTGGTTCGGGTGGCCCTGCGGACATGCTTCCTCTCAACCTATGAAGTGGGGCTGACTACGTCAGATCTTCTCTTATTATCAGGCCTCCCACCTGCTAGTTCTGAATGAGTGGTGGTATGGGGATAGGAGGGACCCGGCATACACAGTGGAGCGGCGGCTCATGGTCCCACACACACTACACACCCTGCTATATTCCGCCGTGCATCGGGTGCGCTTGCCACCGGTGACGCAGGTAATCTTTCAGATTTGGCGCCAGGCGCCGACACGAATTGGGTGGTGGAACGTGATCACACGGGAAACCCCCCTGTGGCACAATGGGCGACTACCACAGATGGCGGCCCTGTCAGGGTTTGAGGGGTGGGATCGGATAGGCATCTCCACCATAGGCGATGTGGTGCGGGGGTGCGCTTTCAAGTCCTTCCAGGATCTTCAACAAGAATTCAGCATGCCGCAGACACCGTTCTATAGGTTCCTCCAGTTCCGTCATGCACTCTCCCCCAGCCTAGTGGGCTTAGACTCCATAGCTGATTTTAGCCCAGTGGAAGCGAAGCTCTTCATGGGTGACTTACAAGAGCGGAAAATCTCCAAGATATACCGAACGCTTGTCATTCACAGCTCCCCCTCGCTCCAGCATCTCAAGGGGAAATGGGAGGACGATGTTGGCCCCCTCGATGAGACGTACTGGACGGAGGCGTTGGCCTCGCCCCGGGGGGCAGCCATAGCTATCAGACTACGCCTCATTCAATTTAAATACCTGCACGGGGCTTATTTTACCCGTAGGAGGCTGTGGCGGGCGGGCCTGATTGTTTCTCCGGAGTGTCTCCGATGTGGGCGGGAGGAGGGTTCCTTCTTTCACACAATATGGCTCTGTGGGTCACTATCCCGTTTTTGGAGAGGGGTGTTGTCTTGCTTATCCGAGGTGCTGGGTTGGGATCTTCCCGCAGACCTTAAGTTGACACTTCTGCACGTCATGGACGATATTGGTGGCAATATGAGACATTTTCTGCTGTTGGCCCTGGCACTGGCCAAGAGGGATATCGCCCGGGCATGGAAGGCTTCGGCAGCTCCCTGTCTGAACGTTTGGAAGAGGGGTCTGGACTTTAGCATGGGATTTCAGCTCCCCATATTTGCAGCTAGGGGGTGTCACCGTAAACATTACAAGATATGGAAGCGTTGGGCTGACTACAGGGGTCTCCCTCTGTAGCCAGTTCCGGAGGAGCGGTAGGAGGCGTCCAGCTAGTTCCCCGGGGGAGAGGGGGCGCGCGCAGGGACTGGGGTCGGGACTGTCTAGCTTATGCTCATACAGGATGTCGCTTGTTAGATATGATATGATATAGTATGGTGCGGTCGGGGGGGGGGGTGATCCGGGAGTTGGGGGGGATGAGGGGGGAGAGGGTTGGGGTCTGTTTTTCAACTGAAGTGCATTTTCAAGTATCATACTACTGTAAAATGTCAATGACATCATGGTTGCAATGCTTTGGCAGGTACCTCTGGGACTTCAGGGGCCTGCAATTTATGTGTTTGTTGACGAATAAAAACTATTTAAAAAAAAAATAAAATTTGTGGCATGGTGCACAGCAAAGGCTGTGGATCTCCTTTCTACCCCTCTTTCCGAGGTCCTTTTGTTCCTTCTTTCTTTGGCCTGACAGGGCTCTTCTCTGGGCACATTAAAGGCTATCTTTCTGCCATTTCAGCCTTTCTCAGGCTACCTGATCAGCCCTCTTTTTTTCAAGTCCCCTTTTGTAAATAAATTTCTCAAAGGCATTGCACACCTTTTCCCTCCTATTCCGTTTGTGATGCCACAGTGGGACTCGAATCTAGTTCTAACTTATCTGATGTGCGCTCCTTTCGAGCCTCTTCACAACTGTCATCTTCGTCTTTTGACTCTGAAGACTGCCTTCCTGGTTGCCATCACCCCCGCTTGGGGAATGAGTGAGCTCCAGGCTCTTTCTTGTATGCCTCCTTTCCATTCATCCAGACAAGGTGGTGCTTTTTGCCAAAAGTTGTCACGACCTTTCATATTAGGCAGACTGTTACCTTGCCCACTTTCTTCCCGCCTCCACATACTTCTAGTGAGGAAGAAAGGCTCCACCGTCTGGACCCAAAACGTGCGCTTTCGTTTTACCTCCACCACACACAACCGTTTCGGGTGGATGAACAACTCTTTGTTGGCTATGTTGACACCAAGAAAGGTCAGGCGGTGCACAAGAGGACTATCTCCCGTTGGGTTGTCTTGTGCATCAACGCCTGTTACTCTTTGGCTAAAAAAGAGCCTCCGGTGGGGCTGCGTGCTCATTCTACTCGAGCAACTGCAGCCACTACTGCTTTGGGACGGGGTGTCCCGCTGCAAGACATCTGTTAGGCAGCTACGTGGGCCTCGCTGCACATGTTTTCATAACATTATTGCCTGGACAGCCAAGTCCGGAGAGACTGCTTTTTTGGCCATTCTGTTCTCCAGGACTTTCTGGTGTGATCTTGGTTTGCAGACCCACCACCGGGGTTGGTATTGCTGGGGTATCTATTCTAAGGTAAGGAATCTATAACTACATGTTTCTTTCAGATGAAAAAGTTATTTACCTTCGGTAACTATGTATCTGTAAGAAACCGTAGTAGTGATAGATTCCTTACCACCCCACTCATCCTCCCAGTTCTGCGAACTGATTTCTAGGGTTAAGGTCATCCTTTCAGGGCTCTAGTTTCAAGGCACCAGTAGTCAGTATCTTGCATGGCTCTGCGTTCCTGGTGTGGAAAGTCGTGAACAGAACTGACGTCGGCACGCGTGGGCGGCACCTAAGTACTGCCCGCAACATCAACCCGGCGATCACAACGCCGACGGCTGACGCGGAGCCACTCGACGTCACCTACCGACGCGCTGGGGTACTGCTGACAAACTTTCCGGATCCAGCCTGACGCCTGGGGATAATTCTAAGGTAAGGAATCTATCACTACTAATGTTTCTTACAGATACATCATTACCGAAGGAAAGTAACTTGTTTATTCCCATGCTCTATGGGACTCTGTTGCATAACTGCTTTCCATGCTCCCTGAAGTGGGGCGAGCCGTCCTTAACCAAACATCATTGGGCGGTCGACACACAGTTCGCCTTCAGGTGCAAAATGGACACCACAGACTCTCTAGGCACCGCCAGCTCCTGGGCCTTTCTCTGACTTCCCAACTGCAGCAACAGTCCTTTCGTCTTTTCCATGGTCGCTGCCGGGGCCACTATGGGCGTCCACACTACAAGATATACGTGACCTCTGGGCCTCTCATGGCCAGGGTTCTTGGATCCCACAGAGGACACAGGAGCCAGACCCTGCCCAAGTAGGCCCGTTACCTCTTCCCCTTTCCCTCCAGTTGACGGAGTACAAGCCCCCTTAGTAAACCCTCAATCCACCACAAACATCCTATTGGTGGCGTTGGACTTCCAGGCTGCTAGGTTTCACATCCCAGTCCTACAAGTCCACAGATGTTGCCCGTGGTTCATGGTAGTCCGCAGGCATTTCCAGTTTGCTGAACTCCCCTTTGGCCTCACCTGTGCCCCCGGAGTGTATATGGAAGTGTTGGTGGTGGTTGCAATCCTCCTGCGGAGGTTAGGGGTCCCAGTCTTTCCCTACCCCAATGACTGGCTGTTGAAGTCGCCCACCTCCTGGACTATGATGCATCTCATGCATTCCCTGTGGTTCACTATCAATATGCCGCAGTCACACCTGTCTCCTCCTTAGGTACTCCCTTTTATCAAGGCTGTTCTAGATATGGTATAGGTCCTCGCCTACCCTCTGGAGAGTCTGGCTATGATCCTAATGATTCAACCTCTCTCCTGGATTTCTTAGGCTACTTGGATTGATGTTCTGCTGCATCCTGCTGGTGAAGCACACCCATTGGCACATGTAGGCTTTGCATTGGGACCTGAAGTCCCAGTGGGTGCAGCATCAAGGGCATCTCTTCATTCTGGTCCTGATTTCGAGGTGACTTCAAAAGATATGCAGTGGTGGCTTGCAGGCTGTGACTGTACCACCATCAGACCCTCTCTCTTCCCCACCCTGGGCTGACATTGGTGACTGCATGTAGGAAGCTGGCTTTTTATGTAGTGTACTAGTACGAGGTATGTTACTTAAAGTCCTGACGAACCTTATTGGCTTAAGTAATTAAATTAATAATCCCAGATGCTCTTTGTAGCTGTGTAGGTGAGCAGTTTAGGCTTATCAGAAGTTAGTGTTAAGCATTCGTTGTGCACACAAAGTCAATAAATGGGACACGCACAAACTCGAGACCAATTTAGAAAAATAACATATTTTATATCATTTTGAACAACAAAATCATCGCTATTAGGTAAGTACTTAAGACGTTATCAAAATATAAAGTAAAAACTGTCAAAATGGCCGCTGTCAGATTTGCGGCATGTGCCTCAAACACTGTAATGTTATCCTATGGGAGAAACATTCACTGCATAGACGCACAGACAACTTGCAGGACAGTTCTTCTGGACTTAAGGTAAGTAGGGGCTAAGGTACAAGAAAGCACCAAGTGTTCAAATTTACCTGCCCTGGGCTGTCCTGGTGCAGAGGTGTTAGCCTTGAACGCTACTCGTTTAAAGTCAATGGGAAAAGTACCTGTAAAAAAGAGTCTGGAAGTGGGGACCGGGGGATGAGTCAGGCAGAACCCATTGGGAGGAAAAGGCTTGGCTCTTGAGGGTCTCACGCCGCAGAGACTGTCTGTTTACGTGAGCCCGCGATGGGGAGCTCTGGTGCAGAGATGTTTTGTCCGGCCGATTGGTGAGTTAGAGGATCTTGCGGTTCTCGGTGTTCCTGCAGAAGAGGGAAAAGACAAACTTCAGGGCCACTCTGGGTATGGATCTGGCTGCTCTCTGAGCCTCTCGAATCACAGGTATGTTTAGGGTGCGGTGATGGTCCGACCGAACACAAACAAGCCTAGGTGCTTGCAACTGGCTCTGCAACCGCCGGTATTGGTGCAGGGCGGCTCATGGGGATCCTGACATCTCTAAACTTGGTAAAGGAATGGATCAGACCTCCTGGAGCACAAAGGCCTCTTTCTGGGGTTCTACGTCTTGGTGGGCCCCGGGGGATCGACAGAACGGTGTACCTACCAGCTGCAGTCGGTGCCTCCTGGTGCAGGAGTGGCTCCTCCACCCCAGCGGAGATGTTGCAGACCCCCTAAGGGTATGAGAAGGCTGTCCCGCTTCTGGACTAGTCGGCGATTGTCGGGAGAGCAGCAGTCAGACCGGGTTTTGCGCTAAAGTTAATACTGGTCCACAGTTCTCACGGCTTAGGCTCTTCTTTGTTTTACTTCTTTCAAGCAGACAAATCTGAGTTCCTGGTGTCAGTGGGGCCACCTAAAAAATAAATTTAGGGGTGTTTTTTGAGAGTGAAGGATTGTAGCCTCTGGGGTCACTACACCCCCTATATGCCCACTTGCAGTGAGCATAGTCCTGTCCCACTTTTTGCTTGCCGTGTGATGCAACTTTGATTGTAGAGTACTGCATCCTTGCTAACAAGGTTCCTAGTACCAGTGTTCTTTCTCAAAACTGTACCATTGTTTCCACAATTGGAACACCTCTGGTTCACATATAAGTCTCTCATAAAAGGTACCAGTGGTACCAATGGCCTTGTGACCAGAGAGGGACTCTAAGAGCTGCATCAGGCATTATGCCACCCTAAGAACCCCCTCACCAACCACATGGACATTGCCACTGCAGCCTGCGTGTTGCAGATAAAAGTGAAGTTTTCCTGTCACATCTCCATGTGTGCCAGCCAGGCCTACCGGCACTGCAAGAGAAATAGGTAAGTCACTCCGACAGCAGGCCTTACAGCCAACCCGAAGACAGGGTGCACTATGCCTCTTATGAGGGTAGAGCTGCATGAGCAGATATGCTCATATAGGGTCTATGTCCATTCTTGGACATTATAAGTGCGTAGTGAAGCCATAATGAGTACATGGCTGGTAGCTCAATATGAGTTGCACAGCTCCATGATGACTTCACCAAATCCCAAGATGTTTGGTACCAAACATCTGATTTATGAGCCCACACTGGTGCCAGTGTTAGATTAATTAATAAGTGCACTCAGAGGGCACTTCATGTCCCCTCTGAAAACCTACCAAACCACTAGTGCGTGCCTAACTGATCTGCACCAGCCTGCCACTTCTATACATGTTTCTGACCCCCTGAGGGGGGAGCCTTTTGCTCTTGTGGATCAGAAACCAAGCCTGCACCAGGTGGAGGTGCTTCACACCTACACCCAAGCAGAAACCGCATTGAAGGGCTGTGAGCCTCAAAGGCCTCCTGCCCTTTGTTATGCTGGCCAGGACCTCTCCAGCTAGTGGAGATGCCCACCTCGACCAAGCCCCACTTTTTGGCAGCAAGGTCGGCAGAACAATTAGTAAGCAGGAGGAGAGGTGTGTCCCCTATCAACCAGGACCATTCCCAAGGTGCCCTGAGCAGACGTTTCCTCCTCCTCTGAGAATCCTCCACTTAAGTGGACATACAAAGGCTGTAGACACCCTAAAGGTAAGTAGCTTATTGCCTACTTCCAGCCCCTGTAATGCCCCCAAATTGAGTAATTGGAGGCACCCATCAACCTTAATCCTTCATTCGAAGTCTTCACACTCTGAGTCCGGTAAAGCGAAGCACAAGAAGACGAAGAAGCGTTTTCGCTCTTCGCCTTCCCCTAGCCAGTCGCACACCGCGGCTAAGGGTGCAGGTGGCTCCGCCCCTGCGGCTCCGGCGGTGCCTGCACAGTTGCCGATGGTCTGCCCCCCTTTTCCAGGTCCATCGGCGACTCCGGCCCAGCTACAGGAGTTCACGTCAGCCATGGCATGGGTCTTCGGACCCGCCGGTGCGCCTTCGGGCCCCGCGGTCCCAGCTGGGGGTCCTCGTTCTTCGACGTTGCTGGCTCTGGCATCGATGCCGAGGGACCCCCTGGATCCAGGCCTGGATCCCCGTCCATGCCGTTTGACCATGTCCAACCTCCACCGGCATAGACGACAACGCCGGCCGAGGCCGTCCCTGGCCCCGTCCCCGGCGTGGAACAGGTGCCAGAAGGGTGTCTACCGATTCCGACGTCGTTTAGGAACATCTATCCCTATATCCACCGACATCCATATGTTCCACCTGTTCAGCAGGCTATGGAGGACTGGGACGGGTCTGAAGACCCTCTCTCAGCTCAATGCGAGTTAGACCCTGACTGGGATACGGATCCGGGGGTGCTTCGGCCAGCTTCTGCTTCTGTGGAACTGCTGCTGCCCTTTAACGATGCACTCTTGGGTGTTCTTTTGGGCACCTGGTCCAGGCCAAACACTGGGCTCCTGTGGACAAGAACATGGCCCGCGCCATCGCCTGCCCCGGGCAACCCAGTTTTCCTCTCCCAACACCCCACCCCGAGAGCTTGGTTGTTCAAGTCTGTGTCACCAAGCGCATTCCCTTCCACACCTCTGGACAGGGAATCCAAGAAACTGGAGCAGTTTGGAAAGAAGTTCGGGCCTGCGATCTGTGAACACCGCATGTCTCTTGGGCCGTTACACTCATTCTGTGTGGGTTACGGTTGCGCAAGTGCTGCCACAGTGTCTGGTGGAGGCTCGGGCAATACTTTCCCAAGCTATTGCTGAGGGCAGAGATGCAGCCAAGTTCACCATCCGGTGTGGTCTTGACACTGCTGACTCGCTGGGCAGAGTGATTTCAACGACAGTGGCGCTACACCGTCACGCCTGGCTGAGGACGACTGACTTTTCTGGGGGATGTCCAGAACACATTGATGGACATGCCCTTTGATGGCACTCGATAAAGCAGATTGCGCGTTGGAACGTGTTAATGACTCACGGGCTACGGCCAAGTCCTTAGGCCTTTCAGTTATACGCACTCCTTCCGCTTATGCTTTTCGCTCCTTTCGTGGCCAAGGAAAGGGTGCCCAGGCACGTTCGTTTCAGAGCCACAGGCCTGCGCAGCAACAGTCTCAGCGCGGACGTGGGACCCGCAGAGGCGGGTCAAGGGACCAGCGTGCAGGTCAGTCCACAACCCCCCTGCAGCCACTGCCTCCACACCTTCCTAGTCCGGTGTTTCAGGCCCACCAGACGCCAGTGGGTGGAAGGATTCGCTATCACCTCCACCAATGGTGCACCATCACATCGGACAGGTGGGTTCTGCAGCTTGTCTGAAGGGGCTACTCCCTCCCCTTCGAGACTACCCCTCCAGCCATGCCACCAAAGTACCACCGCATGTCGGGGTATCACTTGACACTTCTCCAGCGGGAAGTTACGGGCCTCTTGGCCAAGGGGGCCATAGAGCGCGTTCCGACGCCAGAAGTAGGTCGTGGTTGTTACTCCCATTACTTCCTGGTTCCAAAGAAGGACAAGGGTCTGCGTCCCATCTTAGACCTTCGGAACGTCACTCGCTTCTTTTGGAAGAAGTTCAAGATGCTCACACTTGCTCAGGTCTTTTCTGCCCTAGACCCACAAGACTGGATGGTAGTGTTGGACTTGCAGGACGCATATTTTCATATCCCTGTCCTGCCAGCCCTACGGCATTACCTGCGGATCACGGAAGGCCACGAGCACTTTTAGTTCACCGTGCTCCCTTTTGGCCTTACCAGCGCCCCTCGGGTGTTCACGAAAGTGATGGCGGTGGTTGGAGCTCATCTGCGCAGATCAGGGGTTTCAGTCTTCCCCCTATCTCAACGACTGGTTGTTGAAGGCGGGCTCGCCCCAAACAGTTGTCTCCCACCTCCAGACTACGGCCGACCTCCTGCATTTGCTGGGGTTCTCCATCAACGTGCCAAAGTCGCACCTGATTCCCTCTCAGAAGCTCCTCTTCATCGGAGCGGTTCTGGACATGGCACAGTTTCAGGTCTATCCTCCCGAACAGCGAGTCAGGGACATTTGGGCTAGGATTCCAATCTTTCAGCCCTGGTCCCGGCTTTCGGTCAGGATGACCTTGAGGCTGCTGGGCTTCATGGCCTCCTGCATCTTGCTTACCAACCATGCCAGATGGCATATGCGGACTCTGTAGTGGGACCTGAAGTTCCAGTGGACGCAGCATCAGGGGAACCTGTCAGACTGCATCTAAATCTCGGAGGGCACTGCACAACAATTGCAGTGGTGGCTCACGAATCAGCATTGGGTCAGCGGCAGTTCCCTCTCCCTTCCTCAACCCGAGCACACAGTGGTGACTGATGCGTCCCTCCTGGGATGGGGCGCCCACATGGGAGAGGCGGAGATCAGAGGCTTCTGGTCTCCGGCGGAGTCCCGGATCCATTACAACCTTCTGGAGCTTCGGGCGATCCCTCTTGCACTGAAGGCATTTCTTCTCTCTGTCAAGGGGAAAGTGGTGCAGGTGTTCAGACAACACCACCGCCATGTGGGTGGTATTGCAACAAACAAGGCGGGGTGGGGTCGTGGACCCTGTCAGGAGGCTCTGCGCCTCTGGACATGTCTGGAAAGTCAGGACATTTCCTTGACGGTTCAACACCTGGCAGGTACCTTGAACGCCAGGGTGAACGAACTCAGCAGCCGGTGCATGATGGATCACGAATGGCGTCTCCACTCGGAGGTGGTGCAAGGTCTCTTTCAACAGTGGGGAGAGCCTTGGTTAGCTCTAGTGGCCACCGAAGAGAACGCGCAATGTCAGCGGTTCTGCACATTGGAATTTCCAAGGCGCCACTTGCTCGGCGAATCTTTTCGTCGCGAGTTGAGTTGCGGTTTATTGTATTCCTTTCCGCCTATACCACTTCTACCCAGAGTGCTGAAGATCAGGCGCGACCGGGCCCAAGTCATTCTTATGGCCTCGGACTGGGCTCGAAGAGTTTGGTATCCCGAGCTACTCAGTATGAGCATGGGTCCCCCAATATCGCAGCAGCAGGGGACGGTTCTCCACCCGAACCTGTCCAGCCTCTGCTTACATGCGTGGAGATTGAGCGGTGACAGTTGATTCCATTTGACTTGCCGCCTGAAGTCTGTGATGTCATTCTGGCAGCCAGGCGTCCCTCCACTAAATCGGTATACACATGCAGGTGGAACAAATTTGTTTAATGGTGTACAGCAAAGGCTGTGGACCCCCTTTCTATCCCTCTTTCAGAGGTCCTTTTGTTCCTTCCTTCTTTCTATGGCCTGGCAGGGCTCTGCTCTGGGCACTATCAAGGACTACCTTTCTGCAATCTCTGCCTTTCTCAGGCTTCCTAATCAGCCCTCTCTTTTCATGTCCCCTGTTAATAGATTTCTCAAAGGCATTACTCCCCTTTTCCCTCCTATTCCGTTTGTGATGCCGCAGTGGGACTTTAATCTGGCTCTCACTTATTTGATGTGTGCTCCCTTTGAGCCGCTTTGCAACTGTCCTCTTCGTTTATTAACTTTGAAGACTGCTTTCCTGGTTGCCATCACCTCCGCTAGGCGCGTGAGTGAGCTCCAGGCTCTTTCCTGTAAGCCTCTTTTTCTGTCAGTTCATCCGGACAAAGTTGTGCTTCGCACTTGTCCTTCCTTCTTGCCAAAAGTTGTCACTGCTTTTCAGATTGGGCAAACTTTCACCTTGCCCACTCCGCACCCTTCCAGAGAGGAAGAGCGGCTCCACCGTCTGGACCCAAAACGTGCGCTTTCATTTTACTTAAATCGCACACAACAGTTCTGGGTGGATGACCAGCTCTTTGTTGGCAACGTGGGCGCCAAGAAAGGCCGGGCTGTACACAAGAGGAGTATCTCCCGCTGGGTTGTCTTGTGTATCAAAGCCTGTTATTTTCTGGCTGAAATGGAACCTCCGGTGGGGTTGCGTGCCAATTCTACCAGGGCGACAGCAGCTACCGCTGCATTGGGATGTGGTGTCCCCCTGCAAGACATGTCGGGCAGCCACGTGGGCCTGGCTGCACTTTTACTAAGCAATATTGCCTTGAACCACCGGGGTTGGTATTGCTGGGGTATCTATTCTAAGATAAGGAATCTATCACTAACGTGTCTCTTTCAGATGCACAAGTTACTTACTTGTGTAACTATATATCTGTAAGAGACATTAGTTAGTGATAGATTCCTTACTACCCCACCCATCCTCCCCGTTCTGCGAACTGTTTCCTAGGGTTAAGGTCATCCCTTTCAGGCCCTAGTTTCAATGCACTAGTGGTCAGTATCTTACATGGCTCTGCGTTCCTGGCACGAAAGTTGTGTACAGAACTGACATCCGCTCGTGTGGGCGCATCGAAGTAGCTCCAGCAACGTCATCTCGGCAACTACGAGGCCAGCGACGTACGCGGAGCCGTACGACGACACCTACCAATGCGCAGGGGCACTGCTGATGAAAAACTTTCCGGATCCAGTCTGACACCTGGGGATATTCTAAGGTAAGGAATCTATCACTATCTAATGTCTCTTACAGATATATCATTACACAAGTAACTTGTACATTACATGCAGTGACTTTAGCATGGTACAGAGGGAATCTGCCATGTCGTGTTTCACTCATGGTTTGCACTATGACTTTCATTTAGACCATTTACCTTGTTTTAGGGAAAGAGCAATTACACTGGGCCCTGGTTAGCAGGAATCCAGTGCACATCAGTCGAAAAACATCAGTACCAGTGGTAATAAGTGGTGGCAAGCAGGACAAAAAGGAGCACTTCCCTACACCGAAGCATTACTTCTGTGTTGGGGTGAGCACTTGGGAGAGGTGGAGATCAGAGGACTCTGATCTCCAGCAGTGTCGGCTCCGCCTCAGTCTTCTAGAGGTGAGGGCGAGTTGCTTGGTATTGAAAGCCTTCCTACTGTCCATCAAAGGAAGGCTGATTCAGATGTTCATGGACAACAGTAATGCCACATGGTATTGCAAAAACAGGACAGAGTGGAGTTGTAAGCTCTGTGCCAGTATGCCTTGGGCCTCTGGACCTGACAGGAGCAATAGGACATCTTCCAAATAGTGCAGCACCTGGCCGACTACCTGAACTCTAAGGCGGGCAAACTCAGCCACTGATTTTTTTTGTAAATCACATATGGCGTCTACACCCAAATGTGGCGCAGGGTCCCTTCCGAGAATAGAGAGAATCTTGGCTCGATCTCTTTGCCACCACTGAGTGTGCAGTGCCTGCTCTACTGTTCATTGGAGTTCCCTGTGCGACTCTCTCGGACATGCATTCTCATTAGACTGGAACCCAGGACTCCTGTACGCCTTTCTTCTGATACTGCTCCGCTCCGTTCTCAAGAAGATCGGGACCAACTGGGCCCAAGTCATCCTAGTGTCTCCGGATTGGGCACGAAGTGTATGGTATTCTGAATTCATGGGCCTCTGTCCTCTGACTAGGCTGCCTCTCTGGCAACCGCTCCTACATACACTTCGTCCTGATATGTGGATATTGAGCAGCTACAGTAAAAGGCCTTTGATCTGCCTCCTGAGATCTGCAATGTTATCTTGTCAGCTCAGCATCTCTCAGCAAAGACTGCAAACTTCTGCTGTTTGGAAAGGTTTGTGGCTTGGTTCACTTCCTGTCATGTTGACCGGCTTTCAGCCCCCTTGTCGGAGGTTTTGCTGTTTGTACTTCCTAAGCCTGGCAAGACCTTACCTTGGGCATTGTTAAAAGTTAACTTTCGGCCCTATCGGCTATTTTGTAGTTGCCAGATCAGCCCTTAATGTTTATCACCCGTTATGAGACTGTTTCTTAAGGGCTTGCAATATTTGTTTTCTCCTACTCCTTTCATCATGCCCTAATGGTTCCTAAAGTTTCTCATGGGCTCACCATTCGAGCCTCTGCAAAGTTCTCCGCTCAGACTCCTAGCTCTCAAGACTGCTTTCTTGGCGGCCATTACATCAGCTAGAAGGGTCAGTGAACTTCCAGCTCTTCAGTTAATCCTCAGTAAATCCACTTTTACCTAGACAAACTGTTTTTTCGGACATATGCCTCTTTTCTGTTGAAAGTGGTCCCTCCCTTTTATGCTCCCAACATTTTATTCGCCAGCTTCATCCACCTGAGGAAGAGACTATCGCCTGGACGTTAATATAGTTCTCTTTTTCTCATCGATCTCACCAAAGAACATCGGGTGGACAATCAGTTCTTTATTAGGTTCTCTGGTACGAACAAGGGCGAAGCCGTGAAGAAACAGACCATCTCTTGATGTCTT
This sequence comes from Triturus cristatus, assembly GCF_964204655.1. NCBI lineage: Eukaryota > Metazoa > Chordata > Amphibia > Caudata > Salamandridae > Triturus > Triturus cristatus. The sequence continues at coordinate 123,845,485 of NC_140583.1, forward strand.
GTACTCTACATCAAGATCTACTATGAGTTGGCTAAAAAGCAGCCTCCTGGAGACTTGCGGGCCCATTCCTCCAGGGCCAAGGCTGCTACTGCATTAGCACACCGGTTACTTGTTCTGGACCTCTGCCAAGCTACTACGAAGCACTATTGCTTACATCATGAAGCACTGCAAGTATTGCTTAGACAGACCAGCCCATTGGGACGGGCACTTTGTTCGGTCTTCCAGGATTTTCTGGTTTGAGTTGTTCGCAGACCCACCTCTGAGGAGTTATTGAGTAGCTATACTACTTTGAGGAATCTGTGGTAAGATGTTTGTTGAAGAAGTTACTTACCATTGGTTACGCTTTTTCTGGTTGAGACTGTCACCATAGATTCCTCACTGAGCCTCTGACCCTCCCGATTCTGCAATATGGGCTCTTCACCCTAACATCCTGATCAGAATCTGCATACTGGTCAAACAGTCTAACAAGGCTACGCGTTTTTGGCACAGAAATAGTTCTAGCAGAAAGTGATGTCTGTGTGCCAGGGTAGCACCTATATCGACCCCACCATGTATGTCACTTCGGAAGCGGATGTGGAGCAGATCAACGCCATCTATTGGCATGCAGAGCCTCTGCTCCAGATTTGCCAGATCCAATCTGATGTATTGGAAGTATGCGAAAGTAAGGAATCTGGTTAGGTGGCATCTGTACCAAAAAAAGCATTACCAAAGGTAAGTAACTTCTTCGTCAAAGCCAGTACACCTTACTGGTGGATTGTTATTATCTGGCCTTAAAGCCTGTAGACCTTTTGTGTTACATGGAAGCTCACAGATTACCATAGTAGGCAAGTTTCTGATGGATACATCTGCCAGTGGATTCCTCACCTTGTGAATATCCCCTGCGCCAGCAACATTCGGAAACTTTTGTAGCAGTCCACGCCGATGGGGTCGAAGATGACGTCACAGAGACACGGCTCCGCTCGCGACTCCACTGACGTCACCGGCTCCATAAGAAGACCTCCTCGGCGTGATGACGTCAGTTCCCTTTTTTCCGCGCCGACGACGCCAACGGATTTCGGGAATCGTTACTGGTAGCTTTACCTGTTACTTTGTGTTTATTCCGAAGTTTCTCTGTCTTTCTTCGAGAATGTCGGCAAGGAAGTCTGGTTTCAAGCCTTGCCATGAATGTGGCAAACACATGTCCATCACTGACCCGCATGACGACTGCGTTTGGTGTTTGTCATCGGACCACGATGTTGAAGGATGTTCGTGTTGCAGGAAGATGAGCTCGAAGGCTCTTAAGGAAAGAGAGGCAAAAGTCTTTATCGCCCGGATGAAGAGAAAGGAGAAAAGAGGTAGAAGAAGATCCAGGTCGAGGTCGAGGTCGGCTTCCAAGTCGACTTCGGGACATGCTTCAAAGAGCAAGAAGCATAAGAAGAAAAGGAGGCATTCGTCTTATCATAAGGCCTCGACGTCGAAGTCTAAATCACCTGCTCGGCGTCGAAGGGAGTCAGTGTCTCCTTCTCCTGTCCCGGCTTCACCTCTTGCTCCTTCTCCTGTGTTTTCTCCGGCTCCGGCTGATTCGCCGGTGCCGGCGTCCTCTCCGGCGCCGATGGCTTCTCCAGGTCCTGCAGGTCCTTCGGCTCCGTCTCCGACTCCGGCCCAGGATGAGGATGATCAGGCTCCGGGTGAGTCTGTGACGCCGCAAGTTCCACCGTCGGCGCCGGCAGGCCTGAGTCCGGTGTTACCTGACCAGTATCCGGCTTTCCCTAACCAGTATCCGGCTTTCCCTAATCCAGGTCAGGACCCCTCGCATTATCTCACGGGCCATGTATTCCTCTGGTGCACCTATGGGTCCGATGGGTCCGATGGCTTTTAATCTGGGAGTGCCGCAGGTTTATCCTCAAGCACCGTTTATGCCTTTCTTCCCAGCGACGCCGTCTTGGCAGATGCCGGCGCCGAAAACATCGACGCCGCTTCCCTCTTCACCGGCGCCGACTCGACCTCGTTCGACGCCGGCTGCTCCAGCTGATCCGCGTTCGACGCCTCTGCCGGCGCCGTCGGATTCGATCACGGCGCCGCCGACGCCGCAGGTGCGGATCCGTTCCAGGAGGGAGGCGCAGAGAGTGCTGGAGGAGAGGCGCTATCTTATGGATGAGGCTGAAGAGGGAGAATTGGTCGAATCCAATGAGGTGTTTGACGAGTTGAAGGAGGCAAGTGGGTTGGATTTGTCTCCGGAGTGGGAGATCACTCCTCCTTCAGATGAACCTTCTAAAGACGCGGCACCTTATCATGCTGTAATCAGAAAGGCTGCAGAGTTGTTGGACCTTCAATTGCCATCTGTTGAGTTCAAGTCCAATATCTTGACTGAGGTGTTGCACTCTCCAACTGCGGTGTCAGAGCCGCTGTTGCCTTTTAATGAAGCAATATTGGAGCCTGTGTTGGATGTGTGGCGCAAGCCTTTTTCGGCTCCTGCGGTGTCCAAGGTGGTTGCAAGGAGATATAGGGTGGCTCCGGGGGATCCTGAGTTTTTGTCATCACACCCTTCACCTGAAAGTCTGGTCGTTCAGGCTGCTTGTTCTGGACGTTCAAAAGGTGCGTTTCCTCAGGTCCCAGGGGACAGAGAGGCCAAGAAGGTAGACCAATCAGCCAAGAAAGTCTTTTCTTCAGCCAGTATGGCATTAAAGTCTTCTAATGCGACTTGTTTATTGGGGCGCTATATCCATGCGCTTATGGATTCAGCTAAAAAGTTGGCACCGAAGCTGTCGGAGGAGGATAGGGCAGGCTTCAGTGAAGTACTGTCGGATGCCCAGGCGGCTGCTCGCCAGGTTATACAGAGTGGCTTGGATACAGCAGACTCAGTTGCCAGGGTCATGGGGTCTTCAGTTGCCACCAGGAGGGGTGCATGGCTTAAGTCCTCTGAATTTTCTTCGGATGTCCAGTCGACCTTGTTGGACTTACCTTTTGATGGGTCTGGTCTGTTCGGGAAGAAGGCTGATGCTGCTCTCGAGCGCTTCAAAGAGAGTAAGGCTACGGCTAGGTCGTTGGGCCTTCAATCCCAGCCGAGAGGTACTTTCAAGAGGTACAGAGGTTTTGGAAGGGCGAGTTTTCGTTCTTATAGACCAGCCCAGCAGCAGCAGCAGCAGCAGAAAAGCTCCAAGGGATATAGAGGAAGACTTAGAGGTCGCTCACGTGGCCGTCAACTCTCCTCCTCCTCTTCCTCTTCCTCAGCCCCTCCCACCACCGCAAAACAGCCCTAGATTCGACATTCCGGATCATGTTGGTCCTGTGGGGGGCCGGCTTACCCATTTTCTGCAAGATTGGGAGTCTGTAACTACAGATCTCTGGGTTCTGGATCTTGTAGAAAATGGGTACGCCCTTCCCTTTCGGGAATTCCCTCCAATTTACCCTCCTTGCCAGGGTGCTTGCTCGGAGGACCACCGTCTTCTCCTGCAGGAAGAAGTCCTGAAGTTGTTTCAGAAAGGTGCGATAGAGGTGGTTCCGGAGCAGGAGAGGGGTCAGGGATGCTACTCCCGGTATTTTCTGATCCCGAAGAAGGACGGCAGATTGCGTCCGATACTAGACCTCAGAATCCTGAACTTTTACCTGAAACAGGAAAAGTTCAAGATGCTCACCCTTGCGCAGGTTCTTCAGGCGCTGAATCAGGAGGACTGGATGGTGTCGCTCGACTTGCAGATGCGTATTTTCACATCCCCATTCTGAAGTCGCACAGGAAGTATCTCCGTTTCACGGTAGGGTCGCAACATTATCAGTTTGCGGTCCTCCCGTTTGGTCTTACTTCGGCACCTCGAGTCTTCACAAAGGTGATGGCAGTGGTGGCAGCCCATCTCAGAAGATCGGGAATTTCGGTTTTCCCTTATTTGGACGACTGGCTGATCAAGGCGGAGTCGTCGGAGAAGGTGCTGTGTCATCTGCAGGATACAACTCGGCTGTTGTACAGATTGGGTTTTTCGATCAACGTGCCCAAATCTCACCTGGTGCCCTCTCAGCGCAACCTGTTCATAGGTGCGGTACTGGACACTACTGTGTGTCGAGCATTCCCTCCTCCTCAAAGGATTCTCGACATACAGGAAATGATTCCTTTGTTTTTCAGCGGAGCGGTTGTTCCAGTTCTGAAGGTCCTTCGCCTGCTCGGTCTGTTCGCTTCCTGCATACTGTTGGTCAACCATGCACGCTGGCACATGAGGGCGCTCCAGTGGTGCCTCCGCAAGCAGTGGTATCAGCACAAAGGGGATCTCAGGGAGTCTGTGAGGATCTCCAGAGAAGCTGCAGCGGATCTATCTTGGTGGAGCGTGGAGGGCAATCTGTCTCAAGGAAGGCCCTTTCATCTACCTCCATCGGTGACCACAGTGATAACGGATGCATCCACCTTAGGGTGGGGTGCGCATCTGGGGGATCTGGAGATCAAGGGTCTTTGGTCTCCAGAGGAAAGGTTGCTTCACATCAACCTTCTGGAGTTACGGGCGATACGCTTGGCGCTCAAGGCCTTCCTCCCTTCCCTTCGCGGTCAGTCTGTTCAGGTCCTGACGGACAACACTACCGCGATGTGGTATATAAACAAGCAGGGAGGAGTGGGGTCTCTTTGTCTATGCAGAGAGGCCCTGCGTCTTTGGTCCTGGGCTCAGGACCATCAGATTTGTCTGATGGCAAATCATCTGGCCGGGGTGCTGAACGTGCGTGCGGACAGTCTCAGTCGGCAGTTCTCCGCCGACCACGAGTGGAGGCTCCATCCGGAGGTAGTTCGTCACGTCTTTCGGACGTGGGGAACTCCTCGGGTGGATCTGTTTGCCACTTTCGAGAACGCGCACTGCCTGTCATTCTGCAGTCTCCAGTATCCGATGCAGGGGGCGTTGGGGGACGCGTTTCAGTTGAGTTGGGGCTCACGACTCCTTTACGCGTTTCCTCCCATACCCTTGATTCCTCGGGTTCTGAGGAAGATTCGCCAAGACCGGGCCCAAGTTATATTGATCGCCCCGGATTGGCCAAGAAGGGTGTGGTACACAGATCTTCTCCACCTCTCCTCGTGCCCTCCGCTCCGTCTCCCTCTGAGGGCAGACCTCCTCTCGCAGTCGGAGGGGCAGGTTCTACACCCCCACCTCCAGAGCTTACACCTTCATGCCTGGAGATTGAACGGGGCAACCTGAATTCTTTCTCTCTCCCGCCAGATGTGGTGGATGTTATTTTATCGGCCAGGCGACACTCCACCAAATCCATATACTCCTATAGGTGGTCTAAGTTCGTTCTCTGGTGTGGAGAGAGGTCGATTGATCCCTTGAAGGCTCGTTTGTCTAACATTCTGCAGTTTGCTCTTTCTCTTGCTCAGCAAGGCTTTGCTGTGGCTACTGTAAAGGGATATTTATCTGCTTTGTCGGCTTTCCTATGCCTGCCGGATCAGCCGTCCTTATTTAAATCACCTATTGTGCTTAGGTTTCTCAAGGGCCTTACGAATAAATTTCCTCCTACTCCCTTTATTGTACCTCAGTGGGACTTAAACCTTGTACTGACTTATCTTATGGGTTCTCCTTTCGAGCCCTTACATAAGTGTCCCTTGAGGCTGTTGTCTTTTAAGACGGTTTTCCTCGTTGCTATCACTTCGGCAAGGAGGGTAAGTGAGCTTCAAGCTCTTAGTTCAAAACCCCCATTCTTGACTGTGCATGCTGAACGAATGGTTCTCCGGACCAGGGCTGCGTTTTTGCCTAAGGTGGTAACTCCCTTCCATCTGGGGCAGTCCATTACCCTTCCTACCTTTTATCCTCCCCCTCACCCTTCCAAGGAGGAGGAGAGACTTCACCGCTTGGACCCTAAGAGGGCGGTGAGCTTTTACCTGGACAGGACTAAGGACTACAGGATTGATGACCAGCTCTTTGTGGGCTTTGCTGGCTGCAGAAAGGGTCGTGCGGTGCACAAGCGCACCCTTTCAAGATGGATTGTGCTATGCATCAAGATCTGCTACTCCCTAGCTGGTAAGGAGCCTCCGGAGGGTTTAAGAGCTCATTCCACTAGAGCAAAGTCTTCTACCTCTGCTTTGTCTAGGGGTGTTCCTGTGGAGGACATTTGTAGGGCGGCAACTTGGGCCTCCCTTCACACCTTTGCAAAACATTATTGTTTAGATTCTGAGGTGAGGAGGGACGGACATTTTGCCCGTTCCGTCCTTCAGGATTTTCTGGTATAGGGGGATGGACACCCTCCTCCGGGAGTGGGGACTGCTGTGGAATCTATTCACAAGGTGAGGAATCCACTGGCAGATGTATCCATCAGAAGAACAAGTTACTTACCTTCGGTAACGCTTTTTCTGGTGGATACAGTATCTGCCTGTGGATTCCTCACTGACCCACCCGCCTCCCCGTTGTCCATCCTTCTATTCCAGTGACTCTATGACGGTAATTCTATTGATGATTTCAAATGTATTTATGACTGTCAAGGACATTGGGTTATTTCTAGTGCTTTGATGTTTCTTTTCCACACTGTGTGTGTTGATATGCATATTGTGTACTGTGTATGCTGTTTATGTACATATTGCTGTCAGTCCGTCCGTGTGCCTCGAAGGCACGGAAAAAAGGGGCGGAACTGACGTCATCACGCCGAGGAGGTCTTCTTATGGAGCCGGTGACGTCAGTGGAGTCGCGAGCGGAGCCGTGTCTCTGTGACGTCATCTTCGACCCCATCGGCGTGGACTGCTACAAAAGTTTCCGAATGTTGCTGGCGCAGTGGATATTCACAAGGTGAGGAATCCACAGGCAGATACTGTATCCACCAGAAAAAGCGTTACCGAAGGTAAGTAACTTGTTCGTTTTGGTGTTGGTTGCCCCCTCCGACAAACCTTGGCCGTAGATTAGCATTGTGAGAATCCTTATTAGGCCTGCTATGTCGGGGTTCAATATTGATGTCAACTCTTATTTTGACATAATTAGAATATTGAGAGCTCCAGTGAAAACAATGGAGTAGTCTGGGTTTAAAATGTTTAGTATAAGCCTTCTGCTCAACATTCCAGTGCTTGTCTTTCTGTTTTCCTTTTTTTAGTATTTAGAACAGTCCACCCTTGGTGTGTAGAATATATTAAAAGCCTTATAACCTGTCTTTGGCTATACCAGTTGTTAAATGCCTCATTGTTGTTATAGGCTCAGGCAATAAGGCTGTATTGTAATTTTATGACTATGACTGATGGTCGACTTGTGGGCAAGCTTGTGCTCAATTCAATAGGTCTAAGTTGGTCATAGATGCAAGCCAAAGGCCTGAATTGGTTAGTTGGGAAAAATGTCAGATGTTGTAGCTCTGAGCTATGAGTTGGAATGCTACCCTGAGCGATTGCCAGTAGTTAGAGGATTTGTAAACATTCCTCCCATCAACTTTTGTATAATTATATGGAAAAGCCAATCCTTAGAACAGGGATTTATCACACTGTACATGCACACTGTACTAAATCATTGCATGAGGATTGTTCACTTCTGTGTTTTTTTGTTTTTTACTCATTTATGTATTCCAAGCTCATGCCTGCCACTTTTAGGCAACATTTTGTTAGACTCTCAATTCTTCTCATTTATTATTCATATGATTGAGTTTTAATGTATGTTTCATTGTTGATGGAAGAGTGGGTGAATGAATGAATGCATGAATGAGTCAGTGAGTGGATTAGTGAACGCATGAGTTAAAGGATGAATGTCAGAGTGCACGTGTCATGAGTGTCTAATCTCCGTAGTGACTGAAGAGGCGCTTTCAGTAAGGAGCTAGACCTTTTGACATTGGCAGTGCATTTGTTCTTGTTACTGTTTACCGTTCGTTTAGAGCTGCCTGATGCATGTTTGCTGACTGCTCAGTGTGGGAATCTCTCTAGCCTCGCACTGGTCCAAAGGCAACTTGACGATGGTATGTCTTCCTCTCCAGAGTCCTCTTACCGGACCAGGAATTAATGCGTCACACTTCTGAGGTCATGACTTGGTGTCAGGCCAGTCCATCAATGACGGAGTCACTTAAACAGAGCAAGCATTTGCAATGCATTAGGTATCGTATTTACACGCGCTTGAGCTATTGGCATTGTAAATGACAATGCCTTTCATTTATGTTTTGAAAACATAAATAAAATGCATTGTCATTTACAATGTCAATAGCTTAAACTCTTGCAAATGCTTGTTTGAAAAATGCCTCGTGTAGCACTTTTACGTCGGCCATGTAAAGAAAGATGCGGCATCATGAAAGTAAGTGTGGTATGGGACGCTTTTAAAAATAACAAGCATTTGATAAGCAGTGTAGCGTTTGCAAAAGTGCCGCGCTGTGCAGGGAGCATTTTTGAAAGATAAAGCGCAGCCTCTATGATCGGGTTCCGCGCCGTAATTGAAAGAGGGTGGGTTAGGGAGAGCCTGTCGTGTCTGCAAAGCACCCAGATTAAAGACATTAAAGAAAATAGTGCTCACAGACTATAGATAAAACAGACAGTGTAACAACACAAGTAAAAAGTCCACACATGGGAGGTTACAGATGCAGAGAAGGCATTACTACAAAGGGACTAACAAGCCTATAAACGAATCAGAAGCAATCATTTAGAAAGAATAGTAACAGGAGCCAATTGAAAAGATGGGCAGAGAGTGGGCGGAGCTTTACGTCCATACTGGAATACATCATGCCTCACAGAGTAGTGCATGCACTGCCAAGGCTCGACCTAAAAATTGAAGTTTACCCAAATCTTCCTGGGGCTGCTACTACACTGGCTGTGTAAACTGAAGAGGACAGGGAACACTGTTACACCTGCGGTTTGGAGGCATCGCCTGATAGCATTGATGTCATACTGATAACCCTTGGGGAGGATTAGCCATGCCAGTCGCATCCTCATTGTGTGTAGCATTCACAGGCAGCTTGTGCTAGCCAGTTACTCGTCGGCGGAAATGAGGGGTGAAGACAGACCTACTTTTAATAAGGACTCTATACATTTTCATTATTTGCATCTTTGTCAATGCACAAAGGTGCTCCGAGGGGCCTATACTGTACAGAACAAGTTTGCATCTTCTCTACGCCATAGTTCTTGTCAGAGATGTTGAGATGCTCCAGTTTGTGACATCCATAAAATGGTACTTTAAAACCATCACCTCCCAAGAGAGTAGTTGCCACTCCATTGATTTTTGTTTTTCTTTATGTGCATTGTACTGTTATTTTCATTTTATATACTGTTCTCTTCATTGTCTCATTCCAATTTTTATATTTTTTTACTCCCTTAATGTGCTAGTGCAAATACAGGGTAAGTTTATATTCACTTCTCAGGAATGTGTGGCTGTGTATCCAGGAGCTGTCTGGAAACAGTTCTCTTTTCTAATTGTATGCAAAGCTTCAACTAATCTTTCTGCCAATTCACTTCTGGATCCGTCTTGATACGTCTGTGTGACTCCCTTCTTGGTCTGCCTCGCTGTCTACGGAAATGAATATTCTCAAATTGCATGTCGTGGATGCCTTTGAATGGGTGGCAAGAAAACTGAATACTACTTATGTCATTTGACAGCTCTCATACTAAACTAAGTTCTACATAAAGCATCCGAGAGTTCTATTCTCTAGAATGGTTTCCTTTTCGTGCATGATGTGTTTATCTTCTAATATCTGCATTGGTTTCCGGTAATTTAACACAACTATGTGCATGAATATTTCTGAAATGTGGTTAGAGCGTGTTTTTAAATTATGCCCACGTTATTGTATTTCATTTATTTGCATTTCAATTGCATTTAAGCCGATTTTAATTGAGCAGAAAGAAACCTATTGTCACGATCGGAACCTTTTATAATTCCAGGACTTGGAGCACCCATATACAAGACACTTTCCCCAGAACTGACCTTCGGAAACCTTGTCTCAACGCATCCCAGCACATTTTTGGCACTTGGCCCTGAGTTTTGCACGTGCCTACGGGTACACTTTATTGGTGTTAAAGCTGTGATGGCCACAGTGCAAGAGTAGATCAGTCATCCTGTGTAATCTTGCTGGTTAGTCATCGAAAAATGAAAACAACAAAACAGTTGTACATCTATTTCTCCTTTAGTTTATGCAGTGTAGCAAAATACAATTTTAAAATCGTAAGCACGCTCCAGGAACCTGCCGCTGCTGTAGCGAGTATAACACCACCTTCTGCGCTGTCCACTCTTTGTATTAAAAAGATCTGAACTAAAACGGCACTCCTTATGAAACCACACTAGGTGGACACTATACCTGCTTCGAAATCCCCCGTTTCATCTCTGGTTGAATATCTACCGATTTCTGGCTCTTGCCTGTGGGGAGTGTCCCAAAACAGCGGCCCCACAGGCTTTTCTCTTGTGATGTCTCCAGCCAGATGTGTGCAGAAATTAGCTCCTTTGATAATTGTCCAGAGAAATTCTCTAAATGTACAACCGTTCCATGGAAACAGGATGGGCACCTTAAACGTGGAAAACAGCAGTTATCGAACCTCTTAAAAATAAAATACTACCCTAGACTCTCGGAGCCTAATACATTTCGACCAATATCATTATTTCCTTCTGTGTCTGTCCTGCTCGAGAAAGTAGTCTTTCAACATCTACAAAAGTCTGTGGAAAAGAATATTGGTCCTTTGCTAGGAGGTCGGGTTTCACCCAAGGAGAAACATGGAACTTGCAGTGGTTCCAGTCTTGGATGGTTCATAAAAATGAAGCATGCCACCTGTCTAGCAGCCTTTGACACCCTAGATCACGATATTTCAATGACCAGACGATCAGAAATCTGGATCACTGCCTTATACTTGCTAAAATACTTCCTTCCAGACCTCAGCAAAAGATCCGTCCTCCGCCTTATTATCACTCTGGAACAATGAACTACAGGGTCTCACACAGTTCACTTTTTTTCCTACTGATTTTCAGCATTTATTTGCGGCCTCTTGCAAAAATGTTTAGAAAAAGGGGACCATTTTTTCTGTTTCCTAACGATACACACTTCATTGTAGTCCCTTCATTTCATTTAAGAGCAAACAGCAGTCCCGAATCAATTTTATCTTAGTCTGTCACTAGCTGTTGTATGTCAACAGACTCTGTAAAATGAAATCCCACCAGGGCGAAAGTGTTCTTGACAACATCAAAAATAACTGTAAATGAGTGGTGATGGTCTTCCATTAAGGGCCTCTACCATCCACATCTGAGCTGAAACTCGATTAAGAAACATATATCAACTCTGATTTAGGGCTTGAGACTTCTGTGTCTATGGCCACTAAAAGCTGCTTCTAGCAACTGAAAACCTTGCATGCTGTAATGACATTTCCTGATAAAGAGCAAAAGGCCAGAAGTATATATTTCCATTAAAAAAAAAAAGAAAGTGGTTGCACAGAGCGCATCAACATTTTCCAAATGAAAAAGAATTGTACGGACTGACCCATGTCTGCTCACAAAATCGCGAATTGCGGTGGCACAATCTAACCTACGAGTTCTCTTGCATATTGCAACTTACTGCCATTGGATGGGTCAGCAAACCACCATGTCTGTGATCGCATTAAACTTTTTTTAATATGCAGCTCGTTTTCCTTTAAGGAAAAAGAAAACTGGGCTGCATTCCTTTTCTAAATTTACCTAAAGTTTGTACTTCTATGTTTGGAGGCAGAGCCTTCTCGGTCATCGAAGCCAAAACATGGAGTACCCTTACTTCTAATCTCCGTAGCCAACCTTCCATAATCCAGTTCAGAAAATTCCTTCAATGTTTCAGTTTATAGTCTTTTACCACCAAAAAACCTCTGGTGTTCCATACATACCCTAACCATAACCATGTTAGTTAGGACTGTTTAATTTTAATAATTGAAGACTACTTGTTAATGCAACCGTATGAAAGTGGTGCACAGGGCAACAAGATAATGTTGTAAATTCACGTTTTTTTAATCTTATTATAAATTCCGATATGTAGGTGGGATAGGCCGCTAAAGAGAGGTGGCGGTCTGGCACTAATAAATCGCAGAGAATTAACAGCTACCTGCAATGTCGTCCCTACCAACTACTGCAAGGCATTTTTAGTTAATATAAGCAGGCTAAATCAGAAATTGTTTAATGGAATAATCCTATCCCGACCACCTGGGGCAAATAAAAATAAATTCCTACAAACCTTCCAAGTATTATCTGAACATAGCTTGCTATCTATTAATTTCTCTATTCTGTGAGATTTTAATTTTCACCAGCAAGCAACCGAGGTTAAAGATACTGCCTCTCTGTTGGCTATCTCGAAGTCCTAGGACTAAATCAGCTTATAACCGAGACAACACACTCAGCAGGCCATATTTTGGATGGTCTTTTTACCAATAATCCTTCCCTAAACGTTTTATAAAGTCTCTCCACAGGTATGGTTAGATTATTATGTAATTATTTTTGAAAGCCCAAGTAGACCGTACCAACTACATAAAACTGCTGAACCCATTCTAAGCAGGGCCTTGAACAAACTTAATACTGAGACACAATCTCACACATTGGGTCATAATCAACCCATACTCCCCTCTGATGCAGAATTAGCATCCAACTACTATTCGGATTGGCTGTCTGGCACTTTTCATGACCTTGTTCCCTCTAAATCCACATATTCTAATAGAAAGGAACCATCAGCCCCTTGCTTTACGGAAGCCCTGTGGCTACAAAAGCAATCCTGTAGAAGAATAGAAAGGAGTTGGGGGAATCAATATAACATGCAAGAACAAAATCTCCTACAAACGGGCACTAACTAGGTATAAAAACCTCATCAAGCAGAAAAGTAATTATTATACTTCACTGATTGAGAAGGCATCCAGTTCGACCAAGGAACTTTACCAGGTGTTCACTAAACTCACATCGACTCCCAAGAGCAATGACACCAATTATTGTCAACAGTTCTGCGACACCCTAGCGTGCATCTTCCACAAGAAGGTTAATGAGATCTTTAATAGATTTGAGAAGTCTAACAACCTACCTAACAGGGAGGAGACAACTCATTCAACACAAGACTATCCTCCTTTATCGGAATTTACGCCCACCACTCTAGGTCAAGTGGCAACTGTCTTTATGAAAGCCAAATCAGGGTCCCCCTCTACCCCTGCCTTCCCAAGATACTTAAATTAACACCAGACATAATCTCTACGAATTTGTCTGATATCTTCAATACAATGTTTTCAACAGTTGTTTCCTTCGGCTTGGAAACAAGCCTCCATCCATCCTCTTATTAAAAAAACAAAAAAACAAATCTTGGCTGCATCAACCTCAGCAACTATCGTCCAATATCACGTCTTCGGCTCCCTTCTAAAATAGTTGAAAAAATTATAAATATTGAAGTATCCAAATTCTCTCAGGATAATCAAATCCTGGTTCCAACACAGTTCGGGTTTAGACCAGGACACAGTACTGAAACCACCCTGGTCAAAGCAACGGAAGAGGTACAGATTGCATTCGACATAGGGGGATCTACAACCCTTATTCTTCTTGACCTATCGGCTGCGTTCGATACGGTGGACCATAAAACATTTCACTGTTTAGCAGAAATAGGGTTCAAGGACAAGGCCCTTACCTTGCTCGCCTCCTTTCTCTTAGATAGGAGACCAACCTTAGCACTAGGTAAATTTGAGTCAACACCCTATTCTTTACCTCACTCTTAACATTTATGTATCCAAGCTGGCTCCACATATCAAAAGTTTTAATCTGGATCTTACCTCTTACGCTGTTGACACCCAATTGGGAGTCACAGCTTTTAACAATGATGTGTCTGGACCCCAAAGTTGTCTAGACTGTATCAAAGCAGTCATCTGTTGGATGAGCAGGCACTCTTTGAAACTTAACTTGGGAAAACAGAGGTCATTGTATTTGGGAATCATTCTCCCTCCTAGTCCCTAAGCTGGTGGCCAGGTCTTCTGGGTCAACCCCCAATTCCTATTCCCAAAGCCAAAAACTTAGGAGTCATCATCGACGACAAACTCAATATCAGAATCCAAGTTTAATCTTTGGTATCATCATCCTATTAAATCCTCAGAATGATCAGAAAAATCTTGCTCTACATCCCCAATAATTACAGGGAAAATGTGATCACTACATTAGTCCTCTCAAAATTGGACTATTGCAACAGTCTTTATTTCAATTTGCAAGGAAAGCATGCAAGTAAGCTGCAATTAGTGAAGAATACTGCAGCCAGATTGATCTTGAATCTGACTAAATTTCATCCCATCTCCCACTGTCTTCAAAAGCTCAGATTCACAGCCGGGTAAAATGTAAAACCCTTTGCTTTGCGCATATAGGACTCTACAATACAGGTCCAGAATTTCTAAGGAACGCCTTCCGATGGTACATCCCTAATTAGACCTTTATGTTCTGCAAAGTTCAAAACTCTAGTGATCCCTAGAATAAGGAAGGCTCACTGGAGAGGTAGGAGCATCATATTCTGAACAACAAAGCTATGGAATAGTCTTCCGGCCTAAATAAGCTATTCCGTCATTGTTCGTTTTTAGGAAAGAGATCAAGACTTGGCTTTTTAACAATTAAGTGCGCCATCTTAGCATGCTTAGATTTCAGTAGCACCAAGACACTCGGGTAATTGCGCGCTTGACAAATTCCTTTAACATAACATAAATAAGCTTTGCTGAATTTGCTTTATTGGTCTACCTTTAGGTAACTATGTAGAAATGAACGTATTTTATGGAGGCAATTTCTTTTGTCTTTACTAAACGGATACACCCTCAGTATGTTCACAGTTTCAAAAACAAGTATGTAGTGGGTCAATCCTACAACATCCAGGTCATCCCACTTGACACAGGCCTTTTAAAGGGTCTCTATAAGGAGCGCAACCAACTGTGGCTCCAACGTCCTGTTTTCCCAAAGAGGTCTACTGAGGTTTGCTTTTAGTAATCGGCTTAGTGGCAAATGCCTGTGAGCATTCGAGCACTCCATAAATCACCAAAGAAAGTAGATTTGATTCTTCCACGAACAATGTTTTAAAAACTCCTATCCAAAAACAAAAGTCCCTTTCCACGAATGAGATTCAGTATAGCGAGTGTCCAATTAGTAAGGAGTGTACATTTGGGTAGGATGAACGAAAGACATTAATGGAGCTCACAGTCTGATAAAGTGATGTAGCTGGTGCATTTCGGGCATTTCCTCTTGGATTACGGCAAGATTTTTGGAGGTGTATTACATCTGGGGACTAGACTAGAACGTGAGGAGCAGGAGGTTGATGCTCGTCATTTTCTTGTCACAAATCTGATTTTTGCCTCCTAGGTAGCCATCGGTTTAGTGTTTTTATTTCAAACGTTAAATGGAATCTAGTTATCATTTCAAAGTTATAATCTGAAATAACAAATCTAGCAAGAATTTTAATGTTGGGGTAGTCCAAAAGGTGCTTTGTCGGAATGTAACCTTTACTTCGTATGACACTTACTCTTCAGTCTTTCCAGCGCAGGTAAATGCCATGCAGGTTAGTGATTCCTTGTGTTTTTTTTACCTTTACCACGTATCCCTTTACCTCAGGGGACATTCTTCCGCAGGTAAATGTGTGTGTAAAGGTAAAGGGAGCTGGTGGGAGGGGGGCTGGAGTGATTTAAGGGTGAGTAGTGGAAAAGGGGGGAAGGGACGGTTTTAGACTGAAGGATGAGTAGTCGGAAGGTGGCGTAAGGGTAATTTTAGGGGTGGGTAGTACTAAAGGGATTATAGGTAAATTTAGCCCTAACAGTGAATATTGGTAAAAGGGGAAATGGTTGAGTTTTAGGTAGTTTAAAAAAGGGATTTTGGCAAATAGCCCGCAAAACAAATTCCACAAAAAAGGGTGGTTTGGGTAGTCACCCCACTGAACAGCCCACAGGGTAAAGGCATGAGTTGTAAAGTTCTGTGGGGTATTTCAATGCTTTGTAAAGGTCAACCTATTGTAATGTCACTGAAGTAAAGGTATGCAGGGTAAAGACTCGCGTTGTTACATTTGACGTCTGATGTTCCCTTTCTCAGCTTCAGAATGTAAAATCCCACAGCCCCAGGAAGCCACAGAGCTTTTTCTAGTTTTAATAAAAGCAGCATAGGTCCTATCATGTACAACAAATTGGGATCACCCATTGTACTAGCAGGCTTCATATTGGGATTTATGGTGTAAACTGTAAAAGTGTTCATATATAATCAATTTGGAAGGTTTCAAATTTAAAGATTGTGTCAAGATAATAAGCTATAAAAAAGTTGGATGCGCTTCTGTTGGTATCCAAGTAGATACCCTCTCATTCCACTCACTAGTTAAGTCTGGACAGAGTTAGAGTGGGTACGCTGCAGTGCAGCCCCTAGTAAAGCTTTGTCATTACTGTGATGTGCTGCCAGAAAATCTTTCCCAAGCAGCCTCTTTTTCAAAACGTGTGGAAAAACTCTGGCAGAGCTAGAGCAGGCACACATTGATGACTCTTATTTACGTTTTTTTCACTTGGTTATTGAGGTCATAAACTTCAGGATAACTCCATCACTGAGGGTCAAAATCACTTCCTGGAAAATATTTCCTTTGTTTATCTTCCATTGGATGTATTAAAACAAGCGTCTGCATCATAGCCTTTCTGGCAGGTCTAGCTTCTCCCTAAAATGCGCCTCCTTCAGAGGCTGGTGTAGAAATACTGTTACTTCTCCAGTACTTTGGTAGCCTTTTCACTGTCAAACCAAACGTGTGCATTGGTAGAAAGTACCTGATTTGTAGCTCAACAGGTGGCGGTTTGGTCTTTTTCTCCATTGTTCTTTTTGTCCTGCCCTCCCTTGCCTCAAGAGGAACCAATGTGAGCAGTGACGTTCTTGAGTCAGAGCTAGCTCCAGGTAAGACCATCTCTGGCAACTCTACAGGCTGGCTCTGTATCATGGAAACAATGCAGCGAGGTCCTAATGTGAATATTGAGCCAGATCTAATTTGATCATGATTTAAATAGCATCTGATGTTGCAGAGATGTAAAACATTGCTCTTTGGACAATCATTCGATCGTCTGCAAGCGTGAAACTTCCTTTCTCTGTTTCCTACCTTTCTTGTAAGCCCACATTCAACTAACCCTGTCGTGTCCATACAACTTGCAATTCATAAAAATTTAGCAGGTTTGAAGTGGAAACATAGATTACCGTTTCCTCGAATTGATAGAACTATTGATGCAGTGTTCCACCTTCAGCCTTGGCGCGCTGGCTTTGAAGTAGCCCCAAGCGGAGTGAAGTCATGAAGTAGGACAGACCGGAGAGGAGTTGGCCTAACGGCTAGGGCGGTCGACCTCGAATCTGGGGAACTGGGTTTGAGTCTCGGCAATGACACTGCACATCCTGTGATTTTGGGCAAATTCCTTAATCTCCAGGTGCCTAACAAAAATTAATGTGTCCTAATGTAACGCAACTGGTGCTATGTAAAGAGCTCGGATACCCAATTTGGGTCAAGTTCACGCTATATAAAACTCTATATAAAAAAAATATATATATGTGGGAATATCCTGTTACACATGCCTCTGAAAGTGCCTTTTTTCTTATCTAGGTCAGCCATTTTGATCAATCCCTCTTTGCAACCTGTGAAGTGCTTTGAAAGTCCATTATAGCCTGGACAATTGCTAAATGCGGGAAAATGTTGAATTTTTCCGGCTGTTTATAATTGTCACATTAAATAAATAAGTTGGTATTGTGAAGTGCACTAGGTACAAGATAATTTACACCAGATTACCAGTTATAATAGTGTAAATGAGTGATACTAAATGAAAAACCAGTTTTGACTGTTTCATGAGTGCCCATGTCTCAGTAGATCTCAGGGCTCTGTCTTTTAGACCAAGAAGTAACTTCTCCAAGTTAAGAGGTCTCAGTCATAAACATACATGTGTAAAAGGCGTCAAAGACACTTCTCTTAGACACTTATCTAGTCTGACTCCTTTCTATAAAAGTCATACAAGTATCTAGTGTCGTCATTGGTATATTTTTGTGGCTTTCTGGAGAGAGTACCTGAGAAAAGTACATTGAAAGTAAGTAAGCTGAAATATGAAATGTACAGCTTATATTTTACCCAGACAGCCAACATGAACACTACCTCTTCTCATTGTAGGCATGAACTGCTCGAAGAAGCCCGAAGGCAAGGTCTACCGTTCGCACATTGGGATGGCCCTACTGTGGTGGTATGGTTAGAGGCAAGTGATTGTTTAAATATTTCATCATATTTTTTGCTCTAATATAACTGCTGTTACCATTTTCCTAGTAGGTTATCACACTTATATTTGAAGTGTACAAGGACACGTTCTTTTCAGCATCTATAAATAAACCAACCTATGCCAACACATGTGTTTTGAGACTGTTTTGCTCTAAACAGTTTTTTATAGCAAACCTAAAATCTTGTGTTCATCTCTTACAAAAATATTCTGTACCCATCAGTGTATGGTCACATGATTTCTCCATCCGAGCTGTGGGACAGGTATAGTTTTAAGAAATAGTCTGTGCAAGTTTAGTCACACTTTAGTGTCTTGCAAATCTTTTTTT
Source organism: Triturus cristatus (assembly GCF_964204655.1). Taxonomy (NCBI): domain Eukaryota; kingdom Metazoa; phylum Chordata; class Amphibia; order Caudata; family Salamandridae; genus Triturus; species Triturus cristatus. The sequence goes on from NC_140583.1 coordinate 123,863,895, forward strand.
TCTTTCTGCATTCCATGTCCGAAAGGTTTTATTTAACATCTTGACTGATGACATCCAGGGTCATTTTAACTTTTCCTGCTTATAAATGTATATGAGAAACATGATGTAGAAGCTTGACTCTTTTCTGTTCTTGAATCATTGGTAACATAGTAGGTGAAGAAATTCTGTGTTCTAGCACTCGATTCATTTGTGTAAGTAACTAATATATTGTCAGACAAATCTGTAAAGTCATCAGCTTTGCAGGGTATGTGCTTATTCACCTTTGGTGATATGAGCCGTTTTGTTAAATTATTTGTCAGATTTCAGATATTTGAAGATGGCACATTGGGAAGGCACAAAATATTTTTCATTAGTCTAGCGTTCTATTTTGAGATCCCTATATTCCTCTTAAGGAATTAATGTTGGTCTTCATGTAATTTTGTGGTTGTTTGAACACTTCTCTGTTAGGCTGGGATTTTGAGTGCGAAAGATACTTTCATCTGTTTTGGTTATTCCTGAAGGGAATCCCTTGAGGCAAGTGAGTTAAACCATGGTGGCTCTTGTGTACAGATTCAAAACCCATCGCCCACCAAGCTACCGGTTTCTGACTGTTTGGTGCACCACGCTAGGTGGACTACGGATGGCTATGGCTTTGCTACCCATAGCATGATAAATGTTATGGGTAGCAAAAAGTGATGGTGTATTGTCACTTCAGTCATTTATGTAAAATGTAAGGCCGTTGTGTATCCGGAACATCTGCATTCTCAGATCGTGTATGTCCTTCTGTTATATATACACTTCCCTATGCCATTTGGTGAAGTTTTAGATCCCTTGTAATGTTCTTCAAACTATCAGTAGTTAAATCACTCCGGTATTCTTCAGAAGGATATAGTTTCTTCAAATTTTCATTTTGTTTCGGAATGTGTGTGCAAGCTTTGCAGTTTTTCAAGCATGCAGCCTTGTAGTTTTTCATATTGATGTATCAGTCTTGATTTTTAGAGTAATACTTCTATCGGTAATTCATGATCCGGCATCCGCTGATGTTATAATCTTTTCACCCTGCGACATGTTTCATTAAGTAGAAATTGGGTTGTTGGTTGACTGGGTTGTGAGCCCTGCTCGAGCAGCTACCACAATCTTTGTCAGGATGAGGCACAAGCCAACCCTAAATTAACCTACGCTCAACCCTCTGGTAGCTTAGCACAAAGCAATCAGGCTTAACTTATAGGCAATGTGTAAATTATTTGTGCAACACTTGAAACTGTAATAAAGTGAAAACACCACATAAAAAGCATCCCACTCCATCTTAAGAAAATAGAACTTTTTTTATGAAATAAAACAAGACCAAAACAACATCGATCCAACCAGTAGAGCTGGAGATCAGCAGTTTCAAAATTTTTAGGAAACGTAACACCAAAAAGTACAAAGTGACAACTCTGGAGTTCTAGTTGCACCAGAACTGAACAAAGTCACAAGTTCAGGCCGACCGAGATAGAGTACGGGCCAGCTACAGGGTCCCAGTTAGGCCTGCTGAACAGAGTACATTATCCTGGTTTGCAGAGCATTGCGAGGATCCGCATTGAAGATGTCTCACACAGCCCGAAGCGATGCGTCTGTTCTGAGATGCGGTGAGGCTGCGATGTGAGGGTCTGCGTCAAGGATCCTGTCAACGGGGTTTGCGATGAGAAGTCTGGCTTCTAGGTTGCAGCTTGTAGTCTGGGCGATGCATTGGGACCGAAGAGCTGCGAGACTGCTATGCAGAGATGCGAGGTACTGCGCCAAAGATTCATTTCACAGTGGCAGCTCTGACGGGATGCAATGTGCGTCTTTGAGGCAGCTCCAGTCCATGCAGCAATGGCGATGCGTTGGTTCTGCTCAGGTTTGCGCCACGCAACAGAGGAGATGCATCTGTTCCGTTGGATCCACGGTGGCTGGCAGAGCACCTTATGCCCACTCCCAAGAGTCCAGGACTGGGGTGGCACCACTTAGCAGGGTAGACTCACAGATGGCAGAGACCATGTGCAGGTGAAAGGTTGTTGGAAGCTGTTGTGCCCTACATTTTCTGACACAACATCAGACTCCAATAGTGATCACTCCAGTCACGACCATACCGGTTTGGGCTTTAGTGCACAACCGTCTACCTCAATCCAATCTTTTCTCAGGACGAGGCCCCAAGCCATAGAGAGGACCAGGGAGGAACATGAGGAAAGGATGGCACAGGAACCGCTATACACGAGGATACAGACAGACATGGAACCAATATTACGAATGGTAGATTCTTCTCCTAGTAACTCAGAAATTATTATTATTATTATTATTAGAGTTTATATAGCGCCTGAATCACCCCCGAAGGGGTATCTCTGCCCCCGTGAACAGACGTGAAAGTACTGGCACTATGAGAAGCGTCTAGAACAGAAAGGTTTTCACTGACTTTCTAAACTGAAGATGGTCCGGACGCTGCCTCAGTGTAATAGGGATCAAATTCCAGTGCCGGGGAGAGAGATACGAGAAAGCTTTCCCCCCCCCTGTCCTAGACTTGTTAATCCGGGGAATTTTGACAAGGAATTTGGAGCTAGATCAAAGGTCTCTTAGGGGAGTATATTGGTAAAGTTTCTCCGCAAGGTATGCTGGACCATTGCCAAACACCGCCTTATGAACGATGCAGCAAACCTTGAATTTTATTCCAATCTTTAATTTATCATCACATGCAAAATCAAACTGAATTGAAGGTTCTTAGTTCTGGCTTGTTTTTTTTGTACCTTCACATAAAAATTATGCTTTTACTACTATGATGGAGTTATTCCATTTCTTTAGGTCTATTAGACTAAAGTACTATTTTTCTGACGACCCCTAATTTATCTGTGCCAGATGCCACTGGACTTCACTCTCCCTCTACATTGGATCCTGCTTCCAATATGTTTTAAGAGATTGTAAGCTTTGAAAATGTAATATTAATAGAATATGATTTGCTATTGAAAGAACAAAAATATGGAAATACAATCTGACCAAATCTCAAAACATTGCATTTAAAATGTATCAACTCACAGAGAGATTGTAATATCTGTCGTCAAGGTGGAGGCATAGTGCTGCAGAATAAATTTGTCTATTTCAATAAAGCTCTACGACAACTTAACAATCCTTTGCATTATAAGAAGCTCAACAGCCAACATAAAAAATGACATCCTTCAACTAACCACTAATGAGATGTGGTTGAGACAAAAAGAATTTGGAGTGTTTAAAGAAAAAAGATTATGTGATACCAGCCTTTTACACTTTACCCAAATTCATAAGGATGACAGGAAACCACTGGGACCCCCTGTTGTTGCAGGGTGTTAATCTGTTCTCCAACCTTTTGCACAATCTCGACTTTATTAAACCCTTTGTTTCCCTTCCCAAATCCTATACTAGGGACAGTCTTGCTGTGATTACACAGATGGAAGGAGAAGTCTTCGAGGAAAATCATGATTTCCTAGTTACTATGGACATAGAAAACCTATTTACGAACATTCCACAATGTGAAGCCTTAAAGACTAGATTGTATTCTTGAAACCGTCCAAGACCTCATCAAATACCCACAAGTTTCATCATCAAATATGCCAAAATAGCACTAAAGTGGCACTACTTCACTTTCAATGGGGAGTTCTATGCGCAACTAAAAGGTGTGGCAATGGAAGCAATTCTTAGATATAGCCAACCTCTGTGTGGCAGCATTTGAAGAAAGAACCATCTATAATTACAACAACCCTTTCAAAGATAACATTGGAAAATAGTTACACTGCATTTATGATCTGGAGGGGATCCTTTGCTTAATTATTGAAGTTTCATCAATAGTTGAATAATCAGAATCTACAGTTTTCTCTAGAACACAAGTAATTCATTAATTCTGTAGATATAATGATCACAAATGGTTCAGGCACCTTATGCACATGCCTATATACCAAACACTCTGCAAAAAATACCCTGTTGAATTACAATAGTCATCACCCACTGAATCTTAAAGACAGTCTTCTGTTTGGGCAATTTTTACGATTCAACGTATTTGCACCCATATGGATGACTATTGTAAAGAAGCCAAAGCTACTATCTAAATTGGTTTCCTGGGGGTATCTTTACCGTTTTGCTTAATGTTTCCGTATTCAAATGTTACAAGATAATAATTTCTGTTTCTGTTTTTCTTAGTTAGACCTTTGTGTAGCCTTGACTTTTTGTTATTGAAATTGTTAGCGTTCTATTATTTAGGGATGGTGTGGTATTTGCTTTGCATCTGTCTACAGTGCGCACTCCGGGAGACGGGCCTCTAATGAATACACGTTGTTGAACGTCCCCTTTTTGGCTTGTCTGTCTTCACTTTGGAGGACGGCTCTGTCGGTTCAGTTATTTGTTGCTTTCTACAATTAATGGTTTGTTCCCTTTTGTGACCTCTTGGTTCAGTATTTGTGAGCTTTTTAGCAATGTTTAACTTTACCTGCCCATTTCAAGATGTTGTGATTATGTGGCGCACAGGGGGCAGAGACTCCCATGAGCATGCAATTTTTAGCGTCCTTGCTCTGACTCGTTCACCAAGTTCGACTCCGGGAGGTCGAGACAGACTGATTGATTTGTTTTACTGCTGTCACTGCTTGTAAGTTTTTATTTTCTTGGAATGTGCATCTGCCCCATAGAGTTGCATGGAAGGACCAGACAAGCTCGGATATATTTTGACCTCTGTTAATGTTGGTAAGCTTCTGATTTGGTATTGGTGTTGGTTACACACATGGACCACTTTCTACTTTTTCTAATTAGGTGTTTCCTTTGTTTTCATCAGATGTGAGTTTTTACCGCCTGATGAGAATTATACTTGTTTTAAATGGCACTAGTGAATACACTTTTATTTGTGTTTTCACTTATTTAGAAGGTTTGAAGGCACCTTGATGTTCTAGTTTATTGCTTGTTTAATTTGGCTGGAAACAGCCGGACTTGTGATATTATGGCACATCGTGCGTGAGGGTCCACATTTTTGTCTTTCTCTGGTGTACCAATTTTTTGGGATGTTTTCTTTCTTTTTAGTTATCTTGGGGTTTAGTTCCACTGGGCCATTATATCATCTTTTGTGTCCTGATAATGGTCTCCTGGATAGTTTTGCCTATAGAGACCGAAACGCCGACAGATCATCAACTCTAACATGCACAAACGACTACACGTGCATGTGTATCTTTTGGTGAATGAAAATGGACTACTTGTTACTTAAGCATATTTTGTTAGATTGATGTATTGTTCCACATTGATTACTCTGTACAAACAAATCCTTCAGTTAGGTTAGTGTGCTTGATGACTTTTTATAGTATTAAAAAGGAACCTTTTTGGAATTTGTGATAGGACATATGCATTTTCCTATTCTTTAATCTCTAGTAAATATTTCGAATTACAAAAATGACATGTTGGTATGCCTAATTAGAATTTGTATTTTTATTAATTTGAGAAGAGTTGGATGAATAGACTAACCTAGTAAGCAATCAAATAAGTACATAAGTGACTCCTTCAAGAATCTTGTGTTTTGTTAAATTCCTAAAAGTGACATTTTCAAAATTGTAATTGAACATCCACTTCACTAAAAGTTAGGACTTTTCATTACAATTCCAGAGACACTAAACCGGAACTAGTCATCTGTTCCCATTTGGAAATTACACTAATGCAATGTAATAAGATATGTTATCCTATAGGAGAGGTAGGCCTTGCAGTAGTAGAAAACGAATTTGAGTATTTTTCACTACTAGGACATGTAAAACTTAAAAACATATGTCCTACTTTGTTAGTACATTGCACCCTGCTCTCTGGGCTGTCCAGGACCTACCCTAGGGGGGAAAGGAAGGTTTGAGTCTGGTAAAAGATTTGCTTTGCCAAGTCGAAATGGCAGTTTAAAACGGCACACACTCAGTCTACAATGGCAGACCTGAGACATGTTTAAAGTGCTACTTAAGTGAGTGGCACAATCAGTGCTGCAGACCAACTATTAACATAGGCAGGGACACTTTATTAGGGATTTCAAGTAAATTAAATCTGCCTATTGGATATAAGACAATCTAACAGGTTTTAGATAGAGACCACAAGCACTGTTTAGCAATGGTAAAGTGAGCAGAGTCCTAAAAGCCAACCAAAACAAATTTAGCAAAAATAGGAGGAGTGAAGGAAAAAGGTTTGGGGATGACCCTGCAGAAAAGGCCACTCTGCGGGTGGGAGATGTAGATGTTAGCAGTAATTGTTGCTCATGAGCTAGTGCAATTGCATGAGAAAGCAAACGTTGCGGAACATTTTCCAGGTGCTTATGCCAAATCTTCCCATTCAGCACAAGACAATTCTTTCCAGGTGTGTGTGTATGTAGTTTCTTAATCCTGTAAGAAGTGTGGCTTCTAACATAGATACTCGATTTTATCTGCATGCCAGTCTCTGACCTTGGCAAGGAGAGTGGAGGAAACAGTTGGAATCCCAAGAGAAGCTGCACGAAGAAATGTTGAAGGTTACTTTGAAGAGTATACCACTTATGACAGCTAGGTGTACATAAAGTTAATAAGAACTCCTGAGACCACTGACAAGACCTGCATCCCTGTGCATCTTCTAGGGACATGCCACCTCTAGGTGGCTGGGTCTTCTGATCCTTGGGTAATTCCAGCATCCTGTCCATCAGTTTATACGTGTTTCTGTCAATAATCCAACTCTATTAAAGTAGGAGCTATAGGTACCTTCTTATATATAATACTAATGATCAGGCCCAGCTTCTAACTTCTTACTGATACTACTTACAAATTCCTTGAATTTTACAATAGTCTTATGTGTTAGCAAAAAATGAAAAAAACGAATTTACAGATTGGGATTCAACGCTGCATCAGAGCGAGATAGAAGTCCCTTCAAGTGCTGTTACATTTGGTTCATACAGTCATTGCTGTAACTCTTCAAGGGCCTCTTTTCTGACATTTTCCTGTTGTCCATAGTATTATTCTTGCCCACCAGATGCTCGGTATCAATTTGTCCTCCTAACGATTAGTTTTTAGGCAACTAATCTGCTCCTCCCAAAATGTGTTTTCAGGGTTTTACCAGATGGTAGCAAGCAGAAGTGCTGATTAGAAAGTTTGAGTGATAAGCTACGCCTGTCCTCAAAGTGCTCTGCAATCACCTTTATAATGATTCAAGTAAATAAATCCAGTTTTACATATGGGTGTTAAGTCAGGGAATAGTTGATTGCTGCGCTCTATATTGAGGGTCTTATATGTTTGAATTGTCAACAGAATTGTATTTGTTTAGCATGTTTTTATGCGATTCATATATTAAATGTCTTCACGTTGTAAGCTCGCTCATCTGCAACTCGTGGCAAACTGCTATCATATGAATTATCTGTCTTCCCATCTTTCTTATTTCCTCAGTGAAGTCTGTTTATCCGGACTTAAATAGTGTATAGTAAGAACTTGACAGCCTAGTGTCTCAAATCTATTTTCTTGCCTCGTTTGACAGCTTTGGGTTGGAATGCCTGCCTGGTATGTGGCAGCCTGTCGAGCAAACGTTAAAAGTGGAGCTATTATGTCTGCATTGTCGGATACTGAAATACAACGAGAAATTGGAATTAGTAACCCATTGCATAGGCTAAAGCTGAGACTTGCCATTCAGGAGATCATGTCCTTGACCAGTCCTTCGGCGCCACCCACATCGAGAACGGTAAGAGTAATTAAGGAAGCGTTGAATTCCAGAACTATTATTTTGTATGTATAGTTTCAGGTTTTAGAAGTCCATTTGCTTAGGGTTTTTGACTTTATAATTGAAACAATCATTACTTTGATAATGCTTGTAATATTCAAGAGATGAAAAAATATGTGGCAATTTGTATTGTATTTAAATGGAAGTTGCCAGTAGACATTTTCTTAATTGAAATGATTATTGTAGTGGCAATTTCAAATCGCCAGTTTTGTGACTATAGTACCAATTTTAAATTTCAATATTAAAAATTGGTCTGAAAAAAATGTTGTAGACAATTTTAAAGTATTAACTTCTTAAGACATAGGCAGAACGCTGGTTAAGTCTCCGTATTCCGGCATAAATTTAAACCAGAAACCCGTTTCTCAAAAGTTTTTTTTAATCTGAAATATGCATTTTGTTCTAATGCTCATTTGGTCTATAACTCACTTTCTGATAAATGACGAGCATCATTGGCACTTGTCTTTGATGCACCCAATATGACAGCCTGCTGCTTAGATTTACTCTGCCATGGTATCTTCTAATAGCCGCTCAATTGTTAGCAGATTACATACATTTTTAGTAGCATGCTTCAATCGATGCAGTAGGGGGGACAAAAGGCTCAATGTGCATTTGATGCTAGGAAGGCTAGGATAGGCCTAGTCTGCACTGCCTTTTTAGTTTTCATTTTTCCCGTGATCGTACAAGGCTCACTGGTTGTTTGGCTTCTGTTTCAGCCTTACACAAATATTTTATGGTGTTTCTCACTCTGGTTTGTAGATGCCTCGTTTTTTTAGTTCTATATTATTTGTCCTTGAATACATTATCAATGGGAAGGTTTGTAGCTGGTTGTAAAACATTTAGGGATTCCTTAGCTTATAATTCATGTGTGTACCTGCTGCTTTCCTTGTGTTATTGACATAATTCATTATTTTTCCATTTGTGATATTGACTACACTCTTATCAAGTTAAGTAGTTCTTCCAGGAAGATATTATCCAATTACATATGTAAGGATGTGTATTATTTGCCACCTGCTACAGAAACAAAGAACTAATTTCACAGGAGATTAGGGTATTGCTTCATGGTGCATAGAAGGCAAGTGGTACTAACCTCCTTATGAATTAGAAGTCAACAAGAATACTCAGTCTTACTTTCTTTTAGGTGTGCATGCTCTATTCTGACTTTAGTCTGTCATGTCTAAATGACCCTCAGATTCCAAAAAACTCCTTAGCCGTCCTTCTTAGTGACTACTTCCTAAGGGGAAAATAGTGTTATTTAAGAGCTTAAATAGAGCGCACTACTAATTTATGCACACCCAGGAGCCTTTGGCGCTATGCTAGTTTTGAAGGTGGTTTATAACTGCTTTACGAGACTAAAGGTAGTTGGTTTTCATGTGCATATAGTATCCGTGTATTCCACAGCTACCAGTTAAAATTAATTGCCTCCTTGCAGAAGTGATGTCTGAGTTTCAAATAATTGTGAGCACATGGGCACCTAAAATGAAGGGCGTAGGTCGGGAGAGTAGGGTGTAGGTTGGGAGAGATGGGTGTAATTTTAGCATTCGAAATTTCCAGAGCTGGATCTAAACCATATTTGTTTGATACATAAACTGTTCAAGCAGTTGTGCTCCAATGGCCGGACAGTAGAAAAAGTAAGGATTTCAGTTAGGCCTGGGCGGTAAATTCCGCTCCGCTCGTGGAATTTGCGGAATTTGGGCAATTCCGTGGAGAATGCATAATTGCAGAAAATTCCGCGATCCGTGGCATTGTTGTATTTTTTCCTTGTTCATGCTTTCAAAATGCATGTTCGCGGGAACGACGTACTGGGATCCCTGCATTCGCTGACGAGTTTTCCTATCCTTTTGCGTCCGGCCGTGCGATCCTGCCGGAGGTGTGCGATCGCGAACATGTCATTCGGATGCTCAATCAGACGTCCGCATTCGCGAACAGGAAACACGCATTGCGAGCAGGCGGGACAAGTGAAACAAGGTGTCCGCAACCGCATGGGAAAGGTCACAAGATATGTGTGTCGCCCCACCCCCCCCGAGCACGCAAACTGCGTCCCCGAACAGGAAAAACGCATCGCGAACGGGTGGAACAAGCAATTCCGCATGCTCATGGAATTCTGCGTAGCTTGCGGAGCGGTGCTTCAACCGGCAGCGAGCTCTTCGGAGCCCCAGCTGCCGTTTAATGAAGCCCTCACAGATATCCTTTTGGGAACCTGGTCCAGGCCCAACACAGGATGATTGCCCGAAGCCACCTCCCAGCGACCTCCCTTTCCTCTCCCAACACCCCACCCCCCCTGAGAGCTTGGTGGTCCAAGCCTCCACGGGCGCATTCCCTACCGCTCCACCTGATGGGGAATCCCAAAAAAGCTGGACCATCTTACGAAGATGTTTTCTTCCTCCAGCTTGGGACTGCGGTCGGTAAACACCGCATGTCTGTTGGGCTGTTACACCCACTCCATGTGGGATACGGTTGCACAAGTGCTGCCTTGCTCTCCCGAGCACTTGCCGAAGGTAAAGATGCAGCAAAGTTTACCATCCGCTGTGGGCTGGATACCTCTGACTCACTAGGCGGGACGATTTCCAAGTCAGTAGCCCTTCGACGCTACGCCTGGTTGCAGTCGACTGGTTTTTCGGGGATGTCCAATCCACACTTATGGACATGTCCTTTGTTGGCCATCGCCTTTTCGGCGACAAAGCTGACCATGCGCTGGAGTGCTTTAAGGACTATCGAGCTACGACCAGGTTTGGGCCCTGCGTAGTCTGCCTTCCGCCCCTTTCGTGGCTACGTAAGGGTTGCCTAGCCTCGTCCCACCCAGAGCCACAGGCCGGCGCAAGCTGTTGAGCCTCTGCGCTGCTGGGGACGTGGGAACCAGCGCTGTGGTTCTGGGGGCCAGCGGGCGGGCCAGTCCACCACAGCCCCCTCTGCAGCAGACTCCAAACCCTCCTAGTCCGACCTTTCAGGGACACCAAATGCCAGAGGGTGGCAGGATTCACCATCACCTCTCCTACTGGCGCACTATTCCGTCGTACAGGTGGGTTTTGCAAATAGTCCGACGGGGTTACTCCCTCCCCTTCTAGACTACCCCTCCATCCTTGCCACCTCAGCACCATCGCATGTCGGAGGGTCATCTGGCCCTTTTCCAACAGCGCATTCCTGCCCCAGAAGTAGGTCGTGGTTGCCATTCCCGCTACTTTCTGGTGCCCAAGAAGGACAAAGGCCTGCGTCCTATCTTGGATCTCAGGAACGTCGACCGCTTACTCTGGAAGGAGAAATTCAAAATATTGACGCTCACTCAGGTCTTGTCTGCCCTCGACCCTGGAGACTGGATGGTAGCGTTGGACTTGCAGGACGCTTACTTTGAGATCCCCGTCCTGCCGGCCCAACGGCGTTACCTGCGGTTAACGGTAGGCCACAAGCACTTTTAGTTTACCGTGGTGCCCTTTGGCCTTACCAGCGTCCCTCGGGTGTTCACGAAAGGGATGGTGGTGGCCGCAGCTCATCTGCGCAGATCAGGGGTTCCAGTCTTCCCCTATCTCGACGACTGGCTGTTGAAGGCTGGCTCACCCCAGACTTTCATCTCCCACCTCCGAACTACGGCCAACCTCCTGCATTCGCTGGGGTTCTCCATCAATGTGCTGAAGTCACACCTGACCCCCTCTCAGAAGCTCCTATTTATCGGAGCGGTTTTGGACACTACGCAATTTCGAGTTTATCCTCCCGAACAGCGAGTCCGAGATATTCAGGCTATGATTCCGATCTTTCAGCCTCTATCCCAGGTTTCGGTGAGGATGACCCTCAGGCTTCTGGGTCTGATGGTCTCCTGCATCCTGCTTGTGGACCATGCCAGAAGGCATATGTGGGCTCTGCAGTGGTACCTGACGTTCCAGTGGGCTCAACATCAGGGGAATCTGTCCGATTGCTTCCAGATCTCGGAAATGCACTTCACACCAATTGCAGTGGTGGCTCATGAACCAGGATTGGGTCGGCAGCAGATCCCTCTCCCTTACCCAACCATCACTTCTGGGATGGGGCATCCAAATGGGGGAGGCGGAGATCAGAGGCCTCTGGTCTCCGTCTGAGTCCGGGCTCCACAACAACCTTCTGGAGCTTCGGGCGATTCTTCTTGCACTCAAAGCATTCCTTCCCTCTGTCTGGGCAAGAATGGTGCAGGTGTTGTCGGACATCACCACAGCCATGTGGTACTGCAACAAACAAGGCGGGGTGGGGTGGTGAACCTTATGTCAGGAGGCACTCCGCCTCTGGACATGGCTGGAACATCAGGGCATATCCCTTGTGATTCAACACCTGGCAGGTTCCCTGAATGCCAGGGCAGACTAACTCAGCCACAGGTGCATGATGGATCCTGAATGGCATCTTCACTCGGAGGTGGTGCAAGGTCTCTTTCAGCAGTGGGGAAAGCCTTGTTTAGATCTATTCGCCACCGAAGAGAGCACGCAATGTCAGCAGTTCTGCCCATTGGAATTTCCAAGGCGGCACTCGCTAGGCGATGCTTTTCATCGCGAATGGAGTTGTGATCTTCTATACGTCTTTCCGCCTATACCACTTCTGCCCAGAGTACTGAAGATCAAGCACGACCAGGCTCAAGTCATTCTTGTGGCTCCAGATTGGGCACGAAGAGTCTTGTATCCCGAGCTGCTCAACATGACCATTGATCCCTCGATCAGACTGCCTCTTCTGGAGGATCTTCTGTCGCAGCAGCAGGGGACGGTCCTCCACCCGAACCTGTCCAGCCTCCACCTCCTTGCGTGGAGATTGAGCTGCGGCAGTTGACGTCGTTAGACCTGCTTCCCGCAGTCTGTGATGTTATCTTGGCAGCCAGGTGTCCCTACACCAGGGGTCTCCAACCTTTTCTGTAGTGAGAGCTACTTCTGCTCGAGGAAAGTCTTCCCGAGCTACTACCAAATGTTATACCTGTAAAATAGTGACTACACTATGACCACCCAAAGCAAGATTTTCAGTAGTTACCACCCAAGTATACCAAGTGCGGTTACCAGCAGAAATGCTGGGAAAAAGTTCTTCAATATTAAATGCCTCCCCTTGACTTATGAAGTAACATTCAAATCTTGACATGCCCAGTGGCACAAAAGACATAACCACAGCAGTACGTCTCCCCAGCTCCGCTTGAATTATCATTCACCAGTTTCTGAAAATGCAAATTTTTCGATCTAATACTACTTTCCACTGTGGGCAAAAAACTCATTTTTCCAGAAGAAACACCATTTTTGAAAACTAAAACTGCCTTTAAAATATCAGTTTTCAGTTTTTGAGAGATGCACAGTCTCAAAACATCAGCTTGTCATTATCATGTACTCCCATGTACAAATGCCTCATATGGACAGACTACTTTGAATTCCCAGGTATTAGTCATATGCCATTGATGCTCACCATTGGTATAGGAAACCATGGTCCTAGACTTCTTTAAAGCTACAATTCAGTTATGAAAACCATTCATTAGTCAAAGGGCATCCGGTACATATAGAATTAGCATTGTATCATTAATGTACCACCATTTTCTTTACAATGCAAACAAGTATATCTTCAAAAGACACAAAGGCACAAAATATCGCTCCAATTGTGACGGTTTGTTATTAGTTACTTTTATAACAGATCACCATGTTCAATGCTCCAAATAGAGAAAGAGGTTGCTCCAAGGGGAGTGTGAAAAAGGAAAGTGCTGGTGAGGTAGGACAGATATAAAGGAGGGAATCTAAAAGGCAAATTCAATAACCAATCAATGACATATTCTGGTATCCTTAGTAAAACTGGTTGTGGTTCATAGTGGCACCAGTTTTACAGATATGTCCCTTCTGGATTTACAAATATTCATTTCATGATTTTCTGATGACACACAGAGAACATTCATCTGTGAAAAGACAGGGCTGGGATGATATTAGGTACAGGCCCACTGGGGGAAGAGTGTTGACGTTTCGACCCAAGTGCAATGAGGGTAATTTGTATCCTCTGCAGGTGGGTCTTCCTCAGGACGGGGGGGGGGGGGGGGGGGCAGGTAACCTAGGGTGAGGTACAGTCAGGATGCAGCCCCTGAGGAAGACCCGCCTGCAGAGGATATAAATTACCCTCATTGCACCAGGGTCGAAACGTCGACACTCTCCCCCAGTAGGCTTGTACCTGATATCATCCCAGCCATCCTTTTCACAGATGAATGTTCTCTGTGCATTATCATAAAATGAATATTTGTAAATCCATAAGGGACAGTCCTATCTGTAAAACTGGTGCCACTATGAACCACGACCAGTTTTACTAAGGATACCAGAATGTGTAATTGATTGGTTATTGAATTAGTCTTTTGGATTCCCCTCCTTTATATCTGTCCTACCTCACCAGCACTTTCCTTTTTCACACTCCCCTTGGAGCAACCTCTTTTTCTATTTGGAGCATTGAATATGGTGATCTGTTATAAAAGTAACTAATAATAAACAGTCACTATTGGAGATATATTTTGTGCCTTTGTGTCCTTTGAGGATATACATGTTTGCATTGTAAAGAAAATGGTGGTACATTAATGATACAATGCTAATTCTATATGTACCGGATGCCCTTTGACTAATGAATGTTTTTCATAACTGAATTGTAGCTTTAAAGAAGTCTAGGACCATTGTTTCCTATACCAATCGTTACCCAGGTCCATGGACAATTGTGGGTTACCCCATTATATCATAATGGATGCTCACCATAGCACCACGGATGCCTGGATTATGCCAGTAATGCCCACCATTATACTAGGGCCACAGTTGTGCCAAGGCTGGAAACCAGAAGGATCAGGGATAAGACCACATTTCAGTCATGACCATTAATATGCCAGGAATATGTACATATAGGCCAGTCATGCTCAGAGTAGGTCTATGATGGCTGCCAGAATACCACAACTAGACCAACAATACTAAAATAGTCAAGGATGACCATTATTATGCCACTGGCACTATTATGTCAGGAATGGACACAATTATGCCAAATATAACACTCTTATGATGGGGCTAGCATATATATTTGGCGGTTCTTGGCACCAGGCACACACATAAAGGTTGATGATTCTCTTAATTTTCTCTGGTCTGGATCATACCCTGTTCTCTTCAGGTCTTGAGCTGATCATGCATCTAACTGACACATTTTCACTCTGACTCCTGCAGTCCCGCACTTTGGTGGGTCAACACTGATTACAGCTCAGGCTACTGCTGCCATACTTTTTTGATGGTGCACTGTTCACACACATGTTGTGACTGATAAAGGAGGGACTACAACATGGTCAATCTCATTGTGACTTCATTACATTGAGATTGGATACAGACTGTAATGTAGCAGGTCCGTTAAGCCGGCACAGTGTGTATTCGAGTGTTAGTATGAGTTACTGTGATAAGCTTGGCTGGCTGTCACTCTTAGGGTCTTGAGATGATCAGTGCTGCATTCTTTAATAGGCACCTACTCTCTGAAATTGATACTGGGCTTGACTTCACCTCAGAGAGCTACTTTGAAGGTACTGGCGCGCTACCAGTAGCTCCCGAGCTACTCGTTGGAGACCCCTGCCCTACACTAAGACGGTATACACCTGCAGATGGAACAAATTTGTGGCATGGTGCACAGCAGAGGCTGTGGATCCCCTTTCCACCCCTCTTTCTGAGGTTCTCTTGTTCCTCCTTTCTTTGGCCCAGCAAAGCTTTGCTCTGGGCACTCTAAAGGGCTACCTCTGGCCATTTTAGCCTTCCTTTGGCTTCCTGATCAGCCTTCTTTTTTCAAGTCACCTGTTGTAAATAGATTCCTTAAGGTCATTGCTCATCTTTTTCCTCATGTTCCCTTCGTAATGCCTCCGTGGGACCTGAACTTGATTCATACCTTCCTCATGTGCGTGTGCTCCCTTTGAGCCGCTACATTACTGTCCTCTAAGACTCTCACTTTGAAAATATGCCTTTCTGGTGGCCATCACATCTGCAAGCAGGGTGTGTGAGCTATAAGCTCTTTCTTCCAAGCCTCCCTTTCTGGCTATCCATCCGGACAAGGTCGTCCTTAGAACTAGACCTTCCTTTCTTCCCAAGGTGGTTACTTCTTTCCACATTGGCCAAACCCTCACTTTGCCCACCTTCTTTTGCATCCTTCAAAAGAGGAAGAGAGGCTCCACCGTCTGGATCCAAAACGTGCGCTTTACTTCTACTTGGATCACACCAAATCATTCCGGGTGGATGACTAGCTCTTTGTTGGTTACGTGGGCACTAAGAAAGGTCAGGCAGTGCACAAATGGACCATCTCCAGGTGGGTCGTTCTGTGCATCAAAGCTTGCTATTCTTTGGCAACGGCAACCACCACTGCTTTGGGACAGAGCGTCCCCCTTAATGACATCTGTCAGGCAGCCACGTGGGCATCGCTGCTCACGTTCACCAAACACTACTGCCTGGACGGCCAAGTCTAGAGAGACGGCTTCTTTGGTCGTTCTGTTCTCCAGGTGTTTCTGGTGTGAACTTAGTTCGCAGACCTACCTCTGGGGTTGGTATTGCTGGGGTATCTTTTCGAAGGTAAGGAATTTATAACTGTTTCCTTCAGATGAACAAGTTACTTACCTTTGGTAACGATATATCTTTAAGAAACATAGGTTAGTTATAGATTCCTTACCGCCCCACCCAGCCACCCCATTCTGCGAACTGACTTCTAAGGTTAAGGACTTCCTTTCAGCGCCCTAGTTTTGTGCACCAGTGGTCAGTGTCTTTCATGGCTCTGCGTTTCTGGACGTGTACAGAACTGACGTCAGCAAGCGAGGACGGCATCTATGTAGCTACCGCGATGTCGTCCCAGCGACCACGACGACCGACGCCACATTTCGACACGCAGTGGTACTGCTGACGAAAACCTTCCGGATGCAGTCTGACGCCTGGGGGTTATTCTAAGGTAAGGAATCTATAACTAACCTATGTTTCTTACAGATATATCGTTACCGAAGGTATGTAACTTGTTAGTTAATGCGATTTCTGCTTAATGTGGAGATCTGGTTTGAGATGTAACAATTCTCTAAGCACTCTTTCATCACGCCTGACAGTGATTAGCTGGGAAAGACTCAAACGTTTAGTATTTTGGTCTAGAAGAATCAAGTAGTCTGTCCTGTCATGTGTTACCGAGACATCCCCAACTTACTGATATTTTGTTTGTTAAAAAAAGGAAGTGTCATCATGCAAAATTGTCCTGAATGGTGGCTGGCCAAGAAACCAGATTTTTGTAGTAGATAAATGTACCGAAATATTCCTCACCTTTTGAATAATCGCTGGTGAAAGATTGGATCTGGAAACATCAAAGCACCCAAAGTCGGTAGCTCCCACCCCACAAGTCGACCTTCAGTTCTCTATTGTCTGCCCCATCAAATTACATCTGGAGCTCGCACCTAGGCTGTTCAAAATGTCTTCTAATTTTGTGCAGGTCTAGGAGATGTATCTGCCAAAGTATCCTTTAAACAAACCCTGTAGGGACTGTGAGAGACAGATCTCCTTTACAGACCCTCACTCTATATGCCTGTGCTGCCTGGGGTTGGACCAGGAATCCCAATGTATTTTATTTATTTATTTATTTAAGGATTTGTAAAGCGCCTGGTGACTCGTAGGCATCCCCGCGCTGTGAGAGCTAAAGTTAGTCAGGAGGGGAGAGAAGACTTACTTTGGGAAAAGCAAAGTTTTAAGTTGTTTGCGGAAACGCAGGTGGCAGAGTTCCAGCCGCAGACTGCGGGGGAGTGAGTTCCAGCGAGTGGACGCCTTGACGGAGAAACGACGGCCTCCAGCACGCACCCTCCTAAACCTGGGGACAGTCACCAGTCCCTCATTGTCCGAGCGCAAAGATCTCGGTGCTTTGTAAGGGGTTATCATGTCTCCCAGGATCAATGGACCGTGTCCGTTGAGAAGCTTGTGAGCGATGCACATTGCCTTGAACTCGATCCTTTCTCGGACTGGTAGCCAATGCAGAGCCTTGAGTGCAGGTCTGGCAGAGGTTCTGGAGGGGAGGCCCATCAGCATCCGGGCCGCCGCCTTTTGGGTTCGTTGAAGCTTGCTCAGAGTGGCTTCAGGGGCTCCTAAATAGACAGCATTGCTGAAGTCCAATGGTGCCAGGACCAGTCCTTGAACCAGGAGTTTCCTGGATTGAGGGGGAAGCAGAGGAAGGATCTTGCGGACTGACCTCATAAGTCCAAAGCAGGTTCCCGCTGTTTTAGTCGCCTGGGTCTTCATGGAGAGGTCCGGTTCGAGCCAGACCCCAAGACTCTTGATTTCTTTTTTTGGGGCCGGAACCTCACCCATAATATCGGGCCAGACCGATGGTGGAATTGCTGACCACTTCTTCCCCATCAGCATAACTTCCGTTTTGGACCCATTAAGTTTGAGTGAGGACTCGCACATCCAGAGATGAATTTTCTGGAGGCAGTGCAGAAGGTTGTCTGGGCATTGCTCAAGATGAGAGAGCGAGACGACCAATTGCGTGTCGTCCGCATAGCTCACAGTCTTGATGCCGAAGGGGGTGACTACGTCCTCCAAAGGGGCCATATATGCATTAAAAAGAGTGGGACTAAGTGATGAACCCTGGGGAACCCCACTTGTCAGAGGAAGAGAGTCAGAGCGGGAGTTGCCATCCCAGACCTGGAACGAGCGATCCAGAGGAACGACTCTATCCAGGCCAGCGCGGTGCCCCCAAGTCCTGCCCTGGCCAGCCGGTGGAGCAAGACACGGTGGTTCACCGTGTCAAAGGCTGCACTAAGGTCCAGGAGGATCACTGCCACTGATCCCCCCCCCCCCCCCCCCCGAGTCCAAAATGCACCTTGCCTCCTCGATGACAGCGAGGAGGGCAGTATCTGTGCCTTGGCCAGGGCGAAACCCCGTTTGGGAACGTCGAAGCAGATTGTTAGATTCCAGAAACTGGGACAGCTGGACGTTAACTAGTTTTTCAGCGATTTTGCTGATGCCCGGAAGGAGCGAAATTGGCCTGTAGTTGGCCAGATCGGCGGGGTCCAATTGTGTGTTTTTTGAGAAGGGCTATGACTACCGCCCCCTTCCAACTGGGAGGAACGGCGCCTTGGGACAGTGAAGCATTAATCAGCTCCAGGACTGGAGAGACAATCACCGAAGCGACTGATTTCAGGAACCTCATGGGAGCAGGGTCACCCGGAGAGCCACTTTTCATCTTGGCCAGAGTTTTTTCAACTTCGACCAACGAGACTGCTCTAAAGGCATTAAGCTGCGGGCGATGGTCGCCTGCAGGGCAAGTGTCAGGCGTAACGTTATCCCAGCAGGGTGGCTGGTTCGGCAGTGGAAGTGAAGTTAGAATATGGGAGACTTTAGAGTCAAAATATTTTGCCAGTTCATTACTCCTGTTCGATGGAGTCCTGGTAGGTAGGGGGGGTTGTGGTATCTTAAGGAGTTCTTTAGCAATAAGATAGGATTCTCTAGCGGAGTTCGTGGCGTTTTTAATCCTATTGTCGTAGTAGGAGGCCTTGGAGAGTTTAAGAGCGGATTTATATACTCTCACAGTCCTCCGGTAGGAGTCTTTACTAGAGTGGAGCCAATCCTTCCTCCACAGTCGCTCCGCTTTTTTGCATTCCTTGCGGAGGGCTCTGAGTTCCAGGTTAAACCAGGGGGCCGAGCCAGTCTTTCCGCTCTTGTCTTCGTGAGCTTTAATAGGTAGGATAGAATAGAGTGAGTCGCAAATCCATTTCCTAAAATTGCTATCAGCTACGACAGGATCCTCTGAGGGGGCATAGGTCGTTGATTCCAGAGCTCTGGCCCAGTCCTCAGTTGCGAGTCTGGACCATGCCCTGTCCTGGGTGTATTTGACGGGCTTGTGAGGCTTCCTGAATTTTCCTGGCCAGAAGAGAGGCACCAAGAAGTGGTCTGTCCAAGGGAGGGGGCAAGAGGGTTTGGCCTGGAGGGTGTAGATATTTGTGAAAACTGGGTCTAGCAGATGGCCCTTGATATGGGTGGCTCCGGTGTTGGCCAAATTAAGGCCGTAGGCAGCCAAGTCTAGTATCAGATCTGCAGCCCCTGTGTCTAGGGGATCATCAAAGTGAATATTGAGGTCCACTAGCACGGTTAAGTTAGGTGTGGAGTGGGCAAGTGCTGAGATAGATTCTAGTAGGGCGCTAGTAAAGGGACCAGGGTGGCCGGGGGGGCGGTACACTAAAAGACCTGACATAGAGGTTGTCGGGCTCAAATTGATGGTAAAATGGCAGCTCTCTGAGTCAGTAATGTGAGTGTCGCTAATTCGGCAAGAGAGATGATCTCTATGCAGAATGGCCAGACCACCCCCTCTACCAGAGGGGCGTACTTGGGACTGGATGAGAAACCCCGGGGCCAGGGCCAAGACTACATCCGAGTCCGAGTGAGATGTGAGCCAGGTTTCTGTAAGAAATAGGATGTCTAATTCATGGTCCACGAGCAGGTGATTGATAAGCAAGGCGTGCTTGGGGAGCGACCTACAGTTCAATTCCGCTAGTTTCAGGCCAGAGTGTGAGATTGGTGCATGAGACAGTTGTAGGTTGACCGGGTGGCAGAGTACACAGTTTACAAAAAGTTCATCTGAATCGTGTACATAATCGCAATGCGCATTCTTTATGGGTCTGAGACTGAGTAAGGCACGCCGCGAGTAGCTCACCTTATTGGATTCCGAGCCTGGCATGGATTCTGGCCCTGCGCCCGTTCGAGCGCGGACGGGCGCAGACGGGCTTGCCTTTGGCACGCCTTCGGCGCGCCCGCTGCGTGGCCGAGGAAACCATCCCATTTAAGAGGTTTGGGAGGGGGGCGTGGCCGAGCATCAGGGGGCGTGGCCAGGCTCGAGGGCTTGTCTGAATGGCGGCAATCACCGTGGCAGCGCTTCGTTCTGCTGTGCGGTGTGAGGGAATTCAGGTGGGAGAGTGACACAGGATTTACAGTAAGTTTTAAAAACTGGTAAAAACAAGTTAAAACTAATTCGAAAGGTAAAACTCCCGGCTTCCGCCTCAGGAGACAAACAGCAGCACTGTATGCCAGTCCTACTGCAGTATGCATACTATGTCAATTAAAGAGAGGGTGGACAAGCAATTCACAGCGCAGGCCTCTGAGGACGAACTTGGCCGGCGTAATTTTCTGGCCTGCTCAGGGTCACCAACATCGCACCACTCAAGCAGGCACAAGAAACAGAAGTGCTCTTTTTTAAAAGGTAAATTACCTCTGCACAGTCCGACTCTCACATGATTGTCATCCTCTGAGACAGAGTTAGTATTAGTACCCTTAGACCCCTCTGAACTATCACGCTGTCAGATTCTCCTCCGGCACTTACCCGTAGCCAGAGTTTCAACAGGTATAACCCCAGATGACTCTGCGCTGATGCCAGCATTTCCCTACTTCTTAGCCCTGGAGTCAGATTACCATTTTTAGACTTTTCTCAAGGGCAGCGAACCCCTCTGGCCCGCCTTCAGGCCACCCGAGACCTCGAGACGTCCCTATGTTAATGCCTTTTGTGCCGTGCCAGTGTTGTTCGGTGCAGACCTGTCTCCCTCCGGTGCTGTACCACCTCACTTCTTTCCAGTAGAGCACTACATAGCACTGCCACCAGTGCCAATCATGGCTCCCAAGGCTGCAGATGCCGCCGCCTCCTCCCAAATTCTATACCGGCACCAAGCTCTGCACTGCTCCCCTCTTCAGATTCAGAGCTAGTACATTCTTTGGAAGAACTTAAGTCCAGAAGTAAGGCCCAGAAGATTCTTGAGGAAGAGAGATGCCACCAAGAAGTAGCTCTTTCGTATGACCAGCCCTGCAAGACCAAGTTGGACTCCCTTAAAATTTGAGGCTGACCAGGGTTCTCCTGGGCCAACCAACATTGGAGTTCCCTGGGCTTCTGCCAGTGGTTTAGACATCTCCGCTCACCTGGAGGTGAAGTTTCCTTCGGTCCCTCTTCCTTTGGAGGTCCTAGTCTATGGTACGAAAGGCTGCTGAAATGTTCAAACTTCACATTCCTTCCACCAATTTTCACAGTGGCTCGAACAGAAACAATGATGGATTGTGTACATTCTCAAATTGTGATAAATTTCCTATTAAGATTTATGTGAAAAGGATGGGTTTCCCAAAAGCCATAGTAACGGATAGTTGCGTGCAACTGACATCAGTAGAGAGGCATACATTTTTGGTAAATCAGGTAATCGAATACTTTCAGTCTTTAGTTTAATCCTCAAAGTAATGGTTTGTTGAAGGACTGATTGACTGCACAAGAGACAGAGTAGATGATCAGCTCTTTGTTGGGTACTGTGGCAGTAGGACGGCAACTTAGTCCAGAAGAAGTCATTATCTCACTGGATTTATTGTTTGTATCAATGTTCTACATCCTTGCTAAAAAGATACTGCCTGAGTGACTCAGAGCTCATTTTACCAGGGCCAAATTGTCACCCCCAGATCTTGCAAGAAGTTTTCTTATTGTGGAGATTTGCAAGGCGGCGACATAAGCGTCCTTGCACACGTTTACTAAACACTGTTGGACTTGGATTCGAAGGAGCGTAGGGACTGGCATTTTGCCAAATCTCTGTGGCAGGATTAACACATCTAAGAATCCAGCAGCCAGCCTCCTTGTGGTATTGTTTGGGAATCTATTCAATAGACAAGGAATCTGCAGGTAAAAGTATCCAATAGAAGAAAAAAATTACTAACTTTCTGTAACTATGTATATGGTGGATACTCTATCTCAATCAATAAATCAATCAAACATTTGTAGAGCGCACTACATACCCGTGAGGGTCTCAAGGGGTGGGGTGGCGCTACTGATCGAACAGCCAGGTCTTGAGTAGCCTCCTGAAGGTCCGCAGGTCTTGGGTCTGTCGTAGGCTCAGTGGGAGGGTGTTCCAGGTCTTGGCGGCGAGGTGGGAGAAGGACCTTCCACCGGTGGTTGTTCTTCGGATGCGCGGGACGGTGGCGAGTGCAAGGTCGGCGGAGCGGAGCTGGTGGTTGGGGATGTAGAAGGAAAGTAGTTTGTTGAGGTAGGCTGACGATTCCTCACTGATGCCACCCACTTCCCTGTTGATGGATGGATACACATGGACAATTAAAGGTTCCAATATGTGTGTTGTACTGCAGTTTATTTGTGTACAGGCATTTCTTTTTCCGCTAAATAGTATTTCGTTTAGTACTGGGCAGAAAGTTAATCAACCAACTTTGTGTGAGTGTCATGATTGGAATGCCATCCATTAATCCTCAATGTACACTTTATGTTCCACTGGAGTTTGAGCTGTGCAGTTTCACACGCCAATAATAGAAAAACCAATAGTATTGTACTTTTGATTGTTTTAAACCAGCGCAATTCCAGTACAAGTTTGTACATTGAGCTCAAATTCATCCTATCAACAGTATCCTATTTTTGAGACCTAGAATTTGAATATCTGTGGATACGGGTTCATTAAGAACCCATTCTAGCTCCTACAAGATCTAGGCATTTCCACAAATGAGGGCATAACCTCAGTCTCTGTGAAAAATAGATGGTTATCTCAAGCTATCTTTGATGCTCAAGTCCGCTTGCATCAAAGCCTTGAAATATTGTAAGGTCCATGAAAATGTATGACTTGGCAGAAGGTGGGTAAATGCTTGGGGGCCCTATGCACTGACAATCTGATGTTTTTTTAGGTTTCTCATAGTTTGATTTTGGAACATTCTGCCCTCAATGGTTGGAGTTTTTTATTGGCAATTTAACCCTTCTACCTTGAGCGCTGTTAAATGCCTTGTTCCTTGTTCTAGATATTTAAAGAACCAATGGTTCAGGTGTGGCCTAAAATGTCCAAAAGCAAGAGGGGTGACCCAGAGAGGGGCACTGTGTTTTTTACAAATGAAATTAATTCTGTAGGGAGCAAGAAACCGAGTCTGTAAAGGGTCATGTAGGTCAAAAGATGACAGATATTTATTTGCAAACATTTTTTTTAATTTTAGGGTGCTCACACAATAAGTAAAAGAAAAGTATTAATTAACAGCTACACAAGCCAGCAGCAGCAGGACGTCTCCGGCTGCTCGGCTTCAGGCACCCATTCAATGCCCTGTCATCTCACCAAAGAAATTGATACTGCCCAGGTGGATCTATGTACCACCCTGCTGCTCAGCCAATTACTGATTGATTTTCTCTAGCTAATTCATCTAGCTGTTAATTAATACTGCCTGCGTGGAGCCCCTGACTCCTGTTTTGGAGCACTGTCCCTTGGAACTACCCAGCTAATCACAGGTTGTTTTTCCTTAAATGCAAATTGCTCCGGACCATTCGTCCTTCTTTCACTTGATTTTGTCTTACCGCCAGCACCCACGATATCCAACTAGCTCACCATTGTCCTGAAGATGAATCCCAATAATAGGGTTCGAAACGCCGTCAACCACCCCACAACATGAACTCCTCATAACCTGTATAAATCATTTATGGAGTTCAACTATATTGTTGTCAATGCAATGTCTTTTTAAAATTCACTATCCCTATCCTACACCATGCTTTCTTTTACTTATTGTGTGAGCACCCTAAAATTGAAAAAACAAATTGCAAATAAATGTCATCTTTTGACCTACATGACCCTTTACAGACTGTTTCTTGCTCCCTACTGAATTTATTTCATTTGTTAAAAACAGTGCCCTCTCTGGGTCACCCCTCTTGCTTTTGGACCTTTTAGGCCACACCTGAACCATTGGTCTTTAAATATCTCTCATCACCCCAGGTTCACATATTGGGGTACCCTTGTCTCCCAAAACCCCTTTCCTTGTTCTAGGCATAAATAAGTACCTTCAGTTGCATCCTAGTCCTAATTGCCAATTTTCTTATACATTACTGGCATGGAGGATAAGAGCCCCAAAAGATTGCCTTGATGGCAAGGCACAGTCCAGCATCGGGTGACTAGGAGGATTTAGCCACTGCCTCGTCTGACTGCTTTTATTGTGACAACATTGTACTGGCAGAAAAGGATGTTTCCTAAGAGGAAAGCAGTTTAAAAGTTTATCATATTTTTAAATGTCTTTTCAACTAGGATTGTTGCATAGTATATCGGTTCCAGATCTCATCTCTATTGGAATTTCAAAGTTAATGGGGTAGACTTTAGTGCAGACTGCTTCTCGATAAACAGTACAGTCACTTGCCACAAGTTGAAGAAAATAGTGGGCGAATTCCAACCTTTTCCGGGAAGAACAAAGATGTTGATTTGGCTAAGATCTAAATATTTAGTGGTTTGTCTATTATTCCAATGGTAATGACTAATCGGGAAGAAAATGTCATTCCATCACAATACAGCATTATTGAAAGTTGCTTCATGGCTTTCAAGTTCTACTCCATTGAACTCTTCCCCTTCTCCTCAAAACACATGCTCCCCAATTAATGTCTTAAGGAAGACATGAATCCTTTTAGTTAGTGTATGTTACAACTTAAGTTAGAAAAAATAAATTTTATTGTACATTACCGAGTTTTAACATAGACAATTTTACGTTTCTTTTAATACTAAGCTGTTGAAACAGTTTTATTTTCCCACTAATATTTCCTATTCCATGCAACCTAATCGGTCATCTCTGTTATACAATCTACTGATGTGAAGGCGTTTTATTTAAATCTGGCTTAGTGTAAGCATGCTCCATTTGCGTCAATACATTAATGTTGGTTCCTCTCAATTGGCAAATTAGAGGACGTCACTCTAGCTAGACGAGTTTTTGATTGTGACAGTAAGGGTAGTTGGCAGTAGTTCATACAATTAATGTTCTTACAATTCACTCCCATCTATATGCTTGAGGGTGTTTCAGATTTCCACATCATTCTGTGACTGTATTTGTAGCTTTTGTGTAATACTGCAGATTCCTACTGCAGGCAGATAGTTTGCATGCTGAAACGGTTTTATGGAGCACCCTTTGTAGCTCACAGACAGACTACAAAGTGCAAAGGATTTTCACCGAAAGACGTCTTACAGACGATTGTCATTTTTACATCAGATTTTGATGTCCGAAAGTCAGGTGCTTTCTTCCATGTTGTCATATTACTGTGTCTACAAGAAAAAAGCAGCAAAATATAGACTTTGGTATCTGTTACCTTGCTAAGATATGCAGATTATAACAGCGGAAGTCCAAACCGATCTTCTTTCTTTGTCCACTGAGCCTAGGGTGACAAAGGAGTTATCTGGTCTCTAAATGTTCTCCTGGTTTTTAAATGTTCTCCTGAAAGGTACTATTATGTTATTCATATTTGTTGAGTGCACGTACTGTGGTAAATAAAATTCCTTTACCTGGACTGAATTTGATACAGAAACATAATAAAATAGCTCAGTAGAATGAGAGGCAGAATCCGTGGTATTAGAGGTTCGGAATGGGCTTTATTCCAATAATCGATTATAATCGGTTGCTCCAAGTTCCATCACCACGGGGGTTCAGGAAGTGAAGTACATACATTATTGACATGAAATGACTTTTATAGATCATACATTACAATGAAGCGAATACAGTAGGCGTAACAATTGATAAGGAAAAATGACGATTTGTCTGCGTAACCAAAAATGGGTGGAACAAGGAGTAAAAAGGAACGTAATTGGTTATGATGTCACATATAGGTGGATCTATAAGATAATACTTGGCATAGATGCGTGCGCAGCAGCATGACGTGTAATTGACGTGTAACTAGGGGGTGAAGGGGACTTGACATTTAGCTCTACATGTGGAGACAAGAAGTCTGGGGGGTCAAGTCAACCTAATCCCAAATCATATCTAACATCCTATGTTTAAAGAACTATGTTATCCATAAAAGAAGGACTCTCGGACAGAATCTGTTCTATACTGACTGTGTGTGCGTGTACAAGCGTCTAAGTGTCTACACTAAATGCGAGGGGGTAGAAATATTCCATGGTAACAGGACTATGAATTACTTGCATGAGGACCGAGAAGCCGGGCCTTTTGCTTGGTAACTGGAAGAATGTTTACTTAAACTACTAGGCAGGAATGCATCGGCTGAGGGGGAAGCAGATAATTCGAAGGTGAAATACAGTTCTTGGCAGAGAATAGGCTGATGTCAGGCTTCGTGAGCCGCGCAGAGAATGAGACAAAGTTCATGGTCACAGATGCAGGCTCAGACTGGAGCTTTCAGAGGCAGAAAGCAAGAAGAGTTTGATGACAGAATCTGGGCCTACTTGCCTGGACTGTAAAATGGAATAAGTGAACCATATAAAGCCGGTGGCCTTTCATATTTAGGAATGGAATATCCGGCCTATGCATGACGGATCTGACAGAGGACATGTTGACGGTGGACGCACATGTATTTGCGTCTTCATAACTGGAACTGGAGGGAACATACATGTACTTGTGACATGCACATAGAACCGTTGGGGTCCAAGATAGGGGACATAACTGACCAGAAAAATCCATATTTCCACATTCCCTCCTTGTCCCCTACTTGCCCGTTAAGAGATATCAATCTTCATTAATCCATTGATCTGTTCATATAACATCATTTGTTCTTCTTTCTTCTTCCGTGATGAATGAAATCTTGGTGGTGGAATACACGATGTGGCACACAGACCACAGATCGCTGGTCCACATTGTAGACATAGACAGCAACTGAATAGTATGAGAAGGCCAATACCTAGGAAGGATAGAACTCTCCATCCCCAGGCTGATATCACACTCCAAAACCAACTGGACCAAGTCCAAGTGCCTGGGTTCTGGTGTATCTGGTTTACGATCTTATGAAGGCGAGTTATGGCTTTATATACTGATGGCGAATTTTCTGGTATGAATACGCAGCAGCTTGATCCGATGACCCTACAAGCTCCGCCCCTATCAGCCAGGATGACGTCGAGGACAAGACGATTTTGAAGCACAACAATCCGCATAGCAGACTGCTCTTCTGTTAAATTGCCTAGGGCGGAAATAGTTTCATTCACTACTGCTTCAAGGGTTCTAGTTAATCTACGTATCAGTTTACTATTAGTAACAGAACCTATATAGGGAAAGATGCCTTTATTGAAATCTGTGTATTTTTCCCATGTTGTTTCAGTGTAATCGACAATTGGGAGATCTCTCCGCTCTCTGTTGTGTACTAAATGAATATTTCTGTAATAATCCGGAGGAGCTAGAAAAACAGGTGGCAAAAGGAATGCAATGTAGCAGGTACCATCCCAATCTAGAGGTAGACGCATATATGCAGTCTGACCACATATAAAGTAGGAGTGGTGATAAGCTCTAAATGAAGATTTGCCTTGATCACTGAATTCTACTATAGTAGTGCATTTACTATGGCCCATATGTATGGAACCAACCTTTCTTACACATAATTCCCCTTTTGCTGGGAATACTGACATGGTGGGTAAGACTAGTTCAACTTCGGATATGACATTTAGAATCATGGGATTAGGTGTAAAATTACCTAATCCATATACTTCATTTTCTAGATTAGTTCCTGTTCTTTTGGGGCGACCCTCCTTGTCAGGGTAGCAGACCTTGAGTAAAACTAGGTTCAGATTTCCCCATACCCACTGATCTTGGTAAACAGCTGTGTCTGAGTCTATGGAATTGATTAAACTAAACCATGCTCCACAGGAGCCATTATGTGTAAATGGGTGTGGAAAGAATGGCAGGACTCCTTCATAATTCTGATAGGGAGGGAGCCGACCACACACCCAACAATTGGTGGCATTACTAGTCTGATGGGAATGATGTAACATACTAATGAAAGTGTTATTGCGCAGCGCAAGTCTATAAGATAATTCATGCGGAGGTAAGTCACTAAAAGAATGTTCTGCGGTAACATTGTAAATATGTCTAGAAATAGGGTAATATATGTGCAACAATATACTTGCAGTAATTATTAAAAGACTCAAGAAAAACAAAATTAATAATGTCACTATACAGTGGCTACGCAGTGATTTACAATACGCCTGTCGTTTCATCATTTTTCGCGACTGTCCATGATTCAGGTCTAGAGGATACATGTCAGAGACAGATTCAACCGCTTCACCTAGGAGAGGACTTAAACAATCAAATCGTCTGACGTTCTAGGCCTCAATTTAACTTTATAGAGTTCGGTTTCAGTCCTTTCAACCAAAGGAAGTTTTGAATCAGTCTGTGAGGGAGTGCAGGGCACAATGTCTATATCCGAGGATAGTCCATGAAATTTCTTGATATGACTTGAATGAATCCAGCCCTTGCGGCCCTCGATCTTCACGGCTGTCCTTGTGGTTAGCAGAACCAACTTGGGTGTCTTCCACCTGGGCTCCAGCTGAGTCTTTTGGTCGAAATTTCTCACAAATACGATATCACCCGGAACTACGTCATGGGGTTTCACCTCAGTGTTGTCGGGAAATGCTGCAGCAACCTGTGAACGACAAGATTGTAGTGCAGACATCAAGGAAGCCAAGTAATCTGTCAGCATATTACAGTCAATATCAGTTATTTTGCGTGGTATGGGCGTCCCCCACATATTTGGTGGTCTGCCGAAGATCACCTCATACGGGGATAGCCCTGTTCGAGAGTGTGCTACCATTCTCATGTAAAAGAGTGCAACTGGTAATGCTACTACCCAGTCGACACCTTTCTCTCTGCATATTTTGGACAATCTGATTTTCAGTATCTGGTTATGTCTTTCTACGAGACCTGCTGCCTCGGGGTGTCGGACACAGTGGAATTTCCACTGATATCCTAACAGAAGTGAAACATGTTTCATTAATTCGGATGAGAACGGCTGGCCGTTATCTGAGTAGACAACACGTGGTAAACCGTATCGTGGGAAGAATTCTCGAACCAACTGTTTGGCAGTAGTCGGGGCAGTGTAATCTGAAACCGGGTATGCCTCCGTCCAACGGGACAGAGCGCAGACGACTACGAGAACGTATTTGAATCCTCGACATCGTTCCATCTGGATATAATCCATCTGGAGCACTTCAAAAGGGTGATCAGGAGGATGAAATCCACCCTGTTCTACGGGAACGCTTTTTCCTGGGTTAAACTGACAACAGATCATACAGGTACGGACTTTTTGCTTTGCTGCTGCTCGTAAATGTTTATTGAACCAAATGTGTTGAATGCTGTCTAGCATAGCTTTTTCTCCGAGATGTGCTGGACTATGTGTAGTGTTAATTATAACTTGGACCATTGAATCAGGAAGGAACCACACAGACTTTTCCTTCATCATCCATCCCTGGTCCGTTTGGATCCCTCCTAATTCAGTCCATTTCTTTATTTCGTCTTGTGTAGCATGTGTCTGTATGTCAATTACGTCAAGAGTAGGATCTTTAACTGTCATACACTGTGTCGGCATCGGGACTATTGTCTTTGTCATGTCGGGGGTTTGAGTTTGAGCAGTCTGTTTAGCTGTTCTGTCGGCTAGATCATTGCCTTGGGAAATGATATCAGTAACCTTCGTATGAGCCTTACATTTCATAATTGATATTGCAGTGGGTCGATGTATTGCATCTAATAAAGCATGAATGAGGGGTCCGTGCTGAATGTGGCCACCGTGGGAAGTTAAATAACCTCTCTCTCGCCACAGCACGCCGAAGTCATGTACAACTCCGAATGCATAACGTGAATCAGTGTATATGTTGACTTTTTTATTCGTGGCTTGAATACAGGCTTGTGTCAGAGCGATGAGCTCTGCGGCTTGAGCTGACAAAGTATTTATACGATTAGTTTCAATGACTTCAGTATCTGTTGTGACTGCGTAAGCGGCCACTAACTCTCCTGTACTTGTTCTCATACATGAACCATCTACATACAACGTCAGGTCTGGATCTGACAATGGGACATCGGTTAAGTCTTGTCTGGGTTTTGTCGTTATAGTAATAACTTCAATACAGTCATGAGCTAGTGGGTCTGTTCCGGTTACTGGCAAAAGTGTGGCAGGATTCAATGTGTTACAGCGTCTGATTTCTATGTGTGGCTGAAACAATGTAAGTTCGTACCCTGTAAGTCGCGCTATAGTCAAGTGTTGTGTTTGCGTTCTATTTACAAGAACCTCTACTGTGTGTGGTACTTGAACTGTCAATGGATGTCCTAACACTATGGCATCGCTTTGTCTGATTGCTAAAGCTGTCGCTGCCACTGATTTTAGGCATGCAGGCAAAGCCTGAGCTACGGGGTCTAATGTACTAGAAAAATAAGCACATGGTTTGTGTGCTCCTGCTTGTTCCTGTGTGAGTACTGACAAGGCAGTACCTTCGCGTTCTGTAACAAAAAGTGTAAACTGTTTTCTGTAACATGGTGTTGCTAAAACAGGTGCTTGACATAAAGCTTTCTTTAAGCTTTCAAAAGCTTGTGTATGTTCCTGAGTCCAAGGGAGAACAGTCGATGTGGCTGCCTCCTGTGTTGTCAACTGAATGAGTGGTTTTGCTAGAAATGCGTACTGAGGGATCCACTGCCTACAATATGAAGTGAGGCCTATGAAAGCCCGCACCTCCTTTTGTGTCTTGGGTATTGGCATGTTAGCTATTAACTGAATGCGGTCCGGTGTAAGCTGCCTTCCCTCCTTGGACAGCGAGTGTCCAAGATAAACAACTCGCTGGACACAGAATTGCAGCTTAGAAGGGGACACCTTGTGCCCCTTTTCGGCTAGAAATTTTAAAACTGTCAGTGATGCTTTTTCACATTCTGGTTCGCTTCTTGCGGTGATCAGCAAATCATCGACGTATTGGAGCAGTGCAGTGTTAACTGGCATGTGGATACTATCTAGTTCTCGTTTCAGTGCTTGGCTATAGATGCTGGGGCTTTCTGTAAATCCTTGAGGTGCGCGTGAGAATTTAAAGCTACGTCCATTTAAACTAAATCCGAACAAATATTGGCTTTCCGGATCTATTGGGACGCTGAAAAAGGCATTCTTGAGATCAATTACAGTAAAGAATGTTGCTTCGGAATCAATGGCTGTCAGTAATGACGAGATATCTGGGACCACAGGGAATTGTGGCACAATGCATTTGTTTAACTCGCGCAGATCAATAACCAATCGATAGACTGGCGGGGCCTTTGGATCTGTTCGTTTAAGAATCGGAATTGGTGAATTACATACATTGGAGTCTGTTTCCACAACTACTCCTTGGGCAATGAGCTCGTCAATGATTTGCAGTAAAGCCACTACAGCATCTGGTGGTAACTTGTATTGTCGCATTCGTGGTAGCACCACTCCTGCCTTTAGTGTGACTCGATATGGTGTAATATTCATGCGTCCAACATCAGTAGGGCCTTGTGCCCATAGATGTGTAGGTAATGTCTGTAGTCGGGGATCCATGTCTTTAGACACATAGTGACCTTTAAAATCACGTAAAAACTACCTTACTCCTTCCGGAGAACAACATATTATGGCTCCTAGAGCTTTCAATGTTTTTATTCCTAGCAAGTTTTCTGGACATGATTTAGTAGACAATAAATCTGTAGTTCGGGTCAGAGGTCCTATCGTAAGTGGAAGTGGCTGTGATACTTCATTAACAATAGGTTTTCCTGAAAAACCAAGGGAAATATTCTGTGAGCCTGAGAGGGGTGCCCCTGGAACTTCACTACGTTTTATGGTCGTTCGACTTGCCCCTGTATCGAGTAGAAATTTTCTATCTTGGCCTAATAATTCACTATGTACATAAGGTCCTTCTTGATCTACTGGGATTTCAATAAGGGGTAAGTCAACTTCCCTCTCTAGGCTAGTTCATGCGTAACGCTGATACTCAGGATATTCATACTGTGCGGTCTGATACATTTGTCGTGTTGTTGTCTGTGTGGCAGCAACAGGCAACGGTGGTGCAGCTGGCACAAACTGTACTGGCTGTTGTGCGGCTGGCATGGCCTGGGCATGCTGCAGAGCTCCTTGTTCATTCTGATCTTGTCTAAGTGGCCGTGATCTTTCTTGTGTTTTACCTATGCTGATATTATGTTTCAAAACTGGACAATCGTGTACGTAATGACCTGGCTTTTTACAATAATTGCATGTCCCTTTTACAGGTCCTGCTGAATCGGAATGTGTCATACCCTTTTTATGTCCTTCAGCTGGAACTGTCTGGGAAACTAGCATTTTCATTTTCGTGTCTTTCATGCGTCTGTGTTCATGTTCTTGTTCCTCTCTAATTCTATTGTGATGGTACTGTAACATTTGTAACATTTGGGATGGAGTGTTACCTTGCCAGGTACTCTCGAATTTTAATACTCTATTTTTTCCTGGGGGCAGGGCATTTTCTACTAATTTTGTTACAAACAGATGTGGGTATGATTCGCTACTTGCTTTTATGCCACTATTTATACCAAAACATTTTTCAAATCGGGCATAGTAATCACTAGTGTCTTCATCTTGCTTCTGTTTACAGGCTGAAATTGTACCCCAATCTTCCTTTTTCGTAGTTAATAAACGTGGCAGTACCTGTACTAATAAACCTGGTAATGCCTTAGTTTTATCCCCAAGTCCTGCTCCTGCAGTTCGGGCCTTTTCTTCTGCTTCTAACACTGACCATTCTATCTTTTGGTCTCCTACCTCCCACTCTTTTTCCTTGAGTTTCTCATAAATACCAGCAGGCATTAATACCTTTAATATTGTCATAATGTCGGGATAGGTATACTCTCCCATGAGTAACATGTCCTTAATTTCTCGGTGAAAACCCGCTGGATCTTTGTCATGACTGGGTACCACTTTTTTCATTTGTAACAATTCTATTTTTGATATGGGCGTATATACAAATACGCGCTTAAACTCGTTGTCCTCGCCTTTTATTGGGTGCACTTCTCGTAAGGGATTCTGTCTATCCATGTGATACGTGGTTCTTTCCTTGACGGGCAATGAGACACGGTCTGAACATACAAAAAGAATATACTGCTTTCTTGATTCTAGAATTTCTTTAATTAATTTAGTACCTGAACCTCTCCATTTATTCATAAGCAATTCGGTCAATATGTCAGGTAAGGGACCAGGGTCCGAATGCTGACTCCGATATAGTATAATGAGTTGTTGAATCATATAAATCCCAGCTAACCTCTGTTCGTCTGGGGTGAGATTCAAAAATGTGCGTGCTACTGTATCATCACTATATTTTCCGGGACTGTCCACCCAATAGACAGCTGCCCTGGCTAAATCTTGTTCATCCATAGAATCGAGAAAATGATAACCCCTTCGTTCTTGGAGTAGTTTGTCGGCGGTTTGGAACGAATGCTCGTTAGACCTTATATTAATTATAGGTATTTGGAAATTCCTGTTATTATCTGGACATATTGGACGTATCGAGTCAGTAAGACATCTATTACTATTACAAGATCTTCCTCTACCTACATAGGCTATGGTGTCCGACTGTCCTGTGGGCAGTCCTGACCCTTCTTCCTCGCTTTGTTCGAACTCGTCTACCTCTAATCTCTCTTCGTGTAGGCGTTCTATTTCTTTACGGATCTTTCGGCACATGGCTATTATACAATTTTGCTTATCATGTCTCCCTTCTGATATATTCTGGCTCCATCTGGTAAGAATTTGCATTGCTTCCGGGTCTACCCCCGGTCGGTCTTGATTTCTGATCACACAGTTTATGAGGAAACGTAACAGTTCCCCCTGTATCTCTACTTTCTGGTATTCCATAGCTCTGTTAATACATTCTGGATCTCGCCCTGTTTGGACAAAATGATATATTTTATCTAGATGCGCAGTCATTCCTGGTAACTTTCCTAAATACACTGCGGCTCGTCTGATACGCAATGATGCCAGGGTCATTTCGTCCTCTTTACCGGGCACAGGGTCATATCTGCAATCTATAAGAAGTTCCTTCAGCGTACGGGCACTTATGAGTTTGGGTGTACGTGAATGTGCTGACTCTTGAAAAGTAAGTTTATTTATTCTGGGTGGCGTAGAAAAAATGTTGCTAGCACCTCCCGTAGCCCCATCTGGGGTGTCGGGCGTGAAAGGATTCGTCGAACGTGACACAGCAACTACAGGTGTGGACACAGCTATAGAAGTAGCTGTAGGAGCGGATGCAGAAACAGATGTGCTTGCCGGAACTTGTGACTCGATTTGTTGCTGTAGGGATACGGGCACTGGATCTTGGCGTTGAACCTCCCTGATATGCGGTCTATGTGGGGCGGAATTAGCATACTCGGGAGCTGCGTCATCTAAATATGAGGAAAGAAAAACATCTTCTGCGGTTCTAGGATGCCCCTTAGGATGTACCTTTATTGGGAACAATGGGGGTGGCAAGTCTTTCGGTATTTCTGGAGTAGCTTTAGGTAATCCTTCGGCCAGAAGGGGATACATACCATTCATAAGGGCGTTTCTTTGTCTGTCTACTTGTTCTGATTTCACTCGGATACCTTCCTCAATTAATAGATTTTCTCGAACTTTATTTGAACTCTCTTTATTCTTTTCTTCCTGCCTACGTGCTTTTTCTGTGCGTCTATGAGATTCTTTACGCCATAACTCAACGGCGTCTTTCTGTGACTGTCTGACCTTCCTTTTCCATAACTCTTCCTCAACTTTCATGATGCACTCTGCATCCCAGGTTCCCGCTGTGGGCCACCTCTGACTTTCTGGTAATCCCTTGGTGTAGTCTACCCATAAATCAAGAAATAATATAGCGTCTAAGCCATGTTTGTGATACATAAAGTGCCCTGGAGTGTCCCTAGGAGGAATAGGAACGGCTTCTTCGAGAACCCCTTTTCTAGTAGTGATCTGTCTTAATTTCGAAAAGAGCGGCATATTGAGAACTGACCTTATACTTGATTTTGACCAACTGACCTGATACTTGAATTTGAACAGACTTAATACAATAAACACGATAATGAACAGTCATTCATACCACAATATGCAGGACGTTTTTTTTTTAAACACATTTAAACATTAAACATTAAACCTTTAACTGAAACAACAATGATGATCGTCTGCATAACTAATCACCAAGCTTAATTCTTGACAATAACTAGATACTTCGGAATACTTGATATACTGCTAAACAGTACAGATACACTGCTGAAACAGTGCAGACCGGATTTGTGTACCCAAACCCGTCTTGACCGGCACAACCTATGTGCACGTCAGAAACGCCTCCCCAGTAATGGTACTCACCGGGTAGCTTCGGAAACGGAAGGCCTCGGTAACTTGAACTTGAACCGGACTGGACTCGACTCGTCGGACACTGGGCTTGACTTCGAACTGGTGGGTCTCTGTATACCTCGGATCTTGCTCTCTCAGCTAGGCTCTGGTCGGGATACTTCGCACTTCTCACCGCCTCGTCTGGGTGTTGATCGCAGCCTCAGTCGCCCCCGCTTGACCGGAGGGAGATACAGGAAATCCTGCTGGTACGCGTTATTGTCCGTCCAGCTGTGGCAGGAGACCGGGCCTGCAACTCACCGCCGGCGCGTGAGATGAGAAAGTGTCCCTGTTCGGGCGCCATTCATGTGGTAAATAAAATTCCTTTACCTGGACTGAATTTGATACAGAAACATAATAAAATAGCTCAGTAGAATGAGAGGCAGAATCCGTGGTATTAGAGGTTCGGAATGAGCTTTATTCCAATAATCGATTATAATCGGTTGCTCCAAGTTCCATCACCACGGGGGTTCAGGAAGTGAAGTACATACATTATTGACATGAAATGACTTTTATAGATCATACATTACAATGAAGCGAATACAGTAGGCGTAACAATTGATAAGGAAAAATGACGATTTGTCTGCGTAACCAAAAATGGGTGGAACAAGGAGTAAAAAGGAACGTAATTGGTTATGATGTCACATATAGGTGGATCTATAAGATAATACTTGGCATAGATGCGTGCGCAGCAGCATGACGTGTAATTGACGTGTAACTAGGGGGTGAAGGGGACTTGACATTTAGCTCTACATGTGGAGACAAGAAGTCTGGGGGGTCAAGTCAACCTAATCCCAAATCATATCTAACATCCTATGTTTAAAGAACTATGTTATCCATAAAAGAAGGACTCTCGGACAGAATCTGTTCTATACTGACTGTGTGTGCGTGTACAAGCGTCTAAGTGTCTACACTAAATGCGAGGGGGTAGAAATATTCCATGGTAACAGGACTATGAATTACTTGCATGAGGACCGAGAAGCCGGGCCTTTTGCTTGGTAACTGGAAGAATGTTTACTTAAACTACTAGGCAGGAATGCATCGGCTGAGGGGGAAGCAGATAATTCGAAGGTGAAATACAGTTCTTGGCAGAGAATAGGCTGATGTCAGGCTTCGTGAGCCGCGCAGAGAATGAGACAAAGTTCATGGTCACAGATGCAGGCTCAGACTGGAGCTTTCAGAGGCAGAAAGCAAGAAGAGTTTGATGACAGAATCTGGGCCTACTTGCCTGGACTGTAAAATGGAATAAGTGAACCATATAAAGCCGGTGGCCTTTCATATTTAGGAATGGAATATCCGGCCTATGCATGACGGATCTGACAGAGGACATGTTGACGGTGGACGCACATGTATTTGCGTCTTCATAACTGGAACTGGAGGGAACATACATGTACTTGTGACATGCACATAGAACCGTTGGGGTCCAAGATAGGGGACATAACTGACCAGAAAAATCCATATTTCCACAGTACACAAGGTCGGTTTCTTAGTGCTAAGGTAACAGCTCCTCATGCTGCACATGATTTTCGGCATATGCCTGTTTAAAGAGCCATGTTTTTAAGAGTTGCCTAAATCTCACAAAGCTGGGTTTAGTTCTGATATCAAGAGAAAGGAAGTTTCATATTCGGGGGCAAGTACTGCGAATCCGGAACCACCAGTTTTCTGCTTTTTGACTTTGGGAATTGTCAGGAGATTCGCATGGATGGATCTTAGTTTTTGGTTGGGGATGTATTTTTTAATTCTGGCAGATATAAAGGCTGGGTTTCTTCGGTAGAGGGACTTCGAAACAATACAGCCAGTCTTGAAGACTGGCCTTTGTTCTCCCCCAAGCCTAGTGTAATTTTCTCATCAGCGAGGTGATGTAGCTGGGCTGTTGAAAAATTAGCCTGGCTGCTTAGATTTGTGCCAGTTGAAGTATGCGATGATCGAGACCTTTTAGGAGTCCTGGATAGAGAGTTTGCTTCGCCTATTTGAGAGATTACTAAGGTGATAGCTTGGATGAGTGGTTTGAAGGAATGGAATTTGCCGATTTTCCAAATTCTACAGAGTTGCAAGAAGCAGGATGCTTCTAGTTGGGGTTTCGTATAAAAAGATCCTTGTCAATGAGGACCCAAAGACTTTTTACTGATTTCATAGGCTTGGAGCGCCCATTGTAGGTGGCCAGAATGAAGGATTCCACAAATCGTACTTGTTTTTGGGGATGACCATTTCTGTTTTGTCAATTTAATTTTAATTGATTGCTGTTCATCCAGTCACGGATTTATAGCATTGTGTTTTGGAAGGCTTCCTATTATTCCGGGGGGTTGTCAAGGTTAAAAAGTAACTGCATGTCGTCATCCAGAAATTGGGAATAGGGCAGAGAGTCCCTTAGGGCTCTGGGGTGATTGCTGGTGTAATTAAGAAGTGTATTGCGCTCAGTGGGTTTGCGGTACAGGCGTGTAAGTAGCTCACCATCAGAATGAAAGATCGTCAAGTCCAGAAACTCAATAGTCACAGTCAGTGGTGATTGTGAAGGACAGCCCTGAGCAATTATTGTTCATCCAATGTAGGAATTGGCGTAGAACACAAACGTCTTGTCTCCAAATAATGAAGATATCGTCAATGTATCCAAGTCAAAAAACAATGCCTGTTCAAAGTTCAGACTGCTAAGCAGGTTGGTTAAAACTGTGGCTGTTCGACCACCGGTTTCCTCATTTGCCTTGTAGTTGAGTTCGCCAATTAGAAATATTTGCATGGTGAAGACTAGAGGAGAGACTGACTCTTCCGGAAGTTGTGGGAAGTGTTGCATTAGCCTGGGGTTCCAACCATGAAGACACATAACAAAGGGGAGGTTGGAGAGTCTAGTTGTTTCTTGATCACTGCTGCTGCCACATCTCAACCTACTTATTGGTTTGAAGTAAATAGAAGCCAGAAGCCATCAGTTAACTATGTTTCGGTTAAGGACAGAATATCGGAGATTCAAAATCAAGTAGGTGGAATATTTCAATTTGGTGTTTGACCACAGAACGGGTTTTGAGGTAAGTGACCGCGAGTTGGTTGGTATTTAACTTGTGAGGAGTATGTGAGAAAGTGCCATCTTTCTTGCATGGTATGCCCCCACTTTTTAGGACTCGCCTGACCCAGCGCATGCGCTGGGCTGGCAATCTGGCAAGACATTTAGTAGGTGGGTTTTGAAAGTGCTACCCACATTTTTGTGCTGGCTACAAGCTTGAGTGCACGATGGCGTGCATGCGCACAGCTGTTCCCCGCATACCCCCCTCCCTTCTCGCCCAGCCATCTGCCTTTCCTGCGCCAGCCTTCGGCTCCATCTCCGCCCCTCCCCCCGCTGCTGCGCGCACATCCCTAGCGTGCTTTAGCGCGTCATCGCGATCGTAATGACTTTCG
Organism: Triturus cristatus; assembly: GCF_964204655.1. Lineage (NCBI taxonomy): Eukaryota > Metazoa > Chordata > Amphibia > Caudata > Salamandridae > Triturus > Triturus cristatus. The sequence continues at coordinate 123,902,997 of NC_140583.1, forward strand.
CTTTTACGGCCGCGCAGCGTAACGTTTACGGCTGCGCGGCCAATGCTTGTTCACCAACTCATCTGTTCCCTGCAAGCCATCATGCTTCCTCCCCCCCATGCTTCTCCCCTTTGAGGTCCCTACCCATCCGTTCTCTGCTCCGCCGTCTCCCCCTCCCCGTGTAATGTCATGGCCTCACCCAATCCACTCGTGTCATACCCTGGTGCTTCATCCCCTCACGCTCTATCTGCCCACCCGGCATGCTCCACTCAGATGACAGCGATCATATAAATATGTTCAGTTGTGCTCACATTACAGCCGTGGTGCAGCTACAATCTGTTCCCTGCAAGCCATCATGCTTCCCCCCCCCCCATGCTTCTCCCCTTTGAGGTCCATATCCATCCGTTCTCTGCCCCCTCCTCCCCCTCCCCGTGTAATGTCCTGGCCTCACCCAATCTACTCGTGTCATACCCTGGCGCCTCATCCCCTCGCGCTCTATCTGCCCATCCGGCATGCTCCACTCAGATGACAGCGATCATATAAATATGTTCAGTTGTGCTCACATTACAGCCGCGGTGCAGCTACAAAACTTTTTAACTCTGGCCTACTTTAGCGGTCTCGTCCGCCTATCGCAGTCTCCAGAATGAATACATCATGTGTGTAATAGGACATTCTAAGGGGGTATCTCGCTCAGCCCCATGAAGGAAGTGCTCCGTTGTTTGTCACTCCTTCTTTCGTTCCGCCCCAGGTTAGCATATTCATAGAGGGGTAACCTGGTCAGCCCGCTTTAGCCACGGCCAGTCGTATTTAGTATCATCCTACCCGGTGTTTTCCTGGGTCTGTACCGGAAGGAGCAACAGTGATGCAAATGAGACTATTTGGTTGTTTTCTCACGCTATTACTCAGACAGGCATTCATTTGTCATCCTAACCTGGTTTGTTTGAATACGGCGAATATATTTCGTTATGCAGCAGAATATCCTTGGTGCAACAACACCAACTGTTGCGTGGCTTAACACTTATAAGGTCCAAAAAGCGAGACCTATTGGCTATGCCAATGCTTGTTGCTGAATTGCTGATGTACTTTGACTGAGTGAGCCCTGGGCTCCTGCCAATCAGGTGCCCAGGGCTTGTGTTCCTTCCCTAAAACTGCATTGAACCCCAATTGGTATCTCTGGCCACATGTCAGCCCCTGGTAAATGGTACCATAGGTACCCAGGGCACTGTGACCAGAGGAGGCCCCGAAGGGCTGCAGCACTTATTATGCCACCCTTAGAGGCCCTGTACCCTGACGCGCACACACTGCCTTTGCAGGCTGAGTGTCTTGGTGCAAAACAAAACAGAGTCTCGACATGGCACACATCCCCGTGTGCCATGCCCACAAACACACTGCCCTGGCATACCTCAGTCACTATGCCAGTGGTGAGGGTATAGATGCATGAGCCCTGTACCCCTACTGTACCCAGGTCCATCCCTGGGCACTGTAAGTGCAGTGCTGCCATTAAGAGTATATGGTGCTGGGAGGTCGTCAACACGAACTCCACAGCACTATGATGGCAACACTGAAGACTGAAGTTTGGTATCCAAATTCTCAGCACATTAAACCCACACTGATGCCACTGTGGGATTTAATGTAAGATGCACGACAGAGGGCAACTTAGAGTTGCCCCCTGAACCTAACCCACTATCCACGTCCTGCCTGAGAGGCTGCCTAGGCTGCCACCCAGCAGACATGTTGCTGGACCCCGGGTAGAGAGCCATCCGTTCTCCTGGGCCTGCAACAATGCACATCCTGGGTGCCTATCTAACCTACAGCTTCCCAACTTACCTCTCGAAGTGGTGGTCGCACCTGAAGAATCTCCGTCCCCGAGCTTGCAGCCTTTGTTCATCTGGTATCTTCTCCATTGAAATCCATTGAGCGCCCGACGGCTCAAAAGCACCCTGCACCCAGATGCCCGAGTGCCCCTGGAAGTAAAACATCTATCCTATTCTACTTCCCCACTTGCCCTGAGTAAGTGACCAGAAGCCCAGCTCCCACAGCCGCGTGGCCTGCCTGCTAGTAGCTACCAACCAAAGGCCCCCTGCCCGCTATAGGCTAACATTGGGCCAAACTCTCTCTGCACCCAGCTTCCCATGTGCCGCTGAGGGTGTAACAACTGTTTCTACCTGACACTGGGAGACCCCTGAGTCTATGCCCAGAACCTTAACTCTGCCAGTCGAGTACTTACCTGAAAGCCGATAACTCCCTTTTTCTCCATAGGGTAACATTGACTGGTTTCACTTGGAAATTCTTCCAAGTGTCGAGTTTTGAAACTTTAAAATATTCACTAAAAATCAGCCGAACAACGAAAATAAAATTACTCCCCTGTTGTCAGGAGAGATCCCAGTGCTGGATCTTGGTGCCCAGCACTGACCCTGAAAAGTAATTACAACTGTACTTAACGATAACTTGATTTTCCTCCATAGGATAACATTGCCTGATTTTTACCAGAAATTCTTCTAAGTGTCGATTTTTGAAACCTACAAATATTCCTTAAAAATCCTGTGTAACAAAAACTATTTCTTTCAACTGTTTACAGGAAATGCACCAGGGCTGAATCCAGGATCCAGCCCAGAGTAAGAAAATCATACGCAAAGTAATTGAAATTGCATTTACTTAAAAACTCACATTGAGCTCAATGTTATAATTGTATTTGAATTGTGTTGCCTATTGCAACAACTGTAACTATTGCATTTAAAAGTCTATTGCTTATTGAAAGTATACAACTACAAAATTTCATTCTGATAATGTATATTAATACCTAGTGTTGGTTCTAAAATAAAACTACTATATATTTTTATATACAAAACAATTGGCTTAGAGTTCAGTTCTTGAGTATTTGAGACCATTTTCTGACTGTGTACAACAAAAGCTTTACACTGTCCTCTGATACTGCCTTACTGCTCGACCAAGCTACCACTTTAGAGAGTAAGGTTATATCTAACTTTAGCCTCTGCCAAACCTCTGGGGACTGTGGACTCTGTGCACACTGAACCTTACTTTGGTGTAGTATATACAGAGCCACTTTCTTACAGAGTATGAGTAACCTCTCTAACAAAAGTGGCGACTGGGCCTCCATTAAATGACCAGGGAGATTTAACAGGCTTCCCCCACCTCAGCGCGGATTGGTTTCCTCAAAATCCAATCTAAGATTCTAATATCCGATAGTGCGAATTCAGTGCAATTTCTTAAATGCCAGTAATGCGATAAAGCTCTTGATTTTTAAAACGGATAAGGTGCAATTCTTAAATCTTTACAACGTATTACTAAAGTGCAGCGTGTTTAGCAGTTTCGGCCTCCTAAGAAATAGTAACTTACCTGTAAAATTAGTTTGCTCGTATGGATATCTTCAACAAATGCAAGTGCTTCTCTGCTGGCCTTCTCAGATTTATGAAATAAGAGGTAATTCTAGCCTATTCCTCTTTCCTAGAAGAAAACTAAAATGGCAATGCAGGAATACCTCTGGATCTTTAAATTACCTTTCTAGTACAGTAGCGACCATATGTTAGTCCCCTAGATTGTAATAGTCTCAAGAAAGGTTTTCTGGTCAAGTATAACATCAACATCCCTGCAGTATGGAAGAACATACACACAGGTATGCAGATCTGCATGCAGAGCTGCAAATGTCTCCCAACCTGGATAACGAATAATGAAATTTACAGTTTTGATTGAAGAAAATATTCTACTGTTTTTATTACTAGGCATGTAATAGATTAAGCAGTGATAAAGTTGTGATTTCAGGTGTCTTTCCCTCCCTTGATTTTATACAATAATCATAAAGATACGTGTTGATCTTTGTGGAAGCCTTTGCTGTCTTACACTGTTAAGAGGGATTCTTGATGACATGAAACTAATAAGTATTGAAGGGCACAGACTCCATCCAATTGATATGAGTGGGAAAAATTGCATTCTTTAGCTTCTGGTTCCATTTAACTGAGATGAACCCAAGCATTTTTATTAAATCAGTTCATGTGTATTATTTCGCTCAAAAAGAGTTTATGGCAATAGAAAAATGTATTTATAGTGGGTGTTACAGCAAGTTATGTGACATTGAAATCAATTGAACATGCATTGTTATAATTGTTGCCTTGTGTTAATATTAGACAATGTCGTTCCTTTTGCCATGACGTGACCTATTTCATTGGCCTACTGCTTTCCCTTTCTATGTTTTAATAAAATTATTCAAAGCCTTAGACAACCATTGCTTTTTCCCATGCCTGCTCCTCATGTGTACCTTTTGCTTATGTATTCTGCAACCTCTCCTCTCTGTTACTGCTACCCTTTCACTGGATTTGATTGATTGACTTTTGGGCATGTTAGTCCACTGGAAATGTCTGGTTAACACATGAAGAAATGGAAAATCTCACAGCTTCACCACAAACGGTTAGTCCCAGCAATGCAGCTTGTGTTCCTTGAGTTCTTTTTCTGCTGTTTTGATTGCTTAGTGTTTGCAATAATCTTTAGACCATCCTATTTTGGGGTTTCAGTTACTCATTGTTGTTTTTCTTGGCCTATGTGCAAGTCGTTTAAATTATGGGGCTTAATGATTAACTAGAGACAGTTATTGGCACGTCTTTGTAAAACCAAATGTAAAAATATTTGTTGCTATACATTCCGATTTAAATATTTACGTAATTTTGCTCCATCTTGGAGAAAGGCTGAAGATTTTTATAATTCTTGGCCACCTTCAATCACATCTATTTTGCACTATATAAATTTGTCAGCATAAAAAAATAAACCTAGTTCAGATAGATTATCTATGCCTGCAGCCCCATACTTTTCGCCACATAGGTTACATAACTTTATTTCTGTTTGTACTGTTCAAACAGCTTGTTGTATCCACTTTGCATGTTTCTTGTACTATGCTTGCATTTAATGGTTTGGCTATAAAATTAAATCTGCACTTATGTTTGAGATTGGCTGTGTACTAATATTGGCACCACTAACAGTTGTATGTTCTTTTGCATTCTAATCCGCTTAACATCAGGAAGATGAGGAGGGAAGCTGGGCACAGGTTTGACATTTTATATAATATGTTAAATATAAAGATGCAATTGGTGACCTTGTGCCATATGTGATATTTCAAAACATTTCACATCACTTATTACTTAGGTTTTGTGTAATGAAATCCTGAACTCAGTTTTTCACCATTATCACGAAATATGTGTAACTTCCCTCTCAATCACTCACCTCACTCACATTATTCATCATGGCTGTCATTGATATAACTTGGTGATTTCCAATCACATTGGTAAATAGCTATCTTTTGGTAAACTGTGTTCTTTTGTTAAAATCTGTAAGGGATTTAGCGTTCGGCACATTTCAGAAAGGTATAGTAGTGGTTCAATTCTGTTTAACTGTTAAAAAGAATAGTCTAATAAGACACAGATCAAGAGTACTGTGCTTCCTCTTTAGTCATAACCCTCAATTCACTCTACTATTGGTCAAAGTAATCATTGCAAAAAAACTATGCCCTTCCATCTAAGAAGCTGGTCTCTCAATCTGGTTCTCAAGCTACTTTTGTACTCCTTCATGAGTGTGACCATGGATACAAACTCTCAGGAATGGACAGATCCATACTGAGAACACCATTTTACTGGTGACCTTGATGATCCCTACTCATTCAAATTGCTTCTAGTGCTACTTGGAGGATTGTCCAGAGGTCAACTATTCTTTTGTAGGATAGATTATTAGAATCCACCCATGGTGAGCAAGATGACACACGAACTAAGCACCTTCATGTTTGACGATATGAGCAACAAATGCTGATCAGTTGAGATGATTGATATGTTTTCCTTTTCCTCCTTAACCCTCATGGTTTTTTCTCTTGTGACATTAAACATAGTAAACTCTCTACTTCATCTAATGCTGCAAGAGGTAAGACAGAAAAACAAACTGTCAGAAAGACAATCTTCTAGACTCCTGTTTGGTTGTATCTAAGCTGCACAGCTGTCGAGTGTTAAGCTGTTGGTTATATGAGAGAAGATAAAATGTCAATGGATATCATTCACCCTACTAGGCAGGTTTCCTAAGATTATACTAGGAAGTTGATAGAAACAGACTTCTTTTTAAACGCGCCTGTGTTCATATCGCATATAGGTGCATTTTTCTGGAGATTACCATGGTGCAGGTAAGCCTGTCAATTACGGCCTCACCTAGTATTGTCAAATATCACTTCTTATGAAACACAGCAGTTAATTTACAATCACTCTGTTTTGAGAAAGTTTTCCCTGGAGCTTTATAAACTTCATGTGGGCTGTGGAGGATTTGTCCATCAGTGACTGAGTATCCAATAGTGTTTGACATTACCAACCTCTGCACAGGAGGAAGAGATCTGACTGTGTGGAAATGTGAAAAGTTCTCAAAGATATTTTAGATTTCTACTGATCCCGTCAAATAAATAGAGCTGACAACAGCTGTACTGGTCAAAAGGCAGTACTACTTGTTTTCTGTTTCTCACCGAATTGAACTGATGTGAATTAATAAAACCTTCTAAGGGTTATATTCCCCTTTCTTGTCGTAATCAAGAGACAGTCGACATACCATCCTAGTTGAAGGGCCTCCAACCTTTTCTGTATAAAGAACCACTGATGTTGATTGAAAATCATCCTGAGTTACTGGAATTATAAGAGTTATACCAATGGCAACACCCAGCAAGATTACATTAGTTGACACTATATGCAAGATTACTATGATGGAAAAAAGGTAATATTAGTAATAAGTTTCCCCAAGGCCACATGATTTGTCACTCAAATATCAGCTGTAAATATATTTTGAAAATTCAGCTATTCTCCAATCATCAGCTTATGACTTCTGGAAATATACACGGCTTGAATACACCATTTTCAGTGTAGTTATACAGATATATTAATGCAACCAATCAAAAGCTTCTAATTTAGTAGGCTCGGCTATACACAGCAGAGCTACTTGCAGGTAGCCGGCGAGATACCAGTAGCTTATGAGCTACTTATTGGAGAAGGCTGTCCTAGATATTCTTCCAGCTCTTCAATCACTTCTGCACAAAGGAGCCTTTCATTAAGATTTCCTTGAACCATACCCTGCCTCTTAATTCATGTGGGGACTGCTGGTGAGCCCCAGATTTTCCCTTATCTGAATACCGATTATGGGTTACTCAAAGTTCGTTCTCTTTGTTCAAGTATGTTGAGAAAGTGCACAATCGGGAGCAGGCTGGCTTGATGAGAGCCTCTTTGGATGACTTAAGATGCATGTGTTTTAAAAAAAATCCATGGATTGAACTTTAAATGTAATGCTTAGTCTGCCCAGGCTTTCAGAACATATTTGGATAGACCTCATGGCTTTTTCGTTGAGAGCCGACCTCCTTTCATTGAATATTTATATGTTCTGATGGGTAGTTCTACCGCAAGAGTCCTCGCCTTTGAATATCCCAAGCGCCAGTCTGAATTCAGAAACTTCTCACGTAACTCTCCGATGCCGGTAGGGGGAGCTGACTCCATATCTACGGTGGAGCCATATAGCACCCATTCTCGAATCCTGACATGAGTTTTGCTTTTTCTATACCTTTCAACATGAATCCAGAGCTGCACTCCTCAACCCTGAAGTGAAGAGACTTTGCTCTCTGGATATGGTGCAGTGCTTGGTACATATCCCAATCCAAAGTAGCCAGGGTTTAAGCCCTGCTTCTCTTGCGATGGATAAATGTCCATTATAGACTTGCACAGTCACTGTTTGTGGTGTCTCGATTTGAGACACTACTCGTCGTGTGACCTATGCCTCCACATGAACCCCAAGGCCATCAAAGAGCAGGAGGCCATGTTCTTCAAAGCCTACGGCAGAGATGACTGTAGGGGGTTGTAGAAAGTCATGGAAAAGTGCAAGAACCAGAACAACATTCAAATCATTTTCTCCTTCATCCCTGTCTACTATGTCTTCGAAGGAAACTAGGAGATACCTTTGGAGCTCCATTTGTAGTCCAGCCTCTAGTCCATAGATTTCCTTCTGATTCCACCTGGTTTAGGCCCTCTGATGGTCTCCTCGTCAGAGCCTCCTGCTTCGACACTTATCACCTACAATGGCTTTTTTGCCTCGGTCTCTATGGCGCCCTTAGGTCCACCATCACCTCCAACCCAGCTTCAAGAACCTCTCTTACGACCTGTTGGAGCGAGGTCTAGAAGAAAGTCTTAGCGTCTATTTGAAAAAGTAGAATACCATGAAGAATAATCTAGTGCCCAAAAGCAATATATCTGAAAGAAACACGTTAGTTAGATTCCTCACCTTAGAATATCCCCAGGCGTCAGACTGGATCCGGAAGATTTTTCGTCAGCAATACCCCTTGCGCGTCGCTAGGCGTCGTCTGCGGCTCCGCGTCCGTCGTCGGCGTCGTGCGCCGGAATGACGTCGTCGGAGTACTTAGACGCCGCCGGAGTACTTAGACGCCGCCCTCGCACGCTGACGTCAGTTCTTCTTTTTTCCGCGCCAGTAAGCGCAGATCCGGGAGAGCTACCCCTTTTAGTCTTTTTTGACTAAATCTTTTTTGATCACTTTTGATCCTTGTCTGTCGACCTCTGGTGCCGGTAGGATGCCTGGGTTCAAGGCTTGCGAGGATTGCCATCGACTGATGTCGGTGACCGACCACCACCGCCGGTGCCTCTACTGTTTAGGCCCCGACCACGACGCGGAGTCGTGCTCCGATTGCCAGGCCCTGACTTCGAAGGCTCGGCGGGAGCGGTCCCGCAAGCTTCTCGAGCTTCGCCACTCGGCTCCGCGTCGTGCGCGATCCCGGTCCAGGAGGAGGTCCAAGGATCGCTCGCGGAGCCCTAGCCGATGCCACCATCGATCGTCGGGCTCCAAGTCGTCGGGTAAGTCCAAACGCTCTAAGAAGTCCAAGCGGCGACATCGCTCTTCGGACTCCCCTCGCCGGTCGCGCGACTCGGCCGAGGGTCCAAGTGGTTCCACCCCCGCGGCTCCGGCGGAGCCGCAGGCGCCGCGCCCGTCCCCATACCCTCCGGTCCCTGGGACTAACGCGACGCCGGCGGAGGTCAGTGCCTTCCTCTCGGCCATGAGGAGCCTGACCCCGCCGTCGACGCCCGCTGGCGCGCCTTCGGGCCCCGCGGACTCGACTGGGCGACCTTGCCTGCCGGCGGCTTCGGCCCCGGCGCCGTCGACGACTCCGGTCTCGACGCCTCAGGTCCCCGCGGGGCCCATGCCTGGGCCCCCGTCGACGCCGGTTGACCTAACCACTCCGCCGGCGCATGAACCACCGACGCCGTCACCGGCGCCGCCGGCGCAGACGCCTACACCTCCGGTGCCGCCGACGCCGCCGCCCTTGATGCCGACTCCGGACGGCATCCAACCCCAGTTTAGCCCTATTCCGGACCCGGCGCCGCAACGGCGTCGACCGACGCCGCGTCCGGTGCTGCTTGAGACCTATCATCTCTACAGTCCGGCTCCGATCATTCCTCCTGTTTATCAGGAATCGGGCTACGGGGGCGACTGGGAGGGGTTCGAGGACCCTATGGCTGTTCAGTCGCAGCTTTCACAGGACTGGGCAGATGAACTGGGGGAGGCCAGTGGTCTAGATACCTCGCCAGACACTGGATTCACTTCTCCTCCGACTGTGGCTTCGGAGGAGGGTGCAGCATTTTCTGTGGTGCTTCGCAAGGCGGCCGCAGCCCTTGGGCTCGAGCTGCCTACCGTGGCTGTGAGGACTAACATCCTCACTGAGGTGCTTCAAACCGCAGCAAGCTCCACTGAGCCTCTGCTGCCGTTCAATGAGGCCCTCACTGACGTTCTGCAGGGCACCTGGTCCAAGCCCTCCACAGTTCCTCCTGTGGATAGGAACGTTGCCAGGCGCCACCGCCCTGCTCCGGGCGACCCCAGTTTCCTGTCCCAACACCCCACCCCCGAGAGTCTGGTTATCCAGGCCTCTACCTCCCAATCCTCCTTCCCGACCGCTCCGCCGGACCGGGATTCCAAGAGACTCGAGCAGTTTGGCAAGAAACTGTTCTCGTCCCTTAGTTTGGGCCTGCGGTCTTTAAACACCGCCTGTCTCTTGGACCGTTATTCCCATTCTCTGTGGGATACGGTGGAGGACGTGCTGCCCCTGTGTCCGGAGGAGGTCCGGACACGTCTTACCCAGGCTTTGGCCGATGGGAGGGATGCAGCGCGGCACGCCATACGATGTGGGCTTGACACCACGGACTCGCTGGGTCGGGCGATTTCCACCACGGTGGCGCTCCGCCGCCACGCCTGGATGCGGTCCACGTCATTTTCCGGGGATGTCCAGAACACCCTCATGGACATGCCCTTTGATGGCACTCGCCTGTTTGGTGAGAAGGCGGACAGTGCGCTGAACCGCTTTAAGGACTCCCGGGCTACGGCCAAGTCCTTGGGCCTCTCGGCTCCGCGGGCGCACACCTCCGCTTTTCGCCCCTTTCGTGGCCAAGGAAGGGGCGCCTCCTCACGTCCGCCCAGCCACCAGCCGCAGAACCAACCTGCGCGCGGTCGCGGACGTGGTTTCCGCCGTGGCGGATCTGGAGGACGACGTGGTCAGCCCACATCCACCCCGGCAGCATCCGCCTCAAAGCCTTCCTAGTCCGAGCTTTCAGGCCCATTCCACGCCAGTGGGCGGCAGAGTTCGCCATCACCTGCTCCACTGGCGGTCCATTACATCGGACAGGTGGGTGCTGCAACTCGTCCTAAGGGGCTACTCCCTCCCCTTCGAGACGACCCCTCCAGCCATGCCACCGCAGCACCACCGTATCTCGGGGGATCATTTGAATCTTCTCCGCGAGGAAGTTTCGGCCCTCTTGGCCAAGGGGGCCGTCGAGCGCGTTCCGAGTCCAGAAGTAGGTCGTGGTTGTTATTCCCACTACTTTCTGGTTCCCAAGAAGGGCAAAGGGGGCCTACGCCCCATCTTGGACCTCCGGAACGTCAATGCCTTCCTCCGAAAGGAAAGGTTCAAGATGTTAACTTTGGCTCAGGTTCTAGCTGCCCTAGACCCTGGAGACTGGATGGTAGCGTTGGACTTGCAGGACGCATACTTCCATATCCCCGTCCTGCCGGCCCACCGGCGTTACCTGCGGTTCACGGTGGGCCAAGAGCACTTTCAGTTTACCGTGCTCCCCTTCGGCCTCACCAGTGCCCCTCGGGTGTTCACGAAAGTGATGGCGGTGGTCGCAGCTCATCTGCGCAGATCAGGGGTTCCAGTCTTCCCCTATCTCGACGACTGGTTGTTGAAGGCGGGCTCGCCCCAGGCAGTCGTCTCCCACCTCCAGACTACGGCGGATCTCCTGCATTTGCTGGGATTTTCCATCAACGTGCCGAAGTCACACCTGAGTCCCTCTCAGACGCTCCTCTTCATCGGAGCAGTTCTCGATTCGGCGCAGTTCCGGGTCTATCCACCGGAACAGCGGGTCCGGGATATACGGGCCCTGATTCCCATCTTTCGGCCTCTATCCTGGGTTCGGTCAGGCTAGTGTTGCGGCTTCTGGGGCTGATGGCCTCCTGCATCCTACTAGTGCATCACGCCAGGCGGCGCATGCAGGCTCTGCAGTGGGACCTGAAGTTTCAGTGGGCCCAGCATCACGGCAACCTGTCCGACCATGTCTTGATCTCGGAGGGCACTGCACAACAGTTGCAGTGGTGGCTCACGGACCGCGATTGGGTCATGGGCAGGAGCCTCTCCCTTCCCCAACCGGAGCATGTCGTAGTGACGGATGCGTCCCTCCTGGGCTGGGGTGGCCATATGGGAGAGGCGGAGATCAGAGGCCTCTGGTGTCCGGCGGAGTCTCGTCTCCACATCAACCTGTTGGAGTTGAGAGCGATCCGACTTGCACTGAAAGCCTTCCTTCCCTCTGTCAGGGGCAGTGTCGTGCAGGTGTTCACGGACAACACCACCGCCATGTGGTATTGCAACAAACAGGGCGGGGTGGGGTCGTGGACCCTTTGTCAGGAGGCTCTGCGCCTCTGGACGTGGCTGGAACACCAGGGCGTCACCCTAGTGGTTCAACATCTGGCGGGCTCTCTGAACGCCAGAGCGGACGAACTCAGCCGCCGGTGCATGATGGATCACGAATGGCGTCTGAACTCCGAAGTGGCGCAAGGTCTCTTTCTGCAGTGGGGAGAGCCTTGGTTAGATCTATTCGCCACCGAAGAGAACGCGCAATGTCAGCAGTTCTGCGCGCTGGAATTTCCAAGGCGGCACTCGCTCGGCGACGCTTTTCGTCACGAGTGGAGTTGCTGTCTGTTGTACGCCTTTCCGCCTATACCACTTCTGCCCAGAGTGCTGAAGAAGATCAGGCACGACCGGGCCCAAGTCATCTTGGTGGCTCCGGATTGGGCACGAAGATACTGGTATCCCGAGCTACTCAGTATGTTGACCGATCCCCCGATACGTCTGCCCCTTCGGGAGGATCTTCTGTCGCAGCAGCAGGGGACGGTCCTCCACCCGAACCTGTCCAGCCTCCACCTCCATGCGTGGAGATTGAGCGGCGGCAGTTGATGCCATTTGACTTGCCTCCTGAAGTCTGTGATGTCATTCTGGCAGCCAGGCGTCCCTCCACAAAGACGGTATACGCCTGCCGGTGGAACAAATTTGTGGCATGGTGCACAGCAAAGGCTGTGGATCCCCTTTCCGCCCCTCTTTCTGAGGTTCTCCTCTTTCTTCTTTCTTTGGCCCGGCAGGGCTCTGCCCTGGGCACCCTGAAAGGTTATCTTGCTGCCATCTCCGCCTTCTTGCGGCTTCCTGATCAGCCTTCTCTTTTCAAGTCCCCTGTGGTTACACGCTTTCTCAAAGGCATTACTCACACGTTCCCTCCTGTCCCTTTTGTAATCCCTCAGTGGGACTTGAATCTGGTCTTGACATTCCTGATGTGCGCTCCCTTCGAGCCTCTTCACAATTGTCCTCTTTGTCTTCTGACTCTTAAGACTGCTTTTCTGGTAGCCATCACCTCGGCTAGACGGGTGAGTGAGCTCCAGGCTTTATCTTCAAAGCCTCCTTTTCTCTCTGTTCATCCGGACAAGGTTGTCCTTCGGCCTCGTCCTTCCTTTCTTCCGAAAGTGGTGACTCCATTTCATCTTGGGCAGTCCGTCACCTTGCCCACCTTCTTTCCGCATCCTTCCAAAGAGGAAGAGAGGCTCCACCGTCTGGACCCAAAACGTGCGCTCTCCTTTTATCTGGACCGCACAAAGCAGTTCCGGGTGGACGACCAGCTTTTTGTTGGGTACGTGGGCGCTAAGAAGGGGAAAGCTGTGCACAAACGGAGCATCTCTCGGTGGGTCGTTTTGTGCATCAAAATTTGTTACTCTTTGGCAAAAAAAGGACCCTCCTGTTGGGCTGCGCGCCCATTCTACTCGGGCCACAGCGGCTACTACTGCCTTGGGACGGGGAGTCCCTTTGCAGGACATCTGTCAGGCGGCGACGTGGGCTTCGCTACACACGTTTGCCAGGCATTATTGCCTTGACAGCCAAGTCCGGAGGGATGGCTTCTTTGGCCGTTCTGTCCTCCAGGACTTTCTGGTGTGATCTTGGTTCGCAGACCCACCACCGGGGATGGTATTGCTTGGGTATCTATTCTAAGGTGAGGAATCTAACTAACGTGTTTCTTTCAGATGAACAAGTTACTTACTTTCGGTAACGATGTATCTGTAAGAAACATTAGTTAGTTAGATTCCTCACCGACCCACCCATCCTCCCCGTTCTGCGAACTGACATCTAGGGTTAAGGTTATCCTTTTCAGGCCCCTAGATTTTATTTTTGGCACCAGTGTCGGTCTTTGCATGGCTCTGCGTTCCTGGCGCGGAAGGCTATGTACAAGAACTGACGTCAGCGCGCGAGGGCGGCGTCTAAGTACTCCGACGACGTCATTCCGGCGCACGACGCCGACGACGGACGCAGAGCCGCAGACGACGCCTAGCGACGCGCAAGGGGTATTGCTGACGAAAAATCTTCCGGATCCAGTCTGACGCCTGGGGATATTCTAAGGTGAGGAATCTAACTAACTAATGTTTCTTACAGATACATCGTTACCGAAGGTAAGTAACTTGTCCTACAGTGCTATGCACAATGTTTTTGGGTCAGACTCATATAAACCGTCCCAGATGGCCAAGGAGAAGCAGATTACTCTGACCGCTTACCCTCTTCTGACTCTTCAGGTTTACTCACCCTTCTTCCTGTGAGCTGGAAACATGAACCAGCTCCTGCATGGCTGCCTTCCATGCTGTGCTTAAGAAGCCAGCTGATTTGTTGAAACTCATTCATCCCTTGGTGGAATATCGGACACACATATTGACTTATAGTGAAACACTATCACTGTGTAGATCTGCTTCCATTTATTAAAGAGGTAGTGAATGATCCATGGTTTAAGACATCTTCGTGACTAGTGGTAAACAGAATAGTAGCGCGACTTTCTAATCCCCTGGAACCTAGCCCTTTTTATCCTAGTGTCCCTTCTCGGAGACCTCCTTCACTACTAAGCTGAATCGGCATGCTGTTCCTACCTACCCCATAGACCGGGATTTGAGAAAACTAGAAGGTGCAGAAAAGAGCTTTTCGGTTGGAAACCTAGCACATCACTCTCTAAACGCTGCTTGCCTTTCGGGAGGCTGCCCCAATGTCTTGCAGAATATTGTAGCATTGATGGTCTCCATTTTATCAGAACACCTCAGGGGCCATTTGGCAAAAGTAGTCCATGAAGTACAGGGCTCTTTCAATCACCTCATCAGAGCAGTCCTTGACATGGCCTGCCTTCATGAAGGTGATTGTCACTCTCCTAATAACATGTCATAGCTTCCTCTTCTTGAACTCTCTTACTCTAAGGAGACATGCTTGTCTGTGCTCTACTGCATCCTCTATAGATGTGCAGAGTACACTGACTGGCATGCCTTTGATGGGGTGCATCCTTTCATACAGAAAGTAGACGCAGAAAATAAACCCTTCAAAGATAACAGAACCACTGTAAAAATCTGGGGCTCTAATCAACAGCAAAGAATTTTTGTTAATTTTGGAGGCCTGAGACATTGGCAGAGGCTCAGTTTAGACTGAGCCATTCTGCACAAGTTTGTCAACAGCAGCAAAATTCCCTAATTTGCCAGCACAGGGGCAAGGGGGAACGGCTGTTGGGTCCAGCTCTCTTTCTCTGCACAACCAGGAAAACCACAGTGACTCCTCTGTGAAGGAACATGTGATACTGGTGAAAGGAGGGCTTTCCTCTTTTCTACAAGTCTGGCAGGCCTTTACTTCAAACTTGTAGGTCCTGTAAATTGGAGCAGCGTGGTATACACTACCCTTTCAGCTGCAAATTCCTTACTGCTCGACACACACACACACTCCCTTACTACAGACGACCAGCTATGGATCCTTCAGGAGGACATGCCTGCCCTGCTACAGAAGGGAGCAGTGGAGTTGGTTTGTATGAGTGGAGTAAATTGAACAGCGGGGCTACTCACTGTACTTCCTGGTTGGTTTCCAGAACGACAGCAGTCTTTGTCTGATCCTAGACCTTGGGCTTCAGAACTGTTACTTTTGCAAGGAAAAGTTCAAGATGCCCCTTTCTGGTTTTGCTACCGCTGGACGCAGAAGACTCTATGGTCTCTCCTGACCTGCAAGACACGTTCTTTCGTATACCAATCCTGCGGACACACATGAAATACCTGCATTTTGTGGTGGGTTCCACTTGTTACTAATTTGCCGTCCTTCTCTTTGGATTGTCTTCACCACCTTAAGCCTTCATGAAGGTGATTGTCACTCTCCTAATAACATGTCACAGCTTCCTCTTCTTGTCACCTTTTAAAAATGAACTTCTGATTGTTTACCCATTGCAGTCAATACTTGAATGCTTTAATTATTGGATTTGATATTCCTGCAGCTAGATGCACCGAAACATTTCTAGAATATCTTTTTTCATTGAACCTACCTTAAATAAAAGATTGTCTAGTACATTATTCTCCAGAGAACTTTTTATAGGCCTTCTTTGGTCTCTGGAGTACAGCTTCCCTTCTGTAGAAACAGATCCAGTTGTTTGGTCTGATTACTATCCTATTCGTTTTTCCAATTCATATCCTCATTGTGAGGAAAATTTCCTGTAAGGAATAGGCTAAATATTACAAAAGAAGTTATCAAGGGTCAGCTCGGCTACTGTGCCTCCAGTATCAATTTTAGATTAATGTAATGGATGCACTAACTGGATTATTGAAGCGGTTAATAACAATACTCATGGGGCACTCTGCTTTCAACTTTAGTATGAGATTGTGAAAGCTATGCCCCATTTTTCCTGCTGGGAACTAAAAAATGTAGCTGACCGTTACTACATTACTTGTATCCCAATGGTATATTGGGACTGAGGTCAATAGAAAGTTTTAAAATGCTTTTCTAGCCTCATATTTTTTAACACTCATCCAGAGCCACATTATGAAGTATCCCAAGGAAAAAGCCACTTGAACTATTTAGATCATGTGATTAGGAGGTGGACTATTTGTTGTGGAATTGACTCTGTGCCTCTTCTCTAGTTGGGTGGTAAATCATTCAGGCTGAAATTCCCTATTTGCTTATGAGACTGAATTTCACGTTGCTAGGTTTTAACACCTGAAATTACTAGATGCCAAAGGAGATGGAATAGAAGGTCTTTATGTAACCTAGTAGTGGTGAAAAACGGCAGAAACTGGAGTAGTAATTCTGTACCCCAATGTTATTTCCCATCTTGGGCCAAATACTCCTTGTTTTACAGTAATGGCAGGGTGATATCATGCAGAAATGGTTATTTTGAGGGGCGTGGTCAGCCTACAATGGGGCTGGACGCAACCTGCTGAAGCTACGCGTACCGGGTCATCCTGGAGGCAGTGATCCTGTGCCCAAAGGACCATTAATTGTGGCAGGGGGGCTTTGGGACAACAGGATGACCCTCTGAGTTGCATGGAGAAGGACCAGACCTGTGGTGCTGGCATCCGCTATGGCCGCGGACCTCGCACTACATAGAAACCGCAGCCTGAGGCATACCCACTGCAACAGATACAGCGGGGACTCCCCTACTCGGGGACAGAACGTATGGCGAGGGGGAGATTCAGGCAACGGGAGGGGCTGGAAAGCTCTCCACCCATATCTGCTAACATGATTTGCTTGCCCACCCCTATCACCTACAGAAAATTGGTGATTGCCTGTGGCCTAGAGAATGTAGCATGGTTCAAGGATAATGGACAACCCGACCCAAAATCTGGGGTGGCTCCTGCAGTACCGGGACCACATGCTGTGGCTACTGAACCAGTAAGCTGGTTATGCTGGTGGCCCTGACTGAGGGGGAGAGAGACCCAGGGCCCTAAAGACTGGGTCTCCTCTAATGTGAACAGGCCTGGGGACTGCCCCCTGGAGGGGCTGATATTGGTTAGAGGGAGAGCTCCTTCTGGTGCAACTGAGTTGCCTAGTGCATAGACCTCAGGCCTTATTTTGTCCCGGGCCGCCTGCCACGTAACCGTGGGGAAATCTGTGGCTTGCCTGACTCCTGGCCTACGAAGAGGGCTTTGATGTACAGTCCAGATATCTGGAGATCAACTCTGGTCTTTTTCCGCCTTGGCCTGAGTTTCTATGGGGAACTTTTGTGGCTGACCTTCCGAATGAGGAGATATGGACAGAACACTGCCCACTGGTTTGTGCACTACACACTCCGGACGTACAAAGACATAAGGCGAGCTGGGGGAGCTTGACCCGCCAGGGGGACGTGGTGGGGCACTTGGGAAGGTTCGATTGGAGCTGCTGCCTGGGTGGGCTTTGCCACCTTGGTCTGAGGAGCTGGCCCAGTTGATGAAGTAAGGGTTCGGGGGTGGTTGACGGCCAGACCCCTTGGGGGTACCTATGGACCCTAATGCTAGGTGGTGCCCATGTTCCTCGCCTTGGTGCTCTTCAACCCGTAACAAGACACACTACGACCTCGTGAAACGATGGTGCACAACATACCCACCCAACCAGAACCTTTGCTGGCTGAGCAGAATGACCAGCCACACCAAGCACTGCCAGCTCGCCCGGAGTCAGCTAATGGCCTAGAAGCCCACATATTGACAATACTTGCAGCTATGGTGGAGGGACCCCAGTTCGGCACTAGATGCAGTACCCGTTGATCTCAGCCTACTGAGAGTAGATTATCTTACCTGGCCGAAAAAGTGAAAGAAACTAAAAGGAAGTGCTGCAGCCTAAGGTTGCGTACCCTGAGAAACAGTTGCTAAAGCTGCGGCAAGAAGTGGAGCTGCTGCATGACAGAGTGGAGGATGTGGAGGTCCGCTCCTGCTGCAATAATGCGAGGATAGTAGGCCACCCGGAAAGCAGCAAGGGTCACTGCATGAAGTTCTACATAGACCAATGACTCCTACAAAAAGTCATTGGTAGCATGACATCCAAATTCTTCACTGTTGATCCAGTCCACAGAGTATAGGGTGGTGCCTGCCGAAGCCAGGAGCGCCCCTCCGGTCAGTGGTCGTCCACCTTCTGAATTACTAGGACATGGATGATATCCTGCAGCGCACCCACATGCACAACCCATGAAAGACTGAGGGTGGGCTGGTAAATATATACCCAGACTATATCCAGGCAGTCCAGCACCACAGGGAATCTTTTGTGGCCGTGAAATAACAATTGTGGATTCTCGGTTTAAAGTATCTGCTAAGCTCAGAGTGGTAGACCGGAATGCACCCTTTATTTCGTGACCATGGGGAAGGCCTGGAAGTGGCTGTGCCTGTGCTTCGGACCGAGATCATCCAGCGTAAGAAGACAGGGCGGAGGTCAGACCAAAAAGAAAACCCTACCATCAGCTGAAAGGCACCCCAGCGAAAGCACATGCGGAGACGGAACAGGCGTAGGTGGTGACTGAGTAGCAGCTTACGTGGTCTTGATGGGCCGAACAGGCACAATCCTCTGAGGTTCGGGATGACTCCTCTACGGAGTCCCTGCCCAATGGCGAGCACAATAAGGGACCAATAGTCACTCCTGTGACCGCGGACTTTCTCGAAATCAGAAAAGACCTAAGCGAGACTATGGGGTGAAGTCTAGGCAACTTGATGGACTCTACCAGCCAGAATCTAATGGGCCTCGAGGGGGCATCGATGGGGACACCCGGATGGCCATGCCCTCACACGTTAACAGAATTATTGTAATCCTGCCATACATTTACAGGTCAAGGGGACATCGACACAGTGAAGAAATCGGTGGACTGAGTATGGTAAGACACTAGACTGGCCACATTTTTAGAAGCCATGGGACTCAAAGAACTGTGGATAGCGAGGAACTCTGGCTACGGCAATATTCATACGCCACCACAAAACAGGGGCCATGTCCTAACTGGACTATTTTCTGGTACCTAAGCACCAGCTGGGTAGATATGCAGATGTCATTCTCCTTCTCCAGGGTATCTTTGACCACTCACCACTGAGGTTCGTATGGGCATGCCAGGCAGGATAACCCCATGGAAACTTGATTCTTGGGAACTCCAGGATAGGGGAAACAAAAAGATGGTGGCCACAGCCAATTATTTTACTGAGAAGGAGCACTCGTTCCAATCCATGATTAACTTATGGGTAGCATATAAGACGATCCTGTGGAGACAACTGATTTCACGACGTGCAGGAGTGTCGGTCGCTTGAGGTGCAACTAACGCAGCTTGAGGTGGAATATGTGGCTGTCCCTACTTGAGAGCGGGCCCTTAAAGTAGAGGAGATCAGGCGGGAATACACTGCGTTAGTGGGACAGGAGGCGCAAGCACAATTTCGGGCCACCCAGGGTAGGCTTTACGAAGTGGGCAACAAGGCAGGCAAGCTTCTGGCTTGGCAAAAAGGAAAAGGGGGCAACAATGGATCAGTGTGATCCTATCGGCGAGCTCACACCGTAGAGAGACACCCCAAACAATTGCACAGGTATTCGTCCACTACCTGAAAAATCTGTATCAAAGTCAAACCACTGCTGACCAGTCAGATCTAGAGACCCTCATGGGGGACCTCCTCACCCCTCGCCTGGATCCACACCGGGTTGAGACAATAGAGGGTAAGATCATGGAGGCGAGGGTGACCACCGCCATTTCACAGGTGAACTATGGGAAAACCCCGGGCCTTAAGGGATTCCCAGTAGAATTCATCAAAAGTGTAATATCAAAAGTCGCAAAACATAAACGTGCCATGTTTAATGCGGCCAGAGACCAGGGTGCTCTGCCACCTGATCTCCGGGAAGCAACACTTGTCTTAATCCATAAAGAGGGAAAATCGGCTGACGATTGCGCATCCTATAGGCCAATCTCCCTGATTAATACTGGGTTCGAAGATTCTAGTCTAGGTCCCAGCAAACTGCCTCACACAAGTACTAGACACCCTGATTAACCCAGATCAAGCCAGATTTATGCCCTATAGAGCCACGTGGCATAAACTGAGGAGACTGATGGGTGCCCTGGTACCCAGTGAACAACTGCAACAGTCTGTTGTCCTGCTGGCCCTAGATTCTGAGAAGGCCTTTGACTCCCTCGAATGGTCTTACATGACAGTAGTCTTCCAGAAAATGCGCTTTGGTCCATACTTCTCATCTTGGATTAGCTTACTCTACAGGGAACCGGTCGCGAGAGTCTGGGTCAATCCCACTCTATCGGCTCGCTTTGGACTGGCCTAAGGTACCAGGCAGGGTTGCCCACTCTCCTTGCTTTTTGCCAATGCTCTCGAACCATTGGCTTCCTGAATTAGGGTAGATGCACAGGTCCTGGGTCTTCGATGGGCACTGGACTTGGTGGATGTTATCTCACTATGTCGGTGACATCCTCCTCTTTCTGCTTACTGACAGTGTTTGGATCCTATATAGGATTTTTTACAAGCTGGCATAAATCAGTGGCCTTCCCGCTGGGGGTAACAACTCAGGCAGCAGTAGGAGACAGCCACTTTCAGTCGGTGACCAAGTGGTTTCCAATAGCTGTGTATCTGTCATGCCCAACCAAGAACTATTTATGCAAGAAAATCTGGAAAAGATTTTAAGAGCCTTTCGGGATGATGTTGACAGATGGAGAAAGCTGACATTTTCTCTCCTGGGCTGAGCAGCCCTATATAAAATGATCTCTCTACCTAGGTTATTATATCTACTACAAAATACTCTATACCCAATCCCGGATGCTTTGTTCCGCAAAGTAGCCAGTGTGACCCAAGTATTCTGGGGCAGGGGGATTCCCAGAATCGCCTTGTCCCTACTGACTAGACGGCAGACGGATGGAGGTATTGTTCTCCTCAACCACCCACTCTACTACAGGGCCTCACAACTTCCAACAGGCAACGACTGGGCCTTTTCATCTCATCAGGAGCCCTCACTATGTGTGTATTGCTCCTCTATGATCCCAGAGGATTACCAACGTCACATGTCCTAGGTCAGGACGCTCCCACCCCGACATACAGTAATTACCATATGGAAAAGAATAACATGAACACAGATAGTGGGGTAGGGTGACGTTAGAGTCCCTTCTGGGACTCCACCTACTGCACGGCCTAAGATATGTAGACGGGCCATCATAAAGGGACCTGTTGGCAATTTCCCACATGGAGGATGTCTGGAGGAAGGCAAAAAAAATGTCTCTTGAAGTGCCAGTTGAATACAACCTCTCCAAAAGCCAATTCCTGCAATACCAACAATTGAGGTTTTTACTTGCGAAGTGTGAAGCATTACAGGAGAAGATTGAGGAGTCCCTCTTGGAGTGTAGGATGCTGGGTTCCCCCCATACGAGTCATGCAGGGTCCTGTATCTACTTCACATTATTGCAAAATAGCCTTCCCTCAATAGAGCCATTATGGTAAAAATGGGAGGGGATCTGCGCAGACTAGAGGACAAAGACTGGACTCAGGCATGTGAGTACCTTGGACGTAGTGATGCGGGCAGGTTGCCGACTGATCCAGTTCAAAATCTCTGACTCTTTTGTTTCGTATGGGTCAGACACAGGATGATCTGTGTCTCAAGGGATGCTGTATGAGAGGTATCTTAATATACACACTGTGGGACTGTACAAACGTGGTGCATTACTGCAAAAAGTGTTGGTAAACAAATCTCGGAGACTTTGTGTGAGGAGGTGTAGCTTTTGTCCCAATTAGTCAGAGGGAATTTGGCCGAACACACACTGGACCGCTATATTCTACTCTTTTCTAACCTGTCCTTTATGGTGGCCCGTAGTGATATTTAGAAACACATGGGGCTCTCCCACTCCACCCACACTGCAGGAATGGGAGGAGGATTTGAACTGGTACATGGGAAAGAATTTGGGGCCCAGGTAGAACATGGGGGGAAGAGACTGGGTAATAAAGACGGAAGAGGCCTACCCACATTGGGAAAGGACTGGATATCCCTTCAAATAAGGAGACAGAGTCTCAGACCTGATACCCTGCGAGGAACACTGTCTGACCCAGCGACGCCCGACCCTGACCGGACCCATAAGATGTGATTTGTTGTAATAAACATGTATGTCGCCTACATGCCTTTGGATGGTGGGGGTTTGAGGGGTTTATGATGATTGAATCTTTTCAAAAAGAAATAGAGATTCAAAACACAAAAGAAGAAATTGTAATTTCAGCTGCTTTTTTACCATCCCAATATTGCAGTGCAACCAATGATTGTGCTCTCAAAGTTGTTTCATTCAACATGGCCCTTGATAGTATTGATGAAAATAGAAAGAGTTGAGCGGAATTCTGGGGTGTCTTATTTTTTTTAACCTAATTGCTGCATGTGCTCAACTAGATCATTGTTTGTGTTTTGTTGATTTAAAAATACTCATCGCTAGTGAGTTATTACATTTACCATGAAGTGTGCTTAGAATTATTTCCTAGTTTGTACCTATGATTCATACAAGGAGAACCAAACAAAATGCTTCTTTGTTTTGTAGAGTAATGTTATTGTCTGTGCTCTGATTCCTGCCCATCACCCTGCTTGCCTTTACACCATATTGAAGGATGAAATATTCCCTGAGCCACTGCAATAATGCAGCAGGGGAGCACAACATTGTGTGGCAGAGTTGACTTATTTATGCAGCACAAAAAGGCAAATTATGCGGCATGATGTGACAAATATTTTGTAATTGTTAGACATGATAATATTGGTTGGGCAAAGATTTCACCTCATTAGTACCAGTTTAACAACCAAATACAGACATAAGCAACTGAAAGCTGACCAGTTCACTTTTAGGAAGGGCTCTCAACTGCGCATAAACAATCTTGCCATATTTTTTGTAACTTTTGATCCATTTGCACTAGAAACACATTTTTTATTTGGTTGAAATCTGCAGATTATGCAGCAGATGAATAATTATATGGCCAGTGTGGCAAATCTAGAATTATCTGACGAAGACTGCGGCCGCAGTATCAAGGAGTTCCAATGGCCCTGTATTTACACCATTGCATTCATGTAATAGGGGTTCCTACAGTCCCAAGACTTAATTGAAAGATTGATAAATGTCTCAATTGAACTCTCATTCAATTTGATCTTCATGATGTGTGTAATTCAAACAGTTACCGCTACCTGTATTGTTTGCAAGAGTAAGCAGTATCCTTTGTGAATACCCTCTGCCCACTCTGCACACTAAATAGGGTTTAGGTAAATGCTAAGTAGATTAACGAAACCGTTTTACTTATAATAATTTTAGACATGTGGAATTTCAAATTCTTTAATGGATTATTGTTTTAATGTCAAAGATTATTTACGCATTTGTCAAAATGCTATGTTTTAGTTGTTCACTTTAATACCAGGCTCAATAAAGTTGTCAGTCGTTAGTTTTGTCAACACCTCGCTCAACCTGCTGAAGAGCTGTGTGTCAGCCAACTTGGCAGGACAGTAGTGAACAGCCCAGCCATTGTTAAATTTGTTAAGATGATCATGAGCAAAGTTGCTTATACAATAGTCTTGGTTTGAGGTTTTCAGTTAAATGGTAGTCTTTCTTTCATTAAAAAAACATAACACAGTTGGCACTCAAAAGGCATGGTCATCCAAAATATAAGAAACTGGCAAAAAACATTGTTTTGACATACGTTTAACTACTAAAGTCTCAGCACACAATTGCATAACTTATCTATTCTAATGTCTATTCCTTTCCACAACACTTTATAATGGACAGCCCACATCACTGTATTCAGCTCACTACATACCTACTTTACTGAGTGTTTGTTTTAGGCAGTTTCACTTATTCTTAACTTGCACAATGCCAGTTGTAATTATATTACAGACTTCCAGACGCAGTGCTCATGCAGAATTGCCCTTTTTTTTTTATTTTTACTGCGAGTGACTAACATTTGTAAGGTTCTTGTTAATACTCAAATTTGAGTAAAAAATGCATCATTTCTATTAATTCTCTTAAATAATGTAGAGAACTTATCATGCTATTCTCAAGTTATTGTCTTCAAAGTAAATGTTTGCTAATCTTTGTCCTTTTATCCCTGTTGATAGACCTTGGCATATGGTGATATGAATCATGAGTGGATCGGCAATGAGTGGTTACCAAGTTTAGGGTTACCTCAATACCGTAGCTACTTCATGGAATGCCTAGTGGATGCTAGAATGCTGGATCACTTAACAAAAAAAGATCTACGTGGACAGCTTAAAATGGTTGACAGTTTTCACAGGTACAATTAGTATGAAATTAAAGCAGTTTTACAGACTTGCGGCATATCAATGATGCATTATTGACATGGGATTTTGTTCTCTAACAGGAACAGCTTACAGTGTGGCATTATGTGCCTACGAAAGTTAAATTATGATAGGAAAGAACTTGAGAAAAGAAGAGAAGAAAGCCAGAACGAATTAAAAGGTAATGCTCCTTACATTTCTCATCAGTTAATCTTGTGATTGTTGGGTTTTGCTCTGCACATTTCTGATAGATACATATAACTGCAGATTACTCTTTGGGTTCCTTCCTTGGCACCATATGACCCTGTGGGATCCACTTCGGGCCCCGTACTGACTCCGGTACATGCTTCTCCTCCGGCTGTAAGATGTGCGCTGGGCTCTTCCTTGTACCGATACCACCAGCTCCGGAAGAGGATCCAGTGGTGATTCCAGACTCCATGAATTTCACAGTCTTCGAAGTCTTTTTGTCGTCCTCTGTCCCATAAGTGCTGTGGGGACCCACTGCGCGTCCTTTTTAGGAGCCGTTCCGGCGGGCGTCATTCAATCAGGGATTTGTGTAGGTCACTACTCATCCGTGAGGCTCTCAAGGCGCTGTAATTCACCTTCGGCATCCGCAGGTAAGTCTTGGCAGTCAGTCTTGGGGCTGTCGCCTACCGCTGATCATCTCTTCTGTTGTAGTGCTGAGGCACGAGTCCGCCCCGTCTTCCTACCTTTCCTGGGGCTGGAGCGTATTTGACCCAGATGAGACAAAATTCTCAATTTCTTCTTTCTATACTTGAGTTGTTAACTTCCTCTGGAGTGCCCTTGGGCCCCACATAAGTGCATATGGTTGTGCCTGTATCTCCGCTGTTGGGTTGTCACACTGTTTCAGGTCGGCCTCTTGTTTTTGACATCTCAGCTGCATTGGTTACACAGCCCATCTCGGCTCCCGGTTCTGGTCTTCTGTCTCCTCTGTCGGCGTCGGGCTCTTGTCTGCTGGCTTAGAAAGGATCCTCCGGCGTCTAGGTGTCGCCTTCTCATCGTCGACTGGCTTCGGTTACGGCGCCGATGAAGTCTACCATCTCAGACGCCCTTCCTCTGCGTTTTCTTTCTGAGGGCAATGGTTGTGGAAGTACTACAGAAGGTGTGGTGTGTCCTCCTCCAATTCCGGAGACGGTACCATCCCCTATACAATCTGACTGGTTACTAAACTTGGGTGACGCCAGTGGCTTAGAATCTTCACCAGCCTCCTGTCTCCTCCTAGTCTTGCACCGGAGGCGAGTTCCGCGCTGTCGGACATGTTCTATCGAGTTTCGATTGCTCCAGGTTTGCACATTACTTCACTGGAATTGTCAACAGACCCCCTAAATGGTGTTCTACACCCTGCCCAGTCTAATGTTGAGCCTGTACTTCCTTATAGTGACTGTCTTTTCGACCTCTTGTTGGGTGCTTGGACTAAACCCGAAACTGGGCTCCTTGTGGATCAATCAATCAATCTCTCACAGGCATCGCCCGGCCCTGGAAGATCTCTCCTGTCAACTTGGATGTCAAAGCTTTGTGGTTCAGGCTGCTTTAGCCACACTGAATATTTTCTACTGCCTGTCCCTCCGGAAAGGGAGGCCACAAAGTGTAATGCTTGTGGTAGGCGTATTCTCTTCTAGTGCTGCTCTGCACATTCTGAACACTTCTTGTGTGCTCGCCCGCTTCTCACACGCCTTATTGGACTCTGTGGATTTCCTCTTGCCTTCCCTTCCGGAGGAAGCCCGGACTACTCTTGTTCCCTGGTACAAGATGGACAACAAGCTGCCACACTTGGCATCCGCTGCCGTATGGATACTACTGATTCTGTTGGTCGAGCTATGGCCTCTTCTATTGCTCGAAGTCTGCGTGCATGGTTATGTACTTTCTGGTTTTTAGAGGTCTGT
Source organism: Triturus cristatus (assembly GCF_964204655.1). Classification (NCBI taxonomy): domain Eukaryota; kingdom Metazoa; phylum Chordata; class Amphibia; order Caudata; family Salamandridae; genus Triturus; species Triturus cristatus. The sequence goes on from NC_140583.1 coordinate 123,929,499, forward strand.
GCAAATTGCTTTGATCAACATGCCTTTAGATGGCACCTCACCTCCCTTTTTGGTGCGCACGCCTACTCAGCTTTATGCCGGTTCAGGGATAGTCATGCTGGTACGGAGTCCTAACTCTCTATTGTTGTACTAAGGTAGTCAGGTACAGTTGTTTCCCCTGGTTTCAACTCTCCCACCTACCTGGGACGAAGTTCTTCTCTCCCCTCCAGGAATACACCCAGTGTGGCGTTCCTGCTTTCTACTCTGTACTTTTTATCATTTATGCTGTAGTTGACAGGTTTCGTTTCCAGCAACTTATCATACTTTGCAGTCTCCTCGGAGTCTATTCTTTTGGCTTCTTCGCCGCTCTAATCTTCCTACCAGAGTACTTACTTTGGCAGGTATTCTGTTTGTTGTGTAGTTGTACTATAGCCTTGTTCCCTGATTTCGGGGAACTTATTTGTGTGCCTCGGAGGCATATTTGTGTGCTACTTATGCACTTTGCACCCCTTATAGGGACTTTGCCTTCCTCTTTTCTCTGCCCTAATGTCCATGTGGGTTATGCTGGTGCCTCAGGCAGGTGACCTGTTTGGCCTAATTTACTTTAATTTCCAGTGACCCTTTACTTTGCTTTGTTTTAGTCTTTGGAACGCATGGATTCTCATGTTATGTTCCTATTGGTTCTTTTTGGTTCCACCATTCAAGCCTTATCGTCCTCCTGTGACGGTTCGTCTACAGCAGTCTAGTATACTAGACGGATAGGTTGCATTTCACCCCCCTTCTTGGTGGGGTATTTCTTCTGTAAGTTGGACAATGTGTGATTGTAATAATCAACGGCCTGTTGCCCTTCGTTCCTGCCAGCTCTTCATTTTATGCTAGAGGTGGTCTTCTTCACCTTCTTCTTCGTCGCCGTCGTAGTCTTCATTATCTTTTCCTGCTGCCACCTACTGGCATCCTTCAGTCGGTGGTGTTGGTTCTTGGATGGTTGCCCTAGTTCTCCTGTAGTGGGCAAGGTCTTCCATTTCCTATTCTTAGTATGCATTGTCTTTCTATTTTCAGCCTTGTCTTTCTTTCTCCACCTCAGTTACTCTCGTAATTTCTTCGTTCCCACTGTCGGACGTATTAGCTCTGCTCTCCCTTGGTTACTACAGTTCATGGAGTACCCTTCATCCTCCACTTATCATCCTCCCGCTCACTGGCGGAGTATGTGGGTTACCTTCGACATAGTGGCTATACTTTCGCTTACCCTGTATGACTTGCGTGCCTACGGGAATTTCAATGGTTTTCTATGCATATTTATCCTTGTATACATTTCTCTTGGATATATATGTCTCTGCATGTATATACCTGTCTCTTGATTGGATCTCTTGTAGAGGTCTTTTACTTCTGAGATATATATATATATATATATATATATATATATATATCATCTTATGTATGTGTGTGTGTGTATATGTGTGTTTGTATATGTGTGTGTGTGTATGTGTCTTGTGCACATATGGTCATCTGGCCTTCTATACAGTGTGCGTCACTTCATTTTTCCTACACCCTTCTTGGTTACCTGGTTTAGCCTACTTGGTTGCACTTGTCTGTTTCCTGCCTTCTCTTCAGTGAGTGCCTCTGTTACATTCTATCAGAGGATGCCTTATATACTTTAAAGTTCTTAATGGAAGAGCGGTTTCTTTTACCATCCTTGTTGTTTCCTAGCGATGCTTTTCAGCATTCATTATTCTTTCCTCCATCATTCTAACATTGGAGTTCTATTTTTTTTTTTAATTTGTATCTCAGGATAGTTTCCTCGACAATTGGTGGGTGCTTTTTATTCGTTGTACGTGTTGCTGCACCTGAGCACGTTGTTTGTTCATTCCGTTTGTTTTTTGCATGGGCTCTGTGGACTATTGTCATTGGTCCCTTTGTATTCCCCAATCTTAGGTTGCATATCCTTTTGGGGTGCCTCTTTTCTTAGTTCTGTACCGTGTTCTTACAGTTGTATAGCTTTCCACTCCCTATGGGCTCCCATAGTCCTTCTTGTTAATCAGTCCTCACGGTGAGCAGCTTGCTTCATCTATCATTTTTGGATAGTCTGGTCCTTTTCTATCTTTTGAACCGGCTTCTCCTATGTGTCGCTCTTTGGTGAGGTCAGTTTGCAGCCCCTTCTCTAAGGATGGTATTGCTTGGGCATCTGATTATAAGATAAGGAATCTGCGGCTAGATGTCTCTATCACTTACCGTCGCTAATGCCTTATCTGGTAAAAACAGAATCGAGCCGCAGATTCCTTTTTGACCCACCCATAGTCCCCTCTCTGCGAACTGAGGGCCCTGTTGTCTCCTAGATTCCCTCTTTGCATTTTACTTCTGTTCTTTTATACTGTACTTGTTGATACTAGATGTTCGAGGCATATGAGCTGCAGATCACACACTGAGGATAAGATCGCCATCTGGTGTTGGGCTCGGATGATTGCAGGTTGTTGTTGTCTTCGGAGAAGCCTTTGGTCACGAGGTTGGTGACTCCTCCCCTGGACAACAGTGCGCATGGGCATCCACTCCATCGGCAGATTGTTTTTTTCCGCCATTGGGTTCGGATGAACTTTTTTCCGCTCCAGCAGAAAACTTCCAGCAATCGATTTAACTCTTTGATTTGTATTCCATCGACGTCGACATCAACTCGGACCGGTTCCGGAAGCGGCTGATGGACAGGACACCCTTCAAAAAATGCCCCCAGTGTGGAGCGAAGTTCCCCCACAGTGACCACCACGAGGTTTGCAACCTCTGCCTGTCGCCGGAACACAACGAGTCCACCTGTCCAGCTTGTTCCGCTTTCCGTTCGAAGAAGACCCTCCGGGACCGAAGAGCTCGACGCCATATTATGGCCAAACCAGCTCCAGAACCGGAAGACATCTTTGCTCAAGATGTTCCCGAAGACGACACCGAAGATCTCGAGATCGTGTCCGAAGCCGACGATTCCGATGACCTCATCACTCCAGGGCAGCGTGTGAGTACCACCCCCCCTGCCCCTGCCCCATCCAAAAAAGCAGTGGTCAAGACTCCGCCAGTTGGGCCCAGTCGCGACCGGAAATCCTCTTCAGAAGCCCCGCCCTCGGGCCCGGCTCCGAAGACATCTAAGCCTGTGGGTGGCTCGGGCTCGAGCAAACCTCACCTAATTGTGCCTTTAACACCCTCGGCACCCAAACACTCATTGTTGGCACCGAAACAGGCTCCAAGACCGAAATCTCCTTCGGCACAGAAACGTTCCTCGGCACCGAAGTCTCCACCGGCACCGAAACGTTCTTCAACATCGATGCCTAAAAGTCCATCGGCACCGAAAACTCATTCGGCACCGAAACATCAATCGGCACCGAAACCTCAGTCGGCACCGAAACATCAATCGGCACCGAAACCTCAGTCGGCACCGAAAAATCAGTCGGCACCGAAAAATCAGTCGGCACCGAAAAATCCATCGGACCCGAAAAAATCATCGGAGCCGAAAACTGCGTCCCCGCCGAAACAAGCTCATAAAGACCCGAAGCGGACGTCACAGACACCACCTTCGGAGCCAGATGATCTTTTTCGACCAGATCCTACTCAGAAGCGGATCTACATCAATCCTAAAACAGGACATGTGACTGCCATCCCATATAAAAAGCGGAAGCTGGACACTACACCTCCCCCAGCTCCCATACGGAAAAAGGACTGTGCTACTTCACCACTTCGTCCTTCCTCTCCTGTTTTACCTCCTAACCCGTCCCCCCCTCCTCCTCCTGCTTCTCCTTTACCTTTACCTTTACCATCTCCCTATCATTCACCTCCTCCACAGGATGATAATGATGACTTAGGGGGAGGGGCGGACCCTGATTTATTTGATGATCCTGCTGACCCAAACGACCCTTTTACGTTCCCAGACCCAGCACCCATGGATGACTGGTCTTATCCTATACCTGACATGCCTGACCCCACTACCTACCCTTCCAAGCCCTCCCCTCCTGATGACCACCTAGGGTACGGCCAACTTATAAATAGGGCAGCAACATTCCACGGCGTTACAATGCACACAGACGCCATTGAAGAGGACTTCCTCCTTGATACCTTTGAGCAGTCACAAAAGACTGTCCACATACTGCCCATGATCAAAGGGGTTATAAAGCATGCTACTGAAGTCTTTAACGACCCTGTTCGAGCTAGGGTGCTCAACCCACGCATCGAAAAAAAGTACCGACCAGCCCCGCAAGACCCTGCATACATTAAGGCCCAGCTCCCTTTAGACTCCCTAGTCGTATCAAATGCCAGGAAGCGCGCTAACTCTCAGACAACTGGAGAAACGCCTCCCCCAGACAAGGAGTCTAAGCTTTTAGAAGCCTCGGGCAAACGGGTCGCCGCGCAGGCGGCTAACCATTGGCGTATTGCCAATACCCAGGCCCTGTTAGCCAGGTATGATAGAGCGCATTATGACCAACTTGAGGACCTTATGCAGCATCTGCCTGAACCCTTTAAGTCCCAGGCCTCTGACCTCATCCAAGAAGGCAAATTAATATCTAATGCCTCCATTAAATGCGCCTTAGATGCAGCAGACACTGCTTCTAGAGCGGTCAATACTGGCGTCTTACTCAGACGACATGCCTGGCTCCGTATTTCCGGTTTTAAACCGGAGGTTCAAACCGCAATTCTTGCTCAACCTTTCAACCAAGAGCAGCTATTTGGCCCTGCAGTGGATACTGCATTAGAAAAAATGAAAAAGGATAATGAAACTGCCAAGTCTATGGGAGCACTGCAGTCTCAACAGAACCGGGGTTCCTTTCGTCGCTCCTTTTATAGAGGAGGCTCCAAAAACACATCAACTGAGACCACGTCCACCTTTAAAAATTCTGGACAAACATCCCCTAACAGAGGTTACTTCCGGGGAGGTTATAGGGGAAACAATAACAAAGGTCGAGGACGCGGCAATAACAACAACACCCGCACCTCACCAGCCACCAAACAGTGACTTGCCACCACTCCCCCCAGACCATTCCACTCCGGTCGGGGGACGACTCCAACAATTCCTGCCTGTCTGGACTTCCATCACCACAGACAGGTGGGTAAGACAAATTATCCAGTCTGGCTACTGCCTCGAACTCATACAATCCCCCCCAAACATACCGCCCAAACAACGTCCAATGTCCTCGCATCATCTCTCTCTCCTCAAACAAGAAGTTCAATCCCTGTTACAAAAACATGCGATAGAACCAGTTCCCCTTCAACATCAGGGAAAAGGGGTATATTCTCTATACTTCCTCATTCCCAAAAAGGACAAAACACTAAGGCCCATACTGGATCTCAGACTACTAAACCAGTATATACATTCGGATCATTTTCACATGACCACTCTCCAACAAGTCCTCCCACTTTTACAACAGGGAGACTTCCTCGCCACATTGGACCTCAAGGACGCATACTTTCACATCCCTATGCATCCCGCTCACAGAAAATATCTACGATTTGTGGTAGATGGGCAACACTATCAATTTACAGTTCTCCCATTCGGAGTAACAACAGCACCCAGAGTGTTCACCAAGTGCCTAGCAGTCGTGGCAGCGCATCTCAGAAGACAACAGATCCATGTCTTCCCCTATCTGGACGATTGGCTCATAAAAGCCAATACATACCAAAAATGCGTTCTCCACACTCATCGCACGATTCAAACTCTCCACGATTTGGGATTCACTATCAACTACCCCAAATCCCACCTACAACCTTCCCACTTACATCAGTATCTAGGAGCAACCATAGATACATCCAAAGCCATTGCCTATCCCAGCACAGCCAGGATAGCCAGTATACAAAATCTCATCTCTCAATTTCAAACTCATCCATCTCTTCCAGCAAGAGTGTTCATGCAGCTCCTAGGCATGATGGCGTCCTGCATCTCCATAGTCCCACACGCACGACTTCAAATGCGTCCCTTACAAGAATGCTTAGCACAACAGTGGAACCAAGCTCACGGACAACTTACCGATCTGGTGTTGGTGGACAGTCGCTCACTTCGATCACTGAAATGGTGGAACACCATCAACCTGTCCAAAGGGAGACCGTTCTTAGAGCCTCTTCCACAAGTTGTGCTAACTACAGACGCATCTCTCACGGGGTGGGGAGCCCACCTCCTTCACCATACCACTCAGGGCAGATGGACCAGTCAACAGAAACTGCTCCACATCAACCACCTGGAACTCTTAGCAGTGTTCCTAGCACTAAAATCCTTTCAAATTCACCTAAAGAACAAAACTGTCCTCATACGCACAGACAACATGACGACAATGTATTATATACAGAAACAGGGAGGGACACACTCTCTCCAACTGTCCCAACTGGCACAGCAAATCTGGAGATGGGCAATTCCCCAAAACATCTACCTGTTAGCAGAACATCTCCCAGGGATCCACAACCAAGTGGCCGACCTCCTAAGTCGCCACACACAACAGATCCACGAATGGGAACTACACCCCAAAGTTCTACTCCCCTTCTTCCAGAAGTGGGGACAACCAGACATAGACCTGTTCGCCACTCCCGAAAACACAAAATGCCCAACCTTCGCCGCCAGGTTTCCACACCCACAGTCGAAGGGCAATGCCCTATGGATGAACTGGTCAGGCAGATTTGCGTACGCCTTTCCGCCTCTCCCACTAGTTCCATTTGTGGTACGCAAACTGAAACAACAGTCACTAACACTAATACTAGTGGCTCCCACTTGGGCACGTCAACCGTGGTTCACCACACTTCTGGAACTATCTTTAGTTCCACATCAAAAGCTACGCCTCTCCCCGGATCTGTTAACCCAGAACCATGGAGAAATCAGACACCCAGATCCTCAAACACTGAACCTAGCGATCTGGCTCCTGAGGTCTTAGAGTTCGGTTACCTCAATCTCCCTCCAGACTGTATGAATATCATAAAAGAAGCCAGACGCCCTACTACTAGAGCGTGTTATGCCGCTAAATGGAAACGATTTGCCATCTACTGCGCTAATAATGACATACATCCATTGGATGCTTCCATCCAAAACATCATTTGCTATCTACTACACTTGCAAAGATGCAATCTAGCGTATTCCTCTATACGATTACACCTAGCAGCCTTGGCAGCCTACTTGCAAAATAGGCAACACCTGTCCCTTTTTAAGGTACCAGCCATCAAAGCGTTTATGGAAGGTCTCAAAAGGATTCTTCCCCCAAGATTGCCACCTGCCCCAGTGTGGAATCTCAATGTGGTCCTAACAAGACTCATGGGCCCCCCATTTGAACCTATGCACAAATGTGAATTGCAATTCCTAACATGGAAGGTAGCCTTCCTTATCGCAATCACTTCCCTGCGCAGAGTAAGTGAAATACAAGCCCTTACACTTGAAGAACCTTTCTTACAACTACACCGTAACAAAGTGGTTCTTAGGACAAACCCTAAATTTCTTCCAAAAGTGATTTCCCCTTTCCACCTTAACCAATCAGTAGAATTACCGGTCTTTTTCCCAAATCCAGACTCGGTAGCTGAAAGGGCCCTACATACCTTAGATGTTAAAAGAGCATTGCTTTATTACATCGACAGAACAAAACCTTTTCGAAAGACAAAACAACTCTTTGTTGCTTTCGCGCCACCACACAAAGGCAACCCAATCTCCAAATCAGGGATAGCCAGGTGGATAGTTAAATGCATCCAAATATGCTACCTCAAGGCTAAACGTACACTCACAGTTCCCCCTAGGGCGCACTCCACGCGTAAAATAGGGGCTTCTATGGCCTTCTTAGGCAATATTCCCTTAGAAGACATTTGCAAGGCAGCCACATGGTCTACCACGCATACCTTCACTAAACACTATTGTGTTGACGTGCAGGCCAAACAACAGGCCTCCGTGGGCCAGGCTGTCCTAAAAACTTTATTTCAAACTGCTGCAACGGATACAGGCGACCACCGCTAAGGGGAGCACTGCTGTATAATCTATCCTCAGTGTGTGATCTGCAGCTCATATGCCTCGAACGGAATATGCTACTTACCAGTATGCATCTGTTCTTGGCATGTAGAGCTGCAGAGTCACACACGCCCGCCCGCCTCCCCGGGACCTGTATCTGTTCCAGCATCCGTCTTACTTAGACATTACACATGGACATCCTTTCTTTCTTTTCTATATACTCCATCTTTTCCCAACATGGCGAAAAACAATCTGCCGATGGAGTGGATGCCCATGCGCACTGTTGTCCAGGGGAGGAGTCACCAACCTCGTGACCAAAGGCTTCTCCGAAGACAACAACAACCTGCAATCATCCGAGCCCAACACCAGATGGCGATCTTATCCTCAGTGTGTGACTCTGCAGCTCTACATGCCAAGAACAGATGCATACTGGTAAGTAGCATATTCCTTTCCCCTTTTTGGCACACTATTGCCAGAGATTGTTTCTCCAAGTAGCTCCGCGTTGTTTGCGCAAAAATAGTCACAAAAACAGACTTTGGTGCTTCGGAGGAGGGCTCATATGGCCACAGTTTACATCACATCCGGGAGACAACATCGCTACAGAGTTGCTCATCGCCCTCTGCCAATGCTGGAAAAGTTTCTGTATCCAGTCTGGTGCCTGAGGAGGATTCTAAGATAAGGAATCTGTGGCTAGATCCTGTCTCTACTAGATAAGGCGTTGCCGAATGTAAGTAACTTGTCCACTCGTGCAGCTAGCAAGAGAATAAGGTTTAAGAAGGTGTTGCTATGCCAATTGCAGTGAATAATACTGAATAGTTCTACTTTTACTCATTTCGTCCTTTTATGTCTCATACTTCCAAATGCATATATATTTTCCGAATGAACTACAACCATGATTTGGGCGCGGAAAGAATTAAGAAATAGATGTCAGTCCACAGCACAAATCTAACTTCTTGGCCCTAGTTTGCATAATATGAGGCTATGGTTTTTGTCTAATAAACTCCGGTCTCCAAAGGCATACTGAACCGAAGATGATATGCAATGGCTAATGGGAAGCTATTAGATAGTTAAAAGAGCCTGCTCTTCTGCTCAGGTTCATAGAATGATCGTACAGTGAGTAGCAAGAATGGAGCCCAAGATGGACCTCAGAAATATCTCAATAGTTTGTGTTTTTAACCAAAAAACTACAGTATTTCTTGAGCCTTACTTTTTATACAGAAGTGTACAAAATAAGAAACGGACACCTCACATCCAGAGCACTTAGACATGTGTCTTTAAAAGTGTATCTACACTAGGTAAAGCTTACTTCAAAGCTGAGACTTCGCTCTTGGTCACTTTACATTTTTGCATTTTTGTGGGATTCATGAGAGGAGGAACCTAGATAAACCATTTGTATTGTTCAAACTTTCCATTCAACAGATGTACTTTGTCCTTATAATCAGGGTATTTCAAAACCTTTTGTTGTCAACATATTTCAATATAGGAGCTGATATTCTCACCTTTCGACTCCTCCAGCTAGGGTGATGGCCAGATAGCAAATGAGGATGGGTTTTCTGTGTCTATTCTGCTTGTCTGCTGACCAGAGCATGCCAGCTTGCAGGCACTCTTCGAAGAGAAAACTCATGATTGTTCCAGTAGAAACAGTAATAGCTTCTTTCAGCTTAACATTCTAAAGCCTCTAGGCCTCCCACACATGGCCTTCTAGAGTTGATACAGTACCTAAGATGGATTCACTCCCAAAAAAGTGCCAATAAAATTCCATGGTTCTTCCTCTGCCATTTCGGGTGTGGAGAGGTGCCTATTGCGTCATCCAGCTTTCCTTATTTTCATGCCCAAGGGTCATACAGGGTGCATGTTGGAGTTACAGGATATTTAGCCACTCCACGAAATACCCTACATACGTAAAGAACAATACTCCTATAGATTCCATGATTGTCACTACGGGCCAGAAAGCGAAAATGCACCCTCATTCATTGGCCCACCTCCTGACAAGTAAAGTAAAAGAATAGAGATGATGGGGAGGAAGACTAAGAACAGCTGCCACTCAATGGTACATTGCTAACTCTAGTGCCCTCCTGACAGATGTGCGGATCAGCAGTCAAAGAATGTTGACCGCGTGCAACAACTCCCACAGCAATAAAGAAAAAGAGCAAAGGCAATAATACAATAGGGTATAACTATTGCCTATACCTGCCTGAAATCTACACTAGATGCAGCAGACACAGCTCGTAAGCATACTTATACTGATACCAACTTTAGGAGACGTGCATGGTTGAGACGATCAGGGTTTAAATATGATGTACAGGCATCAGTCATCAGTTTGCGCTTTACGAGAGAAACCATGTTTTTATTGGCAGTCGATGATTCCCTCCAACAAATGGAGAAGAACAAAGAAACAGCAAAGTGGCAGGAGCTCTAGTGATGGGCTTTAGCCCAATACACCACAGACAAATTCATGCCAAAAACCAGCACGAAGAGCACCGCCCCACAGTGGCATTACCTCTTGATGCTCTGACAGCAGGACAGAGCCGCTAGAGGAAAGGTACAAGACCCCAAAAGGAAGTCCCAAATGGAAATCCCTCGACACACAACACTGTGTAGGAGGCTTACGCCTGGAGTGGAGAAAACAGCATCAACACATTGGTACTCCGCATTGTAAGACCGTTATTGCATAAAGTTAGACCGCAGACCACAGACTGTAAACTATAAAACAGAACTTGCAGCAATAAGTGGAAGATCTCCTACAAAATCGGGGAATAGAGTTGGTGCCAAGGGAATAATGTCACAAGGGGGTATACTTTACTTTTTGTTTTCTGCTGCTAAAGCCTATCCTGGACCTCATTTTCTTGAACAAGTTTCTGAAGACCCAAAAGGTCAAGATGATCGCACTTCAAGAAGTCATCCCACTCTGAAAGGGGTACTACATTGCAACCATAGACCTCAAGGATGCCTACCTGCGCTTTCCGATGAACAGCAGACATGAGAAATACCTTGTTTGTGGTAGACTATGTATATTACCAATCAGGGTGCTCTCCTTGGGATAAAATCGGCACCATGAATGTTTACAAAATGTCCTATAGTATTAGGAGCACACTTGAGAAAGGCAGATGTGTTCCCCTACCTTGCTTGTCAAGTTCTGCACCTTTTCCCTGAAGGGTAGAAGAGACTGCCTTCGTCCACTTTTTATTGCTCATGGCATAAGACAATGTAAGGATGCCTTGACTTTATGCATGCACACAGACTCTGAACTCATTTTTAACAGTTCTCCTTGTATGCCGCTTGGAGAGTAACTAGTACATTTCATTACACACTGTCAACTGTGAAATCTAGGGTCTTTGTCAAAAGTCCTGCCTTATCTGTTTGTGATTGCACTGCCTAAAGTTTGTAGCACAGTTGTTGTCCTTTGTTTTCGTCAGGGAATAAGGTTTTTGTTATACATTGAGGCCTTTCTTATAATTAAAGTATATATATAAATATATATATTTGTCCACCAACTGATTTGAGGGCAGCGCGCAACACGGTCGGTGCAGTCGGGCGAGGACGAATCCTTCCTCGTAAAAGTTTCTCAACAAAAATGTTTTAGCTTGTAAAGGCTAATTCGCTAACTATGTCAAAAGAGCATACAGATAGTGATGCAGACTCTACAGGTTGGGATTGAATTCTCCCTAAACTCTCAAGAGGAAGAGGTTTTCTTGGAGCAATACTAAACTCGAGAGAGGCCATAGCACTCCAGTAGAAAAGAAAATTTTGGTATTGACACAAACTTGCCTTTACCAGAAAGGACAGTTTTACAGTGAGAACTAAGTTGAAAACTGATTGGCATGAATGCCTCTAATCCCTCAGGCCTTACTCCACAAAACCACATGAAGTCAATCAAAGATTGGCTTTATAACTAATGATCCGTGGCAACTGGGATTATCTAGGAGTTGTCACAGAGAAAGTGTAGAGGGAGATACGATGGTGGAAAATCAAACATCACAATAGGCAGACCTTTCCAGCAATGAATTCCTTCTGCGTCCATTACTGCAGATGCATCCCACACAGGATTGGGTGCACATCCGGGTCAAGGGAGTCCCTTGGAAGCAGTGAAGCACAAAGATGTGCTAGAACTAAAGACCGATTACCTGACACTGTAGGCCTTCCACATACATATCCAGAAGACCGTACAAATACAGTCTGACAATACAACAAATATGTTCTCCTAAATAAACAAGGGAACGATTATCACATGTTCTAACCAAACTAGTACAGGAAGTATGGAGATGGTCAAAACACAGATTCAACTTAAATAGCCATCCACCTACCAGGCCTGCACAACATCGAAGCAATCCGGCTAGGAGATAAGAAAGCATGTCCACGAGTGTGAGCTGAAACAATAGATAGTGCAAAGAATCTTTCACGGGTGTCGCACACCACAAGTTAACCTCTTTGCAATAAACACTAATGCAAGATTTCAAAACCTTGGTTCCAGGTATTCACACACTGTCCACGGGGAATGCCCTGGTGATAGACTGTCAGTCTTTGCATACACTCTTTTTCCAGTTCCACTGATACTACTAGTGATGAGCAAGTACAGACAGACAATCATGATATTCATAACGATCGCACCACAGTAGGAAAAACAAACACAGTTTTCAGACCTAGTGGAGACGGCACAAGGCAAGATAATAAAATGTCTCTCCTTACAAGACTGATTGACAATACAACAAGATAAAGTTTGCCAGCCAGCCGGAGTCTACTGACATGGTTCCTGAGGTTTTTGTATTCCGACATGTGGGGCACACCCAAAGATGCAGGACGTCATGAGGGAGGTTGGGAGGCAACAACGCACCTAAAAGGAACAGATTTGACTGCTGGTGCAGGAAAGGGGAACTAACGAGACTATACAATAAATAGATACTTGACACACCTTTTAAATGAAAAGCTTTCACACACATTGATTAAGGTACATCATTCAGCAATATTGGAATACACAATGGATATTATTAAATTGAGTCTCCTTAAGACACCAGTCATCAAACGATTCTTAGAAGGTGCCCAAAAAAAGGCACCACCGAAGTCTCCACCCACAGCAATGTGAGAACACAATTGATAAGAACATAGTTTGAGATGATGCACAAGGCGGGACTCAAATGTAGAACTCTGAAGACTTGTAGGCACTCGCTGTACAATACACTGCATGTGAATCAAGAAAAGATTCACATGGCAAAACTAAAAGGTTTCCTACCTGTAACAGTAGTTGTGCAGCTTGCTGAATTATCCCGATTCACATCCTACACTTGTGCCTCAAAAGAAATGAGGTGCGAACGTAAATTAAGATATGAAATGTGTAGAAGGAAAATAGATCCGTACAGGTCACCTACCAACAAGGGCAAAAATCATCAAAAGTTGGGGAACACGCACTGACATTCTGGGTGCACATCTGACATGATTGAGTGGCTATACCCCCCGGCTTGATTAATTCCCAAGAAAAAGGCAGGAGGACAGTTCTGAACTAGATGTCGGCATAATGCACAACATGACTACAAAACTACTCCTACAGGCAAGTAACCTTTCTGGTATTGTACTATATTTTTCTGAATACTTTGGAAATCCTTGTTTTATTTCATTAGCAAGTCTTATTTTGTGATTTCATTTATGTTATGAAGGTGCACTTGGAATTGGTCTGTTTAATTGTATTTTTTAAAACGGTTTTGCTATGAATTTTCACGATTTTATTTTACCATGCACTCAATTGGCTCTGTTTGGCGTCTGGACAAAATGTTTACATACCAAAAGCCATAAATTAAGTATAGTTGGAATTATTTGTATATTGGTTGGAAACCTTTGCATATTGGTACGTTTATTTTCTCAATTGTTTTTTAACTGCAAACTTTGTCTAATGCACCTTTTTTATTGCAGATGTGCTAGTGTGGAGTAATGACAGGATGATACGCTGGCTTTTATCAATGGGCCTTAAAGAATATGCAAATAACCTCTTAGAAAGTGGAGTGCATGGAGCACTTGTTGCCTTAGATGAAACTTTTGACTTCAATACCTTGGCTCTTTTATTACAAATACCCACTCAGAACACGCAGGTAATGACTGTTGCTTATTTACTTTTCATTATGTACCATGTGCTGTAAGATATGTCCATGCACGTAATGGACTACCAGCAGACATGTAATGTTTATGAACCTATTTTGGACTCCTGCTACCCAGTCCGGCTTTCCTCCTTTTCAGTGCTTCACCCTCTGCCTAGCCACTATTGAACGTAACCAGCTCTGGCAACTCCACAGAAGATTTGATGGCTAATAAGGAAGAGTGTAGATAACCGGCAAACCATTCTGTAGTGCAAGTGATCTTAGTTATCTGGCAGTAATGGTTAAGAATCGCCTTCATTTTTAAATACATTTCTTACAACCCAGCTTTAGATTTCCAAAGCCATCCCAACTTTTAAGCTTGGACATACTTAATCCAGCTCTTAAAAGATCTTTATATATCACATTTAGACTAGCCACACTGCCAGTGAAACTGTATACTAGCACCTTTTAAAAAAAGGAGGAAGTAGTTTGTCCACCTGCGGATACGAGTTTGGGGGGGGGATAGAATATTCAATGCATCTTATCATGTTTTGCACATTTTCCCTGAAGGCTAGAAGAGGCTGCCTTCATCCACTTTTTATTGCTCGTGGCATAAGACAATGTAAGGATGCCTTGACTTTATGCATGCGCACAGACTCTGAACTAATTTTTAACATATCTCTTTTATGCGGCTTGGAAAGTAACTAGTTAATTTCATTACGCTCTGTCCACTGTGAAATCTAGGTTCTTTGTCAAAAGTTCTGCCTTATCTGTTTGTGATTGCACTGCGTAAAGTTTGTAACACAGTTGTCCTTTGTTTTCGTCAGGAAATAGGGTTTTTATTATACATTGAAGCCTTTCTTATGATTAAAGTGTGTGTGTGTGTGTGTGTGTATATATATATATATATATATATATATATATATGTCCACAAATTGATTCGGGAGCAGCGCACAGCACGGCCGGTGCAGTCGTGCGAGGACGAATCATTCCTCGTAAAAATTGCTCAACAAAACAATACGATGCACTCCAGGGATTTGTTAAAGCTAATTTATCAGCTTGCCACCATCATCGACCTCTGCAGTCTTGTTAATGGTTCACAGACCGTGAACAAGACCGCAGAGGTCTCTGTTGTGCGTAGGGTTTTGAGTGGAACAGGAAGACTGGCGCTCTGGCTGGTAAGCAGTGTGTATGAGAAATATGGATTAGCTACGGTGCTCACAGGTCAGGGGAGACCCAACAACCCCTGTCAATGTGTGGGTGCGGACCCACAGCGACACTTGAGACAGTGTCCCGGGCACACGTTAGAGTGTAAACATACAGTTAGGTTTTCTTCTTTAAGTCTCTTAAAGCAAAGTAAGTTGTGGTCGACATCAGTGGATTCTTTAAGTTGGATATTACATTTTTTTGATGAACAGAAAAGAAAACAACCAGCCGACCACGTGTTTCGTCACTTGGGACAATTATCCCATGACTCTTCAGGGCTGCATGGAAAGGAAGTTTAAGCATGCAAATCGTCGGACCGGTGATCATTCCAACCCGGTCAGAACGTGTGTCGTGGATATGATAATGGTGTAAGCAAATGGAGTAATGGGAAAACAAGTAAAAATGGGGCGGATGGATGATCCAAGCCCGCGTGCATGATCCAAAGGTAGTGTACGGGTGGGTTCGTCCATATCACAATTAGTCCTCTGTAAGTGATGGCACAATACTGTGTGTAGGATCCGTCTCGCTTTCCGGTTGCGACCGCAGAGGTCGAAACACGTTGGGTGCAATCTAATAAATTAGCTTGAACAAATCCCTGGGGTGTGTCGTATTGTTTTGTTGATGGAGAGATAGAGAGATATATATGTATGTATGTATATGTATGTATGTATGTGTGTATATATATATATATATATTCACTGAAAAAACCATAGGTTTCACACACGTTATAGTTAGGAATTAGCATTTAAAAAACCTTGCAAATTCACTGAAAAAACCATAGGTTTCACACATGTTATAGTTAGCGGAAATTTTACTGATAAAAAACCAATGAAATTCCCCCGTTATAGTTAGTGCAGGCAACTATAACTCACGCGACCGCAATCCTCTGCTGATGCTAATACTGTATTTAGACACTTATTTGCCCATGTCTTCTTCCATACATTTTTAGCTATATATATATTAGAAATATTTTTTTTTCATAAAGACACATATATCATCAGCAGAAGATTGCGGTCGCGTGAGTTATAGTTGCCTGCACTAACTATAACGGGGGAATTTCATTGGTTTTTTATCAGTAAAATTTCCGCTAACTATAACATGTGTGAAACCTATGGTTTTTTCAGTGAATTTGCAAGGTTTTTTAAATGCCAATTCCTAACTATAACGTGTGTGAAACCTATGGTTTTTTCAGTGAATTTGTATGGTTTTTTAAATGCTAATTCCTAACTATAACGTGTGTGAAACCTATGGTTTTTTCAGTGAATTTGTATGGTTTTTTAAATGCTAAGTTACTTTACGCCATTCGTGGCGTGCGCGCCCACTTAACGCAGTTCGTTCCGTGCACGCACGGTGCGCTTCGCGCACCGTGCGCGCACTTTACGCAGTTAGTGCCGTGCACGCACGGTGGGCACGCGGTGCGCTATGCGCACCGCGTGCCCACGTTACGCTAGATGGGCCATGTACGCACGATGCGCTTCGCGCACCGTGCGCACATGGAGGACATATGATGCACTTCGTTTTGAAAGGTAATATTGTAATTTTTCGTATATTTTATAAGCCATGCACAAATGGTGCCCTTCGGGCACCATTTGCACACGGGGTGGAGAGAGTGTGGATAATTTTTTTTTTTATTATTTTTTATTTAATATTTTAGTTTATCTCGTGTAATAAGCCATGCAAAATTGGTGCCCTTCGGGCACCAATTGCACACGGGGTGGAGAGAGTGTGGATAATTTTTTTTTTTTAATATTTTTTACCGTACGCGTACGGTAAGCGTAATCGGCGAAATTACCGAAAAAAAAAAAAATCCGTTTTTGGCCTTGGGGGATCTTTGGGGACTCCCTCAACATGGCTATGTGTGTGGGAGCTGTCTAAACAGCCCCTTTACATGTTTTTGGGCTTTATATTTTAAAAATCACTCTCAGTGCGAGAGAGAAAATGGCGGCCGCCGCTTCCTGGTTTCGGCCGATTCGAATGTTTACTTAGATCTAAGAGCCAATCAGAATCGCGCTCGCGCACGCCACCGTACGCGTACGGTAAGCGTACCGTAAGCGCACCGTAAGCTGGCTCAGATATATATATTGATTTAAAGGCTATTTTCTCAGAATCTACTGAACAGATTTACACCAAACCTACAAAAGGCACTTCCTTGACCTGAGGACTACCTCTCTGCCAAATTTCTAGTAATTCTGTTCAGCCGTTCGGGCTGTAGCCCTGTCTAAAGGTCCTATGGAAAAATGCATGGGAAAAACGCGTTTTGGGACCCCCCTTTTATCTCAGCCCCCGCTTGACGAATCCCCCCCGAGACTTTCAGGGTAGGAGCGGAGCGTAGCGCCCCACCTATTTTGAAAAATTCGCGAGGATTCGTCGACCGGCGCCAAAGTTATTCAAAATAGAATGTTGCGGATTTCCTATGGAAACGTGGTCCTAACTATAACTACCTACTGGCGACCGCCAGTAGGTAATATATATATATATATATATATATATATATATATATATATATATATATATATATATATATATATATATATATATATATATATATATATATATATATATATATATATATATATATATATATATATATATATATTCTTTAGGTACATAATAATTTTTTATATGTTTTCAAATGCTTAATGTTTGTTGATCATGTATTGTATATTGTCAAATGCTTAATGTTTGTTTATCAAGTATTGTTTATTGTATGCCCTGCTTGGGACAGGCTTACACAATATAAAGCATTCTGTATTCATAAACTTGTTGCCTCATTTATGATAGTCTGACTTGAGTCTCTCTTCAAGTCACTAGATTAAAGCTTAAATGCAGCAGACTTTAAAAATTACAATTTCTTTACTTTTTAGTTTTCTTCCAGCATTACCTAATGTGACAACATCTTGCCACTAAAATATCTCTAATGTTAACTCGAGCCCTTTAGAAAGTGTCTGCAAAACTATATTGATACCAGAGGGCTGTGACAAAATCAGTTTTAAAAGTTTTTTTTTTTTTTTACTGTTATACCTATGTTCGAGGCAGAGCTGTGAAATTGGTATTGGTGCAGTCATACGTTTAGTGCTAAGTGGATGTTTTCAAGCCTAGAAATAGCCCGCAAAATGTCTGAAAATACGAACACCAACCACCAATGGCAGTTCCTTTCTCTGTACTCTCTTCTATACTCTGTGCTTAGATTAGAACTATTAGAAATCCAATTTGGTTTTTGAGGTTTGTTTGTTTTTTATCTGAAAGGCAGACCCATTCTACTCTGTGCTCTACTAATCTGTTGAATTCCATTTCATGGAAATCAATATTTTATGCATCAAACTATAGTTAATCACCGTTTACATCTACATGTTCATTTAAATTCCTTATTTTTTAAAGGCCCTTGCTGGGCTGCAAAGAGAATTTAACAACATTCTTGCTGTGGTAACAGGGGACACTATCCTTCCTCTGTTGTTGGGAGATGCGCGGGGGGACTCCAACCCAAGAACACATCATTTAGTCCTGAAGCAGAGGTCTTGGCTTAACTTAGTGCTTCTAAGCGTGTCTTGTCACCACAGGATGCTATCCAGCCTCTGTTTGTTTTTGGGAGAGAGCATGGAGGGTCCAACTTCCAGAACACATCGTTTAGTCCTGGAGGAGGGGCTTGGCTGTACTTAGTGCTTTTAAGTATGCCCAGTCACTGCGTGTGCGGTATGCGCATGGGGTGTGCCTAGGTCATCACCTGAAGGAGGAAGGGCCTGGCTCCTCCCGCCACCAGGATTAGGACATTGGGTGCCTTTGTTGATTTAATTTCAAGGTGAGATTTATCCTGAAGCCTTCTTCTATTGTCTGCTTGTGACTGCATCTTCCAAAGACGCATTCCGTTCACGATAGGGAATCCAAGAAGCTATACCATCTTGAGTAGAGGATGTTTCCTCCAGTATCTGGGTATCTTTCATAGATTCACATGCTTGCATCATTCCCCGTCGTCAAAGTGGGAGTCCCATGGTACATAAAATAGCAATAAGGGAATAGGTAATCACTCGTATATTAAAGTTAATAGAGAAAAAACCATTCACTTTAATAACTCGTCCTAGTCATTAGATATGGTCCAAACACCAGCCTAACAGGCGACAGCACCATCTAGAACCCTCTCCACAGAGGCTATAACTTGGTCTGAGGAGAAGAGAAAGTCGATGTCATCATCGTAGACTTGCCGATGGATATTCTCGTCAAAGGAGGAGTCAATGGAACGTCATTTTTGTGAGGTAAGTGTCCCTGGCACAGATCTTGACGCCTACTATGATATTGAAGAGGATTTTGGAGGCGTAGAAGGAACAGATTGACCCCTAAGAGGGACAGATGCCTTTTTTGAAGATGAAGGCTGATCTTCCTGCTTTGAGGTGTGATGGTGTTTCTTCAACACCTTAGCAGCCTTAGGAGAAACCAGCCCCGCCTCACTAGCTCTTTTTAGAAGCTGTTGTCTTTAGAGAAGAATCACTGTCCTCATCCGATAAGGGATTGTCCTTTGTCTTGAGCTTCGTAGCCACAGAAGAAGACGTCCTTCCCTGTCTCTTAAGGTCTTCTGAGAAAATGTTCTACAGTTCTTGCAATCTCTCACCTGGTGGTCTGGGTGAAGACCGTAGATACATTTTTTGTGGGGGATCATCTGAGTGAAGCCTTAGTTTCCCACAAGACTCACAATGTCTGAATAAAGATCTCTTAGAAGATGACATTTTCAGAAAGTAAAATCTGACGAAACCTGAAAATAAAGTTGAAATACTGAGTAGAGCTCAGGGAGACTTCCTTCACACGACGTGCGGTAGAAAATCTGAGAGCCTGGAGCCTCTTTGGAGAGCGTTCTAGAGGGTGCTGTCGCCTGATTGGCTGGAGTTTGGACCATATCTAATGATTAGGACAAAATATTAAAGTTAATGTTTTTTTCTTTATTAACTTAAATATGAGTGATTACCTATTCCCTTATTGCTATTTATGTACCGTGGGACTCCAGCTTGGCATTGTGGTAGGTGAATACAGCTTGTCTCTTGGGCCGATACTCCCATGCCATCTGGGATACGGTTGCACAGGTGCTGCCTTAGTGCCCAGAGGTGGCCGAGCCGTTCTCCCCTTTGGCCTTACCTGTGCCCCTCCGGTGTAAGAAAGTGGCTCTATATATACTGCACCAAAGTAAGGTTCAATGTGCACAGTCCACAGTCCCCAGAGGTTTGGCAGAGGTTAAAGTTAGATATAACCTTACTCTCTAAAGTGGTAGCTTGATCGAGCAGTAAGGCAGTATCAGAGGACAGTGTAAAGCATTTGTTGTACACACTCAGTCAGCAAATGGTCTCACACACTCAAGAACTGAACTCTAGGGGCCAATTGTTTTGTATATAAAAATATATAGTTGTTTTATTTTAGAACCACAAGTAGGTATTAAAATACTTTCTCAGAATGAGATGCTTTAGTTAAATACTTTCAATAAGCAATAGACTTTTAAATGCAATAGTTAGTTGTTGCAATAGGCAATACAAGTTAAACACAATTATAACATTGAGCTCAATGGGAATTTTTAAGTAAAGGCAATATCAATTACTTTGCATAGGTTTTTCTTACTCTGGGCTGGATCCTGGATTCAGCCGTGGTGCATCTCCTGTAAACAGTTGAAAGATCGTTTTTTTTATGCAGGCCTTTTTTAAGAATATATTTGTAGGTTTCAAAAATCGACACTTAGAAGAATTTCTGGCAAAAAACAGGCAATGTTATCCTATGGAGGAAAGTTTGGTTATTGGAAAATCACAGTTGTAATTGCTTTGTAGGGTCAATGCTGGGCACAAAGATCCAGCGCTGGGATCTCTCCTAGTAACAGGTGAGTAATTTCGTTTTCGTTGATTGGGTGATTTTTTTAGTGAATATTTTAAAGTTTCAAAACTCGACGCTTAAAAGAATTTCCAAGTGAAAACCAGTCAATGTTACCCTATGGAGAAAATGTGAGTTATCGACTTTCAGGTAAGTACTCACCTGGCAGAGTTAAGATTCTGGGGATAGACTCATGGGTCTCCCAGGGTCATGTAGGTACAGTTGTTACACCCTCAGCGGCTCTGGGGCAGCCGAGAGAAGAGAGAGTAGGCCCAATGTTAGCCTATGGTGGGCAGGGGGCCTTTGGTTGGTGGCTGCTAGCAGGCAGACCACGCCGCTGTGGGATCTGAGCTCCTGGTCACTTATACAGGGCAAATGGGGAAGTAGAATAGAACAGATGCTGCACTTCCAGGGGCACTCGGGCGGCTGGGTGCTGGGTGCTTTTGAGCCGTCGGGCGCTCAATGGATTTCAGTGGGAAAGCTGTATGACGAACAAAGGCTACAAGCTCAGGGATGGAGATTCTTCAGGTGCGACCACCACTTCGAGAGGTAAGTTAGGAAGATGTAGGTTAGGTAGGCACCCAGGAGCTGGGCACGGGGACCGCAGGGCGCCGGATGCAGGGGGGTCTTTTGGCGTTGGGAAATCTTACCCTCTGCTGGTCGCGGTTGGGGGTGGGGGGGGAAGGGGAGTCCCTGGAGTTGAGGCTGCAGGCGTCGTCAGGAGCGTCGAGGAGGGTCCCAGTGTGCTGGATTCTTGGTCACAGTTGCCGGGGGGACGTCCTCATGGTCTTTGTTCACTCAGGCACAGGGCGGGTGCAGTGTGTGCTGGATTCGTGGTTCCTGGCTAGCACCAGGGGTTGTTGCTTGTTTGAGCAGTACCACTGCTCGTGGGAGTCCCAGTCTTTAGATGAGCAAGGCAGTCAGGTCTTCCGGAGTTTTTGAGGTTGCTGACCACCGGAGACGCCGAGGTTTAGCAGGAGCAGGTTCGAGGGTCGACAGGCCGGTAGGGCTGGGGCCAAGTCAGTTGGTGTCGTCCTCTTGTTAGCAGCTGCACGGCAGGTCTTATTTCTTCTTGTTCTTCTTCTTGTTTCGGGATCTGAGGAAGGAAGGTTCAGGGTGCCCCTAAATACAAAATTTAGGGGCGTTACAGGTAGGGAAAGGTCAGGGACCAATGGGTCCCCTTCCTGGGGTGAGTACACCCCCTATTCTCCAGTGGGAGGGGTGCAGGAGCCTACTCCTGATTGGGTAGGGCTCCCCATCCTCAAGATGGCGAGAGCCCGGAGTCCCTTGGGTTTTCCCGCCAATCTTTCCACCAGAGTGGGGGTCAGAACCGGTGGGGACCCGCTGCTGAGTACAGCAAGTGGTCTGGGGAAGCTCACAAAGGCGGCATGCGTTTGAAGCTTCCCCTGCCCATCCTGGAGTAGGAGGCTTGGCACCTTGCCCCAGGATGTGCGTTGTTGCAGGCCCACGAGAGCGGATGGCTCTCTACCCATGGGGCCAGCAACCTGTCTGCTGGGTGGCAGCCTATGCAAGCCTCTCAGTCAGGACACAGGTTGTTGGTTAGTTTCAGGGGGCAACACTAAGTTGCCCTCTGTCGTGCATTTTACATTAAATCCTACAGCGGACCTCCTGCACTCTCTAGGGTACACTATCAACGTGCCAAAGTCACACCCGACTCTCTCTCTCAAATGCTCCCTTTCATCAGGGGCATATCCTCCCGAGAAGCGATTCGGTGATATGCTGGCTATGTTACCCATAATTCCGCCTCCGTCCTGGATTTCGGTGAGAATGACTCTGAGGCTGCTGGGCCTCATGACCGCCTGCATCCTGCTTGTGGATCATGGCAGAGGGCACATGGGGGCTCTGCAGTGGGACCTGAAGTTCCAGTGGACGCAGCATCAGGGGAGTCTTCCTGAATACGTCCAGATCTTGGAGGGAACTGTGCACCAACTGCAGTGGTAGCTAACGAATCAAGATTGAGTCAGAAGCAGATCCCTCTCCTTTCACCAACCAGATATGGCGGTGGTGATGAATGCGTCACTCCTGGGATGAGGCGGCCACCTGGGAGAGGCTGAGATCAGAGGTGTGTGGTCTCTGGCGCAGTCTGTTCTCCATATCAACCTTTTGGAGCACCAGGCGATCAGAATAACACTGAAGGCATTCCTCTCCTCTCTCAAAGGGAAGTGGTGAAGGTGTTCAAGGACAACACCACCGCCATGTGGTACTGTAACAAACAGGGCGCGGTGGGGTGGTGGACCCTTTGTCAGTGGAGCTGGACATGGCTGGAACATCAGGACATATTACTGGTGGGTCACCACCTGACGGGTTCCCTGAACGCCAGAGCGGACAAACTTAGCTATCTGTGCCTGGTCGATTACGAATGGTGTCTCCATCCGGAGGTGACGCAAGGTCTCTTTCAGTGGTGGAGAGAGCCTTGGTTAGTTCTGTTCGACTCCAAAGAGGACGTGCAATCTCAGCAGTATTGCGCGTCAGTTTCCAAGGCGGCTCTCGCTCTGTGGCGCTTTTCATTGCGAGTGGAGCTTCTGCCTCCTCTACGCCTTTCCGCCTATACCACTTCTGCCCAGAGTGCTCAGGAAGATCAAGCACGACCGGGCTGTAGTCATACTTTTGGCTCCGGATTGGGCATGAAGACTCTGGTATTCTGACCTTCGGAGCAAGGCCGTCGATCCTCCGATCAGACTGCCCTTTTGGAGGATCTTCTGTTGCAGCAGCAGGGTACGGTTCTTCACCAGAACCTGTCCAGTCTCCATCTCCTTGTGTGGAGCTCAAGCAGTGGCAGTAGGCAGCAACGACCTTCCACCCAAAGTCTGTGATGTCATCTTGGCAGCCAGGCATCCCTCCACTAAAACAGTGTATGCCTGTGGATGGAACAGATTTGTGGCATGGTGCACAGCAAAGGCTGTTGATCTTCTTTCTACCCCTCTTTCAGAAGTTCTTTGTTCATACTTTCTGTGGCCCAGCAGAGCTCTGCTTTAGACACCCTTAAGGGTTATCATTCAGCTATCTCTGGTTTTCTGAAACTGCCAGAACAGCCCTCTTTGTTAAAATCTCCCATTGTTAATAGGTTTCTTAAGGGCCTTACTCACGTGTTTCCTCTGTCTCCTTTCATAATGCCCCAATGGGATTTAAATCTGGTTTTAACGTTTCTTATGTGTGCTCCCATCGAGCCTCTTCATAATTGCCCTCTCAGGCTTCTAACCCTTAAGACTGCTTTCTTCATTGCCAGCACCTCTGCTCAAAGATTAGCGAGCTCCAGGCTTTCTTTCAAGCCTCCCTATCGGTCTGTCCATCCAGATAAAGTGGTACTTCGAACAAATACTTTGTTCCGCCCTAAAGTGGTCACGCCCTTTCATGTGGGACAATCCATTACTCTACCCACCTTTTACCCACACATCCCTCCAAGGAAGAGGAGAGACTCCATCGCCTGGACCCTAAATGTGTGTTGTCTTTTTATATTGATCGTACCAAGGACTTCCGGGTGGACGATTAACTCTTTATTGGCTATGTGGGTGCCAAGAGAGGTCAGGCAGTACAGAAAAGGACCATCTCTTGATGGATTGACCTCTGCATTAAATTGTGCTAAATATTGGCAAAGAAGGAACCTCTTGTGTGGGTTACATGCTGACTCTACTAGAGCAACAGCGGCAACCACCACTTTAGCACGCGGAGTCCCAGTACCTGGATATCGGTCAGGCGGCCATGTGGGCATCCCTGCACTTGTTTACCAGACACTACTGCCTGACCACCAAGTCCGGAGGGACGCATACTTTGCCTGTTCGGCCCTCCAGGACGTCCTCTTGTGATCTAGGTTTCAACCTCCTCCAGGGTTGATATTGCTGGGGTATCTATTCTAAGGTAAGGAATCTACAACTAGAAGTCTCTATCAGATGAACAAGTTACTTATCTCCGGTAACGATGTATCTGGTAGAGACCTACTCTAGTTACAGAATCCTTACCGCCTCACCCATCCTTCCCGCTCTGCAAACTGATTTCTAGGGATAAGCACTCCCTTAAACACTCGTAGTACGGGTTGCTACACTCGGCGAACCCGACGATTGCGTACCGCTGCCTGAAGTGAGGACGAGAGCACAAGAATTTTAGGAGTACGCCAGAGAAGTATCGAACACGAACACCTCTCTGGTAGAATTGTGACATCCCTCGTTCCCTGCATTGAACATAGACCCCCATGTGGGCCGGAATTACAACCACATTTAAAAACTTTCCACAAATACGAAGAGAGCCTTGAGGAAGTCGTGGGAGTACACTCCCGTTGCGACGAAACACGTGTTGGCTGTGAATGGCTGTAACCCTGGTTCGAGGCATGTGGGCTGCTGAATTCATATCTGTGCATAGATCGCCGCCTAGTGTTGGGTCCGGATGTTTGCACGTTGTTGTCCTGGAAGAGTCTTCGAAGTATCCTTGGATAGGTGACTCCTCCCATGGACTACAGTGCGCATGGGCATCCTCTCCATCCTCAGATTGTTTTTTTCCGCCATTGGGTTCGGATGTGCTATCTTAGCTCAAGTTAGGAAAAACTTTTGTTGAGGCCACAAGGCCTTTAGTTCGCGTCGGTACTGTTTATCGATCGGGTTTCGATACTTTTTGTTAGTTTACTAACTTTCAGCACCGACTTTGTTCGCATTTGCCTGTCCATCGACTCTACTTCGACGATGGAATCCAGGACGCCATTCAAAAGGTGTCCGGTATGCAATGCGAAGTACCCACACATCGACGTCCATCCGGTGTGCAACAAATGCCTTTCGCCGGACCACGACGAATCGACATGTATGGCCTGTGCCCGGTTCCGTTCAAAGAAGACTCTGCGGAATCGTCGAGCGGCGAGGCTCGAAGCGCAGCACGCGGCACCGGCCCCAGCTGACATCTTCGACGAGGCTGACGACGTCGAAGAAGTAGAAGTCTTACCCTCCAGTCCCGTTTCCGAACACGAACACGAACCCGGATCGGACGAGGCCGACGAGTCACTCTTCCACAGAGGTGAAGACGACACCGAGGTAGGAGACGACGAGGAGGCCTTAGGAGCCGAAGAGAGTAGCTCCGATGATGAACAAGGCCTACCTGTTCAGACCGAAATTTCACCAGCGCCACAGACTATGGCTCCGGTCGAGGGATCGCCTTCGGGCCTTACCCGAGACCTATCACGCAGTCCTTCGGCCCCGCCCTCGGGCCCGGCCTCGGACGTTCAGCGGCAGCCATTACCGCTTAAGCCAGCTGGTTTCCCTTCCACGAAACCGAAACCGAAAGCTGCTCAGGTTCCTACGAAACCGAAACTGAAAGTGGCGCTAGTCGGATCGAGGCCTTCAACACCTTCGACGCCAGCGCACCGGGTCGGCACCGACCGCACCAAGAGAGACTTCGGTGCCGAACTCGAGACGGGCGACATGGGAGTCGACAAACGGAAGAAGGTCATCGGCGCCGACAAACCTGCCCGGTTACCGGCGTCGACGCCACCGACACCGAGGGCCGTCCCGCCTGCTACGCCTCGCAGCACTCCCTCGACGACACCAAAACCTCACGTGTCGAAGACGTCGACGGTGATCTCCGCACCTCGACTCGATGCGCCACGGGCGCAGAAGATATCTGCAGCCGCCTCGACGACCCTGGCGGGGGCCACGACCTCTAAGGCGCCCCGAGTACGGCCTGGCGCGATGCCAGGCTGCAGATCCAAGGACGCCCTCCAGGACCCGTCGGGTTCCGGTTCGGCTCCGGCGGTTTCGTCGGTGCCGACCAGCATTACCTTCGGCTTGCCTCCACCCACAATCCCGAAGGCGTTTCAACTCAGGACACAGGTCACCAAAACTGCGGTTACACCTGTCGAGCCGTCTCCGTCACACGTCATCGACGCCGACACTGGCAGGATGATTCTCCACGGCCGAAGGATAACTTCGGAACCGCCATTGGAACCTTTCAGGATCCCGCTAAAGAGGAAGCTGCCTGTGGACTCAGAACCTCTCCTGTATGAACCCTTCTATTCACCCTACCAGGATCCACACCGGGCCTCCCCCACACGCTCCGACACGGATGCATTG
Source organism: Triturus cristatus (assembly GCF_964204655.1). NCBI lineage: Eukaryota > Metazoa > Chordata > Amphibia > Caudata > Salamandridae > Triturus > Triturus cristatus. The sequence goes on from NC_140583.1 coordinate 123,956,579, forward strand.
GGGGACTACTTGGATGAACAAGTCCCCTACCATGTGGACACGGACCCTGATGACCAGCAGGACCCTGACCAAACTTGGGGCGACCCTGCAGACCCCAGTGCACCTCTTGATGCACAGGACACACAACTATATGGGCCAAAAACATCACCCACAGAGGATACTGCGGCGTTCAACGCTCTGATTGAACGTGCGGCAAACAACCATGATGTACAGCTTCACTCTGATATCATCGAAGATGACTTTCTAATGGACACCTTTGCATCCTCAGAAAGACATGTAAAGACTCTGCCAATGTTGAAGGGGGTCCTCAAGCCAGCCACTGACATTTTCAAGGAACCCACCAGGGCACGAGTGATAAACCCCAGGATCGATAAAAAATACAGATCAGCACCTGGGGATCCTACTTACATCAGAGGCCAATTACCACTCGACTCCATCGTTGTGGCGAATGCCCGCAAGAGGGCACACTCGCAGACAACGGGTGACGCTCCTCCCCCGGACAAAGAGTCCAAGGTGCTAGAGACCTCCGGCAAGCGAGTTGCCGCACAAGCTGCAAACATATGGCGCATAGCTAACACTCAAGCGCTCCTCGCTCGCTACGATAGAGCGCACTATGACACACTGGAGCAACTTCTTCAGCACCTCCCTGACCCCTACAAAGAAGGTGCAGAAATCCTTATCAGAGAGGGACAGCTACTCACAAATGCTGCCATTAAATGTGCACTAGACGCTGCAGACACGGCTGCCAGGGCCATCAACACTAGCGTCATCCTACGACGTCACGCCTGGCTACGTATCTCAGGATTCAAGCCTGAGGTACAAAACAATATACTTAATCAGCCCGTCAACCCCGACTTTTTGTTCGGACCTGAGGTTGACACCACCCTCGAAGATAAAAAAGGACACGGACACTGCAAAGTCCATGGGCGCCCTACAAACTCAGTCCTTTCGGAGCGGCTCCTTTCGTCGCCCCGGAAACAAGGGGGCAGGTAGAGGACAGGGGTCACAACAAACATATAACAAGGGTAATACGCAGACCACCTACGATAAGAACACCCGAGGTGGCTATCGTGGCTCCAGTACCAAGGGCAGAGGACGTGGCTACGGCAACACCAGGTCCTCCCCCAAGAACAAGCAGTGACGCCCTCTCCCTTCCTCCCGACCACATAACACCTGTCGGGGGAAGGCTACAACGGTTCCTGTCCACGTGGAACTCCATCACCACGGACAGGTGGGTCAAAGATATTATAAAACACGGTTACTGTCTGGAGTTAACTTCCACTCCACCCACAATACCACCAAGAAACCGTCCTATGTCCTCAGAGCACTTAACGCTCTTACAGCAAGAGGTAGAAAGTATGCTTCTAAAAGGCGCTATCGAGCTCGTACCCATCCACGAGCAGGGCACGGGGGTTTACTCCCTCTACTTCTTAATTCCAAAAAAGGACGGGTCGCTCAGGCCTATATTAGACCTGAGACCCCTGAACCAGTACATTCTTTCAGAGCACTTTCACATGCTCACTCTACAGCAAGTCCTTCCGCTTCTCAAGCAGGGAGACTTCCTAGCATCACTGGACCTCAAGGATGCGTACTTCCACATACCCATCCACCCCTCACACAAAAAATACCTCAGGTTTACTGTTCAGGGGCAGCACTATCAGTTCAAAGTCCTTCCCTTCGGCGTGACAACAGCGCCCAGGGTTTTCACGAAGTGCCTAGCTACGGTGGCAGCACACTTACGGAGGCAGCATATACACGTCTACCCCTACCTAGACGACTGGCTCGTTCAAGCGAAGTCGGCCCAGCAATGTGCAAGCCATATGTCCCGCACCATTCACCTTCTTCACAGTCTGGGATTCTCACTAAATTACCCAAAGTCCCATCTCCAGCCCGCACACGTACAACAGTACCTGGGCGCGACTATAGACACTCTGGCGGCCTCAGCTCAGCCAAGTTTAGTGAGGATCAACAGCATACAACTGCTGATCTCCAAGTTCAAACCCAATCACTCGCTTCCAGCGCGAGTGTTTATGCAGTTGATAGGCATGATGGCCTCCTGCATCTTCATAGTCCCGCACGCGAGATTACATATGCGCCCACTTCAGGAGTGCCTAGCACGTCAGTGGAATCAGGCTCAAGGACAGTTGAAAGACCTAGTGTTGGTGAGCGGTCGGGCATACAACTCTCTGCATTGGTGGAATCCACAAAACCTTTGCAAGGGGCGACCGTTCCAAGAGCCTGTTCCACAAATAGTACTGACAGCGGACGCGTCTCTCCAGGGATGGGGAGCTCATGTACTACACTACACAGTGCAGGGACTATGGACGACACAACAGAAGAAGATGCACATCAACCTTCTGGAACTGATGGCAATCTTCCTGGCCATGAAGGCTTTCAAAGTACATCTGTGCAACAAGGTCGTGTTGATCCGGACGGACAACATGACCGCAATGTACTACATACAGAAACAGGGAGGGACACACTCTCCACAGTTGTCTCATCTGGCTCAGAGCATGTGGAAGTGGGCCATTCAGAGGAACATGTTCCTCATGGCAGAACACCTCCCCGGCAAGGACAACCAGATGGCGGATCTGCTCAGCAGACACAGCCACCAGATGCACGAGTGGGAGTTACACCCATCAGTACTCCAACCGTACTTCCAGCAGTGGGGTCACCCAGAGATAGACCTATTCGCGACAAGCGAAAACGCAAAATGCCAAAGCTTCGCCGCCAGATTCCCACATCCGCAGTCGCAGGGCAATGCGATATGGATGAACTGGTCCGGCAGATTTGCGTACGCTTTTCCCCCAGCACCGTTGATACCGCTGGTGGCTCGCAAACTCCGACAACACTCCCTGACACTCGTCCTAGTTGCTCCCACGTGGGCACGCCAGCCGTGGTACACCACCTTCCTCGAACTTTCCGTGGTACCGCATCAAAGGCTGCGGATCAAACCCGCGCATTTGACGCAGAACCATGGAGAGGTTCAGCACCCAGATCCGCAACAGCTGAACCTGGCGATCTGGCTCCTGAAGTCCTAGAGTTTGGCTATCTCAATCTGCCACCTGACTGCATGGACATCATCAAGGAGGCCAGGAGACCCACTACAAGAGCTTGCTATGCAGCCAAATGGAAAAGGTTCGTCATTTATTGCGGTAATAATGACATTAACCCGCTGGACGCATCCATCCACGACATCATATGTTACCTCTTACACCTATACCGATGCAATCTGGCGTACACCTCTATACGTGTCCATTTGACCGCAATATCAGCCTATCTGCAAACCAGGCAGCACCTCTCTCTATTCAGAGTGCCTGCCATCAAAGCATTCTTGGAAGGACTCAAACGAGTCATTCCACCTAGTCACCCACCGGCTCCAATGTGGAACCTCAACTTGGTCCTCACACGCCTGATGGGTCCACCCTTTGAACCTCTACACTCATGCGAGATTCAATTCCTTACCTGGAAAGTAGCCTTCCTGGTAGCGATCACTTCCCTAAGAAGAGTTAGTGAACTCCAGGCACTAACCGTTCAAGAGCCATTTATTCAGGTTCACGCCAACAGGGTCGTACTACGTACCAACCCCAAATTCATGCCCAAAGTAATATCGCAGTTCCACATGAACCAGACTATTGAACTGCCCGTTTTCTTCCAAAACCCACAAACTGTTGCAGAGCGGGCATTACATACACTAGATGTACGGAGGGCCCTCATGTACTACATCGACAGGACTAAACCCTTCAGGAAGACAAAACAACTATTCGTTGCCTTTGCCCCACACCACAAAGGTAACGCCATCTCCAAAGCAGGGATAGCCAGATGGATAGTTAAGTGTATTCAAATCTGTTATCAAAAGGCAAAACGCACATTAGTTATTCCACCACGAGCCCACTCAACACGCAAGTTGGGGGCTTCCATGGCCTTCCTAGGAAATATTCCCCTGCATGATATATGCAGAGCAGCCACATGGTCCACTACACACACATTTACAAAACACTATTGCGTAGATGTGCAGTCAAAACAGCAGGCAGCTGTAGGACAGGCTGTTCTCAAAACACTTTTTCAGACCGCTGCAGCTGGCACGGGTAGCCGCCGCCAATAGAGGGCACTGCTATGTATTCTATGCACAGATATGAATTCAGCAGCCCACATGCCTCGAACTGAATATGCTACTTACCAGTATGCATCTGTTCTTGGCATGTAGGGCTGCTGACATTCATATCGCCCTCCCTCCTCCCCGGCGCCTGTCGCAGCTGCAGCTCTCAGAATTATTGCAAGCATGGTCATCACTTTCTGTATCTACTCCATCACTGCCACAATGGCGAAAAACAATCTGAGGATGGAGAGGATGCCCATGCGCACTGTAGTCCATGGGAGGAGTCACCTATCCAAGGATACTTCGAAGACTCTTCCAGGACAACAACGTGCAAACATCCGGACCCAACACTAGGCGGCGATCTATGCACAGATATGAATGTCAGCAGCCCTACATGCCAAGAACAGATGCATACTGGTAAGTAGCATATTCAATACTTCACCTGAACACGTCTTAATAAAGAAGACAAGAAGAAGACTGTATTCTGTCGTATGATTTGCCTTTTATGTACTCCTATTCTCATGTATGAAATAGACGACGAGAAATATACCATTTACGTGTGCTGAGGCTTCAGTAATAAGTGACGTTAAGCTTTGGCTTACATTTGTAGAGTGTGTGGTTTCTCTACACCTTCCAGCACCGTCATATTAGAGATTTGGAACTATTGTGTATTTTCTCTGAGGCGCCATACACCTATGACACATACCACAGACCTGCCAAAACACTCCCTTAAAGGGCCCTAGTTTTGACGCACCAGGCTCTGCGCTTCTGGCGTGGAAAGTCATGTTAAGAACAGAAGTCAGCGCACCTCGGGCGGCATCAATGTAGGGCCAACAAAGTCATTCCAGCACGCACAACGCCAACTACTGACGCAGAGCCGACTTGCGCTCCCTGTCTACATGCAGGGGTACTGCTAATGATAAAACTCTTGATCCAATCTGACGCCTATGGGATTTCTAAGGTAAGGAATCTACAACTAGAATAGGTCTCTACCAGATACAGTGTTACTGAAAATAAGTAACTTGTTTGTTAATTTCACCAATTAATTTGTGGCTGGGGAGTTGATTCGGTCTGCTCACCTATATTTTGCTAAACCCAGCAGTTTGAAGGTTTTGCCACTAGGTTACTTCTATAGAGACCTGGTTCCAAAGGATTGCGTCCGAGGATTAGTCCTGTCTCTTTGCTGTCTCGTCCTGTACTGTATTCGGTCTCTACTAACAACCGCCTCTCATCCTTGTCTGGGGTTTGTGATATTGATTGACTTAGTAACCCCACCTTGTCGCTCTTTAAAGTTACTGATGCTGAAAGTTATATACCCATTGGTGTCCAGTACGCTGTCTACTGAGTCATCTATTTCTGATTCCATTATGGAGGCCACTCCCAGCTGTCGCAGTAGGCCTTCCCGCATTCCTTGTCACCCTGATAACAAGGTACAATTGCGGAGTTGTAACATAGCAGGCCTTGCAGTTAAAGTTGATATGAAGTATTGGGTGGATTTTATTTCAGCCTATGACATTATTTTACAGTAGACTTGGCTTCTGAGGGATCTTTTCTTTGATGATTTGATTTGTTTTTCTGTTCCTACTACACCTTCTGTGATGGGTAGGGCTTGGGCTAAACTAGCTGTTTGGTTATTTCCCTGTAGTGCTCTATTTTGCCCATCCCTACAAACAGTAGGCTTTTTCAGGTGTTTACAGTCAAGTGGTCTAATTCTGTAAGTTTAGTTTTAACTTTTATTATGATTTTTCGACCAATGACAACCTCAATTTTGTCTCCCTTTTTGATTTTATTGGGGAGCTGGAACTTAGTTACACTAGATGAAATATGGGTCTGAATATAAATTTTTCTGTGTGCTTTAATGCAAAACTTGCCACTGACGGGGAAGGTCCAGCTGGCCCTGATTCGTATATTTTTAATATTCATTCATCTGGTGTGCCTGCTGATTTTAGGGATTGTAGAGGGTGATTACTTCCCTATCTGCTCAAACATGATCTTTACAACACGTTTGAATAGGATGCACCATGGTGACTTAGAATTCCCACTTTTGTCTGAGGGGCCAGTTCATCCACTATTAACTATATTGTTGCCAGAAGGAATCTGTTAGAATATAATGAAGATGGGGCGATCTTCCCCAGTATCTTCATTGACCACAACCCTCTTTCTATCACACTAACGTGCCCAGAGCATCGCCCAGGGTCATTGTTGTTGTAGGTACCAATGTCTTTCAAGGAGCGATGGACTAAGGCTATTGTGGAAATCCTTCAGTTTGAATGATGTCCAGCGTAGGCTTTGGGCGACCATTTTAGTCTATTTTATGACTGCCTCAGACTGACTGATGAGCCTAAATATAGCATGTATTTTTTTGTAATTCTAGGTAACACCATTATGTCTTAGTTTTTTAAACCTTTAGTTTGTGATAAGTAGCCAATCCATTCCTGATTTGATAAGGCCTGTAGAGAGGCCCGAGATGTCTGTATAGGCTTGTTCTGGCACACAGTCGAGAACAACAAATCCCTTCAAACTGATTCCAGCTTGGTTTGTGTTAATATCCGTACAGATGCTTATGTCGATCAGTTTAGATGTGTACCATTTGATTGATACCGCTAGTGGGACACATGATTCCAATCCATCTTTCTTTCCACTAGCCATAGAATTTACTGTGGATGAAGTCGCGGAGACAGTGAAAGTCTCATACATAAAGCCTCAGGCTCGATGGGGTTCCCATGGACCTCTTTGAACTGGAGGTTGACCTGTGGCCATCTGTTACAACTAAATATACCAATGTTGCATGTTAGAGTGGCATTCCTGGGTCATGATGTCCAGCTATTATTGTGCCCGTCTTAAAAAAAAAAAAAAAAGATAACCGGGCTTTCCCAAGCTGTTGCAGACCTAGCTCAATTGATTCTACGGTTAAAATTATTGGCAGGGTTGTTCTTAATAGAATAATCTTAGTCTATTGATAACTGCACAATTTCCGACTTCAAATATGGTTTTACATCAGGATTGGGTACCCAAGAACAGTGCCACAACCTATATATGCTGATTAAACAAATATACCATAGTGAGAAGTGGGTCTGTTTATCTAGACTTCATCGACCTGACCTGCGCTTTCGATAGTGTTTGTCAGGTCCAAACTTTGGGAAGTGCTAGAATCAAAGGGGCTGGATTCTAGCTTGGTGTCTTATTTAAGATCCCTTTATATGGATTTAAGCACCCCCATTAGATTTGGGCCAAACTGCGAATGCTGTGAAAGCTTCAGCCTGGACCAAGGGGTTCAGCAAGGATGCCTTTTGGTGCCAGTCCCGTTCCTCCTGTATATTAATAATCTGGATTCTACTCTTTTGCAAAAGGAAGGATATGCCAACCATGAATGGGCGGAGTGTTCCCGTTCTTCTTTATGCTGATAATGCCATACTATTGTCTAGAACACCCAACGGCCTTTAGCAATTGCTAAATACTTTTATCAGCTGTATGGATGGCCTCGGCTCTAGTGCGAATTCGACCAAAACCTTTGTTATGGCTTGTGACCCCAAAAACCTCAAGCTGCGTAGACTTGCACTTCAGGGAACTTTTATTGCTAGAACTCATGAAATTTCCTATCTTGGGGTAATTTTAGACTCCTAGGAGACTTGAGGCCCTTACCTGAAACAGAGGAGACTCGAGTTCTGTAACGCAGTCGGCTACCTTTTTCAGTTAAGCTTCCAAAATTGGTAACCATCCCATCGCTCCTATTGAGATTTATAAAAGAAGGTGCCTCCCCGTTTTAACTTATGGCTCTGGTTTGTGGGCATTTAAGGTGGCCAAATTTCTGCAGGACGAGGAGAAACGAGTCTGTTGGCATATTCTTGACATTTCACCATGGTCACCTACGTGCGCTGTCCCTGAGGAATTAGGGCTTCGGTATGTAGCTGATAATATCCATTTGGCCCATATTGCTGCATTTGGCCTGATGCCATTGTGAGCCTTAGTCAGGTTGGTGCTGTTCTCCTTTAGAGCGCTGTATGCTAACTTGGTGCTAAGCTTTTTGCTCTCGCTTTATGAGGCGTGGCCTTTGCTATTTAATCTGCACTACGCACTTTGGTGGATAACTATTTTCAGACTTTTTTTTTGTTAAACATGGAGCGGATTGTTGAGTTTTTTCGGTATGTGCTTTTGCATGTGCCATGACTTCAGTCGTCTCCTTTTATGCTTTTGCTTTGTTTTAAACATCTTTGTAAACTTTTAAATGTTGTATTGAATGTGCTCTTATGGTTTGTATTATGAACCAAGTTTAAGAATTAATTGAATTGTATTCATCTCCATGTTGCTTAACCCCTTCGGTGCTCATGACGCAATGGTTCCGTCATGAGTACCGGTGCTCATGACGGAACATTTTGTGAAAAGGCAATTTTGATGTCGCCTCAATAGGTTTTGGGCCCTTGCCTGTCGTGGGTACTTGGGCCTCCCACACAAGTGAGGCACCATTTTTATCAGGAAACCCGGAAGAACCCTGGGTGGTAGGAAATTTGTGTCAGCCCGGTGATGCCACAACTTTCCCACACAACAATGTGTGGAAAAAGTGATTTTTTTTTTTCCAGCTAAATTTGAAGTTTGCAGGAGATTCTGAGTAAGAAAACATTGGGGGATCCACGCAATTCATACCTCCCTGGAATCCCCCGGGTGTCTAGTTTTCAGAAATGTGTGGGTTTGGTAGGTTTCCCTAGCTGGCCGCCGAGCACGGGGCCAAAAACCCATGTGACTCCCCTTGCAAAACCAGGTCATTTTGTGATAGGCAATTTTTATGTTGCCTCAATACGTTTTGGACCCTTGCCTGCCGCAGGTACTTGGGCCTCCCACACGAGTGAGGCACCATTTTTATTGGGGGACCTCGGTGAACACTGGGTGGTAGGAAATTTGTGTTAGCCCGGTGATGCCACAACTTTTCCACACAAAAATGTGTGGAAAAAGTGATATTTTTTTTTCCAGCTAAATTTGAGATCTGAAAGAAACACGTTAGTGTTGGATTCCTTACCTTAGAATATCCCCAGGCGTCAGACTGGATCCGGAAAGTTTTCGCTAGCAGTACCTCTGCACGTCAGTAGGTGGCGTCGTGTGGCTCCGTGTTCGTTGCTGGCGTCGTATGCGCCGAGATGACGTGACGGGGACTACTTAGGCGCCACCCATGCGTGCTGGCGTCAGTTCTTTCTTTTTCCACGCCAGTAAGCGCAGATCCGGTTAGAGCATGTACCTTAGTCACTTTTTGACTATCTTTTTGAGACTTTTGTCTCCTGTAAGTATGAGTCTACTCTAGTGCAAGTAGGGATGCCTGGTTTTAAGTCTTGTGGGACCTGCCGTCGCAATATGCCGGTGGCGGACCCCCACGACGTCTGTCTCTACTGCCTGGAGAGCGACCACAACTCCGGTCCTGTATGGACTGTCTGGCCATGGCCCCCGAAGGCCTTGAGGGAGCGGCGCCGGAAGTTGCTTGAGGTCAGGCACTCGGTCTCAGTGCCGTTCACAGTCCAGGGGCCGCTCCAGAGTACGCTCGCGGGGCCACCATCAACGCTCCTCGGGCTCCAAGTCTTCACCCTCGGATTCGGGTAAGAGACGACACAAAAAGAAGTCGAAGAAGCGTTGTCGCTCTCAAACTTTCCCCCGTCGGTCCCTGGATGCGGACTAAGTGGACAGGGGTTCTGCCCCTGCGGCTCCTTCAGAGCCCGGGAGTCCTGCGGCCTACCCACCTTATCCAGGTCCGGCGACTCCCGCACAGGTGCAAGAATTTCTTGCTACCTTGGACCGCCTGTTTAGGCCTCGGGCTCCCACCGGCGCGCCCTTGGGCCCCGCGGTCCCGTGTCCGGATCCTGTCGGGCTGCCGGCGGCTCTGGCCCAGCGCCACAAGATCCTGCGCCACTGGCTCCGGCCACGGTGCCACAAGGTCCCACGCTGACAGCTCCGGCCCCAGTGCCACCCTCGGCTCCGCCACCGCAGTGGCTGCCATTTGTTCTGCCCCTGCCCAGGTTCAGGACACTTTTGTCCCTACCTGGGATCCGATTGGGACACTGCGCCGGTTCAGCCCTGTTCGGAGCCGTTCCCGGCGCCACTTGTTCCTTCCCCGGTCCCTGCCGCCACAGTCTGTATCACATACGGCAGAGGTGGAGGACGACTGGGAGGGGTCCGAGGACCCTCTTGCTCGTCAGTGTGACTCTGAGCAGGACTGGGCGGATGAGTTAGAGGAGGCCGGCAGCCTTGATGCCTCCTCTGACCCGGGGTTTGCCTCTCCTCCGCTTACCATGGAGGAGGATGCTTCTTACACGGTGGTGCTCCGTCGGGCAGCTGAGGTCCTCAACCTTGATCTCCCTAAGGTGGCCTTAAAACTAATCCCCTCACTGAGGTAATCCAGATGGCGTCCACTTCGTCGGAGCCCCTGCTGCCATCTAATAACGCCCTCACTGACGTCTTACTGGGCACTTGGTCGCGGACAGCCACAGAGGCTCCTGTGGATAAGAACGTCGCCAGGCGTCGTCGCCCGGCGCCGGGTGACCCTGCCTTTCTGACCACTCATCCTACACCTAATTGCTTGGTTATCCAAGCTTCGACGTCCCAGAGTGCCTTTCCCACGGCTCTGCCGGAGAAGGACTCTAAGAAGCTGGAGCAGTCCGGCCAGCTTAGGGCTGCGGTCGGTGAATACTGCCTGCCTATTAGGCTGCTATTCCCACGCGGTGTGGGATACAGTTGCACAGGTGTTGCCTCAGTGCCCTGAAGGGACCCAAGCTGTGCTGTCCCAAGCTGTTGCCGAGGGTAAAGATGTGGCTAAGTTCGCCATTCGGTGTGGCTTGGACACCGCGGACTCACTAGGTATAGCAATTGCTACAACTGTGGTGCTTCGTCGTCACGCCTGGTTGAGATCTACCGGGTTCTCGCCAGATGTCCAAAGCTCACTCATGGACATGCACTTTGATGGCACTCGCCTCTTTGGCGATAAAGCAGACAGTGCGCTGGAGCGTTTTACGGACTCACGGGCCACGGCCAAGTCCTTGGGTCCTTCCACGAAAAGCCCAGCCACTCCTGGTTTTCGTTCCTTTCGTGGCCACGAATGGGGCGCCCAAACACGTTCCTTCAGCAAGCCTGTGCAGACCCAGCCTCAGCACGGACGCGGTTTCTGCAGGGGCGGGTCTGGGAATCAGCGTGGGGGTCAGTCCACCTCTGTCTCCGCTGCTCCTATCTCCAAACCTTCCTACTCCAAGCTTTGGGGGGCACTCCACGCCAGTGGGTGGCAGGATCCGCCATCACCTCCCCCACTGGCACGCTATCACATCGGACATGTGGGTGTTGCAAATTATCCGCAAAGGTTACTCCCTTCCCTTTCAGTCCACCCCTCCAGCCATGTCACCTCAGTACCACCGCATGTCGGGGGAACACTTAACACTTCTCCAGCAGGAAATCACGGCCCTCTTGGCCAAGGGGTCCATCGAGTGCATTCCTGGGACAGAAGTAGGGAGTGGTTGTTATTCCCACTACCTTCTGGTCCCCAACGTCAACCGCTTCCTCTGGAAGGAGAAGTTCTTATCTGCTCTCGATCCAGGAGACTGGATGGTAGCGTTGGACTTGCAGACACCTATTTTCATGTTCCCGTCCTGCCGGCCCACCGGCGTTACCTGCGGTTCATGGTAGGCCATGAGCACTTTCAGTTTTCCGTGCTCCCCTTTGGCCTTACCAGCGCCAATCGGGTGTTCATGAAAGTGATGGCGGTGGTCGCAGCTCATCTGCGCAGAACGGGTGTCTTAGTTTTCCCCTATCTAGAAGACTGGTTGTTAAAGGTGGGCTCGCCCCTAACGGTCATCTCCCACCTCCAGACTACGGCCAATCTCCTGCATTTGCAGGGGTTTTCCATCAATGTGCCGAAGTCTCACCTGAATCCCTCTCAGAAGCTCCAATTCATCGGAGCGGTTCTGGATTCTGCGCAGTTTCAGGTTTATCCTCCCGAACAGCGGATCTGGGATATTCAGGCTATGATTCCGATCTTTCAGCCTCTATCCCGAATTTCAGTCCTGATGACCCTCCGGCTTCTGATGGCCTCCTGCATCCTGCTAGTGCAACATGCCAGATGGCATATGTGGGCTCTGCAGTGGGACCTGAAGTTTCAGTGGGCGCAGCATTAGGGCAACCTGTCCGATCATGTCCAGATCTCGGAGGGCACTGCATGTCAATTGCAGTGGTGGCTCACGAATCACGATTGGGTCAATGGCAGATCCCTCTCCCTTCACCAACCGGAGTTCACAGTGGTGACGGATGCGTCCCTCCTGGGTTTGGGTGGTCACATGGGAGAGGCGGAGATCAGGGGCCTCTGGTCTTCCGCGGAATCCCGGCTCCATATCAACCTTCTGGAGCTGCAGGGGATCCGACTTGCTCTGAAAGCCTTCCTTCCCTCTGTCTGGGGCCAGGTAGTGCAGGTGTTCACAGACCACACCACCGCCATGTGGTATTGCAACAAACAGGGCCGGGTCGTGGACCCTATGTCGGGAGGCTCTGCGCCTCTGGACATGGCTGGAACATCGGGGCATGTCTCTGGTGGTTCAACACCTGGCAGGCTCCCTGAGCGCCAGGGCGGATGAACTCAGCTGCAGATGCATGTTGGATCACGAATGGCGTCTGACCTCGGACGTGGTGCGAGGTCTCTTAATGCAGTGGGGAGAGCCTTGGTTACATCTATTCGCCACCGAAGAGAACGCGCAATGTCATCAATTCTGCGCGTTGGAATTTCCAAGGTGGCACTCGCTCGTTGACGCTTTTCGTCGCGAGTGGAGTTGTGGTCTGTTGTACGCCTATACCACTTCTGCCCAGAGTGCTGAAGAAGATCAGGCGCGATCGGGCCCAAGTCATTCTTGTGGCTCTAGATTGGGCAAGAAGAGTATGGTATCCCGAGCTACTCAGTCTGGCAATCTGTCCTCCGATCCGACTGCCTCTTCGGGAGGATCTTCTGTCGCAGCAGCAGGGGACGGTCCTTCACCCAAACCTGTCCAGACTCCACCTCCATACGTGGAGATTGAGCGGCGACTGTTGACAGCTTTTGACCTTCCTGCCGAAGTCTGTGATGTTATTTTGGCAGCCAGGTGTACCTCCACTAAATCAGTATACGCCTGCAGGTGGAATACATTTGTGGCATGGTGCACAGCGAAGGCTGTGGATCCCCTTTCTGCCCCGCTTTCAGAAGTTCTTCTGTTCCTCCTTTCTCTGGCCCAGCAGGGCTCTGCTCTGGGCACTATCAAGGGCTATCTCTCGGCCATTTCCGCCTTTTTTAGGCTTCCAGATCAGCATTCTCTTTTCAAGTCCCCGGTTAGTCGTTTCTTAAAAGGCATTACGCACACGTTCCCTCCAGTCCATTTATAATGCCTCAGTGGGACTTGAATCTTGTGTTGACTTATTTGATGTGTGCTCCCATTGAGCTGCTTCACAACTGTCCTTTGCGTCTTCTCACCTTAAAGACTGCTTTCCTGGTTGCTATCACCTCTGCCAGAAGAGTGAGTGAGCTCCAGGCTCTTACTTCTAAGCCTCCTTTCCTTTCTGTTCATCCGGACAAGGGCAGACCATCGCTTTGCCCACCTTCTTTCCGCGTCCTTCGAAAGCGGAAGAGAGGCTCCACCGTCTGGACCCAAAACGTGCGCTCTCGTTCTATCTGAATCGCACACAACAGTTTCGGGTGTATGATCAACTCTGTCGGCTACTTGGTCGCCAAGAAAGGTCAGGCTGTGCACAAACAAACCATCTCTCGTGGGTCGTTCTGTGTATTTAAGCCTGTTACTCCTTGGCTAAAAAGGAGCCTCCTGTGGGCCTATGTGCCCAGTCTACTCGGGCGACAGCAGCCACTACCACTCTGGGACGGGGAGTCCCTTTGCAGGATATCTGTCTGGAAGCTACGTGGTCCTCCCTGCATACCTTTACCCAGCATTATTGCCTTGACAGCCAAGTCCAGAGAGATGGCTTCTTTGGCCGTTCTGTTCTCCAGGATTTTCTGGTGTGATCTTAGTTCGCAGACCCACCACCGGTGTTGGTATTGCTGGGGTATCTATTCTAAGGTAAGGAATCTAACTCGAACATGTTTCTTTCAGATGAACAAGTTACTTACTTTCGGTAACGATATATCTGTAAGAAACATTAGTTAGTGTTAGATTCCTTACCGCCCCACCCATCCTCCCCGTTCTGCGAACTGATTTCTAGGGTTAAGGTCATGTACAGAACTGACGTCCGCGCGCATGGGTGGCGCCGAAGTAATCTCCGTGATGTAATCTCAGCGCATACGACGCCAACAACGGACGTGGAGCCGCACAGCACCACCTACTGATGCGCAGAGGAACTGCTAGCGAAAACTTTCCGGATCCAGTCTGCCGCCTGGGGATATTCTAAGGTAAGGAATCTAACACTAACTAATGTTTCTTACAGAAATATTGTTACCGAAGGTAAGTAACTTGTTAGTTTGGATGGGATTCTGGGTAAGAAAACGTTGGGCTATCCACGCAACCTCCCTGGAATCCCCGGGTGTCTAGTTTTCAGAAATGTGTGGGTTTGGTAGGTTTCCCTAACTGGCTGCCGAGCACGGGCCAAAAACCCAGGTGACCCCCCTTGCAAAACCAGGTTGTTTGTGATAGGCAATTTTAAAGTTGTCTCAATACGTTTTGGGCCCTTGCCTGTCGCGGGTACTTGGGCCTCCCACACGTTGAGGCACCATTTTTATCGGGAGACTTGGGAGAACACTGGGTGGTAGGAAATTTGTGTCAGCCCGGTGATGCCACAACTTTCCCACACACAAATGTGTGGAGAAGTGATTTTTTTTTTCCAGCTAAATTTGAGGTTTGCAGGGGATTCTGGGTAAGAAAACGTTGGGGGATCCATGCAAGCCATACGTCCTTGGAATCCCCCGGGTGTCTAGTTTTAAAAAATGTATAGGTTTGCTTGCTATGTTTCCCTAGGTGCCAGGAGAGCTAGGGTTAAAAAACTACAGCTAGGCACTTTGCAAAAAAAGGGTCATTTTTCACTGTGAAAATGTGATGTCCACACAAGTGAGGTACCATTTGGATCGGAAGACTTTGGGGAACGCCGGGTGGGTGGAATTTTGTGGATCCACGCAGATTCCAAAACTTTCCACCACAGAAATGTGAGGAAAATGTGCTTTTTTTGGACACATTTTTAGGTTTACAGGGTATTCTGGGTAACAGAACCTGGTGAGAGCCAGTCAAGTCACCCCATTCTGGATTCCCCTGGGTGTCTAGTTTTCAAAAATGTATAGGTTTGCTAGGTTTCCCTAGGTGCCAGCAGAGCTAGGGTTCAAAAACTACAGCTAGGCACTTTGCAAAAAAAGGGTCAATTTTCACTGTGAAAATGTGGTGTGTCCAGGTTGCGTTTTGGGCCGCTTCCTGTTGCGGGCACTAGGCCTACCCACACAAGTGAGGTACCATTTGTATTGGGAGACTTAGGGTAACACAGAATTGTAGAGCAACTGTTCTCACCGATTGTCTTTCGATGCATTTCTGCCTTCCAAATGAAAGACAATGTGTAAAAAAAGGTCATTTGGAAAAATGACCTATAATTCTCATGCTAGTATGGGTACTCCCAATTTCGGAAATGTGCAAATATCTACTGTTTCTAAACTCTACATTTTGTTCCCATTTCAGAAACAAATAGGTGTCTTTCATACCGATTTTTCCATGTATAAATGTTCCCAAAATAATTGCTATATAACCGGTACAAAATTAAAAACCATTGCAAGGCGCTGCTCAGTTACTAGATAAATAAATTGCCTTACACTTTTCAGACATCAATCGTCCTTATTCATAGGCAGAGCAACCTCTCATGTAAGGCACAGAATGCTGTTGAGTAAAACAAATACCTTTTATTAGCCACAGGTGGAGCCTTGCAATCAAAGTAGAATAGCATTCTGGGAACAGCAGTTCTGTGATTAGCCTCGTAGTTCATGATAAACAACAAAGTCACTCAAATATATTTCTCATAAATCCAGCCATTAGTGGGCTATCCAAAAGAAAGCAGACAGTGTTGCAAACAATGATATGCCGACACGATGGACCGGGATCGGCTCCATGCATCCAGAGCCGTTGGCCCGCTTTTCTTGCGGTAGTGCAGTCCCCACGGCAAGGCTGCCGTGCATTACATAAAGTTTCACATTTGCCAAAGCTTTTAGGACGCACTTTCCATCGTCAAAATAAGGCAACAACACCATCTGCAGCTCCCTGGATAAATAAATTGCCTTACGCGTTTCAGACATCAATCGTCCTTATTCATAGGCAGAGCAACCTCTCATGTAAGGCACAGAATGCTGTTGAGTAAAACAAATACCTTTTATTAGCCACAGGTGGAGCCTTGCAATCAAAGTAGAATAGCATTCTGGGAACAGCAGTTCTGTGATTAGCCTCGTAGTTCATGATAAACAACAAAGTCACTCAAATATATTTCTCATAAATCCAGCCATTAGTGGGCTATCCAAAAGAAAGCAGACAGTGTTGCAAACAATGATATGCCGAAACGATGGACCGGGATCGGCTCCATGCATACACATATATATATATTCCTCTTAAGTTCCTTCAATCCCTTAGACAAAAGGAGCGTAGACCACATGAATAGGCGGTAAAAAAATTATTTATTTCTCCCTCAGTACAGGGATGTAGCAGCCATTACGCGTTTCAGCCCCGGAGGGCCTTGATCACATGTATATATATCCCTACAACCAGAAAGGTCCAGCGAATGTAGCGGTATATTGCTTTCAAACAGCTGTTATAAGTAGAAGAAGTTACAGGGGAAAACATTGACACAAATGGCTGTTTTTCACCTAATTTTCATTTTTTTTGTATATTTAACCGTTAGTTTCTATGAAGAAACCTTGAAGGATCTACTCAAATGACCCCTTGCTGAATTCATAATGTTGTCTACTTTTCTAAAATGTATAGCTTTCCAGGATCCATTATTGCTTTCATACCCATTTCTACCATTAACTGGAAGGAAGTTGAAAGCACAAAAAGTAGCAAAAATAGACTATATCCCAGAAAAATGCCAAAACTGTGTAAAAAATGTTAATTTTCTGACAAGTCTGCTTGTCCCTGAAAGCTGGGAAGATGGTGATTTCAGCACCACAACCCCTTTTTTGATACCATTTGCAGGGGAAAAAACAGACGTTTTATCTGGAGCCCTTTTTTCCCCAAAAAAAGACATTTAGCTGTATTTTGTCTAATTTCCGAGTGCCCTCCAGGGTAATCCACAAACCCTGGGTACCTTTAGAATCCCCATGATGTTGGAAAAAATGGACGCAAATTTGGCGTGGATACCTTATGTGGTCATAACGCTACAGGGGCCTAAGCACAAACTTCCCCAAACAGCCAAAAAAGGCTTTTGCACGGGGGGGGGGGATGGGGGAGGCCTAGCAGTGAATGGGTTAATATCAATAATCTGACTTGAGACTTTCTCTTCACAGCAGTAGATTAAAGCTGAAATACAGCAGACTTGAAAAAATTACTATGTTTACTTACGAGTGTTATTTCAGCATTACTTAATTGTGACATGATCTTACCACGAAGGAATCTCTAATGTTCACTCGATCCCATTAGAACATGTCTGCAAAACAATATTGATGCTGAAGGACTTTGACAGAATCCGTTTTAAAAGGATTTTTTACTCTCACACCCATGTTAGGGACAGTACTGTGAAATCGGTAATGGTGTATTGGAAAGTATCCCTTTTTGACATGGTCACCCCCCACTTTTTGCCTGGTAATTGATGCAGTTTTGGTAGAAGCGTACAGGTCCCCAGTGTCAGATCTTTCCCTAATACTGTAAGTTGCTCCCCCAATTGGCAATACCTTTAGCACCCACCCCCAGTCCCTATTAAATGGTACACCTGGTACCTAGAGCAAAAGTGCTGA
Organism: Triturus cristatus; assembly: GCF_964204655.1. Lineage (NCBI taxonomy): Eukaryota > Metazoa > Chordata > Amphibia > Caudata > Salamandridae > Triturus > Triturus cristatus. The sequence goes on from NC_140583.1 coordinate 123,974,578, forward strand.
AAAAAGTGGAGACTCGGCATGGCACACCACATTTGTGCCATGCCAGCAGACAAAGCATGCAGTATAGGTAAGTCACCTTACAGCCCTAAGGCAGGGTGCACTATACTGCATGTGTGGATATATCTGCATGAGCAGATATGGCCCTGTGATAGATAAGTCGATTCTTAGATGTTACAAGTGGACAGGGATGCTATTTGAAGTACATGTGCTGGACACTGGTATTTGCGAGTTCCCCAGCTACATAATGGCGTCACTGAAACTAGAGACGTTTGGTATTAAACAACTTGTATTAATAAACCCACACTGATTCCAGTGATGGATTTATTAATATATTCACGCAGTGGGCACGAAACCCTACAGACTACTAGTGCACCTCAGGCAGGTTTCTGACCCCCTGCTGATGAAAGCCTGCTCGCGCTAAAGGCAGAAACAATACCTGCTCTAGCCGGAGGTTTTGTCACCTCCTCCAAGCAGGATGACTCTGTGATCAGCATATCAAGGCAGGAGGCTTCAAAGGCCTCTGCCGCCTTTTTATATGCAAACTGCGGCTTCCCTATGGTTTTTGCTTCCCTAGACAGGGGGCATGCCACCCCCTACCCCAGGCCCCTCTAAGGTTAGCATCACTTCTGAAGTGGGCTACCAGATGTGAACACGACTTTAAGAATACCCCCATCTTAGTTTTGGTGGGATTATGCGCTCTGGGTCAGGGTTATGCCCACTTTCCACAGGCAGTGGTCATATAGAGGGTGTAGATAAAAGGTAAGTAGTCCATTGGCTACTACTTGTCACTCCCCATAATGCCCCTAAATTGAGTATTTAGGGGCATTATAGCGAGAACTGAAGACTGGCGGTGGACGTTTGGCACCAAACCCTGTCTGCCTGCACCATGTCTCAACAATCGTGACCAGTGAATCGCCTCGCAGCTGATCAACATCCAAGAACCTCTGAAAACTGCCAGCCCTTTGCAAATTATCAGCAGTCTCCCTCAAAGTAGAGGAGCTACTCCCCTGCAGCCACAGGCACCAAAGAGCAAAGTGGTTCACCGGGTTGCAGTTCACCGGGCAGCCCGTCACAGAAGCCCCCCAGGAAGAGGCACCTGTGCTCATGAAGGTCTGATCTGTCCCCTCATCGAGTAAAAGGACACCAGTTCTACCGGAACTGCACAAGACTAATACCCGGGGTACCAGACCCCTTGCAGTAAGCAAAGACTCTGGGAGTCCAAAGTGACTCCTACGACACCGAGGAGCCGTTGAGGGGCAGCAACACTGCAGAAACCCAATTCCAGAGTGACTCAGATGTCCTGATTTTGCACCTTCAACCGGTGAGACCGACAACCCCAAGGCCCTAGGACACACAGAGCCCAGTCGACCTTTTCACTCTGCGCCCAAGCACCCTAGCCTGGGTTCTGACGAACCGACTCTGCTTTCTTGTTCCCAGGACCCTTATGACCCAAGCTCCCCGTTAGGAGCTTCTGTTCTTGTCCCAAAGTCCCCCTCTTTAGCCTGTTTCTAGGTGGCCCGCCTTTTTCCTAACGGCGTAGCGCCCCACTACTAACCCGATCAGCACCCGGACGCCCCAGGGCAGGTAATGAGTAAGTACTGGTGGTACTTCGGGACTTGGCCCCCTGCAACTTCAAGTCCCGAAGTAGACCACTAGAAACTTTTGCAAATAACTGTATGCAACATCAGCCTTTTGTCCCAGAAGGAAGCATTGCTGCTTAAAGACGTATTTAAGTCGATTATTTACTTACCTGTAAAAAATTATATTTAAACAAGCATTTGGAATACAATAGGTCTTACATTTGTAAAAGTTAAAGCTATTGGCGTTATACATTTTAATTTGTTATTCATATTTTTGGGTTTGTAGTTGAGTGATTATTTTACCAAAAAAAGTACACGCAATACTATATTATTAGAATTAGTTGGTGCGTTAAGGAGTTGGGGTGGGGGGGTGGGTAGAGTGAATGAAGACCGGAAGAGGAGGAAGACAGCCAGTTAGGACCAGGGGTGGAGCCGTTTGACAGAACAGAATTTCCCCAAGGAGGAGATTGGACGGACTGCGAGGGATCGGGTGAGGTTTGCCAGCAGTTATGAGACCTTAAATTTAGGTCGTGAGCAGAATGTAAGCGGAAGAGATTGTCGTGCCTCCAACAGCAGCTAGGAGAAAGTCATTAATAAAATAGTGGTCACAGACTGTAAATAAAATATACTGAGTTACAACACGTTACAGGGGCAGTCCTCATGGGGGATTGCAAAATGAGAAATGAGAAATGGCAGTACTAAGGAGGGACTACTAAGCATGTTCACGAATCAAAACACCATTTACAAACAACAGTAAGAGGACCTAATTGAAAAGATTGTTGAAAAATGGGCGGAACTTCAAGTCCATACCTGAATACAGCATGTCTCGACGAAACCATGCAAACACTGCCTAGGCGAGACCTAAAAAGTACTTACTTGATAACCAAGTTCTTGGTATCAAAATTTACATAAAAATGACTGTTTTCTAAATTAGTCTTTGGTTAGGTTGAGCCTAGCGCAGCGCGCAAGCGATGCCCTAGGGGAAGACCTTTTGGGATTGGTCTTCACTTTTCAAACACTCGTGCGTTTGGCGGCATCCACCTTGCGGGAGCGAGCGGCGGCACGCAGTGGCCATCTGTTCTCAATTAGCGCGGCCGCGCTTTTCAAGCACTCGTGCTTGTTATTTTATTATACATGTTGGTGCCAGTTCAGGGATCCAAGGGCCTCGTGCCCGCTGCCTCTAAGGAGCACTTGAACGTTACCTCAGAGGAGGTTATTAATGCATCACCGGAACCCACTAAAGCCCCGGGCTGCTCGCCCAGCCTGATTAACAGCTATACGAGGCTGAGCGCAGCCTGCAAACACTCCCAGCACACAGTGTTTACTTCAGGGGCCTCTGAAGGCCGCTCACTCTCACACGTTCTGTCTGCTAAGCAGTTCCTCTCGCCTGCCGTAAAACAAGATTTTTGTAACCGTGTTACAAGTCAACAATCATTTCTGCGGGCATTTACAAACAATACGTGCGCGTGCCAGTAAAGAGAATGTTGCATCCTCCTCATAATAAATAAAAACCTGCGTCTGATCACAAAGGAATTCTGCGCATTGAGAAAATGCTGTATTGGTAAACGCAAGTCCATCCATTTCCGTGACACAAACGGGGACATCCCGTGCATGCTGCAGTTGACTGGCCCTACGCTGGGTATAAAGGCTGGGGTGCATGTGCACTGGACACCACAAAGAACTATAAATATAACGGTGTACAGTGTTTCCACCGCACACAGGCGGACTCGGCGGTTAACAATGGTAAACACTGAGCGAGCGAACCATCCGAGGAGACTGGAGCCCGGGGTACAACAGAGGACACAGCAGGCGATAACACTTCCAAAAAACAAAGCGATCAGGGGCGAGTCAAAAGGTAACGCCGCAGTTAAGATTACTCATGCACAAATTGTGCACAGATGTCGAATTTGGGACTGCCTCATACTTCTGCTGGTGGCATAAAGTATAATCAGCAGAGGACAAAAATTGCCAAATCCCTGAGCAATCAAAACGGAGCCATACATTATACACACATTCCTATAAACAGGAGTTGATCAAGAAACTACATGAGATTCTCTGCTGGGTAGATCTGCCTTGGAGAAACTGTGAAATGATAACAATGTAGATATTTGTTTTCAAAAAGGGAATTGCGGAGTGTTCACCCAGCACATGCACCGCCATCAGACCTGCTGTGACTGGTAGGGTGCTTGCGTAACCTGCCCCCATTTACAGATGCTTTAACACGCAAATGCCTCTTCCCAGTCTGGTAATGACAATCACACGAGCGTGTTGGCACGGACGCCCCTCCCCGCCCCCACTGCTCAGATCCGAGCAGCTCCTGCAGCCGGCTCCTGCAGCCGGCTCCTGCAGCCCTCGCATACCGGGTGCAAGACTGATCGCTCTCCCCCGGGGAACTGGGACACATGGGAGCGGAGGCTGGGGCCAGCAATCCCAGAGCAGGCAGCACTGGCAGAGCAAGCTTCCCTCCTGGTGCTCAAATTTCCGAGGAAGCACAGGGTAATGATACAGGCAAGGGCCTCCCCCGTGTGAGCAGCACACATGTGAATTACAGACTGCAAATGGTGTTATTTGCCCATCGCAGTGAGGATGTCTTTAGCAACGATAGTGCTGCCTGTAGAAGCCTCCTTCTACAGGGGCTATCTCCACCTACATGTGATTATCCATAGGGGATAACCCTACACATGATTATCAATAGGCGATAACGCCATCTAGGAAGGGCCTCTTAGCCGCAAGCTCAAAGCGATGTTCGTTTATGTAGACTTGTTAAATTGTTGGCATGTGATTGAGCCACAAGTCAGAACATTATCACAGATAGGGCCTGAACACCTTGAAGTGGCGCTGGGCCTCCCTGGATCTCGATGGCAACTTGTTTCCGCCAAAACACTTCCCATGGAAGACTGATTCTTAGCCACTGCAGTCACAGCCAGATGCTCCTTGGTAGGAGCTCCTCTGTAGGCACTCCACAACAGCTACAGGGCGGTCACTAAATGGATAGACCACACTGAACAGGAACCATTCCTAACCATCTGGACAGTCACCCATTAATTGCAGCTAACAGGTGCCATGAGTGTGGCATGTTGCCCAAAGTGAGTGCCACAAAAGCTGCTGATAATGGTAAACATGACATGGGTGCCTATGGAGCAGCAACATATCATCAAACAAGAGTATTAGAACACCTCAGGATAAGTTTTGCAGCCTAACTTCAAGCAAACAAATTTGAAGTCCCACTGCCACTTTCAGAATCCTCACTCTCCCCTCAACAAAAGCAGGTAATAACAATCACTGCCACCTCAAGCAAACAAGCCAGCGCTACCACTGATGGCTGAGAACTACATATCAGCACTACAACAGACACCTTAGGACAACAGGATAGAAAGACCCATTGACACCTCAGTAGAAGTAATCCCTCCCGCTGACACCTCATGACTAAGGCCAGCACTGCAATTGATGCTGGAGGACTACAACACGGCACTGGTACTAATACCCGAGGATCACAGGTCAGCAATAACAGAAGGACTACAGGTCAGAACTCCCACTGATGCCTCAGGAGTACTGGTCAGCCCTGACAGCCCAGGAGAATGGGGCAGCCCGGACGACACCTCGAGAGTAGAGTTCAGATCAACCTTTGCACTGACACCTCAAGAGAAGAGGTCAGTACACTCTGACACCCCAAGACAACCGGACAGAGCACGTTATTCAATTCACATACATAGCTCAGAGCCAAATCACAAGCCGCAGCTTCAATAACAGGAAACCGGCAATAACGCGTCACATCAGCAGAACAGGTAATAGCTCAGATCTCAAGATAAACCGTCGATCATCAAACACACGGCTAACAAGTTAAAACAAGCATTGGCATAGCCAATACGTCTCGCCTTTGGGACCTTAGAAGTGTTTAGCCATGCAACAGTTGATGTTGTTGCACCAAGGATATTGTGCTGCATAACTAAATACTTATGAGGTCCCAAAAGCGAGACCTATTGGCTATGCCAATGCTTGATTGTTCGTGAGTGGGTCTCATTTATTTGCCTCTGTGAGCACAACAAATGCTTAGCACTACCCGCTGATAAGCTTAACTGCTCGCCCACACTACCACAAAAGGGATCATTTGAGTTATCATTTGTGCTTATGTAAACCAACCGGGTTTGCCTGGATTCGTGAAACCGTGTACCTCATTTTGATCCACTATATAAAGAACCAGCTTCCTACATAGTGCAGGCATAAGTTAGTGCTAAGTGGATGTTTTCAGACTTAGAAATAGCCAACCAGCATCCGAAAATAGGAACACCGAAGGCGGTTCCTTTCTCTTTACTCTATTCTTTACTCTGTGCTTAGATTAGGACTATTGTAAATCCAATGTGGTGTTTCCAAGGGTGTTTTTTTGCGTCTGAAATGCAGACGCATTCCACTCTGCTTTACTTCCTCTACCATAAATTTAACTGAATGCTGAAGGTGAAGTATTATTAGGTTTATTACTTGTTATTAGTTTGTAGTTTTAAAAGTTAATCACCGTTTACATGTATGTTTATATCTACATGTTCATTTAAATTCCTTTTCTTTATATAGGCCCGTGCTGTGCTGGAAAGAGAATTTAACAACATTCTTCTAATAGGAACAGATAGAAGATATGATGATGTAAGTTGACCTCATTAATCAACATACTGATGTCCAATTCTTATAGTTAGTGTGTATTTAAGAAAAAACAATGTCTTTTTAAAATTGTTACAGATAAAGCACTTAATTTCTTGTTCTTTGGCTTATTTTGCTCTGCTGTGAAAATCAGATGTTTTACAGCGACTACTAAGTGTTATTTTTATTTTTTTATTCTAGGTGTCTTTTGTGAATAGATGTGAAACAAAGTGGACTGTTTAATCGCAAATGTTCATTACCAACACATAAATGAAATATTTCCCCATAGATTTCTGATGGCCTGCTGTTTTTGTAATTAATTGGAGTTGATCTTATCCCGTGTGGTCCAACAGAGTAAAATGTAAGCTGCAGTTTGTAGGTCCAGCCACAATACTGAAATATCTTCATTCACTCCTGATTGATGGTTGAAGATGGAAATTCATTGAATTCTGGAAGGAAGGAAACTTGATCAAGATCAAAACAATCCAGCTACATGTTTAAATTAAATTGTAAAAATATTTACGTAACTCTACAAGCATTGGCAAAAACAATAGGTATGGCGCCTCTGATGCTAGGTTGCAGTCTTTTTCTTTTTTTTTTGTGGCCATCGTGGAATTCTATTTTTTCAAATCCGAAGAAAAAACATTGAAAAAACATCCGCTGTGCATGTTACATGCATGGGCTGCCATCTTCTAATGGTTTCGAAAAGGGTCAAAGATTGCTACCCATTGATGACAGTTGGGGAAGAGATATAAGGTATTGGTAAAAAAAAAAAAAAAATGTTAAACCGGAGGTGTAGCAGAGTAAGGGGTTTGTGTAATTAAAAAAGAAATGGAGAGAAAATAAGGAGTTGGTAGAGAGGCTGTAAAGTTGGCGTGAGAGTATCATAAGCGGAATGGAAGACAGGGAAATGTGCCTTTGAAAAAAAGGGAGGGGGCTGTTGGTTGCGAAGAGTTCTTAAGAGACATTCATTACCCACTTTTGGTCTCTTCAGAAAGTCAGCTTAAAGTGCAACTCTCTCTGTGCTTGGCTTTTTTGCCATTAAGAAATGCATTTCCTGATTCTAATAGATTCTTGAGAAATCTCTTTTTCAATATCATTTGTGTGATCAACCCCTCAGTAGGCTTTGGAATTGTGACAGCCATAACAGGCTATTGCTGGCCTTTTCTCATGGTTTTTTCTGCCATCGAGCTCACTTGCCTTCTGACCAGTTACAGGTGCAGACCCCAAAAAACTGATCCTGAAAAGCCAGGAAGCCAAACTGTCCTAAGACAATATATAAGAACACTGAGTAACTGTCTCAAGGTTAAGGCATTGGAAAAGGGGCCAGGTCTTGGGAGAATGGCTTATTTGTGGTGGGACTATTTAGTACTAAGGTGGACCAGAGAGAGCAGAGTCCTGTTTCTTTCCCCAAATGACTGACTGTGAAAGGTAGAATTTTTCTGTGGCCTTATCAAACTAACAGACCCAGCACAAGTTCTACTGTAGGAACTTCAGGGCCCATCACCAAGGACCAATCATAAATCTCCTGGTATCAGATGGAAACACTGCAAGTACATATAGAGGATCTTTACTATTCGTATTACTCTCAAAAAGACCCTGAAATCCATGGTAACAGCCCAGAGAGCATTATTCCTTTCCCAACCAACCTCTGTTGACCACTTTCGGCAACGAAAGACAACCTTAACACCTAATACTGTAAAGGCATTCCCACAAAAGCCTATCATGCAGTTATCATTTCTGAAGGACTCCCTCACATCATGTTCTACAATTGTATGATGAGGAAGTGGATTAACATTGTAAGGAAATGCTTCGTTTTCTATAGTATCCCCTAAAGTTTGGGAATGATGCTGCTGAATTATTATTTTTTTCTTATACAATTTTATTTGCATTATGCAATGAATTATAGTTGGTACAGTATATTGGAATTCAGTGAAGCATACATGGCGTCTCAAAATATTATACATGAGTTATTTATCTTGCACATTAGTCAGTAAGGTTTGACTCTTTAGCATTTACCACATAGCTATACAGAGTCCTATTACACCGTAGATTACCTTTCTTTGGTCCTATTAGTCCCTGACATCTGACAATGATTCCTCTTGCAGGGGCTCACAAATATTACCTTGGAAAGCATTCCACCTGCCCCATACCAGAGTCCATGTTTTGGGGCATCCCCTGTGGACATAGACTGATTTCTCTATCATTCCATTGTCCATGTCACAACACCATTGACGATCCCCAGTGCTGAGCTATATTCAGCTTTGCCAATATCATACCTAGGTCGCCCAGTCTTGAGTCGTATGATTGAGGTCAGTAGGTTCCCATATGTTAAGTAGACCTCTTTTTGGTTGCGGCAGAACCAAAACTCCGGTGACCTGTGAAATTGTATTCATAACCCCTTCCCAATAAGGTGTGATTTTCGGGCAGTGCCAGATCGTGTGCAGTATTGTGCTTGGTGTGCCACATTAGCTCAGGCAGAGCGGCGTGTCAGTAGTATCTAATTTGTGCAAAAGTGTTTGCGTATAGTAAGTGAGGTGTAACATTTTCAATTGTATCAGTTTTCATTTTGAAGGAATTGCTACCTCTTGTGGGGACGCAATTGCCTCCTGCCAGTCCGTTTCGTCTAGTGTTCCCACCTCTGTCTCCCATCGCTCCTTAAGGGCGGCTGTGGGATCCGGCTGATTGTTTATTATTTTCCGGTAGGTCTGGGAAATTACTTTTTTACACAAGTGGTCTGTCAGAAGCCTGTCCTCTAGCGGCGAGGCCTCTGGTAGTTGTGTGCCTGATGGAATTACTCCCCTGTGTGCATGTCTGATATGCATGTATCGGAAAGTTTCCATCTGTGCCAGCCCGTAAGTGGTCTGTAACTGGGCAAACGGGACAACCTCACTTTTTTTTTTTTTTGCAGAGTTTTATTTAGCGCGAACTTGACCCGAATCCAATCGAGTATCAGAGCGCTTTACATAGCACCTGTTACGTTACATTAGGACACACATTAATTCTTTGTTAGGCACGGGGAGATTAAGTGATTTGCCCAGAATCACAGGATGTTCAGCGGCATTACCGAGACTCGAACCCAGTTCCTCAGGTCCGAAGTAGAGTGCCCTAGCCGTTAGGCCAACTCCTCTCACCATGTTCTTCCATACCTTTCTTCCATTTATCTCCCACCTTTGAAATGCCTATCAGATCCCACTGTCTGAATCCCTTGGTATTTCGCAGTTTATTGATCCGTCGAGTTTCCCATAGTGGCGTGGCCTGTGTTATGACCTCTTCCCATCCCATCGTTCGTTGTGCCTCAAACCAGACTCGGACGGTGTGAGAACCGTCCTTTTAGATTTATTGTATAATGTCCACATAATTCCTTCGGCTTCTAGGAGGTGTCTATCCATGCGGAACGCGGGTTCATCTTGCGATACGTGAAGCCATTGATTTATTACAGTGAGCTGTGACTCCCAGTAATATATTTTTATATTGGGGAGGGCAATGCCACTGTCATACCATCCCCTCACTAGTTTATGCATGGCTATCCGGGCAGGCCTTCCATCCCACAGCAGATTAGTAACTTCGGCGTTTATTGCTGCAAAATATGCGGGGGACACCGAAAGCGGTGTATTTTGTAGTACATATAGAAATCTGAGAAGTGCCATCAACTTAAAGAGGGCTGCTCTCCCTAGTAGTGTGAGCGGTAGTGAGTGCCAGTGCTTGACATCAGCGGAAGCGCGCCAGAGGCTGCGTGAGGTTTTCTGCAATAAACTGCGTGTTTTGGTGGGACCTTGAACCACATAGAGGAGCGATTTTGCCCAATTTATGGTGTAACCTGAGACCCGCCCATACGCTGCGCATTTTATCCAGTAGGCTATTTAGAGAGCGCGCAGGTGATGCCAGATATAGTAATATATCATCCGCATATAGCAAAATGCGGTCTTCCCATCCTACCACCCGTTTCAAACCACGGATGACCGGATCCTGTCGTATCCATGACGCCAATGGTTCCAGCACCAATGCAAAGAGGAGCGGTGACAAGGGACATCCCTGTCTCCTCCCTCTGCCCAGAGGGAAGTCTGCCGAGATGCGGCCATTCACTACAACCTGCGCCAGGGATTTTGCTTACAGCAGCTGTACCCACGCACAGAGCTTTGGACCAAATCCCAGGTGGTGGAGGACCGCGAAGAGAAAGGGCCACTTGAGGTCGAATGCCATACGGGCATCTAGGGACAGAATGATCGTGTCCTCCTAGATAGTAGTCCTGCAAACCATGACACTATGTAATCTCCTCAGATTAGGCACTGTGTTTCGTTTCGGCATAAAGCCGGATTGCGAGATGCGGTTGTACCCTCATGGCCAGTGCTTTCGCGAGTATTTTGGCTTCTGCATTTATCAAGGAGATCAGCCTGTACGACATGCATTCCTGCGGTGGTTTGCCCGGCTTATGTATTGCAACTATCGTCACCATGCGCTGATCCCTTGGCAACACCCCCTTCTCCAAACTATCTTCATACATATTGAGCAAATGTGGTATGAGCTATGATGCAGCTTTCTTAGAGTTCTACCGGTATACCATTGGGTCCTAGGGCTTTTTCCGTATGTAATGCCCCTACTGCTAGCGTAAGCTCGTCTTGGGTCAGATCTGCCTCTAGAGCCTGAGCTGCCTCAGGGGTTAATGTGGCCATCTGTATCTCTTTCAGGAAGGCTAGATTTTCATCTATTGTGGATGTGGCCATAGTCTTGTATACCTTTTTGTAATGGGCCGCTAGCGTGGCGACTATTTGCTGCGGGTCTGTGGTTGTGGTTCCAGTTTCCAGCCGGAGTTGCGCCACCCACCTGTTAGCTCTTTCCTTTCTGTCGGGCCAGGCTAGAACCTTGCCCGCTTTGTCACCTAATTCATAAATATTGTGCTGCGTACTGGTAAGTTTGGATTTCGCCTCCTCTCACGCATAGGCCCTGTATTCCTGTTGTGCTAAATGCAACTTGTGTGCCGAAGTCTCACTGGTGTCTGTAGCGTGGTCAGTCTCTGCCTGGGATACCCCCTGTTCTAACATCTCAATATGTTGTTGTTTGATCTGTTTATGTCCTGCAACTAGGGAGCTGGCCTGGCCCCGTAGCACAGTTTTATACGCCTCCCACAGAGTCGTCGGGGATGAAACTGTGTTCATTGTCCACAAAATATTGCTTTGTTGCTTTAATTAGATCTTTCCCAATCTTACGGTTTTTAAGATATCCAGGGTAAAGTGGAAACAAATGGCGTTGCCCCTGGGTGTGTGATGCATACGTAATGAGCACCGGCAAGTGGTCTGAAATGCCCCTTGGTAATTGTGAGATCTCTGCTACCCTTTCTTACCCCCGTTGCCAATGTAAGTATGTCGTCAATCCTTGAAAGACTGTTGTGAACACTCGAGTGGAAAGTGTATTGTCGCTCATGTGGGTGTCTTGTGCACCATCCGTCAATGAGACCAAGTGCATCCGCAAATTCTATTAATTTAAGGTTTATACTGCTGGGGTCCCTAGGGGTCTTTCTATCCATGGATGGGTCCTCGTAGCGTTAAAGTTTTCCGCTACTATGAGTTTGCCCTGCGGGAGCGATAATAGGAATTTTCCCAGGGCCAGGAAGGATGGTCTGGTGCAGCGTCGGTGGAATATAGATAGATACCAAGTTGTAAGACCGTCCCTCCCATTGACAAACTATCGCTGCAAATCGTCCTAGCTCATCCGTCCAGGACCCCTTCAGTATCAGTGGAAAGCGTTTATCAATTAAAATCCCCACACCTCGGGAGCCGGAGGTAAAGTCAGAGGGCACTGCCATTTTGTAGCCCCATCTATCCAGGGCTTTACAAGCCGAGCCAACCAAGTGTGATTCTTGCATCAGCGTGACAGCCGGGCCCTTAGGTTTAATGTATTGAAGGAACAGTTCCCTTTTTATTTTATCACCCAGGCTGTTTACATTCCATGACCTCAAAGTGAAAGGAAGGTGTGGCATTCCTAGGGGTCTGTGTGGTTGGGTCGTCCGTCGGTTTGTCTTTGTGTCTCATGTGCATCCCGTATTATGTTGGAGCGAGGAGCGCCCGTGTGTTTTATGCTCGTCATATTGTCACCCAGTATGCCATCAAGTATCACACCAGGTTTCTGTACCAAAACAAACGCTAATCCATTAAACTGAACCCTCCCCCTGCCTCCCTGCACAGCGATATTTGAAACTACTCGCCTCCCCAACATAGCAGAGTGCTTATTTCCCATAACTTTATACTTGCGTAAGGGGGGAGAGCTACATAACGATCTTCGTAAGTCATCCCCTGAAACTGTAGTCCACAGTGACTGAATGTTCACATTAAAATATCTCCGTCCCAGTGGCCACTGTCTCTGGTGCCGTCATGCAGGATACCCAGCACAGTCTGTATCAATTGCTTTCCAGCAGCAAGGTACATTGTTGTCGGTTCCTCTTGCCGTTGGGTTTGTCCCCAATTGATTCCTGATGTCCACTAGGCGTGGTATTAGTCAGCATTCAGTTGTGAGCCATCCAATGCTTCAGTCTCCCTCGTTGCTGATTTCGTGGGTTGGTGCTTCTGTTTTGGTCCTTGTCTCCTGGGTCCCGTGGCAGGGCGCCACCCCTTCAGCCAGTCATGGGCTTCCTCCAGTGTCATGAAAAAACAGCTTCTCCCTTCTGCCTCTATCCCTAGCTTCTCCGGGAACAGCATTGCGTACTTAAGTTCTCAATTGCGCAGCTCTATCTTGACATCTAGAAAATTGTGTCGCTGCTTAGTCACAGCTGCTGTGTAATCTGCTTAGAGGGTCACAGTGCCGTTGTCCACATGTAGTGGGGGGGCAACGCGCGCCGCCTGCAGTATCTTATCCCGATCCCTGGAGTTGAATATGCGTGCCAGTAGGGGTCTGGGGGGCCCCAGGCCGGGGCTGCCCCCGGTACCTGGTGGGCCCTTTCCACCGAAAAGAAGCTGGACAGTCCACGTGGCTGCAGTTCAGTTTTGACGAGGTCTTCTACAAAGAGATCCAGGGCCGGCCCCTTGACGCTCTCCGGTACCCTGACCAGGCGTATATTGTTGCGCCTCGATCGGCCTTCTTGATCGTCAAGTTTTTCCACCATTTGCTTGGTCACCAGTTCCAGTTGTCGTACCTGCTGCTGCCGAGTTGCTGTATCTGTGGAGAGAGCTGCTGTGGTAGTTTCCACCTCTGCTATCCTGGTGTTCATTTTTGAGACATCAGCGTAATGTCGGTGGAGATCGTACCAATAGATGTTTGTACCTGGTGCAGTGTGGCCATTATAGCCTCTAGAGTGACCTCTTTGGGTTTTTCAGTATGTGGGCCACCTCCACTGTCTGCGAGCATAGCTGGTGTGTCCGGCTGTTCCTTGTGAAAAGCATATTTTTCCAGCTTGTTGCTCTGTACCTTGCATTGGCCTTGCCTCCACGCGTGGCCTTTAGGTTTTCCTATTTCTCACCAACGCCCCTCCAGGAGCAGGTACTGTCACAGGTGTTCCGCCCCGACCCTGTTGTATGTTACGTGACGTGCCTTCTCTTCTACTCGTTATCACCTGCCAAATCGGGAGTGAGTGTATTGTGTATTGGGCTCCACCGGTTTCTCATGGCCCCACAGCTCTGTAACTGTGTAGTTGGGTTAATATTTATCTCCCTTAGATGTGGCAAAGGACAGTCACCTGTATCCCAGTGACGATCTGGAGTCCAGTGCCGGTGTGAACCCCTGGCTGACAGAGTGCGTTGTGCTACCACCAGATGTTCCAGTCAGGAGGATATGGCGTAGCGAGTGTGGCGCACGCTGTCTTGGTGCAGTCAGTCCCAAGGATATTCTTACTGCGGCGCCTGCACGAGCTGGCCTCACTTCTCTACAGGCCCGCACCGTTGCCGCCGCACCGGATGTTTGATCATCGGGGTTTGCTTCTTCAGTGCGCGGCAGGTAGTCCGGGATACAGCGGCGATGCAAGGGCCTTCTGTCGGATGAGCGGATATTCTCGGGATCTCGCCCAGATCCATGTTATGTCTGCGGCTCAGGCGGCAATGCATGGCCCGGGTCTGAGCCTCAGTATGGTTTTCGCGCTCTGTTTAACCCCACGGGCCCTCCGGTGATCGCTGTACCTGTACGTCGTGTCCGTTCTGGACCGTTACTGCGGTGACCCGTACGTTGCTCCTCGAGGCTTGACTCACTTTGGTCGGCGTTGCTCTTTTCTTTCCTCTGATCTCGTCGCCGTCTGTTGGGGACCGGGCTGATCTCACCTTCGCCGCGGGCGGCGCCTGATTCTCGCGTGGCCTCGGCTTGCCTTCAATTCATGGGCCGCAACTCCTCCCCTCAGTTCCAGTCATCTCCGGTTGCTCGCACGGAGTTTAAACTTGCGGCATTCGTGCCTCGGTTGCTCCAGAGCTACCTTTAATGCTCAGCTTTGATGTAGCCGCCGGATTCATTACAGGGAAAGAGAGGAGCTCTCTCAAGCTGTGGCCATTTTCATTGGCTGCTAGCCATGCCCTCCCTATGCTGCTGAATTTTTGACTCTAGAGTGCACTAAGGTCTGCCAGCCAGACCACTGTGCTGGTGCCCTGACCTTAAAATGTGTATGTTTGATTGGCTTTTACCCAATTGGCATAAGTTCACTTATGTTAGTTATAGATTCCTTACCTTAAAATTACCCCCAGGCGTCAGACTGGACCTGGAAAGTTTTTCGGCAGCAGTACCTCTGCGTGCCGGAAGGTGGTGTCGGTCGGCTTCATGTTCGTCGTAAGCGTTGTCACCGGGATGACGTTGCGGTAGCTACTTAGACGCCGCCTTTGCGTGCTGACATCAGTTCTTTCTTTCTCCGCACCAGCCAGTGCAGATCCGGAGAGAGCGGCTTTGCGTGTGGAGCCCGAAGAGTCGACTCTGCGTTTCCCTCCCTTCCCAGGACCTGGAGCGACTCCCTCCCAGCTTCGTACATTCTGCGAGGCGATGCATACCATTTTTGGGCGGCCCGAGCCCGCTGGAGCACCTGAGGGCCCCACGGACTCGGTTGGGGGGGCTTAGGCCTTCTCAACCAGCGGCTCCGGCGCCGCAGGCCCAACCTGGATCCAGGCCTGGATCTGGATTGGCGCCGTTAACCTGATTACGCTTGCACCGGCACCACTTCCACCGGTACCACTACCGCATTCGACGCCGGTCGGCCTCCTTGCCAGCGTCGATCCCGGCCTCCATCCTAATGTAGAACCGGAGCCGGACCCGCATCTCCCAACGCCGGATCCGGCACAGAGAGGGGTTTTTGTGCCCCTGTTCACTCCTGGCGTCCCTTTTCAGCCAGATTGGCACCCAGAGGATGAGGAGGATGAATGGGAGGGGTCAGGAGACCCTCTGACTGACCAGTTGGGCAGTGTATAGGACTGGAGAGAAGAACTGCCAGTGGTCTGGACACCTCCCCTGACCTTGGCATGTTGTCTCCTCCTACCGTGGCTACGGAGGAGGGAGCATCATACGCAGTGGTGTTGCGTAGGGCTGCTGAGGCTCTCAACCCCGAACTCCCTACAGTGGCTGTCAGGACTAACCTCCTGACAGAGGTTCTTCAGCCGGCGGCGAGCTCTTCTGTGCCTCTGCCTCCGTTCAATGAGGCCCTTACCAATATCCTTTTCGGCACCTGGTCCAGGCCCAACACAGGGGCTCCTGTGGATAGGATGATTGCCTGACGCCACTGCCCGGCTCCGGGCTACCCCACTTTCCTCTCCCAACACCCCACCCCTGAGAACTTGCTGGTCCAAGCCTCTACTTTCAAGAGTGCATTCCCTACCGCTCCCCGGAAAGGGAATCCAAGAACCTGGACCACCTTGGGAAGATTTTCTCTTCCGCCAGCTTGGGACTGCAGTCGGTTAACACTGCATGTCTATTGGGCTGTTACTCCCACTCTGTGTGGAACTCTGTTGCGCAGGTGCTTCCTCAGTGTCCGGAGGAGGCCAAACAGTGCTCTCCCAGGCTATTGCCGCCGGGAAGGATGCAGCAAAGTTTTCCATCCATTGCGGGCTTGATACCTCGACTCTCTGGGCAGGATGATTTCCACACCGGTAGCTCTTCAATGCTACGCCTAGATGAGGTCGACTGGCTTTTCTGGGAATGTCCAGAATACCCTCATCGACGTGCCCTTTGATGGCTGTCGCCTTTTTGGCGACAAAGCAGACAACGCTTTAGAGCGTTTCAAGGACTCACAAGCTATGGCCAAGTCCTTGGGACTCTCCAGCCGCCCTGCTCAGTCTACTTTTCGCCCCTTTCGTGGCTACGGAAGGGGTGCCCCGCTACGTCCCACCCAGAGCAACAGGCCGCAGCAAGTTACCCAACCTTCGTGCGGCCGGGGACATTGGAACAACCATTGTGGTTCTGGGGGCCAGCGGGCGGGCCAGTCCACCAACCCCCCCCCCCCCTCTGCAGCAGCCTCCAAACCTTTCTAGTCTGGCATTTCAGGCCCATCAAATGCCAGTGGTTCGCAGGATTTGCCATCTCCTCCCACTCAGGCGCACCATCATGTCGGACAGGTGGGTTTTGCAGATAGTCCGAAGGGGCTACTCCCTCCCCTACGAGGCTACCCCTCCAGCCATGCCACCGCAATACCACCGCATGTCAGAGGATCACCTGGCCCTTCTCCAGCAGGAAGTTACGGCTCTCTTGGTCAAGGGGGCCATCAAGTGCGTTCCTGTCCCCGAAGTAGGTTGTGGTTGTTACTCCCACTACTTTCTGGTCCCCAAGAAGGACAAGGGTCTGCATCCTATCTTGGATCTCAGGAATGTCCAACGCTTCCTCTGGAAGGAGAAGTTCAAGATGTTGACGCTTGCTCAGGTCTTGTCTGACCTCGACCCGGAAGACTGGATGGTAGCGTTGGACTTGCAGGATGCTTATTTCCACATCCTCATCCTGCCGGCGTTACCTGCGATTCACGGTAGGCCACGAGCATTTTCAATTTGCCGTGCTCCCCTTTTGGCCTTACCAGCGCCCCTCGGGTGTTCATGAAAGTGATGGCGGTGGTCGCAGCTCATCTGTGCAGATCAGGGATTTCAGTCTCGCCCTATCTCGACGACTGGCTGTTGAAGACTGGCTCGCCCTAGGCAGTCGTCTCCCATCTCCAGACTGGGATCTGCATTCGCTGGGGTTCTCTATCAATGTGCCGAAGTCACATCTGATTCACTCTCAGAAGCTCTTCATCAGAGCGGGTCTGGACATGACGAGGTTTTGGGTCTATTCTCCCGAACAGCGAGTCTGGGATATTCAGGCTATGATTCCGATCTTTCAGCCTCTATCCCTGGTTTCAGTCAGAATGACCCTGATGCTGCTGGGCCACATGGCCTCCTGTATCCTGCTGGTCGATCATGCCAGGTGGCATATGCGGGCTCTGCAGTGGGACGTGAAGTTCCAGTGGGAGCAGCATCAGAGGAATCTGTCCGATTGCGTCCAGATCTCGGAGGGCACTGCACGACAATTGCAGTGGTGGCTCACGAACCAGGATTGGGTTAACGTCTGATCCCTCTCCCTTCCCCATCCAGAACACACAGTGGTGACAGACGCATCCCTTTTGGGATGGGGCGGCCACATGGGAGAGGCGGAGATCAGAAGCCTCCGGTCTCTGGCAGAGTCCGGGCTCCACATCAACCTTCTGGAGCTTCAGACGATTTGTATTGCACTAAAAGCATTCCTTCTCTCTGTTCCGGGAAGAGTAGTGCAGGTGTTCACGGACAACACCACTGCCATGTGGTACTGCAACAAACGGGGCGAAGTAGGGTTGTGGACTCTTTTAGGAGGCCCTACGCCTCTGTACATGGCTGGAACATCAGGGCATATCTCTGGTGATTTAACACCGGGCAGGTTCACTGAACGCCAGGGACCATGAACTCTGCCGCAGGTGTATGATGGATCACGAATGGCGTCTTCACTTGGAGGTGGTGCAAGGTCAACAGTGGGGAGAGCCTTGGTTAGATCTATTCGCCACCGAAGAGAATGTGCAATGTCGGCAATTCTGCGCGTTGGAATTTCTAAGGAGGCATTCGCCAGGCGACGCTTTTTGTCGTGAGTGGAGGTGCGGTCCGTTGTACGCCTTTATGCCTATACCACTTCTGCCCAGAGTGCTGAAGATCATGCTCGACTGGGCCCAAGTCATCCTTGTGGCTCCGGATTGGGCACAAAGAGTCTGGTATCCAGAGCTGCTCAACATGGCCATCAATCCTCCGACCCGTCTGAGCAGCAGGGTACGGTCCTCCACCCGAACATGTCCAGCCTCCACCTCCTTTCCTGTCTGTCCATCCGGACATGGTAGTTCTCAGGACTCATCCATCCTTCCTGGCCAAAGTTGTCACAGCCTTTCTCATCGGGCAGACCATCACTTTGCCCACCTTCTTTCTGCCTCCATATCCTTCGAAAGGGGAAGAGAGGCTCCACCTTCTGGACCCAAAACGTGTGCTTTCCTTTTATCTGGATCGCACCAAACAGTTTCAGGTGGATGACCAGCTCTTTGTTGGTTACGTGGGCCCCAAGAAAGTTCGGGCCGTACACAAACTATCTCCAGATGGGTCGTTTTGTGTATCAAAACCTGCTATTCTTTGGCAAAGAAGGAGCTTCCAGTGGGGCTGCGTGCCCATTCCACCAGGGCGACGGCAGCAACCACTGCTCTGGGACGAGGCGTTCCTCTGAATGACATCTGTCAGGCAGTTGCGTGGGCTTCGTTGCACACTTTTACGAAACACTACCATCTTGACAGTCAAGTCCAGAGAGATGACTTCTTTGGCCGTTCTCTTCTCCAGGACTTTCTGGTGTGATCTTCGCTCGCAGACCCACCTCCGGGTTGGTATTGCTGGGGTATTTATTCTAAGGTAAGGAATCTATAACTAACGTGTTTCTTTCAGATGAACAAGTTACTAACCTTCAGTAACGATATATCTGTAAGAAACATTAGTTAGTTATAGATTCCTTACCGCCTCACCCATCCTCCCCGTTCTGCGAACTGATTTCTAGGGTTAAGGACATATTTTCAGGGCCCTAGTTTTGTGCACCAGTGGTCAGTGTCTTTCATGGCTCTGCGTTTCTGGCACGGAAAGTGGTGTACAAAACTGACAGCGCGCGAGGGCAGCATCTATTTAGCTACTGCAACGTCATCCCGGCAACACGACGCCAACGGCAAACGCGGAGTTGACCAATGCCACCTTCCGACATGCAGAGGTACTGCTAACGAAAAACTTTCCGGATCTAGGCTAACGCCTGGGGGTAATTCTAAGGTAAAGAATCTATAACTACCTAATGTTTCTTACAGATATATCGTTACCAAAGGTAAGTAACTTGTTCTTTATGGTACCCAGGGCGTGTAAGCTGGGACGCCCAGGATTGCAGCACTATTTGTGCCACTCGGGTGTGACCAAGGTAAAACATGGCTCCCCAGTCTGCCACTGCAGACTGGAAGGGCAATTTTAAACTGCTAACTCTGCTTTGCCATTTAAAGCAGTGGCCAAGCCCTATCCCCCTTTTTTATGTATGTCACCCCTAAGGTGGGCCTATTGAGCCCTAAAGCAGGGTGCTGTATGTTAGAAAGTGGAACATGTACTTTTACATGTTCCAGCTGTAAAACCCCGCAATGATCGTTTTTACTGTGGAAAAGGCTAGTAGCCCCATTGGCTAGTGCAGTTACAGACTGACACCACAGACATGCTAAATTCTCACTGGGATGGGATGCATGGCATGGCATGACTTGATGGCTGCTCGGACGCAGAAGTCCTGAGCTCTGACAGGCCCCACATCCACAGACATCCTAGGTAGACATCCTAGGTCCGCATCAGTGTCAATGGACTAAAGCAGCAGATTGGCAAGGAAATAAGAGCGGAGAACGGGCCAGAAACACTGACCTAAGGATACAAGCAACACACCGATATACACCCAAGATGTTGGACCTGAGAGCAGATATCAGTGCGGCCTGGCTTCTGGAGGTCTTCTGAGCCTCTGGGACCAGTGGTGGCTAAGAGGCCATGTCCTGTGGGGGTAGCGGGTGCGGTTTAGCTCCAGCTGTTGCGTTCCCAATCTGAGGACCAGAGAGCTGTGCTGACTTCTAGGAGGGAGACGCCTGAAGCCCTGGGCATGTTGAGTGAGCGGGAGCAGTCAAGGAGGTGGGTGGCAGATGAGCCAAAGCTAAAGAGGCTTCTTCGCCCCCTAGATGAGCGTGTAGAGCAGGAAGGGCGGAGCACTGAGTGAGGACACACTGGTACATGGTATTTGGCAGGCAACTAATTAGACACTTCCACAGCGCAAACCACTGCCATCTACCCGACAGACCTGTGAGTAGGGCTTTGGCTTGACTGTGTGTCGCTGGCCCCAGGAGAGATGGAGAGCACGCTGCCTGGTTCTCCGGAGCATCAGTCATTGCAGGTGCGAGTGAGAGAGGGCTTGTGTTAACAAGTCGGAAAGGCCTACCTGCCGCTACAGCGCATGCAGTAGAGAGGACACTGGATCCTCTGGGAAGCGATCTCTCTCTCTCTCTCTCTCTCTCTCTCTCTCTCTCTCTCTCTCTCTCTCTCTCTCTCTCTCTCTCTCTCTCTCTCTCTCTCTCTCTCTCTCTCTCTCTCTCTCTCTCTCTCTTTCTCTCTCTCTCTCTTTTCTCTTTTCTCTTCTCTCTCTCTCTCTCTCTCTCTCTCTCTCTCTCTCTTTCTCTCTCTTTTTCTCTCTCTCTCTTTTTCTCTTTTTCTCTCTCTCTCTCTCTCTCTCTCTCTCTCTCTCTCTCTCTCTTTCTCTCTCTTTTTCTCTCTCTCTCTCTTTTTCTCTCTCTCTCTCTCTCTCTCTCTCTCTCTTTTTCTCTCTCTTTTTCTCTCTCTCTCTTTGTCTCTCTCTCTTTTTCTCTCTTTTTCTCTCTCTCTCTCTCTCTTTTTCTCTCTCTCTCTCTCTCTCTCTCTCTCTTTTTCTCTCTCTCTCTCTCTCTCTCTCTTTTTCTCTCTCTCTCTCTCTCTCTTTTCTCTCTCTCTCTCTCTCTCTCTCTCTCTCTCTCTCTTTTTCTCTCTCTCTCTCTCTCTCTCTCTTTTTCTCTCTCTCTCTCTCTCTCTTTTTCTCTCTCTCTCTCTCTCTCTCTCTCTCTTTCTCTCTTTCTCCCGCGCCCCCCCCCAGTACAGAGTTGCAAACTTACACGTGACCCCCTACACAGTGGCACCCATAGCAGTCGAAAGTGCTCCATCCTCTGCAAAGGAGCCAATACTGGTGGACAAAGAGGGCTCACACTGGCATGGGGAAAGCTAAATCACCCTAGACCCTCCCAACAAGCCTAGATCGATAACTACACAGGGGGAATAAAGCGGGCACTGTGGGAAAATCCTTCTGAGCGGTGCCAGCTGAGCCTACGGGCGCACATATCCTAGCTGCCTTAGAACATTCACAACCGGCATTGGATTTGTTGTCCATGGAGGTCAACCTACTCAGAGCAGGCCTCCATGAGGTCAGAAAAGGAGCACAGGAGACCCATAATCTGTGAAGACTCTTCAGGAGGAGATCAAGGAGCAGAAGTTCAAAGTCTCCCCACACACAGCGACCTGAACTCCAAAGTGAAAGATCACATGGAAATAACTTTGTTCAAGGCATGTGAGCTGTAGATCACATGCTTTGCATAGTCCAGCCATCTAGTGTTGGGTCCAGATGTTTGCAAGTTGTGTTTTTCCGAAGAAGTCTTTTCAGTCTCGAGGTAAGGCGGCGACTCCTTTCGGTGACCGTGCGCATGGGCATCGACTCCATTGTTAGATTGTTTATTTCCGCCATCGGATTCGTACGTGTTTTGCATTGCTCCAGTTCATAACCGTTCTTCAGGTTCCCCTCTGTGCGCAATCCACTTACACACATCGGTATTGTTTCGTACGCGTATCCCACTTCTCAGTGTATCGTACGAACAAAATTTCTGTTTCCACGCTGGTCCACCTCTCAGACGATGGAACGACTAAATTCAAATTCTGTCCTCGGTGCCATACAAAGTATCAGCACACCGATTTGCACAAAGTGTGCAACTTGTGCCTATCCCCGGAACACAACAAACAAGACTGCGACGCGTACAGATTGTTTTGATCAAAGGAAATGCTCCGCGATAGTCTGGCTCGACGTTGTGAAAAGCAAAGCCAGAACGTCAAATACACGCCACATATCTTCAGTGAAGGATCCAAGCAAAAAGAATTCGATGCACAAGGGGCGGAATCGAACTCCGAGATGGAATACGACATACCGCAAGATCAACGTCCCGTAAGTACCGAACACCCCTTGTCCCGAAATCCATCTTGGATCAACCAAAAGGCTTCAGTTCCACCTCCACCTTCGGATCATGCTCGGCACTGAGAAGATATTTCTGACACCCCCACTCCTGGCTCTGCACCGAAACACATCATTAAGCCTTCCGACTCGGGATTGAGTTGGCCAAAGACCGGCAGCAAGCTGAGACCTTCGGGCTCGAAGCTGAAGACTGTTTTGGAGCTGAAACCCTCGATGCCGAAATGAAATGCGTCTTCAAAACCCAAAGCTTTCGCACGAAAGCTTATTCCACCCCGGCACCGAAGTCCTCTGTGCCGAAACCGAAAATGTGCCTTCAAACATGCAGGATCCGATTTTCGACGTCCCAAATCGGACCCAAAACAATAGGAACTTTACATAACTCCCAATACAGGACATCTTGTTACCAAACTACCTCAGAAGTGCAAACCTGAGTCAGAGGAAATACATTATACAATTAGAACAATTACTTATCACACCAACTAACTCTTCACCACCACAGCCTGATGATGATGATGATGGAGATACTGAAGTACCTGTAGTTCCCTGGAAAGACAATACAATACTGATTCACCTGCAGACAAAGACCCAGACCTTTACCCTGCAAAGCCTTCCCCTCCTGATGACAATGTATGGTCTCTAGAATGACTTGCTAGAGCTGCAAAATATCACACGGGGCAACTACACAAAGAATCCCTAGAAGAGAATATCTTGTTTGAAACTCTGAGTAGTACTCCTCGATCTAGTCAGACTCTCCCTATGCTCAAAGGTATGAGACATGCTGATGATCTATACAAAGACCCTGTTCGTGCTCGTATTCTCACTCCCAGGATAGACAAAAAATATAAGCCTGCTCTGTTAGATCCAGTCTTTATTAAGGGGCAGTTACCACTAGACTCACTGGTTGTCTTTAATGCTCGTAAAAGGGCCAATTCGCAAACCTCTGGAGATGCTCCCTCTCCGGACAAAGAGTCAAAGTTATTAGATACCTTTGGTAAGTGAGTAGCCACCCAGGCGGCGAATCATTGGTGCATTGCCAACACCCTGGCCCTATTAACCAGGTATCATAGAGCGCACTGGGACGAAATGGAGCAAATGCTTCAATATCTCCCAGGTGAGCACAAAGCTAATGCTCCGGATTTAGTCCAAGAAGAAAAGTTTATCTCCAATTCCTCTATTAGATGTGCTTTAAATGCTGCTGACACCGCAGCTTGAGAGATTAACACTAGTGTGTACTCAGGAGGCACGCATGTTTAAGGATTTCTGGATTTAAATCTGAAGTCCAACAATCCATCTTAAATACTCCATTTGATAAAAAGCATCTTTTTAGGCCCGAAGTAGATCAGGCTTTGGAGAAAATGAAGACAGATAGTTAGGTAGCTAAATCATTGATAGCCCTACAGTCTTCTTCAAATCATGGCTCCTTTTGTCGCTGCTCCTACCGTGGGGGGTCCAAGACCACATCCTCAGACAATAATGCTGCTCGTACAAAGGCAACAATCCATCTTCCTCCACAAGAGTCTTCTTTAGAGGAGATATTGAGGGAACAATGGCAAAGGTAGGGGCAACTATTCCACACCACGTAATTCCCCTTTTGCTAACAAGCAGTGACTTACCTGTCTTTCCCCCTACCATTTAACACCTGTCGAGGACGTCTTCTACAATTACTCCTCATTTGGCAATCCATAACTACAAATGGGTGTTAGGAGTTCTCCAACATGGTTATTGCCTAGAGCTTACCACCAATCCTTCAAACAGCCATAGAGCCTGTACCGTTAAATTATCCCTGTATTTTCTATTATCCAAAAAGGACAGCTCCTTGAGTCCTATTCTGGACCTCCGAGAACTAAACCAATACATACTGTCAGAACACTTCCACATGGGGACACTTCAACAAATGCTCCCAATTCTACAGCAGGGCGACTTTATGTCTGCTCCAGACTTATGACGCATATTTCCTCATTCCAATTCACCCCGCTCATTGCAAATATCTCAGATTTGTGATAGCGGGTCAACACAATTCAAAGTACTACCGTTTGGAGTCACCACTGCTCCCAGAGTATTTACTAAATGGTAGTAGTCGCAGCTCATCTGAGAAGACAGCACATCCATGTCTTCCCATACTTGGATGACTGGCTTATCAAAACCAGTACTTACCAGAAATGTCTCCAACACACTCAAGCCATAATCCACTTACTACAACAAGAAGGGTTTACAGTAAAAGCGTTGAAGTCCCATTTGCAGCCTTCCAACTCAGACTTATCTGGTAAGCCACCATATACACTCCAAGAGCTCTAGCCTCTCCCAATGCATCCATAATTCTCAGTATTCAGTCACTTCTCACTCAGTTTCAGCCCAACCAATCGTTACCTGCAAGAGTACAACTGCTAGAAATGATGGCGTCTTGCATTGTAATTGTTCCCCATGCAAGACTTCACATGCGTCCCCTTTAAGAATGCTTAGCAAGTCAGTGAAACTAGTTGCAGGGTCAATTGACCGATCTAGTGTTGGTAGATGACTGCACCCATCGCTCTGTGCAGTGGTAGAACCCACAAAATGTATCCAAAGGGCAGCCCTTCATCGGCCACGTTCCACAGACAGTGCTAACAGCAGACTCATCGCTCACTGGTTGGGTTGCTCACTTACACAATTACACAATCCAAGGATTATGGAGTCTAAAGCACAAACCTCTTCATATAAATCACCTAGAACTACTAGCAGTGTTTCTAGCACTTGGAGCCTTTCAAATTCACCTCCTAGGCAAATCTGTCCTAGTCCGCACGCACAACATGACAGCTATGTAATATATACAAAAGCAGGGTGGGTACGCACTGTCACGCCTAGCACACGCCATTTGGAAATGGGCTATTCACCACAAGATTTATCTCCTGGCAGAGCATCTTCTAGGAATAAACAATCAGATTGCAGATCGTCTCAGCAGACAGTAGCAGCAAATCCGCTAGTGGGAACTTCATCCTCCCATTCTCCTCCCCTACTTTCAGAAATGGGGATTTCCTCACATAGATATGTTCACCACAATGCAAAACTCAAAATGCCCAAGCTTCGCCTCCAGATTCCCACACCCGCTCTACAAAGGTAGTGCCATATGGATGAAATGGTCAGGGATATTTGCTTGCGCTTTTCCGACTCTCCCACTCATTCCACTGGTAGTTCAGAAGCTCGGCAAACATCCCTCACACTTATTGTCATAACTCCCACATGGACATGGCAACCCTGGTTAACCACCCTGCTGGAGCTATCAGTTACACACCAAACGCTGTATCTCACCTCCAGTCTCCTCACTCGTAGCCATGGAGAAATCAGGCATCCAAATCCCAAAGAACTCAACCTTGCGATCTGTCTCATGAAGTCATAGAGTTTGGTTATTTACATTTACCACCAGACCGTATGAATATCCTAAAAGAGGCTAGAAAGCCTACTACTAGAATTGAAACGGTTTGTTATCTATTGTAACAATAACAATATCAATCCTCTTGATGCTTCTGTGCAAAACATTATCTGTTAGATTTATAGAAATCTGGCCTAGCCTACACATCCATTCGCTTACATCTAGCAGCAGTAGCTGCATACTTACAAAACAGACAACACTTATCTCTGTTCAGAGTATCAGTGATTAAGGCCTTAAGGTTTAAAAAGAGTGATACCACCAAAACTCCTACCTGCACCAGTGTGGAACTTACACATAGTCCTTACAAGGCTCATGGGTCCACCTTTTGAACCAATGCACAGATGTCAATTACAATTCCTCTCATGGAAGGTTGCATTCCTCATAGCAATAACTTCACTAAGGAGAGCTGGTTAGCTCCAGGTATTAACTATACATAAGCCCTTCTTTTAGCTTCACAAATACAGAGTGGTTCTTCGAACCAATCCTAAATTTCTCCCTAAAGTAGTTTCTGCCTTTCATATCAATCAATAAGTTGTAACCTGTGTTTTTTACTCAACCTGATTCTGTAGCAGAACGAGCTCTACACACACTTGATGTTAGAAGAGCTTTACTAAATTACGTGGAAAGAGTAAAAGAATTTCGCAAAACAAAGCAGATCTTTGTTGCTTTCTCTCCACCACACAAAGGCAATCCCATATCAAAAAGAACTTTGCCAATAGCCGCTAGAGCGCATTCCATGCACAAAATTGGTGCTACTACGGCCTTCTTAGGGAATATTCCCCTAGCTGACATCTGTAAGGCAGCAACATGGTCTACACCGCACATATTCACCAAACACTATTGTGTAGATGTGTTAGCGAGGCAACAAGCTAATGTAGGCCAGGCAGTACTTAAAAACACTGTTATAAACAACCACTACTACAGGCTAGCCACCGCTTTGGGAGTATACTGCTGTATAGTCTATGCAAAGCATGTGATCTGCAGCTCACATGCCCCGAACGGATAATATTACTTACCCAGTAAGCATCTCTTCTTGGCATGTAGAGCTGTAGATTCACATGTGCCCACCCACCTCCCCGGTCTTGTGTACTTGTCGTAGTTCTCAGTTTACATACATACTCATGGACATCTCTATTCTACACTTACTAACTCCATTCTCAACCTCTGCGGAGAGCAGTCTAACAATGGAGTCCA
Source organism: Triturus cristatus (assembly GCF_964204655.1). Lineage (NCBI taxonomy): Eukaryota > Metazoa > Chordata > Amphibia > Caudata > Salamandridae > Triturus > Triturus cristatus. Next base: position 124,001,623 of record NC_140583.1, read on the forward strand.
TCCCCATGCGCACTATCACCGAAAGGAGGAGACTCCTTACCTCGTGACTGTGAAGACTTCTTCGAAAAAAAACAACTTGCAAACATCTGGAACCATTACTAGATGGCAGGAGAATGCAAAGCATGTGAATCTACAGCTCTACGTGCCAAGAACAGATGCTTATTGGGTAAGTAACATTATCCCTTTGTGGGGTTCCCAGAGCGAGCGAAATGCGCAACAGCGGAATTGTCAAACACGCTGTGAAACCAGACGGCCTGTCCAAACTCTTTGCTATCGACAGAATGCATCACGCACGTGCATCGACGTCGCCACATGGGGCACCACCCAGATCAGTCATTGCATGGATCCCTAATTATGAAAGACCGAAACCTGTTACTGCAATGGCGCAGGAAAACAGGGGACACAAAATTTGAGAACAGCCGAAAGACCCTGGATTATATACAAAATGTACAGGGTTTGAGAAGGTCCCTTGTGGTCAAGCCTAAGCTCCGAGCCATGAATTTGAAAAACATGCTCCTCTTCCCGGTCGAGCTAAAAGTGCTACACCAGGGGAGGGCCAACTTCTTCACCTCATCGGAGGAGGTTTGGCTGGAGTGCAGGGCCAGACTTGCACACACACACTGACTCGTCTCTGACCTGAGAGGGCCGTAAGCAGACGAAAAACTAACAGACAGACATACAATAGAGTGGCAATACCATAGTGGACACCGCCATTTGGCTAGTGGTTCAGCAGTATGGCACATTGCGGATAGAAAAACCCATGGACACAAGCTTGCAGGTTAACTCTGGGATGGATGGGGGACCCATCCATGGGCTGATAGACAGCGGAGAGATGCCCCTGGGACACAAGGATGAGAAGCATTGGAAAGGATACAGAGGAGGGAGACTGGGTATAGTCGAGGAGATAAGATAAACTGCCTGCCTTGCCAAGACTTAGAACAAAAAAGTAATTCCCAAATGACCACACCAGTGTGATGGGACCAAAACTCTACAAGGACAAACGCACAAGTTACTTACCTGTGTAACGATATATCTGTAAGAGACATTAGTTAGTGATATATTCGTTACCATAGAATATCCCCAGGCGTCAGACTGGATCCGGAAAGTTTTAGTCCGCAGTACCCCTGCATGTCGGAAGGTGGCGTCATGCAGCTCCGCATCAATCGCTGGCGTCTTAGGCGCCGAGATGACGTCGCGGAGACTACTTAGGCGCCACCCATGTGCGCTGACGTCAGTTCTCTACACGACTTTCCGCGCCAGGAACGCAGAGCCATGCAAGTAACTGACCACTGGTGCCATGAAACCAGGGCCCTGAAAGGGATGACCTTAACCCTAGAAATCAGTTTGCAGAACGGGGAGGATGGGTGGGGCGGTAAGGAATCTATCACTAAATGTCTCTTACAGATATATCGTTACACAAGTAAGTAACTTGTGCATCTGAAAGTGACATGTTAGTGATAGATTCCTTGAGGGAAGAGGTGTGGCGCCGCGGCCAGGCGACTGACTCCGGAATCTGGGAATCATGGTTCGATCCCCAGTGCCGACGGCAGATTAGCCCAGCACCATATGACTCTGGGCAATAGCTTGCTTAATCTTCCCGACGGCCCCCAGCGCCTAGAGACCCTTACGGGTGATTGTTCGCGCTTTACAAATGTGGATTATTATTATTATTCCTTACCGTAGAATAGATACCCCAGCAATACCAACCCCAGTGGTGGGTCTGCGAACAAGATCACACCAGAAAGTCACGGAGAACAGAACGGCCCAAGAAGCCATCTCTCCGGACTTGACTGTCAAGGCAGTAATGCTTGGTAAACGTGTGCAGTGAGGCCCACATAGCTGCCTGACAGATGTCCTGCAAGGAAACACCGCGTCCCAAAGCAATAGTGGCTGCAGTTGCCCCACAGGAGGCTCCTTCTTCGCCAACCAGTAACATACCTCGATGCACAGAACGACCCACCGAGAGATGGTCCGTTTTTTGCATGGCCCGACCTTTTTTGGCACCCACGTAGCCAACAAAAAGTTGGTCATCCACCCGGAACTGTTGTGTGCACTTCAGATAGAACGAGAGCGCAAGTTTTGGGTCCAGACGGTGGAGCCTCTCTTCCTCTTTTGAAGGATGTGGAGGCAGAAAAAAGGTGGGTAAAGTGATGGTCTGCCTGATGTGGAAGGGCGTGACAACCTTTGGCAAGAAAGGACAAGTCCTTAAAACCACTTTGTCCGGATAACAGACATAAAAGGAGGTTAAGAAGAAAGAGCCTGGAGCTCACTCACTCTTCTGGCAGAGGTGATAGCTACCAGGAAAGCCGTCTTTAGAGTGAGAAGACGTAAGGGACAGTTATGAAGTGGCTCAAAGGGAGCGCACATCAGAAAGGTCAAGACAAGATTTAAGTCCCATTGAGGCATTATGAAAGGCACGGGGGGGGGGGGGGGGGACGTGTGAGTAATGCCTTTCAGGAAGCCAATTAACAACCGGAGACTTAAAAAGCGAAGTCTGATCTGGAAGCCTTAGAAAGGCAGAAATGGCCAAGAGATAACCCTTGATAGTGCCCAGAGCAAAGCCCTGCTGGGCCAAAGAGAAGGAACAGAAGGACCTCGGAATGAGGGGCAGAAAGGGGATCCACAGCCTTTGCTGTGCACCATGCCACAAACTTGTTCCACCTGCAGGCGTATACCGTCTTAGTGGAGGGACACCTGGCTGCCAGAATAATATCAGACTTCGGAAGAAAGGTCGAAAGCTGTCAACTGTTGCCGCTCAATCTCCACGCATAGAGGTGGAGGCTGTACTGGTTCGGGTGGAGGACTGTCCCCTGCTGCTGCGACAGAAGATCGCCATGCTGAGTAGCTTGAGATACCAGTATCTTCGTGCCCAATCCGGAGCCACAAGGATGACTTGGGCCCGGTTGCGCTGAATCTTCTTCAGCACTCTGGGCTGAAGTGGTAAAGGCGGAAAGGCGTACAATAGACCACAACTCCACTCGTGACGAAAAGCGTCGCCGAGAGAGTGCCGCCTTGAAAATTCCAACGCGCAGAACTGATGACATTGCACGTTCTCTTCGGTGGCGAATAGATCTTACCAAGGCTCTCCCCACTGCAGAGGAGACCTTGCACCACGTCCGAGTTCAGACGCCATTCGTGATCCATCATGCACCACCGGTTGGGTTTGTCTGCCCTGGAGTTCAGAGAACCTGCCAGGTGTTAAACCACCAAGGTAATGCCTCGATGGCCCAGCCATATCCAGAGGCAGAGAGCCTCCTGACATAGGGTCCACGACCCACCCCGCCCTGTTTGTTGAAGTACCACAAGGAGGTGGTGTTGTCCGTGAACACCTGCAATACACTTCCCTGGACAGAGGGAAGGAATGCTTTCAGTGCAAGTTGGATCGCCTGAAGCTCCAAAAGGTTTATATGGAGCCGGGACTCCGCCGGAGACCAGAGGCCTCTGATCTCCTCCTCTCCCATGTGTCTGCCTCATCCCAGGAGGGACGCATCCGTCACCGCTGTGTGCTCCGGTTGGGGATGGGAGAGGGATCTGCCATTGACCCAGTCGCGATTCGTGAGCCACCACTGCAATTGTCGTGCAGTGCCCTCCAAGATCTGGACGTGATCGGACAGGGTGCCCCGATGCTGTGCCCACTGGAACTTCAGGTCCCACTGCAGAGCCCGCATATGCCATCTGGCATGTTGCACTAGCAGGATGCAGCAGACCATTAGGCCCAGGAGCCGGAGAGTCATCCTGACTGAAACCCGGGAAGGAGGCTGAAAGATCTAAATCATAGCTTGAATATCCCGGACTCGCTGCTTGGGGGATAAACCCGAAACTGCGTTGAATCCAGAACCACTCCGATGAAGGGGAGCTTCTGAGAGGGACTCAGGTGTGACTTTGGCACCTTGATGGAGAACCCCAGCAAATTCAGGAGGTCGACCGTAGTCTGGAGGTGGGAGACGACTGCCTGGGGCGAACCCGCCTTCAACAACCAGTCGTCGAGATAGGGGAAGACTCGAACCACTGATCTGCGCAGATGAGCTGCGACCACCGCCATCACTTTCGTGAACACCCGAGGGGCACTGGTAAGGCCGAAGGGGAGCACGGCAAACCGAAAGTGCTCTAGGTCTACCGTGAACCGCAGGTAACGCCGGTGAGCCGGAAGAACGGGGATATGAAAATATGCGTCCTGCAAGTCCAACACTACCATCCAGTCTCCAGGGTCGAGGACAGCCAAGACCTGAGCCAGAGTCAACATCTTGAACTTCTCCTTCCGGAGGAAGCAGTTTATGTTCCTGAGGTCCAAGATGGGACGCAGGCCACCTTTTTCCTTCCTGTGGACCAGAAAGTAGTGGGAATAACCACCACGTCCTACTTCTGGCCCTGGAACACGTTTGATGGCCCCCTTGGCCAAGAGGGCCATGACTTGCTGCTGGAGAAGCGCAAAATGGTCCCCAGACATGCTGTGAAACTGAGGTGGCATGGCTGGAGGGACAGTCTCGAAGGGGAGGGAGTAGCTCCTTCGGACGATTTACAGCACCCACCTGTTCGAGGTAACGGAAATCCAGTGGGGAAGGTGATGGCGAATCCTGCCGCCCACCGGCGTGGGGTGTGCCCTAAAGCTCGGACTAGGAAGACTTTGAGGCGGATGCTGCAGGAGCGGTGGTGGACTGTCCTGCCGCGGCAGGCACCACGTCCGTGGCCGCGCTGAGGTTGGTTCTGCGCAGGCTTCTGGCTGAACGAACGTGTCGGGCGGCCCTTCCATGGCTTCAAAAGGAACGAAAAGCAGACGTGGCCGGGCACGTGGTGGAGAGTCCCAAGGACTTGACCGTAGCCCGGGAGTCCTTAAAATGCTCCAGCACACTATCTGCCTTATCACAAAACGATACCATCAAAGGGCATGTCCATAAGAGAACTTTGTACATCCCGTGAAAAAACAGTGGACCGCAACCAGGCGTGACGACAGAGGGCCATTGTTGTAGAAAACGCCCTACTCAGTGAGTCCACGGTGTCCAGTCCACACCTGTGTTGCATCTTTCCCCTCAGCAACAGCTTGGGAAAGCACTGTCCGAACCTCCTCAGGACACTGAGGCAACACCTGCGCAACCGTGTCCCACACAGCGTGGGAATAGCGTCCCAAGAGGCATGCGGTGTTCACCGACCGCAGCCCTAAGGTGGCAGTTGAAAACAGTTAACTGCCGAACTGTTCTAGCTTCTTGGATTCCTTAGCCGGCAGAGCGGTAGGGAATGCGCTTTGGGAAATGGAGGCCTGGATGACCAGGCTCTCTGGGGTTGGGTGGGCGAACAGAAAAGCAGGGTCACCAGGGCCGGGCGATGGCACCTGGCCACATTCTTATCCATGGGGACCCCTGTGGCTGGTCTAGACCAAGTGGCCATCAAGAAGTCAGTTAGGGCCTCATTGAACGGCAGAAGGGGCTCCAAAGAGCTTGCCGCCGGCTGAAGCACTTCAGTGAAGATATTAGTCTTGAGGGTCATTGTAGGCTGGTCAAGGTCAAGGGCCTCAGCTGCTCTACGGAGCACCACAGTGTATGTAGCGCCCTCCTCCATAGCCACAGCAGGAGGAGAAAGAAAACCAGGGTCAGAAGAGAGGTCAAGGCCACCGGCATCCTCTAGCTCTTCCATCCATTCCTGTTCCGACCCACACTGCCGTGCGAGGGTCCTCAGACCCCTCCCAGTCGTCCCCTTCCTCTACTGCCCGTGGAACAGGCTGCGGAGGTGGGGGAGGGACGGGGGAATACAATTGTCGAACAGTGCCAGGCGGCTCCGTGTCCCAATTAGAGTCCCAACTAGGGGCAAAATTGTCAGAAAAACTGGACAAAGGCAGTGGCTGAACCCACTGCGGTGCCGGGATTGCGTCGGGGCCGGCGCCGTCGGCGGTGCTCCCTGCAGGGCCGGAGCCAGCGGCAGTGCCGGCAGTGGAGCCGGCGGCAAGTGAGGGCCCTCAACTGGGACTGTGGGGCCCGAAGGCCTGCCGTCGGGAGCCCGAGGCCTGAAGAGGCGGTCCATGGCTCCAAGAAAATCTTGCACCTAGGCAGGAGTCGCCGGCGGACCCGGATAAGGTGGGTAGGCCGCGGGACTCGGGCTCAGCGTCCGGAGACCGACGGGGGGGACGTCTGAGAGCAGAAACGCTTTTTCGACTTCTTTTTATGACGTCTCTTACACGATTCCAAGTGTGAAGACTTTGACCCTGATGAGTGATGATGATGGCTCCACGATCGGGCCCTCAATCGATCCGTGGACCTCGAACGGCGCAGAGACGACTGCCGGGCCTCCAGCAGCTCCCGCAAGGCCTTCGGAGCCATGGCCATACAGTCGGAACATGACCGGGTGTCATGGTCGCGCTCCAGACAGTAGCGACAGACGCCATGTGGGTCGGCCACCGACATGGTACGGCGACAGGCCCCGCAGGATTTAAACCTAGGCATCCCTACGTGGCACCAGGAGTCGGACTCAAAAAAAAAAAAAAAATCAAAAAAAAAGATTTGAAAAAAGGAAGACAAAAGTCTCAAGTATAGTCAAAAAGTGACTAGGGTATGTGCTCTAACAGGATCTGCGCTTGCTGGCGCGGAAAAAGAAAACAGACGTCAGCGTGCATTGGTGGCAGTCTCCGTGACGTCATCTCGGCGCCTACGACGCCAGCGAAAGACGCGGAGCCGCACGACGCCACCGTCAGACGCGCAGGGGTACTGCTGTCAAACTTTCTGGATCCAGTCTGACGCCTGGGGATAATCTATGGTAAGGAATCTATCACGAACGTGTCTCTTTCAGATGGACAATGTCAACTGCAGTGAGTGGGAGTCAATGAGAAGGGAGACTGGCACAACCCGCCATACCAGCCCTTTTACCCTAGATGGTACAGTTCTGCTGAGCTGCCCACTACCAGGGATATCTCACTGGTACCTATGACCATGGCGGCCCCACCTATCTACGTACGTGAGGCCAGGCAAGTAACGATTGTTAGGACTGCTACCTTTCATTGTTTAACTGGGAGTTTTTAAGCCACTTGATCATTCAGGTGGCAACATAGAGAAACACAAGTTGAAGGTTTTATGAAGTGTTTATCCAGGACAGGAGGCAAAAGTTCACCTATGACACAGGAGAACTGCTACGACACGAAGAGTAGCCGATGCAGGTCTAAAGTAGGATGAAAAATGGAAGGTTTTCTCCATGTGGATGCAAGCTGAGGGACCTAAGAATATAACACTCTTGAGACTGAAACTGATCACGTGGAATGTCCGGAGCTCGAATGGCTATGTTAAGACAACGGATGCACTCATACACCAGGAGATACTGTCAAGATAGCGTTTCCACAGGAAACACACGTAACCGTAGACAAAAAGAGCAAAGTGCGACATAATTGGAGGACTCACTTGTTCTTTGCAACATACTCGGCTTACGTGAGCGTGCTGTTCATATGGATAGCACCTAGGGTACCCTACCAACACAGAGGCTCAGTGGCGGATGTGAAGGAAAATTACATAATACTATATTACGTGTGGATGATACAGAGGTGTGTATGGTAAACACATATGGTCCCAATACAGACGTCGAAGGATATTTTCAGAGTCTGAGATTAATGCTACCATACATCAGTGTCCCCAGCCCACCACATGAATATTAACTACATAATGGACAGGGCAATGTATAGGCATCCTGCCGAGGGATCATATGAAACCGGGCAAACTCAGGCAGATGATGCGAAATGTGGGCTGCATGGATGACTGAAGGGCTTTGCATCCACACACCAAATAATTCTCATACCATTCCGCAGTGTACCATAGCTCAAGTTGTTTGGGCTAATTTTTAATATCCCAGGCATTGACACTGCATATGAAAGAGATACAGTACCTGGGAAGATTCCTCTCGGATCAGTCTCCACTCCTTCTTGCGTATAATAAAGAAATGTACAGAGCTAGGATCCCTACATGGCGACTGCCACTGGAGGCACTTGGTGACCCCCACATCCAGACATGGAATTTGAAAAGCTATAGATAAATATATCAAACATAACTGGGAATCGACTGGGACGCAGAGGACCAGAATGTGAGGCCCTTAAGGTGGTGCTAAAAGGGGAGTGCTTGGGAACCAGCTATGAGATTCGTAGACATCTGCAAACTAGCCTGAAATTAGCGGAAGACCGCCTGGCTGACTTACAGAGAGTAGGCACCACGGCCGTGGACCTCCTGGAACCCCAGCGTGAAGTGAGCAAGAACGGGACGCATATGGCAGATGAGGGCGTACTGATTATAGGCAGCGACTGCATGCCCGGACAACAAATCCAGCTGAATGCTTGCCTGACTGTTAAAAAGAGGAAGACCATCCCCCTTCCAGTATCCTCACGTTGCTACAAATAGACGGAGCGAGATTGGTGACTCAACAAGCTATTAATGAAGCTCTGGGGGGAGTTTCTCTGTATTGTGTATAGGAGGCAACAAGCAGCATAGATTGAGGCAATTAACGAATTTCTGAGGGGCATTGTGATACCGAAGCTCTACTTGGCTCAGGCACAGGCAATAGCCAGGAAACTTCAGCTAGAGAAGCTGTTGATGGCCATAAAGGATATGGCCCAGGGAAAGACATCCGGAACCAGTGGGCTTCCGTAAATGTTATACTCCATGTTCAGGGTGAGGCTTGTTGAACGTCTCCTGGACATCTAAAACGAGGCTAGGCAAATTGAAAGACTGCCTACCCCCACAAGGAATCTAAAATCATAATGTTCTCTTAACCAGATAAAGACCCAGATGCCCTGAGGTCTTAGAGACCCCTCGCCATGATAAATGTTGATACTAAGATACTAGACAAGCCACTTGCTAATAGGTTAAGCCAAGTAGTGGAGACATTGGTGCACGTGGGCCAGTGTGGTTTTGTCCCCGAGCGGAGCACTTGCATGAATCTGAGAAGGCTTAGCCATGTGTTGCATGAAACTGCATGCATGGATATGGAGGAAGTATTTGTTGCCTTGGAACTTGAAATGACATTTGACACTTTGGATGAGGCATTAAAGATTTCAATACTGGAGAAAATGGGTCTTCGATCAAAACTCTGGAGCTGGGTGGGTTTGTTTTACACTGACCCTACGGCCAGAGTGCGGTCTGGCGGTATAATCTCCCGTGGCTAGTCTGTGAAAAGGGGTACAAGGCAGGGATGCCCACTATCTCCATTGTTGTTCACCCTGGCAGGCAAGCGATTGACAGCGAGCCGTGTTTAGGCTCTGGGGTGGTTGTCAGACTGGGAGCAACAAAGCATGTGGTGTTAATGTATGCAGGTGACACCCTTGTATGCCCGATGCACCCTAGAATGGTAGTCCTGCTCTAAATGGCTGAACGCCAGAAGTTTGTAAGAGTGTCTTGACTCCAAATAATTTGAGAGAAAGCCTTATTATTCCCTCTGACCTCATTGGTGCACTGGGTGATGAAAGAGCTACCAGTCTTAGGACGGAAAGGGAGACAGATACCTTTTGATATCTAGGGCTTCAGGTGGCGCATACAAAGCAATGGCAAAACACATACACTATGGGGAAGGATGTGCAGGGCCTGTGCAACTCGGTTTGTTTCTGGAATACCTTACCACTTTTAGTAATAGGTAGGGTGGCAGTGGCGACCATGGAATATCTTGCACGACGCCTTTGCATGTTGCAGAATTCACTAGGCCTGATCCCCGGGACCACCTTTACAGAGCTGGACAGAAACAGTTCAGATGGCAGTATGGAACAAGCATTTGCAATGCAACAGGTCTCGCATTTACGCGAGTTTAAGCTATTGGCATTGTAATTTAGTTTTTTAAAACCTAAATAAAAGGCATTGTCATTTACAATGCCAATAGCTTAAACTAGTATAAATGCGAGACCAATTGCATTGCAAATGCTTGTTAACTGATGTAACAAAAAAGCACAAAAATGCAGTTCAATTACGGAGTACAACTCATCTTTGGTTCTCCCATGCTTCAGTCAGAAACTGCTTTGCAGAGTAGAGTGAGCGCACCAATAAAACGCCTGCACTCTGGGCACATATTGTTTAAATTAAACCCAGCACTTCTAGTCCTGAAACGTAAGGTTTTTCATTTACCAGATTCGCAATGTTAGAAGTCGTTTACACGAAAAAAAGTGGCTTATAATAAAGAGACGTGTCAGCTTTTCCCTAGTTCGTTTCCTGGAAGCTTGCCGTGGTGTAGAAGTCATGAATTCACATGAAGTGGAGCAAAGTCTGCTCGCTTCTGCCCTGGTTACACAGGGACCAGGCCCGGTGTTAAATAGGGCTGCTCTTCAGGATAACTCGGTTCAAAGATGCAATATAGCGGCTCCGCTATGGATCCACAATGGATTTTGCTCTAGCGGACAATTCAAAGTGAGCCTTGCTATCTTTTGCCAACTTGCAAACAGTTACAACCGGGTTTATAAATGTATTTTTCATATTTGGGCAGATTATCCATTAAACAACCTTTTGCACAAAATGTGTTATCCAGGGACTATTCCAAAGCCTAGGGTGCGGGTGGAGTTGCAGGAGTTCTCCCACAAGAGGGCGCTGCAAACATTCTATTATAGGAGAGAATCGGTTTACACCACAGAAACTCGCTGTGCTATCTGTAGATTCCCATAAATGTTACCAATACAAATTCGGTCATCTGTTTTACCTTTCTAAATAATAAAACAGTTCCGTATTTTGTTAAATGTATTTCTAGTTTCACTGCTATTGCTGTGCACAAGGCCAACTCATTTATTAGCAGGATGTAATTTCAGGGCTACTGCAACAGGAACCCGTGTTGAGAAAGGTGGAGAGTGTGGCACTTGTGGTGTACATAGCGCACAGTTGCCACTGGTGGGGCCTCGCTGCACTCTTGCCGTACACGAGGGGCGCGTGTGGGCTTTGACTCTGTTAAATGTAGAAAAAGTAAGGTGTTTTTGCGTCCGGGCCAGGGATAAGCACCTCAGGGACTGCTAATGGTGCAGGTGTCACAAAGGCCAAAGAGTCGGTCTTCATTCAGTGGACATCTTGTGCTGGGCTCAGTCCCCTCCTGCTTTGCCAGACCCGCCCAGACGAGGATGATGCAATAGGCTAGGACGCCAGAGGTTTGTTGGGAATACCCGCGTGTGAGAAACCGAAGGGCAGCTGTACATTTCTCACACACAAATACTCAAAGGCAAGCATGCAGTCAGCGCAACATACCTAGGGAGTGTCCGTGCATACACAGACCAACAAATATGCAGCTCAAGGCAGAGGCTGACCACAAACACAAAAAAATATGCTTTTTCTCAGCCAACAAACATACATGCAGTGAATGAAGGTGCACGAATGTGTGAGCAGATGGATCCGTGATAGAGCGTGCATGTATGGATAAACTGCTGATGAATTTATGGGTGTATGATTGAAAAACAAAAAAATATATTTCGTATTCACGGCGTTCCTATTTTAATTCCATCCCTGCTTTCAATGAGCGTTGATAGATAGGTTTCCAGTGTTTTCATTCTTCAGCACTATCTGTGGTTACAACGTTCGAGTAAACTTCTGTTTCTTTTGCACAAAAAAGTTTCTCAGAAAAGACTAATGGTAATAGATATGCATAATGTTCGCCCTGCTATGATAACACCCAGCAGCGAAACATGCAACCAATGGTTTTAACGTGACCGCAGAAACACGAACCAGCAGTGAATAAGTGAAACCGACCTTGCAAAGAAAAAATGTTTACTGGCACGCGAGTGGTGCGCGCGCCACAGCGAGACATCTGGTTTCAATTATTGCGCCCGTGTCTGGGCGCGATGATTGAAACCACATGGCGGCCGTGCGGGTAACCGACACCAATAGGCCATGGGCGGAGCAATGCGCCCGCCTTTGGCCAATTGTGTGCTGTCTTTGTTAAAAAGACGCACGCAAAGGCCAATAGCGTGGGCTAAAACAAAAAGCACACACACGAGCGTGTGCGATTCTTAGGTTAATTTTCTAAAGCCCTTACATGAAGTCTTCGCCAGAACAGCGCATGCGCACTGTTACAGGCTCGACCTAAAAAGAATATAGAGGAGAGAGGCTTGGGCCTACGGGACATGGCGCTTTATTATTTTTTAGCTGCCCAGCTCCAATATGCAGCAATGTGATGCAAAGACTCAGAAAACTGGGAGACGAGACTGCTGGAGGGTCTAATAGAACTCAACTCACTGATATACCGTACATAATGCTGAGAGTGGCAGGGATATGGCAGACCACGATTAAGCAAGTCCTTACTCGGTGCCCTATATTCTGGAGATCTTCCCCTGAAATGGTTTCATCCCTTCTGACAGATTTACTAGAACATGTTGTTGAGGAGATGAGAGGAGGGTGGATGCACCATATGTGGTGACTTATACCCCGGAGACAAATGTATCACCTTCACAGTGGCTAGAGAGGCGTTTGGCATAGGAGCAGGCCAGCTTCTTCAATTTGCTAAGCTGGCCAGAATGGCTAGAGAGTTGGGACCATGATTCCTGGGCAGGCCTCAGGTGATCAGTACCCTGGACACACCTTTGGGTACCACACATACAAGACACTTATCACATCTCTTTAAGGCCCTCAAAACAGACTAAAATTCCTACGACTGCCAGACTACGCTGGGAGATTGACTTGCAAGAGCCATTGACATACAGGGACTGGGAGAGAGCAAGTGCGCAGGTACAGCACATAGCGAGCAACATCCGATTCAAGATGAGCCACTGCAGTTTCTTGTACTGCACATATCTCACACTGGAACGGATACACAATATAATCATATAGGTCACGTGACGGGGCATGCAGCCCTGTACAAGAGTTCTGGTAGGAGGTGGGGATGCTCTTAAAATGAACAGCCAGCATTTAGATAGAATAATCAAACACTGCCTGCTTGGGCTCATATTTCTCGCAAAAAGAGAATAATCCGCTAGGGATTCACCCCCATGGGCTTGCTGCTAGGTAAATGCCTTTTAGCAATACACTGGTTATCCCCCAGAGCATCTGCATATGTATCCTGCTGAAACGTTATGAGGGAATGGGCACTATCGGAGAAAAGATGAATGAGGGAAGTGCGCACAGACAAAGAAGTGGAAAATTTACAACAGTGGAGGCTTATGAAATCTGTGGGGGATGTCGACACTGAGCAATAAGAATCACCAGGGTAACCAGGCCGCCTAGCATAACGTGCTACATATGCTGGAGGCTGTCTATTTCGTGAGGGTAGGGAGCCATAAGTGCAACCACAAAACCTCTTAACACAATGTGTGTGACAGATAAAACTAGAATTGTAGAATGTTGCTTTTCTGTGTCACCTGTGCTATTGTGTATGGGGGGGGATTGTTACAGTAAAGTCATGTGGAGTTTGAGTATGCTACTGAATATTGTAGCCTAGATCCCAAGTATGTAATTCAATAAAGGCATATTTAAAAAAAAAAAAAAAAAAAAATTCTCACTTGGTCTACTAAAGCCAGTACTGCAAGGTATCAAACAACTTGTTACATTAAGCCTAACTTGATACTGAAGTTGAAATTAATGTAATTTGTTGCTATGTGTAACTTTTGAAAAGTTGGCACTTTGTTGCCCAAAGTCTTCTGTTCCCGTTCATGTTGCACACAGGGTCTGTCCCTGAGACAGCTTTCTGCCGTCCTGGGGGAAGATGTGTGAACGGCTCCCAGGAAAGAATACAATAGAAGCCTTTGTGGGGTAGAGGTAATACCTCTCCAAATACCTCTCCCCGGCAGGAAGCTACACAGGTGTTAGCCTAAATGTGGAGCTACAAAGGAGAGCCTGCTTTTGAAGGGCAAGTGGGAAACCCTGGGGAGAGAGCTGTGGACCGAGATGTAGTATTAGGAAGGCCCCTGTCGACTGCAGAGCATCTTTAGCTTCCTTAAACATCTTCAGCATTCTATATATCTTGCCTCAGGACCACTTCATAGAAGGGATGGAGCCACTGACGCTGGACTAAAAACTGTGTTTCTCATCGAGGTAACTTACTTTGGACCTTGTTAGTCCTCATGACTGGCTCCTAGCTCGAGTTGGTCACCTAAAGTAACAGCATTGATACTTAACTAGATTTTCTTAAAATGTTTTAAGTGTTTAAATAGTTGAATTGCCAATGCTTGTTAGTGCTTAAGTAAAAGGCTGTGATTGACCTAACCTTGTCAATTCTATATCTCCGCAACTCTCCAGTGGATCTTTTACGTTTTGGTATCTAAAATTACAATCCGATCTAATCTACTTTTGTAATTTGTGGTCTGGTTTCTCTCTTCCATTGTTTTGCTGCTGTATAAATGTTTAACACGTGTTCCTTTGTGTAAGCCTGACTATTCAGAGCCACAGCTACCAAGGGTTGATCTAAGGTTTAACAAACACAACAAACCTAACTGGTCCTAAAGGGGTTGGTAGTGTATTACACAGTGAAGTCACACAACCACACCATAAAATACATCCCATTTTCTCACAAACACTTTTCATGGAGACTCCTACAAAAATGGTGTATTGTACACTGTTCCTTCAAATGCTTCACCTAGAATTTCCAAGCCCTAATAAAAGTCAGAGTGGTAAAACCAAAGGAGGACCTACTATTTATAGTAGGCAGACAGGACCGACTGTTAGTGGCCCTGGACCGCCCAAATCTCTTATAGGGTATTCTGCCTGTAAAAGGCTTAGATGCAAGACACACTGGATTCTCCCCACTAGAAATGGCAAGAACATTGATGCAGCAAGTAAAGTTGTCTTTTGGGAGCAAATAGCACTTTCCTAACTCAGTTGCCTTTCTCTCAAAGTACAACAAACATCAGTGGGAGGAGAATAAAAACCTGATGCAACACCCACCAGATGAGTATGAAACAAAAACCCCTAAAGACGTTGATAAAAGACAAATCCTCTCCAGTGCAAATATTACAAGTGTTCTACAAATGGCAGACATATCCCTCCTCTAGACGAATAAACACAAGCGCATTGCTATGCCTACATGTCTGGCTACGTATTTATAGCTTTCATCCTGCGGTATAGTAGCACCTCGCTGGCTATAATTTGATAGGAAGCACCTACTTGGGCAACAGGTACACATCGTGTTAGGAAAAAATCAAGGACAGAGATTAGGTTTTCTGTCCATCAGGATTTCAGGCCAGGAATTTGGAAAATGCAAACACCCAGCACCAAAAGCAGGTCCTGGTACCACTCTCCAATTCCACTAGCAGCCGATTGCAGCGTTCCTGCAGTAAAGTAGAAAATGACAATCTAGCCGAGGTGCAGTTTGTGGAAACGGGAGAGAAGATAGAAGTGCCCAGGTCGGAGGCAACACTACTACCAAATGACAACCAACCTTCCGTTTCCCCTGACCACCCAGTAACTGTTGGAAGGGGTTATACCAGAGTTATACCTTATGGAATGGTGATAGCTACCCCTCTTACTATCACATCTTGCCCGCTTCTGCATCTGTAACCAAGCCATGGCTTGGCTGTTATCCTTTCTCTCTTCTAGTATGCAGGCAGTATTTCTGGTTCCTTTTCAGACTAGATGTCAAATTCTGTGGTGTTACACTGGGCTCCTCTTTGTGCCGTATACTGTTCAACATTTATGTTTCCCTTTGGCCAAAAACATCAACCCCTTCGATCTCAAGCTTACATCCTGTACCGATGACACTCAAATTCCATTCAGACTTTACTGCGATCTTTATCAGGGCAAAGCCAGCCACTGAGCCTGTTTCTCTGATATTTTCTTCCTGAAAGAAATGTAACGGCTGCAGATTAACACTGACAAACCCAGGCATTGATAGTGTGTGGTCCTTAGTTTGGGTCTAGGACCACCCTGCTCCCTTGGACTATGTATATTGTGAATCCTCTTTGACTCCAATCCTTGCTCCTCACATTTCAAAAATCTCTGCCAAATGCTTCTACTGTATCTGACTTCTCGAGTTCAGAAAAACACCTGCTCACTCATTTGTTCCTACCTAGATTACTGCACTTCCCTGCACTCTGACTTTCCTGAGAATCTTCTTTCTCGACCACAATCGCCAAACTTTCCAGTTTTCCTTATTTATAATCTAATCATGTGTAGGAAGCTGGCTCTGTATATAACATCAAATACACAAAAGGAGCACAAGGGGGTAAACAGTTTGGTCACCCCCCACTCAGTAATTTATAGACACAAAAGGACCCAACTTGCTCTGGACAGCTAACTTTATTATCTTCTTTTAAGACATAGGGGGAGTTAAACTTCCCTCACAGGATGAGCTCACTGCCCATAACCTATTAGTCCAACTGTTCAATTTCAGAAAAACGTCATTACACCACATTTCATACAAGTATCAAAGGGAAATTTGAAACTACAAAAGATTGGTGACAAAATTAATAAAAAGTGTGAGAGAGGTCAGAAAGTACCTCACGTAAGCATCACTCAGGGAGCTGCTGGTTGGTACTCACCAGTTTGCCCACATCATCGGTAACTTTCGTGACCAGAAAGAAAAAGAGTGTGTGTTTTAAATTTCTCGGAGGTGAGAGATCCAAAGAAAGAAAATCAGTGAAAGCGTGTAAAGGTGCACTGTAAGTGCTTGTGTCACTCAGTGCCCACTGGACCCCAATGTGAAATGAAAAATTCAGTTCTCAGAATTAAAATGGGGTACGACTCACTTGCGAGACATCATTTTATTAGATGCTGTGAGTGTCCTCAGATTAAAAAAATGGCGTATGCTTGGCCATTTTCATAGACGACAGGCCAACATGTTTTGTTGCCAACCTATTTACGGCAACTTCATCAGGGCTGATGGAGAATCCAGTCTTCACCTCACTTGTAAATCACACTGAACCGAGTGGTTGCTGTCATCCTTCGTACCTGCGAACCACTTCTATGAGGGTCCTGCGCCAATTGGTCTTGTGTCCCAATTATAACTGCAGGCGTCCGCGGATTGCCTCAGCTTAGTGTTCCGTCACGATGATGTATATACTATACCAAAATGAGGTACAGTGTGCATAGAGTCCAGTGGAACCCGAACAGATGGGCCGAGGTAAAAGTAGATGGCACCTTACTCTCTATTTGTGGTATTGTGGGTGAGCAGTAAGGCTTGATCAGAGGGTAGTGTTAAGCATTTGTTGTACACACTCAGGGAGGGAATGATAGCTTAAATACACTGGAACCCTTTTGTTCAAATGGGGAGGGAACAAGAGGCTGCGAGGTAGGCAGGGTAAGCTGGCCTCCAACCAACATTTCACACAACAAGAAGCTACCCTGACTCAGTGTCTGATTCCTAGTACAAGATGAGGCACATTATGCCGATGAATTTGGTGGTGCTGGGCATATCAAAAAGATATATGAACTAGCCTCACACACCACCAGGTGTCATGCTTCATCATAGGCTGTCCTCGCCCTTTAAAAACCACGTTTGATAAAGGGCGGGGCTACACCTGGAGACAGGGAGGCACTCCCGCTGATGTTCCCTCGTCTCCGCTATCACTGCTGCTCCTTTCGTCTCCTGAACCGAAGGTCCAGTTCATCGGAGTCGGTCTGGGTCTTTGTGGTTTCCTATTTGTATTGTCTGAGTACACATAATACATCCATGGTGTCTTTGAGATAAGATGTTGGTGTTTGAACAATCAGTTTGAGGAACCAGTCGCAAAACTGCGAGTAGGGTTTGAGTACTGAGCCGATGCCCGACACAAGTGGTCTTCCTGGTGGTGGATCTTTGTTCTTGTGGATTTTCGGTAGGGTGTAGAACCTTGGGGTCCGTGGGCCGTCGCCCACCACAAATTCAGCCTTCTGTTTAGTGATCCATGGGACATCCCTACACCTTTAATAGGGTAAGAGTGTGAGCTGCTCTCAACTATTTTTTTTCTTTGAGCACCACGTATGCAGTGACACATGTGCTCACTAGATGCACTTTAAATGTACCTCGTGCATGTGTTCTCGTCTGATTCCTTCCTGACCAGTATGAGTGTATTTGACTGTTTCACGTATGCTGTGTATGTCATTTCTTTACAGGTGTTCCGATAATGTCATGGTAGAGTTGGACTAGAGCCAGCCTACGTGAGTGGATTCATCTTTGTCTCTTAGACAAGATAGGAGCCCTTTTATTTACGCCCTGATGAATGCCATGGACCCTCCTGGCCGTAGTGGCAGAAACATGTTGGCAACACAGATGAAGATGGGGTACTAAACCCCCTAGTCTCCACCATTACTTTTAATCTCAAGCACGTTGTAAGGGCGCAATGAGTCCTATACGACCCTCGATTGTGCGGTCTGTGGTAGTGGCCGCGTCCTGGGGCTGGGCCGTATTGGCACCAGAGGCCACTGCGACGGCGCTGCAGGGCACGGTGGGTTACGGGAAGCGGCCCTGGTGGAGAGGAGGGGCCCAGCACAAAGCCGAGGCCGCACCCAAGCACAGGAGTCACGCCCTGTCGAACAGGGCAGCGGGCCTACAACACGCAGATTTAAATTGGATATGAAAAGCCCCCCCCCCCCTGCAGAAATCAGATGAAAGGCCTGGTTAAAGTATTGGCCAGTCAGAAGCATCTGGAACCTGAGCCCTCTGGCTCAATGTCACTGTGACTGAGGTGGGTCTAAATAATTAGAGTCACAAATTCAAGATATAACAGGACATGGCATGCTACATAGAGATGCATAGAAGCGCTGAGAAGTGACCGCAGTGAGGGGGGGGGGGGGGAACTCTGGGCTAAGAGGGCTGGTGCCACTAAGCTGAAACGAAGGGGAAGCACAATGTACAAGTCGATACGTTCATCCACACAACAGGCCCGGCTAGCATTCAAGTACTCCCATCGACCAAGCACACCAAAGTGAGGCGGGAGCTCAGATCATAGAGTGCAGGCAAGCATAGGGCTGCAGTGAACCTCCGTTGAGACTTGAACTGAGGTTACAAGGTGGCGAGGCTTCGCCATGCATGACTGTGGTAGCTGTCTGGAGGCGAAAGGTGCAGGGGCACTCGGTAAAGAGCTGTGGTGCTGTGCCATTCCAAAACATGTGGGAGTCAAACAGGCCTCAGGGAAGTGAAAGAAAGATGTGAAGGCAATACCTCTGACCTGCACACTTGAGACCGGTCACACCTGAACAGCATGACCAGCAGTGGTGACAACTAGGAGTGAACCACCAAAAAGGTCAACAAGGAAGCACATGTCGGACATAGGCCAGGTCTGCTCCGGGTGGGTCCACTAGACAGCTGCTACAGTCCTTAGTCCAGACAGATAAGATGCCTGAGGCGGTGCCCACAGAATCCATGTCTAGCAAACTGGACACAGTTTTAGCTGCAGTCGAAAGATTGGGGAACACATTGGAGCTAACGCACACCTCCTTAGAAAATAAGATAGTTACTGTAGTAAGTGATCTTAACCTTCTGCATGCAGACCACTGGAAGTTGACAGAAAAAACGCACACATTGGTGGTCACAATGGAAGAGCGGTCTCCAAAGTATAGATAAGTCGAAAAGTGCCTGAATGATCTGACAACCCAAGTGTGGAAACTTGAACGCAGGGGGGAGGACACAGAAGGCCGGTCCAGACGGAACAACATCCGAGTGATAGGCCTACGCGAGGGAGGTAAAGAGGCAGCCAAATACGTGGAGAACTAGATACAGAGACTGATGCCTGATGGCGTGCTTACGAAACACAGTAGAGAGAGCACACAGGGTTCTGGTGCGGCCGCCTCCCCCAGGATCCGGACCCAGGCCCGTACTTTTCCGCGTTCTATACTACAAAGATAGGGACACGATCCTACTGGAGACGCAGAAGCTACAAGTTGCAAATAGCCCAGTAATGCTCTTCCCAGGCTAAACAGTGGCAGTGCAGAGACAAAGACACTATTTCTTAGAAATGAAGCACCGCCTCCGCTGCCTAGACCTTAAATACTCTCTGATGTTTCCTGCACGCCTAGGGATAGTAGCAAAAGGTAAAACCCAGTTCTTTGATACCCCCACTGCTGCTTGGGAATGGCTGGACTCTGCCAAGTTGGGGGGGGGGCACCAACCCCCCTACGAACACACAAGGAAAATCACAACTGGGGACAATCCCAGGATCCCGCCGTGGGAAGAGATGCAAACGGCGAGAAGCACCTACACACCACGGCTCGAACCTAGAGCAAATGATGATAGACCAGCTTAAAGCACTACAAGTGGCAGCTGAACTCTGGAGCCACCGCAGTGACCCAATGTCAGAGGAAAGTCTTCTGGACCGCAGGAGCGACGCGGAGTCCGTGGATGCGGCCTCTTGCTCGCAAGCATCCAGCACCCTACCAGAGGTCAAGCCATAAACAGCAGATGATATCATATAGTGGCACACTAGAGTCTATGCTGCATCGACCGCTTGAATAGCAACAGACGATATCCAAGTATAAAAGGACATAATATGTTTAAAATCCGCTTATTCGCTGTGCTATGGTAACCATGGTATAACACTGCACAGAATACCAGCATTATAAGAGCCAGAGTGGATACACAGGGCAGGTAACCAAGCAAAAGACACAAGACATTAGGCCCAAGTCATAACCCAGACAAGCTCAGAAACAGCTCTGATTCCCACGACAGTCACTATCACTCGAGGGACACAGATCTTAATTAAGCTGACACCTGGCATTTGCATTGCCCCACCCCAATAGTCAACGTTGGCATGACACATTGGTTGAAAGTTTGGATGGTGCAAGTTGCAATTTCGCCCTTTTGGTGTTTAACACGTTAGCATATATTTGTTTAGTTTGTTATGCCACATCACACAAGATGTCAACAATAATGTATCCGTTGACCCCCCTGACATGGCTCCTCCCACTTATGATGGTCGCTTTCCCCCGATCTGATACCTACCGAATCTTGCTTCACCACCATGATGGTAGTCACTAAGGTTTGCACTTGGAATGGCCAGGGAATTCACACATCTTCCCATTGATTTTCAATATAGTCCTATCTTAAGTCATCAGACCCAAATAATTTCCCTACACGAGACGCAGCTTACTACCCACAAAATAGCGAACCTGCAGAGCAGATGGAACGGTGAACTTTATACTACCGGATATTCAGCCTTTTGATCGTGGAGAACTGGTCTGGATCTGACCAGGCACCCCCTTTCAAATAGAGGAGTCAATGATATCCGGGGGTCTGGATGGCAGGAACATCAATCAGGGAATTGTGAAGCGCACTACTCACCCGAGAGGGTCTCAAGGCGCTGAGGGCAGCTCCAGTCAGTCGAAGAGCCATGTCTTGAGTCTTCCTGAAAATGTGCAGAGTGGGGGCTAGTCTGATGTCAATCGGGAGCTTGTTCCAGGTTTTAGCTGCGTTGTAGGAGAAGGCTCTTCCACCCATTCTTGCTCTGCATATGCGCGAGGCCTGGGTGAGGTCGGCAGATTGGAGGTCCTGTGTTGTGGAGGCATTTGTAGGCGTGGGTGTTTAGGCACATAGTTCTAGGACCCATATCTGCATCCAACACAGATCAGTCTACCTACCTGGACACATTGACTAGCAATCTCTCCGACTGGCATTATATACCCTGGCTGCTGGGTGAGAATTTTAACTGTATATTAGATATATCCCTCGACCGGTCCTGGCTCCCTCTTCCTGGTACACCTACGACAATAGCCATGAGGGCGTTGAAGACATGGGTAGCGCATTGGCAGGTCGTGGATGTCTGGAGACGCCGAAACCCCACAGACAGAGTATATTCTTATTACTGGTGCTCCCACGGGCTGCATGCTGGGCTGGATGCTCTGCATGATAAAATATTGTGATGTCAGTAACAGACTGACTGTCATGATAGGACCCACTCAGATCACAATCCCCAAACTCTGCACATGTTGTGGGATAACTGCCCCGCAGTCATCCCCAGGTGGCTCTTACAGCCCGAGACGTTAGTAGATAAGCCGTTGCTTGAAGCTCTTAGCACAGAAATCATGAATTACTTTAATGATAACACAGGCACTGTAGGAGAGTAGGATCTACACTTATGTTGCCTCCACTTTTTAGGTCTCGGCTAGCGAAGGCTGCGCTTGCGCAGTCTCGCTCGCGAGATTTAATGACTTGGAGAAGAGGGGCTTGAACCCGCCTCTCTTCTCTCCTCTTCTCCATTGGCTGGCCTCTTGAATGCTGCTCAGCCATTGGAGAAGGGCTTTGTCTCTCCAAACAAGCCCCGTCCTTTTCGGATTCGGGGGCGTGTTTTTTGCGATTCTTTCTCTCCTCTGGAATGTAAACATTCCAGCCAATGGCAAGAGGAGAGAAAGAAAAACACGCCCCCGAATCCGAAAACGCCGCTGCGTTTCTCCGAGGCATTTCTGCTTGACCTCGGAGAAAGGCGGCGGTGTTAATGGCGTCCTTTCCCCCTGCTCTCGATTCCCGTGTTCGGGTGCTGCACTCTCTCCCGCTTACGTCCGCGAGCGTCGCATCCACGGGCCGTTTGTTGTTGCCGGGCTGGCGCTGCTGCTTCCATTCTCCTCACGTAGGTTGTGGCGCACTTGAGTTTTTTTTCCCTCTCTATCCCGCCTCTTTATCCCTCTCTAGTCTGTCCCATTCTTGCTTCTGCAAAGCCGACGTTTTCAATACTGCCGGACAAAGTTTTGGGCTAGGCTGAGCTCTCCGAGCAATCGAGCACACTCGAGGGGGGTTGTCTGGAATCCGCACAATGCCGACATGACTCGAGACTACACAGACGGGGCAAAAATAAGAACGACCAAAGCAAAGCTGCCGCCTTGAAATATACCTGAGGCTAGCAGCCGCAGTCTGACCTCTCTTGTGTTCATTGTTTACTGTGAGAACAGCTGTTTATTGTTGGTCTAAAAATAAAAAATGTTATTATATTGATATACCTATGTAAATCCACACCGACACACTGACACTCACGTGCACAGACATGCACAGAAACACACTTGCAGGCATAGTCACACGCACGTGCACAGATTCACAAATGTGCGGATATACACATACTGACTCACACATGTTTGACGCATGCTACATCCTTCTCTCCGTGTTTTTCTAAAATAAATAGAGCTGCGTTGCTTCAATTGTAATTGTATATTTTTAAATTGTCAATTTGTGCAAAATAACAAACGACATAAATATGCAGTTGAATAAAAAAAGATACATAAAGAACAAAAAGGCAACCAGCATTTACCCGAACAATGCCCCTTAAGTATGAAAATCAAGAATTTCTCCGACAGCTTTAGGAGACTTGAAAGGGCTTTATGATGTGCTACCCTTGACAATTATTGGTAAATATTTTTGTATAAATTGGCAGTTGTCATGCAGAGTGACTACCCGATTTTCCTTGATACTGAAAATGTCCTTTGTCCACCCGCTCTCAGCCTTGGTTTCATTTCAGAACATTTGCAGACCACTAACTGTACAGCTGCAATCTCTCAAGAACTAATTTTGCTTTCGGAGAACACTGAATAGATTGCTGTAGGTGAATAGAGAATAGAGACACCACTAAGTTCCAAGATGTGTGGGGCTTAAAGTGGAAGTATCTCTCGTGCCACCTGCCTGTTATAATTGATAATGAGCTACGTACTCGCTGCTTTTGGGGTGGGAGGGGGTGGCTGTCATCTGCTCCGCTGTGGTCATTTGGTCAACGCGCTGACCGGTGCAGCCCGAGGCTGCTAACGGCCATTTCTCGTCTTTTGTTTCCCTGCCCCCGCCGGCCATACACAATTCCTTCGACCCTGGTCTCGGGGCGTGCTGCCTTCACGGTGGGAGCAGGGCTGACCACTGTGCTTGCGACATAATCCTGCCTTTACTAGGAAGTGTTCAAATAAAAAGCGCGCGTGGCGGTGCCAATACACGACAAATGTATAAGGGGCGCATCAATCTATGCTCTACATTTCTTCCATTCAAGAATTAGTTTAACTCTGTTGCTTAGGAAGCAAAACTAATGCTCTTAAAAACAAGGGACAAAGTCATTGTAAATGTATGTAAGTCCACTTGTTTAACCAAGACTTCAGCAGTGAGCTACAGGCAAAACACACTTCCATCTGCTGTGTGTATGTGGCTCTGTGTATGTGTGTGTGGCTCTGTGTGTGTGTGGGTGGCTCTATTTGTGTGTGGGTTGCTCTATGTGAGTGGCTCTGTATGTGTGGGTGGCTATGTGTGGGTGGCTTTGTGTGTGGGGCTCTGTGTGTGGGTGCAAATGCAATAGGTCTCGCATTGGAGAGTGATTAAGCTGTTGACATTGTAAATAACAATGCAGAATGCAGAACAATGTCATACATTCACCCCAGTACAAAGATCTGGGCCTAAATCCATCGTTTTTTTGCTCACCATGCCATTCCAGTTTGGACCCAGCCATATGCAAATCAGTCTTGACCCTGTGCCCAATGGGAACAGTCCAGCCCGAAATGCCAGGCCAGGTCCTCCCTGGACTGGAAACAAGCATCCTAGGACCGGTTTCGGGGTTTCATTAAAGAATGATGATGGATTAAACCCAGATCAGTTGACTGGGGGTGAGTGTTTGATTTGCTCAAACACTCTGTCCATCATCCCCTTTGGTATCGCTTTGCTCGCCCTAAGTTGGCAGGGTATGCCCAGATGTGGGTCCCTTGCTCACTTTGCCACTGGATTCAAGATAGCCTGGCTGATGAGGGTTATGAACCCGAAACCGGTCCCAGGATGCTTGTTTCCGGTCCAGGGAAGACATGGCAGGGCAGTTCAGGCTGGACTTCCCATGAGGCACAGGGTCAGACTGATTTGCATATGGCCATGTCTGAACTGGGGTGGTGGAGTGAGCTAAAGAATGATGATGGATTAAACCCAGATCAGTTGACTGGGGGTGAGTGTTTGATTTGCTCAAACGCTCTGTCTATCATCCCATTTGGTATCTCTTTGGAGCATAGACTACTACACCTTGAAACACGAGTGACCGAAGACCCGCTATTGAGTCCACAACTCAACGAGAAAAGAACACAACATCTCAAGTTACTAGAGAGACTGGGATGTCTTAATTATATGGCACACTCGGCACGCACCGCAGAAAAAGCAGAAAGCCTGCTTGCATGGCTCCTCAGACAAGAGGATGTCCGGGCACCCATAGCATCGATCTATGCACCAGATGGTGCATCAATACACACAACTAGAAATACACTCTGAATTTACATAACCTTGCGCGGAACTGTACGGATCCACCACCATGGCAACGCCAGAGGAAATCCATCAATTCATCGCGGAAATTGATCTTCCCAACCTCACCCGAGCATCGACTGGAGCTGGATGCACCTGTCACCCCCGAAGAAATTCTAACCAGCATAGGTGCTCTGACCACAGGGAATCCCCCAGGTCCAGACGGCCTACCAGCTGAATTCTACAAAGCGTATGCTATGCTGCTAGTGCCCCAGCTCAAAACAGTATATGATGCTGTACTGTCTGCCTCCACACTTACAGCAACACAACGAGAGGCGTTATTAATATACCTCCCTAAACCCGATAAAGATCCATCGCGCTCCTACAGACCGCTTGCACTTCTCAACACAGACTATAATATTTCGGCCAGGCTAGCACTGCTGGTACAGTCACTGGTCCATCCTGACCAGAATGGATTTGTGCCAGCCCGTAACACCTCTCTTAATATACAGAGATTTTGCAGACTTCAAGAATATGCAACACATCTCTGGCCCAGCTCTGGCTGCCTGGTTCTGGACCAGAACCTAGAGAAAGCTTTCCATTCACTTGAGTGGCCTAATTTGTTTGCGGTCCTTTGCCAATATGGTTTCGGTGTAACCTTTCTGAACCCGGTTAGGCTGCTGTATAGGCATATATTTGGTCCTATTCTGCAGTCAAGTGCGATCGGAGTACTTCGTGCAAGGTGTGCCGGATTTATGCCCAGAAAGTGCCAGTCACTAGACAATGGGCTACCGGGTTCCTTCCTGCCTGATGCCATCTGCCTGTAAAATTTGGCATCTAGCTAACTCAGTGTGCTCTATTCTACCCACTTCCAAGATGTTGGGACCCCTCTCTTGATGTGCTTGCTAGTAGCCCGTCAAAGGCAGCTTCCCCTTTGAAGCTTGCCTTTTGGGCCACCGCCCTTTGTGGCTTCCTGTCAGGAGGAGGTACCACCTCCTCCGGTGGCAATCCTCAATAGGTACCTCGCCTGGGAATTGTTCACACGTCTCCACAGGAGAGGCAATGTATGTCTCTTGGCCAGCCTCAGCAAAGGGCCTCTGGAAAACTCGACAACAGCGTGGCAATTTTCTAAAAGTTGTATTTGTAAAATAGTTACATTAATTTAGACTTCAGCATCAAGTTGGGCCCTAAAGTACCAACTTTGTCCCATTCAGATGTTAGCACAGCTGAGTTGTCAGCATGTAGGTCTACTCACCAGTGGCATTACCAGCCTTTCTCACAGAAAATATTACAGTTGCTGGTTTTTAGCATACAAAAATGGGAAATGCATGTTCTACTTAATAATATGCTGCACCCTGCCGTAGAACTCGATAGGCATACTATCGGGGTTGACTTGCACATATTAACAAGCATTGGCATAGCCAATAGGTCTCGTCTTTTGGACCATAGAAGTGTTTAGCCATGCAACACCTTATCCTGGGTGCTGTGCCACCAGGGATTGAAGAGCTGGCACTGGCAAACCTACATATTTTATATACTTAATTATTTTTACGATGTTCATTTAACTTTTAAAGACAAAAAAAATGATCGCCATCTATTTGTTTAGGAAGCATTAACAATAGGACATGCAACCATTGCTTGAGCAATGGTCTTCTGCAGGGGCGACAGTACTGAATGCACTGAAATGACATTACTCATTGCTAGTCCTGGGCGGTAAATTCCTTTCCACTCGCGGAATTTACGGAATTTGGGTAATTTCACGTTCCGCGGAGAACGCGGAATTGCCCAAAATTCTGTGTTCCTCAGCTTCGCAGAATGTTTTGCTTGTTCGCGTTCTCAAAATGCATGTTGGCGAGATATTTCCCCCCCAGGCACGCAAACAGCGTTTGCATACAGGAAAAAAGCATCACGAACAAGCAATTCCGTGTGTTCGCGGAATGCCTGCGTGCTCGCTGTGATTTTTTTACCGTTTCGCTGAGCTTTGCGTAGCGCGATTACGCAAATTCCGCCCACCCCTATAGAGAACCAACTGATGTCAAGCAGGTAATGGATTTGACATTTTGGAGTATGTTTTTTGAGTGATAATCTCAGTTCAGCAGTTTGAACCTGTGTTTCCAGCCACGTTCTGTCATCTTTCTGAGCTCAGTAAAATAAACACCACTTATTCTGGTAATAACGCCCATGTTTTTATTACAAGTCTTCAGGCATTACTGAGAAAGCACCATCTAGGAAAACATCAAAGACTGTATCTTCCTTCACTCTTACCATGTACATATGCAGGTATTCGATATATGCTGCCCAGGCTCGACCTAAAAAATTTGTGAAACTGTGATTGAAAGCAGAGTGAGTTGTTTAAACCAGAATATAATTCATATGCCTCTCAGATCAACAGCAGCACATGGGAAACAAGTACAAGAGTACAATAGCTATGCTCAGCAAAAAGAAATTACCGAACTCTAAAAGTGACTACAACGAAGTAAGGGAAGTCGTTCTAGTTAAAATACCAACCAACAACCCTGATATATGGCGGTCTTCACCAGACCCCAATGCTGTGAGTAGAATGTGCTCATGTAAATACTGTTTACTGCTCGATTGCGCTGAACCCTCTAAAACGCATTGATCCACTTTTTTTCCGTCCACAGCCATTGACTTTACGTGCAACTTTAAAATGGCTATCGCAGAAAATGTGCTAAGTAACAAGATAAATATATAGACTTTAAAGACCTCTTCAATGTTTGGACTTTCACGTCTCGGGTCACGGAGTTTGGGAAACACCAGGACTACTGGAATGTGTGTACTGTCTGAAACCAGGGTGGGGAAGGGATTGCAAGGACTTCAAAAACCCGAGAGCAGTGTAGGAGTGACTGTAGCAGGGTGTATAACAGCAGGGTGGAAAGCGAGTGACTGTAGGAATGTATGTGACTTGTGTACTAAGGTGGCAGGTTGAAACTGCCAGAATGTGTGTAGCTCCTCAGAACAGTGAGGGAGTGTGCAAGAGTATGAGCTGCTCTTGAAGGCAGTGCATTAGAGAGTGCAGGAATGGTTGTGACCTGCGCAATGTGATGGGGTGACAGATATGGATTACATTCATATGTGTTTGATTTGTGCATCCCTGCATGTGTCTGGTTTTGTGTTTGAGAGTGAGAAAGAGAGAATGAGTCCTCTGAACGTTTAGTAGAGGGTCTGCAGGGTTGTGTGGGCTTGGAGAGCAGTGGGGAAGATAAAATCCACTTTTCACTTTCCCGAAGTAGATAACAGGAGTTGTACTACCATGGTTAATATGAATACACCTTTTTATTTAAAAGTCAATTTTGTTTTGGTGTGTCTTGCCTAAATATTATGTAAAATGCCCTCCCTCCACTCCTACGCCCTTATAGAGTGCCAGACTCGTGCAGTCTGTTGTATAAATAAGGGACAGTGTCACTTTAAATCTGTGGGACACGCATAGTAAATCAATCAATCATACATTTGTAAAGCGCACTACTACCCATGAGGGTCTCAAGGTGCTGGGGGGGTAAGGGGGGAGGGATGCTGCTACTGCTCAAATAGCCAGGTCTTGAGGAGTCCTCTGAAGGTTAGCAGGTCCTTGGTCTGCCGTAGGAGGATGGGGAGGGTGTTCCAGGTTTTGGCGGAGAGGTGGGAGAACGATCTGCCACCGAAGGTCGCTCTTTGGATGCGGGGGACGGTGGCGAGGGCGAGGTTGGCGGAGCGGAGCTGGCGGTTGGGGGTGTAGAAGCTGAGTCGTCTGAGGTATGCTGGTCCGGTATTGTGCAGTGCCTTGTGTGCGTGGGTGAGGAGCTTGAAGGTGATCCTCTTGTTGACGGGGAGCCAGTGCAGGTCTCCCAGGTGGGGTGTGATGTGGCTGTGGCAAGGGATGTCGAGGATCAGGTGTGCAGAGGCGTTTTGAATGCGTTGAAGTCGTTTCAGGAGTTTGGCCGAGGCTCTAGCGTAGAGAGCGTTTCCGTAGTCCAGCCTGCTGAGGACGAGACACTGGGTGACCGTTCTTCTTGTTTCGGTGGGGATCCACCTGTAGATCTTGCGGAGCATGCGGAGGGTGTTTAAGCAGGAGGACGAGACGACGTTGACCTGCTTTGTCATGGAGAGAGTAGAGTCGAGGATGAACCCCAGCTTGCGCGCGTGATCGGTGGGTGTTGGAGCTGTTCCCAGTGCGGTCGGCCACCATGAGTCGTCCCAGGCCGGGTGTAGAGCCGAGGATGAGGACTTCCGTCTTGTCTGTGTTTAGCTTCAGTCAGCTGTTCTTCATCCACTCAGCAACGGCTTTCATCCCTTCGTGGAGGTTGGTTTTAGCGGTAAGAGGGTCCTCGGTGAGGGAGAGGATCATCTGGGTGTCAGCGTCGGAGATGGTGTTGAGGTCGGGCGACGTGGGCGAGCGGTGCCATGTAGATGTTGAACAATGTCGGGCTGAGGGATGAGCCCTGGGGTACGCCGCAGATTATCTCTGTTGCTTTGGAGCATAAAAGAGGGAAGCGGAAGCTCTGGGTTCTGCTGGAGAGGGAGGCGGTGGTCCAAGCGTCGTGAAGGCGTATGCGTAGGGTGCAGTGGCAGACTGTGTCGAAGGTGGCTGACAGGTCCAGGAGGATGAGGGCCGCGGTTTCTCCGTTGTTCAGCAGGGCCCTGATGTCATCGGTGGCGGCGATGAGGGCAGTTTCGGTGCTCTGGTTGCTGCGAAACCCGGACTGGGATGGGTCTAGGATGTTGTTCTCATCGAGGTAACGGGTCAGTTGTCTGGCGGTCTTCTCGATGACCGTCGTCGGGAAAGGGATCAGGGAGATGGGCCGGAAGTTCTTGAGGTTCTTGGGGTCAGCCTTGGGTTTTTTGAGTAAGACGTTGATCTCGGCGTGCTTCCAGCTCTCTGGGAAGGTCGCTGTCTTGAAGGAGATGTTGATGGCTTTCCGGAGATGGGGTGCGACGGTGGTGCTGGCTTTGTTGAAGATGTGGTGTGGGCATGGGTCTGATGGAGATCCGGAATGGATGGTGTTCATTATTTTGATGGTGTCGTCGTCGTTAATGTTGGTCCAGGAGAGCAGGGGATCGGTGCAGATGGTGGTCGTGGGGACGGAGGTCTTAGTGGTTGTCGGGGCGGTCGTGACGTTGAAGCTGTCATGGATGTCTGCGATCTTGCGGTGGAAGAAGGTGGCAAGGAAGTCACACAGGTCTTGCGAAGGTGGGATGTTGTTGGTGTTGGAGCTGGGGTTGGAGAGTTCCTTCACGATGTTGAAGAGCTCTTTGCTGTCATGTGCGTTGTTGTCTAGGCGGTCTTTGAAGGAGGCCCTTTTGGCAGCTCTGATGAGGTTATGGTGTCTGTGGGTGGCGTTCTTGTGGGCTGCGTGGCTGTTCGATGTCTGCTCACGTTGCCATTTCTTCTCTAGCTTTCGGCAGGATTGCTTGGAGGCTTGGAGGTCTTCGTGAACCAGCTGGCTTTCTTGCTGGTGTCTGTTGGAGGGTTTCTTGATCGGGGTGAGGGTGTTGGCGCAGTCGCGATCCATTGTCTGAGGTTGCGTGCGGCGGGGTCTGGGTCGGTGGGTGGGCTCCGGGCGAGGGTGGCGGTTAGCTGGTCTTCGGTGACTTTCCTCTGTCAGTGGCGGGGGATCTGTTGGGTGCGGTGGTGCATGATGGGTTTCCTGAAGGTGAAGTGGATGCAGCGATGGTCGGTCCAATGGAGTTTGGTGGTGTAGTTGAAGGAGACGTGGGAGATTGCGGAGAAGATGGGGTCAAGCGTGTGGCCGGCAGAGTGGATGGGTGTTGTGACGAGTTGTCTGAGTCCGAGGTTGGCTAGGTTTTCAATCAAGGTGGTGGAGTTGGTATCGTTGTTGTTCTCGAGGTGGAAGTTTAGGTCCCCGAGGAGGATGGATGCAGGGCGTGTGTACTGACGAACTCGGTGATGGAGTCGCTGAACTGTGGTGGGGGGGAGCAGCTGGGAGGCGGGAGCGGGGCAGCGAATGGGCGATCAGGGGGGCGGGGACGCAGCGGCGGGAACGGCAAAGCTGGGATACAGAAGGCAAAAAGGGGGCACAGAAAAAAGGGGCAATAAGGAACAAAAAACAAGGGGCACACAATAACAGTCAGGAAATAAAATAAGGCAAGCAGTGAACAAGAAGCAGTACCGGGCTTCCGAGGCTGAGGGGCCTCGAACCTGCGGTGGCGATGACAGGCAGCAGGGGTCGATCGCAGTACTGGTGGAGCTGTGCGGCGAGGGGAAGCGACCTGCCTGAGGACAGGGCCAAGGGTCGCTCTCCTCACCGCGCAGCGGCCGCCATATAAGAGTAGGTGGGAGGGAGGAGCAGCTGGGAGGCGGGATGCAGCGGCGGGAACAGCGAAGCTGGGATACAGAAGGCAAAAAGGGGGCACAGAAAAAAGGAGCAATAAGGAAAAAAGAGGAACAAAAAACAAGGGGCACACTAACACAGTCAGGAAATAAAATAAGGCAAGCAGTGAACAAGAAGCAGTACCGGGCTACCGAGGCGGATGGGCCTCGAACCTGCGGCGGCGGTGACAGGCAGCAGGGGTCGATAGCAGCACCGGTGGAGCTGTGCGGCGAGGAGGAGCGACCTGCCTGAGGACATGAATGAAATTAGCCAGTGGCGGAGTTGACTTTCCAAAGTTAACATAAGGATGGTTACAGAGATTAATCAGTAACCGGGGAAATGGGGAGGGGACATGCAGAAAGGCCGGGATCTAGCTGATGAGAAGTCGGCAGTTCTTCCCACTAGGTGTCTGTTTGTTTAGGTACTATTTTACAGAACAAGGGAACCCAAAGGAATTAAGACTGGGACCTTGGGCAATTTCATGTTATAGAGAACAGTGGTCCCTATTCAGGAGGAATACAGTGTGATAGATAACCATACACTTAGAATAGAATGTATGTCTTTTGTCCAGCCGGACAAGAATTTATTTTCATAGTATTTTTCAAAAGTAGTATCAAAT
Source organism: Triturus cristatus (assembly GCF_964204655.1). Taxonomy (NCBI): domain Eukaryota; kingdom Metazoa; phylum Chordata; class Amphibia; order Caudata; family Salamandridae; genus Triturus; species Triturus cristatus. The sequence continues at coordinate 124,033,558 of NC_140583.1, forward strand.
AAAACATTCAAATGACAAGTGGGCACACTTGTCATTTGAATGTTTCTGACCAACAGAACACAAGACAGAACAATGAACACAGAATTGGCCAAAAAGCAAGCCAAAATGGGTCTGTATAGTTGTTCTCAGTATAGACAGACACAAATTAATCATTTAACACCATTGCACAATGTGTTATAGCTTGAGTCTAGTGCATAGGGTGTTTGGGTGTCGATGACGTTTCAAGGCTACATTAAATATAGGGCATCATCTTCAGGACAAACAAATAATGCACTGCTGTCTTGATAATATATCACACCTTTTTTACAATTCTTTACATACAAAAAAGGAGCAAGGGGAGAAAAAGGGGGATAAAAAATGGAAAGGAAGAATTTTAACCACATTTGACACAATACTAGGCATGTTTTCAGCATAACGTTTGTGACATAAGTGCTTGGAGTTGCGTGAACAATGTGGATTGAATTTCATGCAGAGGTGGTGACATTTCTCTAGTTTATGCTGAGTGAGGCTTGAAATTCGTGTCGCAGTGACGACGTTAAAAAGGAGTTGGATGAATTGATGCGGATTTATGGTGCTTAGTACAGCTTCGTCATGAAATGGTGAATTATTGCAGTGATTCAACGGAGAAGAGACAAGTGAGTGTGATAAAAACTAGTCTGCATATTAAAGAACGACGAACCGGCACAGTGCCTGATCATGAGCAAGGTGTTTCCAGTGATTCAGGAGGAACAAAAAAACGGCGCGGTGCGAAGGTGAATGAAATATTTTTATGGGTGAACCCAGAAGGCAGTGGGGAGTTTACCTAAGGTGGCAGAGAGTCGACGGTTCATTATAGGCGCAGAAGCGCTCAACATCTGGACTTTGGGGGTTGCTGACACCAGCGGGATCTAAATGAACAAAAGGCAGAGGTGAAGGTGTCTAAGTTTAAGAAGGGGTGGAGTTGACACGGAAATTGAGTGTAAAACAGAATAATTTAATTACCAATTCTGTTTGCTTTATGGCAGAAAGTCCTGTTGGGTGCTGTGTGCCAGCTGTTGGAGAATGCACGATCGCATTACCTGGAAGCAGAGAGGGGTAAGAATGGGTTAGGCGTGAACCCGCCATGTTAAAGAAGTGGTGTCCATGGGATCTAGCCATGCTACTTACTTGCGTGGGCAGTATCGCCGCATCTGCTTCGGAGTTTCAATGGAGACTGCCGGTGTGCCGAGGCAGGGCTAGTTAAGGCATACCATCGGTAGAAAGCGATGAAGGACTAAAATGATGGAAAGGAGGCGGACATTTTAAGGTGGTGTGGGTTGCCCAGGAAAGGTGCAGAGTAAGTGACTCATAGTGTGATTACACGAGCACGTGCATACAGAGTGGCAGTGTTTGTGACTTGAATACATGTTGAAAGAGACATCTTTTTAGAAAAACGGGGACATCTTTATAAAAGGGCGGTCCAGTCTTCAAGGCGATTGAGGCCACTGTGGATGCTATTGGTTCTCAGAATCCAGTGGAGCTCTTCCTTGTTGAGTATTTGAGAAATGTCTGCCCCTCTTGGGGGTGGTTTGATCACTGTGATAATTGTCCATTTGAGATCATTCTCAGTATGTCCATTGTCCGTAAAGTGCTCCACTAGGGGTGCATTAGCCGTTTTACACCGGATTCTGCTGCGATGCTGTCCGATCCTAAGCTTGATTTTCTGGCTTGTCTGGCCTACGTAGATCATTTTGCAGGGACAGAAAATTGCATACACAACATTTGTTGAATTACAGTTAGAAAAATATTTTCTCTCATATTTGATTGCTCCGTGCTCAAAGGTTTTGCCTTCAACAGTGTAATCACAACATATGCAGCTACCACATTTCACATGACCTGTAAGAGTCGGTAACCCCCATGCATCGTTGATAGTTGTTTTTTGGGGGGGTTTTGGCAGGGCTGCCCGGACTAGATGATCTTTAATGTTGTTTGCCCGTTTAAAGGCGAACAGTGGACGTTCAAGGTTTAGTTGGCCGGCATTTAACACAGGCCAGTGCTTGACTATACTCTTTTTGATTGCATGTGATGCTGGTGAAAAAGTGGTGACACAAATTAAGCGTTCCTGCATTTTCTTAGGTTTAGGTTCTAGGAAGGTTTCCCTAGGGCAATACCAGGCGCGTTTGAGGGAATGGCGCACTAATTTCTGTGAATAACCTCTGGCTCTAAGCTTATGGCTTAGTGTCTTGGCCTCACTGAAATAATCTTCCTTAAAATAGCAATTCCGCCTTAAGCGCAGGAACTGGGAGAAAGGGAGTGAATCTTTGAGTGCACGAGGGTGATGACTGCTGTAGTTCAATAAGGTGTTCCGCTCAGTGGGTTTGCGATGGAGACTCGTGGTCAAGCAGCCCTCTGTGTTTTTTATCACTAAGTCCAAGAAGGGAAGTAATTCTTTACTAGTACTGAGTGTGTAGTTCAGGCCTCCGCTGTTATTATTTAGCCAATGATGGAATTGTGTAAGGCTCTAGGGAGTCACTCTACAGTAAAAAAATGTTGTCTATACCGTTTCCACAAGGTGATTCCTGTGTGGAAGGGGTTAGACGTGTCTAGGATACATGATGTCTCAAGGTGGTCCATATAGAGTATGGCCAGGTTAGGGGCGAAAATTGCTCCCATAGATGTGCCACGTACTTGGCCGTAGAACTGTTCTTCAAAGACAAAAAAGTTTTTGGTTAAGCAAATCTCGAGCAGCTGAAGAATAAACACGGTAGGAACATTGCGTGGACGTGTTTCTAGCACTTTTTCGATGACATGAAGGGACTCATACTGGGGAATATTAGTATATAGCGATTCCACATCCAGCGTACACATGGTGCTGGATGTGGGGTCAAATGGTAGCTCCTCAATGAGATTAATCATGTCCATACTGTCTTTTAATTAACAGATAGTACCCAGGACAAACTGTTTTATGAAGTAATCTATATAATGTCCAAGGGGTTCCAAAATGGAACCACAGCCCGAGACGATGGGACGGCCGGGTGGGGACTCTGCGTTCTTATGAATCTTAGGAAGACAATAGATCACTGGTATGCGTGAGGACTTTGTGTTGAGGAATTTGTGTTCCTTTTTTGATAGAAAGCCTGTTTCTAAGGCTTCTGAGGTGACTTGAGAGATTAATTTCTGGATCTCATTGGTAGGGTTGCGAGGTAATTTGCAATAGTGTTCAGAATGATTGAGTTGCCGCAAGATTTCTTTTTTGTAAGAGTCTATTTCTTGAATGACAATCCCTCCACCTTTGTCTGCCGGTTTTATCACGAGGGACTGGTTATTTTTTAGAGTGGATAAGGCATTTTTTTCTTGAATGGTAATGTTGTAAGGTACAAAAGATCGTTTAGTTTCAAGGTCTGCAAGGTCTTTCAGAACAAGTTTTTCGAATATAGGGATCTCCGGGGGTATCATACTTGCGGTAGGGGAAAATTTAGATGGTGGTTTAATGGGGGTGTTACAGTGTTTTGGTTGAGATGGGTTTAAAATAAAGAAGCTATGCAGGCGAACTTTTCTAAAAAAAACTTTAGAAGTTCCGTTTGTGCGTCCACAAAGTTTGGGCGTATGGTTGGCACGAATGATAAGCCTTTGTCGGCTGATGAAGTTTCACTGCTCGATAAAAGTGTGTTGTGTTAGATTAAAGATGGGTAGAAGACCTTTTTCTTTGTTTAATGTCAGATCATTTTCAATAGGGTCAGGTTCTGCTACCAACGGTAATGTTGGCGGCGGGTGAACCGTTCCCTGGGGGGTTGGGCCATCGCTGTGGTTGTTTGCAAACAACCACAGCGAGTACGTGGCACATCTATGGGAGCAATTTTCGCCCCTAACCTGGCCATACTCTATATGGACCACCTTGAGACATCATGTATCCTAGACACGTCTAACCCCTTCCACACAGGAATCACCTTGTGGAAACGGTACATAGACGAAATTTTTTTACTGTGGAGTGACTCCCTAGAGAGCCTTACACAATTCCATCATTGGCTAAATAATAACAGCGGAGGCCTGAACTACACACTCAGTACTAGTAGAGAATCACTTCCCTTCTTGGACTTAGTGATAAAAAACACAGAGGGCCGCTTGACCACGAGTCTCCATCGCAAACCCACTGAGCGGAACACCTTATTGAACTACAGCAGTCATCACCCTCGTGCACTCAAAGATTCACTCCCTTTCTCCCAGTTCCTGCGCTTAAGGCGGAATTGCTATTTTAAGGAAGACTATTTCAGTGAGGCCAAGACACTAAGCCATAAGCTTAGAGCCAGAGGTTATCCACGGAAATTAGTGCGCCATTCCCTCAAACGCGCCTGGTATTGCCCTAGGGAAACCCTCCTAGAACCTAAACCTAAGAAAATGCAGGAACGCTTAATTTGTGTCACCACTTTTTCACCAGCATCAATCAAAAAGAGTATAGTCAAGCACTGGCCTGTGTTAAATGCCGGCCAACTAAACCTTGAACGTCCACTGTTCGCCTTTAAACGGGCAAAAAACATTAAAGATCATCTAGTCTGGGCAGCCCTGCCAAAACCCCCCCCAAAAAACAACTATCAACGATGCATGGGGGTTACCGACTCTTACAGGTCATGTGAAATGTGGTAGCTGCATATGTTGTGATTACACTGTTGAAGGCAAAACCTTTGAGCACGGAGCAATCAAATATGAGAGAAAATATTTTTCTAACTGTAATTCAAAAAATGTTGTGTATGCAATTTTCTGTCCCTGCAAAATGATCTACGTAGGCCAGACAAGCCAGAAAATCAAGCTTAGGATTGGACAGCATCGCAGCAGAATCCGGTGTAAAACGGCTAATGCACCCCTAGTGGAGCACTTTACGGACAATGGACATACTGAGAATGATCTCAAATGGACAATTATCACAGTGATCAAACCACCCCCAAGAGGGGCAGACCTTTCTCAAATACTCAACAAGGAAGAGCTCCACTGGATTCTGAGAACCAAATGCATCCACAGTGGCCTCAATCGCCTTGAAGACTGGACCTCCCTTTTATAAAGATGTCCCCGTTTTTCTAAAAAGATGTATCTTTCAACATGTATTCAAGTCACAAACACTGCCACTCTGTATGCACGTGCTCGTGTAATCACACTATGAGTCACTTACTCTGCACCTTTCCTGGGCAACCCACACCACCTTAAAATGGCCGCTTCCTTTTCATCATTTTAGTCCTTCTTCACTTTCTGCCGATTGTGTGCCTTCCCACACCACCTTAAAATGTCCGCCTCCTTTCCATCATTTTAGTCCTTCCTCACTTTCGGCCGATAGTGTGCTTTAACCAGTCCTTCCTCACTTTCTGCCGATGGTATGCCTTAACTAGCTCTGCCTCGGCACACCGGCAGTCTCCATTGAAACTCCGAAGCAGATGCGGCGATACTGCCCACGCTCACTGAAGTAAGTAGCACGGCTAGATCCCATGGACACCACTTCTTTAACATGGCGGGTTCACGCCTAACCCATTCTTACCCCTCTCTGCTTCCAGGTAATGCGATCGTGCATTCTCCAACAGCTGGCACACAGCACCCAACAGGACTTTCTGCCATAAAGCAAACCGAATTGGTAATTAAATTATTCTGTTTTACACTCAATTTCCGTGTCAACTCTACCCCTTCTTAAACTTAGACACCTTCACCTCTGCCTTTTGTTCATTTAGATCCCGCTGGTGTCAGCAACCCCCAAAGTCCAGATGTTGAGCGCTTCTGCGCCTATAATGAACCGTCGACTCTCTGCCACCTTGGGTAAACTCCCCACTGCCTTCTGGGTTCACCCATAAAAATATTTCATTCTCCTTCGCACCGCGCCGTTTTTTTGTTCCTCCTGAATCACTGGAAACACCTTGCTCATGATCAGGCACTGTGCCGGTTCGTCGTTCTTTAATATGCAGACTGGTTTTTATCACACTCACTGGTCTCTTCTCCGTTGAATCACTGCAATAATTCACCATTTCATGACGAAGCTGTACTAAGCACCATAAATCCGCATCAATTCATCCAACTCCTTTTTAACGTCGTCGCTGCGACACGAATTTCAATCCTCACTCAGCATAAACTAGAGAAATGTCACCACCTCTGCATGAAATTCAATCCACATTGTTCACGCAACTCCAAGCACTTATGTCACAAACGTTATGCTGATAACATGCCTAGTATTGTGTCAAATGTGGTTAAAATTCTTCCTTTCCATTTTTTATCCCCCTTTTTCTCCCCTTGCTCCTTTTTTGTATGTAAAGAATTGTAAAAAAGGTGTGATATATTATCAAGACAGCAGTGCATTATTTGTTTGTCCTGAAGATGATGCCCTATATTTAATGTAGCCTTGAAACGTCATCGACACCCAAACACCCTATGCACTAGACTCAAGCTATAACACATTGTGCAATGGTGTTAAATGATTAATTTGTGTCTGTCTATACTGAGAACAACTATACAGACCCATTTTGGCTTGCTTTTTGGCCAATTCTGTGTTCATTGTTCTGTCTTGTGTTCTGTTGGTCAGAAACATTCAAATGACAAGTGTGCCCACTTGTCATTTGAATGTTTTATTTGATACTACTTTTGAAAAATACTATGAAAATAAATTCTTGTCCGGCTGGACAAAAGACATACATTCTATTCTAAGTGTATGGTTATCTATCACACTGTATTCCTCCTGAATAGGGACCACTGTTTGTTTAGGTACAGCACACGATGAACAGAGCTGCAAAAATTTGGAGTTACTATCTCTCAATTCAGTGGTACTCCTTTTATCAACCTTAACAGGACTTGCTACTTAGACATAAAAGGTTGCTATACATAGGCCTTTGCTGTTTGCATCACAGGGAAAGTTGTCAACACAGGGACTCGCAAGTAAGTCATGCTATACCATTTGGGTATAAGCCAATCAACCGTATGCTTTTTAAGGGTCAGCCCACATGTGCTGCATCCTGATTTGGCTCAGGGCATTTTAGAGCCTTTACATCCGTGCCTAATAGTCAAAGGGGGTTGGGGGGGGGGGGCGGTATATTAAGGCCTGCATAAAGCCTCACAATTGCTATCTGTGCTATTGCCTTGGAATGCCTTTTGTATGTCAGTCATTTTACGAAAGGCGTTGACTCTAAAATAACCAACTCTACATTTGGAAGTGGTCAGATAGATATGTAAATAATGTGACATATTTACAAAGATGGGGAGGGAGTTTACATAATAAAATTAATATGATATATTGACTGATCGTATCTACAAAAAAAGCAAGTAAAACAAAGGAGTAGTTGTTAGGAGATAACGTTAATCAAATAGTAAATATTTGGCCTAACATGCTGCAAGAGTGCGACAGTATGTATGCTAGAATCATATAATCCTTTGCAAGCCTGCTGTAAAGGTTCATTCATGTTTGAACAGTTCTAAGCCTTCATAATAATTCTTTAAATATTTACTCTCAATTCCTTAATGTTTTTAAATTTATCAGGATGATGATAAAAACTTCAGACGAGCCCCTTCCTGGAGAAAGAAGTTTCGACCAAAGGATGTAAGAGGAATGTCTGCTGGATCAGCAGAGACTCTTCCTGCAAATTTCAGGGTTACCAGCACAATGTCTTCACCCTCTATGCAGCCAAAGAAGATGCAGATGGATGGTATGTTCTATGCTTTCAGTTGTGTTTGGTGTGTTCTAGCATGATACATAAGCTCTGTAGTTTTTTGGGTACTTCCTGTCTAAGATATATATAAAATGCCTTACACTAAATATGTATTATAGTTGTCATGTGCAGTGTTTTTTGTTACATAAAATTCCATTGCCTGTGGAACTGCTTCAAGGCACTAAAAAATAGAAAAGGAGCAATATACAAGATTTAAAATTCAATAAAACATGTTGCATATAGAGGTAAAGGTAACGACCAACGGCCCTGATACAAAACCTAAACAAAAAATAAGTAAAATCTGCTAAACTCCTGATTAAGCAAATACAACCTAGTTCTTTCAAAACTGATAGTATTTAATTTTTCTTAGATATCTTGGACTTTCTAAGTTTTACAACTCAATAGATCCAGGCTTCTTATCATTGTACTGGTTATATTTATATCACTTTCCATATAGAAACAAGTGTTCTGATAGATACTTATAACTGCAGATTCCTCACTTTATAAATCCTCTCAGGAGCCAGACTAAATCTTGAAGACTTTCATATCAACTCCCTCTTGTGTCACTAGGTGGTATAGTGTGGCACCATGTCGAATCTGTCCCACCCTGCAAATGATATTGGAACCCCTACCTTTCCGCCACCTCTCGTGCTGACAACAGTTGCTTTCTTTCCATGTTCTCGCCCCCTCAAATTCTGACATAAAATTCTCACAAAATTATTTCCAGTGTGCAAGGGACTAGTCCCCTCCAAAAGATGACTGGGGTCAAACCATGTAACGACTTGCTTTCATTGCCATGCGCCCCAATTTTCTGGGTCACACTGCAATGTCACAGAACCTCTGTGAATTCAAGGAGACCATAGACCTAATTTTTGTATCCAATCTGATCCCTCTAGAGCGACGGTGCACTAAGAATCCTATAAGGCCTCCAGTCAGATTAATCCTCTACGCCGACTATGCCACTCAACCTCACCCCAAGATTTTCCTCGACTTTGAGCATGGTACTGAATACCACACTTCCTACAGGACCACAACCCACGCAACAACCCAGTGCATCGACGCTGGCACCAATGCCAGAGGGAGAGTCTATAGTGTTCTCAGATTCATAAGCCCACCCAGAGCCAACCCCATCAGCATTTTGCTGACCTCTAATTGTCTCATTCCGATCCTGAAACTCAATACAGTGATTGTGATATTAATGATGACAATAGTAATTTTATATGACCAGGAGAACCTATGTTTTGGTTTGCAGGATGCTAATGGACTAGGTACTCCCTAAACTGGCCTTCACTTACCTTTATCTGCTGTGGCTACCGAAGAATCTGCCTCATTTGCCACTGTCATTCAGAGAACAGCTGAAGTTCTATACTTCACATTACCTACTCCTAAGATGTTGACAAATGTCCTCACGGGGGTTCTTCACCCATGATGGACCTCGCAGGAGCCTCTTCTTCCTTTTAATGAGGCCCTCAGACACGCTGCTGGGCACCCGGGCAAAACTAAGCTCTTGCCGGCCAGTGAACTCATATTGCAAGGCGGCACAGATCTGTTCTGGGGGAAACTTGCCTTTCTTCTCAGCATCCTATCCCAGAAAGCCTGTTGATACAGGCCTCCACCAGCTGATTAAATCCCAAAGCGTGTCTGACCAACCCACCAGACAATCAAAACGCATGTAAAAGCACTATGTAAATATCAATTCCAATATCGTGATTAAGACTCGACCCCAGTGGACTGATAAGAGGGGTGTGTCGGTACCATGTGTGTGCACACGACCGCCCGTACAAAACCCTGTGCCAATCAGCGACACTCTTCTTCGCCCCCCTCTCCTGCAGTTCCCAGTGGCACCTGGAAATTCTGTTTGTATGTTTTCATTGTGTCAGTCATGTTCATCAAACCCCCTTGATGTGAGTGTTCACCTCTTTTACTTTATTATCACGACTTTGCAGTGATGGAATAGAAAATATGGGTTCTATGCTGAAATGTGTGCGCCTTGCACTAGATACGCTTCTATCGACCGGTAGTCTCGTCTGACGACAGACTCCAGAGTCCTTGGTGTGTTCAGAAATTCGGCCTCACTTACACCACCTGCAGGCTGTGTTCTTTGGGCCTTGGGAGTTTGTGTAGGTGCCGGCACGTGATCACCAGTTTGTGTGTGGATTATAGTGGGCTTGTGTGGTGACGTAGGTGCAGGTGGGACATACACCTCCAAAGGTAGAGCCGACAAGGTTGTGGCATTAGGCAGTAGTAGTAAGAAGGGGCAATCTGGTGCTCTGCAGATGTTGCATTGATCCAGGTGTGGCCGCAGGAAGTTAGTCTAGACAAAGTTACAAAGAATGAGAAATGAAGTAAGAAAAGCAAACAGGAGTGAGAACTAGGAAGGTGAAATAAATAAGAGGCAATCAAATGAGGAAGACGGAAAGAAAGGGAAAAATAAAGAATGCAGGAGATAAAGTGGCAGACAATATGGAGGACGGGTAAGAAAAAGGAGAAAGTTCACAAAAGCATATAAGAAAATAATAGCTGCATCAAAGATGAAAAATGGGAGAAAGGAATGTTGGCAAAGAGGAATAAATGAAGGAGAAGGGTGGTGAGAGCAGCAGGAATAAAGGCAAATGGGGGGGAGAAAGTGCAGGGCTAGGACAAAGAGGGCAGAATGAAAACATTAATAAAGAGAGGGAAGAGCAGAGGATTGAAACGGGGAAGTAACTCTAGAAAAAGGAAAAACGGAGCGCAAAAAATGCAACACGAGGCAGAAAAAAGCAAAATAGAGGGCAGAAGACGTATACAATAATGTAAAACAGGGCAGAAGAATAAGCTGAAGGGGCAAAGCAGTAGGCAGAAAAACTAGCAGAAAAGGCAGAAGAGGGCAAAACAGAGCACTCACGCACCCACTTACGGACCCACTGAGACACTCCTACACCCGCTCACAGATCCACTTAGAGACTCTTGCAGCCACTAAGACCCACTCAGAAATTCACACTCACTCAGACCCATTCAGACTCTCGTACTCACTCACCCAAGCATCCACTCACCCATACAACTACTCACACAGCCACTTACTTACCTATACAGCTAACTACTCACACATCCATTCACTAATCCAGTTACCCAATAACATACCCATTCACACAAGCAGTCACATACTTATTCACTCGTCTATAAAGCCAGTCACGCAGACACTTACTGTGCAAAACAGCCACTCCCACACACACATTCATCCATTTAAACAGCCACTGATTTACCTATACAGCCACTAACACACCCACTCACCCACCCATAGAGCCTCTCACACACCCACTAAGTCACCAAAACAGCCAGTCACACACCTTCACCCATATAGCCACTAAGGTAGCTCCTCACTCACCCATAAAGTCAGTCACACACGGTCACCATTACAGCCACTCAGTCACTCTCACACCCATACCGCTACTCACACACACCCTTATTTACCTATACAGTCACTCAACACCCACCCACTCACACCCAGTACCACACGATAGTCACACACCCACTCAGATGACATACGTTAGAAACAGTATCACTCATTACTAGTGCTAAGCCTCCTTTGTCAGGGCGCAGCCCTGGCAGTCCCCTTTGGAAACCTGAACCACCTGGGTCAGCTGACCCTCTGCTCCCCAGCAAATTCTAGCAAAATTGTCTTGAAGTAAGGGTATTTCAAAATACAGGGTGTCTGGGCATGCCCATATCTTTAAGTGCTTGTCATAATCTTTGGCGTGAAAACAAAGCAAAGGTGGATTTTAAATAGACAAAGGCAACATAAAGGTTGCCACTTCTGATGACTACAGTCTTCCAAAATATTAGCATGAAACTAAAGACTTGGTCAATTGTAGAGGTTTATCTCTGAAACCCATCTTGAAAGGGACGAGGTACATCATTTTCGTAACCTGGACTTTGGGTAAGACACAAATACAAAAGACCATTTGAATACAGTCTATGTAACTAATAAGCCTGTAGTTACATGGTTGGGACCCAACACCCCTTTTTAGGTCAAGCCCTGAGCCAGCGCTGATCTGGGTTGATCTGTGGTAGTAGACTACGGGAGAGAAGCCATGCCTACTCCCCACCCATCTTTTTTATTGGCTTGTGTTTTTGTCCTTTCTTAATCCTGCCTTCCGATTGGTTAATAGGCTTGTTAGTCCCTCCTTATGAGAGCCATGTCATCATTTGTATCCTTTCATGGCTACTGGCCCCTTTACTTCTAGTGTTGAATGAGCACTATTTTCTTCCTGTGCCTACCTACCCCCCCAATAACCCCACACTCACATTGATCGTGCCTTCTCGTCCCTCACCCGCACTCCTGTTTTCAATGCAATGGTCTCGCGTAAATGCGAGTCCTATTGCATTGTAAATGCTTGTTCATACTAGGGGTGGGCGTAATTTGCGCAATTGCGTTACGCAAATCTCCGCGAAACGGTAAAAAATCTCCGCGAACACGCAGAAATTCCGCGAACACGCAGAATTGCTTGTTCGCGATGCTTTTTTCCTGTTCACAATTGCTGTTTGCGTGCTCGGGGAGAAATATCTCGCGAACACGCATTTTGAGAACGTGAACAAGCAAAAATTTCGCGAAATCGCAGAAAGCAGACTTTTGAGCAATTTCGCGTTCTCCGCGGAACGCGAAATTACGCAAATTCCGCAAATTTCGCGAGCGGAACGGAATTTACCGCCCAGGCCTAGTTCATACCACGATTCAATGTATTCAAATGCCACTCGCTTTCACATTGTGCCATGACTTCATAAGGGAGTCGGTCATGAGATTGTTCTGGTTTTTGCTGACTTACGCTGCTGGTAGTCACCTGACCCAGAAGTCATAATTAAGTGCTTCAAAAACAAAAGCAGCGGCTGTGCGCAGGCTGAGTCAAGGAAGCGGATGCCGGTAGAGCAGACTGTAGTAACGAAGCGGCAATCGGTAACTACAAGGTCAGCTCACTTTGTTGTAAAACAACACATTTTCCTCAGCACTGCAGACTCCACCTCGGGGTGACACATTTCATCATAGGACTGTACAGGGCCACGGAGTCTGTTCTACAAGTTCTGTTCTTTCAGGACTGAACACTTCCCCTCAGGACGGACTGCTCATTGCACCCCAGCCTGAGTGTCCCACCACACTTGTGAGCACCGCGCCCCCGGACCGCTGGCCTCCTCGCCTAGCACTTGAAGCACAGAGTACTGGACAAGTGAGTGTGTAACACACCTTTATACCATTATATGCCCGTGCCTTATTTCGTCTGTTTTACCTCCCCGTCTTATATTGGTTTCGGGTTTGTGTGAACCTGGCACAAAAGCTCGGAAAATATACAGACCACAGTTCACTGGTTCGAATAATGATAGGGCTGAATTAGCCTTTCATCATCCATGACAGGTTGATACGATCCAGTAGGGTAATCGAAATACCGTTTTTTAAAGAGCTATGTATCCGCCTAGCAGTGGAAGCAAGTTTGTAGCGCTATACGAATGACTGTAAAACTAGGATGTGTTTGTGTGTGTGTGTGTGTGTAGTGGGGGAGGGTTCGGACTCCGGTTATATAACTCCGTCATCCGGTGTAGAAGAAGAAACGTAGCGCTAACATGTTTACATTGAGCCCTAGGAGGTACTTCACAATTACTAACGCAGCTCCTGCAGTGATCCTCAGGGCACTGAGTTTTTGGAGTGAGCATCTGGGGTGTGGCCTCATTCGTGTGAGACTAAAGAGAAGGAGCTGCAGGTACTTGCTCACCCCTCTTACAATGCCTCAAGCCACCCCAAACCATACCAATAACTGACGGGCGAGACGATTCCATCACACCAGCAGGGGGTGAATAGTTGGCCCCTTTAGACACGGCTTCCATCACTCGGTACTTCACTGAGTATGATGTTATTGCTTTGCATAGCGCTTTCAGTCCGTATTATAGCAACAGTGCTCTGTCTTCATCTGGGAGTTCTTTTGTACTAAACAGCCAGAGCCAACCTTTTACAGTGACTGTTTATTGGCGCGTGTTTGTGGGATTTTATTTAGGAGTGTGTTCCGTTCTGGGATTCAGCAGTCGTTTATATATGCTTTTTCATATATAAGGATATTTGCATGCCTCTTCATGCTCTCAAGGTCGCACAAATCAGAGATGACAACCGAGGCCCTAATACTACCCAATAGCACAACATTGACAGCTGATTTCGTAGTGCACGTCACACTGATATCATCACATAGTGCGTCCCCGTCAAGCTGAATATCTTATTAAAACCCTTTCGAGGCGGGCACATTAAAGACCCTCGAATAGGGCCGGAGATTGTGGGTTCCGGCAGAGGCCTCTGAAATGCAACACCACAAGTATTTACAGCAGGACACAGCTTCGCTTCCGGTGCTTGCGGGACATATGGAAATGAGCACGTAAATGCGGGTGCCCCAAGCCTGGTGCCCCTGGAGGGACATGAACTGCTGCTGTGAGAGGAGCTCCCTGGTCTGCCTGAGTGTGCAAGTGTGAGCAGAGTCGTAAAGAGATGCCGTGCTCTTCCAAGAGGTGGGGGTTACCTCTTTTCTGAGTGCAGCAGCTGTGCCTACTAGGGGGCTGAGGTGCCTTCCCGGGAGAGGAGGGGGCGCCTTCATCCACATGCCAGGGCACTCGGACCCAGACAGTTATCTTGATGTCTGTGTAACTCTCTTGCAAAAACAACAGTTGATGGACAGAATGCAGAATAATCTCATACATTCACCCCAGTACAGAGATCTGGGCCTAAATCCATCGTTTTTTTGCTCGCCATTCCAGTTTGAACCCAGCCATATGCAAATCAGTCTTGACCCTGTGCCTCATGGGAACAGTCCAGCCCGAACTACCAAGCCAGGTCCTCCCTGGACTGGAACCAAGCATCCTAGGACCGGTTTCGGAGTTTCACCCCTCTTCAGCCAGGATAGCTTGATTCCAGTGGCATGGAGAGCACGGGACTCGCGTCTGAGCATACCCGTCCCACTCGGGGTGACAAATGCAAAAACAGTTGATGGACAGAATGCAGAACAATGACATACATTCACCCCAGTACAGAGATCTGGGCCTAAATCCATAGTTTTTTTGCTCACCATGCCATTAACTCTCTTCAGCAGGGAGAGTTGGTACTATTCTAAATTGGATTGTTCTATTATAACCAGGGCTCCTGGAATTGTGCGATTGTGCGACCGCATAATTATAGATTTGCCGCATTTAGCACATAATCCATCTTCTGTTGCATAAACGGCAGATTTTAATAAAAAACAATTCTAGCTCAAACGGTTCAAAAGTTAATAATAATGCAGCCCACGTGTTGCTTCGCAGTGAAGGCCCTTTGAAAAGGTTGACTTTTCCCTTTTCTGCTGCTTATTCCTATATGTGGGTATTAGACGGGTACCAATGAGGTCCACCCAATGCCCAGACAGTGTTAACGTGTAAAAAGTACAAAATAATTAAGTAGAATCTAGTGGTCCATATGCAGTCATTTCTCTGTTTATTTTACCGTACCTCTTCATGGTATATCCCGCTTTAAAACATTCTAAAGCGGACTAGACCACGACCCACGATAACCCCATACATTCCTGATCCAGTGTATTACTTTGTTTTTTATTTGACTGCTCCCCTTCATAGCTAATATGAGGAGGAAATTTTGAAATGTTGGTCATCATGATGTGGTTTGCAAAAGAGTGCCTTCTGCTATCGGAGTATGAAGGAGACTTGAGACCACAACCACGTGGAGCCCTATTGATAGTAGGACTAAAGTTTTATAACCGACTAGAAGGCTGAAGACTGTGAGTTGCCTGCTAGTCAATTGTATGTAGGGTCACATAGAAGCACTGGTCTTGAGTATTAATGATGATACAAAGATGTAAAAATGTTAACGCAGATTGTAATGTTCTGTTTAAACGTTCTGAAATGGTACATGGAACATCCAATAGGGGGGGACAATGTGAAGGAGTCTGTAGGAAGGGAACATCTACACCTTGCAGGGAAGAGGGCAGGGACAGGGAGAAAAAAACTATATAGTCGGGACAAACATAACTAGCGAACACACCACTGGGTAGGAATATGGTGATCCCCAAACTAATCTGGAATGTAAAGGTCCTGAATTCCCCTGCGAAATGCCCAAATATATGGAAATACATTACAGATCGGAGAAATGACATTGTGACCCTTCAGGAAACACACCTAAAGAAGTCAGAAGAACACAGATTGTGCCACAGAGACTACTCACTAATCTACGGGTCATCCACAACCTCCAAACATAATTGGGTGGCACTAATGTTCCACAAATCATTGTAGGTCTCCCCGACAGGCTATAGAACAGATGGAGAAGGACGAATGGTAATGGTTAAAGGCCAGCTCCGGGGCTGCGTATGCACCTTCGCCACAATATACGCCCCGAACACTAATCACATTTCCTGCACACAGTCCTTTTTAGAACCACTGGGAGGGTTCGCAGAAGGGGAAATATTTCTTCTGGGAGACTTTAATCTGACATAGGACCCCAATTCAGATAGCACACATGCCACCAAACATAGCACGGGCAGTTTCTCCAAGACACTGATAGATACGTTTGAAGATTTTGGGTTAGTAAACCTGTGGAACACTGCACCTACAGGACAGGGATTACACGTACCATCTTGCGCTCGCACAGAAGGTACTCGTGTATAGACTATACCTTTGTGAGCAATACCCTGGTACAGGCCATATGCACGGCTTTCATACATCCACTAACACTATCAGATCATGCACCGTTCCAAACCACTCTGTACTGGTCAGCCCCTGCCCCCAAAATACAGATGCTGGTACTTCCCCAACTCATTGACTCGAGACAAATTACTGAGAGACGAACTTCCGTACCTCAATAAAGGATTACTTTCTTAAAAACAACACAGGGGACACATCTCCCCCTCTATTACTTGGGACGCATTCAAAGCGGTGATAAGGGGGCAGTGAATTACCCTGAACTCCACCCTGAACAGAGGACAGCTGAGAGACAGGCACTTGAAGCTGAACTGATCATAGCCGAAAAACTACACAAAGAAACCCCGACTGTAGCTCACCAATACAAGGTGACAGCATTAAGGGGGAAACTAACAGCCATATACACCAACCGAGCAGAACTTACTATCCTGTGACTGCAGTGCAGTGGATTGGCTACGATCATGGCAACAAATTAGGCTCACATTTAGCAAAACAACTAAGAGTCAAAAAGGAAAAAGAATGAAGTGGGGACATTGACGAGGGCTAGGGAGGGACCACGGGGTCAGACACTGATCAGGCACAAATCTTCGGGAGCTTCTACGAAACATACGTGGCAGAACACCCAATAATGCGACCCCGTATCTGGACGACATCAACCTACCCCAAATAACTAAAGCGCAAAATGAGTGGATAGTGAGCCTAATCACAGAGTAGGAAGTCCGGGCTGCAATAAGGGAACTCACAAGAACTCGGGGCCGGAAGGGCAGACGGCCCACTTCTACAAGACATTTGGATCGGAGCTCATACCCAGTTTGGTGACATTGTTCAACCACATGGCGGCTTCAGGGGTGACACCCACGATGACTAAAGCAATAATCTCAGTCTTGCCCAAAGAAGTCAAAAACCCCAAACAGGGGGGCTTGTACAGACCCATTGCCCTTTTAAACCTCGATGCCAAACTCTATTAAAATTTTCTGGCTACCAGAGTAGATACCATACTTCCCGAATGAATTCACCCTGACCAATTGGGGTTTATCAAAGGCCGGCAAACACACAACAACATCCAAAGGGTTATACACTTAATAGAGAAAACAACAAAAAAGGGGTCCCAGCTATTTTAGTAGGTCTAGATGCTGAAAAAGCTTTTGACTGCGTTGATTGGTCCTTTCGAAAACCAATTCATAAAAATGGTATCGAGCAAACTACATAGCACCGACGCCAAGGGTATTGGTCAATGGGGTGAGCTCAAACCTCTTCTCCTTAGGGCGTGGAACTAGACAGGGGTGCCCGCGCTCACCGCTTCTATTTGCACTGAGCATTGAACCACTTGCCACTAAAATACACTCCACACAGGATTCACTTTGGCGCCACAGAACACAAAATATCTATTTGCGGATGACGCCCTGCTCAGCTCGACTTCTCCCCGCACATCGTTGTCCCCGCTAATGGAAGAACTGAAGTGGTTTGAAAGGATGGCATGCTTCCGGATCAACCTAGCAAAATCTTTCATACTTAACTTAAATCTGCCCAGGCTTCTCTATTTATTTCAGGGCCTGCCTATCACATTGGATAGGGGACTCCTCTCTGACCTTTCCTCGATGGTGACACGATTTATTTGGCAGGGACAAAGAGCTCGACTCCCTTACAAGTTTCTGTTCGCATCTAAGTTGGCAGGGGGCCTCGCACTATCAGACTTCCTCCTCCTACTATAAGGCAGCCCAACCCCTGGTGATACCGGAGTGGTCTATGAGGGAATCCCGATAAACATTGGCTACTCATGGACAGGGAGGTGGCAGGGAAATACATCTGGAACTTAATCTGGAAGCCCAAACAAATGTATATTTAAGCACACCCACGCACACCACATCGCTTGTCTGGGACGACATAAAAAGGCAGAAGAGGTGACCATGTTTTCCTCCCCTGATACACCCATTCATTTGAGCCCGGCGTTACCTCCGGCACAACAATAGGGTCCATACAAGGCATGGCAACAGGGAGACTGCCTAACAATTTCAGACCTGTTTAAATTTGGGGATATTAAATCGTTTGATCATAGCAAACGCGACTTTAAACTTCCAGACAAGGAACTATTTAAATATACCCAACTTAAACACTGGGTCATGTAGATGACCAAGAAGGATGCTGCCACCAGGGATCTGACTCCCTTGGAACAATGTGCTAAGAGGGGCAGCTGAGCCAAGGGCTGCATTTTCTTTCAATATGCACAATTACATTCCGCACAGACACCAGTCAGGCCTCGCCATTTAAGGCATTGGGAACACAAACTAGAGGAACCCATTTCAAATCTTGAATTGGTCAGGGTTGTGGCAGGACATCCCGCGATGTAATCCCTCCGTGGGATTGAGGGAAGCACACTACAAACTTGTGTATGATTGGTACTTATACCCCACTAAGCTCAAAATCTTTCCCCACTCAGATCAGTGCTGGAGACGTTGCGGCCTGTTGGGAGACTTTAAACGCATCTGGTGGGATTGCCTGAACATCTGCCTCTTCTGGACAGATTCTTGCCCAGAAAAAAAAACATATTAGGATACCCAATTCCAAATGATCCCAAGATGATTCTGTTGGGGTTGCACAACGATGATCTTCTCTACCAAACGAGCAGTGACAAAGCTGTTATGTGGCTATGTTTTGGGGTGGTGAAGATGGCGGTTGCATGGAAGCGCCCATCCGCACTCTCGCTAACGCAATCGCACGCCAGACTATGGTGAGCAGTCACGATGGAGTGAATGGCAGATATCCCCTCACTTGTATAACACATTTGAATATACATGGGGATCCCTAGTGGGCTACCGCTCCACGGGTTTGCTACTTTTCGCATTCCCCACGCCCACTAGAGCACTACACCTTTTTCAATTCTAACTTGGAGTGATTTAAGGGAAGACCCACAGGGAAGGAAGAAAGCACCACCGCCCCCTATTTAGGGAACCTCCCAGAGACCGCCACAAGACACTCTAGACGGCATGATAAGAGCATATCCATGTACTACAGTTATGTTGAAAGGTGTTGGGGGGGGGGGGGAGGTATGTAGGGGGTATAAAACGGTGTACTCAGAAAATACAGAGACTTATGACTGTACAATAAGGCGCTTATAATTAGTAAACTGTATTAGAAATTTCTTTAATGGATGGCCTGTGACATTGTACCTGGACTGTTTAAATACTCTGAAAGAAACCAATAAACACAGTTTGAGAAAAATAGCATACCTGAGATTTTATCATTCGTAAGCTGGATGCCCAGAAAATATAGGCAGTCGATGTCAAGTTTTCAGATTTTATGATTAAGTGCCGTTCTAACCCACATAGTTAACCCTCCCAAGGCTCTCCCACATGGGCTTTGCTGGGGCATAAATATTGAGGTAGCCTGATTTGAATATAGGTCCCATGGACCACATCTCTTGCAGCAGACCGATATCGTGTTCCTGAATGAATTTGTTCCAGTCATATCGTGCCACTTTTGGCCTAAGACCAGCCAATTTTCCAGGCCAAAAGAGTTGACATAAAGGGTTTCTGTACTACAAGGGCCTTATTTGTGTCAATTTTCCTGAGATGGATCGATTTCAACAAATAGGTCGCCGGTAGTGTTAGGTAAGCTTGCAAGGATATCGTAGTAATATGTTTTACCAGAACTAGTAGGTGAATTAGAGAGGGACCGGGCCTCTGTCGGCAGAGGGCAAGCTAAGGTATTCATTGCACTGATTGGCTCTGACATAAATGTAGGAATTTAATAATGTTGACCATATCTGTTGTGTAATGGTTCTTATGGAACCCAGAAGTAAATCAATATCACCCAAGCGTGAGGTGCTTGATTGAGTCCAATCTAGAATATAGAGCAGTATTTGCATTGTGCGGCAGCCCAGGATACTTGAAATGTATTTTGAAGTAGCTTTGAGGACAAGACTTAATATCAAGAGTCACCAGATTGTTACCCTTGACCTCATTCTTGAAAATCTATTTGATTGTGTCAAAGTTTAGACTGAAGGGTTTCTTTTGGCACTGATAACTGAGCGATAACCCCTTACATTCCTGATCCAGTGTATTACTTTGTTTTTTATTTGACTGCTCCCCTTCATAGCTAATATGAGGAGGAAATTTTGAAATGTTGGTCATCATGATGTGGTTTGCAAAAGAGTGCCTTCTGCTATCGGAGTATGAAGGAGACTTGAGACCACAACCACGTGAAGCCCTATTGATAGTAAGACTAAAGTTTTATAACCGACTAGAAGGCTGAAGACTGTGAGTTGCCTGCTAGTCAATTGTATGTAGGGTCACATAGAAGCACTGGTCTTGATGTACACCAGCCTGGGTCTTTGGGGCGGACCCGTCCTTTAGCTGCATAGGGCCCCGAATTAGCGGGTCCCGATGGTAGACTAAGTGGTGGAACGGAGGGATAGATTGCCGGCGGATGTGGAGTTTCTTTGCCAGTAGGAATATTAGTGCCTCTCGATGTTAAAAGGTGATTCAATGAAGTAGACCTAAGTATCATCGGTTTTTAACTCGCCAACCTTTGCCTTTAGATCTGTGATAAGCATGGTCAATACAGGGAAAGGCAGGGCAGGTGTGGAAACTGTTAATGGGGGGCGTCTGAAGAAACCTGCACCTGTGACAGTTCAAGCAAAGGAGCAAAGCGACTCCTGCAAGGAAGGGGAGGAGAGTGTGGTGTTCCAGAAGGGAATAAATCGCGGGGTCTAGCAGAGTTGCCAAGTGGTGTAGGTGTTAAAGTCCGAGTCGATTTACTTTTTAAATATGCCTGGGATTCGCTTTTGCTTCTGCTGGGGATTTAAAATAGGAGAACTAGGAATAGGCACAGCAGGAGAAAGCAAAACAAAGGCAGGGCTAGGTATCTCCTCAGAATCAACAAGCAGGTTATCTATCTTGCAGCAAACTCACGTAACCGATATATGAAAGAGCAGAAGGTGATAATGAAGCAATAAGATATTAAAAAATATATATTTTTATTTTATTTTTCAACCAAGGACAACCTCTTACATTGAGTGGATTTTTGACATTAAAATGCAAATAACAGTACAGTGCTGCCTGTTCTCACATTGGGTAGCCTATTGTATAGCAAATTACATACAGTTGTATACAGAGTTAGTGTTAAATATAGGAATCATTCTGATGGGAACACATATTCTACATCAATCGTATCTGCTCTAAACAATAATAGAGGTATACCCTATAGGCAACATGTTGGGCTAATCAAGACAGTAGCTTGATAAACTGCAAATTGGGGGTAGATCACAAAAAGATAGTCAATTTGTAATGGAATCTCAAAAAGGCTTGAAGGAGCAGTCTTAGGAAGGCATACAGCAAATGCCAAGCTAACTGGACCTCAAGGAAAAACATTAGAGGGATGGCAAAGCCTTTTCTGGGCTCCAATGTGCATGGATGGGCCTGCCCTTGGAGCACTTTAATAACGCTCATGGCTGTAGTGGAGCAGCGAGGGTTCATGGGATGTGTAGTCCCCAGCAGCCCGAGGCGTCGTCAGCTTCCCCCTGCAGTGAAACTCCCAATGCAGAAGTGCAGTGCGCTTCAGCAGCGCTTGTGGCAATGAACTTTAAGAGAATAGTCGGGTCCCGCAGAGCAGCGGAACTGCAGTGCGCTTTAATAGTGCTTGTGGCTATAGGTGAAGCAGCAAGGGATCTTGGGGGCGTGTAGGCCCCAGCGGCCAGAGACCTCGGCGGCTTCCCCCAGCTGTGATATTCCCAAAGCAGGGTTGCAGTGCACTTCAGCAGTGCTTGTGGCAATGAAATTGAAGAGAATAGTTGGCCCTTGGAAAGTACTCAGTTCTGTCAACCTGTACAAAAAGTATATGCAATAAACCTTTACTGTACTTGGACACACAGTATGTAGTTTTTTTTATTTTCAGTATCCATAACAATAAGTTATGAAAATGTACTTTCTGAAAGAAATGAATGTACAATTGAAGTTAATTTTAGCAAATGCCTCAGATGTACCATTTACAGTTTTGAGTGCTTGTAAGAAAGGTTAGAGAAGTGTGGGTCTCGGATAACAATATTTCTGAAACCTAGAAATTCAAAATGTTACCTTGTCTCATAGGCCAGCATGGCATTCTTAAATACCTTCAATAAATATTGTAAATAGTGACAAATGCTATAAACTATATACATGTCACCATGAAATCCACTATCTTCTGATGCTGAAAAGAACATTTTCATGCCATTTAAACCCAATAAGTTGTTTGCTTGTCCTACTAAGTAAACACTCTGGCATCGTCAACATGTTGGCCTCAAGTAAAAAAAACTTTATTTGCCATCATTTTGTGGTACAAATGGTTCACAAGTTTTTGGAACGTAGGGAGTTACTATTTTATGATAGTTGCAAAACTGCATTTCGAGGTATGTAATCAGTGACTTTGTAGAATTAACACTACATCAGATCATTCCGAAAAATAAATAATGCAGTCAGATTAATTGTATCCAAGGGTACATTTTTCTCAATGACTGTGCATTCCTCTTACAAATTACTGTGAATGTAGTTTTTTTGTGTCCACGTTTTTGCCACATTTCTTACTTTGAAATCTGGGAACATGTCTATCAGTGCATTGTCAATGTCTTTGCAATAGACATCAGTTTAAGCTTTTCGGTTAAAATTTGGGGTGGCAGCAGTAGCATCAGTATTTGTTACTGTGTTTAGGAGAAGGATCATAATCAAAAGGGAATAAAGCACCCTACCATAAACAATCCCGAGCAGATAAAGGAGCAACAAGAATGATATTACCTAAATGTAAATATTAAAATGGGAAGAACGCCTTGAATGATTTGGTTCTACATAATCTTATTGAAATAAAAGCCTAGTTTGGCGCTTTTTTACTTTCAGTTTATCTGGAAGTCATCATGAATTTGTACTCGTCTTGTGGCAACCAGCAGCTGTCAACAGTTTAAGTGAGGGTGAACCACTTTAAGAGTATGTTGAAGTGATTTAATCGTAAATTAATGTTAGTTGCTAGTAGGGCCCTGAAGACTGCAATAAGTGTGGTGCAATGTGATGACACATCTTTGTCCCCATCACAAGGTGATCAGTTGCATGAAGGGTGGTCTTCAACTGTGGAAGTGAAACCTTTGAAAGTCGTGCTGGGAGCACTCTTTAGGGAGTGGGTTGTAGCAGTCGTTGGCCATCATTATAAAGAGTTTTTTATTTTAATTTTACATTCAACTGTGAAGCATTCTAGAACAAAAAAGTCACAAACTAGCATCAAAATCACCACTCTTTATATCATAGTGAGATCTAAAATCGGTTAAGCTGTTAATTGTTCTCCAATAGTGTCAATATTTTGAAGGGTATTTATTTACCACAATTCATCTTTCCTTTTATTTTGTTTCATAGTACAAATGCTAAGAGGGTGGGACAGATGAGACTTGTTTTTTGACCGTTTGTTTTGTAAAGGTAGCCTAACATATAATATGCATTGGATAGTAGCTGTCCTCAATTAATACTGTGTGATATTTTTGTTCACTAACTGCATGCTGTGTTCTGCATGTTTCCTTCTGTGGTGGTAAAAACAGGTAATGTGTCTGGAACACAAAGACTGGATTCTGCTACAGTAAGAACATACTCCTGTTAAAGCCTTCTGTTGGTAAGTAAAGTTTAGCCTTATTACACAAATTTCAAAAAGCTTACTCCTAGTATTTTCTTGAAACCATTGTCTGGGTAATTGTGTTTCAGTCATCCTAGCAGTAAGATTTCAATTACTGTATAGCAATTGGGCAGAGATTTAACTGCATTTTCAATGTCTGGCACTTCATCAACTGGCCAGTAACCGGACTTTCCCCACTTAGTCCTACATATAGTCTCTTTTGAATGCATGATCAGTATACATTGTCAGTATAAGTATTATTTAGCAGTTCCCTTTTTGACAGATGACCTAATACTGTACTTCACCATAGATTGGGTTATTTGATGTAATCTGTGTTTGTAATCAATTTTCCTTCCCACAGAATCCTTGTTAATATCCGCTTCACAGGCTTCCAGCTGGATCTCAAACATTTGTTCATGATATCAGGTTAAACCGGGTTTAGTTAGATGCTGCTCTTGCAGTGCCTGCAGCAAGTATACAAGATTTCCTGCCTGAGGCCCATTACTGTACTAACCAGAGCCAGTAATATTTGTTCTGTTGGAACTTGAAAAACCTTTATTTTCCTTAATATTTTTTAGCATTGGGATCATCTTTCAAGACCCATTCCACGCCATGAAGTGAAAAGTTGTGCTCAATTAGTTGCAAATGATGTCTGCCTAATTTGCACTCTGAATGCCTTTCGTGTATACTTGCTGAGCATGAGGCAAGCCTGTGTGACCTTTATGCTGTTATGCACCATAAAGCCATTTGTGAGATGGAGACAAAAATATTTATAGTCTCTCACAGAGAATCCCCAAAGTCAAAGTTCTGTATTCATCACAAGAGTTGATTCCTTTTCTGTGAATGACAAAAAGCACAGATGTGATCATAGTAAGAATACAAACCGGTCCTTGGAGGAACTGCGGAGCCCTTCTCCTCTGACCCATTTCAATTTTAAATAAAATATATAAGTAGACTCATTCTTGCTAGTGGTAGTACCTGGGTAGCTGATATAGGCCGTCTATGTTGCGTTTTGTTGCATCATTCTGGGGCCACAGGCCTGTCAGGTGCCTCTGCAGTGTGTTTTTTATAGCTACAGTAGCACTGTCAGACTTAAGTTGATAGTGGTGGCTCCAGTGTCAGGGATTTAAAAATCCTGCTGTCACGCCCCTGTCTTTAGGGTCCTAGCATGGTATCAAAGCATCCCTGCACCTCCGAAAACAAACCTAAGAAGCTGATCAAATTAGCTTCAGTACCAAAATCTTGATGTACTTGAAACAGGGCATGGGGTGAACCCATGGGGTCGACTGATTGGGCTCCTACATTACCACCCACACTTCTAAAATACTTGTTTTACATTGTGCCAGGAAAAAGGTGCTCTGAAGAGTTGAGATACAGTAATCAGAAATACTAGATCTGAAACTTGTTCATAAATTTCAAACCTTTTTATTGTTTGGCTCCAATTCAGTGCTGTTGATTTGAGGGGTCGCCACCTTCTCTGGATGAATATACTGAAGTGGATAACGCTTAATTTGCTGAGAACATGGATTTGAGGTTGCAATTGCATTTGTTTTAGTGGCTTAGATACCTAAGCCACTAAAACAAATGCAATTGCAACCTCAAATCCATGTTCTCAGCAAATGAAGCGTTATCCACTTCAGTATATGCTACTTGAATGAGACACTCCTGTTTTGGAATGTTTCTTTTTTGAAGACCATGGTTTATTTCCAGCCATCGCATTTAACTGCAGAACCACTTTATTTTTTATAAGTCTTCATACTACAGACGCACAAATAAATGTAACATAGTCTAGCAGAGCGTTTGTTGACCTTATAGCGGGTCCTGCCTTTCAATACTTCTTGGTTGGATGTGATTCAAGCCATGTGGAGAAAGAACAATTCCATACCTGTGGTGTGCACGCAAGTGTCATAAAAATAAATATGCCAGTTTCATCTGCCCAATGTTCAACCTGGATTTCGGTGCAAGTGACTCAGAGACTGCCTGCATCTTGGTGAAGTATACTGTATGGCATATGTGGGCTCTGCAGTGAGATCTGAAGTCCCAGTGGGTGTAGCACCAGAGGAATCTCTCCGACCTGGTACAGATTTAGAAAGAAACTGCAAAAGATCTGAAGTGATGGCTAATGGACCGCGATTGGGTCAGTGGCAGACCTCTATCCCTTCCCAACCCAGAGCTGCCAGTGGTGACCGATGCATTGCTTTTGGGCTGGGGCAGCCAGCTGGGAGAGGTGGTGATCATATGCCTTATGTCTTTGGTGAGACTGAACTTCATATCAATCTTCAGGAGCTGAGGGTGATTCGCTTGGCATTGAAAGCTTTCCTACCTTCCATCAAAGGAAAGCTGCTCTAAGTGTTCATGGATAACACTACTGCCAAGTAGTACTACAGCAAGTAGGGTGTAGTGGGTTCATGGACTATATTCCAGGAGGCTCTGTGCCTCAGGACATGGTTGGAACGTCAGAACATTATCCTTGTCATGCAGCACCTGGAGGATCTCTAAAGCCCAAGGCAGACAAAATCAGCTGTCAATGCCTTGCTTGCCATGAATTGCGTCTGTATTCAGAGGTGACTCAGTGTCTTTCAGGACTGGAAGATACTTGGCTAGATCTATTCGCCACCTCTGAGAATGTGCAGTTGCAGCACTTCTTCGTGCTGACGTTTCCACAGCAGCTCTTGCATGGAGACTCATTCCGACAGGACTCCTACACCTTTCAGCCGATAACTCACCTTCCCAAAGTTCTGAAAAAGATCAGAACTGACAGGGCCCAAGTCATCCTGGTGGCTCCAGATAAGTTGAAGAAAATGTTAATCAGAACTCCTTAGCATGATCTGTCCTCCAAGCAGGCTGGCCGTTTGGGAGGATCTACTGTCACAGCAGCAGGGTAGGGTACTATACCCGAATGAGTGCATGGTAGACCTTCATTTCTGGCGATTGAGCAGTGACAATTAAGACTATTCCGCCTTGCTCCTGAGGTATGTGACGGCATCTTGGCAGCCAAGCGTCCATCAACAAAAACTCTATGCGCCTCCAAGTGGTAAAGGTTTGTGGCTTGGTGCGCTGAGAAACGTGTTGATCCACTTTCTGCACCCCTGTCTGTAGTGTTATTGTTGGTCCTAAGCCCAGCATGGCCTTGATCTGGGTACAGTTAAGGGGTATCTTTTGTCCATCTCAGCATTTTTACAGCTGCTGGACCAACCCTCCCTCTCGTTGTGACCTGCTTTTTGAAAGGTCTTCAGTATATATTTCCTCCCAAACCTTTCATTGTGCCCCAACGGGGTCTTTATTTAGATGTAACCAATTTGATGTTTTCTCCCTATGTACCCATGCATAGTTGTTCCATCAGACTTTTGACAATCAAGTCTTCTTTGGTGGCCATCACATCTTCTTTGGTGGCCATCACAACAGCTAGAAGAATCAGAGACCGGCAGGCTCTTTCTGTTCAACCTCCATACACCAATGCCTTGTCAGATAAACTTATTCTTCAAACATGTGCCTCTTTTCTTCCAAAGGTTGTGACGCTTTTCCATGTTGACCAAAACATCCCACTGCTGACTTTTTCTGCGTGCCCCAACCCTCCAAGGAGGAAGAGAGACTTTTTATCTAAGCCCGTTTGCAGACCCACCTCCAGGGAGCTATTGCTTTGATATTTTTTCTAAGGTAAGGAATTTGCGGCCAGAAGTGTCTATCAGATGAACAAGATAATTATCCTCAGTAACACCTTATCTGATATAGACTCTTTCCAGACACAAATTCCTTACTAACCCTCCCCTCTTCTCTGTTCTTCAATCTGTGCATTTGAAAGAGGCTATTAGTTATAGCTTACTTACCTTAGAATTACCCACAGGCATCAGACCTGATCCAGAGAATTTTTTGTTCAACAATACCCCTGCGGGTCAATAGGTGGTGTTGGTTGACTTCGCGTCCGTCGTCTGAGTCGTGGTTGCCGGGATAACGCCATGGTGCCTACTTAGACACCACCCGTGTGCGCTGACATCAGTTTTCTTTTTCCACGTCATCCTACCGCAGATCCGGAGAGAACTTGCCCCTTAGTCATTTTTTGACATGAACTTTTTTAGACTTGTCTCGACTTATTTATTCGAGTCTTTGACTCCTAGTGCACGAGGGATGTCCCATCGTCGATTCAAGCCTTGTCACACGTGTGCCAGTCGTGCTGTGACTGTCGGGCCATAAATCCAAAGTCTTTGCGGCCCCGAAAGCTTTTGGAGGCCCGGCAGTCTGCTCTGTGTCGTTCACGGTCTCGCTCGAGGGGAAAGTCTCGAGACCAGTCGCGGAGCTACCTCACCTCGTCCAAGTATTCGCACTCCTCAGGGAAGTCATAGCAGAAGACGAGGGCGATAAAGCACCGTCTCTCTTCGCCTTCTCCCCATTGGTGGGCCGACGCGGTACCCAGAGCGTCGTCACTCTAAGGCTCCATCTCCAGTGCCTGACTCAGGGATGACTCTGCTCTTCCCCCTGTTTTTACGAGCCAGAGTGTCCCCTGCCCAGCCGCGTATGTTCTACAAAGCCCTCCACCGTGTGTTTGGGCAGCCCGACTCCGCTAGTGCGCCTTTTGCCCCTACAGAGCCGGTTGGGGGTCCTGGGACTTCGATGCCAGGGCCGGCTTCGATCTGGATCCAGGATAGGGGGTCTGGATCCAGATCGAAGTCGGTCGACCTTACTTGACCTTCCCCGAAGCCGATCCTGGCAACGACCACCCTGGTGCCGACCCTGCCCCCCACCATGGCCGTCCCCATCCTCTTACCCGAGATAGACCCAGATTGACGTTGAATCCGATGCCGGAGGGTACTTTTGTTTCCTTGTTCATCCCATGTTTTCCCTATCGCCCTGAGGGTGGTGGTGAGGACTGGGAGGGGTCGCTGGACCCTTTAACAGACCAGCTGAAAGAACCAGACGGGAGAGAGGAATTGGGTGACGCCAGTGGTCTGGATACCTCCCCGAACCTTGGCATGCTTTCTCCCCCTACCATGGCTACGGAGGAAGGGGAGTGTCCTATGCAGTGGTGGTGCGTAGGAAAGCCAGGCCTTGGGCCTGGAGCTCCCTACAGTAGCAGTCATGCATAATCTCCTGACAGAGGTGCTTCAACCGGCTGCCTTTCAATGAAGCCCTCATGGACGTCCTTCTGGGCACTTGATCCAAGCCCAACACAGGGGCTCCTGTGAAACAGACGATTGCTCACCGCCACAGTCTGGCTCCGAACATTCCCATTTTCCTTACCCAACACGCTGCCCCCGAGAGCTTGGTGGTCGAAGCCTCTTCTTCCAAGGTTGCATTTCCCTTCTGCACCCCCGGATAGGGAATCCAAGAAGCTGGATCATCTTGGGAAGCGCAAGTTCTCTTCATCCAGCTTGGCCCTGGGGTCCGTGAATACAGCATGCCCCTTGGGACGCTATACCCATACAGTCTGGGATACGGTTGTGCAAGTACTGCCTCAGTGCCCAGAGAAGGCCCCGACCATTCTCTCCCAGGCAGTCGCAGATGGGAGAGACGCAGCAAAATTCACAATCCACTGTG
The DNA here is from genome assembly GCF_964204655.1 of Triturus cristatus. NCBI lineage: Eukaryota > Metazoa > Chordata > Amphibia > Caudata > Salamandridae > Triturus > Triturus cristatus. The sequence continues at coordinate 124,063,020 of NC_140583.1, forward strand.
GACTGGATATCATCGACTCTCTGGGCAGAAAAATGGTCACGTCAGTAGCCCTTCGGCGCTACGTCCAGTTGAGGACGTATGGTTTTTTGGGGGATGTACACTCAACCTTGCTGGACATGCACTTTGATGGCCGTCGCATATTTGGTGACAAGGCAGAGGCTGGAGCGCTTTAAGAATTCTCAAGCTACGGCCAGATCCTTGGGCCTCGCTGTGTCCTCCCGTCGACCACAGTCTGCCTTTCGTGGCTATGGAAAGGGCACCCCACCACGTCTTACCCAGTCCAGCCACCGGGCCATGCAAGCTGCCACGGACATGGGACCCAATGATGCCGGTGTGGGACCCAGCGGGCGGGTCAGTCCACCATTTTCCTCCCTACAGCAGCCTTGAAACCATCAGAGTCTGACCCACCAACTGCCTGTAGATGGAGCAAGTTTGTGCCATGGTTCACAGTAAAGGCTGTGGATCCCCTTTCTGCCCCTCTTTCTGAGGTTCTTATGTTCCTTCTCTCTTTGGCCCAGCAGGGCTCTGCTCTGGGCACTCTTAAAGGCCAACTGGCAGCCATTTCTACTTTTCTTCGGCTACCAGATCAGCCGTCTTTGTTCAAGTCCCATATTTTAAGTAGGTTCTTTAAAGACATTATTCATCTCTTTCCTCCATCTCCTTTCATAATGCCTCAGTGGGACTTGAACCTTGTTTTGATTTACCTTATGTGCGCTCCCTTCGAGCCTCTTCACAACTGTCCTCTTGGGCTTCTCACTCTTAAGACTGCCTTTCTTGTTGCCATCACCTCTGCTCACAAAGTGAGTGAGCTTCAGGCTCTTTCGTCTGAGCCCCCTTTCCTCTCGGTCAATCCGGACAAAGTGGTGCTTCGAACGAGGGCCTTGTTCCTTCCTAAAGTTGTCACTCCTTTTATCGGACAGACTATTACTCAGCCCATCTTTTCCCGCCTCTGCATCCTTCCAAGGAAGAGGAGAGACTCCACCGTCTGGACCCGAAACGTGCACTCTTTCGACATTGACCGCACAAAAGATTTCTGGGTGGACGATCTAGTCTTCGTTGGCGATGTGGGTGCCAAGAAAGGTCGGGTTGTGCAAAAGCACATGTCTCGATGGGTCGTCCTTTGTATCAAGTTTGTTACGCTTTAGCTAAAAAGGAGCTTCCAGTGGGGCTGCGAGCTCATTCCACTAGAGCTACGGCAGCAACTACTGCTTTGTAACGTGGAGTCCCACTCATCGACATCTGCCAGGCGGCCATGTGGGCTTTATCTACACGTTCACCAGACATTACTGCCTGGATTGTCAAGTCCGGATGGACGGCTAATTTGTCCGTTTTGTCCTACAGGACTTTCTGGTATGAACTTGGTTCACAATCCCTCCTCCGGGATTGATATTGCTGGGGTATGTATTCTAAGGTAGGAAATCTACAACTAATAGTCTCTTTCAGATGAACAAGTTACTTACCTTCAGTAACGATGTATCTGCAAGATATATATATATTAGTTATAGATTCCTTACCGCCCCACCCATCCTTCCCGCTCTGCAAACTTACTTCTAGGGATAGGGACTCCCTTGCAGGACTCTTGTGTGGCGCACCAGTGGTCAGTTTCACTCATGGCTCTGTGCTTCTGGTGTGGAAAGGCAGCGCACAGGGTTGGCATCTGGGTAGGCATCGCGACTTCATCCCGGCAACCATGACGCCGACGACTGATGCAGTCGACCGACGCCATCTACTGACGCGCAGGGGTATTGCATAAGAAAAACCTATCCGGATCCAGTCTGACGCCTGGGGGTAATTCTAAGGTAAGGAGTCTTTAATATGTCTCTTCGGGATACATTGTTACCGAAGGTAAGTAACTTGTTCTTTTGTGCCTAAAAGGACCTTATAGCCCCTTAGAATCTGCACACTAGTCGAACAAGTCATGATGACTGTCAGTGGGAGACTCACCATTCCTGCTGCTCATTCAAGAAATCTAAGCATAATAGCTGATGCTGCTTTAAATTAAAGCCTCAAAACCGGAAGGTGACTTTATCCAGGTTCCTAGGTTTGCATCCTTTGTGGGCAGATATTATTTTCCTGGTATTTAACAAAAGGATAATGTTACATACCCAGTAAGTGTCTGTTCTTGGCATGTAGAGCTATAGATTCACATGCTCTGCCATCTAGTATTGGGTCCGGATGTTTGCAAGTTGTTTTTCTTCGAAGAAATCTTTCCAGTCAGGAGGTAAGGCGACTCCTCTTTTCGGCAATAGTGCGCATGGGTATCGACTCCATTGTTATATTTTCCTGCAGAGAGTGAGAATGGAATTAGTAAGTGTAGAATAGAGATGTCCATGCGTATGTATGTAAAGTGAGAACTGCAATGACTACAGGGACCCGGGGGTTGGGGGGGGCATGTGAATCTACAGCTCTATATGCGAAGAACAGATGCTTATTGGGTAAGTAACATTATCCGTTCAAGGCATGAAAGCTGTAGACCAGTGTTCTAAGTACTGCTTGGCCTACATTAGCTTGTTGCCTCGCTAATACATCTACTCAATAGTGCTTGGTGAATGTGTGCAGTGTATACCATGTGCCTGCCTTCTCGTACTAGATCCTGAGCTTTAACTGTGTTCATCTGGGAGATATTGGAGCAATTACTCCATTTCATCCCAGTGCGCTGTATCATACCTGGCTAATAGGGCCTGGGTGTGGCAATGCGCCAATGATTTGCTGCCTGGGTGGTTACTCCCTTACCAGAAGTGTCTAATAATTTTGACTCTTTGTCCGGAGGTCGAGCATCCCCAGAGGTTTGTGAATTGGCCCATTTACGGGCATTAAAGACAACCAGTGAGTCTAGTGGTATCTTCCCCTCAATAAAGACTGGATCCGACGGAGCAGGCTTTTTTTTTTTTTTCTCTATTCTGGGAGTGAGAATATGAGCTCTAAAAGGGTCTTTGAATATATCATCGGCATGTCTCATCATGCCTTTGACCATAGGGAGAGTCTGACTAGATCTATGTGTACAACTCAGAGTTTCAAACAAGAAATCTTGTAGGGATTCTTCGTGTAGTTGTACCCTGTGATATTCTGCCGCTCTAGCAAGTAATACTAAATACCCTACATTGTCGTCGGGAGGCGAAGGCTTTTTAGGGTAAAGGTCTGGGTCGTTGTCTGTAGGTGAATCAGTATTGTAGTCTTTCCAGGGATCTACAGGCAAATGAGTATCTCAATCTCCATCAGGCTATGGTGGTGGAGATAGTTGGCGTGATAAAGTAAATGTTCTAATGCTGGTGAATGTGGTGGTGGAGGAGGAGGAGAATGGTTAATACTAACATTCTTCCTCTTTAAAGGAATCGTATAATGACTCAGATTTGCGCTACTGAGACAGTTTGGTAAGATGATGTCCTGTATCAAGATTAATGTAAAGTTCCTTTTGTTGTGGGTCCAATTTGGGAGGTAGGACGTTGAAAATCGTATCCTGCAGCTTCAAAGGAGCATATTTCAGTTTCTGCACCGAGGACATCCGTGCCAGGGTGGAATGACTTTTCGGCTCGGAAGGTTTGGGTTCTGAAGCAGTTTTCGATTTCTGCGTTGATGGTTTTGGCTTTGAAGCAGTTTTCAGCTTGGAGCCCGAAGGTTTTGGCTCGGTGCTTGACTTTGGCTGACTCGATCCCGAGCCGGAAGGCTTACCGATGTGTTTTGGTGCTGAGGCGGGGTGTCAGAACCAGCTTCTCTGTGTCAACAGTGGCCCGATGGCGGAGGTGGAACCGAAGCCTTTTGTTTGGTCTGAATTTGATTTTAGGGCAAGGAGTGTTCGGTGCTCATGGCACATTGACCTTGCGGTATGTCGTCTTTCATCTCGGAGTCCAATTCTGGAATCGATACATGCTCTTCCTGCTCCTCTTTGGCCCCTTGTGCATCAAATTATTCTTGCTCGGATCCTTCACTGAAGATGTCCGGCGTGTATTCAATGTTCTGGCTTTGCATTTCACGACTTCAAACCCGACGATCGCAAGGCGTTTTCTTCGATCGAAAGTATTTGCACGTGTCGCAGTCCTGTTCTTTGTGCTCTGAAAATAAGCACAAGTTGCATACTTTGTGTAATTCTGTGCCCGGATACTTTGCGTGGCACCGTTGACAGAATTTGAATATAGTCTGTTCCATCGACTGCGAGGTGGACCGACGCGGTTAGGCCCGACTGCCTTCCACAAGTCTTCCGATCGAAATACAAATTTTATTCAACAAATAAGGTACGTGGAGAATTGGGATATGCGTATGAACCAATACCGACGCGGGAAGAGTGGATTGCGCACCGAGGGGAACCCGAAGAACGGTTTTGTACCGGAGCGCAGCAATACACGTCCGAACCTGATGGTAGAAAAAAACAATCTAACAATGGAGTCGATGCCCATGCACACGGTCACCTAAAGGAGGAGTCTCCTTGCTTCGTGACTGGAAAGACTTCTTCGAAGAAAAACAACTTACAAACATCTGGACCCAACACTAGTTGGCAGGAGTATGCAAAGCATGTGATCTACAGCTCACATACCTCGAACAGATAGTTACTCAATCAATATTTTCAATTATCGACTACAGTTGTCCAAATATATGCTGCATAGGATGCAATTGATAAAATGTATTGCAGTCAGGCTACTACTTGGTCTGCCACAGAGAGGAGATTTTAAATGATCTCGCTAATCTTCATTGCTCTGTCTGTCAAAAAAGGACTGTGTTCTGATAAATAGTGCTTGCTGCAGATTACTCACCTTAAGAGTATACATGACAACCGACTTTTCTCTTAGTTCATGAATAGTATTGCCATCAGCGCGGGAGCAGGAATGTTTCTCCGTTCATTAACACTCACTTTTAATAAATACTTATCAATGCAGGGATGTTCTCGTGTAATAGGGTGAAATACTCCCGTATGTTTAAGTAATACATGCTTTTGCAATTTAGAGACCCCTTACTATTTATTTATTTATTTTTGAAGCTTATAAAGCGTGCAGCTACCCCCAACGGGGGTGTCCCGGCGCTACGGACAGAAGGCAGTAATGAGTATCCAGCGTGGCTAAGGGTTGGAGAACAGCCAGGTTTTTAAATTACGCCGAAACAGGCATTCAGATTCAGTCATATGAAGAGATGGTGGCAGGCTGTTCCAGGATTTAGCAGTAATAACTGCAAAAGCTATGCCCCCTGTTCTGGAGCGACGAAAACTGGGAGGGTGGAAGAGGCATAGATGATTAGATCTGAGTGATCGATTGGACTGGACAAGCCTGAGTCTGGCTCTGAGATATACGGGCCCTTGCCCTTTAATTGCTCTAAATGCCAGGACCAGAGATTTGAACTGTATGCGGCTGGTCATCGGCAACCAGTGTAGCTTCTTCAGATGAGGGGCGATTGAGTGACGGTAGGGGAAATTACATATCCGCCTTGCCGCTGCATTCTGTACAATCTGCAGACGTTTAATTAAACATAGTTTTTGCATGATTTACATGCAAAATAGTTTCAAGACTGGGTTCGTCCACGGGCTTTTAGAGCTACAACCCAACCTTGGCAAATTTGTGGCTTGGCCACCTCTTATATAAAAAAATAAAAAATAAAAGTTTCTTTACACAAAGAAGCGTATGAAAAGGCACTCATGTGGTTCAATTTCAGCACAATCTGCAAAAGCGTACGATATTGTCAGGAAGGCGCGGACATTTGGGACTTGTACACTAGAGATTTCTTTTTTTTTTTTTTTACATACCTTACATTGACACCTTTATATCCAGTCCTCCCGTGCCTTGACACTAATGTCGCACATATACTGTATGACAGCTCATTTACACTGTATGTGTGACATAGCCCTCTGCCATTGGGGTAAAGTCTATTTTCAGCAGGTCCACCTCTTTATAATGGAGCTCTGTCTGGCTCCAAATATACAAAGTACACGACTGATAAGCAGATATATTCAGTTTGTATTAGAGTTCCAAAAGGGCTGCAGCTATGCCAAGCAAAGTTCCAACGTCCGACTACCAGGGGAAATGAAGAGCAGCTAAGTGGGGTAGGGCTAGTGAAAGTAAACAAGCAGGCCCTGGTCTAGGAAAAACAGCCTCCAGGTCCAGGAAAAACAGCCTCCAGGTCCCTGGCACACGGGGGAATTGCCTGATGAGGCCAGTTTGGGTATGATCCTTCGGCCTGCGATTCCTGTGCCTCCATGTATTTGAAGGAATCAGGTAGCCTCTTCTAGGAAACTCTCACTCTCTGCACTCCTTGGAGATTCTGCAGTGCCAATGTCCAATGCAATACTTTTCTTCTTGTGAGCCTATTCTGTCTTGAAGATTAGTCTGGAGCACCTGTTTCCTTCTGCTCCCCCTCCCCCCCTTCCAGGTGGATGCCCATTGGCAGGCTGTACTTCACCATTTCAGCACTACCCGTCTTGTCTATCATCAACTCCAAAATATGGGTTAGACCCTTTGGGCCAAGCAGTTCTGGCCTCTGTGCTGTTTCTTAAGAAGCTATCAAAACCAACCGGCAGAAAGCTCACCTAACACGACTTCCAATTTTGTTATTGTTGCAGAAGCCAATGTCAGAGCTGTGCTCTGCACTGCCTCAGTCCTGTAAATCCAAGTAAAGCTAAAAGTGGTTACAGAGAGAGTAAAGGCATCCTTTGAGGACCAACCTTTTGCAGAACCTTTACCAAGTTCTTGGAAAATAACGTGAATTGTGAGCTCTTCTGCTCAGATTCAGGTATTTTATAAATGCCCAACTTGGAGGTCCAAAGAATGGAGGATTATAATTTTGAGACAAATAACCTCCTTTTCCAATATCATACTCTGCTTTATCTGGATCTTCAGAATGCCAGTGGCCTTGATAATACCCAGGATAGGGCTATTCCCTATCCTTTGAGCCCTCTCTTAAGAGGATGTTTGTTTATTAACTGCCATACTGCGGTTAGCTGAGGGACTTGAATTGGCTATTGCGCCTGGTGTGCCAAAGTCGATCATTTCTACAGAAATTCCACAGCTGCCTTCAGTAGATCTGGAGCCTTTTGTGCCCCGTATTGAAGCTTGTTCAAGCCAGTATGTGCTGTTTGGGAGGCAGTGTTTTCAGGCCTGGCGGTCTATAGACAGGTTGCAGTCTGGCTACAACTCACAAGTGCTGTCCGACCAATATTTGAGGTCCAACTCTCCTCCAGAAAGCCTATGATGGTAACCATAAATGGAAAGACTAGAGAATATAATGATACTGAGGAATTGGAGAAGGTCAGGACCTTCTAGACCGACTCAAGTAGCAATGGGCATGGCTCCTCCATAAGATAATTCAACAAAACTGGCTTCTAGGAACGTTCAGCAGGACACACAGACATGTAATAAGCTGACCCAGGCCGCCTTAAGGATCTACTGAAAGACTAAATCTTAATTAACTTATGCTTCCTAATCCTTCCCACAGCTAGAAAATATGGTCCATGGTACATAATTGAGAGTAGACTACGTTCTGTTAAATGGAATGATGCTTCCTAAAGTCTGGGAGAGTAAATTAGGTGTTAGTGTATTATTAGATGTACCAATCTACATATTGCGAGATCTCGGAATATCAACCCCAAAATCAAAAAGTTGGAGAATGAAAATACTGCCGTGTTAGCTGATGGAAGAGAAAAAGACTACAGGAAATGTTTAATGATTACCTGTACCTTCATAAACTATCAAGGAGATTCCTGCAAGTCTTAAGGGCAGCTGGAAAATCTACAGAAAAGAGAGGAAAACTTGAAACAAAAATAGCAACCCTACAACAATGCTGCCGATAGCATCTCATAGATGGAAATTTTAGATCCTTGATGAACGAAACTGATTATTTTCTTCAGTTGTCCACACCGTTGGGGTCCTCACTTGTGGCCTTTGGCTATGGGTACAGTTCCTACCCCTTTACCAATAGTCGGAAGTCTGGGAGTATGAAGTGATGAAAGCTTACCCATGAGTCCTCAAATTACCAAGGTGGCTGTCGCATGTTTTGGTTTTCTACGATGACTTTAAAAAAAATCTTGGGATGTCTTCCTAACTTCACAAAGAACCGTAGTCCAGGCTTTGGTTATCTGCAGGTTGGATTATGGGATAATTCTCTATCTGGGAGTCAAAAAGCGCATGTTTGGACGACTCCATATCATGCGAAATGTGGCGCAAGACTTCTGCTACATCCCCCTAAATTCTATTCTACCTCTAGTATGCTCTGTGAACTCTATTGGCTCCCAATTGAACATAGATTTCAATATAAGGCACTTTGTTATGTTTATAAATGTCTTTCAACTCCGACCCCATCTATCTTAGATCTCTGGTGTCACTATATATATGTCCAACTGGGCTTTGCGGTCTAGTACTTTGTACCTTTCTACAGTTCCTCGAAGCAGGAATTCCTGGCAAGGAGGACGTACCTTCTTCTTTTTAGGCTCAAAGCTATGGCACTCCTTACCCCCTAATATGAGAGCCTGCTGCCCTTTATTGCTCTTCCATAAGAAGCTTAAATTTGGCTGTTTTAATTTTGTGTGATGTGACTTGGTTTCTGTACTGTAGCGCAGCGCTGGGAAACCCTTCCTTTGTAGCCATGCACTCCAAGTCTATTTAATAAGAATAAATTGTCCTTAATACGAAGCAAGAAAAATACTGTTTTGTTCAAATTACAGACCTATATCCCTTCTCAATTGTGATTATTAAAATCCTGGTTAAACATTTAACTACTAAACTGATAGCAACCCCCTACTAATAAACTGAGACCTGGTGGGAGTTGCAACTGCTTGACCTTCACGTAACCATATGCACATTCTACTCCACCTAATTTGGCTACCAGACAGTACATGGATGAGTAGGTCGTCCTCTCCCTTGAGGCTGGAATGCTCTTTCCCTCAATCTGCAAGCCAGTAAAGATGAAAATTCCTTTAAATGTTGCCTCAAACCTTGGTTGCTAATCTGGCTTTCCAATAATCTCTTCTGACTAATGGTCACTGTACTTCAGCGCCAGGACACTCACTGAGTAGCCATGCACTCCACAAATACCGTCATTAATTGATTGACATGTGCTCCTCTACACTTTTGTAACAAGTTTCATGTTAGGTCACAAATGGCATGCTAAATTGTTAATGGTTAATAGACTGCAAGTACCAGTATCTGGAAAGTGCAGAAAAAAAGTGACCATATGAGCTACTCCCACATGTAATCTAAAGTCTAAGGACTCTGCAACAATGCTGTGTAGGTTTCAGTAAGTTCTAAATTGGAATCTCTGATTGATGGACACTGTTACTAAGCAGGTTGTATCTTGTATACCAGCACATCATTTAACTCGTTCATTGAGCCCAAATGTTTGTTTTTATATTAAGTATTACAACTGTTTTTTACGCCATGATTAGTTTAAAAATAAAACCACTTGTTTTCATTGAATGTGAAGTCCATACTGTTCTCCTTTGACTATTCATTGAGTATTGTTTTGGAACCATTGAGAGTGGACTTAATGTTCTGAAGTTCGAAGTGGAAATTGCTTGTCTAACTACCTCAAGATAAACACACAGCCAGCCTTGCAGTTCAGGTTCGATTAGAGGAAACTTAGTCCAATAAACAGAAGTATTTTAATGAATTTTGGTTAAATGTTTTCACAGTAGTATTTTTAGCAATTAATCAGCTATCGATAAAAAATCCATACTGAACCTTAATCTTTACACTTTGTCATATGCTGTAAGGGTGCATGCTTTGAACAGTAGCCATTCCATTGGATTGGATATGTGTATTGCACTTTGTAACATTTATGTTGCCTTTTTTCTCATTTGAATTTTTTTGGTATTTTCTTTATTGCAGTGTATCCTCATTACTTCTACAGATGATTATGCAGCTTTTTGAATTCAAGGAAGACTTCACTTTAGAAATCGCTAGATTTCTATCTGTTGATTCTAGATATATGGACTTTTCAAGATTTTATTACAGAGTTTTAAATGGTGAATGAACTCATGAGTACCATAGAGAAAATATTTTAGAATTAAATATTTCCTATATTTATGTAAACCTATGTGACACTTCATTTGCATACATAGTTTTTCGAATTCTACTTAGCCTTTAATATCCTTAAAAATCAGTTTCTTATTCCTTTTCCATATGTCTTTTTATCTGAATGTACTGTAACTCCGTGTAAATCCATAAGGACCATGTTTTTGTAAATGACGCAGTTATTGTAATTATTCATTTGTTAAATATTTTAAATGAACCAGAAAGTGAAACGGTTTTGTTACATTTGAAATGTGTCCTGTCACTTTGCAATGTTAACTAGTTCTAAGATGTATACTTTTCAAGGTTGAAGTTTGAGAAAATATTATTAATGTGCATTAATTTAACATTAAACATTGTATTAATTTCTATATCAACTTGTTTCATAGTACTGGGTACTGATTTATCTGTTGTATTTTTTATTTTTATCCATTCATTAGGATGTTATGCAAAATATTTTAGAACTAGTTAACTCTCCTTCCTAACTTTGTAATCTCTAATGTACTTTTTATATCCTGTTTTTACTGTGACTGAACATAAGCCATAAAGCTGTTGGCAAAGGAAATTTAAAATGCTTTGGTATATGTTCCTGGTGACCCACAGAAAGTGATTTATTTCTCCTGCTCTCTCCCCTTTTTTGCTGATGATTTTATTGAAAACATTTGTCAAAAGGTGCTGATGCAGCTGTTCTTCAGAGGACTTGGTCATGAAGCACTACCGTTTCCTTTCAGAGACATTTTTTTAGACAAAGGCACAATATGCTCAGAAATATTACTCAACTTTTAATCAATGCCTTATTTTTTCATGAAGTTGTTTGTTTGTAAACCTGTTCAATGAATAACCTTTGTAAAGGATATTTTTTCTTCTAAGTGTGAGGATGTAGACATTTCATACTGAGTAGAATCTTTAACCTTTTTAGTAGTTTAAAAGCTACTGACACATCTGTTCCGATCATGGTGCATTATTTATTATGTAACAATATATAAATATATAAAATGTCTTTACTATTCTTTCTGTAATTTAAATTTCCATGTACAAACGAGATTTGTTGTTGCCGTTATGTTTTTTCTATTAATCTTTGTGTGTATTTCATGATTATGTAACAAAGTATGTACAGTCTGCAAGTACTTTTGAACTATTTTTATCACAGTATTATTTATTGCTTTCTTTCAATAAAGTACTGAAGCATTTTCCACTGCCAATAAAAGATAATATTGAAAATGATCTTTTACTCCAATTGAAAATGATTGCTTCCTGTATGTGCAATTTCTGAACAGTATTGTCAGTGCTATGTTACCTGGGGCTTTTAACTCAAACATTATGGCTTCAGATTTGGCAGTCTCAGAAAAGATTCCAAATGGATAGCAGGCATAGACTTTGAACACACATTTTAAAGGATGGTTATAAAAAATTCTAACCAGTAACATGAACTACATTGCGAAGGGGTGTTACAACATATTGCTTATGTTGTAAACAATATGTTAAATGAGAATCATTTTGGTTTTGCCTTAGACGCCATCATCTTTGAGATAGTTAATCTCCTTCAAATGGTATTGGCTTGCAGTTCTTTAACATACTAAATTTGTACACAATCCAGAATGTTTCAAACAGCATTGTGAGTTGCTTCACAGTTCAGCGGTTTCAGGGAAGATCCTTCCGCAAGAACATATGTTTAAAAATGGTAGATTTTCCAAGTATAAAGCCAAAGTACAATTAGTTCATGGAAAGTTTCTTAGGAAAATCTCAGGGTTTTCTCACATGAGTAAACATTAGGACTGCCAAAAGGCATTTTACACGCAACTTTTACGATTTGTTAATACATTATACGTTATAGAGATGGATGTGTACAATTTCCAAATTCCCCACTATTTATAAGTATGTCTTTGCAAATAGTAAATTTGAATTCCAAAACTAGCAGGCCAGATTCCTAATGGGAGGAATCTCTGGTCTCAAAGAATGATTGATCTTAATGATTGCCTTCCTGTTATCTGCCAGTAGAACAAATCACTCTGTATCCTTCTTGGAGATTTAGGGGAAAACGGGGAGCAGTAACAGTCTGCTCATCCATACTGATGAATATCTTAGCCACATATGGTAGCTATGGGGAGGATGAGCAACAATTTAGGCATATTCTGTGAGCAAATGGGTTCCGCACATTTAATCCCCAGGATTGCTTTTGGACTATAGTCACACCAATGGAGCCATTCATAATAAAATCTGTGTAGATGGATTGAAAGTACTAATTGCCAATGTCTGCCTTTTAAGATGAGGTCCACTGCTGCACAGGTAGGGTGAGTGACTCTGAGCTGGTTACATGTAAGCCCATGCATGTGTGCATTCTAAGTGTGTGAGGCTACAGTCTGAATTAGCACTATCTGTGCACAGGTAGCCTATCGCACAAGGGAACATTCAGGGTTTCAGCTTGTCGCAGAAGGGGCTATTTAGGAATTAGTGATGGCCTTATATTAGTGGGCATTCATAATATATTAACTGAAAAGGCTGGGTGCTTTGCAGAATTACACATCTGTAAAATCTGTGCCAAAGAACAATTTTGTATGATTTAGGCCTATAGATGTATGTCAAGTATCAATTTTAGGGTAAAAATATACCCAGAGTGACTGATCCAAAGTCTCTTTTGTGATATCTGTACTCTTTATAGCACTTAAAGATTTGTTGTATTTCTTTGGCTCAGCTCATACTTAGGTTCCAAGCCATTGCCCCCTCCTACTGGTCCAAGTTACTCTGCTCACCAGCAGGAGGCATCATGGCCTCCCCACACAATAGAGCCAGTGCTCTGCCTTGTTCCTTGGAAAGGGGTGGAGTCAAAATCTGCATGTTCTGATTACCTTTTACACTTGCTTTATCTGAAAAGTCTCAGTCCAACAGAAACAAATGAGGAAAACCAGACCACTGGAGCTAAAAACAGGAGGGGCTCCCCTTTGAGGTTTTAGTTGAAAGAGTTCAGGCAGCTGTGACAGTTGGGGGCGGGACTGAGGCTCTCAGGGAGGAACTTTCCATAGACCACTTAATGCCGCCATGTGTAAATGTCCTAGAATGCTGTACTGGAAGCTTGGGGCAGAATGATATGTCACCCAAGCATTGGGTTCCTAGCTTCAAGAACCTTTCTCCCTCTCTTAAAATCCTCTGTTGAAAGCTCACTTGCTCAGGGAGCGATGACAACGGAGGAATGCCAAGGTGGAAGGAGAAGCCACCTGACTCTACTGAAAGGATGGAACGAAGGACTTTGACTCAACTGGTATCCAAGAGCTAGGAGTTGTTTTCCTGGGCCAGTGGCACTGCCCTTCTTGTGTACTCTGAGGGGCAGATGGATCTGCTTGGTTGGAACCTGGAGGGTTACTCTGGATCTACTGTGGACTTGCCATGCATATGGGGGCTCTCTTATCACTAAGTTAGAGGAGGGGGCGGGGTAGAGTTGCTGACTCAACACCTGACACACAGGTGCCCTGCAAGATGGAAAAAGCTGTGGTGGCAAGTAGAGTACTCTTCTGGTGGGGTGTGGTTTGGCTGTTAAAGCACCCGGAATAAGGCAGGTACCAGGAGCCCTAGACAAAGGACCGGTTTAGTAACGAGGAGCATTAAAACCCAATTCAAAACCAAGAAGTAAATTTAGATGCCTGTAAAATACCCCTCCTGGTGACTAGCGCTCACCACAGGAGCACAAATACAGCCCCCTTGTGGAAATCTTCCCTAAGGAGCTGAGAAAAACCTTTAAAGAAGCCTGATGCCTCTCACCCCTGCCAGAGGACTGGGTAGGAAACAGAGCGTTGATATTCGCCAGAGGAGGGCCAAACCCCAGAGGGTGGAACATCCTCGTATTTGTTTTATTACAGCGGGAAGGGAATGTGCATGGGTCTCCTCACCAAGGACCCCATTCCCCAGGGCCTAAGGCACATGAAGACTGACCCAAGGACCCCACACTTCCCAATTCAGAGGACGACTATTTTTACCACGCTGCTAGTGGTGTGTGTGCCCCCCACTCCTCATGCCCAAATCTGGGGGAATGGAGTGCATGCCAAACAATTGACTGCCTGAAAAGACGCGGGTGGTAGGAGTTAAGTGCCGCTTCCCATGCCGACACAAAAGCAGTGTCAGTCGGGTGGGGAGTCGGCTAAGCAGTGCAGGAGTAAGTGCCCTGCATTTTCCTGCTAGAACATCCTGGTGCCCCAGGGAGGGGCAAGGGCATCGAGCATGGAAAGAAAACTCTGTTCAGGCCGGCTATAGAAGCAACACTCTGTATATTTTGCTCTGTGGCAAATCCACTAATTAAATATTCATTGTTTTTTGAAGGATGCGCCCCAAAATCCTCTGTCTTGCTCAGGAAATTTACAGATTTTTCTTCTGTGGTGCTAGAGTGAGAGAATTTGGATGGATCCACAGATGGAATAGTCCCCCTAGGATGTGCACCCTTAATGACACCCTAAGACTCCCAGAGTACCCCCGGGAAAGATTTTTAAACAACTTCTGGAGCTTGTCCCTTTCCGGATGGGGTCTGGAGTGCAAGGGGCCCTTTTAGTTGGTCCTAAAGCTGTGGTAATCACATGCTCAAAGTAATAGAAAGATTCTTGCAGCCACTGAATTGAATTATTGCTTTATTGACGATGCTGAGATTTACAGTGAAATTTGTGTTACTAAAGGTTATTGAAAGTTGTCACCATCAATAGTGATTTCAATGGTGCTGCATATGTTTTGCTGTCAACAAAATTTTGCTTTTTTTTAAGTGTGGAGACACCCTGACGAAGACAATCGGCCTGCCGTTTTAATAACACCACCAACTTGTATAGTGTCTGAAATCAATGGGGTGGGTTATGATTATAAATTTCAGGGCTTGCTGGGGGTGTGAGCTTTAATGAGGGAGTCACCATAGGAATTTTCGTTGTAGATATTTCTTAATACATGGGTAGTATTCAGTAACTTGTGCATAATAAAGCACTTTAGGTTTTTATAAGAAAAGGCACTGACTGGACAATGATTGAGTGCTATTGTTTCTTACCCAAGAGCATGCTTTACTAACTCACTACACCTCCCCTGAGGTGTAGTGAGTTGCTCTGCTTCGCTACCCTGACAGTCAACTGCTACAGCGGGGTACTTGGTTCCCAGTAAAGGGAAGGTTGCAGACTTATGACTTGGAAGGGTCTCAGATCCTTTACAACTAATAACTAGGGTGACCAGACGTCCCGGTTTTCCCCGGACGGTCCCCGTTTTTGGAGAAGTGTCCCCGTGTCCCGACACTTCTCTCAAAGTGAGTCAAATGTCCCCGTTTTAGAACAGTGTCCGGGTTAAACACAGAAATTTCCCTGTTTTTTACTCTTCCGGTTGCGCGCATGCTCTGTTTTCACTGCGTGTGACTTCACTGTGGTGAGCGCCAGAGGCGCAACTAGAGCCAAATTTCAGAGGGGGGGGGGGGGGGGGGGAAACTAAGCAAAAATTTCGGGGGGGGGGGGGGCTGAATCTTCAAACAGTAGGCAGAGTGGTGCTGATTTTGGGGGTGGGGGGGGCTGAATCTAGGCAGAGTGGAGCTGCATGGGGCCTCATTAACATGCAAATGGTCTTTTTAAAGACCTGTGAAGTGCTCTGGCACGGCTTTGTGTCTGCCCGGGAAGCGGTCTTGTCCCGGGCTGCCACACACGATGGGGGGAGTGGGGGGGGCTGAAGCCCTTTGAGTTCAATGGGTGTTGCGCGCCTGGTGAGCGCTGTAGCAGGAAGGGAAATCCTTTGAAGAGAGACATTTTCTCTCGGGATTTCCCTTCTCTTTGTTCACGCAGCGCAACCTACGTCATCATGACGTGGCAGCCATCGGTCATTGCCTCCATCAGTCTGGCCTGACACCTTATCAAGAGAACACCTTCAGCCCTGCAGTGATCTTTGTTGCTCAAAAAGTTTGGTGCATGCCCGCCATGTTTCTGATGACCGCGCTCCAAACATATTTGTTTATTCGAAAC
The DNA here is from genome assembly GCF_964204655.1 of Triturus cristatus. Lineage (NCBI taxonomy): Eukaryota > Metazoa > Chordata > Amphibia > Caudata > Salamandridae > Triturus > Triturus cristatus. Next base: position 124,078,960 of record NC_140583.1, read on the forward strand.
AAACTTCTAAAGTGGAAGATTATTCTAAACAATACAAAAATGCCCCCACACCCTGAGTGTTTTATATCTTGGTGTTGGGTATGATTATTTGTGTTTGTTTGTGACCACCAGATTCTATTGGGCAATGATGGACGGAAAGAAGGGCACATCATATTGTTCACACGAAATAATTGAGACCGTCTTATGCCTTTACTCTAACTGCCCATACTCTGCTGGGCGGTCGAAGTGAAATTTCCGTGAGCAGAGCCTGAAGGGGCAATGCCGTTTGAGCGCAGGCAGCCTGCCCTAATCAAAATAGAGTGGGCAAGCAGAGGGTTTTGCAGACAAGGTAGTCAGTCAAGTTTCTGATGAAGTACCCTAACCGCAGGACTCTGAATTAGGCCCCTCATGATCTTCCAAGATGTATAATTGCAAGTCTGATGACAATCTTTGTCATTATGTAGCCCACATGAGGTATGACAAAAACTAATATGAATCTTGAAACAATTTAAATTCAACAAAGAATTGTTTTGAAATAGTATTGAACTCTGCTAAAGTTACTAAAATAGACTCATAAATAGAATTCCTCTTGCTAAAGGTTTAAAGCTCCCCTAGATAATCTTTTCCACATCATTTTTGAATGTCAAGTGTCTGATGTACCTTAAAAATTGTCTCTTCACCATCTCTTAACCTAAAGAATCCTTGCAACTTTTCATACACATGTGCTTTATTATTACAGTTTAATATTATTCATTCTACCATTTTAGACGTCTGAAACGGTTTTATTAGTGTAAAGTATTATTTGTCAATTAGAGTTTATAAGTCATTAAAGGCAATATATCCCCTCTCACACTTATTGCATGCCTCATATTTATGTAATGGTGTTGGACAAGAGTTAGGCTGGTGCCAGAGGGACGACTGGCCAGGGGTGCATTGCTCTTCGGTTAGACTGTCTCTAGACAAGTATTACTGCTGTAGAACTTTACATGTTTATTGTGGACCCGAAAACATCCTGCACGCACCTTTGAGAAAGTGATCGTAATAAAGTCTGACTAGCTCTGCTAGAGGAGACCTGGGTGAAAGATATATTGTAATACAGGGTGGTCACCAACTATAGCAAATGTTGAGGCAAAGTCTGTTTCAATGGAATTAATGGTTACTGCCGGTAAAAGACCTCTGATTTGTCGTCTGTAATGCTTCATCTCGGTCTTATGGAGGGAGCTGTCCTTGTAGTCCTTTTTCTATGTCTATGACAGCTGTCAAATAGTCCTACTTTTATGTCGATGGTTACTGCAAACCTTAGTCCTACTTCTATGTCTATGACCTGTCCCCGTTTTTTGTTTTGAGAATCTGGTCACCATACTAATAACCCTCTTTCTTAAATTACATTAGTAGTGAGAAGAATTGGGTAGAGAAGCCGTTGTTTCATCCCAGAGTGATCTCCTTAAGATTCTTAAAGGCCACAGTATTGGCTTGCTGAAAGCACACTATAGTGATTCTTCAATTAAAAAAATATATATTGCTGATACCATAAAGTAAAGTTACAAACTTATCTTTCTAGTACCACTACTATGTAAAATCTTGGAGAAAAATGTTTCTGATCTTCTTCTAACTGTAGATTGCTCACCTTTTGAATATTCCACAGGCATCAGACTGGATCAGGAAAAAATCTTTTTAACAGTTTCCTTACGCCACTGTAGGTGGCGTTGTAGGAAGCCAAAATAAGGTGCCCTGTGTGGAGTCCAGGTAACCCTTACTAGTGTACAGGGGTTTGTTTTGACAATTGCAAGGTGCTCTGTTTGTGGTAGTATGGCCGAGCAACCTTAGGTTAATCAAAGGGAGTGTTGGGCATTTATTGCATTTATAGAGTCAATAAATGAGACACACACAAAGAAATCTCACAAATGTAGAAAAATAACGTAGATTTTTATATTAATTTAGACGCGAAGATCTTCGAGATGGGAGAACTAATTATCAACTTAGTGGTTTTCAGAAATACAGAAAATACAGCTATCAGATTTGAGGCATGAGCCTCAAAGGCAGTATTGTTATCAGTGTCGGCTGCCAGCAGTTAATACCAGTAGGGCGGCAAGGGCAGGAGGGGAGAGGAGAGGCTGAGGGGGGAAAAAACTGGTACCAGCCACTCCGCTGCCAGTCGACTTGTTCCTCCTGCTCCTCGCATTCCGGGAGTGGATGGGCCTAAGGGCACAGGCTCCCCACCCAATCCAGACGCTGCTCTCTAGCACAAGCGCAGTGCCAGGATTGGTCTGAATGGCCATGTTTGCTACTCAGATGGTGCATGGGAGCCTGTGGAGTTTCTCCAACTCTGCTGTACAATACAGCTGGGTTGGAGAAACATAACTGTGCATGTGTGTTTGTTCGGCCTATTTATCATCTGCTGGTAGTCGGGCGACTGTCCTCCCCCATTACGGAGGAGATGCCACTGAATGTTATCTCATGTGAGAAACATACACTGAATGTTAAGCTACAGGGTTGTTCTTCTGAACATTAAGTAGGGGGCCAAGATCCTTGGAACCATCAGCAGTTTTGGTTTACCTGCCCTGGTGTTTTCAGGAGCAGATCTGCTGGTCGCAAGGGTAGTCTTGAACGCTGCTGCTGAAGTTTATGACAAGAAAAAGGCTGCAAGCAGGGACAATGGGACCAATCCAGCAGAACCCAAACGGGGGCACGGCTCTCAAGGGTCTCTGGAGCAAGGGGCACCATCAGTAGGCTCACACTCAGGCTGTGGGGCTCAAGTGCAGAGGTGTTTTGTCCAGCGGGTCGCTTGCAGTGAAGGCTCTTACTTTTTAGGTCGATCTGGAGATGGGGACAAAACAGGGCTACTCTCTGATGGCTTCTCTGATGCTGACATCCCACGTTGGTAGGTCTGTCTTGGCAGTGTTGGTGGTCAGGCTGGACACTAAACAAGCCTTGGCTGCTGCAAGGACTCATGTACCCTAGGTATTGGTGCCGGGTGTCTCCAAACATAGTAGGGAGACTAAGTTGACGTCCTGGATTATGGAGACCTCTTACTGGGATGCTACTTACTCTGTGGACCCGGGGATCAGCAAGACGGTGTACTGGTTGAAGCGGTCAGTGCCTGCAGGTGGCTCCTCTACTTCAAGGGAGATACTGGCTGGTTTGCGATGTGCTTGCAGTACTCCAAGGCTCAGAGAATTGACAGCTGCAAGATGAATCTGAAAGAAACACGTTAGTTAGATTCCTCACCTTAGAATATCCCCAGGCGTCAGACTGGATCCGGAAGATTTTTGTAGCAATACACCTTGCGCGTCGCTAGGCGTCGCCTGCGGCTCCGCGTCTGTCGTTGGCGTCGTGCGCCGGAATGACGTCGGAGTACTTAGACGCCGCCCTCGCGCGCTGACGTCAGTTCTTTTTTCCGCGCCAGTAAGCGCCGATCCGGGAGAGCTACCCCTTTAGTCATTTTTTGACTAATTTTTTTGACTCTTTTTGGTCACTTTCTCGACTCTGGTGCCGGTAGGATGCCTGGTTTCAAGGCCTGCGACGACTGTCATCAACTAATGTCGGTGACCGATCATCATCGCCGGTGCCTGTACTGTTTGGGCCTCGACCACGACGCGGAGTCGTGCTCCGATTGTATGGCCCTGACCTCGAAAGCTCGGCGGGAGCGGTCCCGTAAGCTTCTCGAGCTTCGCCACTCGGCTCCGCACCATTCTCGATCCCGATCTAGGAGGAGGTCCAAGGATCGGTCGCGGAGCCGCACTCGACATCGTCGCTCGTCTGGCTCGAAGTCTTCGGGTAAGTCGAAGCACTCCAAGAAGTCCAAGAGGCTACACCGCTCTTCGGACTCTCCTCGCCGGTCGCGCGACTCGGCCGAGGGTCAGGGTGGTTCCACCCCCGCGGCTCCGCCGCAGGCGCCGCGCACGTCCCCATACATGCCGGTCCCTGGGACTGACGCGACACCGGCGGAGGTCAGTGCCTTCCTCTCGGCCATGAGGAGCCTGGCCCCGCCGTCGACGCCCGCCGGCGCGCCTTCAGGCCCCGCGGACTTGACTGGGCGACCTTGCGCGCCGGCGGCTCCGGCCCAGGCGCCGTTGGAGGCCCCGACGCCGGTCGACCTCGTCACGCCTCCTCCTCCGCCGGCGTCGACACCAGTGCCGACTCCGGTCGACGTCGATCCCCGGTTCAGCCCCTGTCCGGTCCCGACGCCGCCCGACGACGCATCCGACGCCGCTAGAGACAGTTTGTCTATCGACCGGCTCCGATCATTCCTCCTGTATACCAGGAATCGGATGAGGGGGGCGACTGGGAGGGGTCTGAGGACCCTATGGCCCTTCAGGGCCAACTTTCACAGGACTGGGCAGATGAACTGGGGGAGGCCAGTGGTTTGGATACCTCCCCGGACACTGGATTCATCTCTCCTCCGACTGTGGCTTCGGAGGAGGGTGCAGTTTTTTCTGTGGTGCTGCGCAAGGCGGCCGCGGCCCTTGGGCTTGAGCTGCCTGCCGTGGCTGTGAGGACTAACATCCTCACTGAGGTGCTTCAGTCTGCCGCATGCTCCACTGAGCCTCTGCTACAATTCAATGAGGCCCTCACTGACGTTCTGCAGGGCACCTGGTCGAAGCCCTCCACAGTCCCTCCTGTGGATAGGAACGTTGCCAGGCGCCACCGCCCTGCTCCGGGCGACCCCAGTTTTCTGTCCCAACATCCCACTCCCGAGAGTCTGGTTATCCAGGCCTCTACCTCCCAATCCTCCTTCCCGTCCGCTCCTCCGGACCGGGATTCCAAGAGACTGGAACAGTTCGGTAAGAAGCTGTTCTCCTCGCTCAGTTTGGGCCAGCGGTCTTTAAACACCGCCTGTCTCTTGGACCGTTATTCCCACTCTCTGTGGGATACGGTGGAGGACGTGCTGCCACTGTGCCCGGAGGAGGCCCGGGCACTGCTTTCCTCTGCGCTGGCCGATGGGAGAGATGCAGCGCGCCATGCCATCCGATGTGGACTAGACACTACGGACTCGCTGGGTAGGGCGATTTCTACCACGGTGGCGCTTCGACGTCATGCCTGGCTGCGGTCCACGTCCTTTTCAGGGGATGTCCAGAGCACACTCATGGACATGCCTTTTGATGGTGCTCGCCTTTTTGGTGAGAAAGCGGACAGTGCGCTGGCTCGCTTCAAGGACTCCCGGGCTACTGCCAAGTCCTTGGGCCTCTCGGCCCCGCGGCCACAAACTTCCGCTTTTCGCACCTTTCGTGGCCAAGGAAGGGGCACCTCCTCACGTCCGCCTAGCCACCGGCCGCAGAACCAGCCTGCACGTGGTCGCGGACGTGGTTTCCGCCGAGGCGGTACTGGAGGACAACACGGTCAGTCCACATCCACCCCGGCAGCATCCGCCTCAAAGCCTTCCTAGTCCGAGCTTTCAGGCCCATTCCTCGCCAGTGGGAGGCCGGGTTCGCCATCACCTGCTCCACTGGCGTACCATTACTTCGGACAGGTGGGTGCTGCAAATCGTCCGAAGGGGCTACTCCCTCCCCTTCGAGACGACCCCTCCAGCCATGCCACCGCAGCACCACCGTATCTCGGAGGATCATTTGAATCTCCTGCAAGAGGAAGTTTCGGCCCTCTTGGCCAAAGAGGCCGTCGAGCGCGTTCCGAGCCCAGAAGTAGGTCGTGGTTGTTATTCCCACTACTTTCTGGTTCCCAAGAAGGGCAAAGGAGGCCTACCCCCTATCTTGGACCTCAGGAACGTCAATGCCTTCCTCCGGAAGGAACGGTTCAAAATGTTGACTTTGGCTCATGTTCTAGCTGCCCTAGACCCTGGAGACTGGATGGTAGCGTTGGACTTGCAGGACGCATATTTCCATATCCCGTCCTGCCGGCCCACCGGCGTTACCTGCGGTTCACGGTGGGTCAGGAGCACTTTCAGTTCACCGTGCTCCCCTTCGGCCTTACCAGTGCCCCTCGGGTGTTCACGAAAGTGATGGCGGTGGTCGCAGCTCATCTGCGCAGATCAGGGGTTCCAGTCTTCCCCTATCTCGACGACTGGTTGTTGAAAGCGGGCTCGCCCCAGACAGTCGTCTCCCACCTCCAGACTACGGCCGATCTCCTGCATTTGCTGGGGTTTTCCATCAACGTGCCGAAGTCACACCTGAGCCCCTCTCAGAAGCTCCTCTTCATCGGAGCGGTTCTCGATTCGGCGCAGTTCCGGGTTCATCCACCGGAACAGCGGGTCCGGGATATACAGGCCCTGATTCCCATCTTTCGGCCTCTATCCTGGGTTTCGGTCAGGCTAGTGTTGCGGCTTCTGGGGCTGATGGCCTCCTGCATCCTACTAGTGCATCACGCCAGGCGGCGCATGCCGGCTCTGCAGTGGGACCTGAAGTTTCAGTGGGCCCAGCATCACGGCAACCTGTCCGACCATGTCTTGATCTCGGAGGGTACTGCACAGCAGTTGCAGTGGTGGCTCACGGACCACGATTGGGTCACGGGCAAGAGCCTCTCCCTACCCCTACCGGAGCATGTCGTAGTGACGGAGGCGTCCCTCCTGCGATGGGGTGGCCATATGGGAGAGGCGGAGATCAGAGGCCTCTGGTCTCCGGCGGAGTCTCGCCTCCACATCAACTTGTTGGAGCTGAGAGCGATCCGACTTGCACTGAAAGCCTTCCTTCCCTCTGTCCGGAGAAGTGTCGTGCAGGTGTTCACGGACAACACCACCACCATGTGGTATTGCAACAAACAGGGCAGGGTGGGGTCATGGACCCTTTGTCAGGAGGCTCTGCGCCTCTGGACATGGCTGGAACATCAGGGCATCACCCTGGTGGTTCACCATCTGGCGGGCTCTCTAAACGCCAGAGCAGACAAACTCAGCCGCCGGTGCATGATGGATCACGAATGGCGCCTGAACTCCGAGGTGGCGCAAGGTCTCTTTCAGCAGTGGGGAGAGCCTTGGTTAGATCTATTCGCCACCGACGAGAACGCGCAATGTCAGCAGTTCTGCGCGTTGGAATTTCCAAGGCGGCACTCGCTCAGCGACGCTTTTCGTCGCGAGTGGAGTTGCAGTCTGTTGTACGCCTTTCCGCCTATACCACTTCTGCCCAGAGTGCTGAAGAAGATCAGGCGCGACCGGGCCCAAGTCATCTTGGTGGCTCCAGATTGGGCACGAAGGTACTGGTATCCCGAGCTACAAAGTATGTTGACCGATCCTCCGATACGTCTGCCCCTTCGGGAGGATCTTCTGTCGCAGCAGCAGGGGACGGTCCTCCACCCGAACCTGTCCAGCCTCCACCTCCATGCGTGGAGATTGAGCGGCGGCAGTTGATGCCATTTGACTTGCCTCCTGAAGTCTGTGATGTCATTCTGGCAGCCAGGCGTCCCTCCACAAAGACGGTATACGCCTGCCGGTGGAACAAATTTGTGGCATGGTGCACAGCAAAGGCTGTGGTCCCCTTTCCGCCCCTCTTTCTGAGGTTCTCCTTTTTCTTCTTTCTTTGGCCCGGCAGGGCTCTGCCCTGGGCACCTTGAAAGGTTATCTTGCTGCCATCTCTGCCTTCTTACGGCTTCCTGATCAGCCCTCTCTTTTCAAGTCCCCTGTAGTGTCACGCTTTCTTAAAGGCATTACTCACACGTTCCCTCCTGTCCCTTTCGTAATGCCTTAGTGGGACTTGAATCTTGTCTTAACATTTCTGATGTGCGCTCCCTTTGAGCCTCTTCACAATTGTCCTCTTCGTCTTCTCACTCTTAAGACTGCTTTCCTGGTAGCCATCACCTCGACTTGACGGGTGAGTGAGCTCCAGGCTCTATCGTCCAAGCCTCCTTTTCTATCTGTTCATCCGGACAAGGTTGTCCTTCGGCCTCGTCCTTCCTTTCTACCGAAAGTGGTGACCCCCTTTCATCTTGGGTAATCTGTCACCTTGCCCACCTTCTTTCCACCTCCGCATCCTTCCAAAGAGGAAGAGCGGCTCCACCGTCTGGACCCAAAACGTGCGCTCTCCTTTTATTTGGACCGCACGAAACAGTTCCGGGTGGACGACCAGCTTTTAGTTGGCTACGTGGGTGCTAAGAAGGGAAAAGCTGTGCACAAACGGACCATCTCCCGGTGGGTCGTTTTGTGTATTAAAACCTGTTATTCCTTGGCAAAAAAGGACCCTCCTGTTGGGCTGAGAGCCCATTCTACTCGGGCCACAGCGGCTACTACTGCTTTGGGGCGGGGAGTCCCTTTGCAAGACATCTGTCAGGCGGCGACGTGGGCTTCGCTGCACATGTTTGCCAGGCATTATTGCCTAGACAGCCAAGTCTGGAGGGATGGCTTCTTTGGCCGTTCTGTCCTCCAGGACCAGACCCACCACCGGGGTTGGTATTGCTTGGGTATCTATTCTAAGGTGAGGAATCTAACGTGTATCTTTCAGATGAACAAGTTACTTACCTTCGGTAACGATGTATCTGTAAAACATTAGTTAGTTAGATTCCTCACCGACCCACCCATCCTCCCCGTTCTGTGAACTGACATCTAGGGTTAAGGCTATCCCTTTCAGGGCCCTAGATTTTTTGGCACCAGTGTCGGTCTCTTGCATGGCTCTGCGTTCCTGGCGCAGAAAGCTATGTACAAGAACTGACGTCAGCGCGTGAGGGTGGCGTTTAAGTACTCCGACGTCATTCCGGCACACGACGCCAACGACGGACGCAGAGCCGCAGACGACGCCTAGCGACGCGCAAGGGGTATTGCTACAAAAATCTTCCGGATCCAGTCTGACGCCTGGGGATATTCTAAGGTGAGGAATCTAACTAACTAATGTTTCTTACAGATACATCGTTACCGAAGGTAAGTAACTTGTTCGTCTGGTATTTGCAATTGTCGGAACAGTAGCAGGCAGGCAGAATTCGGCACCTAGTCCACAGTTCTGGTGTTCTTCAGCTCTTCTTTGCCCTTCTTCTTTAGTCAGTCGCATCTGAGTTCATGGTGTTAAGGGGCCACCTAATTATGAATTTAGTGGCGTTAAGGGGAGTGTAGGGTAGTAGCCAATGAGCTAGTTGCCCTTGGAGTCACTATACCCCCTATATAACCACTTCCTGTGAGGAGTGGACATAACCCTATGCAGCTCTGGCTCTGTATATACTATACCAAAGTAAGGTATAGTGTGCACAGAGTCCAGTGGATCCCCAAAGGTAGGCAGAGCTAATAGTAGATAATACCTTGCTCTCTATTTGTGGTAGTGTGGGCGAGCAGTAAGGATTTATCAGAGGGTAGTGTTTAGCATTTATTGTACACACTCAGGCAAGAAATGATTTCACACACTCAAAGACTGAACTCTGACCAATTTGTTTTGTTTAAAAATATTTAGTTTTATTTTATTTTTACAACCAAGCAAGGCCTGGCACAGGTAAGTTTAATAGCACTTTGCAAGAATAATGCAGTGGAATACAGTTGACCTGCAGTTGAATGCTATTGGTTTGAGTACAGGTGAGTCAACAGTTGAAATTACTTTTCAGTTACTATTGTAATTGTTTCATGGTGACTATTGGAATTACTTTTTAAGTTATTTTTCTCACTCGGTGTGGTATACCTAGATACCACACTGGGACATTTCCTGGAAAAAGGTAAAGTAAGTTTAAATTTATCAAAACATACTTGCATGATTTTTCATAGAATTTCCAACTCCACACACAACTTTTTCACAGAAAAGCAGTCAATGCAATCCTATGGAGAAAAATGGGGTTATCATTTTGTAGGTAAGTAAACAATCTTGAGGGATGAGTTTCTGTGGTTAGAACAAGGGTTCCTCCAGGGTCAAGGATGCACTCAAAAAGCACCCTCAGCGGCACTAGGGCGGCTGGGTACAGAGTGCTGAGGCCCAATTTTATCCAATGGGGGTAGGGTGCCTCCGGTTGGTGGCTGCTCATGGACACGCCACTTGGATGTAGGAGCAAAGCTCCTAGGGTTTGGCTCAGGGCAAAGAGGGGTCTGATTTAGCACACAAGGTGCACCCACAGCGGCACAGGGGTGGCATTGTGCTGGGTGCTCATTTTGGCATCGGGTGATCTGTTTTCAATGGGAATTGCTGGTTTTGGCTGCAGGCTCGGTCCAGGATGTCTTCTGAGAGGAACCAATAGCTGGGCAGGTCAGATCGAGTGCTCATGGACGTAGGTGCACCTCAGTTCCTCTTCTCTAGGGCACAGGGTGGGTTATTCAGGGGTGCCTTTTAAGGTCAGATTTGAACTTACTGGACCCCTCGCGGCTGGAGAGTCTTCGTGAAGAGGCTGCAGGCGGCATCGGGGGGTACTGGAGTCAACCCACAGTGGACTCTGATTCTGGAGTGCTGGGGGACCTTGCTAGGACTGGTGGGCCACTCGGGCCGTAGGCGACGGGTGAAGTGTTGGTTCCAGGCGTTGGGTTTCTTTGTCTTCAGCAGGCTTGGATTCTTGCTCTGGAGATTCTTTTGAACAGAGCTGCTATTCACAGGAGATCCGTCCTTTGTGAAAGGCAGGCAGTCATCCCAGGAGTCCTGGAGGTCGCGGCTGCAGAACAAGGCGACTTTTGGCGCAGTATCTCTTGAAACTGCAGACGGGCCAGTAGGGACTACACCCTCTGTGTGCTAACCCCATGTGGGGGCTGGGCATAATCCCTAATCCTGATTGGAAAGTGCCTGCCATCTGCAAAATGGTGGGCATTGAAGAGTGGTCTTCACCTCTCCTCCCCCACCTGAGGGTTGGGGTTGGTAGAGGTGGGCACACCTTCTGGGCTGGCTAATTTTTCCTCCCTGTCTTCCCACCAAAAAGGAGCAGAGACAGGAGGTGGGCCGGCTCCTGATCGCAGGAGAGGGTTGGGGTCGCATTAAAAAGGTTTCAAGACCTTTGAAGCTCCCCTGTCACAGATGGCTCTTCCTGACCTTGGGAGGTGTGATCACCTCCGCCTAGGAAAGGCTTTGTTTCTGGGCCCAGAGAGCGAAGGCTGCCACCCCAGGTCTCCAGAAACACGTCCCGTGGTGGCATGGTGGTGTTTACCAGTCAGGGAACCCAGCCAAGGCTGGTCGTTTTTGTGGGGGCGTCTTGAAGATGCCCTCTGAGTGCATGGTATAATAAATCCCACACTGGTATGAGTATGGGTTTATTATGCCGAGACGTTTGCTACCAAACTTCCCCGATTTCAGTAAGGCCATTATGGTGCTGTGGAGTTAGTAATGACAGACTCCTAGACATATACTTTTAGTGGCTTTACTGCACTTACAATGTCTAAGAATGGCCTTAGATACGGTAGGGGTACAGTGCTCATGCAACTGTACCCTTACCAGTGGTATAGTGCACCCAGCTAGAGGGGTCCCTTTCCTATAACGTAGTAAAAAAAAAAAACAGGAGTATAACCCATAGACCAGGTTGAGATCTGGGTAAGTAAATGAAAACTAACAACGTCTCAACCGGTATTGAGGAAGGCAAGTATATATGCATGTACAAGACATTACAAGAAGGAAAAGGGAAACTTGTGGTATGTTTTAGAAAGTGCTCTTGGCATCATATATTTAAAGTAACCAAAAAAATATAGAACAGTTACATCAGCACTGTATGCAAAAATGGAAGGGCAACCCAAAACGTACTTGGTGCACTAATGTGCTTGTGACACACAAAGGTGACGGCGCAAGTGAGAGAGCAGCGGAAGGTGCAATGTGATAAAGTGAAAAGAATATATACAGAAATACATGATACAACAGATATTTACAAAAGTTGGTCGTGGTTTGGTTAAACATTTTATGTGGACCATAGTTGAATTTGCGCCCTAGATTGCGCTGAATAGTGAACTCGTCTGTGTGCTGCACTGGATCGGCCGTACACGAACGTGGCGGCTGGGCGCAAATCTCAGCGACCTTCCTGTCTCCGGATTTAATCCACAATTTCCCACGTCATACCTCACGGATCCCGTTTACGGACCTTTTGCTTCTCGCCAACACCGCACAGTGGATCGGAGCTCCGACCCGGTCATAGGCTTCCCGAGTCTCGACTTAGCGCGCTGCTAGGAACCCTCAGTCTCCATCGGCAACGCCTACCATACAAACGCTCCTCCGCGCTGCGTGCAGCCCTTGGGGCCCAGTTTTTGCCGGCGGAACCAAACTAGATTGTTCTTCTCTTCATTGGGAAAGCCACGCTGCCCCTTGACGCCCGCTCTCTACCTCCTTCAGCACCCATTAATTGGCAACCCGGTCCTGAAGATGATCCTTATTAAATAGGATCGAAACCCCATCAACCATACGGCGCAAACTACGGTGCAATTTCAATTCTGGTTCACAGGCATTGTTTCTGGCCACTGAGATTATAGGTTCTCACCAGCAGGTGGTCAGAAACATGTCTGTGGTGGCAGACTGGACAATACCAGTCAGCCAGCACATTAGAACGTGGTAGGTTTTTCAGGGGGCACCTCTAAGGTGCCCTCTGTGTGCATGACGGAACTCTTAATGACCCTTAGTGCCCAGGACATATAGGTAAGATGGCTTCCCTGTTCACCTGTACCATCCAGTAATTGAACTAGACAGCACAGGGGCATATCTTCTCATGCAGATATGCCCACACATGTAACATAATGCACCCTGCCTGAGGGCTACAAGACCTGCTGTAATAGTATCTTACATATATTACATGCAGTCACTTTAGCATGGCATACAGTGTGTGCATCGTGTTTTCACTCATGATTTGCACCATGACATGCAGTCTGCAATGGCAGGCTGCATGCAATTTATAAGGAGGTGCCTTAAGGTGGCAAAATACATGCTGCTGCCCTTAGAGACCCTCTTTGGTACCCAGTGCACATCAGTCAAAAACATCAGTACCAGTGGCAAAAAGTGACCATGACAAACGGAGGCTCTCCCCTACAGGCGGAGTGCGGCACTGAGATGACCTCTTTCTGCTCTGGAAGTGACATGCTGGCTTCCATTTAAGCACCACCCAGGTGGTTTCTTTCCCCACCAGTAGATGCGGATTCAGAGCTTCTCTTCAAGTCCGTAATTTTAGATTTTCTCCACAAATAAAAAATTCCTACAGTGTGCAAGGGAAATGTCACTGTCCAAATATACAGGGTTTAAACTTTGGGGGCAATATTCCAAATAAAGGTTTACCTTTGGTGTGGCTGGGACCCTCCACCCCCTCCCCCCTTTTCCGCCCCCCCCCTCCCCCGTCTTGTTCTACCTTGAAGGAGCGAAGGTGATCACATGCAGTCCTGAAGACTTTTTTTTCATCTGAGCCAATTCCGATCATTGTACCGAGACAACCTAAATTTTCGGGGCCATCGGCGATATCTGCAGCTAACTAAAGTGTTCAGTGATCCCAAGATGCATCTTTTTGTCATGTACCCGGCTCCCTCTTGCGTGTTTTAGTGCCCTAGGTAGCCAAGAGAACTCCCCTCAGTGTTTACGCCAATCGATCCACCTTCAGCGCCAATAGAACCCTCCGTTTTCACTCCAGATTCTGGGGCAACTTCAGTACCGGCCTCTACTCTGGTGTCACATCCAATGCTGGAACATGACCCGCCAGCGCCATTGACACCGGATGATGAGAGCCAGAGAAGGTGCTGCATCGACTGAGGTTGTGCGCTTCTCTCATGGAGCTGCTGGCTATGGGCCACCTCTCGGATTTCAATACAGTGCTCCTGCAGCTTGAAAGGCCTTGTGTGCTACATGAATTGTGTGCCAGGGTTTCAGAGCAAAGCGGCTCTGATGCTGGGGACGGGTGTGCTCAGCTTCAACAGGACAATTGTTATGAAGACATTGAGAATGCCAGTGACCTGGATACCTTCCAGGACACTCTGTTAAATTCGCCTCTGGGCTATGTCATGGAGCAAAATGCCTCCTTTGGAAAGATTGTGTGGAGGGCAGCAGATTTCCTTGACCTTCAAATCCCTGCACAGGGAGTCAAACCAACGTCTTAACTCAGGTGCTTCCGCGTGGTCGTACAAGTTCTGAGCCACTACTTCCCTTCAACAAGGCTCTTACAGATATACTTTAGGAGACTTGGGCTGAACCGTTCAGGACCTCATTTTCATAAAGTTGCTATGTGCCATCTCCCTGCCCCAGGCAACCAGCTTTCTCATCCTGCTACTAAGATCCTTGGGGTGCAGGGTTCGGCCATCCCAACTTTATTTCAGTCTCCTCCTGCCGATAGGGAATCAAAGAGGATAGTCTTTTTGAAATCAGGTAATCTAATCCACAAGTTTTGCCCTTTTCTCTGTGTATGCCAGTTGCCTTTTTGGACACTACACTCCTGCTTTGTGGTACTCTGTGGCCCAGGTGTTGCCTATTGCATGTGATGAGGTGCTTGGCATCCTCTCTCAGGCCATGCAAGACGATTGTGATGTGGTCAAATTCACAATCTGCTGTGTGTTGGATACCATGGATATTGGTAGGGCCACAGGCACCAGTGTAGCCTTCTCAGGCATGCCTGGATGCAGTCCAATGGTTTTTCGGATGATCTCCAGGCCAGTCTCATAGACATGCCCTTCGATGATTCCTGTTGTTTTGGGATAAGACTTACTGTGATCTGGAGTGCTTTATGGATGGGTGTGCCAGAGAGTGCTCCCTGGGCCGGTCTGCTGCTCCTCAAGAGCCGCGCTAACAGTTTTGCCCCCTCCGTGACTTTGGTTATAGCTATCAGTTGAGACAAGAGATGCATGCAGTACAGCAGTGTCATTCGTGCGGTCATCTCATGGTAGCGGTACCCACAGACCAAGTGGACAACAAAGGCAGCATGCAGTCCAGTCGTCCGCCCCTCCAACTGCTGTTTCTCCAACGAAAACGCAGTGCCTACCATCTTTGGTTGGAGGACACGCCGACAATGCTTCATTCCCAGGTGCTATGATGCTTCGGAACACCACTGTCGCCAGGCCTGGACAATCTGTCTGCTGGCAGGGTCAGCCAGCTGAGAACCCAAAGGGAGCCTGCTCGTCCGATGCATAGAACCAGAGATCTTACAGATGTCCTTATGTCCACACTTGCGACCTCTCAGTAATCAGTAGGACCTGGTAGAGAAATCACCTTACTATCCCCCCGCCCCCCATCTGTTTTTTATTATTTGTGCTAAATTGTGCTTTTTAAATGCAACATTTGAAGTCTATCTAAAGGTTCGCTGTTGGAATAGTTTTAGTCCGAGCTTACACCCTCACTCATGCAGTGTGCTGCCGATCCCCATCACTGTTACCGTATATTGTTAGATGCTCTACAGATATGGTGCTTCATGGATCAATTGTCAAAAATGAAGTGACAGCACCCCATACATCCCTGTGGTATTTAACCCTTAATCTTCCTCTGTACCAATGTTATCACCCAATCCCCAGAGTCTTGCTTTCTTTATTAAATCCACCACATTATCTATTTGATGTTCCTTCCTTGAGTTTTCATCCCAGTGCATGACTCTCAATCTCTACCCACTGTGCAACATCTTTCTGGTCTCAAGTGTTAAATTTCATTTCACCCCTGTAGTCTGGACCGATACCAGATGTTAAGTAGCACCTCCTTTGCTTAACATCTCAGACCTGTAGCATGATGAATTAGCTCACCTAATGCTTTGTCAAAAGGTCTACCTGCCTTCACTCCGATCGGTCTGTCTAAATGTTATCAGAATTCCCACCAGGATACTGTACCTTTCTAATATGAGGTGCTCCTCGCTTCATTCGCTTAATAGAAAAGCTCTGCTCCTAACAGTCACCCTAATTTCTGAACCAGAGCAAGGACAGTTATTTATTTTAATGTTTTTATAATGTGCTATACAGCAATAGGAGCTTCTGACTGATACATCTAACCACAGAGCACTTACCTTTAGAATATTCCTATGGGCCAGACTGGATCCAGACCACTTCAACAGCAGTGCTCCTGTACGCGAATAAGTGGCAGTGCATTGAGGCGCCACCCCTCTGCAATGAAGTCATTTTTAGGTCTTGCGTGGCATTGCAGTGCAATGCGCTGCTCGCTCTGCGAGACCTCTTGTGAGCAAGGAGATTTCAGTAGGGGACTTGAAGCCCTGCCCCTCATTTTCATTGGCTGATGTCACTGTTTATGCTAAACGGTGGCCTGCCATTGGAAATGGGGTTTTTAGGCCACTGCCCTTTCTCCCTTTAGTCCAGCCGATCCAGAAAGGGTCGTCTGCGGCTGTCACAAGGCACTTTCTTATCTTTAAGGGGGATGGGGGGGGCATCTGTTTCTAATTAGCACTGCCTTAGCACAGCCATGTAATTAGAAACAGATGCCCCCCCTAGAAAGGCTGCAGGCACTACCCTGCACACTGAGGTCTCCATGCTTCAGCTTTCACCCCCCTTCCCCCTCGGAGCACACGTCTGCTCAGGGAGCCTCTCCTCGCTTTAGAACCCCCCGCCCCCCCCGTCCCCCCCCCCCTCCTCTCCCCCCCTCTCTCCCCCCCTCTCTCCCCCCCCCCCCCCCCTCCCCCCTCAGCACACGTAACCTGTTCTTCTCTTCTCGGGAGAGTTGCTGGTCGTGTAATGAACATGTCATCCGGTGCACGAGGTTATTTTTATCTGGATTCGGTGTAATGAGCACACCCCTCTGCCCATGCATTCCCTGAATTGTGTAGCACACAGCAAAGCAGCCCATCAGTATCAAACCCCACTCCAGGATTACTACATATTTAATACCAGCAGAGTTTATTGAACGGTTACAGAAACCCAAATAAACGTATGTCCCCTCCCCCTTTGTGAGGTGACGCTTCGGTGTCCATGAGACCCGGAAGTGCATATTAAAGGTACAGTTTTCACTGACATGTGAACTTAAGCCAGATCGCCGCGCAGAGCAGGGGCTGACCCGGTCCCAGTACAACTTGAACATTCTATTTAAATGTACAGTGAATCGTAAAGAGTTCTGATGGTTCCGGTAGGAGAGTGTGCATCTGCGGAACACTCCTCGAGTACCTCGTCTACACGTTCTCTCATTCTTTAGTAGTGCAAATTCTCATTTTAAGTCTTAGGCTTTTTCCCCACCACCATTTTAACATCCCCCAATCCCCATAAAAATAACACTCGTTTGGAAATGAAGGGGCAAAAAGATTGCTTCAGATTTTCGCTTGCAAATTGTGCACTTAGTATTTCAAAATGATGGAATGTGGGCGGCCTCTCCTGTATTTCGGGCCCTGGAGCATAAGACATCATTTGTTTAATAGAATTCATTCAGGCCATAAAGCATTTATTTGTCAGAATGTGTTGTAAAGCGCCATATTATGGCCTGAAGTCCACTTCGTAGCACTGTGTTCTACAATGCCTCCACTGGTTGACCCCTTCTATGACCTCGAAGCCAGACTACGTTACAGTTCAGATCTCTTTGTGAGCCCTCCAACCCGAGTCAGGTAGTTATTGGGGGAGGTGGGGTTGGGGGGGGGGGGGGGGTCGTCGGTTGGGGTGGCAAAGCTTGTGCCCCGAAGGTGGTGTCAATTCTAGGGATGCTATTTGGGCGTGCGTAGTTGGCGCTTGTTTGGGGGTGCCAGCGCGCAGCAAGTCTCAAATCAAGATTCAGGCTGGCAGTGCATGCCCCGTCAGGTTGGTGCCTGTCAAGTTTGGGAAGACTGAACAGTATTTTGGATTAGAGAGGGCACGAGTCCACCTCAGCGGTGGCACGCGATTTCTAAAGTTACGATCAAAAACAACTTGTAATTTTCATTATTGTATCAGGAATGACAAGGCATAGAGCTTCCGCGCCTTTAATAGATCATTCTTGTTACGGCCCAGGGAGATGCTGAAAGCCTCTGTTCCCTGTGGACCGTTAATACTGTTCAAGAGGTCCTGGTGAGGAGGAGGAGGAGGAGCATGCACTCGCTTTAGGTTAGTAATGTTCCAGACATGATCCTGACTACGGTTTGCAAATGTTGTAGTTTGCCTCTGTTGCTCAAGGCACGCCGTTGGAAGCTTTCCGACGAATAAAAGACCTGTTAGCCAGAAATACGACCACAGAGACCCTTAAGGGAACATACTGCAACAAAACCCTCCATATTTCCCAAGATGAAATTCTCAATCAACTTGATTAACTATGGATAAGGGTACAATATTAACAATTATGACAATAAAAACGAACAAACAGGACTAATATATAACCATAGAGATGTAACATAAAATAACTAAATAATGAAAAAATTTAACTAACGAAAGGAAAAAAATATATATGCGCTAATTATGTTTGCCCTTGTTACATTTTACAATAATGGAAACATATAAATTCCAGAGTAATCAAAAGTATTGTAGTTGGTATCTTTCTGTAATTTGTTGTAATGCCAGAATGCTGTATCATGTACAAAATAAAACCAACAGAGATTTGGTTTTATATGGCGACTGCGCTTAAGCTCTGTGTGGTAAAATACTCAACGGTACTCCTTTTATCAACCCCCGAAAGACGAGAGGCCGAGTCTGCCTCTCGTCTGCTGTACAGTGAGGTAAATAGCGCCTTAATCCTTAGAGCTATTGTTGATGAGTGTTTCAGACCCGGAAACTGATACCACATGAGTAGTCCTGGCACCCCCTATAGAGTGGCTTCCGTATGGCGCCCAGCGGCCCCACAATAGCCCCCGCCTCCCGAGTAGCACCACAACTTCTAGCCGCACAGCCCATCGGCTGCACCTGGCACACGCGCTATGAACAAGACACCAGTTCATCAGTAACTCGATCAGAAGGACGCACTCTGTTCCCTCTAAAGAACTGAAGAAGTTCCCTCACCTTAATCCAAAGAGGACTTTGAGCTTTTACATTGACCGGATGAAAAATCACTGGATAGATAAGCAGCTCCTAATCGACTTCTTGGGTGTAAAGGAGGGCAGAGCGGTGCAAAAGACGACCTTGTCAAGGTGGATAGTCCTCTGCATTAGGATCTGCTGGCACTGGCCGAAATACAGCCCCCTCACCATCCCCCCAAGAGCAGGAACGCTCTCTCACGGTGCTGGCACAATGGGTGCCTGTTCTTCACAACTAAGATGTGGGCATCCATTCGTACATTTACAGGTCTGATGAGAAGGTCACTTTGCTCACTCGGTCCAAGAGGTCCTTTTGGTCTAAGTCCACTTCACATGCGGGATCTATTATTAAGTTAAGGAATCTACAGTTAGAAGTATCCATGAGAAGATCAAGTTACTTGCTTTTGGTTGTGCTCTTTTAGGTGGCTTCTGTAACTACAGATTCCTCACTGTCCTCACAATTCCTCAATCGATGTAGTGGCTTTTTGAACATCTAAAGAGGTCCCAGGATTGGCACACCGTCACCAATCATAATTCTACGCTCCATGTCTGAGGGCACAGAAAGGGAAAGCGACAAGAAACTAACGTCCTAACGCCGCCGTACCCCCGGGTTGACGGCACAGGGCTGTGTTATTGGTTACACATATAAGATTCCTTCCGCTGCCGGCCCACTGGGTTGTAGGCTGTCAGCCGTGTATTGTGTGTCTCTGAATAAAGGTCTTTAAAAAAAAAAAAAAAAAAAAAAAAAAGAAACTAACGTCCGTGCGCAGAGGTGGTACTTACATATGGCTATGCTCATCACTTCCGGGTTGATACGGAGCCAATGTGGAGTCACTCAATGCCACCTGTCGGCGCACAGGAGCACTGCTGTTGAAATTCTCCATATAAAATCTGTCACCTACATTTATTCTGTGTTTAGAGTATTAGCCAGACCACACATTACAGAAGAAGAGTAACTTGTTTGTCAAAGGAGAAAGTGATGTGGAAATTATGGAAAGGTAGGAGTGGGCAGTAAACTCCGCTCCACCAGCGGAGCTCACGGAATTTTGCCCACTCCGCGTTCTACCTGGAGCGCAGAGTTCCGAAAAACTCTGCCAACCGCCTGCCGCACGGTGTTTGTCTTGTGTGTGGATCGCCAACCTTAAGTTGGTGATAGCAAGCAGAAAAATGGAGCGCTAGGACGAGTCCCGGCACGATTTCTCAATGCGGGCGGTGGTGGCAGGTCACTACAATTCATGTTGAGAATGCTGCTGCTCGAGTCGAAAATCTACTTGAGCAGCAGAAGGAATCCGCACACTTTGGCGCAGCGCCTGGTTCCGTTCACGCTTATTTTACAGCACGGAACTAGCTAGTGGCCCTAAAAGTCAACACGACGGGCCAAGATTATGCCACTCTTGGAACTCTGCAGAGTTTTTATGTAACACAGCAGATTTCTGCAGAGTAAAACTCTGCGAGTTCCACCCACCCCTACTGAAAGGTTGAGATCATTCCAGAGCATACACTTCCAGAAGAGAGTGGTCCACAGTAGATTCCAAAATATACAATATTGCCAAGGTGCAGAGAAAGAGTTCCTGAAGGAGGAATCTTGTTTGTGTAAAGACCTGCTCGCAAACCGTTTCAAACTTCATGTGAAATGGATCTGAAGGACCAACCTTCGACATCTGGGTGGCTGATATGGAATGAGTTCATTCAAACGTTAGTCCAGGCTGTGCAGCGCAAAGAACTTTGTACCAGACCAAAGGCGTTTGATATTGTTTGATTGATAGCCAGTGGAGTGATTTTAATACTGGAATGATATGGACGAAAACTCTCAAGCCATAGACGAGTCGCGTAATGAGGCTTTATTGCTATTTGTAGTTGACTCAGAGTTTGGCTGGGAATTCTCCATAAACTCCATTGAAGAAGTGCGTTCATGGGTGGGTTATTGCTATGATGCGGGCAATTTGTGCTTGTCTTGGGGTATTTGGTATTGAGAGTGTCTGACAGAGGTGACTAAGGTGGGATAAAGACAGTCTTTGTCACAAAGGTAATATTCGTTGAGGAAGGCAATTATGTTGAAGAGGCCCTCCAGATTTCTTTTTAAATTAGAGAGTGCAGGAGAACTGCCCTGGATTTTTGTTTTGGATTTTGAGTAATGAAAGTTTATTTCCAAGCGATTATCTTATAGAAATATAAAAAGTTCAAAATGTTTTACAATATATAGAAACAATGGCCTCCTAATTAATTTATTATAGACCAAAGTGAAATAATTTCATATTACAAAGCCTAATATTTTCCTGCAGTGCAATTATTGGCATCAACATTAAGAGTTTCACTGAATTTAGAAAATGATTTTCAGAATTATATATCTTGCAATGTCAATTCCTTTGTTGAAATATTTAATTCAGAATAAAGTGACTAGTGTCTCACTTCAGGTAGTGGCTCATCACAGACTGGTGAGTGCTCCACCTCGTCCAAAATGGATACACCCTCCCTATCCTCGCCACCCCTCCGAACATGCCTTCTGAAGGACCACTTGTCCATTCTGTGAGGGGAGGTTCAGGTCCTTTTGGATAATGGAGCCATAGAGAGGGTGCCGGTCTCGGATGATGGGACTGGTTGTCAGTGGCGGCTGGTAGGGAATGGAGGTGGTCGGGAGGGGGGTATTGTAAAATATTTTTTAAAAGCACTTACCTTTTCCACCGTCTCTCCTCGTCGTCTCCGCTTCTCTTCTCTTCTTGACTCCAGTCCGAAAGAAGCTGGAAGTACACAGGCTTCTCTAAGCCAATCACAACACTGCAATGCAGCGTTGTGATTAGTCTGAGCGCTCAGACTGGGACAGGGAGACTGTGCATGTTCCCCACCAGGCTGTGCATTACACCTGGTGGGGAACATGCAAAGAGCGCATTACTGTTTGGTTGGCCCAAGATGGCCGGCCAAGTAGTCATAGGCACTTAGTGTGCACAAACCACTTCCCCTCCCTGAGCCACCAGCCTGCCCTACCCTACCCAGCCCGCAGCAACTACAAATAAAATGATAACGTGGTTTTTATCATTGTATGTTTCCCTTTTTCACTGCTGTAAGAGGAGTGGGGCGACGCTCTTTTGCCTTAGCGGAGGAGCCAGTGGCGAAGCTAGCCCTTTGGCAGCCTGTAGCGTTCCCTGTGTTTACGGCCTTGCGGCCGCTGCATTGTACACCAGGGGGGCTGGGTTGGTGTGCTGGCGATTGCCGCCCTGAGACAGCTGGTAAGAGTGGGGGGTGGCCACCAACCCCCCCTTGCAACGCCACTGGGAGGAGCCACCCCTGTTGATTGTTACTTCCATTACTTCCTGGTGCCAAAGACGAAAGGAGGCCTCCACCCTATCATCGATCTTTCCCCTCTGAACTTCTTCCTCCGGAAGGACAAGTTCAAGATGCTCACCCTGGCCCAAGTTCTCTTTGCACTGGATCCAGGAAACTGGATGGTGGAGTTGGATCTGAAGGACACCTAATTCCACATTTCCGTCCTGCAGTCCCATAGGAGTTACCTGCGGTTTCAGTTAGGTCCCACGCATTTTCAGTTCTCAGTGCTCCCCTTTGGTCTCACCAGTGTGCCATGGGTGTTCAAGAAAGTGATAGTCGCTGCCCAGCTTCAGAGGTTGAGAATACCATTCGTCCCATAACTCTGAGACTGGTTGCTGCAGCAGCTTTGCCTCAGATAACCATAGACCACCTCCAGACAACGGCGAAGTTGTGGACAACGCTAGTGTTCTACATCACAGTTCGAAAGTCACACCTGACTACTTCACAAAGGCTCTTCTTCATTGGAGCCATCTGGGATATGTGCATTTACCCGCCTTCCCTCCACCTCAACGAGCCCAGGACATTCTAGCTCTGATCTCATTGTTTCAACCCTTGGCCTGGGTCTTGATGTTTCAACCCTCAGCATGGGTCTCAGTGAAAACAGCTCTGAGGCTTGTTGAACCCATGGCCTTGCTTATACTGCTTGTGAACCACGCCAGGTGGCACATTTCCACTCTGCACAGGGATCTGAAATTCCAATGGGCCCAGCACCAAGGGAGCCTGTTGGATTCCATCTAGGTGTAGGAGGAGTCTGGGAGTCATGACAGTACCCTATTCCACCCAGACCTAACGTTTGTGATCGATGCATCATTGCTGGATTAGAGAGGCCATCTGGGAGAGGATGAGATCAGAGACCTCTGTCAGAAACCTATCTCCACATCAGCTTGTTCGATTTGTAGGTGATCTCTTAGCTTTGAAAACATTCCTCCCATCCATCAAGTGGGAATGGTACAAGTCCTCACAAACAACAGCACCGCCAATTGGTACTACAACAAACAGGGTGGAGTGGGGTCATCAGTACTGTGCCAGGAGGTCCTGTGCCTTCAGAATTGGCTGAATCATCAGGGCATTTCCCTGATTGTACAGCACCTGAATGGATCTTAAATGCCAGTGTGGACTAATTCAGCTGACGTTGAATAGAAGAACATAAATGGCTGCTGTACTTGGTGGTGGCACAAGGCATCTTCCAACTATTTGGAGAAACCTGGCTCATTCTTTTCACCACCACTGAGAATGTGCAGTGTCCAAACTTTTGTGTGTTGGAGTTCCTACGGTGGTTCTTGCTGGGAGATGACTTCCATTTGGATTGGAGCTCAGGACTCCTGTAAGCCGGACTCTACCTCTTATGCCCAAAGTTATTAAAAAGATCAGGAATGGGGTGGCGGAGCTAGCTTCGAAGCATGATGGCCGCTTGTTAAGCAAACTCCTCGCAAACGCCCAGCTATCCTTTAAATAATCCTTTCAACACTGCTCTAAATGCCCGAAACTGGTGGAAGACAAGAAATAATGGCAGCGGGACCACAGTAGAGCCAAGTCCGGTCCCTGAAGATACTTGCAAGCCCCGAAACGGCGAGTAGACAACTTGAGGCCCTCGCAGAGAAAGTGAAGCCGCGGGACACAGCGGGCAGACACGCCGAGACGTACGGCACGCAGCGCGGCTGAGAGAGGAAGTAAGGCCCGCTGCGACTGAGTCTCTGTAAACATAGGCGACGGAAAGATCAGCGGCTGCGGACGATGAGACCCGGCAACACCCACACGTAGAGCAGAGGGCGGCGGAGCACCTGGGGAGGTTCCAAACGCACTGGAGGCAGGTGTGTGCCACAGTATCCCCTCAGCCCGGGGACCGGACCCCCGGGCTTAACCGGTTAGCCCTATGCACCCCTCACAAGTGAGAAAGCCGCGCTACTGCCCTAAACAAGGCATCGGGGGGAAAAGCGCACCAGTGGACGCCCTACACAATACCCACGGGCATAATTAAGGCCAAGTGAGAGACGCCCTGCCGAGGGCGCTAAGCAGACCACGGAGGAAAGCGCATGAGGACATTTTAAATACAGTCCTCATCCGAAGGTATTGATACTACAGCGCAGCTGCCTTGCTGGAGTGTCCCTCCCGGATAAGTGGAATCCACGGGCCCTTCAGGAATGTGGGCCCCCGGGACACAGGACCTATTAACGCCACAAGCTTGCACAACACATCAGGCACTTAGGATAATCGGAGGGCCCAACTCGAGTAAACCTCACCATCCACATCGGGGCCACGGAATACATGGGTCACCCCCCCCTCCACCTCCTGACCTTGCACAATAGAAGCTCGGCCGCAAATCGGGAACAGGTGGAGAGGCCAAGACTGCACATCACGGCTATTGCGAATCAGCAGTTGGGCGGGATTGAGGCACATAGCCGCAGCGGACAGTGGGCCTGAGGTCGT
Source organism: Triturus cristatus (assembly GCF_964204655.1). NCBI lineage: Eukaryota > Metazoa > Chordata > Amphibia > Caudata > Salamandridae > Triturus > Triturus cristatus. Next base: position 124,103,353 of record NC_140583.1, read on the forward strand.
AGTGAGGAACTGATATTTCGTCACCCTAGTCACAGTTACAGGAGCATCAGGGCAGCAGAGCGCGGAACAGCGAATCCCCATCACTATTCCTCCTGAATGCCTACATAATCCGCACCTGCACCAGGGACCCACGGTCCATTCCAGGACAGCACCAGGACCGGCAAGTGCACTTAAGATCCGGATGACCCATGCGATATAGGCAACCTCTGCACTGCAGGCCAGGCCGGGGCCCCAACTCACGGCGCCATCTCTCTGGCGAAGCTGTAATCAACACACTTGTGGACTGGACAGCAACTCAACTGCACCATGGGTAAGACAGATTGCACCCAACCAAAAATCACCTTCGAACAAGCTAACAAACAACAAGACCAAAGCACTGACGAACAGCCGACGGCGCAATCGACGGCAGGAGCCACAGGTGGGGTAATGAGCGATGACGTACATGTCTTGTTTACTACAATCCAAGCCGCACTGTCAAACATTGATGGAAAAATCGACTCCTTGACATATAGAGTCGACAGGATGTCTGAACGGCTTGATTAACACACAGAAAGACTTGACATGGCGGAGCGGCGAATATCTGAAGCTGAGGATAGTCAAGTGTAGGTGGACGCGAAACAAACAAAGATGGAGAAGCAATTGGCGGCCATGACGGCGAAGGTGGAGGACTTGGAAGCTCGGTCCCGTAGAAGCAACATCCGCTTAATGGGAATTTCTGAGACGACAAACACGGGCCCAATGGAACATTATGTGGAGCAGCTGCTCATCTCCATGCTGGGACGTGACACGTTTTCGGATATTTTTATAGTTGAGAGAGCCCACAGATCGCTGGCGCCAAAACCACCTGCTGGATCCAGACCGAGACCGATTATCGCCAAAATCCTAAATTACAAGGACAGAGACGCGGCGCTCCGAAAGGCCAGAGAACTAGGCAAACTATCACATGAAGGCATGGACATATCCCTGTACCCAGACATCACGTCGTCCGTGCAGGAAGCATGGAAAAAATTAACTACAGCGAAACAGAAATTGAGAGACCTGAATGTTCCATAGGCCATGTTGTACCCGGCCAATCTCATAATCACCATTGACGGCAAGACACGGATTTTTGCGGAACCATCGGAAGTAATGAAGTTTATACAACAGAAAGGCCAGATTGGTACGCGGAGAAGATTGCCAAGGGGAGAACACGGGGAACAGTCTACCATGTCCGAAGTTGAGTGAACAATAATTCAGGGACACATGTTAGATAATACAAGTGAACTAACGCGCGCTGTGGGGGACATTCCCCATTAGACGGCCGCTACTCGAATACAGGAGGCCTACGATATGCTGGACCAGATAAGTTGATGTTCAACATTAATTGCTTATACTTTCTCTGTATTGCCATACCTTTAAGTGATTTGGTACAAGTTAGGGCCATTGGCCTCCGCTGGGAGAGGGTTCTCTCAAAGTCTTGCTCAGTAATGTAGTAATGTGTTGAATTTCGTATTATGCATAACCAGGGCATTTACCCATGTGGTCTATGCCACAAGCAACGGGTGGGCAGCTCTGACCCCTATCTGTGAACCACACAAACTGTTGTAATATTTTTTACTTTTTCATTTTGCGGGGAAATGTTATTTGTTAATGTTGGGAATATCTCCACTAGAACAGGGAAGGTGGAGTGGGAGAGGGTGGGAAAGGGGGGTAAACAGAAAACTCTGACCAGTGGTGAAGTGGCAGACAGACACATAGGAGACACTTTCAACCATCATAGACACATACATTGGATAGATGGCGGAGACTCAACAGACGACTGATACCTTGAAACAGCGCAGACCGCTGGGACTCCTAACCTGGAATATTAGGGGGCTACCAACCCACAGAAAATACGCAAAGTGCTGGCATACCTGGACAAACACAAAATAGATGTGGCCTGCCTACAAGAGACACACCTGACGGAACTAAGAGAGAAACAAATAGGGGCCAAATGAGCTACATTCAGTTTGACATCGTCTTATTCCTCATATGCGAGGGGAGTCCTGCTCTGGGTGAAACGCAACACACCTTTCACGCTCATTAAATCTGTGAATGGCGCTATGTGATAGTGAAACGCTGATTCGGAGGCACAGTGTTAACAATCGTAAATGTGTACAGTCCAAATAATGACGACCCCTCTTTTTACGCACAAATCTGGACGCAGTTACATGAACTCCAACCCGGCACTATCTTTTGGGGTGGAGACTTCAATACCTGTCTAGACCCCACACTAGATAGATCAACTGGGATTGATAGATATGGTAAACATTCGGCCAAAGTTTTAAGGGAAGGAATGACGGACTGGGACATAGTGGACATATTGAGACATAGACACCCGGAACGGAGAGAAGGTACGTGCTTCTCATCAACACACCTTCCATGGTCCAGGCTTGATTACTGGCTGGTATCTCAGGATGTGTGCACGTGGACTACTGACATTGAACACTTTCCCAAAACACTCTCTGACCATGCCCCGGTTCGTATCAAATTACAAATCCCGACGCACACCCCATGACAATTCACGTGGAGACTGAGACAGACGGCACTACAGGACCAAGTATTACATGAAGAGTTATGCCAGGCAATAATAGACTATTTTGAACACAATTCCGGATCAGTACAGAGTACAAGGACACTCTGGGAGGCTTTCAAAGTTACCATAATGAGACACTGCATTAGCAAACATGCAGGCATGCTAAAAGATATACAGGGACAATTGGAAAGAATAGAAGCAGACATTACCAGACTGGAGCGCGAATTTGAAGACACACACAACGGCACAATACTGGCCAACATTAGAGCACAGATTGGCAAATAAAACAAATTTGCAGATGACGAGATAAAATAAATTTCGTGCAAATACACTGCTAGGAACTATGGAGAGGGAGGGAGACCTGATGGAGCGTTGTCGTATAAAATCAAGCCCACTCACACTTCGGCGTATATTACGCAGATCCAGGATGAGCACCGCAAAACAGTATACGACACTCCAGCTATATTAGAATGCTTCACCAAATACTACACTCAGCTGTACACTGCTAAGGCAACGTCTTCCACATCAGACATACGAGACTATCTAGATGACGTAGCACTAGCATGGCTATCGGACACCCACCGAGAATACTTCTGTCACCATATTACTAAAGATGAAATACTAGACGCCATTAACTCTCCCTAACAATAAAGCACCGGGGCTGGATGGCCTCCCAGGCAAATTTTATAAAGAATTATGTGATCTACTGATCCCACACTTGGCTGAAATGCTTGAAGAAGCCTATAAAGAAGGCGCACTTCCGACCTCACTATGCGAGGCACTCCTTTATTCCTGATAAATATAGATGCTAAGATTTTAGCTAAAATATTAGCGAACAGAATACAACCGCTTCTATGTCAGCTGGTGCTGAAAAAACCAGGCAGGCTTCATGCCGACGCGGTCCACCACCCACAATATCCGCACCATTTTTGCGCTATACCACCAAATAGATCTGGACAAAAAGGCTGCTGCGGCCCTATTGGATACCGTCAAGGCATTCGACTCAGTGGAGTGGGGATTTATGTTTGTCACTCTTCGCAAGATGGGATTCCCAGAACCATTCCTAAAATGGACATCGCTACTATATACTGCACTTAAGGCACAAGTTAGAATAAATGGATACACATCCAACCCCATAGAGATTACGCGAGGTACCAGACAGGGCTGCCCCTTGTTGCCAATGCTCTTTGCATTAAATTAACTTTGGGGTGGTGGTCGTCTTTTCTCCATACTGCCCCCTTAGAAGTATTTCCATAGCAAGGTGGTTGCTGAAACCCAAGTTTCTATTCCCTTAGAGCACGGCCACTGGAATTATACGGCAGGGGAGATCCACATTATGCGGCAACAAAATGCAAATGTTGAAGAAAATGTAGCACATTCATTTTCTGATAGTATTACTCCAATATGTTGTCATTTTTACACGTTTACACGTTCTGTGCATAGATTCCACTTAATTAGTACCAGTTTAACACCCAAAGATAGCAATAAACTACAGCAAAGTGACAATTACATTTTGAAAAGGGCCATCCACTTCGCAGCAACTATTGTCCACGCGTTTTTAGTAACTTTTGAGTTAGAAATTATTTTTTTTGTTTGCTAGCATTTGCAGATTATGCAGCAGATAATGGATTACATGGCAAATGTGGCATATCCATAATTATGCAAAAAACGTCGCTATTGCATTATTCCAGTGAACCCTGCCTTAATGACTTCAATGAAACAAAGGAATAGTGTATAGGGACCATGCATACACTTGCCATTTCTATATATAGCAACAGCTAGACTGTCATTTGGAAAGCCACAATTAAGATTAATACATTGTGGTGCACTAAAAATGACAACATCAGAATGGACCTACTGGAAATATTTCCTTTGCCTGCAACCACATAAGGTATTTCGTATGTATTCATTAGACCTTGATTAAAGTAATCAAAGTGATAGTGCGAGATTTTTAAATTAAAGTCGCATTCTAAAATGAAAATTGAGGTCGCTAGGGGACTGCAAAAATAGCCCAGATTGCTGTCCAATTTATTCAAATCATCCTCCAAGAATGGCACAGTAGGAGGTCGGCATTTAAACAACCTAAATAACAGCAATCACAAAAGAGGTTAATTGATAGGATAAAACAAGCTTGCAATCAACTTCAAGTACCTACCAACATTAAGACCACCTTCCCACAAAAAAATGTCCCCAAAGTCATTGGACCACCAGAAAGGCGACCCTGGATAAGTGAGCTGGTGTGTTTTTTTGCACAGACCACATAGCCGTCAGCCGTCAGCCGATGGGCTCTTCTGTAACAAAAGGCCATATTTACAAGCCCTCAGCACCACCGCAGCGTCACTTTTTTGACTCTCCGGTGGCGCAGCACCATTTCCCATCTTAATAAGGTGGAGTTGATCCATTTTACATGACTTAACGCCACCTTGTAAGTAAATATACCCCTTTTCATCGCAGTCTCTGCGACAAAGGATCGAGCAATGGGTGTTGCTGTGGTGTTCCACAGAAGCCCCCATTGCTTTTGATGCTGCCCTAGATTTACAAGTCTGAGGCAGCGCCAAAAACTAACGGCATAGAATACCAGGTGTTGGAATGGCGCAATGAGGAGAAATTATCATTTCCTTCTCGTTTTTAGGTCTTGCCTGACCCAGCGCATGCGCTGATCTGGCGAGACTTTTGAGGGCTCCAAAAAGTGCTACCAGGCCATCCTAGAGCTACAGTGCATGTGCGAGGGCGCGCGCGCCGCGCTTGACCGCGATTACTTTCACTTTTGCGGCCGCACAGCCACTTTGATGTTTGATCGCGATCACTTTCGCAACTGTTGCATGACTAAACACTTATAAGGTCCCAAAGGCGAGACCTATTGGCTATGCCAATGCTTGTTTGCTCTTTCCATGTGTGCTGCATTCTGCAGTACACATAGAAGGTCTGAATCGCCATTATTGATTGTTTATGTGAAGGAAGGTGTCCCCTCTTGCACATAAATAATCGTCCCTGCAGTGCAGGCACCCTTGCAACATAGCCGTAGGTGTCGGCGCTGGCGATTGGCAGTTTTTTTGCGTTAGGGGAAACACAGGGGTATGCTGTATTCTTGTGAATATGGCGCATCCCTATGTTTTGAAAATGTCGCAGAGCAACACTGCCAAATTTGGCGCTGCTACGCTTTCTGACATTTTCTTGTGAATATGCCCACAAGTCACTTGAAAAAACAAAATGGAATATTTTTCTACAATTGATCTACAAGAGCTAATGTTGAAAAAATTCTTACAACCATTTAGGATCTGCATGAAAATCAGCTAACAGTTGCTAGCGATTTAAGGGGTGAATTTTTGTTTTCCTCTTCCCCTTATTAAGAAGTGTGTTTTCTTCACAACAGGCACAGGCGGCTTAAGATCGAATTTGGAACTATCTCCATGGGCCCGAGCTTCTCTTTTCTGGACCGACTTCAAGGTTTTAGGTAGAACAGAAAAAGTGGCTGGACTCTCACTGCCTCAGGGATCTATTTTGATATTAGTATTGGGCTCACTATTCACCATTCACCTTCAGGACACGTTTCAAAGGTCGTAATGAGGCATACCTTTCCTCGGCCCCCTCTACAACATTTATCAAGTACGAAAGGAAAGACCTCGGATATTCCTATGCCTTGGATTAAAGGGATTACACCTCAACAACACCCTGCTTCTTCCATATTTTTTTCCCTATTTGTAAACCAAGACTGGAGAGCGGGATATAATAACACTCTGCTTTCGGAGGCAGCTGTTTGTCTGCTTGCAGGCTACCAGGCGTGGACACTGAAGCCGTCATTGGGACCTCTTTTGCTCTTGGCTCAAGCTCAGATCCCATACAAGTTGTTTAGATTGCTGATAATTCGCCAGAACCTAGGCCTTCAGCATCCCTTAAAATGCATTAAAGACAATATATGAATTATTGATGCTTCTGGGACTCCTCCGGCCTCTAGTTTGTGAACAAATTTTAAAGCCAATTTCTCAGTATCTGCTGCTTCCTGAGATCGGCAGAGGTAGGGCCCCCATAGGTCTTCTGCCGCCTTCCTTTATTCTATAAGAGATAAGATAGTCACAGATCTCTTAGCCTCATAGGTAACTGGATGGTCCCAAGATGAATACACAATGTTAAGCGAAACATCTTCAATTAGAATGGCTGTTTCTAATGTAGATGTAATGTAACGTGGATTCGTAGAGCACTAAACTTGTCACTTGTGATGGTAACCGGGCACAGAAATCCATCGAAAGCCATGGAAACTAAATTTGGTTCGACATGTAAAGTAGAGGCTGCAGGATTCACCACTACTTTAGGGAGTACGGAAGATATGGTAGCTATAAAAATTGAACCAACAGGACAGTAAGCCCATCACATCCTTGACCAACTGGTTCCTTGTCTTGGACCAGACCAACATTTGTCGATGATACAGGCTTCGATGAGTTAGGAAACTCAGTGTTCGGTCATGAAACTCTGCAGTGTCCTTGGTAACGACGCGCAGTTAGCCTTTAGTGGGGCAGCATAGGACACTGGTTAAAAACATGTCAGCCTCGATCGCCAGTTTACCACCGGAGACCGATCCTTGATCAACAGCACAAAGATGCAGCTAGCCTTTCTGCCCACAATTCGAATGTAGAGGTCTCGTAGATTTCGCAGACATAGTGGGCAATTGGTGAAAATGACGCAGTAGTTGACAAAGACCCACAAAACTAACTAGCATCAGAACGCCTCAGAATGGAGTGCGCTATGATAAAAGGGCATGGACCCCAAGCAAAATTCCAGCAAACCTCAAAACCATAGTGACCCCACATGACAAAGGGTCAGCAACTGGTTCAGCTCCAGTGCAATTTGCACCAGCCTGTTTAAAACTAGAGCAGGCACTTACTCCAATAGTAAGAAATTGTTCAATTACCTGGAACGGGCAAAGTAAAAAGTCTCAAATATTTTGGATAACATAAGCCTCCTCTCAAGAAAGTGACTCAATGAGACTGTTGCAATAATAAGGGAGAGGTTTAGTCATGGTCGCCATCTCCAGCCACCTTATCCAAACTAAGGTCATTTAATAGGCTTCCTGTAGGCTTTTAATGTATAGCTCTCTGGTTCCAGGGCTCCAGAGATAGATGTCCTCAAAGACATTCTGAGAAACATGTGGGGCATGCCCTGAGAGACAGAGGCTAGGTCTTGGAAAGTGTCTCAGGTTTTTCATGTGCAATGAGAAAAATCTCGAATTTTTGTGCCACTCCTGATAAGGCAATAGGGGCTTATTTATGAAGAGGTTGCGTGCCAATGCGTCAAATATTTTGGCGCATTGGCGGTGCAATTCCTACTGCATATTTATGAGGTGACGCATCTTCGAAGATGTGTAACTTTCCCCACCCCTGTATAAAGAGGACACTGCATCGCAATGGACTGCATCACATAAGTATTTAATTATGCAAGGTAGGTGTTCCTTCCTACATACATGCGCAAAAGTATTGCATTGATATTTATGACTTTTTACAAAAGTGACACATCTGCAGCTTAAGTGGTGCAGCGTTGCGCTTATGTCAAAATTGCTACTCCTGCAAAACACATGCATAGGAAATGACGAATTCATATAAATGTATAGGAGAAGTTGAAGTGGGTAGTGCTGCAACTGGAACCACAGCATGGAGGTGGTAATTTTGCGACTAGGAGCCAGACGGAAATGACCACCACCACCATCCACCCCACCACAACCACCCTCCCCAAACTCTCCCTCACCGATCCCCTGGCAGCGTACATGATACCTTCATCTTACGGCACAGCATCATAAACGACAACTTCAGGAACGGCCAATACCACAATACCTTGTAGGTAAGCTAAACAGCAACACCTAATGCAACATTCATGATGCTATACTGGCACTATTGCACTGCTGGAATGTCCCCTTTGTGACATTCCAGTGGCATAATGTGTCCCTGGCATATATATAATGCCACGCAAATATGTGTCCTGTTTCATGCAGAAATCTGCATGAAAGGGGTGTTCTATGGGTGTTGCTGGGGGCGTTCCCAGCAACATCCATGCCTTTTGGACACTGCACGGTCTGAAAATGGAACAACTCTCAAGCCATATGGCCTGTCTTGTACCCTTAAGCATGTCAAAGAAGTGACAGTACTTTTTCCGTATATTTTCAGCTGACCAAGGATATGGGATACAGCTGTGGGTCATGACACCATATGGAAATGCATAGTCGCTCCAGGAAATCGCCTACAACCAGGCTCTGAGCAGAACAAAAAACATTGTTGAAAGAACCTATGGCCTGTTGAAGGCCAGGTACAGATGTTTGGATATTTCTGGTGGTTGATTGCTGTACTCTCCACAAACTGTATGCAAAATGATTTTGGCATGTGCAGTACTGCAAAACATCTGTGTGCTGACAAATGTCCCCTGGGATGATGAGCTTGAAATCAATGAGCATATGGAGGAGGATGACGAGGAGGATGGCCAAGCTCCATCAAATCCAAACACAGCAGCAGGCATACGCAAACGTGCCCACATTGTCCGTAATTTCTTCTCATAATAGTAATGTGTACTAAATCTACATGCAGCCTGATTTGCGTTTACAAAAACAATAAAAGTCTAAAACTACTACTTGCCTGTGTGTGTATCACGTCAGATAAACACTGTAACTTGCTGGCAAACCTCAGACTTGGAGTATCCCACAGAAATGAACTCTCATGTCTGGTGCCAGGCGTTAAACATCCATCAAACTAAAAATATGGGCCTGTTGCAAATGAATGTCACTGTTACAACATTCAGTTGGCGCAATGTTCACAGGCACATAAACATGGCAACATAAAGGCAAATCATGTGTTTCTAAATGTCTTTGGCAAGATGTCATGCAACACACTATGTGAAAGGAGCATACCATGGGTGTTGCTGTGGGTGTCCCCACGCATCACCCATGTATTTTGTGAGAATTCAAGATTTCAAAGATATTGAAAAAAGGGGAAATTTGTAAACTCTTATGCAACATCAGGGGTTGCGTTGGTGAGATGCAAAAAGTGGAAAGTTTGAGTAATGTCAATGTACTTACCATTTAAAATGTCTGTACAAACAACACTACACATAGAAAGAGTGAATGGCATGAATTGATTGATATAGTGCATGAAGGTGTACCTTCCTGCACAAAATCAATCAGCCCTGCAATGCAGGCACACTTGCCCCCTGGGTCAAGGGTGCCTGTGATATTGAATGGGATACCATAGTGCACAAGTGTAGGTGAAAAGCGCATAAATGCATTGTCTCATATAGATACTGTGCATTACTAAGCTCATGTTGTGATGTATGACCGCACACAAAAATTCCTTGCAGTGATTTCGTACATCCAAAACCCATTAAATTAATCCCTAGGTCCTGTCTATTTACAAGGGTGATTAATCCAATGAGTCCATAAAATTACTTTGTTTACAAAAAAATAAAAGTACTAATGTGAAGGGGACACCATAGAAAGAAATTTCACATATCAGCCTGAACAATAGAAATATGAAAAGAATGTAGTCAAATTGTATGTTTTAACAAATACAAACATTAAAAAACATCCACTTGAACAGTGGTAGACTGTAAAAAGATGTCACGGAATGAATTTGGTGGTGTCACCACCTTATGCCAGATTTGCAGCCCCTCAAATTATGACTCGCCCTAAAAAATGACGTTAGAGCATCTAACATCAGAATCACACGTATGCATTATCCACTAAGCTCCCAAAATTTACACTGGCAGATGAAATGTCATTTTGAAACACCAGGTCACAAGTATATAGCATGGTCCCCAGGGACAGTGGTGGACTGTAAAATGATGTCACAGAATGAATTTGGTGGTGCCACCACCTAACGTCAGATTTGGAGCCCTGAAATTGAATCACCCCCCCAAAATTACGTTAGTGCATCTAACGTCAGAATCAGACCTATGCATTATCCACTCAACCCCCAAAATTGACGTTGCCAGATGAAACGTCATTTCATCCCCCACAGATCACGCCAGAAACCTCGGCATCATACTCGACTTCTCCCTCTCCATGAACCAACAGGTCAACGCCGTCGCCTCCAGCTGCTTCAACATCCTCTGCATCCTCTGTAAGACTTTCAAATTGATCCCCCCTCCCCCGAGTCAAGGAAAACAGTCACCCACGCACTCATCACCAGCAGCCTGGACAACGGAAAATCCCTCTATGCAGGCATAAACAGACTATACAAAACACCGCCGCCAGACTGGTCCTCGATATACAGCGACACAAGCATATCAGCCAACACCTACAGAAGCTCCACTGGCTCCCCATCGAGAAGAAAATCACCTTCAAGATACTTATCCATGCATATAAATGCCTACACAACACCGAACCCCAATACCTCAACGATAGAATCACCCTCCACGTACCTAAAAGAGACCTCCGATCCGCCAACCTCTTCTTTGCTGAGACCACATGCATCTGCAGGGCCAGAGCAAGGGGAAGATCCTTCTCCTACATTGCAGCTAAGACCTGGAACGAGCTCCCGATCTACCTCAATCGCACCCCATCCCTGAATACCTTCAGGAAGGCTCTCAAGACAAAGCTCTTCAGATGAACAGAACTGCTGATCCCCCTCCTCCCCACAGCGCCTTGAGACCCTGGCGGGTGAGTAGCACGCTTACAATTCCCTGATTGATTAATTGATACATGTTAGAAAAGGGGGTCTCTAGTTGGCAGAGGTAGGTACCTTTGTCCAAATAGGGACCCTTGCTTCTAGTCAGGGTAAGGGGATACACTCCTAAGATAACCCCTGCTCACCCCCTCGGTAGCTTGGCACGAGCAGACAGGCTTATCTCAGAGGCAGTGTGTAAAGCATTTGTGAACACATACAGTAATACAGAGAAAACACTACAAATGGACACCACACCAGTTTAGAAAAATAAGTAAACTTTATCTAAACCAAAACAAGACCAAACAGCAATAATCTACAATACAGTAATCAAAATATGCCTTTCAAAAGGTAGAAACAATTCTGTCCATAGCAAACTATGGATGCAACTCTTTCAACACAAAGTACCTTGGATGTATCACAGGGAAGGTGATGCGTCTGTTCCTTACGCCCAGGGAAGGTGATGCGTCAGTTCCTTACTACAGGGGAGGTGATGCGTTGGTTCCTTACTGCCACGCAGGGAAGGTGATGTGTCGGTTTCTTACTGTGGGGGGAGGTGACACATCGGTTTCATTCTGCGGCCTTGGTGTTCTTATAGACTTGGCGCCCAAATGCGATGTGTTGAGCCGCTTTGCGAGGCTTCGTGTCGTCCGGCGTTGTTGCTGGGTGCTGCGCGGCGAGGCTTTGCGTCACCCGGCGGGACTCTGCATGGCTTCACGTCGCCCGGTGATGGTTCCGAGAGGCTTTGCACGGTTTTGCGATGCTTTGCGCTGGTTCAAGCAGAGAGCAGCTGCAAAACCCACTTCTGAGGCCTTTTGACTGCAGGAGGCACATCAGGCAAGGGTAGGAATCACAGATGCCTGAGTCTAGCAGCACCAGAAGAGTTGCAGGAAGTCTTTTGTGTCCCTGAGACTTCTTAACAGGAGGCAAGCTCTATTTCAAGCCCTTGGGGATCTTTTCCTCAAGCAGGTGACAAAGCAAACAGCATAGTACTTTTTTCCTTTCCTTGGCAGCAAGCAGCCACTGCAGGCCAACCCCAGACAGCAAACAGCACAGGGACACTATTCCTCCTCAGCTTATCCAGCTCTTCTCCTTGGAAAAAGTTCCTCTTGATTTCCTAGAAGTGATCTAAAAGTCTGGGGTCTGGGACCCTCTTTTTATACACCAAAATCCTTTGTTCTCTGAAGGCTGAGAGTGTCTGTACTCAGCCAAAACCAGTTCTGGGTGGTACTTTGCAAGTGCACAACAACCTCCATTGTCAATGTGAGCCCTGGTTCCAGACACACCACAGGTGGGGGGGGAGCCATCATTGTGGAAGGCAGGCACAGCCCTATTCAGGTAAAGGTGCTACTCCACTGGATGGTTAGGCACGAAAAGTGGTATTTTCAAACACAGAATGTAAAAATCACCCTCACTAAAAGATGCACTAAAAGATGCATCTTAACATTCTGAGTTCAGGCATACTAAACTTTACTTTTTCATCTTCTTCCTATGGTCAGTTATGTTTATAAGATGTTATAAACAAACTCCCCATTCTTTCCTATGGGGATAGATAGCCTTGTAATAGTAGCAGCATTTCACTATCAGGAGATGCCACACACATCAGGGCATGTCCTACCTTTCACATAAAATGCACCCTGACCTCAGGGGTACATTGGGCCAGCTTAGGGGTGACTAATAAGTAGAAAAGGGAAGATTTAGGGACTGGCAAGTGTGTGCACTTGCCAGGTCAACATGGCAGTCCCAGTCTGCACACAGGCTCTGCAATGGCAGGCCTGAGTCACATTTTACAAGCTGCTTCTGTGGGTTGCACAATCAGTGCTGCAAGCCCACCAGCAGCATTTGATTTACAGGCCCTGGGCACACGTAGTGCACTGCACTAATCCATAACAGAATTTACAAAAGAGAGCATATGCACTTTAGCACTGATCAGCAGTGGTAAAGTGCCCAGAGTCATAAAACCACCAACAACAGGTCAGAAAAAAACACAGGATGAAGGCAAAAAGTTCTGGGATGACCCTGCAAAAAGGGCCAAGTCCAACAATACATGAAATTTTCAACTGTTGTACTTGTCGCCCCAGGGTAAGGACAGGTTTTCCATTTTTTTTTTTAAATATATTTTTATTGCAGGAATCAGTAAATCGTTACATAATTAACCAGCATAATATAACAAGCAAGATCAATGAGACACACCCCTCCGTCCCCCCGCCGTAAGTTTCTTACACAGCCATTCAGCCCACAACCCTAGGGTCGGGCAGCGAAATTCAATGGGGGCTCAGAAGGATGTCGAGGCCGGTCCGGATGATCCACTGTCCTTCATCTGCTTTTCTAAACAAGCCTATAAACCCAGAAAGAAAAACCCCACCCTCAAAACGCTACGAACCAAAGAGAACCCACCCAACCCCGCCATCAGCGCACGGCAACACCCTCAACAGGATCTGCTAAAGGACCCATGGGGAAAGCAACAGAGCTGAAAAGTGCAATCGTCTATCGGGACTTGGGGCGAGCTGCTTCCTCACTTTCAGAGTCGCTGGGGGCGCAATAATCCCTAAGGGCCTGCACTAACGTCTCCCACTCCAGCGCTGCCTCCTGTGCCTTCTCATTACGCTGCCTCCAAGCTAGCTGGTATCTTAGCGTGCTCTCCCCCGTCGCCCACTTCAAAAGTTCGCTGCGCCACCGGCCTCCTGTCGGACCAGCTCGTGCCTTCCAGTTCCTGGTCACCTCTCGCTTAGCAAGGAGCAGCCCTAAATCAATGAACTTGCTAGATATTTTGTTCTTGGGGGTATGAGGGAACCAGTGCAGGAGTCCCACCGCCGCGTCAAACGATAAGGATCTCCCCGTCGTCTCCTCCAGGGTCTTCCCCACTTCTACCCAATAGGATGACAATCCCGGGCAGGCCCACAGCATGTGGAGAAGGTCCGCCTCCTGGGCCGGGCACCTGGGGCATTCCGCCGAATTCGTAGCAAAATATCGCCTGATTTTCACCGGGGTCAGATATGCTCTATGGAGCACGTAGTAGTGGACCAATTGAAAGCGGGCGTGGCGTGTGCCCTTCCAGGCTCGCCGCACCAGCTGGGACCAGGTCGTCTCCGGGATCTCCTTGCCAATGTCCTCCTCTCAACGGTTTCTCAGAGTAGTGAGGGGAGCCAGCCCCTCATTGATCAGTCTGCCGTAAAGGCAAGTGACCGCCTTCACCGTGCCCGCAGACATCATCACGTATTGGCATACCGGGGATAAAGGAGGTTCCTCCTGCCCGCGTTTCCAGTGCGCCTGGATCGCTCGGACAAGGGCCGAGTGCAGCAGAAAGTCGCCGCGGGGAATCCCGAAGCGATCAATGAGCTCCTGAAAGGGCAAGAGCGCCCCGTCCTCGTATAGATCACCTATTAGCTGTAGGCCGGCGTCCTCCCAGTTAAGGACAGGTTTTCCATGTATGTATTTAGTGACAGTGGCACATATTTACCCCACCCTTGTAAATCTGAGGCAGCATCAAAATCAATGGGTTGAGAGGTTGAATGCCCACTGAAACACATATTTCCCTCCCCTCTGACACTAAATATAGCAGGAAAGGGTGCCTCATTTACAATGCAGCGTTATTCCAGCCACCTGGCTTTATGCTGCCTTGTAAATAACGCAAAACCCATATCGCTAACACAACATCTTTCAAAGTGAAGTTGTGTTGGCAATAGGGGATTTAAAATATGCCCCTTAGATTGCTTTTTTTTAATGTGTACAAGTGTTAATGTAATGTAATGTAATGTTAATTCGCCATGTGGCACGTTTCTTTAGACAGATGGACAGGCAATATGAGCGTGCAAATGCAGCTGGGAGCTGGAAGTCACCACCTCAAATATAAAACAGAGGCTCACGCAAGAACAAGCCATAGTCGTTTGCACCAGATACCCGACCAGAAGCAGGAGGATCAGATTCCTCACAACCAGGACCATCCTCATCTCACCTGGCTGGACACTCTACTGTCCAAACCTCTGGCCCCTCCACTGCTACACCACCTAGACCTTCCTCAGCTCCACCCTCTGGACCCTCCACTGCTCCCCCTTCGACCATCCTCAGCTCCACCCTCTGCACCTCCACTGCTCCGCCCTTCTGGACCTTCCTCAACTTCACCCTCTGCCCCCTCCGCTTATCCACCCTTCTGGACCTTCCTCAACCCCATCCTCTGGACCATCCATGGCTCCACCTTCTGGACCTTCCTCAGCTTCACTCTGGACCCTCCACGGCTCCCCCTTCTGGATGTTCCTAAACTCCACCCTCTGGACCCTCCACTGCTCCCCCTTCTGGACCTTCCTCAGCTTCACCCTCTGGACCCTCCACTGCTCCCCCTTCTGGACGTTCCTAAGCTCCACCCTCTGGACCCTCCACTGCTCCACCCTTTTGGACCTTCCTCAAATCCACCCTCTTGACCCTCCATGGCTCCGCCTTCTGGACCTTGCTTAACTCCACCCACTGGACCCTCCACAGCTCCCCCTTCTGGACCTTCCTCAGCTTCACCCTCTGGACCCTCCACGGCTCCCCCTTCTGGATGTTCCTAAGCTCCACCCTCTGGACCCTCCACTGCTCCCCCTTCTGGACCTTCCTCAGCTTCACCCTCTGGACCCTCCACTGCTTCCCCTTCTGGACCTTCCTCAGCTTCACCCTCTGGACCCTCCATGGCTCCCCATTCTGGACGTTCCTTAGCTCCACCCTCTGGACCCTCCACTGCTCCCCCACCTGGACCTGCTGTTGCACCCTCAGACATTGTGCTACCTCAACTTTTGTCCAAGGTTGATAAACTAGAAAAGGGCCAGCAGGACTTGAGCCTCAAGCTGGCGGATGTTCAATTGCAGCTGGCAACTCTATTAACGATGGTGGCATCCTTACAGGATACTATAAAACAAATGGACCAGAGGTTATTGCCCCCTCCCCCACCATGATCTTCAACTTTTGTGTTTGAAGTGTTCATTTTTCAGTTAAGTTATAAGTAGTGGGTGGGAGGTTGATGTTTAGCAATTGTTTTAAGTATGTTAGGGAAAAAACTTGAAAGCAAAATTACAAAAAAAATCTTTGTGTAGTATGCTGTGTTTAGTTACTCTGTGTTTAGATATAGTGTATGTGTGTCTCACGTTTAATTGTTGCATGGAGGGTGGGGGGTTGATGTTTAAGCGGTTAATTGTGATATATGTGTAAGGTAGTATAAGGTATAGTTATCTAGGATGAGGTTATCTGTTAGGATGTTAGTGTAGTTGATTTAGTGTAGTGCAGTGTAGGAATTAGTATTTAAGGTTTTTATAGTGTAGTGGTGTTTAGAATAGCTTTTGTGTGATTTCAGGTTTTAAAATAAAGCATTGATCATTGTTTGAAACGTTACTACTTGTTGTAGGCGTTTAAGTGGTAACATCTGCTTAGGTTGGGTCATACACATGCTGTGCGCAGACTGGCAAGATAGATCTTATGTCTACCAATAGGGTGAAAGTACAAGTAGTCAAATAGGCTCATTACCAGGCTGCACTGTACCTGTGTTGGGAGAACAGTATCTGAAACCACGGAGGAAAAAGTAAAATACGACACATCTAGTAGACCACAGAAATGCACCATTCCTGAGTTCTCTAGGCCTTTGACATTTATGGTCCGTTATTCTGCAATAGTCTGTGTGACAGGCATGTTCAAATGTTGATATTGTGGGTGTCTGCACGCTTCCTTCATGTCCCCTTACACTATTCCAGATTTACAAAGTGTCTTAAACCTGGTAAAATGTCCGATTGTCACATCACTCCAGGAAATATGTAACATAGCTCAAGAAATATTGGGATGTCTATTGGTAATCACTCTCTCATATTTTCAAAGGTGTGCTGCAGAATGAATTCTGCCATGTCAGGGAAGTTATGTATAAGTGGCTAATTATAAGCCTGTTGTGCTGCTGCAGCGCCTCCTTCAATATGTGGCAAAGTGTCATTCCAGTGCCAAAAAAGTATAGGTAGGGCCTCATACGTGAGTCACCTATTGAGTAATGAAGGATGTGGTTGCAGTCACACTGTTAGGAAGCACGTATACACTTTACAAATGAGCAAATTGTGTAAAAAATATACTTCACATTGATGTCAGCCACCTAGACATCAGTCAAATATGTACATACCACTGGAATGTAAACAATTGTATCATATCAAACTTTCACCTAGAAATGCCCCCCATAAGTGCAAGATTGCAATCAAATTTGCTTGTACCATTTACACACTTACCAATTGTGAAACTGGTTGTCATACATGAGACGTCATGTGCTCTCTTTGCCATTGCAATTTCTGCTGTACGCACTGTACTAGTCACTCAATTAATGGGGACAGTTGCACCGTGAATGCGGACCATGAGAAGTAATTTTATTGAGGCAAGGTACCAAGGAGCAAGGTATGACGGCAAGCCAAAAATGAAGAGGCACTTACAGTAAGGATGAGGATGTGCAGGTACAGTCCAGGCTAAATAAATGTCATGGATCATATAGGTGAGAATAAGATTTAAGTGTGAAGGAAAGAACAATTGCTATCAGACATTTACATAACAGAGACAGTCCGCAGAAATGTAAGAGATAACTCAGTGATATTGAGAATAAGGACAGTTAAATTTTTGGAGTACACTGGCAATACAATAAGCTCAGGACATTGTAGATTTTGGGGCATATTCTCAAGAATGTGTGATAATCATCGCAAAACGTACTTAACGCAACCTACAACATCGCAGTCGATCGCGGGAATTTTACGCCGTGTTAACCAGGTATTCACAACATGGCGGTACCATGAGATTGACACCAGATTACGCGTCAACTGCCCGCGTTAAAATCAACGCCATGCCGCAAAAATGCGAAACACAAGCCCCAAAAAAGCTGCAATGAGGCCAAGCGCGATACAAAAAGCTGCGAAAACCAGCCACAGGCTTGCAAATCCCACGCGTCTGGCGGGAAAATGCACTATAAAAGCAGAACAAGAAAAACACACCAGAAACAATCCAAAGTGCGCAGCACCATGGATGCACCCTGAACGAGCGCAGAGCCCAACACAAACACCACAAGCCCCACAGAACACCAGCAGGAAGGCAGCAACGGCGACAGAAGGTGGGAGTCCTGCGCCACAGAAGGAGCAGGAGGAAATGGAGGCCAGTCATCAGTGTGGAGACGGTGCAAGGAGGTGGGAATACGGACACAGCTCGAGAGGACCTGACACAACAACAACAGGGTGTGGAATGAAAAGGGACTGGGGGACAGGGGAGATGGGCACAATGGCACACATGCAAAATCAAGCACACTTCACACCCACAATGACCCTGGATCATGTCCCTCATCCCCGTGGCACACTGCAGCACACACACATAGCAATGACAGAGCATCCACATTGATGACAACGTGGTACAATGCGCAAAGCCGACACTGCAGAACAGAGGAGACAACTGGCTCTGCACATGCACAGAAACATACCTACTACATCTGACAGAGCAGGAAACTGTGAAATGGAAAAGTACGCGTACGACCTCACATCCGTCATGTAGTCCAAATGTACACTGTCCCGCAGTGACACCAGGGCAGTTGTCTGTAGTGTTCGATCACCTCCGTAACGATGACCTTATTCCCCCCGGACTGCAACGTGTCATGCTCTTACGCCTCTCCTTGCGTGCAATGATATGTATTCTGCCTTTGAATAATCGATGTTCAGTTCCAATTCTGTGGCCTACTCGTGTGCTGTGTAGGCCGAGGGCAGAAGTCCACGTGGGCCCACACACACGTGTGGTTGTAGTGCTATGCTCAGACTTGGTGGCACCACATCTAAGGGAGTGTAGTGACATAAACTCTGACTTAAATATTGTTCACTGCCATGGTGTAATCAAGACTCAGTTCCAAATATCTGACCTATGTGACCGTTGTGTAGGCCGTATGCAGCAGTAGAGTACGTCAACGAGAAAGGAGTAAAGCGGGCCTGTGTTGTGGAGGCCGTGATGGTCTGAGGGGGCTGCCGAGGTCGCGGGCCTCGGGCTTGGAGCTTGCGCCGGCACATGGTGGGCCCTGCATGACACACGCCGGTGTCGGCAGTTGATTAGTGTGTCCTAGCTTCACAGGGGTGGGCCTGACGGGGTTGGGGTCCAGCGGGCCGGGCTACGGCAGGCGCACAGGATCGCAGGCAACTCTGCTCACGAGGACGGCGTCAGCCTCATGGCGGGGTGAGAGGAGCCACCCTGGCAGAAACATTGGGCATTCCGAAAGAGGACCCCGCCCAGGGATACGTGCTTTTTATTCACTCCCCTACGCTGGCCTGGCGTATACCGAGACATCCCACTCCGCTCACGCTTACAGGGGGGACGTAACAGGTAACATATCTGCGAACTCCCCCTCTGGCTGGGGAGACATGGTTGCGTCCACTGTCCACTACACTCCATACGCCAGCGGTGTATGTTGCCATGGATATGGGTGTGTTATGCATACTGGGGTCTGTCCAGCACATCGCCGCCACTCTTGGCATTGTGTACTGTCCCAATGATGGTTCACTTGCCTCCTTCACACATGCCTGGTTCGCAACTCTCCCCACAATCCGCTATTGTGTGGCTAAGGTGCCATGCCATTGATGGCTCATGTCCAGGGCTTGCCCAGGTTTCTATTGTAAGTTGTTCAGTCGTGTCTGGTGGGTGGGCATGTGGTTTTGCATGTTGTATGTGATTTTGTGACGTGTGCATTACCAGAGTTGTGAGTTGCATGGTTGTGGAGTTGAGGTGTGTGGGCTGTTAATTTGGTACTTGACAGCGGGCAGTGTATTCCCATTGGTGCCATCCTGGAAGCGCTGGTTGATGATGGACTGTCAGAGGATGAAGGAATCATGCACACTGGCTGGGTATTTGGCGACGATGTTGGTGGAGATTCCACAGTGTTCGGATGTTGCCTGCACATTGATGTGAGACGTGTGCTTTCTGTTGCGGTGATTGTGTGCTGTGTCACCAGAGGGCACAAGTAGGACATGTGAACTGTGGATTGCCCCCAACATGTGCGTGCATCCAGCTATGACGTATGGTCTTTGCTTGGTCTCCAGCGAATCCTGCATATTGTGGTAGACGTGTAGATACTGGGGTACCTGGCTGATTATGGCATCCAGGACAGGTGTGAGGGACTTGGATGAGGCTAGCTGTGAGACTCCTCCGACTCTGGGGGGTGTTGGTTGGGGGGTACCAGAGGCCAACAGGTGCAGCACAGCCAGCAGCATGGTGTAGGGTGGGATGCTGGTTGTCCGGTGTGTTGGTTCCCAATGCCTGTTGGGCGTTGATGGTCAGGATGCGTGGGAAGGTTGTCCTTTTGAGCCTGTGGTGGGCAATGACATTCCCAGGTGTTGGGTCTGTGAGGTTGGTGCATTTTCAGCAGGTCGCTGTCTTTGTCTGCGCTGCCTCAGTGTTTGTTCGGGCGGGAGGCGGGGGGGGTCCTGGGGTGGTGGCGGTTGGTGTTGTTGCCCTATTGGGGCTCCAGGCTGCATGTTCAGTTGCCCGTGTGCATCTGTTGTTCTTCATGTTTGGCTCGGGGCTGTGCTCCCTTGGCTGCTGTCTGTTGTCATCGGACAACAGGTCAGAGCAGGTGTTAGTTTCCTGCAGCTAACGCGTCTTATTGCATGTTTTGTGGTCTTTTCGCAGATCTGTCTGGTGGTTGAGAATGTTGAGGAGTGGTGTTGTCACGGCTTTTTGCTCGGGAACGCCTACTCTGCATCTCATTAGCGATAGTTGTCAGGGTCATCAGTGGCGATGTTTTTTGCGGATGCTATCGCTGGAAAAGTGGTGCTATGGGCTGTTAGCACCAGCTTGTGAATGGGGAGATAAATCTATCGCAAGTTTGGCTGTGCTAAAGTGCCATTAACTTGGTGATAGCTCCTTGAGAATATGGCCCTTTGGGTCATGTGGCAATAGGTAATGCTAACGGAAAGTTTTCCTAATTACCGGAGCAACATCAACCTCTTCTTCCTATGTATGTGTTGGCTCAGCTGATGGTGTTTTCAATGGTCCCGTAGACAAAGGAGGCATACACACATCAGAGGCTGAAGATGTGAAAGGCAGGTTTCCGGCAGCATTTCCCTGGGCCCACAGGTAAGGCAACAATGCACTGAGCAGGACTTGCTGGTTTGCCAGCACTGCAGCTACACCACATTGGTCGACAGCCAAGGTGGTGAGGTATGTATCCTGTTTCCGCTCCATGACTTCAAGAATGTTATGGATGGCCCTCAGCCTGTTGGCAACCTCAATGGTGGCACTTGTGTTGGGCATTTGCTTGTGCTTCTGCCGCATGACAACGGATGTGTCATCTTTGGCCCAGAACAAGCCATGGAGTGGAGAGTCAGTGCCTCTTCCATGCTCTGCACTGCCACAATGTGAGCTTAGACAACGGAGGACTCCCTTTAGGCTGGCTGCCATGCTCTCCTTCCATTTTCGCACCTCCTGTAACAACTGACTCTGCACTTCAAAAACACATTGTTCAAATACATTTAGCGTGTCTTGTGAGTGTGGAGGTTCAGAAACAATGTATGTTGATGCTCATGTTTGACATCTGTTCCCAAGATGCTACTTTTTTTACTTTTAGTCATCACTTTGTTACTAAGATGTAGGCCAACAGAGCAAAGTTCATGCAACACATCACAGGATGTACATTTCAACTAATGATAGCAACATATCCAAGTAGAATTTGAAATTTGTTTCCTCTACCATGACACATGCCCAGACAGACCAGCCCTGAAGCAGCACATGCAGCCTAGCACAATGCTGCAAGGGTGCATGCCTTGATGTGCGTATTGTTAATGGGTAGGTAAGGGCACCTTCCAGCACTATAAAAAGCCCAAGTGGCAATATGTACTTTCTGTGTGTGTGAACAGAAATCAGCAAACATTGTATGAAGAATTAGCACATAGAAATGTTAACATTTCGCACCATTGCAGCTCTCAAAGCCATCCCTGGTGTTGTGTTTGGATGTGACCCATTCCCATGTTTACGTGCTTTTATTGAAATGTAGTAATGATACAGATTCATAGCCATTTGTACAAGCCCTTTGCGCCACCAGTCCAACCCTTTTACACATACTGGGATTGATGCACCGGTGGCACAAGGGGCTTTTGAAGAAGGGCAACAAATAATTTGTTGTTGGGGTCACACACAGCAACACCAATGGCAAATGTCAATCATACCATTTTGTATTTGAAAATGCCACGTTTCCAAGCCCATGCAAAGGTTCTCTAAATCTCTACACCTAGACTTGTTCACATCCCATTGAAAAACATGCAACACTGGAATGAATTGTTTAATATTACAGCAGGACAGAGGTGACATAGGGCGTTGAAAAGACTGAGAACCATTGCATGTAGGGCCCTTGTGCCAGTGATACTTCACTGTTGACATGGACATTAGTGACATACCAGCCGCACAAGGGCCTTGTGATTAGGTCACTTACTTTTACTCAGTCTCCCTGATTTTCACATAAACTTGTGTGAACTGTCAATTAACAAATGTGATGGTCTGAGGGGGCTGCCGAGGTCGCGGGCCTCGGGCTTGGAGCTTGCGCCGGCACATGGTGGGCCCTGCATGACACAGGCCGGTGTCGGCAGTTGATTAGTGTGTCCTAGCTTCACAGGGGTGGGCCTGACGGGGTTGGGGTCCAGCGGGCCGGGCTACGGCAGGCGCACAGGATCGCAGGCAACTCTGCTCACGAGGACGGCGTCAGCCTCATGGCGGGGTGAGAGGAGCCACCCTGGCAGAAACATTGGGCATTCCGAAAGAGGACCCCGCCCAGGGATACGTACTTTTTATTCACTCCCCTACGCTGGGCTGGCGTATACCGAGACATCCCACTCCGCTCACGCTTACAGGGGGGACGTAACAGATAACATATCTGCGAACTCCCCCTCTGGCTGGGGAGACATGGTTGCGTCCACTGTCCACTACACTCCATACGCCAGCGGTGTATGTTGCCATGGATATGGGTGTGTTATGCATACTGGGGTCTGTCCAGCACATCGCCGCCACTCTTGGCATTGTGTACTGTCCCAATGATGGTTCACTTGCCTCCTTCACACATGCCTGGTTCGTAACTCTCCCCACAATCCGCTATTGTGTGGCTAAGGTGCCATGCCATTGATGGCTCATGTCCAGGGCTTGCCCAGGTTTCTATTGTAAGTTGTTCAGTCGTGTCTGGTGGGTGGGCATGTGGTTTTGCATGTTGTATGTGATTTTGTGACGTGTGCATTGCCAGAGTTGTGAGTTGCATGGTTGTGGAGTTGAGGTGTGTGGGCTGTTAATTTGGTACTTGACAACGGGCAGTGCATTCCCATTGGTGCCATCCTGGAAGCGCTGGTTGATGATGGACTGTCAGAGGATGAAGGAATCATGCACACTGGCTGGGTATTTGGCGACGATGTTGGTGGAGATTCCACAGTGTTCGGATGTTGCCTGCACATTGATGTGAGACGTGTGCTTTCTGTTGCGGTGATTGTGTGCTGTGTCACCAGAGGGCACAAGTAGGACATGTGAGCTGTGGATTGCCCCCAACATGTGCGTGCATCCAGCTATGACTTATGGTCTTTGCTTGGTCTCCAGCGAATCCTGCATATTGTGGTAGACGTGTAGATACTGGGGTACCTGGCTGATTATGGCATCCAGGACAGGTGTGAGGGACTTGGATGAGGCTAGCTGTGAGACTCCTCCGACTCTGGGGGGTGTTGGTTGGGGGGTACCAGAGGCCAACAGGTGCAGCACAGCCAGCAGCTTGGTGTAGGGTGGGATGCTGGTTGTCCGGTGTGTTGGTTCCCAATGCCTGTTGGGCGTTGATGGTCAGGATGCGTGGGAAGGTTGTCCTTTTGAGCCTGTGGTGGGCAATGACATTCCCAGGTGTTGGGTCTGTGAGGTTGGTGCATTTTCAGCAGGTCGCTGTCTTTGTCTGCGCTGCCTCAGTGTTTGACCGGGCGGGAGGCGGGGGGGATCCTGGGGTGGTGGCGGTTGGTGTTGTTGCCCTATTGGGGCTCCAGGCTGCATGTTCAGTTGCCCGTGTGCATCTGTTGTTCTTCATGTTTGGCTCGGGGCTGTGCTCCCTTGGCTGCTGTCTGTTGTCATCGGACAACAGGTCAGAGCAGGTGTTAGTTTCCTGCAGCTAACGCGTCTTATTGCATGTTTTGTGGTCTTTTCGCAGATCTGTCTGGTGGTTGAGAATGTTGAGGAGTGGTGTTGTCACGGCTTTTTGCTCGGGAACGCCTACTCTGCATCTCATTAGCGATAGTTGTCAGGGTCATCTGTGGCGATGTTTTTTGCGGATGCTATCGCTGGAAAAGTGGTGCTATGGGCTGTTAGCACCAGCTTGTGAATGGGGAGATAAATCTATCGCAAGTTTGGCTGTGCTAAAGTGCCATTAACTTGGTGATAGCTCCTTGAGAATATGGCCCTTTGGGTCATGTGGCAATAGGTAATGCTAACGGAAAGTTTTCCTAATTACCGGAGCAACATCAACCTCTTCTTCCTATGTATGTGTTGGCTCAGCTGATGGTGTTTTCAATGGTCCCGTAGACAAAGGAGGCATACACACATCAGAGGCTGAAGATGTGAAAGGCAGGTTTCCGGCAGCATTTCCCTGGGCCAACAGGTAAGGCAACAATGTACTGAGCAGGACTTGCTGGTTTGCCAGCACTGCAGCTACACCACATTGGTCGACAGCCAAGGTGGTGAGGTATGTATCCTGTTTCCGCTCCATGACTTCAAGAATGTTATGGATGGCCCTCAGCCTGTTGGCAACCTCAATGGTGGCACTTGTGTTGGGCATTTGCTTGTGCTTCTGCCGCATGACAACGGATGTGTCATCTTTGGCCCAGAACAAGCCATGGAGTGGAGAGTCAGTGCCTCTTCCATGCTCTGCACTGCCACAATGTGAGCTTAGACAACGGAGGACTCCCTTTAGGGTGGCTGCCATGCTCTCCTTCCATTTTCACACCTCCTGTAACAACTGACTCTGCACTTCAAAAACACGTTGTTCAAATACATTTAGCGTGTCATGTGAGTGTGGAGGTTCAGAAACAATGTATGTTGATGCTCATGTTTGACATCTGTTCCCAAGATGCTACTTTTTTTACTTTTAGTCATCACTTTGTTACTAAGATGTAGGCCAACAGAGCAAAGTTCATGCAACACATCACAGGATGTACATTTCAACTAATGATAGCAACATATCCAAGTAGAATTTGAAATTTGTTTCCTCTACCATGACACATGCCCAGACAGACCAGCCCTGAAGCAGCACATGCAGCCTAGCACAATGCTGCAAGGGTGCATGCCTTGATGTGCGTATTGTTAATGGGTAGGTAAGGGCACCTTCCAGCACTATAGAAAGCCCAAGTGGCAATATGTACTTTCTGTGTGTGTGAACAGAAATCAGCAAACATTGTATGAAGAATTAGCACATAGAAATGTTAACATTTCGCACCATTGCAGCTCTCAAAGCCATCCCTGGTGTTGTGTTTGGATGTGACCCATTCCCATGTTTACGTGCTTTTATTGAAATGTAGTAATGATACAGATTCATAGCCATTTGTACAAGCCCTTTGCGCCACCAGTCCAACCCTTGTACACATACTGGGATTGATGCACCGGTGGCACAAGGGGCTTTTGAAGAAGGGCAACAAATAATTTGTTGTTGGGGTCACACACAGCAACACCAATGGCAAATGTCAATCATACCATTTTGTATTTGAAAATGCCACGTTTCCAAGCCCATGCAAAGGTTCTCTAAATCTCTACACCTAGACTTGTTCACATCCCATTGAAAAACATGCAACACTGGAATGAATTGTTTAATATTACAGCAGGACAGAGGTGACATAGGGCGTTGAAAAGACTGAGAACCATTGCATGTAGGGCCCTTGTGCCAGAGATACTTCACTGTTGATATGGACATTAGTGACATACCAGCCGCACAAGGGCCTTGTGATTAGGTCACTTACTTTTACTCAGTCTCCCTGATTTTCACATAAACTTGTGTGAACTGTCAATTAACAAATGCGATCAGGTACAGGACTTCTCTACAGACACTGTTGACAACCATATCCTACATAGCTTGACATATTCCGTGGTACAGCGAGATTAAGAATGGACATAACCAGACACTTACATGGCAACCATTGTTAGTTGGCTGTGGTTAAAGTAGCTCCACCATTTGATAAGGGTATGAGAATGTAAGTATTATCCTAGGCTGCTTATACACACAGCATGAGCACGTATATTGAAGCTACATATCATCCCTTCCAGAATGGATTAGTGATGACTCGATATGTTGTTCAGTACCTTGCTTAATCTTGTTTCTCGCGGTGCAACTGAGACATATGTGTAACGTTGTAGTAGTGAGGCTACAGACTCCCTCCTAACATATGTTCCATTTTATGGCTGGAACACATCACATTTATGATGTATTAGCTAATTTACTCGGATGTGTAATGGGTTACCATGTTCCTCAAAGGGCTGACGCTGTCAGACACAACGGTGGATATGTTGATTAGTGTGAACCTAGCTGGAAAGTAATGCCTTATCAATCCCTCCGTAGGCAAAACTCTACACATACACACCCTGTCTGTTGTGCGTTCTATGCCTGCCCATAAAGTACACAGCTGTTACAGGGAAGATCCATGCTCAGCAATGTGGCCTCTCATACAAGTATTGGACACGGGCATCCTCCACTATTGATTCAGCTGTACAGCCCTATGGTTAAAAGTACACTCATGATGATGCATATTGTAGGTGAGGGCTCAAGTCTTAGCACTTGTCACCTGTAGTGGCATCACAAATGGTATCCCATGGACATGAGCAGGCACCCTTGAACCTTTGAGTGATGATGTTTTAGTTGTTGGGGACATTTTCATGTATTGCAGGAGCACACCAGCTTTCTCAAACAATGAATCTGAGTATTATATGTACTTCAGTATATGTCATGCTTCCATTTTTCAACACATGTAACCCATAGACAGTCTGAGGATGGGGAGATTTAGCCTTCCTATGAGTGTTCCCACAGTCGGCTTTGGAATAGTACACATAGTAATAGTAGCAACAGCTAGAGGCACTTGGGGGCTTATTTACAAGTCACTTGAGGGCTTATTTACATGTCCCACCAGTACATCACTACTTCCCATTTTGACGGTGACACACCTGCTACGTAAAGGGCCTTGTACATAACCCCCTTGTTTTTGGTCTGATTCATTGGCTCATGTTTGAGACACACTATCCAACACACACAGAGTACACCTTTGAGACGATGAGAGACTTGTATTATGGACAATTGTAATTAGGCATGACAAACCAAACAGGGTTGACTTGCATTGCTACACATGCCGTTTTGATAGACATTGATAACACATATATGATGAGATGTACGTTTCCCACAGCTTAGGTCCGTGCTATGAGTTGTAATGGGCCCATCAGTTCCCAGCACGTAATGCCCAGCAGCACAGCAAAACGTCACACTGCACTGCCTTTGTATAATTGTACACTTAGAAGGATGTGATATCTATGGTAGATATGGGATATTCCGGACCATCAAGCCTGCAGTATGTAACAGGCAGCAGCCCTACACCAGTAAAGGCACCCATATGCCATATTGCAAGTTTGACTCAGTTGCAGGAGTAATTGGTGTTGTGCAAGGAGAGATACTTACCTGACAAACACTAAAGGCATGATGGCCTTTATATGCTATGATGTGTGCTGCAGATTGGGGCACACAGTGTGCCACATTCATGAGGTGTTAGCCACGGGAATCACTACAAGAAATCTTCCAGCACTTGCTAGCACCACAACCTAAGCTGATGAATGTGCCATTATGTTTGTTGAACAATACATGGAGGTACTTTTACACTACAGCAGCACAGACTGGTTTGGAATGTGGCAAAGTATTCAACTGTGCACTATGGAGCAAATGTGCCTGCCTGGCGGAGCAGATTACTTTTGTTCTTGGAAGTTGACCTACATGTGCAATTGTGGGTGACATTAACGACTAGTTTGGGAACCTCATGCATGACTGGTGCATCACTTTTGATATGTTAAGAAGTGAAGTACAGGCAGCACTGACTTTCTGGCAATGCCCCCTGAAGGAATTTTCGATGGTCTCTATATGCATCAAAGAACATTGTTGATGTTACCGCAAAGAGAGGTATCAACACTTTTGCAAGCGAATAACACTACCCACACACCTGCATTGACATTATGGAGGCACTATGAAGTGACATTAGTTTCTTGCTGTATCTTTCCACCATGTTACATGTGTGCTGCATTCTGCAGTACACATCTGTCAGGCAATTTGCAAATTTACAAACGATAAGGAGCAGGTAGCCTTCCATTCTGGCACGGACTAAATCAGACGCACTTCCAGGCACCCTTGCAACATTAGTGCATTGGCACATGGCAGACTATTGTGTACCACACAGGGCCGAAGGTTAAGAATGCACTGTAGCTTGGGGTTTAAACAGATTTCATAGTTTTTATTTTGACACAGGGCAGCCCAGCAGGACTCATTGCAGCACTGCCCAGTCCTAAATGAAGTATAAATATTGCTCAAAGTGTGTGTAGTACACCCTGGATGTTGTGTAGAAACACAAACATCAACACCCATGCTACAACACAGTCCCACATTGTACTGGCTGAAGGGAACCATTCTGACAAGGCCCTAGGAAGCCACACAAGGTGACTCTGCATGGCCTTTCAAATGGGTGCTGAACCATTGTGCCACCAGTACGACTCATGAAGGGACACACAAGTGGTGATGTGTCATTCTTCATATGAGCCTATGGAGCTTTTTCACCTGCACCTTGCACCTCTTGATTTTCAATTTTAAAATCTGTGAAAAGTGATGTTCCAGTGTTGCAATGTTATAATGTGTGAGACCATGGGCTTAATTTATGGGGTTTTTGCTGTAGGGCAGCGCAAGAAGCCTTGCTGCTGGCCTGCCCTACAACTAAATGAAAGGGCAGGAATGCACTGTATCTATTAGGTACAGCGTATTCATGCTCTTCTCCCCAGCACCGGCAGACAATGGGCTGCCGTGCGTCAATGCAGGCACCTCTGCACCATGGTGCAAGGGTGCATGCTTTGCGGGGGATGATTATTTTTGTGCAGGAAGGGAAACCTTCCTGCACAAAAACAATCACAAGATGCTTTTTCCTCTTTACATGTTTGCTGCACAATGCAGCACACATAGAAAGAGGAAAAACAAGAAGAAATTAAGATATTGCTCCTCGTTATGCCTCCCTTACGTTTTTGGCGCTGCCTCAGAGTTACAATTTCTCGTTAATCTGGGGCCTTGTCAAAAAGACATGGGTGGTGCAGGGAACACCCCCTGCAACACCCATGGAATGCCCCTTTCAAGCAGTTTCCTGCATGAAATAGGCACATATTTATAAGGCCATGAAAAGCCACGTAATGTGGCTTTACATGCCCTTATAAATATGCCAGTGGCACATTGCGCCACTCGTACGTAATACAAGTGACGTCCTGGCGACACAATAGTGCCGTTTCAGCCTCATAAATGGGGCCCCTTATGTCTGTTGCGGTCTGTTGTTGTATTTGTAGTTTAAATAGGTTCTATAGTGTGTACACCTCCATGCGACAATTCACTGGGGCGGCAGTGGCCGGGTACTGCACTTCTGACATATATATTGTGATAAACATGATGTATCTAGAATGAATTGGGCAACATCTGACTGTCCAGGGTACAAGGCATTCATGTGACACTTCACTGTTATTGACATACATGATTGCCATTTGCACAACACATGTCCCAAATGAGGGCTAGTACCTTAGTAAATGCACTGCACAACATTAGCTTGTTACCAACATTGCCCCTTATTCCAACTTACTGTGTGTGTCTTGCAGTTCCTCATGCTCAGCAATGTCCTGTCCTGGGAGTCCTGTCACCAACTCCTTTGGTATGACAGCCGCTACCTGCTCTTCCAGGGCATCCATCTCCTCCAGTTCTGCTGGGCTCCCTCCTCCGGTCTGCATTGCTGCTGGGAACGCCTGATTCTTGTCTCTAACCAATTACTTACAAGAACCCACTCAGGTCGCCAGGATCTTTTTATTTGCCAAATAGCGTAGAGGGAAGAAACACAATTATCAGATCGTATTTACCGCAATTTGACATTTCATAAAGGATGACTCAAAGTATGGGAAGTTGATCTTTTATTATCAGCAAAAACATCTGAATATAAAGGCACCTCAATACAAGACACAAAAGATAAATGGGAACTAACACAAAAGCTACTCGTCGAAGTATTCGCATACGACTAAATATAAACAGAACTACAGCTTCTAGAAGCATCAGGTACAATATGGCTATTGTGATGTCAAATTTGAGAGTCATGAATCAAACATTTCTGTCCCTACTCTATTCTAAAGTGACATCCCTACATAACATTCCCTTTCAGGTGAGAAAAGCACAAAAAGGTGTCAGCAGTGAAACTTCCTAAGAAGTCTTCACTAAATGAGAGCTCGATCTATAGTGCTCCTCTCGGTCTCTCTCCTAAGTCTCGTCTGGCCTTCCCTCGGGGCGCTGTCCCTAATACAAAACCCCAAAATCTTGTTCACGCCCTCCAACACACCCCTCCAGGCAGATCTTCTTCCAGTAGATTTCCATTCGGACCCTTTCATCTTCCTTTCCATTAATTCGACCTTGAGTCCCAGGCTCCTTCTGTACCCGGAGTTGCAATTTCACATTCCAGTTCACTCCCTTTCTGTGTACTCCTTCTATCATGATTTCTTTACACAAAGACTTATTCTTAACTAACAAGCTGCATGGCCTTCCACCTGTAACAAAAAAAATAATGAACGGAAAAACCCTCGCATCATGAAGTTTCACAATTCACTGTAATTGTAAGCTTTACTATAAATCCTGTCGGCCAAATAAAACATGGCTAATATAAAGAACAAGAGGCCTTCACTTTTACATACATGCTTAGGCCTGTCAGCTAAACACATTACGATTATCAATTCAACTTTTTCACCTCATACTTATACATGAGCAACCTACATTCTATTCTTCTAACATAACCTAATATCACTTAATACATGATATCGTTGTAAAATTAAACGTTACACATACACAAATACATTTTGTAATAACTGATGGCCTTTTCTCTTTTCTCGAGGCCTGTTTACATTTCTTCCTTTCTATATCAATGAATATATCTCTATGATAAGTCTAAACATTCTTGCATTATATACGGATGCTGACTAACGGTGAATATGGTGCACCCCTACAAATTTCGCATCAGCAACGCTCTCTCAGTTCCCCCCTTTGATGACAACTTGTCATCACATAAATTCATCTACACAGAAGTGGTAGCCATCCTGCTCTGTCGGAAGCCCTCCATTCTTTTTAGGTCCTGATATTGACTGTCTTGCATATGCGCCATTCGTCTTTCATGCGCTCTGAGAGTCCTCTCAGCCCTATTTCCTCTGTACCACTTGAACGCTTTCACAAATCCCCACAAACAGATCACACAAACTACCACAATCATTATTGGTTTCAGCACGTATCCGAAAACTCCTTTCCCTAAGTCTGCAAACCAATTTCCCACATGTCCAAATCTTTTGCTAATATTTTCCCATACATTCTCTTCTGCCAAACTTGCAATCTCTTGGTGAAGCGTAGTAATGTTGACTATATATTTCCTCAGCTCTTTGCTATTGTCTGGAATATACGTGCAACATTCCTGAACCTTCAACAATTTACAGACTCCGCCCTCTTTTGCCAATAATACGTCTAATGCAAGACGATTTTGTAAAACCATTGTTCTTATCGATAACATCTCTCCATCCACCAACAACAATGACTTCGCCGTGTTCATCGACAACTCATCAACCACAGTTGCTAGCTTTCATATTTTCACATCATTCAAAACCACCCCCAAGCTGGGTATCATTGCTCCAAAAATATCACCAATCACAACTCCTGCACTTGCAGTTCTCCGTACTCCAGAATGACGCCCAGTCTCCAGCAGATTCAAATCCTCTGCATGATATATCTTTGGGAAAATAACAGCCAAATAACAAGTCCCGTACCATTGCGCGGGCAATCTCACATATGTATTTCTTCCACACACATAATACACTGTCGGGATAACTTGCACTTGACCTTGCAAGAAATTCCTAGCTGAATCTTCCACAGTAAAAGTATGATCACATATGCTATGTCCAACCCAGATAGTGTCCTTGGCAGACTGCGGACGAGCAACACACAAGTTTCCCTTCTGTACATGATCTAAAGCTATGGGTCCATAACTTCCCCTTGACTTATGTAGTTTTTCCTCATCAGTCCAATCTACAGACTTCTTTCCTCCATCCTTTTTCCCGGTTAATTTTCTATACCTATCTTCAACTTGACCAATAAATTTCTTTTCAGTGTCTGATAACAAACACGTCAGATTATGTCTATGTGCATAAGCAGTATCTAAACTTTTGGTCAGTATGAAATAAGTCCGAAGTCTTTCTTCTGACTTATAATAGTCATACTTATTCAAATGCTTAAACGCCGGTACGTCAGGAAGCACTGTATCATAATTAGAGAAATAATACTCGAACTGTTTCCTTTCGTAAAACAGGCTAAGCAGTAAACTGCATGAAATCCCATATGTCAACGGAAGGTGGTGGTATCTAATACCCTCATCTACAGAAGCCGGCAACTGCATGCACACATAACAATCCTTCACATCCATCGCATCAACGTACTCATACAACAATTTTGCATACGCATTAAGTTTGAAATCACCTCTAGACAAATCATTGTGAAACATACGACTTTCCTCTAACATCATAGCCCTTTGATCTCCTGAAATATCCCTCTATATACAGGGAGTGACAGGTATAGGTGTCCCCTGAACTTCCCCCTCCTGTCTGTGGGCCACTGCATAAGACGTTATGACTACTGCAAATATAACAGCTATCACTACTCCTAAAAGTGTACCTATCACTAGTTTGGCTCTACGATGAGTACCTCCAGCTTCAGCCATCTTCCCACTGTGCTCAGAGTCCAGTTCAATGACAATGGGCAAAAGTCTTTTCCTCATTCAGGCTTGCGTCTCAGCACAGGGCAATCGTTCCTTGTAGCTAATGTTCTTTCAAAGAATTTTCAATTCTTCTTTTACTCTGGTCAGAAAAAGGCGCCTTACTCTTTTCAATGTCTACAACGGAAAAGTCCCTAATTTTATTCTTCTTTCACTCGGGCCTAGGTTATCGTCTTTTCGCTCTTATGCTCAACAAAGTTCCTTAGTCCAGAATAACTGCTGGTCCCAACAACTCTAGGAACCCCTGTAAGATTTCAAGTTTGAGATTTTTCAGTTCTTGGGGAGAGGGTATGACAGCAAAGGTCGGAAAAGCCAATGTATCCAAGATCAGACCACGAACGTTACTCAGAAGCGGTGGGTCTGGAATATTGAGGGTCAGTATTCCTTCGATCTCCAATCCTGGAATCCTCAGCAACACTTCCACCCTCGGAGTCGGATGACTGCTGACAAGAGTGATCGATCTCAGCCTCCCCGTACTCATCAGTCCTGGCATTCGTCACTACGTACGTCCACTCAGGTGAGGCGTACCTGTGACACGGCACTCTGGCTCTCCTCGACCTTCTCGGAGCTTCTGGGTCTTGCTCTTCGTCACTCTGCTCTGTCTCTGTCACCTCGGATACTGGGGCAAGATCTCTTCCGGGTGTCAATCTCAAGTTTACTGGTTTCTGACAAACTCTTTCTGCTTCTGAGACACCCGTGCTCTCCCTTCTGGTACCCCGTGCACTGTTCTCTTCTTTGGCAGAATTTGGCTCAATCCTGCCTACTGCACCTTTTTCTGCTTCCGTTTCCGATTTGGAGTTTCTTTCACTTCCTCCTTCGACTTGCTCCAGAGCACAACCAGTTGCGTCAGTCACCCTCACAGCTTGACTTGCCCTCTCAGATGGGCCTGCCACCTCAGCTGGGTTTTTGTTCTCGAGAGGGGCTGTATCTTCCAACGGTGCTGGGACTCTACGGGTGTGGGAGGCATGCACCCAATTCGGTAATCCCCCACACTTCACTGCCGTGTTCGTGACCAGGATGATCTGGTACGGCCCACGCCACCGAACATCCAAGCAACTCTTCCTCCCGTGTTTACGCACCAGTACCCAGTCCCCTGGGCACAGATCGTGGCACAGGTCACTGGCGGCTGGAACAGCTACTGCCTGCACCTGCTGGGACACAGAACGGACCACGTCAGCCAGGCCTTTACAGTAGTCGAGAATTACATCATCAGTGATATTAATCAAAGCAGAAGCGGGTATTGCTGGCACACGCATCGCTCTCCCCATTAGAATTTCATGGGGTGACAATCCAGTTCTCCTATCAGGCACAATTCGGAGACTCATGAGGACTAACGGTAATGCATCTGGCCACTTCAGAGGAGTTGAAGAGCACACCTTTGCCATCCGGGCCTTCAATGTCCCATTAACTAGCTCCACTATCCCAAAAGCCTCTGGTCGGTACCTGCAGTGCAACCTTTGGTCTATGTTTAAGGCAGCACAGTGCAATTTCATGATTTCACTGTGAAAATGCGTACCTCTGTCCGATTCAAGAAAGGTCGGGAACCTGAACCTCGGAATGAGCTCCCTCAACAGTAACTTGGCTACAGTTAGTGTGTCACATCTACGTCTTGGGTAAGCCTCCAGCCACCTAGAGAAGACGCATACTACGACTAATATGTATCTCAACCCATTACACTTTGGCATCTCAATGAAATCTAACTGCATCCTGTTGAAAGGGCCACCTGACCTCTCTATGTGACTCATTGTCACAGCTGTCCTCTTTCCCACATTCATTTGTTGACAAGTGACACATGTATGTGTGTCTTGTAAAGCCCACTGCTGCCCTGAGGCGTCGTGGCGCTGTAGACCGCTGGGGAACCCGTCCTCGTTATCCCTGTGAGATGGTCCCTCCAGGGTATCTCCAAGGTGAAACCAGGCATCCCCGGCGAATGTGGGGGGCCGTTGTGGAGATGAGGCAAGCTAATGCCCAGAGTTGACGAGTGTGATCCCTGGTTAGAGTAGGCACCGAAGCGAGAATTATCGAGTCCGCTGGCCCTGGTCCACGACCCTGCCGCGTCGGGAATTGAACCCTGGTCCCGGGCCGTTCTCTGCTTCCGGGTCTGCTGCCTCTAACCAGTGAGCCACACCACTCCACATCTTTGACACACAGCTTCGGCTGCTGCCCGAAACTTCGTATTGTACTACGTTTTATGAAACACTCGTACCATCGCATCTCTGCCGAGATGTACAGCACCATGTATCAATCTTGCCATGGGGTTCAACAGACATTCCGGTAACACCGCTCTTCCATCACTCGAAACCCAAACATCCACATCTCCTTTCTCACATCCAGCTCGCACCCAACTATCCCGCTCCTGGTCAGACACCTCATCCTGCAACTGTTTTAACTCTTCCCATGTATCAGCCATGGCTAGCATCACACTGAAGTCGGTTGTCTCCTGTTTTCCCTCAATATGTCGTTCCGTGAAATTACATCCCTGTTCTGCACAAAATCGAGCAACCTCATCTGCATAATTATTTCCAAGCGATACAAAATCATTTCCTTTCGTATGGGCAGAACACTTTACAACTGCAATTTCCTCTGGACCTTGCAACGCTTCCAACAATTGCCTCACATAATCCCCATTTCTGATGGGTGACCCAGATGATGTCATGAACCCCCTCTGGGACCATAGCTGTCCGAAGTCATGAACGACACCAAACCCGTACTGGCTGTCCGTATAAATCGTTATACGGATCTGGTTAGCGGCCAAACAGGCACGGGTCAAAGCAATAAGCTCAGCCACCTGTGCGGAGTATATTCCTTCTAGACAGGTGGCTTCAACCACTCCAGTGATGGTACAGA
The DNA here is from genome assembly GCF_964204655.1 of Triturus cristatus. Lineage (NCBI taxonomy): Eukaryota > Metazoa > Chordata > Amphibia > Caudata > Salamandridae > Triturus > Triturus cristatus. Next base: position 124,139,454 of record NC_140583.1, read on the forward strand.
CAGCAAACGCTGCTCTCAACTGACCAGTATTGTCTCTTAAACATGAACCGTCCACAAAGAATATTTCGTCCGATTCTGGAAGTGGTTCATCAACAATATCAGGTCTGGGTTTGGTGCACAATTCAGTCACATCGAGACAATCATGATCCTCACAATCTTCATCATCTACATTTGGGATAGGTAACAATGTGGCAGGATTCAAAACAGAACACCTCTTCAAAGTCACATTCTTTGCCGCAAGGATGACTTATTCATAACACGTCAACCTATTGTTCGTGAGCTGCTGTGTTTTAGTCCTGGTCATCAACAGTTCAACAGAATGTGGCATATGCACAGTAAGCGGAGGACCCATTACAATGCTCTCACATCTCTCGATACTGACACCCGTTGCAGCAACGGATCTGAGACATCCGGGCAACGCAGAAGCTACTGGATCTAAAGTAGCCGAAAAGTAGGCAACTGGTCTACGGACATTCCCATGAACTTGAGTTAACACTGCCAATGCGCAACCTTCCTTTTCACAACAGAATAATGCGAATGCCTTAGCATAGTCAGGCATCCCCAGAGCTGGCGCGCAACACAAGGCTTCTCTCAGTCTCAAGAATGCCCTTAAACAAGCTTCATCCCATGGTACCGGATCACTCACATCTTTGCACGTCAGCCGCTGTAAGGGCTTCGCTTCAGAGGAGAAGTTTGTGATCCATTGGCGACAATAGCCAACAATTCCCAAAAACATTCGAACTGCCCTCTGGGTAGTCGGAACAGGCATTTTCAAAATGGCATCTATGCGATCTGGTGACACTTTTCTTTTACCTTTCTCAATCCGATGACCCAAATACTGTACTTCACTCAGACAGTACTGTAATTTATTCGGAGACACCTTATGCCCATTCTCTCCTAGGTAGTTCAGTAATGCTACCGTATCAATCCTGCAGGCGTCCTCAGTTTTTGACGCCACGAGCAGATCATCAATGTACTGGACGAGGACAGACTCCTGTGGAAGCACCAACCCATCAAGGTTCTTTTTCAAAATCTGATTGAAAATAGACAGGCTCTCAGTATATCCCTGTGGGATACGACACCATGTTAACACACGATTTTCCAGCGGAAACGCAAAAAGAAATTGGCTCTCCTCATGCAGAGGGATTGAGAAAAAGGCTTGACACAAGTCAATCGCTGTGAACCATTCTGCATCACATGGGATTTGAAACAGGATCACAGATGGATTCGGTACCACAGGACAACATGGGACTACTATCTCATTAATTTTTCGCAAATCTTGCACAATCCTAAATTTCCCGCTCGGTTTCTGTAATCCCATTATGGGCGAATTACATGGGCTACCCCTAATCTCTCTCAAATTTCCCTGTTTGAGCATACTCTGAATTACTGGTCTAATTCCCTCAATAGTTTCAGGTGATAATTTATACTGGGGAGTTCTCGGGTACTCTACATTCAGCTTGACCTGGATTTTTACTGGCTCAACTCCTTTAACTAATCCGATCTCTTCCCCACTAAGGTCCCACACATCAACCGACACGGAGTCCCTCAGGTCAAATGGGAGTTCCTCCACCGTTAGTGCTGGATACATTTCCACGCACCAATGTTGATTCGCAACCTTAAATGTTGCATCGTCATCTCTCGTCTGCACTTCCACTCCACTCGGGGTACAATAGATGGTACAATTAAGCTTGCACAATAGGTCTCTTCCTAGCAAGCAGACTGGGCTAGAATCACACACCACAAACTGGTGTCAGTCACAGAAGTTCCCTATCCTGATAGGTATTGGTTCCGTCAGTGAGCTAGTCAGTTTCTTATTTGCTACACCAACAACCTTGATCGTTTGACCAGAAAGGGGTAGATCTGGAATCACTGCGGACCTTACAGTCGATCTTGTAGCCCCCGTATCAACCAAAAAGGTCGTAGGGTGGCCATCAATCTTCGCTTCCACAAAGGGTCCCTTCTGATCTACTTCTAGGACCGCTCTGAGCGTACAATCATCCTCTCCTCCCCAGCAGGATCTTGCTGCTGGATCGGAATCATCTTCCCCATTCACTTCGAATAGAGGCTTCTGTACATAGGTCCGAGCTCCCTGCTGCATATTCGGTACCCTGGGCGGTCGGGGAACCTGTACCTGCGGAACGCTTGTCCCCCCTTTTGTCATCCTAGGTCGCGTCACTATAGGGAGTGAGTCCTCCACTGGGACCTGTGCTAACTCCTCCTCTTGCTGTATTTGGTTTAACGGATTCAAAGGACACTCGCGTCTCCAGTGTCCAATCTGATGGCAAAGAGGACAAGCTGTGGTCTTTTTCAATATTGCCACATCTATTCCTGTCCTAGGGTCTACTCCTCTCGGCCTTCCTTGTCCTTGGGCATTCTGTGCTCCTCCTTGGTAATTTCCCTGCCTCCTTCCCAAGGTTCCTCCGGTAGACTGTTCCTGAACTGCTGTCTGCATCTGTACTAATAGCAAATTGTCTTTCAATTTCCTGTGCTTAGACTCTATCTCATCACTACAATATCTAGCATATCGGAGAATCTCATCCACAGGCTTATTCTGCCAACAAATCAAATGCTGCTGTATCATGAGACTAACTTCTGGCCTCAATCCCAACACAAATTTGGAAACAAACTGTCCCATATCTTTGGTATCCAATGCCTCCAAACCACTGTACTGTTTAAAAGCCTGCAAGAGTCTCTCGTAAAACTCATGCACTGTCTCCTTAGGCTCTTGCATTGTCCTATCTATCTAAACCCAGTCAGTGTCTTGGGGTGAAACCTTCGACTTCAACCATGTGATTACCTGTTCGAACTCTTTCATCACTATCGGCGATGGACCATTTGTAATCGCGTTCCTGTTAGGCTCCGAGGCCGGCCACTCAACCGCAATTTTACATGCCGACCACAGATCACCCGGAACTACTATGTCAAACAAAGTATTCAAATCAATCCACAGTACTTTCGAGATTTTAACAAAGCGGTCAACTTGCTTGTACCACTCCACAGGCTTTTCCCTCAAACGGGAAAAATCATTCGTAAAGGCAGCCAAATCACCCCTACTCCAAGGTACATGCACGTACCCTCCATTCTGTACCTCCCTTAAAGGGAAGTTCCCTATCTCCGTTATTCCTCCCCCTGGAGGTGGCGTCTCTCCCACTACAATCCTGGAGCTTTTCTTCTTTGACCACTTTTCTTCCCATTTATCAAGCATGATCCATGCCCTCATCGCTATGATTAGATCTTTGACATGGGTTCTCAATCCAATGACTCTTTTCTCTTCCAAGTCTTGCTCACTGTACTGTAACCTGTGATTTCCTTGCAATGCTTTAGTCTTCGACAAATCCACCCCATATCTCTTTGCCAGCTCTGACAATTTCTCATGTGCTGTCCTCGCTTTACGAGTCACATCCTTCGCTACAAAGAGTAACTCATCCTGTTTGTACGTTAAAATTCTCTCAAGGGGTAAATTTCCGGATATTATCTCGTCCAATTCTGCCTTTAGTCTTATGACATCTAGCATCCTTCCTCCCAGGGCTCCCCTCAGGACTTCTCGACAACCTGCACCATCCCTTTCGTCGTACTCACATTCTCGTTCCTGTGGTCTACTCTCTCCTGACATACCCATGGGAACAGAACGATTTACAATCGTCCCTCGATCCCTCTCTGCTTGTAACACGCCCTGACTTTGGGTTCTCACTGGTGGCATCCACATTCTTAAGTCGGATCTTGACTCCGCTAAAGACCTTGATCTACCAGGTCTCGACTCTCCCTGTCCTCCCGAGGAGTCAGCTGTAGCTGGCAGCGGCGTACTCCATTCTACAGGCTTCGGAGTCTGCTCCATTCTCCTCACCGACTCACTTTCTTCGACCACACTCCTCACCCCTGCCTCTGACTGTTCTGAGCTTTCCACCTTCTCTGGCTCAAGTTCATACATCGTCTCAATAGGTCCAATAATAACAGGTATTTTCAAAGCATCTGGTAACCTCACGCCTCTTTCAACCCCGAAGCTAGTTACAGGCTTATTCCTCGTACTCTCGGTTCCTATCGAGATCTTTCCTTCCACCCTTACTTCTGAACGGGGTAGTCCTCCCCTACTCTCTTCTTCCTCTGTCTCATTTCCCTCTGAGGCCTCCGGGTTATACGGAGGTGGTCTCTCGGATAGCAACCTTTCCAATAGACTGTCATCCGTATCGCTGTCTTCCTCCCCATCTACTGCCTTTTCCTTTGATTTTCCTGTCGTTACCATTAAGGGATACAATTTATGTCCTTCTATTGTCTGTACTCTCCATCTTTTCTCCGCTGCATCCCATCTGGCATCCTGAAAAGCCCTAATCGACTTTTTCACCCTTTCCTGATTTCTTCCTCTTTTTCTATCATGCGCTGCTCTAATCCACGCATGTAGTGCTTCAAATTGCGTTGGCCTTGGCAAAGGTCGTAAAGCCGCCATCACAGACTTCAACTGGTACAACACTGCTAACCTGAATGAGCCATACCTCGGGAATGCTAATTCTCCTTCACCTTGAGTCAATTTATGCCAATTCTCAAGCCAAATTATGGTATGCAACCCCACATTTCTTGCCATGTAGTGTGCTGGGGTATCCTCGGGAGGGGCTTCTTCTCCCTCTCGAGTAACCACATGTTCATCCCCTCGACACAATTCTCGAAAAACTTTAAAACAGTTCATAATGGCCAAATTCTGAACGAATACAATTTCTGTTTACTTCCTAGTAAGTGTCCACCAATGGCAGCGCGAACTACACCAACCAACCTATCAATGCGCGACACCTTCTGACGTCACTTTCCTCCACTCGCAGCAGTTCCTCTCCTTCACACCACACGTCTCACCCTTGCATTCGTCCCTTTCATACGCTGAAATAACCATTTGTCCCAAACAAGTTACTTCTCTGGCTGTCCGTCCACAGCCTCTGACTGTCCGTCCACAGTCTCTCGAAATTGTCGACCTCGGTTGGCAACTGTCTGTCCCCGCCGGGCAGACAGGTCGCCTCTTGATAGGTTACAAATACTCAATTCCACATACAACAACCCACGACCAGCGTCAGGTTGTCATGCACTCACACATTCGCTCCCCCTAACTCGGTCCAGGTGATCGATGGTACCTCACGATCCCCTTCGGGTGGTCAACAAAATCTGCCATGGGTGTATTCTACACCCACTCGCTTAAGCTTCTCATCGCCTAAGACTTTCCCGGGCTGCGCGCGCTAACAGCCTGATCTCACAATCACACAACATCCGCACCAACTCCGCAAGACATCTCACACAATACAACACCGCAATCTACAACATCGCATCCTATTCACACTCACTTTTCGAACTGCTGCTTGCTGCCGCACTGTTACTCGCCATCTATGTCTGTCCGCCAGGTCGTCTGCTGTTCACCTTCCGATGAGTCAACCTCACTTAACATTTAGGGCCTCAAGGATCACTTATCCTAATCTCAATCTTCCCTCGCTACCAGAAATAAACCATCTGTTTCTGCTACCAACTGGGAACGCCGGATTCTTGTCTCTAACCAATTACTTACAAGAACCCACTCAGGTCGCCAGGATCTTTTTATTTGCCAAATAGCGTAGAGGGAAGAAACACAATTATCAGATCGTATTTACCGCAATATGACATTTCATAAAGGATGACTCAAAGTCTGGGAAGTTGACCTTTTATTATCAGCAAAAACATCTGAATATAAAGGCACCTCAATACAAGACACAAAAGATAAATGGGAACTAACACAAAAGCTACTCGTCGAAGTATTCGCATTCGACTAAATATAAACAGAACTACAGCTTCTAGAAGCATCAGGTACAATATGGCTATTGTGATGTCAAATTTGAGAGTCATGAATCAAACATTTCTGTCCCTACTCTATTCTAAAGTGACATCCCTACATAACATTCCCTTTCAGGTGAGAAAAGCACAAAAAGGTGTCAGCAGTGAAACTTCCTAAGAAGTCTTCACTAAATGAGAGCTCGATCTATAGTGCTCCTCTCGGTCTCTCTCCTAAGTCTCGTCTGGCCTTCCCTCGGGGCGCTGTCCCTAATACAAAACCCAAAAATCTTGTTCACGCCCTCCAACACACCCCTCCAGGCAGATCTTCTTCCAGTAGATTTCCATTCGGACCCTTTCATCTTCCTTTTCATTAATTCGACCTTGAGTCCCAGGCTCCTTCTGTGCCCGGAGTTGCAATTTCACATTCCAGTTCACTCCCTTTCTGTCTACTCCTTTTATCATGATTTCTTTACACAAAGACTTATTCTTAACTAACAAGCTGCATGGCCTTGCACCTGTAACAAAAAAAATAATGAACGGAAAAACCCTCGCATCATGAAGTTTCACAATTCAATATAATTGTAAGCTTTACTATAAATCCTGTCGGCCTAATAAAACATGGCTAATATAAAGAACGAGAGGCCTTCACTTTTACATACATGCTTAGGCCTGTCAGCTAAACACATTACGATTATCAATTCAACTTTTTCACCTCATACTTATACATGAGCAACCTACATTCTATTCTTCTAACATAACCTAATATCACTTAATACATGATATTGTTGTAAAACTAAACGTTACACATACACAAATACATTTTGTAATAACTGATGGCCTTTTCTCTTTTCTCGAGGCCTGTTTACATTTCTTCCTTTCAATATCAACGAATATATCTCTATGATAAGTCTAAACACTTTTGCATTATATACGGATGCTGACTAACGGTGAATATGGTGCACCCCTACAAATTTTGCATCAGCAATGCTCTCTCACTGCCTTCAGGTTTTGCACCGTTATCTCTTTTGTCCTGCGCTTGATGTCATGCCAGCATTTCTTAAAATCTGGCACTGTCCTCTTCGATTGAGCCACACAGTTGACCTTAGCCAATATGGAATGCCAAATGCCATCTTTTTTGGATAACAGCAACTTCGAGGTGACAAACAGCTGATGTTGATGGTCTGTGACCTCACTGATTAATGTCATTCTCCTCTGCACTAAAACTTACTTTCCTCTTCCTCTTTCCCTGGGTTTCGAGCTGGACATCCTGGCTAGCATGTGGGAGGTTCTCTTGACTGCTGGTGTCTCCTTCATGCTCCACTGAACCTTTATTTGCCTCCAAAATTGATTTCAGATTTGCCTATTTCCAAATCGTGACTGAACAAAAGGTGGTGCTGGGCAAGTTTGTCTTGCGTCGAAATACGCGATTCTGACTTATGACACTTTTTCAGCAGTTGCATCAGTTTTTGTTATGTCAAGACGCCCGCGTCAACCTCATTTTTTTACTTTCCTCATCACTTGCGACATGGTGCGCCAAACCATAAATCTGACGCATCCACGCTGCAAAAAAGTGATGCAGCGTATCATAAGAAACTGTGACGCATCTCTGCGCCAGCCCAGAGAGGCTCCACTTTTCATAAATGATGCCCTAGTCTCTTAATTTTTTGTATGTGTTACAGCACCCATCTGTTTTTTCCGAGACCTAATGTGTGTTTTAGCGTTGTTGGCATACATATCGCAGCACATGGTGGCTCTTAACGATTACTGGAAGGCGAGTTATGTAGGTTTTAAGGAGAGCCGATGAGAGGGAAAATGATAACTGAATAAAGATGAAAAATGTTAATGAAACATGCTGCTACCCACAAGGGTATCCAGGTGCAAGGTGATCTCTTATATGAATGGGCCAAAGTTTGACTAATGTGTCTAGTATAAGGTTAGATATACTATTGTATGAAATGAATATTCTAAACCACTACAAATACAACACCTCCAGACCCAACTCGGACCTCCAGCAGGGAAGGCAGAGTGCTATGGTGAACTGTGTGGAAGACAGCATGGCAGCCAGGCAGGGAGTAGTTCTTCCCCAATGTCAATGAAAGCAGATTGAATCTCTTTGCGAGGTCTGAAGCCCAACTGGACGTCGATGAGAAGGGGTGATTACTAGCTCCTTCTTCCAGGGGCCAGGCGACCATTAGAAGGGCCATAGACTGGCCTGTAATTGACCAGGACGTTTGGGTCAGTGGTAGGATTCTTACAGAATGGTGTGACGGTGGCCTATGTACATTTGTTTGGAATGGCGCCTGCTAATGGACATGTTGACAGATCGTGTAATGACCAGCACTATTGCAGACTGGTGAGTTTAATGGCTGTTGCATTCCACGCTGACATGTCTGAGTTTGTTGATTGTGTTTTCAACTAGCTACAACATCAACTTTTTGGGCTTGGACATGTAAGAGAGGGAATTAAAGGTTTCATGGTGGTTTGGTTATTAAATCTTCAAAGAAGGGCATCAGCTCATCACAAAAATGTTGTGAAAGTTACACTTCAGGGGAGGTTGTGCCCATTTGTCTTGGTAAATCTGAAAGAGTTATTTTGACAAGTGGTCGGATTTAATTTGTTTTTGCTCTGCGAATATTTTCTTTTATAGCCCCTGTCATGGATGTGACGAGAAGGTCTGACAGTTAGAGGTCAAACCTTTAAGACACCTGCCATTTCATTTTCAGAGTTGGAGGTCTTCAGAGAACCATTGTTGTAGGATTTGAACTATTTAGTGAGGAGGACAAGTGCACCTAGATATGAAGTAGTGATTTGAAAAAAGGTATCCACTGACTTGGAAGGTCCTTCTGAGAGAAGACCGCTCTCATTGCCAAGATCTTGAAAGTATCCTTGGACTGCAAATCATTCAGGTTTCTTATCCAGGATGAGAGAGGTTTTCACAACCTTTTTCGAGGAAGCTTAATTTTACTGGGTAAAATGTAAGAGAATGTTATTTGGCCAACTTAATGGTTGGTAGCCAGAGATGACTAGATTGTGACCTAGTGAGCCGAGTAGGACCAGGCTATGGCTGGCTTCAAGCTTAGTCGAGACAATTAGTGGTTGCCCAAATTAACCAGGTTGCCTGCAGTTGCAAACTTAGTCTCCTATATTAAAATACTTCTAGGACACCTTCATGAGTTGTGCCAATTCTAGGTCTGGTGGGAAGGTTTATGATTATTTTCTTGGTGTGGGGGTTGAGAAACAATTGAACAGAAGAAAGACCAGGCAAGTGTTCGAAGTACTCATTATTTATTTATTTATTGATGATATTTTTGGAGCGCAACACTCATCACCTAGAGGATATCACGGCGGTGATTTCACTGAGAGATTAAATGTCAAAGGCTGAGTATTACCGGATTAGACAGTACGGTTGATTGGTATTAATCTGCAAAAAGCCGAATTCAGAAATTCTGAAGAGAATATGGTCATTCATAGGGCGAATGTCAAGGGACAGTAAGTTCCATTGGGTCGCTGCTAAATAGGAAAAGGAGCGGCCCCCTGTCCTTACTTTTTTGATACGCATTGCTTGGGCTAACGCTAGTTTCTGGCATCTCAGCTTGAGAGAGGGTTGTAGAATACCAGTTTAGAACATAGTATTACTGGGCCTACAATAAAAAGAGGTGTTACAAAGAAGAAGAAGAAACGAGGCACGGTAAGTGAAGAGTCTTCCTTATTCGTTCCTTTCACCAAAACAGGTTCCAGTCAGCTGGAGTCAGCTGTGGAATGTTCATGCGACTACAGATTGGCATATACCAAGAGGTGGAGGGAAGAGGGGTGGCGGGGCATACCAAGTACAGATAACACATCTCCTTACATAGGGAATGAAAGGAAGAGGAGGGAAAGGGGTGAGCCAGGGAATGCGAAGCGGTAACAGTTCAACTCACAAAATGTGGAAGTTTATGAATACAATGCGTGGAGTACATCCTTAAGAAGTATAAACCAGTGGAAAAGGAAACAATAGAACGCAGAATAGATGCATTTTACGTAGTACAATAGTCTTTTGTCCACTTGGACGCTGACCTGGGTCTTAGGGATCTCCTAGGAGCAACACTATCCCTCTCATCCTCTTGGGCATCAACATGAGGAACAATTCCTTGCCTATGAGGGTCAATTCTATCCATGCTTCAAGTTTGCCCATTAGTAAGTTGAACTACATTTCTGCCCACTTTAGTTACCTTTATGGGTTCTGAGAATCTCGTAGTCTCCCTTCTTCGTGGTTTAGGAAGGTCTACACGAACCCAATCAACATCTCTGAATGTACCAGATTTAACATGTTTTGTCACATCATACCTGTTTTTGTACTCGGATTGATTGTTACTTATTCTCTTGTTAATCTCATCACGATTTACTACACAGGTGTTCTGTCCTGGTTTTGGGGACTCTACCCTTCAAGGAGCTGAATGTTGAAACCCCGGTGACTACATTTGGGGTTGAGCGATAGGCCCACAAAGTTTCTTGCAAGGCATCTTTTGCCGAGATTCCTAAGATCTCTGCTCGCTGTAGACACTCTTTCACTACACGGTTCATGCGTTCCACCAACCCGGTGGCACTGGGACAATACAGAGCCGTTTTGTAATGAGTTATGCCCATTTCCGATAGGAAATATGTCATGTTTTCTGATGTAAATTGTACCCTGTTATCAGTTGCCAGGATGTCTGGGATCCCTTCATCGAAGAATGCATCCCTCAGAAAGCAGATAAGTACCTTTGTATTTATCTGGTGCACACACTTGTAACCCACCCATCGAGGGTGGTAATCCACCATAACCAGTATGAAAGGTTCATTTAAAGTTTTGAGGTTGAGGGGACAAATGATGTTGAGGGCTAGTTTGGACCACGGACGATCTGGCACCACCACCGGAGACAGAGGGGGTCTCTGGGCTTGATGTATTTTGTCTGAGCGGCTATACTCTAGACAGTCCCTTACCGTGTGCTCAGCTATTGCGTCCATCCCCGGCCACCAGTATTTCAATCTGATCTTATTTTTTGGAAGGTGGAATGATTTTCTCGGCCCTACAAACCGTTCCCTCTTGAATGCTTAATTCCAGTTTCACATCCCAGTAACTGCTCAATGGTGTGGCGACCTCATTTTTCTTACTAGGCCAACCATTGACTATAAGACCTTTAAGTGCTTTCATTTCCTCGTCTGTATGTAAGTACTCGTCCCATTCCTCTTTGTTAAGGCAAGTAAGTTTAAGTATCATTTCATCAGATTCAACTAAGGTTGCACAATCATTAACATCAGACGGTGAGCGAGATAGAAAATCAGCTACCTTTTTTGTGCCTGGCATATATTTGACAGTGAAATTGTACCCCTCACGTCCCAGGATCCATCTTGCGATCCTCGGTGTGGTTTTAGCAGACCCTTTTGTGGTGAATGCATACATGAGGGGCTTGTGATCAGTCTTCACAGTGAAGGGAATACCCCATAAGAAGAAACGGAAATGTTTGATGGCCCAGGCACAAGCGAATGCCTCTTTTTCCACCACAGAGTAATTAGTTTCCACTCCTTTGAGGGCGCGAGAAGGAAAGGTAAACACCTGCTCCTTGCCGTTGACAACCTGGGTGAGACTGGCACCCAAACCTTTACTACTGGCATCAGTGCACAAAACAGTGGTTTTTGTGGGATCAAATCTGCCCAACGATGGGGCGGATGCGATGCTCTCCTTCACTGTGATGAATGCCGCCTGACAATCTTTGTTCCACTCAAAAGGGATCCTCGCTTTGAGTAATACCCTTAATGGCTCCACAATACTGGCGTAGTTACGGACAAACTTCACATAATACTCAGATAAACCCAAGAATGATTTAAGGTCTTCAACACACTTTGGGGCAGCAGTATTCTGAATGGCATCAACCAGGTCAACCTTGGGTTGTATACCATCTTGAGAAATAGTGTGACCTAGGTACTCTACGGATCCCACCCCTATGCGGCACTTGTTCTTCTTTAAGGTAAGGCCTGCTGCATCAAGTTTGGCCGACACACTCATCAGAATCGTATTATGCTCTTCCAAATCTTTCCCATAAATGAGAATATCATCCTGAAAGCATAGGGTACATGGAAGGTCCTTCAGTACATATTGCATGATCCTCTGGAAGGCAGCGGCTGCGGAAGTCAACCCAAAGGGCATGCGGATGTACTGGAATGCCCCAAGAGGATTTATGAATGAGTTTAAGTGGCAGTAGTCAGGGTGCAGCTCTACCTGGTGGTAGGCGGATGAGAGGTCTAGTACACTGAAACAACTTGCACCTTTGATAAGGGTCAGGTCATCATGTATGCGGGGCAAGGAATGCCTGTCCACCCAGATGTTCTCGTTTAAATCCTAAAGGTCAACACATAATCTGATCTCCTTGCTGGACGCCTTGGTGGTAAGAACGATGGGAGACAACCACTGTAAACTTTCTATGGGTTCAATCACCCCTTGTGACAAAAGTCTGTCTAGCTCGGCTTGGAGGGGTGTTTGCATCATGTGTGGTATGGGCCTGACTTTGTGAGCCACTGGTCTAGCATTGGTCTTAAGTTTGATGGAGTGTTGGTAGTTTTTTAGCAGCCCTAGCTTATCAGTAAATACTTTAGGGAAATCATTACAAACCTCTGTGCCCCCTACTGACGGATCTACTAACAGGACTTGGTCAGGACTATTAGGGTCTAACTTGATACCCAGTTCCCTTTGGTGTTTCCATCCCAACAAGTTGGATTTCTTCTGCGTGATGTAGATTTTACCCACAGTACTCCTCCCTTTGAACCCTATGTTCATGGTAGTCATACATATCAAGGGTATGGGGTCACCATTATAACCCCCTGAATGAATGTCGGGAGGCTGCATGTCTTGTTGCCACGAGGGAAACAGCTTGGCAAACATCTCAGCTTCCACCAAAGCATAGGGTCAGCAGGAATCTGCAAAGACGGTCACCTATCTCTTATCCAAAGTGATAGTACAGGATAGGAAATCAGCAGTTTTATTAGAGCTTTGCAATTGAAACACATGTTTGGTTTCTTCGGGAGGTTCTTGTTCAATGGACATTACCGCTTTGGAACGTTGATCTCTACAGACCCTGGCCAAGTGACCCCTTCTTCCGCACTTGTGACACGTGACTGATCTGGCTTGGCACCCTACATAGTTGGCCAGATGACTGGGGCTCCCGCATCTGTAATATTTAAGCTTGGTGCCAGTGGGAAGACCATTGGGTACCTTACTCTTGCTCTCTTTGTTGACCTCTTGCTTACTTATGGCATTAACATCTGCATGTTTGTCCCAATCCTCCTTCATAGCTATCATGCAATCTGCCATGTGCTCAATTCCCACTGCTATCTCTATGGCCTGTTTGAGATCTGGGTTGGCCACTAAGAGTCTCTCCTGTATTTTAGTATTGTTGGTGCATCTGACCAACTGATCTCTAATGAAATAATCTTGTAAGGCTACAGACTCGCATGTGTTTTCCAGACCCTTCAAAGCTGCAACATAAGTTTTAACTTTCTCATTCTTGCCCTGTACCCTAGAAAAGAACTTGTGTCTTTCTAAAACAACATTAATAGTTTTACCAAAATGCTTTTCTAGCATGTTAACTGCGACTAAGTATACATTGTCATCATCGTCGCTATCTTCATCCGCTTCTGCAGATGCTGAAATGTTATCATAGGTTTTGAGGCCTTCAATCCCTAAGTTATGAAGTAGGGTATGTAGTTTACGCAAGGACGAGAATCTCTCCCAAACAATTGCAATTAGGTATGACTCCATCAGTATAAACCATTGTTTCCACGGCAAAAGGGGCTCCCCTAACTCACTGAGGAAAGGGGGAGGTTGAGACATATTTGCAGTGGCCATCTTTAACTATGCCTTGCCAGTTCCACGTAAGTGGGAGTACAATGTGGAAAAACCCTAACACGAACACTAGGTTGACCAATACGGAGACTGGCTCCCCACACAGTGATGGTAGGCAAGCACAGGCCGTGCCCATCAGTGTGAGGTGGGAGCAGTGCCGAGGGAAGTACTTCGCAGAGAAGGACTCTTCTCACATAGCTGTGCCCATCAGCGTGAAGCAGGCGGCTGAGTGGCAGTAAAAACTGGATAGGCAACACCGGATAGATTACGTGTCAGCTGTGCCTGTCAGCGTATAAAGACGAAGACAGGCGTGTGGAAATAATTGGCGTTGCAAAATCACAGTGCTGGGCCACGAACTTGGAATCAAGTTGAGAACTGGATTGGCAGCACAAGATCAAATGAAGTGTCAGCTGTGCCTGTCAGCGTGTAAGAACGAAGACAGGCGTGTGGAAATAATTGACGTAGCAATCCCACTGTAATGGGCCACGAACTTGGAATAAAGTTGAGAACTGGATTGGCAACACCAGATTTAGTGTAATGTCCGCTGTGCCTATCTGTTAGTAAAATGAAGACAGGCGTGTCGAAGGGGTTACGACTTGCTGATGATGAAGACTCAAAAGGGTTAATCTGCCTTCTCTTCAAGGAACGCCTACAGAGGCCATCCCTACGCTGGCCCGCCTCAGGAAACTGACACGAAAGAAGACGGAGACAGCGAGCACGGAGGCAAAAGCACCGATGCCTGCCGATTTTGTGAAGGAACAACTAACCAGGAAGAGGCCCGCTCCCTCGTCAGGTATAGCAATATTCTTCTCCGCGGCGTACTATGCTGTGGAGGCCAGCCCCCACATGCCACGAAGCGGGCGCCCAACGGTAGCACGAAAGGGAGCCTGGCTTCCACACACCACAGCTGTTTGCTTCCATATGCCTCAGAACGCTCTGTCCTTGACAACAGCGGCAGACGGTATGGACCATAAGGTTGGTTCCAACACCGCAGCAGTTGCCTCAAATGCCTTTGTGAGTGCCTTCAACAGCAGTGCCTTCTTGACCATACAAAATCAACAGTTGATGGACAGAATGCAGAACAATGTCATACATTCACCCCAGTACAGAGATCTGGGCCTAAATCCATCGTTTTTTTGCTCACCATGCCATTCCAGTTTGAACCCAGCCATATGCAAATCAGTCTTGACCCAGTGCCTCATGGCAACAGTCCAGCCCGAACTGCCAAGCCAGGTCCTCCCTGGACTAGAACCAAACATCCTAGGACTGGCTTGTTGACCATAGACCGCGGAAAATCAGACTGGCTTAACCACGCTGCAACAGCCGCCTCAAACTTTGTCTCAGAAAGTGCTTCTCCACTGTAGTGCGATTCTTTTTACAGGCAGCAGCAAAGCAATGATAACAGCACCCCGCAGACGACAGTTCCAACAACGATAAATGCAGGTACTTCACACCACTCTCTAACATGAGATTCCCCACAACAGTTTCGAGCCTGCACTCCTCTGGGACCCTCTCTCACAGCAACCGGCATTGACGTACAACTAAAGAGTGCCTCCACAGTACGGGCAGCAATCCAGATGTGGAACAACTTGAGGCAAAGTAAGTACTCACTATATTCTTTATAATTAATGTCTTTATCTGCTGTCACTGGATCATGTATTGGGGTGATGGTGAACCGTCCCGTTCCCACACGGTTGTTCATTGCCAGTGGTACAAAGAAGAAGAAGAAATGAGGCACGGTAAGTGAAGAGTCTTCTTTATTCGTTCCTTTCACCATCACAGGTTCCAGTTAGCTGGAGTCAGCTGTGGAATGTTCATGCTACTACAGATTGGCATATACCAAGAGGTGGAGGTAAGAGGGGTGGCGGGGCATACCAAGTACAGATTATAACAAGAGGTTTGTGTGCATGGCAGAGGATTTTTTATTTCACTCTATTGCGCATCGGCAGCCAAGTGAAGACTTTTCGAGCAGGCTGAGGCTGGACTGCACATATCTTTGTTACAAATTAGCCTAGCTGCTGCATTTTGGATTACCTGAAGACAAGAAAATAGATAAATTGCCATGGCTACATATAGCGCAATCCAGTAGTCCTATTGACTTATAACCAGAGCCTGGACTATGGTTCTGCGCATATCCTTGGGAATCCAGTAGAAGAGTTTCCTCAACAGTTTGAGCATACCAAACCATTTACAGCATGTAGCATTGACCCGCTCTTGCATGGACAAGGAGTTGTCGATCAGAACACCCAGGTTTTAAAAATATTTTCTGAGGCTTGGGGGCTGAGCCTAGGGCAGCCGGCTACCAAGAGGAGTCACAACTCTGTTGAGCTCTACCAAAAAGCAGTATCTCTGTCTTTTCAGCATTTCATTTTAAGCAGTATGCTCTCATCCAGCTTGACACCTTCGTTAATCAGCTAGTAAGATTCTACCTGGCTTACTTGTGTTTATCTCCTAATGAAATAACCAATTGGGTGCCATCCACGTAACAACAGATTTCATATCCCCATTTCCTGACAATGTTCGCAATGGGTGAGTCATACACATTTAAGAGTATAGAGCTTAAGGGGGAGCCCTGAGGAACTCCACATTTGGACATATGTGGAGGTGGCCTAAAAGTGCACAGCTGCACAGACTGAGTTCTCTTAATCAGGAAGGAACCAAACCATTTTAAGACTTTAGAGTGAATCCCTATCTTAAATTGTTTTTTATCAATAGGTAGTGGGACACAGTGTCACATGCCGGGAAAGATCAAGTGAGATCAGTACTGCAGCCTTGCCCTGATCTATCTCTAGCCTGATATTGTCAAGTACGGCAAGTAAAGTAGATTCAGTACTGTTGTTTGTTCTAAATCCGGTCTGAGATGGGTCTAACAAGTTCTTTTTCTTGAGAAAGGCAGCGAGCTGGACATTAACTGCCTTTCTAGAACTTTAGACATGTAGGGAATCAATTAAATAGGTCGGTAGTTTGATAGAATTGTTACATCGATGCCCATTTCTTTGCCAAAGGGAGTATTAATGTTTGCTTCCAGGCATCAGGGCATTCTGGGGTAGACCAGGATAGGTTTAAAATTTGTGTTAAAAAAGGGCTTAATATGGAAGCAAGACGAGCAAAGATAGAATGGGGGCAAAGATTTAGAGGGGATCCAGACTTAACTTCCAACATCATTTTTTCTACTTGTTTTACAAAGCAGAGTGTAAACTTTTCTAGTTCTGCACTGCCTGCTGTTGGGGTGTTGAACTGATCCCAGATCCCTGATCTCATTTAAATGGAGTTGTTTCTCAAAAGCTGTGTGAAAACGGTCAGTCTTATCAGTGAAGAAATTGCCAATTTCTTCACAATGAAAATACTCTTGGTGCAGGGCTTTTGAGTTTGATTAATTTCTGAATATTTCTATGGTGGTCCTCAACTGTGCTGTGATAGTGCCATCTATAAAAGTTGCCGAACACCAACGCCGTGGCCAAAACACTGGGATGCTATGATGCTACAGTCCTGCACACCCGGTGCAACCAATTCTATTTCAGGACTGGAGGCGAGGATTATGCCTTCTTTCTTCACATTTATTGAACAGCAGCCATATAACTTTAAGACAAAACTACTGTTCCCATGAAACATTGGGCTAAATGTAGTTTAAAAAACAACCAATAGGAACAAAGTAAGTGTTCAGTCAGCTTGTATCCAGTCCAATATAGTCCCTCTTCAGTGGCCCCTTGTCCTCTTTTTGTACTACTGCGCATCCAAGATAAGTACCTAGTTCCATTCTCGTTTATGGTATTGCATTTAGTTATCGTTTGCATGCGATTTGTTTCAAGTTTATGTTAATTCATGAATTGTGACCCCGAATCGTTGCCGCTCTGTGAGGCGTTTTTCGCCTCAACGGTGTTTTGCTAAATTGGTATTTAATTTGTTTTTTGTCAATAATATCTTGAGTTAATTAGCGGCTCCACCGCGATTGCTGCCTTTTTGTTGTGGTTTTCCCTGTTTTCCTGGCAGCTTCAGGACACAAGAGGGATTGTCGCTCTTACGCGTCCTGTCCTGGTGTGCAATTGGCCTTCCAACACTAGAGGGTGTAGTTGGCGCAGTGGGCGCTGCGCGATCGTTTGAAATTCCTCTCTGAAGCAGTGGACGCCTCAATCTATTGGGCGGTGGAGGAGGCTATGACTCCCTTGGAGGAGAGACTCTCCCGCCAAATTACTCAGGCGTTTGAAAAACTGACACCACCGCTCACGACCACCATTCCCCCCTCAAATACTTTGGGTACTGCCCCTACACCATCGGATTCAGCGGGCCCCCCGCAAAAAGTACTCGTGAGGAAGGGGTGAATTTAGATGCCTTTGACAGGCTTCGTCAAGCCTTTCTTGCGACGCAACCCGCTTTGCCGTAGGAGATGGAGGATTTCCTTCTAACATTCCTCCCCCCCCCCCCCCCCCCCCCCCCCCCAAGGGTTCAGGGGATCCTGACAATTAACCTGGTCCTTCGAATCACGGTTGCCCTCTCATCCCACTAATACCTCCCAAGATATTTCAGACATGTTAGACCCTGAGGACATAATCCATCTCCAGTCATCTGAATGGCCCCAGCCGATAAGGTTGCATGCTATGTGGCAATATGCATACGCAGACCACTTGAAAAGGAAGTATGTAACTGCCTCCGTGCAGGATGTCCTCGCCAGTCATTAGAGGGGAAGGTGGCCCTTACCCCGTAAATTGACCCGCGTATGGCCACCTTTTTACAGAAATTTATGAAGGACCCTACGAAGGTTATTGATCGTTCATGGCTTGCATGCCAGGACAAACTCCTAGATGCCCTGGGGCCCCTCACCAAAATACTTGACATGGATGAGGAGGCAAAAACATCAGGTGCCCTGATTTCTGGGGTGGGCTCAGAGAGCTATAATTTTTTTGGGCAATGATAATTGTGCCCTATCAACTGAACGTTGCCGCTCCCTGTTCATAAAAGTGGACCCTAAATTGGGGGATTTGGCAGACTACGAAGCAGGAGCAGTTGCACAAGGAGGGCTCTTTGGGGAGCCATTCGTAAAGAACTAGGGAAGTTTGTCAACACATTCACTTCCATGGACAAGGTACAGACGACCATCAAGAGGGTTTTTCCTCAGGTTTTCCACGGGGCCGGTCGAAGTCGGACCGGCCGTGGCTCCAACCAGTACCAGCAGAAGGGACAAGGCCCCAGACAGTACCAGGACCAGACAAGGTTCGGAAACTTCTATCCTACGAGGGGCATCGTAGCAAAAGCAGAGGTTACAGAGGAGCAGCAACTTCCTGAAGCCCCAGTGAGTGTACTTCCTTCTTCCCACTTAAAAGTAGGGGGGCGGCTGGCGATTGTTTTCCGGGTGTGGACTTCCATAAGAGGGGATGCATGGGTTCTTCAAACTATCCAAGGATTCCACATAGAGTTTTTCGGGGAACCCTCCCAACGGGTTCGTCCTTGTCCCATTCAATTCTCCCAACAGGTTACTGTTCTGGTGGACCACGATGGCGCATCCCTTCTCTCCAAGGGCGCTATTCTTCCCTCCTTCCCCCACCCCAGAGGTTTCATCAGCAATATTTTTCTGGTCGACAAGGCCGATGGAGGCCAAAGACCTGTGATAAACTTAAGTGAGTTCAAAGAGGGGGTGATCTACCGCCATTTCAAAATGGAGGGAATCCATCTCCTCAGGGATGTGTTGAGACCCCTAGACTGAATGGTCCGCTTGGAACTCAAGGATGCCTACCTGGTGGTTCTAATCTTTCCACCTCATCGCAGGTTCCTCCACTTCACTTGGAAAAATCAGACATACAAATTTGTGTCCCTTCCCTTCGTTCTTTCCTCGGCTCCGTGTTGCTTTACCTAGGTGCTCAGAACAGTGGTGAAACTTCTCAGGACTCAAGGTATATGGATGATGGTTTATCTGCTTCTTATGGACTCATGTCCTCAACGATTACTTTCTCACCTCCAGTTGGCGGTGAATTTCTTCCAGAGCCTAGGCTTTATGATCAACGAGAAGAAGTCTCTATTATCTCCTTCTCAGAAGGTGACATTTCTAGGTTTCGTGACAGACTCCACGACCTCTACTCTAAGTCTTCTATCCAGGAAAGTAGCAAAAATTCATAATGAGTTATGGTGTACTCTGTCCAAACCTAAAGTGACTCTCAGACAAGTAGCTGGAGTGGTGGGCCTCCTCTCATCATTGTTTCAGGCCATCATTCCGGGCTCCCTGCATTACCGGGCCCTTCAACGTCTAAAAGCGTTCCACTTACAGAAAGGATTCTCCTTTTCTCACACGGTGTCACTGTCCGAAGAGGCTCGAGAGGCAATCCAGTGGAGGCTTGGCCACATCGAGGCCTGGAATAGCCGAGCGATCTTCGGATCAGCACCAGATTTGGTTATAGAGCCTGATGCCAGCAGGACGGGCTGGGGGGCCAGATGCGGAGCTATTTCTACAGGAGGCTTGTGGTCTGAAGAAGAGCGACAATTACACATAAATTGCTTAGAACTTCTAGCAGGTTCATTCGTAGTTCGTTGTTGGACAAGAAAGTCTATTCAGTCATGTGTCCTTCTGAATATGGACAACATCAATCATTTAGGGGGCACACAATCCAAAGCCCTCTCGGACCTTGCGTCCGGTTTTTGGCAGTATTGCCTGGACCATCAGGTCTCGGTCACGGCAGAGTACTTGTCAGGCCACGAGAATCAAGCAGCGGACTTTCAATCCCGCAACTTCAAGGATTCCAGCCTTTGGAAGCTTGACCCGGAAGCGTTTGCGACTCTGAACTTCCGGTGGGGTCCTTTTTCAATAGATCTGTTCGCCTCGAGATTGGACCGCCAGCTTCCCCGCTTCTTCAGCTGGAGACCAGACTCTCTAGCGGTGGCCACAGATGCGTTTCTCCAGGACTTGAGTCTGCAGAAAGGATATGCCTTTCCGCCCTTCACGATGATCATGAGGGTGACAGCACAGGTCAGAAGACAAGGGGCGGAAGTGGTTCTGATCACCCCTTTGGAGGTCACAAGTTTGATTTCCAGTTCTTCTGGAACTTTCATGGGATTGTCCAATCCTACTCCCCCAGTTTCCGACTCTTCTCAAGTGTCCCGTCCAAGTTCCTCATCCTCTGATTCAAGAGAATTTGTTGTGGCTCATGGCGTGGTGGATTACCGGAGACGCTGGGAGGTCCCGGGACTTTCAGAGAAGGCTCAGATCCTCATGTCCAAGGCGTGGGCAGACAGTACAGTCAAGAGATGTAAATCCGCTTGGGGTAGATGGTCTGGTTGGTGTATGCGAAAGGACCTCATTCCCTTGGACGCAGATGTAGTCCACATTCTTAAATTTCTAGCCCATAAAGGTCTGGCCTACAGATCAATTAACACCTTCAGGTCGGCCATTTCAGCTGGACACACCCCAATCAATGACACAACGATGGGAGAGCATCCCTTAAAATGCAAATTACTTCGAGGTATCAGAGTTTCTCTTCCATGGGAGCCTCGCTACTTGGCCCTTTGGGATGTCAACCAGGTCCTTAATCTGTTTCTCTCCTGGCAACCTAACCTGTTTTTGTCTAGGAAAGAATTGTCGGTCAAACTGGCTATGTTGCTATGCCTCATATCTTGCCGCCGTGTTTCTGATGTGAGGGCATTAGAAATCAGAGGCAGGATTTTTTCCCCAACCGGGGGACTTTTACTCTCCACTGAAGGACAACGTGTCACACAAGAGTAATTTCTTACCCAGAATTTCTAGACTCTCCCAAACTATGCGTAGTGCGATGCTCGGAAGCATACAAGGAGATGAAAGAGGAGGTTTGTCCCCCCGGAGAGCAACTACTGCTCATTGCTCTTCGTAAATCTTTTAAGGGGGTCTCTTCCCCCACTATAGCCAGTTGGGTTAGATGGGAGTTTCAGGAAGCTGGTATTGACCTTCTGATTTTTGGGGCAGACTCGGCTAGAGGTGCTATGGCCTCTAAAGCATTACGCTTAGGCGCCCGTTTGGAAGATATCCTCAACGCAGCAGACAGGTCCTCGGACTCCACCTTTAAAAGGTTCTATTTCAAACCATTGCTTAACATGGCTCACCTCGTGGTGAGCCAGCTTTTAAACTAGCACATTTCTCACCTCCAGTCCTGACATAGAATGAAACATTTCCTAGCTATCGTGACAGAAAGTTTGAATTCTATTAAGGACTCGGAGGCGAGGATTATACCACCCTAGGGCTCCCTTCAAGGAGATCACCCTCCCCATATTGGAGTAAGTAATTCTTGCATTTACAATCGCATATGAAAATGTCGGTCTTCATTACAGATTATTGCTTTGCTTGTTGATGTACTTCTCCCCGCAGGCTTTAGTAGTTGAAGGCCTTAGTGGTGACAATCTTCTTTGTCTTTGCAGGATCTGATGCTAATAAACAGGATGCATGACAGTGATCCTATTGCTGACTCCACACTACGAAAGAGGGACTATGTTCGACTGGATACATGCTGATTGGGCACTTACTCTGTTCCTATTGGTTGTTTTTTAAACTACATTTATCCTGATGTTTCATGGGAAAAGTAGTTTTGTCTTAAAGTTATATGGCTGCTGTTCAATAAATGTGAAGAAAGAAGACATAATTCTCACCTCTGAGTCCTTAATAGAATTGAAAATTTCTGTTACGATAGCTAGGAAATGTTTCATTATTCGGTCCCAAACATAAACCACAGTTGTGTGGCAGGCTGCGGCTGGGCCCTGCAGGTTTGCGGAATAGCTGTTTGGCTGAGTTTTGTTTACTATACCAACGCCCACCGCCAGACAACGAGGAATCTTGTAATCTGGCGGGCAGACAAAGGTCGACATTGGCGGTCAGGGAAAGGGGCGCTGGAGTGGTGGCCCACTCCCAGACTGCCAAAGTCGTAATCAGGCCCTTGTTTTCCTGTAAATAGTTGAAAGATTGATCAAACATCAGTTCTTGGAATACACGCAAAGCTGCATTTTAATCGTATATTAAAGACAAATGTTGTGTGGATGATGCATTTCTGTTGCTACTCTTTCTTTTTCAGAATGTTTTGCCTTTTATTGTCCTGTTTTTTCGGAACTTTGTTCAATTGATATAGCTGCTCTTGATCAAAGACTGTGAATATTGTTTTTGGATATCCTTTAGGGTGGTTAGTCAAAATATCGAATTTTAAATATCGACCTACATTAATATCGAGTTTTTAAAATCGTAGGGACAGAATATAGAAGTCAAGAATATCATTGACCAGAATATCGACCCCAAGGTAAGTAATATCGTTTTTTTAAATATCGAAGTAAGTAATATCGAAGTAAGTAATATCGTAAGCAAAAATATCGTTGTCAATAATATCGATTTTTTTTTTAGGGTTATGTATTTTAATATGTATTTTATATGTATGTTAAACATTTTTGTAACGTATTTTAATAAATTTAAAAATAAATGTTTGGAAATTAGTAATTTTGTTAAAGTAAATTTAGCGTTTTAGTATCAGAGCGGGTTGTGGGTTTATAGGGGAATAGGGTGGGAAGTAATTTAATTATAATTAATGAATTAATATGTTTTCTTTAATTGGTATTTATCATTAATTAATTATTAATTGTTAATTGTTTTTATTAATTATTTAATTATATTAGTTATAATTATTTTATTAATAATTTTTATTTATTGTCATTGTTAATTAATTTATTGTTAATTAATAATTAATTGGTGATTTATTTGTATTAAGTGATTAATTGATAATTAAATTAATTATGTGATTTTTTATGTGTAGTGGGTTGTGGGTTTATAGGGGAATAGGGTGGGATGTAATTAAATTAAATTAATTAATGATATTGTTTTATATTGGTATTTATTATTAATTAATTGTTAATTAATTATTAATTGGTAATTAATTGTTATTACTTAGTTAAATATATTAAATATAATTAATGTAATAATTCTTTTTAGTTGTTGGTATTGCTAATTAATGTATTGTTAATTATTAATTAATTGGTGAATAATTATTTGGTAGTTAATATGTATTAACTAGTTAATTTATAACTATATTAATTATAAATAATGTATCATTAATTGTTATTAATTGATTAATTGATAGTTAAATTAATTGTGTTTTTTGTATGTGTAGTATGTCGTGTGTTAAAGGGGGAATAGTGTGGGATGTAATTTAATGTCATTTCGTTAAATATTTATTTTAATTTATTGGTATTTATTAATAATTATTTTGTAAATTAATTATTAATATGCTATTATTTAATAACAAATTATTTAATTGATTATTATGTTCATTTAACCCCTACGCTATCCAGCGCTTTCCCAACTGTTGCACTCTCTGGAGTTGGAATAGCAATTTTTACCCCTACGCTTTCGAACGCTTTCCCTACTGTTGCACTCACTGGAGTGGGAATAGTAATTTTTACCCCTACGCTATCCAGCGCTATCCCTACTGTTGCACTCTCTGGAGTGGGAATAGTAATTTTTACCCCTACGCTATCCAGCGCTTTCCCTACTGTTTCACTTACTGGAGTGGGAATAGTAATTTTTACCCCTACGCTATCCAGCGCTTTCCCTACTGTTGCACTCTCTGGAGTGGGAATAGTAATTTTTACTCCTACGCTATGCAATGCTTTCCCTACTGTTGCACTTTCTGGAGTGGGAATAGTAATTTGTACCCCTACGCTATCCAGCGCTTTCCCTACTGTTGCACTCACTGGAGTGGGAATAGTAATTTTTAACCCTATGCGATCCAGCGTTTTTCCTAATGTTGCACTCTCTGGAGTGGGAATAGTAATTTGTACCCCTACGCTATCCAGCGCTTTCCCTACTGTTGCACTCTCTGGAGTGGGAATAGTAATTTTTACCCCTACGCTATCCAACGCTTTCCCTACTGTTGGACTCACTGGAGTGGGAATAGTAATTTTTACCCCTACGCTATCCAGCGCTTTCCCTACTGTTGCATTCTCTGGAGTTGGAATAGTAATTTTTTCCCCTACGCTGTCCAACACTTTCCCTACTGTTGCACTCTCTGGAGTGGGAATAGTAATTATTACCCTTACGCTATCCAACACTTTCCCTACTGTTGCACTCTCTGGAGTTGGAATAGTAATTTTTAC
Organism: Triturus cristatus; assembly: GCF_964204655.1. Classification (NCBI taxonomy): domain Eukaryota; kingdom Metazoa; phylum Chordata; class Amphibia; order Caudata; family Salamandridae; genus Triturus; species Triturus cristatus. The sequence continues at coordinate 124,164,175 of NC_140583.1, forward strand.
CCCTACGCTATCCAACACTTTCCCTACTGTTGCACTCTTTGGAGTTGGAATAGAAATTTTTACCCCTACGCTATCCAACACTTTCCCTACTGTTGCACTCTCTGGAGTTGGAATAGTCATTTTTACCCCTACGCTATCCAACACTTTCCCTACTGTTACACTCCCTGGAGTGGAAATAGTAATTTTTAGCCCTACGCTATCCAACATTTTCCTTACTGTTGTTTTTGTTGGAGTTGGAGTAGTAGTTTTATTCTCTCTGATATTTAATATTTTTTGTATTATTTTAGCTAATGTAATATATAATTAATAATTAAAAATATTCAAATTAAATGTAATTGTTTTAATTTGTTATACGTAATTATTACATTTTTATTCATGTATAAGTTACTAAAATAATTATTAAAACCAATTATTAAGTATATATATTATATATTATATGTATATGTTTAATTAATGTTTTATTAAATTATATATATTAATTATTAATTTTAAACATTATAAAATATATTTAATTATGTTTATTTTATTTATAAGTATTATTTTGTTTATTTTACATATTTTTTTAAACTAAAGAAAAAACGATATTAGATAATAACGATATTTTTGACATCGATATTTTATTTTCGATATTTTTGTACTTACCATGTTGTAGATAGGATGCCGATATTCTTGACATCGATATTTTTGTTCCGATAATTTTGTAGGTCGATTTTTTGACCTTCGATATTTTGTCAGTGATCCATTTTTTAGCTAATATTTCTAATCACGTCACTGAATAGTACACATTAGACTTGGTTTTGTTTTGTGGATGGCTAATACACAGACTAAATATATGCTCTTTTATAGTCCCATGAATAATATATGAATGTTTTACCGGTTTTGATCATAGCTTGAATGTTCCATTCAATGTGTTTTAAATAGTCCAAATTATGCTCTGTACAAAATAATTAAGTAGGATGTGTTAGTTGTAGTTGTATACATTGAACACTTTGACCTTTTAAAGATTTTTTTGCAAAGAGACCAAAATAGTAATTTATTTATTGGTTTTAAACTTAAGTGGTAGAAACAGTGTTTTGAATAGCGTTAGAAATAGTGGTGGTTTCAAAATTTGGTGCATCCTATTATAGGACTTTCAATGAATTAGACAAAGTCTCAATCTGTACTTTCTGTGGACAATCTCTTTGTTGTTGTTTCACTGTGTGAAGTATTCTGCAGCCATGCAGAATAGTGTGTCCTTTATTTTCTCGTTGAATGAAGCATTTGTGTTTCAATGCTAAGAACTAGTTTTTAAATGCCCCTTCATATTACAGTAAAAATCACACATGTTGCTATTATTCAATTATTGTGTTAAATGTACAATCAATCAATAAGGGTGGTAAAGTACAACTACTCTCCCGTGAGGTTCTCAAGGCATTGGTGGGAATGGGTGGCGGGGGGCCACCGTGGTGTGCTAGGGTAATCAGAAGAGCCAGGTCTTGAGGTCCTTCCTGAACTGGGGTAGTGTAGGGACTTGCCGGAGGGGCAGGGTGTTCCGGGCTTTGGCTGCGAGGTAGGAGAAGGACTTTTCTCCCGTTCTGGTATTGTTGATAAATGGGATGGTGGCAAGAGAGTGCTGGATTGATCGGAGGTGTCTTTTGGGTGCGTGGAAGGAGAGGCGGCAGTTCAGATATGCAGATCCGGTGTTGTGAAGGGCCTTGTATGCATGGGTGAGGAGTTTGAAGGTTATTCTCCTTTCGACTGGAAGCCAGTGGAGATTACAGAGGTGATGGGTGATGTGGTTGTGACGGGGAATGTCTAAGATCAGTCTGGCTGCGGCGTTCTGGACAGTCTAGAGCTAGCAAAGGAATTTCTTGTTGATTCCGACATAGAGAGCATTGTCATAGTCTAGTCTACTTACTGATGCTAAGATTTGAATTGTGTGTAACATACAACAATGTCTCTAAGGGTGTTAGTTAATGGTCAATTTGAAGCTGCACAGTTTATTGCTGGGAGCAGAAGGAGAAACCTAGGAGACAAAAATACAACGTGACAACATAAAATTGGGTTTGGTAATTACATATATTTATTATAAATAACTTCATATATTTAGACATGTATAAGAGTAGCACTGCGTTACATTAAATGGCATGTAACCTGTGGGATACTGTGCACAAGTGCTCATGAAAATGGTGACGACGCAAGTGACACATGAGGAAGTATGTATAGCGACACGAAAGGGCGCAACCAAAAAACAATTGAGGGTGAGATTTACATAGTAGAGATACCCAGACAATAAATGCTAATATATACAAGGGAAGCCAAGCTGGGCATACTCGAGGAAGTAGTGCAGTAACTTTCGCTGTAAAAGTCGATGGCGTTTTGGCCTCTTGGAGTGTTTAGGCCATCATCAGGACAAGGTTAATCTTACTTCTATAGCAGTGGCCAAGATTGTGACAGGATTCCCAATCGTGGTTATGTGGGGTCACTTAATAACCCAGGCTAAAGGGAGACACCTCAGCACTAATTCCTCGAGGATACTCCACTTGACTTCCCTTGTATATATAAGCATTTATTGTTTGGGTATCTCTACTATGTAAATCTCACCACCAATTTGTTTTTATTGCGCCCTGTTGTGTCGCTGTACATACTTTCTCACGTGTTACTTGCGTCGTCACCATTTTCACAAGCACTTATGCACAGTATCCCACAGGTTACATGCCATTAAATGTAACACAGTGCTACTCTTATACATGTCTAAATAAATGAAGTTATTTATAACAAATATATGTAATCACCAAACTCAATTTTATGTAGTCACATTGTATTTTTGTCTCCCTGGTTTCTCCTTCTCCCAGCAATTAATTGTGCTGCTTAAAATTGACCATTTACTAATACCCTTAGAGACATTGTTGTATGTTACGGTTGTTTGCCCTAGTCTCTATAGGGTTAATGGTATACCTACTGTAGTCTGATACTGCAAGATTTGAATTGTGAGCAGCAGATCATCTCATATGTCAACTGCAAGCAATGTACTCAGAGAAATTTTGCCAGTGCTTTTTAGTGTTTCAAAACTAAACTAATTTGTTTTGTTTATATGTGTCCTTGTTTTTCTTTGAGGTGGAAATCTCCCTCTTATGGTTGATTTCTTTGTTGGCTTTAGCCATTTATGCTGTACCATGTCAGTAAGGTCTTCTTTTGTGAACAATGCAAGGCAGGAACGTCATGAACCGGTTGTATCAACCATGTGACCCATTCACTGTGTTAAAAAAACAAATTGTTTTACATAAAAAGGGTAATTTATTTGATTTAGGATATGTATTATGCACCAATGCAATTTCTGTATCAAGTAGTTAAATTCAGGTAACACTGCTTTGGAAGCTTGCTTTTGGAACATACATGATGTTAGAATAAAAACTACTGGATGTGATAAACGTAAACAGCTACTAGGTCAAAGTCTTATTTTTGAATATGCTCAGTAGAATTTGCTCAGGGATGTACTATTTGATAAACACTCTGCCCAATATTGGAAGCCTACGAAGGAGATACAATATTTCCCACGGTAATCAGAAGTAAAGCAGTGCAAACTACTCCTTGGATCTATCAGGTTTCTACAATATTGGATCATCTTGACTAACAAGTGGGATGGACCAAGCAGCAGCGGCAGCTACGGGTGTTACTTGTATTTTTTTGAGCAAAAGGGAGGCAGATGCCACAGTGTTTTCAACACTGAAAAATTAATTGATCCCTAATAAATTCAGGGTAAACCCAGACATTTTTAACATAGTGCAGCTTACATTTCTGCTGTAATTCAACCATTTCACTAATGTGCCGCTCTAGGTGTATTTATATGATTGTATGCAAGCGGGATGCAGTGCCACAGCTTTTTCAATATTGTTGTGTACTTGAGACAACATCACACCAATGCTTATGGCTTAGACATCAGTTAAAATAGTTTTCTTTTCACAACAAATTGAGTTAACAAACTAAGTTTCTTAGTGATTTTGTTGACAAAACAGAAGGCCAGGGAGAGTTGTTGAGCAAAGAGATACTTTTTGAGAGGAGTAGGGTGGAACAAGAAGCATTGAAAGTATCAAAGTGAAATAGTCACTGCTAACATGTTAACTCCATTTGATCTGAAAAGGAAAACTATTTTAACTCATGCCTTCGCCATAGACATTGGTGCGGTGTTGTCTCAAGTACACAACAATTGTTTTAAAAGTTTGACATTTGCGACCGGCTTGCTGGCGAGCGCAGAAAGAAATGACTCTGTGGAGCATTGGCAGCAGCGTGCATTGTTGGGTATTACAGTATGTATATTTGGTTGTGGAACTTGTGCATTGCATGGACCACAAGCCTTTGGTGAGAGTGTTGTTACTGGATGGAGTGGGATAAGGATTTGCGACAATAGCTAGATCCAAGTTAGAACTCATTCAGTATGTGCCACAAGCAACTATACAGGTCAAGAATAATGGTGAGTCAAGGTTCATGGTGCATTGTGAAGAGATGCATGGTGATGTCTGCATGGTGATGTATGCATGGTGATGTATGCATGGTGATGTATGCATGGTGATGTATGCATGGTGATGCACTTAAGGACAATGAATATGAAGGAATGGTTTTTAGAATCCAGAGTGTCATGGGAGAGATGCCAAATGAGCTAAATTCTGCTGTTAAGTTCCTTCATCTCTATGTGGTGGGAGTCAAAGTGGCCGGAAACACTACTACCTCTTTCTGCAAGGGTGCCAAAGAACTAGGGTTTTAAGTTAGACAGTCAACTGTTTTTTTAAACCCCCTGTATTAGCATTTGTTGCTTCCTACTTTGGGCTTCTCTGTGCCCTTAACTTGAGACGTTTCTCTGTTTTTTACTGCTACACTTTAGGAAGACAGTGGTACATGCATTGATTACATTGTGACTGGACTATGCTAATGCTCTCTAGTTTGTCTATCAAAGGGTCTACCCGGTAGACTACAAGTGGTTCAGAATGCTGTAGCTCACCAGATTCTTAGATTCGCTAGCCATGTGCCTATATCTGTTCATCTTAGGTCTTTACATTGGCTTCAGATAATGAAGGGGATTCTTTTTACGTTCATGGTTCTGGTCCAGTGGGTTGTTTTCTTATCGGCCCCTTTTCATATCGGTCCATGGGTATATTACTGACAGATTTCAGTTTTACTGTCCGATTTGAGCTCTCCAGCCATCTGCCGCCCCGGAAGTCGAGCCTAAGTTGAGGCATAAGAGAAAAGGGGGCAGCTCCTTTTCTTATCTAGCCGCGAAGGCTTTGAACCAGCTTCCTTTAGATCTCTGTCATATTGATTCTTAACCTCCTATTTCATTAAAAAATATCAAGATATGGCTGTTTGGCTTGCCCTAATTGACTGTGCCTCCCTTTTTTCTTGACCCGCAAACCCTCAGTACCAGGACACTCTCAGGAGTAGCCGCGTACTTTCCCAAAACTCGTCATTCATTCTACAGTGTGGAGTAGTAGTAAGCAAGGATGTGTGGGTTCAGCCATGGGAAAGGATAGGGTTCTGAAAAATGTTCATCGTATAGTGCTGGAAGGGAGAATAGGGAAAAGCAGAGAGTAGGTAGTAGTAGAAGACGGTAAGAAAGGTTGAAAATTGGTGGAGGTCAAGAGGGACACTGAGAATCCTGGTAGACGGGGGAGGAGGGAGTGTCGAGATTTCATTGGAACGGTGTCTTGTTTGCCATATTCACAATGGTATGCTGTAATAATTGTAGGTTTTCACCTAAAGCGGTTAGAGTTGATATTGTTAAGTGAAATTATCATGACAACTAGCATTGGTCTGTTAAAAAATGCTTTTGGAAGAAGATACCCCACACAATTGATCACTGCCAATAGCATACAATTACCTTGTCATGAGTAGAAGGCTTTCTTAGGTAAATGTTGTGATACACAAAGTTGCACTGCCCCCCACAGAACCCGCAGGCCAACCAGACAGTAAAAAAGGATAATAGGTGGATCAAGAGAGTGATACAGTTGGCACTGTGCATCTTGTGGAATATAAAAGGAACCATGGGTGAGGTCCCCTCTCAAGTTATGAGCGAAAGATATCCTCGTGCCATCTTGGTTAAAGAATTTGGTTGAAAGTGAGTTGTGTAAGAAAGACGCTAACTCAAATGCCAGAGAGAGGGAATGCAGACAGGATGGTGATTGGGTAGATGTGAAGTTAGGCCAGTTGTGTGTGTGGATTTTCTAGATTTTCTAGGTTTCATGGACTTTACAAAGTGAAGGAAGTTTGAGGGAATTATGTAGTTCTGTAGAATGGTCACAAGTGGAATCGCAGAAGTGTAGTGGTGCCAGGAGTTAGAGGATGATGCTGGACAGTGTAGTGGATTTTTGTTCATGACTGAAAAGGAGATGCTGAACATTTGATGGAACAATGGAGAAGTAGCAGAAAATGTAGTTGTAGGTGATGCTGTAAGTGGGGTTGGAAGAGGAGTAGATAGAAGCTTTGAGTAGACAGAGCAATGGTAGATTTAGAAGTCTCCCATTGATGAAGAGTGCTGTTGCTTGTGAGGGAATTCCGTGCTTGGTGCTCCATGCTGTTGCTACCCCTTTCCATGTATTTCCCCTGCCATATGGAGAATTTGGCCAGCCTACCTGCATGCTTCTTATATACTGATTATACTTATATGGGGTCTTACACTCTAGTGTTCTCTTTCAAGTATGTTTCCGGTTTGTTCTCAATTGGTTTGAGGGAGAAAGATATTTTTCCCTTTAACATAGTGTGAAATGTGGGCGACATCTCTGTGGAGTTGTTGATTGCCTTTTAGGTAAGCTAATCTGCTGACTGGCCCAAGGCATCAATGCTATGGCAAATAAATAGTTTTTCCATCATATTATTGGCTGGTGAAAGTTACTACAACAAGCAGAAATCTCGATGATACTGATACAGGGCATGGACAGGACCTAGCAATGGGAAACAACCCCAAACCGCCCTGACACAACACCAGCCTCCAGGCTCACAGCCTGCATGGTAGTCCCCAGTTTAACTTTAAAGTAAAACGGCAAGGGTGGTTGCCTTTTCTCTATCGCTCACCTTCATACTTATTTCGAGTCATGTGTCTCCATCTTATCACTGTAGAGCAACAGATAGAGCATTGAAAAGGGGTCCTACAATCCTGTATGTGAAGAGGAGGCTCCTGTTCTGATATTCCTTAGTCACAGCCGACCTTGAACAGCCCCTCTGAACATGTGGGCTTCATTTAAAACCATGCAGTCTTCAGTTCCTTCCCTGAAGAGGCCTCCACCCTAATGCTTGGGTTCAGTCAAATCCAAATTCTAGGTCCTTGGACTTCTCACGGGTGACAAGTAGCGCTCTACAAATCTACTGATGGAAGGCCTGTTGAGATATAAGTTTTTTGTGTTGCTGAAGATGAATGTGGGTTTTTGATGGCTACGTAAGGAGTGGCCAGGTTCACTAGACCATGGAAATAAAGAATTATGAATTGCAAATGAAAACTAAAGATGTTTGAAAACAAAATTCACTATGGCAAACAACAGTGGCCACTGAAAAAGAGTTTGTCTACTAAAGCATGGAATGAGCCGCTGACTAAAAAGTTAATTTAAATACTCAGAAAAAATATAAAGCATATTTCTCAATTGTCCTTCCTAATGGTGAAAAACATGCATTACTTGATGAAAAGTTTGCTATCATCTATGAATAAATCTTTTTAGTGAGGTGGCTCTTCTTTATATCATCATGACTTAGGTGTGTTTAAATAAAACACAACACGTTGGAAAGCCTATGGTCTAATTTGTGTTTAATAAAAAATAGCACAGTAAATTATTAGGAAACAACAGCCATTTTCCCCAACCGCAGATCTCGCCTAAAAAGGCCAGTTGGAGCATGAAATGCTAACATGAATATTCAGTTATGTTATGTAGATTTGTAGAGCGCACATGCACCCAGGAAGGTGTTCTGGCACTGAGCAGTCTAGTCTTGCCACATCTATGGACATATGTACCAGCCCCTCTCGCCACCGATGTAGTATCTGGCTGGATACATTCTAGTGTTTAGCCTGTGATGTAAGACACTCTACACCCACCCACCACTGGCATCACCAGTCAGGTGACCCTATTAATAAAAGGGTCCGGGCGCACGTGCCCTGGGCCTGTTCCAGTATATTACTAATGTGTCTGTGTGGTACTTTCATCTAGCATGTGGGCCTTAGGCCCAAGACACCACAACCACAACATCACCTATAGTGAAGTTATGGTGGTGATAGGGGCCGCGCCTTATGTACAAGGCAGCGTTAAGCCACTTAAAATGGCTTACGCTGTCTTGTATATAAAGCCCCCTTTCACGCTATGGTTAGTGTGAAAGGGGTGGGCATTGGGTGTTGCAGTGGGCGTTCCAAAGCAACACCCATTCATTTTGACACTGCCCAGTGTGTACAAGTGTGGCATACATAGAAGGCAGCACAAAAATTAAGACCAGGTAAAAACTGGTCTTAAGATGGCAGCACACATAGAAAAAGCAAAATGCCATTGTTTATGTACAGGAAGGTGTCCCTTCCTGTACATGAACAAACTTTTGTGTCCATAAAGCAGCACACATGAAAGTTACAAAATGGCATTTTAGGATTGTTTATGTGCAGGAAGGGATACCTTCCTACACATAACCAATCCTCCCCTGCACACATACACCCTGGCACTCTGGTGCAAGGGTGCCTGCGTTGACGCTAAGTTGCTAAACTTAGTGCCATCGCAGGGGGAAACGCAAGGCTGCATCACATTCTTGTAAATATGGCGCAGCCTTGCATTTCAGAAGTGGTGGAGAGAGGCGTTGAGCCAGGAAGACTAACGCCTCTCTCCTCCACTTTCTTGTACCTATCCCTCCTAGTGCCTAGTGGGACTCCGCGAAACCCCAGGACTTCAGCTTCGTGTGGAATTTAAGAAGTGATGAGGAGGCTCTTATGTGTAGTGACAGGTCATTCTACATTTTAGGCTCACTTGCTAGATCTGGCTTTCTGTATGTGTGGGATTTGTGCAAGTAGGAGTCCGCATGGGCAGAGGTGTCTGGAAGATTTGTGAAAGCAGACGTGTTTGCTCAGCTATGCTGGTCCAGTCTTATGTGGTGCCTTTAAAGCGTGGGTGAGGAGTTTGAATTGTGCTCCTTTGTGATTGGGGAGTCAGTGGTGGTGTGGTTTGAGTGTGGTGTGGTAGGTTAAAAATGATATTGGCTACCAAGTTCTGAACGGTCTGCAGCCTTCTGTGGAGTTTTTCTGTTGATTCCAGCATACAGGGTGTTCTTGTAGTCCAGCTTGTTTGTGAACAAGACGTGTATGATGGTTTTACGGATGCTAACTGGGAGCCATTTGAAAATCTTCCTCAGCATCTTCAAGGTATTGACAGCAATGACTTGGACGACCATGTAGAGTTTGCTGGGGACGATGATCTACGGGTTATTGGCATGGGTGGTGGGTGTTGGTCCTCACTCTGTTGGCCACCAGCTGGAGTCCCACAGTGATGTGCTCTTTCCAAAGATCACAATGTCAGTATTCTCCTTTAGACAGTTCGTCTTTACTCAGTAGGCAATTTCAGTCCTGCAGGCATTGAAATTGATCTTGTCCATCAAAGAGAGAATGAGTTACGTGTTGAAGGCATAGGAGGGGACTTTAATGGTGTGAGAGTAGATGATGCTGGCTAAAGGGATCATGTATGCGTTGAAGAGGGTTGGTCATAGGGAGGATCCTTGCAGAACTTCCCAGAGGAGGTTACGGACGTCCGAGGCTGACTGACTGGGTCCTATTAGTCAGGAAGGAGCAGTTCCATTGCAGTGCATGTCCTTGTACTCCAATGATATGTAGGCGTTGGATCAGGATGGGGTGCAAGACTGTGTCAAATAATGTGGAGAAGTCCAGGACAATAAGGGCCATCGTGTCTCCTCTGTCAAGTGTCATCAGCTGTCAGCCATGGTCGCGATTGGGGCAGTTTGCGTGCTGTGGTTGAGTGTGAAACCAGACTGAGTGGTGGGAGGAGTTGGTGGTCCTTGAGGTATTCGGTGAAGTGCCTGTTAATTATTTTCCCCAACACCTTGGATAGGAATGGTAGCAGGCAGAGCAATCTGTAGTTGGTGAGTTTTGATGGGTACGCAGAGGGTTCTTTCAGCAATGGGAGATCAGTTGGGTATTTCCATGCATCTAGGAAGGTCACATAAGAGGGGGAGGCATTCGGAATGGGTGTGAGCACGGCACTGATGGGTTTGCACCCCTCTGGAGAAGACATGGTGGGGGCAGGGGTCTTATTGGGTACCTAAGTGGATGGATTTCATGGTAGAGGCAATTTCTTCTGGAATGATAATGGGCCATGCAGTTAGCAGGAGTTCTTTGGATAAGAAAAGGTGGTGTTTGGTGATGCCTGCCAGTCCGGTTGCAGGCTGAAGTTGTTTTAAATGGTAGTCATTTTGTTGCTGTAGAATTGAGCGATAGGTCCTGCGAGGGAGTGATGGAGTTGGAGGCGGCCGATGGTGAGGTAAAATATAACCCAATGATGAATATTTCTGTGCTTCTTTTGGTGCTGGCATTGATGCAGTGCACCAAAGAGGTACATCTGGTGGTCTGGATCATTTGGCAGTATTGTCTTAGAGCAGATTTGAACATGCTCCTGTCTGCATTGTTCTAGCTCATTCTCCATTTATGCTCCAGCTGTTTGCAGTGGTATTTTATCAGTCTGAATTCATCCATGCACCAACTGGCCTGGGGTCTGGTTCTTGTTGTATAGCTGTGTTTGAGAGGAGCCAGGGAGTCGGCGCAGGAGGTGATCCAATTGTTGAAAGCGTTGGTCTAATCCTTGGTAGTGATGCTTTTCCGGTTTTTGCGAGCTGGTCTGGTGGTAGCGCGTGTGCATTGTCATTTAAGCACTTAAGTCTGGGTCGCCATCCGATTCCTGTCCAGCGAAAATAATGTCATCTGTAGCTGAGGTCTTGAACCCAGCTGTGAATCAAGTCCTGAATTTGTCCCTGTTGGAAGGTAGGGTCCCAGTGAGGTGGAAACAGGGTAATATTATTCCCCTCCTGAAGAAACCTTAGCAATTATAGGCCCATAGCATTACCTCCTTTTTCTGCTAAGGCATTGGAGAAGTACGTGAACGTGGTCATCACCGATTTTTGTGAGATCACCAAGGTTTTTCATCCCAGTCAATCCGGCTTTTGAGCTAATTATTGCACCGAAACGGCTTTATTGGAAGTCAGTGAAACCATCAAAGCCAGCCTTGATGGAGGAGGTAAGGCGGTCCTGATACTGCTGGACCTCTTGGCGGCTTTCGATACCGTGCCTCATGGACGGCTCCTACAGAGACTTAGTGAATGTGGTATTGGGGGCACGGTTTTCAGGTGGTTCTCTTCCTTCTTGGAAGGCCGTCAGCAATCGGTATGGTCCCCCCCTTTTTCGGCGGATGTCCCTACAATGAATGTTGGAGTGCCTCATGGCTCAGTGCTGAGCCCAACGTTATTTAATATCTATATGGCACCGTTGGCACCCCTCGCAGAACAATATGGAGCACATGTTGTAACCTATGCAGACGACTCCCAATTGCTGTTTACATGTGAGAAGGACGAGTCGTTTAATGAAAACTTAATCCATTTATGCCTGACAAAAGTGTTTGACTGGTTGAGACAAAACCAGCTCTCTTGCAACTCCGCCAAAACCGAAATAATCTTTTTCGGTCACACTCCTGGGGATGAATGGTGGAATTGGTGGCCTCAGAATCAACTGCCACCTGCCAGCCCTGTCACTACAGTTAAAAATTTGGGAGTCATGCCTGACTCTGACCTTTCTATGAAGTCACAGGTGCAATCCGTGGCCGGTATGTGTTTTGGACTGTTAAAAATGTTGAGAAACCTTCTACCAATGCTTCCTTTGTCCCACAGAAAAACGGTGGTCCAAGCCTTGATTATGTCTAGGTTGAATTATGCAAATGCTTTATATCTGGGAATTCCAAATTATTTATTGGGTCGTCTGCAGGTTGTCCAACATGCGGCCGCCAGAGCTATTTCTCTGGTAGGGCCTAGGACCCAAATGACGACACATTTAGAAGCTGTACACTGGCTTCCAGTGAAAAACAGGATAATTTTCAAGTCTCTTGTGCTGGCTTTTAAGGCTTTGCATAACAGTGGGGCCCAGTATATTAGGAAAAGAATCATTCCTTACATCTCGGCCAGGACTTTGAGGTCTTCAACTCAACACCTGATACTGGTACCCAGGTTTTTTCGGACTAGGAAGGGAGGTCGCTCCTTTCAGGTGGTTGTGGGAAAATTATGGAATATTCTCTCTCTTGCTCTCAGACAGGAACAGGAGCTTTTCAATTTTAGATGCCAGCTTAAGACCTGGCTGTTCCAGCAGTAATGGTGGTCTTTGAGGTTCAGAGTGTAAACTATCTCTCTTCCAAGGGGATCTTTCAGCGCCAGGACACTCCTCGGAGTAGCCGTGCGCTCTATAAATCCCCCAGAACATTAACATTAACATTGGACTGGTATGGGGATGCTGAGCTTGACAAGGGCAAAGTCTGTCCAGGTTACTAGTGTGGGATTGTTGACTTATGATGTTGAAGTTGGTAAAAATAAGGTCATGGAGGTTTCCGGCTATGCCCCTTAACTCATTAGGTGAGGCCCATGCTTCCAAGGTCTTTAACTAGTGCTCTTAAGTTGGGGATCAGCATGGTCTTCCAGGTAAAAGTTCAGATCTCCGAGTAGGATGTAATGGCTTGCATCTAGGGCGAGTGGTCACTGAAGTCTGTGATGGTTTCAGTGAAGTTTGTGTGTGGTCCCGGTGTTCTGTACATGAGAGTGCCACTTAGGGTGATGTTAGCTGTGATGTATAGCTTGAACAATGGGTGTTTCATGCTGGAGGATGGTGTGCCCATGGATGTGGTGCAGCTGATGGTCTTCTTAAGGATGATGATAATTCCACCTTCAGGCCTGTGAAATCTACCTTGCCTGGCAAACTTGTAGCCGGGGTGGTTGTGGATGCCTTGCCAAAGCGCACAACATCGAAGGAGCATTCTCCTGCACTTCCTGCAATTTTTCATGCCCTTGCCCACACCCAACACTCACCGTACCAACAGGACCCAATGCCCCACTCTATCACACTCACACAGTCCTGCAACCACCCACACAACACTCACACTTATGTGCATGCTCTTCAGCAACTGCTCACTCACCAAACACACCACAGAGATCTGGGACATGATGCATGACAATGCCCATTGCCAGTGTTTCCTAACAGAAACCTGGCTGAACCTTGCATCTGCACCTGACATAAGCCACAGCCACCACCACCCCTTGGCTTAATTGTCCGCATTGGCTGGAGTTTATCTCTCAAGTTGAAATATGTACTCTCCAGGAAACCTGGTGTCTGACCCCTACGTTTATCCCAGGGTTTATGACTTTTTATAGACCAGCAATACCATCCAAACACGGCCGACCTTCTGGAGGGTTGCTCACACTTGTAAAACTTACAGTAAATTGTGATGTAAAAGAGTTGGTTACCAATAACCCAGATATTCATGGTTAACCAATGGCACAGGTAAGACGGCTGATATATATAACGTATATGCTAAGAGCACTAGAGGTGGTAGTTCCCCAACCCTTCAGGCCCTGGATAATTTATTGGGAGCCAGGTATGAAGGTCATCCACTAATAGTCGGTGGTGACTTCAATGTAACATTTGAGCCACTTGACTGGGCTGAGGCCAATGATGTGAACGAGAAGGATAAAGTCTGGAGGGTACCTCCCTTGGAGCTTACCCAATTAAAAAATGGTCACAAACAGCTCTCCAGTTGAATTCGATATCCCTAGATTATAGGTTAAGGGCCACTAATGGTAGAACCATCTCAGATAGAGGTGGAGGATTGACCTTCACTGGACCAAAAGAGTCAAGTAGGATTAATTATCTATTAGTGTATCTGACCCTTTGGCCCTTGGTACGGGACATGGTTATAGTCCTGTCCTGTGAAAGTGATCATAACCCCCTTATTCTGTTCATTGATTACCTCTGGGGAGACACTGGGAGAGAGACCTTAATACCATTAAGTACAAAGGCTCTAATTCCCACAAATGATAAGCGCCAACTCAAATGGCCTGTTGTCTTGGCAGACAAATTCAAGATCCAATCGATCAATGACACCTTAACTAAGCATTTAGCAACCCTCATGTCAGCGACCACGCACCCGCCAATACAGAGCAATTGCAGCATCGTCCATAGGGAATTCTTTGATCGCCTGGCCTGCTTTTTCCATGCCCCTATTAACAAGACCAGGCCACCACAGGGAAGGTTTCTGGGAAGACATTCATGGTTTAATAAAGAGTGCAGGGCCTGTACAGGGAGATTGACTGTAGCTATTAAAAGTAGAGATCCAGTTAGCATTTGTAAAGCTAGGAAGGAATATAAACAGGTGCAGGGCAAAGCCAAAAAAGAATGGGATGAAAGGAGATGGGATGATCTAGGGGAGGCCATTGGGCACCCTGACAGTCGGATGTTTTGGTCCCTTGTGTCCAAAAGTAATTTTGAACGCACACCACCCTTGGCAAATAACATTCCGGTCGTAGAATGGCATAAACATTTTAGTGAGTTGTATTCCATCGGCAAGACTAATGATAGTTTCCAGATGCTCCGTGATATAGGTGTTCCAACATGTTCCCTTACATTTACTAGGGAGGAGATAATGTGCTCCTTAGATGCCATTATCCCTGCAAAAGCCCCTGGTCTCGATGGTATCCCTGGCAACCTCTTTCGTGCTGACAGGGACAATTGGGCATCCTATGCCGTGAAACTGGCCAATGACATTGCTGATGGGGGGAGTATTCCGGACACATGGAAGGGGGCGGAAGTAATACCAGTTTTTAAGAAAGGGGACAGGTTGAAGCCCGCCAATTACCGTCCAATTAGCCTGATAGATTGTGCACAGATGGTCTTCTGCCGCTCGCTCCTAGCTAAAATCCAGACCTGGATGGATGAGAAAGACATCCTCTCTCCTCTCCAGGCGGGCTTTCGGCCGAAGACCGGCACCATCGATCAGGCATTTCGCCTTGTTTTGCTGTATTGGAAGGTAGTTGTGCTGGGTAAAGGCAGTTTATACCTTGCCTTCATAAATCTCAAAACATCTTTCGACCTGGTCCCCACTGATTGACTTGATTTGCATCGGGCAAGTTTCATTGTGCGCGATGCAGCGCGCGCAATAGAATTCGTTTTATTTATTTATTTATTTACATTACTCCGGTAGGCCGTGAGCCGGAGTTTACTACCCCCACCCTGCCCCTCCCTCGCCACGCCCCACAGCACTCCCTTCATGAGCCGCTACTGGCGAGGATTAGTCGAAGGAAACAGAGCATTGTAACCAGCATTATAAAGATGGTGAAAAAGATGAATAATCCAACCCTTTTAATTGTTGCAATGATTATATGAATACATATAATTATACTCCTACCTAGTTCTACCTACCATAGAGAGCATAGGGTTAAAGTGGTTCTGTCAGATACATTGGAGTGGTCTAACGCCCAACTAACGTGTGTGTGTGTTTCATCTGGAAGCCAGTTTGGTGCATAACAGGACGCTGTCCCTCAGGATAGTGATGAGATTCAGCAGGGCTGGAAATCAGGCACAGGGCAACGACGACAATCCATTGAAATGTTCCTCTGCTGAACAAAGGCCCAAGGCAGTATACATAATGGAAACTGGACCATTTCACAATGTGCGGAGTTCAGATCCTGCTTTCATTGTTGATCCTACCAATTCAGATCTGTCTCAGAAAAGACACCAATATGCAAGGGCAGTTTATGCAGTGTACTTAGTCCTTGGACAAAATGTACGATGTGTCTATGAAGAAATGTATCTATAAGCAAAAACACTTTCTAAGTACACTATTACACTCAAGCACACAAGCCAAATGTGCCGATAGTTATCATCTAAAATGATGTCATCTTTAAACGTGTACACATAAAATTTGGAATGTTTCTGCACAGGCCCTATTAACCTCACTAAGCGACACACTTATTTTATTTTCAGTTCGAGATCTTAGTTCAAGCAGTTTTTACCGAACATGTATTCACAATCGCATTGAACAATGCATCCTTTGCTGCTCTCAACTCTCCGTCATTGCGAGGGGCAACCCTCGACTTCTCCACCAGTCTTTCTCTCACTTTGCTCGATACTACCATCGCAATAACTGATTCACACCCACCCAGTTTGGACTGCATACTTCAAGCACACTCTGCAGTTCCTTCTGAAACTGAGTAGGATTTTCTCTGATGTTAATGAATTGCTTTGGAATACTCATTAAATCGGGGATGTCCAAGCCAGGGGGGTTTCCATGCCAGGGCATGGCCCCACACTCCTTTAAGGAGGCTGAAGTAATCCCTCTCCTAAAAAAAACCCGTAGAGAACCTCACAATTTTGAAAAATTGACTGATCTCTTTACTTCCTTATTTGGCAAAGCTATTAGAGACCCATGTTGCTCAGCATCTATGCCCCACCAGGATGCTCACTCTACAGAAACAGTCATCCTTTCTGTAGTAGATGATATGAGAGAAGAAGTAGATGGAGGCCTCACACAGGGACTGGTCCTACTAGGCTTATCAGCGGCCTTTGACATGGTTGACAGTGTTATTTTGATCTACTGTGTCCAGGTTGCAGGCCTGCTGGGTAATGCCCTCAATTGGATGAATTCTTTTTTAAAGACCGTTCTCAATAGGACCATTTCTCTCCCATCTATTCATCCAAGGTCCAATTAAATTGTGGAGTGCCACATGGATCTTCTCCATCCCCTAATCATTTTAACCTTTACATTCACCCACTGATACACTCTGTTCAGCAGCGGAAGGTGAAAATGTGATATGCAGCTGTTTTTCACCATTGATAATACCGTGCAATCCAGGGACTTTTCCCAAAACACTATTGTATTGTAATTGCATTTGTATAGTGCTTACTACCCCTGACGAGGCGTTGAAGTGCTTTTCGGCGAGTAGAACGCTACTCCGGGACTCATAGAGGATTAGTGTTGAATTAGTATAGTGAAACATGCAAGTAAATTTTAAATGATGGATATGTTAGTCAGTTATTTGGATTCGGAAGGATAGCAGAAGGATAGAAGAGGAAAAAAGGTTTGTATTTATATAGCGCTTCTTACCCCTGATAGGGTGTTGAAGCGCTTTTTTTTGGTGAGTAGCACGCTATTCCAGAAACCCATAAAGGATTAGTGGTGAATTAGTATGGTAAAATATGAAAGTCATTTGAGTGGTGGATATTAGTCAGTTATTTGGAGTGAGAAGGATAGTGGAGGGATAGAAGGGAAAGAAAGGTTTGCATTCATATAGCGCCTTTTACCCCTGATGGGGTGTTGAAGTGCTTTTCTGGCAAGTAGCAGGCTACTCTGGAACCCATAAAAGATTAGTGGTGAATTAGTATAGTGGAATATGGAATTAGAGAAGTGAACAAGTTAGTCTGTTATTTTGATTGAAAAGGATCGGGGAGGGATAGAAGAGTGAAGGGTTTCTTTTTTAGGTCATAGCAGAAGGAGGAGGCTTTTGGATTAATAAAAAGGGGTTTTGGAGGGGAGGAGTCAGAGGGAAGAGTTTAGAAAGGTTTGTTGTGGGGGATCGGTATAGTAAAAGAAGTGTCAGATGATGCAAGGAGGGGTAGAGTAAGAGAGAGTCAAGAAAGGGTTATTTTGGGGAGCATAGTAGTGGTATGGGGTATGGGATAAATGAGAGAGTGGGTGTAGAGGATGTAATGATAGATGTATAGGGTGAGAGATAGGGTAGTGCATTGGAAAGAGTAGTAGAAAGAAGTTTAAGATGCAAGTTGGGCTAGAAGATATATTGAGAGAAGTGTAGGCTGAGAAATAGAGTAGTGCATTGGAAATGCTAAATTAGAAGAAAGTGATAAATATATAGATCCATAAGTACATTGAAAGTATATAGATGCATAAAGGAGGTAAGTATATGCAGATTAAAGATATTGATAGAGGTACAGGATGAGAAATAGGATATGCATTGGATATGCTTGTTCAGGAGAAAAGTAACAGACACACAGATCCAAGTACATGGAGGTACATAGATGCACAATGGATGCAAGTACATGTAGACCAAAGATATTTTTTGTTTTTATAACAACATAATTATTCTCCATGTTTATACAAAGCAATACACATAGATAGGTACACATCTATAGTGGAATTAATGCTTATATACAGAGCGACACATACATAGGGTGAATGAATGGGAAAATGGGCAGCATTTCTGTTGCAGGTCCCGACCAGTCTCGAACAGGCTCAAACAGGCACCCACCCTTGTCCTCTCTACCCTTAGCCTCGACGCCCGGGCTGAGACGCCCTAAGCCTTGGCCGTTTATAGCCCTAGTAGTCAGGTGATCCCTTCAGTCAATGGGAACCCTAGCCCTAACAATATCCAATCACAACACTAACCCTAAAATCTAGAACTAATAGGAGATCAGGACCTCACAGCCAATCTTAGCCCTAGTCCAAGCACCCAATCAGTTTCAAAATCCTGATGTCTATGTCCAATAGAGGCCCTAGCAGTAGTCCCAACCCTAGTCCAAGCAACCAATGGCACAGGAAGCCCTAGTCCCTGCTTCCAATAGAAAGCCTAACCCAACTCTTAGTCCCACACCTAGTCCAGCAACCAATAACACCAGAAGCCCTAATCACTACTTCCAATTAAAGGCCTAACCCTAGCCCTAGTCCCACCCTAGTCCCAACAACTAATAACACAGGAAGCCCTAGTCCCTACTTCCAATAGAAATCCTAACCCCAGCCCTAGTCCTAACACTACATTGATTGAATCATAGACCCAGAAACAAATCAGAACCCTCAAATACCCAAGCAATGAAGACACTAAACCTGATCCAATAGAAAAATCAGACACAACTACCAATCAGTGTACACATGTACCAAACAATATCAGACTATATAAGGTCCCAGCTACCTCAGACAAGGTTTGCTGGCCAGGGAGTTGGAAGCTGCTCCTCTAGTCAGAAATCTCCTAGGAGACAGACAGGCTCAATCCACACTTTGGACTTCTGCAGGTAAGGGCCTGACAAACTTGTACTCCAACAACACTACTAGTATAAAGCTTTACTCCCTCTCCTGTCCAAAAAACGAAGTGCACAGTACCTATTAAACACTGTTTAAACAGTTTACAGCAGATTACTGCTGTCTCAGGGGGAACGGGGGGCTGGTTTCACTGACTTGTTAGCACAAAATGGTCGCTGGGGGTGCACTGCTTAACATACAGGTCTTGCAAGCTGTACGACCAGGGAGATAAGGCAGGCAAACTTCTTGCGTGGCTGGACAAGAAGCGGCGGGCCGCGACGGTGGTACCGGTGATCACGACAGCGTTGGGCGCGACGCTCACGGAGCCTACAGAAATTGTTGAGGAATTTGCGGGACACTTCCGGCGGGTTTACAGCAGGGGGTCGGACCGGCCGGGGGAAGACTCCGATGCCTTGCTGGCGGACATTCGTATGCCCTGTCTGTCGGAGGCCGACCGGGATGCCCTGGAGGCCCCCCTTGCCGCATCTGAATTGGAACGGGCGATTGTGGACCTTAAACCGGGGAAAGCGCTAGGCCCCAATGGTTTGCCTATCGAGCTTTACAAGTTAAAGCCGGATGTCCTTAGCGTGCATCTCCTCCACATGTTCGAGGAGAGTGCAGCGGCGGGAATATTGCCACGCGACCAGCGCCTGGCGACTATAGTGGCCATCCCAAAAGAAGGGAAGCCAAGAGATGCCTGCTCCTCGTACAGGCCGATCTCTCTGCTGAACGCGGAGCCGAAAATTCTTGCTAAGGCCCTCGCGAACAGGCTCCACTCGGTACTCCCCAAGCTGGTCCACCCGGACCAGTCCGGCTTCATGCCCCTCCGTAACACGGCGCTTAACATCCGCCGCCTGCACGGGGTGCTGGGACGGTGTCACACGATTCAGGAAGATGCAGTGGTGGTGTCGCTTGACGCCACCATGGCATTCGACACCCTCGAGTGGCCATGCATGATGGCCGTACTCCGAAAACTGGGATTTGGTCCGTATTTCGTTGCTTGGGTCCGCCTTCTCTACTCGGAGCTGCTGGCTCAAGTGGTAATTAACGGTAGGGTGTCTGAGGTGTTTGGCCTTGAACGGGGCACCAGACAGGGATGCCCGCTCTCCCCCCTCCTATTCGCGCTCTCACTTGAACCGTTGGCGTCATGGATCCGGCAGGCCAGCTGCATAACGGGGCTGCGGTGGGCGGAGGGCTGGGAAGACAAGATTTCGCTCTATGCAGACGATATCCTTCTCTATCTCTCCCACCCGCGGAAGTCTATTCTGGCGGCAATAGATATCTTTGTCACCTTTGGAAAGAACTCCGGATTCCGCATCAACTGGGCTAAATCGGTCCTATATGTTCTCCACGGCGGTCCTCCCGGCTCCCTGACGGTTGCCCGCTTGTAGTGGCGGAGGAGGGCTTTCGATACCTAGGAGTGTTTATCACACGGGATGGGCCTCTCCGGTTTGAGAGGAACCTCATGCCGCCGCTCCTGCGGTTCCAGCGCGACTCGACCTCTTGGCGGCAGCTGCCGTTGTCGCTGCTGGGTCGTGCGGCCCTTTTTAAAATGATGGCGCTCCCCAGATTTTTGTACGCTCTCCAAAACCACCCAGACCCGGTGCCTGCCTCGTACTTTGCGGCGGTGGAGGCGGCGCAGCGGACCCTCCTATGGTCGGGTACACCCAGAATAGCGTTACGGAAACTCACGCTGGGGTGGTACGACGGGGGGATAGCCCTCCCGGATATTCGCAAGTACTATTGGGCCGCTCACCTCTCGGCGATAAATCAGGGGACGTATTGCGACGGGAACGACCCGGGGTACGCGATGGACAGATGGCTACTCCCGGAGGGGAACTTCGAGGTTGCGCTGTACTCTTGTTCGGGCAGACTCCACCTCACGGGGCCTACGAAGCATTCGGTACACATATGGCACGCCGCGCACAGGGCGCTGGGCTGGTCTAACAAGCTGACCTTGGCCACACCGCTGTGGGCATCGGAGAGGCTGGGTAGCCTGCGTCACACAAAGGGGTTTCGTAGCTGGGATCTTATTGGGATCTCCCGGGTGGGGGACCTTTGGGGGCCGGAGGGGGTCAGATCCTTCGCCTATCTCCAGGACACTTACGACCTGGCGCGCACGGAATATTTTCGGTATCTACAGGTCCGTCACTCCCTCCGAGCTAATATCCCCTTGGGCACCAGGTCCCCGCAGGCCTCCCCGTTGGAGGACAGGTTGCTGGATGGCCACATGCCAGAGCACGCCATCTCGCTCACATACAAGAAATTGGTTAACAACCCCCCTGATCCTCTGGACTCCCTGAAAGAGAAGTGGGTGGCGGATGGCCTGGAGATTGATGACGAGGAGTGGATCATCGCTTTGGCATCCCCTAGGGAAGTCGCGATCTCGGCTAGACTCCGTTTGGTGTAGCTTAAAATACTGCATAGGGTATACGTCTCCTGCACCATGCTACAGGCGATGGGGCGGGGAGGGGAGGGGCTGTGTCGGCGGGGGTGCGGAGAGAGGGGCTCCTTCTTCCATGTCTTGTGGGAATGCCCTAGGGTGCAGCGGTATTGGAGGCGAGTGGTGTCCTGCATGGATGAGGTATGGGAGACTCCTATTCGCACTGAGGCCAAGAGGTGCTTGCTTAACATTTGGGAGCCTACGGACTTGCCCCAACGGGGGAGACTCTGGGTTACACTGGGGCAAATGGTTGCAAAGCGGAACATTGCTCGTCTGTGGGGAGCATCGACACCGCCTAAACTGGTGGACTGGCAAAACGATATGGACTGGTGCATGCTACAGGAAAAAGCGGTATATACGGCGCGAGGATGCCCGCGGAAGTGGGGGGAGGTGTGGTCACTGTGGAACACCTTCCGAGGTCCTCCTGCTGTCTCTGTAGGTTCCCGGTGCTGCGACACCCCGGATGTGAATGCACTTTTAAGACCTGTCTTTTCTGACCTGCTTTTGTTATGTTCTGTCATAAAATCAATAAAAAGATTTTACAAAAAAAAAACATACAGGTCTTAGCACAGAGCAAACGAGACATTTGGAGGGAAAAACTGATAGTCACGGGGAATGAGCGGGAAAAACTACAGAGTTTGGACTGCAAATCCCACAATTCAAAAGGTTAAATGGAAGCAGTCACGGGCAGGAAAGACCCCAAGTTTAAACACAAAAACATGGGATAAATTGTGCAATCACTGGCAGGTTAGAACTACAATTTTAAACTGTAACAACCACAGGCAAAGACAGGTAAAGAAATGTAAAAAGAAACAAATAAGATGATGCAATCACAGGTAGGGAAAATCGTTTTTTATACTTTTTTAGGAAAGAGACAGCACTAGTCTGCCTCCTTACCACTTCCTGGACTCTGCTCACTGCAATCTGGGCACAGGTAGGCTGCAACTCACAAGATGGATGCTATATATTATGGACTGGATGATCAGCCATCAGTTGAAGTTAAGGTCTGAGAAAATGGAAACTGTCGTTATAAAAAATAAATTCCATCAATTGAATCCCTACCTCTGGCCCCCCGAGATGGGGCTAAGAAAGTTGTGAAAAGTCTTGGGATCCTCATTGATGAGGATCTCTCCATTAAACCATGGATAGGAGCACTGATTTCCTCATGCTTTCTCCACCTTGGGAAAATTAGGGAAATCAGGAGATACTTTACTTTTGAAGCCATCATCCAAATTATTATGGCCTTAGTTATGTCCTGGATAAACACTGCAAATCCCCTCTATATGGGACTTCCAATCAGCCTCAACCTGTCAGGAATGGTCCACTCCCGATCGCGTCTAAAGGCAGGGCAGAGCAAGAACCTGAATAAAGTCGGCCGGCACGCGTGGCAGAGCACTTTGCGTTCTAGGTGGCACACGCAACTTCTGCCCTACCTCTCACCTCCCTGTTTGCTTTCGGGTCACTGCTTGTCGTGCACTGAGGTTCCTTGCCGGTTGCTGACTGCCAGCATACTTATTTCCTGCTTACTTTGTATCGACTTCTCCTGTATCTTTCTGGGACCAAATTCTCCTCTCCTGGAAACCTGCAACAAAGATGAAAATACAAACAACCTTTAAAGAATCTGAGTCCTCTTCGAAGGAGGTAACGCTAACTTCTCAATGTATACATATACGTGTCTTTACATATCTGATTGGTCTGTCCACAACATACCGGAGATTTTTCTTGTGCACTTCTGCTGAATTGCTGTAACGAAATAAGCAATAAGGATTAGGTTATTCCTTAAATTAAGGAATTAATCCATATCTATTAGCCCTGCACATTTTTGTGCCTATTCCTGATTTAATTTCCTAGGAATTATTCCTATTAAGAAAATATAATATTTTGGTTTTTTCCTTGTTTATGACTGTCTGAATTGGGCTTTTTGACTCCCTGTTTTTTCACCCTCATAGGTCAGTTCATATGATATTTTCCTTTTATTATATATGTACTCTCCTCTAAGTGCATAACACCTTATTGTCCTCTCTCACTTGATTAGTTGTTAATCTTATCCTTCATCTACCAGCATTTTATCTTCAGTGGAAGAGGGGACATTAACAGGTAGTTACTCCTTATATGTAAAAACTTTTTAT
This sequence comes from Triturus cristatus, assembly GCF_964204655.1. Taxonomy (NCBI): domain Eukaryota; kingdom Metazoa; phylum Chordata; class Amphibia; order Caudata; family Salamandridae; genus Triturus; species Triturus cristatus. Next base: position 124,187,796 of record NC_140583.1, read on the forward strand.
AACAGGATTGCAAGCTCTTATATCCAAACCAATAAACATACACTAACACGTATACTCTTTCCCTAATATAAAGAAAGCACATAGGAACTAACTGAAGCATACCAGTCATCCCTGAGCGCGCCTTGGTGTTTTTTCTCTTCCCTTGTTTTCCCCTCTTCCCCCATCTCACCATTCCTTGCTAAGACATTGTTGGGCATTCATGGTGGGTGAGGGAAGTTGGAACTTTGCATCAGGACGTGAATCTCGCCCCTGCGGAAGTTGAGAGTTACACAACTGTAGGCTGCAAATAGCATAAAACCAGACAGCTTTCGTTAACCTATTCATTGACATACGAAGCCTCTGATGGAAAAGTTACATTGGCTCCCAGTTGCCCAGAGGACTATATTCAAAACAGACTGAGTCATCTTCAAATCCCTCCATGACAAACATCCAGCCTTTATGTCCTCTAGAATTCCGCGCTACACTCTGAGTCATTATCTTAGATCCACCCACCTGAACCTATTAACTGTACCAAGATGGAAGAGGCTGGATGTCACAGATTCTCGGGGATGGCTACCCACACTTGGAACATTCTCCCCTGATGTCAGATCTACAGACAACTACGTGAGGCTCAAGAAACTTTTTTTAAATTGGCTGTTTAGACAAGCATCTGCTTGTCTAAACAGTCAATTTTTCTGTTAGCTGCCTTTTTAGTGTACATGAGCTCTATAAATTCCATATTAGATAAAATAACATAACAAGAGACGTGGACAATGATTACACCCACAGCCGCAGGATAGTGCCTCAAGGAAAGAAAAGCAGACAAGGAAGGGCCCACATCATCAGTGTCACTTGAGTAGGGAGAAGGGAAACATCTTCTAGAGGAATATAGCATGTTACAACGCATGCTATTACATCGCGTACTATTACAACGCAGTTGTTACAACGAGCGCGTTGTTAGTATGCAATACCTTTACATCGCAAGTCATTAGAACGACTTGCTGTAGGGGGTGCGCTGGACTTAGGAATAGTATTATTTACTATTCCTATTCCAGTTTGCGCAACAGCAGGGAAGGTGTTGGATTTCATATCCAACACCTTAGCGCCCCCTTGAGCAAGTCGTTCAAATGACTTATGATGTAAAGGTATTGCATACTAACAACGCGGTCGTTGTAACGACCGAGTTGTAAAAGCACAGCGTTGTAACAACTGCATTGTAAATGCAGTTTCCCCTTGTGGAGAAATATTCAGCTGCCTGCCTCAAACTTTTTGGGGAATTAGTTGAGCTTTATTCTTGATGGCACCAAAGTCCCGGAATGGACCTTGCACACCTCTGGACAGATCCATGGTAGCGGCATTAACCTCCTAACTAGTCATCTGCACACCTTTAGGAGGTGCTTTACTGTCAGTAGGTCATATCACACTGCTCGCTTGTGCATTACCTACTTGTGCTCCATTTCACAGTGGTCCTGTGGGTGCTGCTCTCTTTCTGGCTGCCTCAGCAGCTGCACCCCTAGTGCCGTCGGCTCACACAATAAACATATAATGCGGAGGAGGTGGAGCAGATGGAGCACTAGCCCTAGCTTTGCCCCTATGTTGACTTATTTCTCCTGGGTATTTCTCATGCTTTGGACTTGGGGTTCATGCTTACACTTGAGTCTCGCCTCATTCCATTTTAGAAAGAGGGGCCATAGCTCCACGTCTTTTTTATTTTTTGGCATCCTTCAGTTTTTCTGCAACTTTGCTAACCTTTCTATGTCAGTGGTACTATGCTCAGGAAAGGACTTCTTTCCATCCTCATTAATAAGTAAACCCACTCACAATAACACTTGCATGTGCCTGTACCGAATTGTAGGTGCATAATATGGGCAGATGTCCCTTTTGGTGGGGGCTCACTTTGTTTAGACTAATCCATCTCTGCTTCTTATTGATCATTCACACAATGGGTAGCAAGGGAAGGTACTGGCAGCCCTGTGCCCACAACTCATTTAATGGAGGAGGGTAGGTAGGTAAGGAGATGGAAACAGGATAGTGTCCCCTCTGTTACATTTTTTCGAACTGGTGTCACATGGGGGAGGCGGGGTACCATACACTTACACCCAAAGATCCCTTGTGTTCGACACACTCTCAGTCAACACGCGTAAGGGCTCATGAAGGGACTGAGGTGGTTTAATCAGAGTGTCTCTTTCCATCACTTATTCATCTTGTAAAGGTCTGTGCTTTGGGTCCTGGCACTCCTGCATGCCTCTTCATTCCCGCACTATTCCGAGAGCCCACACACTCTAAACCATGGATTCACACTCATCAACATTTTCTATTCACTGAACTCCTCCCAGTCCTACCAGCTCAACCAACTTATTTTTCTCTGTCATCTCCAGTCCGGACAACATTTGTGCGCACTCTTTTTAATAAGACATCGACAAACATAAAACAATATACGTAAAGCAAAGCAAGTCAAGAAACAGCGCTGCTCAACTTTACATAAATGTTGGTTACGTCGTGCTCGCGTTTCTTATCCGATGCATCAGGTCCGCCAGAGCCCCCTGGAGGAACTCCCCTCTCGCCATTGGCACCTGTGGTCTTCGCATGGAATCCGGTCCCGCGAGTTCCCGCCTTCTGTCAGCGGAATCAATTTCCTGGCAATGCACCATCTGTAGAAATGTAAAGCAACTCGTTGGGAAGTCAAAGTCTAGCACATGTTTAATGCAAAACTAGCAAGAAGTACAGCAAATAATCAGGAGACCATTGACCTTTCAACTGACCATAGCACTGGCCCAAAGCGGCCAGTTGGCGCAAGTAAGGTTAGAATGCATGCAATTTTTAATAGTTTTATAGACTTTTCCCACAATATAAGTCTATGGAGGGTAAACATGTAACAGAAAAGTGTTAATTCACTGAAGCCTCTCTAATGAGCGAGTGGCAGGTTCTCCTCAGGGATAAAATGTGAGATGTCCTTTAAGCTAAGAAACAAATACATGCACACACTGCTAAGTTCATTATTTCCTAAAATCACACTTCTGGTTGCCACCACTGAAAATGAGGCTATGCTTTACTACAAGATGCAGGAAATGTGCAAAGGTGCTACCTTGAATAAAATGGCGTCTTGGCTTTATACAATCCTGGAACGTAGCATTCATACCGAGGCAAAAGGGCACCTCAGGTTAATACAAAAACGTCAACCACATTGATAAAACATGTCAGTGCACATTGTGATTTACAGTTGCGGGGAAATATTAATGTTAAAACAATCTGAATATGTGATTATAGTTACACAGGCAAAGCAAGTAAAACAGCAAGATTTAAGTAGGTGCTGCCTCCTAAGTGTTGAAACTGTGCAATAGATTTTGATCAAAGAAAACAAAAACAGAGGAATACAATAGTTTGATATGCCTGGTGAAGATTTGTAAATAGGAAAGTAATAGAATATGCTAGTCCATATGCAGATGCAGACGTTAAAGGAAATCAGTGGAATTGGTGGGTATTTACCATTCGCAGTGATTAAATTATGTTATATATAAGAAATAATCAATGGTTGCGGTAAACTGTGAGCTAAGTGCCGTTTGAAGGTGACCGCGAAGGAGCGCGGGTCGGATACATCAACCTGGTTCGTACATGTCAAGAATGTTACTTTCTGACTTAGGGCCTGATTTCAAGCCTGGTGAACGGCCCGTGGGTCCCTCAGAGCAACAGAGTAAATTACTCCATTACCCTGGAAGAAGGATCACCTGCTAGATTTGGAAATGACCGCCAGGCAGGCCGTCATTTGTAAAAGCATTGTGTGGTCATCAAAAAAACACTAGTATGCAGTTGAGATGATTCTCAAGATAGGTTCTTTATTCACAGGAAGAAGATCTCATCCAAATGCCCCCTGGCATTGGCTCGCAACTTCTCTGCGTTCACATTCCAAGTCAGCTCTACAACATTCTCTATGAAATGCTGACATTCCAAGAGGAATGGCAGCTACCACACATTGACAGGAACCGCCTTCTCTTAATAACAAAAATTACAAAATAAATAAAAGAAGAATTATAATAAAAACAGTGGTTTTCACAAATTCAATAAATACAATTACAAGTATAATGTATATATATTTTCCCTGGCTCAGGAAGTGGACTTCCTTCGGCAGGACAGAACACAAACGCTGCGTCCACGTGTTCCAAATATAAAATTAAACAATGACGCAACCAAAAGCGCTGGGACAGACGCCAACACTGCCAGAAACGACAAGCCCTACAGCAAAAGAACAAAGAACAACAAATGGAAACGTAAAATGAACAAAATATCTATTGACTCTAATACAATCATCAACTTGTCATCAATAATTCTCAGTGAGGCGCAGAAGCAACTGCTATCCTTGGGGCTATCGTACTGCCGCGAGAGCAACTTCAGTTACTCACAAACCCGCACTGACGTATACAAGTTCATTCGCAAACTCAAGCTACGTAAATACCATCTTTCACCAAATATCAGTAAAAAGAATCAGTTTGCTATTGAAACTACAAATATATCAAGCCCCGGTATCCTAACATCAGCAGATGTTCATTTACTAAAAGAGCTCCAACAACTTCAAAATGAGAATGAAGAGACCCAGGTGAACTAATGGAAAACAGACTTGTAACAGGGGGATTGGTACAAACGAACTTCAAATCAAAGTCTACGTTCCATCCAATTATGCTTCACGACAACCATGACATCTTCCATGATCATGTAACTTTGGAACTTAAAAAATTGAATCACCAGCTATCACAAGCTCGCAAGAGGTATATCCATCAAAACAACGTATATTACCAATTGATGAAAAAGTTAAAAACCAATGACCAAATCAACATTCATAATTCTGATAAAGGAGGCAATGTAGTAATTTGGCCTCGAGATCAATATATGGAAGAAGCTTTAAAACAACTGAACGACAGAGAATGCTATAAAAGAAGCAATCTCAAAACAGTAAAAAAAATCATGGAACGTCTTCTATGCCAAATTACTCGCTTGGAAAAGTGCTGCTCTCCTCAGTAATGATGAATTCAGGTTTTCAAAGAATGATCATCCCACAATACGGGTGATATATTTTATACCGAAAATACATAAAGATGTACCAAGGCCACCTGGCAGACCAATCATTTCTACACAGACAGCATGTTAGAGAATACTTCTCGCTACATAGATTTCTTCTTACAGGAATATGTAAGATTGTTACCATCATTTGTACATGACACTAGTGACTTTTTAGGGAACATTAATAATTTTGAATGGAAGTCCGATTATGTGTTAATATCTCTTGATGTTTCGTCACTATATACGAGCATTCACCATCAGGATGATATAAAGGCGGTGGAACACTATTTAGGTTTGAGACCCATGCATTTATACCAACATAACAAAATGATTGTTAACATGATTTCGATATGCTTGGAAAATAATAATTTTTTATTCCAAAATCAGATATTCCATCAAACACGGGCCGTAGCAATGGGGGCTTGCTTTTCTCCTAGTTATGCCTGCCTCCACATGGGACTATGGGAGGAACAAGTGTTACGAGTTAAATATGAAAATGTGTTGAAGAATCATGTTATAACTTCGTACAGATATATTGACAATTTGTTAGTGATTTGGAGAGGCAAAGAAAAGAGTGCTCTCCAGTTCATTGAACAAATAAATGTGAACACCTTAAATCTACATTTTACTGCTACCATTAGCAAACAATCGATTGTCATCTTGGATGTTGAAATCTATGTAGATAATGACATAATTGAAACCAAACTGCACAGAAAGTCAAGAGCAGGAAACACCTTACTGCATGCTACTAGTCATCACCCCAGACACCTTATCCATAGCATCCCGTATGGGGAAATGCTTTGAATCAAGAGAATCTGTAGCAAGGACAGTGACTGTGATAAGGCGCAGCTGGATAGCAAACAGAGATTTCTGGCTAGGGGATATGCCGAAAATGTTATTGACAATGCCATCAGGAAAACTCAAACATCTAGTAGAACTGATTTGCTGATCAATAAGCCTATGGTAAATAAAGTCACCATCAACCAATCAGAAAAACAAACTAGGCTAATCCAGAGGTATAACAAGCAACATACGCTATGCAGGATTATCAATCAAAACTGGCCCCTAGTGCTAATTGATCCAGTTCTTGGTGATAAAATGCCCCAAAACCCGGATATCACCTTTAGGAAAGCAAGATCTATGTGTGATGCCATAGTGAGTAGTAGTCCAGAAATTAGACCAGTCCCCAATTGGTTACCATCTAGAAAGAGGTTCGTGAAGTGTACCTCTTGCCGGGCATGTAGGTACGAGGTCAAAAAGACAGCTAACAAAACCCCATTTAAAGAAGAACCAGTGCCTATTAGGAAACTGCTTACATGCAAGACAGAATATGCAGTTTACGTGTTGGAGTGTTCTTGTGGGCTACAATACGTGGGCAGTACAAAACTGCAGGTCCACAAAAGAATACTCCAACACATCAGGCCAATCATGAACTCAGATGCACTTTCCCGGTTGCGAGAAACTTTAGAGGCATCCACAACAACAGGTTGGAAAACCTAAAATACTTTGTGGTGGATGCAGTCCCTCCTCTCAGGCGAGGGTGGGGTGGGGGGAGTGTAACCGGGAAGCCCTGTTAAGGAAGTTGGAGACGAAATACATAATTGAACTGGACACCAAGACTCCACAGGGACATAACTCTAGTGAGAATTTTTTTACCTGCCTCTAAATCTCCCTATAAATGAAACTAGTATATTTAGTAAGAAAACACTTTTAAAACAAAATTGTTGCTGAATCCCATTTATTTTTAATACAACATTGCACGTTAGCACTTTAAGAACCATGATGGTTCATTATGGTGGCACTTTTTGCACTAACACTTTTTTTCAGAAAGAATACAAGAGATAAGACATAGGCTAGGCTCACTTGGGTTGTATGTCTAAACGTTGCCAATAGGTTAAAATCAAGGATGACCCAAATCTCATGAGTATTATGTACATTGGGTCAGTAAAAGGTTAAGAGTCATGGCAAGTATATTATGACATGGTTTTAATATGTGTATAACACTTTAAAATTATATGTCAATATTTATTGCGAATTTGCACAATCTCTGTAACAGTTTACATATTGCCTTTTAGAATATTTATATATATTTGTATGTATTCATTTTAAATGTTTTTTGGACCAGTGCCGCGATGAGAAACAATGAAATGTATTAACAATTGTATTGTATGCACGGCAAGTTGCAAGATGTCTTCTCTTTCTCTGAAAACTTTATCACGTGTGTATGCACTAGCACTTTAAATTTGTGAAGGCACTCTGCGGACACGTCATGTGATCAAGGCCTAATCAGGCCGAAACGCGTCATGGCGGTGGTGTAAGGGCTTCAATAAACCTTTCAGCTGCACCAGAAAACGGGTGCGCATTAGTTTGTTGGCCAGGAGAGAGCATATGTTTCACAAGCGAAGCACAGGCTTGTGGCACAGGCTTCTGGTCGAAACGCGTCATCCTGACATACTAAAGCAATAAACTGATTTATTGTATCTTCAATGCCCTCCTTGTTTGGCCCGCTGCGGTCGTTCACTGGGATTCTGGTTTCATATATATATATATATATATATATATATATATATATTCCGCACTGATGACGGCAAGAGCCAGAAACACGTCTGTGGATGTTTTATAGCCGACACATACCCCTTGAGTGCACCGGACCTTGGGAGTACAATGAACTCCTTGTTTTTGCTGTGTAATAAGTGGTTTCCACCACCACTTCCCGGTTGCACCCGCCGCGAGTTCGGCTGGCCCCAGGTGGAATACTGTGTTTTGGATTCAATTTGGGCTCCTGAACCGCCGCTTACGGACTCTGTTGACCTATTCAGGTTGTGGCTTATACAAAGCTACAGTGCTTCACCATTTGTGGGACACTCACAGAGTTTTCGTTCTAACAGCGGCAGGCGAGGGGATGTTTTTATTGACGGCTTTTCCGCACTGATGACGGCAAGAGCCAGAAACACGTCTGTGGATGTTTTATAGCCAACACATACCCCTTGAGTGCACCGGACCTTGGGAGTACCATGAACTCCTTGTTTTTGCTGTGTAATAAGTGGTTTCCACCACCACTTCGCGGTTGCACCCGCCGCGAGTTCGGCTGGTCCCAGGTGGAATACTGTGTTTTGAATTCAATTTGGGCTGCTGAACCGCCGCTTAGGGACTCTGTTGACCTATTCAGGCTGTGGCTTATACAAAGCTAGAGTGCTTCACCATATGTGGGACACTCACAGAGTTTTCGTTCTAACAGCGGCAGGCGAGGGGATGTTTTTATTGACGGCTTTTCCGCACTGATGGCGGAAAGAGCCATAAACGCGTCTGCGGATGTTTTTATAGCCGACACATAACCCTTGAGTGCACCGGACCTTGAGAGTACAATGAACTCCTTGTTTTTGCTGTGTAATAAGTGGTTTCCACCACCACTTCCCGGTTGCACCCGCCGCGAGTTCAGCTGGCCCCAGGTAGAATACTGTGTTTTGGATTCAATTTGGGCTCCTGAACCGCCGCTTACGGACTCTGTTGACCTATTCAGGTAGTGGCTTATACAAAGCTAGAATGCTTCACCATATGTGGGACACTCACAGAGTTTTCGTTCTAACAGCGGCAGGCGAGGGGATGTTTTTATTGACGGCTTTTCCGCACTGATGGCGGCAAGAGCCAGAAACGCGTCTGCGGATGTTTTATAGCCGACACATACCCCTTGAGTGCACCGGACCTTGGGAGTACCATGAACTCCTTGTTTTTGCTGTGTAATAAGTGGTTTCCACCAACACTTCCCGGTTGCACCTGCCACGAGTTCGGCTGGCCCCAGGTGGAATACTGTGTTTTGGATTCAATTTGGGCTGCTGAACCGCCGCTTATGGACTCTGTTGACCTATTCAGGTTGTGGCTTATACAAAGCTAGAGTGCTTCACCATATGTGGGACACTCACAGAGTTTTCGTTCTAACAGCGGCAGGCGAGGGGATGTTTTTATTGATGGCTTTTCCGCACTGATGACGGCAAGAACCAGAAACGCGTCTGCGGATGTTTTATAGCCGACACATACCCCTTGAGTGCACCAGACCTTGGGAGTACCATGAACTTCTTGTTTTTGCTGTGTAATAAGTGGTTTCCACCACCACTTCCCGGTTGCACCCGCCGCGAGTTCGACTGGCCCCAGGTGGAATACTATGTTTTGGATTCAATTTGGGCTGCTGAACCTCCGCTTACGGACTCTGTTGACCTATTCAGGTTGTGGCTTATACAAAGCTAGAGTGCTTCACCATATGTGGGACACTCACAGAGTTTTCGTTCTAACAGCGGCAGGCGAGGGGATGTTTTTATTGACGGCTTTCCCGCACTGATGACGGCAAGAGCCAGAAACGCGTCTGCGGATGTTTTATATCCGACACATACCCCTTGAGTGCACCGGACCTTGGGAGTACCATGAACTCCTTGTTTTTGCTGTGTAATAAGTGGTTTCCACCACCACTTCCCGGTTGCACCCGCCACGAGTTCGGCTGGCCCCAGGTGGAATACTGTGTTTTGGATTCAATTTGGGCTGCTGAACCGCCGCTTACGGACTCTGTTGACCTATTCAGGTTGTGGCTTATACAAAGCTAGAGTGCTTCACCATATGTGGGACACTCACAGAGTTTTCGTTCTAACAGCGGCAGGCGAGGGGAGGTTTTTATTGACGGCTTTTCCGCACTGATAACGGCAAGAGCCAGAAACGCGTCTGCGGATGTTTTATAGCCGACACATACCCCTTGAGTGCACCGGACCTTGGGAGTACCATGAACTCCTTGTTTTTGCTATATATATCTATATATATATATCTATATATCTATATATATATATATATATGTATATCTATATATATATACCATACACAGTTTGCTCAGCAAAATAAGGGCGCACTCAGGACACAAGAATCATCCATTAAGCACAGCAGACGCTTTAATATATCCATGCTGCCTGACGCGTTTCGAGAAAACATTCCCTTAATCATAGGCATAGTTCCAAAGTCTCGCAATGCTGCAGCAATCAATTTAAATACCTGCCCTCCAATGGGCTACTCAAATGAGAACCCCAGTGTTAGCTGGGATATGTAGTGCTGCAGCCTACCTTTGACCCCAATGGGATGGAAAAATATTGCAAAACGGCCCTTCAATGAGCCGCAAAAGTGTCCGTCGGTGCTTATAATCCAAAGGCTTGTTGTCCCCACATGTGGAGCATCAGAAAATTCTGCGCCCGTGGCCCCATGAAATCCGTTGGGTGGTGCGCCCTCCACGCCCTGAAGCCGGCGCGAATACATCATACACAGTTTGCTCAGCAAAATAAGGGCGCACTCAGGACACAAGAATCATCCATTAAGCACAGCAGACGCTTTAATATATCCATGCTGCCTGACGCATTTCGAGAAAACATTCCCTTAATCATAGGCATAGTTCCAAAGTCTCGCAATGCTGCAGCAATCAATTTAAATACCTGCCCTCCAATGGGCTACTCAAATGAGAACCCCAGTGGTAGCTGGGATATGTAGTGCTGCAGCCTACCTTTGACCCCAATGGGATGGAAAAATATTGCAAAACGGCCCTTCAATGAGCCGCAAAAGTGTCCGTCGGTGCTTATAATCCAAAGGCTTGTTGTCCCCACATGTGGAGCATCAGAAAATTCTGCGCCCGTGGCCCCATGAAATCCGTTGGGTGGTGAGCCCTCCACGCCCTGAAGCCGGCGCGAATACATCATACACAGTTTGCTCAGCAAAATAAGGGCGCACTCAGGACACAAGAATCATCCATTAAGCACAGCAGACGCTTTAATATATCCATGCTGCCTGACGCGTTTCGAGAAAACATTCCCTTAATCATAGGCATAGTTCCAAAGTCTCGCAATGCTGCAGCAATCAATTTAAATACCTGCCCTCCAATGGGCTACTCAAATGAGAACCCCAGTGTTAGCTGGGATATGTAGTGCTGCAGCCTACCTTTGACCCCAATGGGATGGAAAAATATTGCAAAACGGCCCTTCAATGAGCCGCAAAAGTGTCCGTCGGTGCTTATAATCCAAAGGCTTGTTGTCCCCATATGTGGAGCATCAGAAAATTCTGCGCCCGTGGCCCGATGAAATCCGTTGGGTGGTGCGCCCTCCACGCCCTGAAGCCGGCGCGAATACATCATACACAGTTTGCTCAGCAAAATAAGGGCCACTCAGGACACAAGAATCATCCATTAAGCACAGCAGACGCTTTAATATATCCATTCTGCCTGACGCGTTTCGAGAAAACATTCCCTTAATCATAGGCATAGTTCCAAAGTCTCGCAATGCTGCAGCAATCAATTTAAATACCTGCCCTCCAATGGGCTACTCAAATGAGAACCCCAGTGTTAGCTGGGATATGTAGTGCTGCAGCCTACCTTTGACCCCAATGGGATGGAAAAATATTGCAAAACGGCCCTTCAATGAGCCGCAAAAGTGTCCGTCGGTGCTTATAATCCAAAGGCTTGTTGTCCCCACATGTGGAGCATCAGAAAATTCTGCTGCAGCCTACCTTTGACCCCATATATACATATATATATATATATATATATATATATATATATATATATATATGTATATATATATATATATGCACCGCAAGTATCCCACATTCAAGGACGACGCTTGAGTGAACTGACGGAGTCTGCTTGTTCATGCAGCATTCCTTTATTCTTTACAAACCGGAACATCAAGTACTCGTTTAAAATAACACCGCCCTACGCGTTTCGGAGCTCCTGCTCCTTGCTCACGGGCTCTCGGCATTGTTTGTAGATGGATTAGCGCGTGAAGACAGTCCACCATTCATAGTCCTTTAGTAGGTGCAGCCCTCTAGTGGGCGTAATTCATCAGAAAGATTTCTGGGACTTGTAGTCTTCGCCTCGCTATGTTTCATTCCCACAGTGGGTTCCACCTTGCCAAACACAATTTTTGCACAATTTAAGCTCTCCAGTGAGCTACAAGAACCTGATTCCGTGAAATTTACAAGATACCAGTTCAAACCTGCACCAGCATCACAGTACAGTCCGTGTGCAGCAGCCCACCTGGGTAGTGGTAGTTCGTCCTCACGGCCGGGACCGGCCGTTATATATGCACCGCAAGTATCCCACATTCAAGGACGACGCTTGAGTGAACTGACGGAGTCTGCTTGTTCATGCAGCATTCCTTTATTCTTTACAAACCGGAACATCAAGTACTCGTTTAAAATAACACCGCCCTACGCGTTTCGGAGCTCCTGCTCCTTGCTCACGGGCTCTCGGCATTGTTTGTAGATGGATTAGCGCGTGAAGACAGTCCACCATTCATAGTCCTTTAGTAGGTGCAGCCCTCTAGTGGGCGTAATTCATCAGAAAGATTTCTGGGACTTGTAGTCTTCGCCTCGCTATGTTTCATTCCCACAGTGGGTTCCACCTTGCCAAACACAATTTTTGCACAATTTAAGCTCTCCAGTGAGCTACAAGAACCTGATTCCGTGAAATTTACAAGATACCAGTTCAAACCTGCACCAGCATCACAGTACAGTCCGTGTGCAGCAGCCCACCTGGGTAGTGGTAGTTCGTCCTCACGGCCGGGACCGGCCGTTATATATGCACCGCAAGTATCCCACATTCAAGGACGACGCTTGAGTGAACTGACGGAGTCTGCTTGTTCATGCAGCATTCCTTTATTCTTTACAAACCGGAACATCAAGTACTCGTTTAAAATAACACCGCCCTACGCGTTTCAGAGCTCCAGCTCCTTGCTCACGGGCTCTCGGCATTGTTTGTAGATGGATTAGCGCGTGAAGACAGTCCACCATTCATAGTCCTTTAGTAGGTGCAGCCCTCTAGTGGGCGTAATTCATCAGAAAGATTTCTGGGACTTGTAGTCTTCGCCTCGCTATGTTTCATTCCCACAGGGGGTTCCACCTTGCCAAACACAATTTTTGCACAATTTAGCGTCGTCCTTGAATGTGGGATACTTGCGGTGCATATATATATATATATATGTATATATATATATATATATATATATATATATATATATATATATATATCTAGAGATACTTTTTCTCATCATGATCTATTAGTTTCTTTTCCCACCATTGTTGTATTTTTTTGTCCAGATTTTCCTTATATAGCAATGTTGGATTTTATTTGAGCTTTTTCGTAATGTTATATATATATAACAGTCACTGTATATATATATATATATATAACATTACGAAAAGCTCAAAGAAAATCCAACATTGCTATATAAGGAAAATCTGGACAAAAAAATACAACAATACAATGGTGGAAAAAGAAACTAATAGATCATGATGACAAAAAGTATCTCACGACCGACCATCCTATCCCTGCAACAATTTATTTTCTCCCAAAGATACACAAAGACCCCAAAAAGACCACCAGGGAGACCAATCATCTCAGCGAAGGGGTCATTGCTGGACCCAATCACCAATTTTGTGGATGGGTATTTATTACAATATGTAAAAGTTTCAACATCATACCTAAGAGACACGAGCGACCTTCTAAGGATTGTACAAGGATTAAATTGGGAACCAACCTATAAATTGATCACAATGGATGTGATTTCGTTATATGCCAACATTGAAAACACAATCAGAATGACAGCTTGTGAATATTTTCTCTAGGATCGTAACATTCAATTTGCGAACCACAATGCAATGGTAATGGAGATGATTGGGCTATGCTTGACACAAAATGTTTTCATGTTTGGAGATGAGATCTTTTTAAAAAAGGACGGGACTGAGATGGGTTTTCCGTTTAGTCCTAGTTATGCGTGTTTGGCAATGGGTTGGTGGGAGCAGAAGGTGGCATGGAATTCCAACAATGATCAGCATGTTGAAAAAATAATATCTTGGTTGAGGTACACAGACGATCCTTTAATCATCTGGGATGGCTCTATGGAAGAATTCAAAACTTACTTTGACATCCTCAACAATACAAACACCAACCTACACTTCACGTATAACATCAGCGAAACTCGAGTGGTATTCCTGGACACTGAAATTTATATTGTGGAAAATAAAGTACACACCACTCTACATCGGAAAGCAACAGCAAGCGATGCAACATTGCATGCAGAAAGCTTCCACCAATCCTCATTGATCAGAAATATACCATATGGTGAGCTATTGAGGATAAGACGGAGATGTTCGGAAGACCATGAATGGAAAAAACATAGCAAACAATCAATGCTCAGATTTAAAAACAGAAAATACAACAAAAACGCATTAAAAGCTTGTCTTGAAAGAACTGAAAAACAGTCAAGGTCGGAAATAATAAAACAGAAACAGCCCCACAAAGACAATGAGAAAGACACAATAAGACTAATTACAACCTTCTCAATGGAGTCAAAACAAACTGAAAACATCCTTCTTCTAATTTGGAACATCTTATGTTTGGATAGAATGATGGCAAACATTGTCGGAAGTCATCCAAAAATTACATACAGTAGAACAAGAAATCTAAATGAACTAGTTCATAGTCACTTCGGCACAAAAAAACAGAAAACATGGATGGTTTCTTTAAATGCTCAACGTGTAAAATGTGTGCCAAATTGCACAAAATACGAAGGAAATAACAATGGCAAACCGTAAGAAATAGAGAATTAACCAACTAATAAACTGTAAAAGTCAGTTTGTGATTTACATCATTGAGTGCCCCTGCAAAATGAAGTATGAAGGGAGCACGGTTTGTGAACTCAAAAAACGAATACTGCAGCACGTAAGGGCCACGGTTAACAAAGATCGAAGTTATGCTGTGGCTGAACACATGGAGAAATGTCATGAAGGGGACTGCAAGAAATTAGAATGTTATGCCGTGGAAATGGTCGATTGCCATGTGAGAGGTGGCAATCGAGAAAAGACCTTAAGACAAAGGGAGTCACGTCATACCTTATCTTTCAGGACCCTGGTTCCTTTTACCCTCAACAAGGATGAGGAGATGTACTCACACCTGTAATGATATCAGAAGATAAATTGTAAACAAAGAATATGAGTGCAAGTCTCTTAAAAACTGGACACAAAATGACAAAAAACTGTAAATAGGGGAACCTGGTTCCCAAAAATGTATTGATTAAGGCTTTTTCTCTATACACAGGTTTTGGTAACAAAAGTAAAAATGAACTTTGGAATTTGGTTTTAAGCACACATGCACTGCACTGGTTACCGCGATGGACTGAAATAGGCAATTATGTTGATAAGTCACCTCCTCGAAAGCCCACTAGAGGGCGTAATGGAAGCGTTATTGGTATTATACTACAACATACTAAATAAGAATTGATTTGTGAGGTGAGGGCAGGATACAACACATTTGATGGTTAAAAAGCCAATGCATAATAATAATAATAGTACATCATTAAAAATGACAACTGGTGCAATATACACTGTATCTTTATATTATTTTCACTGATTTTGTTTGCACATTTTATTCACGTTTATTCACTGTTATTGTTTATAAATGTTAAAGAGACTACATCGACCAGAATACCAAGCGCTAGAAAACAGGATGTGACATAATTTCATGTGATTTATTCAAATAGAATTGCAATTGAAGCGCTGGTTACCCATAAGCAAGGTCTGAGGGCAGACTGAAACGTGTTGGGTTATTGTAGGTGGTTGGAGAATGTTGCCACTTGAATAAAAGAGGAACGTACCATAAAATTGCCCGTGAGTGCGTGTGGATTCTTTTTCTAAAAGAGAAAATTGTGGTGATTTATCACGGCTGGGCTCTGCCGTTTCCACGGACCGCACCGCCATAGAGCACTGTAGCGCCGTAATGCCGCAAGAACGAGCCTTTTGTGCGTGGATATGTATATATATATATATATATATTATCTACTGGCGGTCGCCAGTAGATAGTTATAGTTAGGACCATGTTTCCATAGGAAATCCGCAACATTCTATTTGGAATAACTTTGGCGCCGGTTGACGAATCCTCGCGAAATTTTCAAAATAGGTGGGGCGCTCTGCTCCGCTCCTACCCTGAAAGTCTCGGGGGGATTCGTCAAGCGGGGGCTAAGAAAAAAGGGGGGTCCCAAAACGCGTTTTCCCCATGCAATTTTCCATAGGGACCTTTAGTCCAAGGTACAGCCCGAACGGCTGAACAGAATTACTTGAAATTTGGCAGAGAGGTAGTCCTCAGGTCAGGGAAGTGCCTTTTGCAGGTCTGGTGTCAATCTGTTCAGTAGTTCCTGAGAAAATCAAAAGTAAAATCATATATATATGTGGGCGGAGCCTAACCACACATCTCATCCTGAGATCTGATTGGCTGTCAGCACTTCATCCAAGAAGTGTTGGCAGCCATCTTGGGACCAATATACATGATAGCACCTCATTAAAAAGCATTGCAGTTAATAGAAGGTTTTAAGACTTTAGTTACATTATAAATCATTTGTTGATGGTACCATACTCATTTTAGGAATTGTGGTATGTTCTAAGGTGATTTCACCATGTGAAAAAGCCTTCTGCTGGGATATCATGATTGAGAGAAAAATATTTTCTCATGCTTTTCTGTAAAGATGACACGTAAGGAGGTTATGTATTAAGTAAGTTTATTACTTACAGGACGACACACTCAACCGGAGGCTAAGTGCACCAAAACAGAATGACGTAAATACAACCGTCCCAACTGTCACTTAGAACGTCCAGCTGTCAACATTCCAGCTGGAAGCTGCCGCGCGCAGGAGGGAGGGGCGCGCGGGGAAAGGAAGCTAAAGGATGCAAATGAACTGGGAATCAACATAACACATCTCCCTTTCTAGAAGAGAAAAGAACTCAGAAGGTGGGAAAAACATCAGATACACTAGTGAACCAGAAGAATCATTCGCAAACAAAATCCTTGTATTTGCTTGGTTTGACCACGCAGCGCCCACATCTACTTGTGGTTGCCTCCTCTTCCAAATTGTCCTTTTCCGTTCCTGGTTCTCTTTTGGGGTCTTGACAGTCACTGGGATCCGATGGATCACCCGTAGTTTCAGTACTAGGAACACATCCTTCTACGCCATCCCCAATGGCTTCCCGATCCACCTCTGATTCATCGTCATTACTATGTCCCAAAGAGGTCTCAGATTCGCTAGTGCTCAGCTCTCTGTTGGCTCCTATGGTTTCAATTCCTTCACCTCTCAGAACTTCTTCTCTGATTATCCCCTCGCGTTGTTGTGACACATGAACACCATCTTCCTCCGAATCTGTAGAATCAAGCTCTATTCGACCCAGTTTGTTCCATCTTCCATCGACCTCTTCCTTCCTCCTTTGTAGATGACTAGTAGTGTCCTTAGCGTCACTCACCACCCTTTTACAAACTGACAGTGCGGAAGCATGCCATACTTTCCCATCGCTAAGGCGTGCAGAATTGCAAAATACTTTTTCCACTAATAATGGATCCGAGAATCTGTTTTGCCCTTTCACAATGTTACCACTTCTCCTTACTCTCACCAAATCCCCTTCCTCCAGGTTTATTTCCTTGCACTTATGTTTGTTGTCAAACTTCCCTTTACTCTGGTCTTTTGCCTCTTGTATTCTTTTTCTCACATTTTCTACAGTCCATTCAGATTTCCTTGCGTTTTTCATCCACCCTATGTTGTCTTTAGATACGGGAGTCCTCCCTCTTAGAATCTCAAAAGGGCTTACCATGGTTTTCTCTCCTGGTGTTATCCTATAACTCCACACCATTTTCCCCAATTCCTTTCTCCAGCATTTATTATTGTTGTTAGCGAGCTGGATGATGCCTTTCACCACCCTATTAAACCTCTCAACTGCGCCGTTTCCCGCTGGGTGGTAGATGCTTGTAGTTTTGTGTTTTATACCTTTCCTGTCCACAAAATCTTTGAAGATATCAGATGTGAACTGACTTCCGTTATCACTAACTATAGTTTTAGGTATGCCTTCCCTATTAAATATTTTTTCCAAAAATTTGACAATGTCCTGAGCATCCACTTTACTGCAAACCTTAATCTCTGGCCATTTTGAGAAATGATCAACCAAAACCATTACATACATCTTTTCTTCCTGCCATCTTACTGGACCCATTATATCCACTCCTACTCTCTCCCACGCCATGTTAGGGCACTCTAACGGTTGGAGTGGTGGTCTTAGGACAATTTGGGTTTTATCCGAATTCTCGCAGGGTATGCAGTTTCTCACAGCTCTCTCGATCTGGATGTCGCACCCAGGCCACCAATACCAGCTCTTTATTCTTTGTTTAGTTTTATTAATGCCAAGATGTCCTTCATGGCATATATCAATAAGTCACTCTCTTAAGGTTGTTGGGGGTATTACCTTACCCTGTCGTAATATCAGATCATTTTCTATAGATAGCTCATTCCTCAACTCCCAGAAGGCTCTCAATTCTTTCCTCATGACTTCTTTCTTAGGCCACCCCTTTACAATGTGTCTTTTGACCTCGTCTAAATTTCCATCTTTTCCGTATTCTTCCTTCCATGTCTCATTAGTTATACTGGGAAACTCTTCATTTACGTTCGCGACACATAGTTCTTCCTCCTTCTCTTCTTTTCCTACATGTTGCAAGGGTAACCTACTAAGGAAATCAGCAACGACGTTCTTAGTCCCTGGTAAGTACTGTACTTCATAGTTGTAATCCAACAGTTTGATTGACAATCTGGCCAACCTGGGTGACGCATTGAATAATCCTTTTACTGTGAGCACTTTTGTCAAAGGTTTGTGGTCACTGCGTAAAATGATTCTCTTACCCCATATGTATTGTCTGTAATGATCTAGTCCCCATGCACACGCCAGCGCCTCACGCTCAATTATGGAATACTTTTCCTCTGTTGGCGTCAAGGAACGGGAGGCAAAAGCGATGGTGACTTCCTTTCCTTCTCTCTCAACCTGTGTTAGTACTGCCCCTATGCCCTTGCCACTGGCATCAGTGGTGACTACACATGTTAATTCATTGTCGAAACCTTTAAGGGGTGGTGCGTCACAGATCTCTTTTTTTAGGTTTTTGAAACTGTCTTCACAGTCTTGTGTCCATTCAAATTTGCTTTTATTCTTTAGTAGGGTTCTAATATGGTATGTTTTCATTGAAAAGTTTCTTACGAACTTGGAATAATATTCCACTAGACCCAAGAACGCTCTGAGTTCCTCCTTATTTTGTGGCACTGGAGCATCTTTGATAGCCTTAATCAATTCCTTCTTGGGTTTCACTCCATCCTTAGTGATTTCATGTCCTAGGTAGGTGACGGTATCATTGCTGAACTTGCACTTTTTATATTCAGCTGTCAACCCACCTTTCTCCAAAAATTTTAGTACCTGTATAAGTCTTTTGTCGTGCTCCGTCTGGTCTTTTCCCATTATGAGAATGTCATCTTGGAAGATGAGAATGTTCTTTACTCCCTTGAATATTTCATGCATCAGTCTTTGAAACAATGCTGCTGCAGATGCTAGTCCAAAAGGTACTCTTTTAAACCTGAAGCACCCAAAAGGTGTTACAAAAGTGGTAAGGTGTCTGCTCTCAGGATGTAGAGATACCTGATGGTAAGCTGCAGGTAAGTCAATTGTTGAAAATACAGTCATGTCCTTAGTTAGAGATAACATCTCATTTATCCTTGGCAAAGGGTATTGATCAATTAGAATGTTTTTGTTTAGGTCGCGTAAATCTATGCATAATCTCAACTTTCCGTTGGCCCTTCTAGCGACAACCAAAGGCGCGACCCACTCTGACGATTCTGTTGTTTCAATTATCTCTGCTTCTAGTAGCTTGTTTATTTCCATTTTCACTTCTTCCCTTAGAGACAACGGAATTTGTCTCACCTTATGTACACACGGTACTGCACCTTCCTTGAGCTTGATTATGTGTTGGAACCCCTTTAGTTTTCCGATTTTGCCATTGAAAACTTTTGGGAACTTCTTTACTAATTCACAGTCCTCCTGTTGTGTCACCAGGACAGGTTCAGCACTGTTAGGATTCAAAGTTATTCCGAGTTTCCCTTGGTCTCTCCAACCAAGTACTGATGGTCCATTAACGGCTACATATAATTTGCTGCTCGTTTCTCTTTCTTTGAATGTGAATTTTAGTTCCTTGTACCCCATAAGTTCAATAGGTTCACCTGTAAATGTCTTGAGGGAGATATCAGGTTTCTCCAATTGTCTTCCTACCTTCCCTCTGAATTTCTCTTTCCAAACTTCACGGTTTACTATTGTGCACGGTGAACCAGAATCTGCTACAATATTAATACTTACTCCACCTATTTCCACCATGCACGTAGGTTTTTTTTTCTTGCATTTCTCCTCCTCTTCCATTGTAGTCTCCTCATTTATCTCCAGCATACATAAGTTGTACACTGACTCATCTGAGGATTCTTGCTCATACTCTCCTTCTTCTTCGTCTTCCACAAATTTTACTTTTTCCTTACTTTTCCTCTTGCATGCTCTTTGGAAATGGCCAATGATGCCACATTGGGTACATTTATTGTTTCTCGCTGGACATTTCCAATCGTTAGCTAAATGTTTTCCGCTACCACAACGGTAACATCTTAATTGTTCATACTGTCCTGGATTGCCTTTGAATTTAGGAGTTTCTTTCATTTTATTCTTTGTATGTGTCTTTCCACCACTTATCTTTGCCACTACATTAGTTTCTTCCATTTTATTTTTTCCTTCGTTTATTACTTCCTTTGCGCATCTACCAGTTAACTCTGCTTTCTTGACTATTTCTATAACTTGTAGAAGTGGTTTCTCACCCTTTGCCCATAATGCATCTCTTATTAAATCGTCGTGCATATTTTCAAATTTGCAAGTTAGTGCCAAGTTCTTTAGCGCCGACACATAATCATCAATGCTCTCATCTTTCCCCTGTTTTCTTCTGTAAAACTTGTATCTGTGTACTGCAACACATACTGTAGGTTTATAGTATCCATCAAGGTCCTCCATTGCTTCATCATACACTTTTCTCTCACCTCCTGCTCTTACTTTCTTGGTTATATTATTATACACTGTCAAACCTCCTGCCCCCAAACAATGTAACAACATTTTTTTCTTTTCTTCCTGTTTGAGAGGCTCATCCTCCTTATCAAAAGTCGAAATTTAATTGCAAAAGTATTCTTTCCAATTTTCCCATTTAACACTTGGTACACCTGTTCCCTTCAAAAATGCCTCTGGTGGCTGTAGGTTATACATGTTACCTGATGCCATGCTTAAATCTATTAATGTCTCTTATTTCAGATATCTCTGTACACTTCTCTGTTAATTTCTCTATATTTTTTTTCCAAATTATTCTCACCTGCCGATTCGTAAGAATCACCTTCTGATTTCTGCTTCATACGCTTGAATCGCGCTGGTCGAATTCCTTGTAGTTCGCAGCTCCAATTAAACTTATGAGAATTTGCGTTGTATATTCCACTTACTTCCTCTTAAAAATGGCGGCACGCTGACTTCCTGTGCGTGACTATGCGCTGGAGCTAGACTGCTAACTCACTTCCTGTCTCGTCCCCATGCACACGCCAGCGAACGCCAACGTTTTATGTTGAACGCCCACTTCTGAGGCGATTTTCACCGTCCGCTGTGATTTCCAAAATTGGTTCCAATGTGAGTCGGAACGCAGCACAGCTTTGAGTGAGTACAGCAGTTAATTTTTCTCAGTCTTACCTCACTCGTTATTCACCTTTTTCCGTTCCAGGTGTCTTATTGATTTCTGCATCACTTTTGCGCGAAAATGCCTTTCTTCTTTCAGGTCACTCATATATTTTCCGATGCGCATACCTCATTCTAATGTTCTCATACTTAAAATGTACACGTCGTCACCCAGTTCCACTTCTGAAATTTGTTCAGCGTCAACTTCTTCCTTTTTGAAGACTTTACTTTTACTCTTGTAAATCCTTGAACGGGTTGCAAATGTGTTAGTACACCCTTTACTTCATATTTCCGTTGGTGCCATCAATTATTTTATCTTCCGAAAACACACGCTTCAATGGTGGTCTCATGTGATAAAGTCTTTCACTCTTCTTAATTATTCTTCTTTTTTTTTCCTTCAATACCTCATTTATGTTCCTCTTCTTGTGGGTTCAATCGTGCGTCGTCCTCCCACTGCTCGTCGCCAAATTGTAAAGATGACACGTAAGGAGGTTATGTATTAAGTACGTTTATTACTTACAGGACGACACACTCAACCGGAGGCTAAGTGCACCAAAACAGAATGACGTAAATACAACCGTCCCAACTGTCACTTAGAACGTCCAGCTGTCAACATTCTAGCTGGAAGCTGCCGCGCGCAGGAGGGAGGGGCGCGCGGGGAAAGGAAGCTAAAGGATGCAAATGAACTGGGAATCAACATAACATTTTCCCACATAGGTTTGGAAGGTGATCTATAAGCTAAAATGAGAGCTTATTTTCTGTAAATTCACATTATCTTTCTCAGTCATGTGAGAATGAAGTCTGACATTCGCAGTAAAACATGTACATCCAACAAGGGCAGAGACTGTCAGTTGATTCCTTTGTGTTCTACAGCAGCTTCCCAGAGTGTTCCAAAGAACAACTAGAGCGCTAACAGTCCTACTTATGATAAACGTATGGCACACCTGAAGCCATCTTGCTTAGATTAAAGTGGTAACTCTTAAAACATTTAATTTAAAAATGAACAAAATGAGGGGGTTCATTTTTCCATAAAAAGTATGATTAGTGCTGCAGAAAGAAAAATTAGGGCACATTTTGAGTGACTTCTCAAATCCTCTTCTATTTCATAAAAAAATTCTGACATGCAGACTGAAACATGCACTTTCAATACCAGCAGCAGTTTTCCCTGGTGAGCAGTAGCTTTACTACAGTGATCTAATGAGCAAAAAGAGTGCTAATATTCTGAATTTATGGCAAATGTGTGACACATCTGAATGCCTTCTTGATGGAATCAAAGTAAAAAACTGAAAGTATTTCCTACTGAGGAGACTGCAGTAAATGAGGAAATTAGGAAACTTCATAACAAATAAGTCTCCCAAGATGGCCACCAGAGACAAAAGAGCCCAAATGTAGCCCAAATATCACCCAGATGTAGCCCAAGTATAGCCCAATGACAGAATGTCCCAGAATGTTCTTAAAAAGAACTAGAGCGCTTACTGTCTTCATTATGACAAAAGTATGGCACACCTGAAGCCATCTTGATTGGAATAAACTGGTAACACTTAAAACATTCAATTTAAAAAGGAACACAATGAGGGGGTTCATTTTGCCATAGAAATTATGATTACTGCTGAAGAAAGAAAATGAGGGCTCATTTTGAGTGACTTCTCAAATCCTCTTCTATTTCATTAAAAAATTCCGACATGCAGACTGAAACATGCACTTTTAATACCAGGAGCAGACTTCCATGGTGAACAGTAGTTTTACTACAGTGATCTAATGAGCAACTAGAGGGCTAACATTCAGAATTTATGGCAAATGTGTGACATATCTGAATACCTTCATGATGGAATCAAAGTAAAAAACTGAAATCATTTCCTACTGAGGAGACTGCAGTACATGAGGAAATTAGGAAACTTCATAACAAATAAATCTCCCAAGATGGCCACCGGAGACAAAAGAGCCCAAATGTAGCCCAAAATCACCCAGATGTAGCCCAAATATAGCCCAATGACAGAAGTGTGCAAAACACTTATTATTTGTGTTTTTGCAGTGTTATATAGTGCAGACTTGTCAGGTATTGGAGTGCTTTACATGAGCATTGGTTACATCACACAAGAATAAATTCATTTTGGTTGTAGACATGGGGAGACTAAGTGATTTGACCAGAATCACAGAATGTCGAGCTGAAGCAGAAACTCCAACCTGGTTCCCCAGTTGCAAAGTCTGCAGTTCTGGAAGTAACACCACATCCTCTCCCTTAAGTGCAACATTTAATCAAGTGGTCAACTGGATAAAAAAACATAAAGATAACAAATAATTTAAAAGTGCTTTGTCGCTATTTGAAAACTCAGAAAATATGTCCTTATTTTAGTCTTTTAGAGCACTAACCATAATTTTGATGCCAATAAGACCCTGTCATATATGTAATTTCTAAAGGAAATGCTCTAGGTATTACAGTTTTGATTACATCAAGATGACGTCAGGCGTTCCACACTTTTGTAATAAATATAGAATGTTAGCAATCTAGTTGTTCATTAGGATACTGTTGAGAGGCAGAGGCCAGGGGCACGGACTCTGAAAATTGAAGGCAGGTAGGAGGGTGCAAAGGCAACAATTTAACCACACTGAGCAGGCAGGAAGGGCCGTGGCAGCACAACAGACTATGGAGGGCAGTGGAAAGGGGGGCAGGGGCAACAAACCAACAATACAGGACTTGCAAGAGAGGCTGTGGCAATGTAATAGACCATTGTGAGCAGAAGGAAGAGGCAATGGTAGTACAACCATATGTATGTGTCTTGTAAAGCGCACTGCTGCCCTGAGGCGTCGTGGCGCTGTAGACCGCTGGGGAACCCGTCCTGGCTATCCCTGTGAGATGGTCCCTCCTGGGTATCTCCAAGGTGAAACCAGGCATCCCCGGAGAATGTGGGGGGCCGTTGTGGAGATGAGGCAAGCTAATGCCCAGAGTTGCCGAGTGTGTTCCTGGTTAGAGTAGGTACCGAGGCGAGAATTATCGAGTCCGTTTTGACCCTGGTCCACAACCCTGCCGCGTCGGGAATTGAACCCTGGTCCCTGGCCGATTCTCTGCTTGCGGATCTGCCGCCTCTAACCAGTGAGCCACACCTCTCCACAACCATACATGCCAACAGACCCGATTCAGCCAGGAAACGTCCAATGTTTTTAAGCTCAAATGGGCTTTATTTGATCTGTCTCCTGTCTACAATCTCCTCTTTTTCAATGTAACTCAAAGGGGAAAATCAATACCCCAGTTTTTTTTCAAAATCTCCCTCTAACCAAGTTCAAAATGTTCGCAAGTATGGTACATTGGATCATGGAAGGAAATGGGGTAGGGACATGGACTTGGATAACAGAGGACAGGAGGGACATGGAGAGGTGCACCAAACTGACCCTGCAGGGCAGGCATCAGGGTTTGCAGCAGCACAATACACCACACAGGGCATGCGGGACAGGAGTGCAGCACAACAATCCATAGAAAGCAAGAGGGAGGGGACAGGACCATGCACATGGACAACAGAGAACAGAGGGGCAAGAGGCAATGGTATCTAGCTGACCATAATGGACAGCCAGGAGAGAAAGCTGCAGCATAACAGACCATAAAGGGCAGGAGGGACGGATCAGGGGCATTACAATGGAACAGACAAGCCAGGAGGGAGGGAGTAGGGGTCTGCACATGTAAACAGAGGGCTGGGGGCAAGGGGGCAGGGCAGGAACAGCAAGATAGCCATGGAGGTCAGGCAGGATGGGCACTAGAAGCAAGACACACCATGAAGAGCAACAGTGAGACTGTGATGGCATACACACAGACCATGGAGGGAAGGTGGAAGGGGGTCAGGGGCAGCTAACTGACCACACAGGGAAGGTGGGAGGGGCCATGGCAGCACAGAAGACCATGCATGGCAAGTGGGAGGGTTAGTGGCAGCACAATGGCTATGATGGGCAAGAAGGAGGGTGCAGGGGCATGCACAAAGGACGATGGAGGATAGAAGGGAGGGTCAGGACCTGTGCACAGACAAGAAAGTTCAGGGGAAGGGGCCTCACAACAGACCGCACGGGGCAGGCAGGAGGAGCAGTTGCAGCACAACAGACCAGGGAGGGCAGAAGGGTGTGGCAGTTCAATGGACCATGTAGGACAGGAGGAAGAGGATAGGGGCATGGCATGTGGACAGGCAGGGTGGAGGTGGCAGGGACAGGTTACAGTCATCTGACAATGCTAGGCAGGTGGGAGGGGAGTGGCAGCTCAACAGAACACTCAGAGTAGATAGGAGTGGCAGGTCCATGGAACATGGTGGGCAAAAAGGATGGAACAGGGGCATGCACAAAGACATCGGAGGGCAGGGGGAAGGAGAATAGGGGCAGCAAGCTAAGCACAGAGTTTAAGCAGGAGGTCAATGATGGGGCATAGAATTGGGCAATGGAGGGCAGGAGGAGTGGACTGGTACATCATACTAAATTGAGGGCAGTGGCAGCACATCAGACCATGCATGGCAGGAGGGAGGAGGCTAGTCCATGGATTCACACAACAGAGGATAGGGAGGAGGGGGATGGGGCAGCAAGCTAACTGTTCAGAGAAGGCGGGTATTAGGAACTTTATTGTTTTTAAAACGTGTGTCTGAGCAAACTACTTAAAATATGAACAAGTATGCAGCATAATCTCACTTTTATTCAGGAAGAAGAGGACGTTTGTGACTGTGACTCCGGGCTCACTTGGCAGAAACACCCCCTGACCCTCCACCCCCTATCGCAAAATGTAATGCCCGTGAAAAGGGTAGGTGAACACAGTGTTATATAGAACATAGTCCTGAGAGCACGATTGAAAATGAAAAGTAGATATGGTATAAACAATGCACCAAAAAGTGTGATATAAGATGAACCAGGCATGAAATATAATATGCAATACATTGTGCGCAATGACAGATTCATTGGAGAGCGCGAGATAGCACAGGCTCTAGCGCGTGCTATGCGATATGCGCCTTAGAGTGTAATATGCACAGGGCAGTGTTGTGTAACCTAACTAGTCTCTAAAGTTGTAATATAAAATATGTGCTGGGGAGCGTAACGTTGCATATGCACTGTGACAAAGATATGGATCCCAGATTGTAATATGTATGGCATAGCACTGTGCGTTATAACATAGGCATCGAGGAAGGCACATTAGATGGGGCAATATAACCCGTGCGAAGACAAGTGTGGCATTGCTGGAGCAGGGTTTTCTATTTAAACCCAAACATCAGTTTATATTTTTGTATGTCATAATTAAAATTACTAATGATTAATTATTAAGTACTAAGTTTTGTTGAGTTTTTTTACTAACCAACCTTACTAATGAAAGAATTATACGTGGGAATGCAATTGCATGGCTAAATTAATAAGTGAACTAAGTTGGTGAGCAAATTAATTAAATAAGTGTGGCTTATGTGATATTTGTTATGTGATTGCGCTTTAAAATAATATGCTTTAATGCCTTTTTATGTTGCAAATAGCTAGATAAATACATACACATAAGGGTTTTAGTGGGAATTAACACTGTATAATCAATACAATGTAGTAACGTTGTTTTGTGTTTCTTTTTAATTAAGTTGTCCGTTGTGGCCTGTTAAGAAAATGGCCGACATCTACAGCCTGCATTTGAGTAGATGAAATATGAAGAGAGGCCTCGCTGATTGTGACCTCGGCCTCTGTCTGAACTAAACGTTATGAAAAAGATGACAACTCTGGGATGTCCGCCACTTATCCTTGGAAGAGAACAGTTGTCACAAATGAACATTTGATAAACTTGTGGTGGCTTCACTGCGAGTGATACAATTCCGGAGAAGGGCATCCATGAATGTTACAAATTAGTTTTGGACTTCCTATTTCCTTGTTTTGAATTTTGAGATATCCAAGAGCGGAGATTTTTCTAATGTTGCAAGCTGACATCCTTTCCTGCTCAACGGACGTTTTAGAGCTTTGTTTGTAACTTTTAGTATGTAAATTTCAGTATAAATATTACTAGACTAGAGAGGGTCTGCGTGCCACTTCTTCCTGAACTTATGCTCAAGAGGATCGATGCTGACTGAGAGGACGGTGACTCTACATGACAGCTTGAGAGACTTTAATTCTTTGCTGAGAGACCTGACCTGACTTAGAGAACGACATTTAGCCAGAATAGGTAAATATGAGAATAATGATCTTGCAAATTGAATGGCTTTTTCTATATGAATTAATTTAGATAAATCATTCTTGTTTGAATTACAGTGTCGGGTGGTTATTTCTTTGTCATGTTATTTTGATTTCAGATGTGTTTAATTGTTTTTATCATGACTCAAGACAATTCAATTTGGTTGCATTGACCTCAAATTAGGTGCAGATTGATTAAAGAGTTCTTTCCTATATTCAGTACGGATAGGGTAATAGAATGAATGTGTCGCGGGGCTCCTCGAGACTGCTCCTCAGGATGACGCTGATGCTATAGGGGGTCCCCCTCCCATCCGTCCCCAACCCGGATTCGTATAACAGACCCTCGGGTTTGGGAGACAGGTGGGTGAGGGAAGGAAGGGAGGAGACCGCAGGGAAAGGGTCCTGAAACGAGAGAAGGAGAGGGTTAGGAACGATACTGTCTCTCTTTGAGCTGGAATACGTTCCACGGAGCTTCCTCTAATCACCTGTCTCTTTCTCCTCCCTAGACGAGGTAGGGGTTGTCTGTTTCTTCGTTGCCTGGCAGGGCCGCGAAGTCCGATCTCCTTCTTGGCCAGAGAGAATGATGGGGCCGCGAACACCGGCTACGAGCGCTACAGCCCAATGAGTTTATTGAAGCTGCGCCCTAGTCGGAATGGTAGAACGCTCCAGACCCAGGAATCCTTGGGGCCTGGGCGCACCACGTAGGGATGAGACCTGGAAGAACTGGTACAGATAGTAAGGAATAACCACCAGCGCTTCGACTCCGAGCCCAGGTATCCGTGGGGCTGGGGAGCGCGGGAAGGCGGTTTTGGTAGCACAGAAACGGAAGGAGAGTAACTGGTGCCCGCGCTTCTACTCCAAGCCCAGGAATCCTTGGGGCTGGGGAGCGCTGCGGTACCGGTTCAGAAGGAGCAAGTATAACGGAGGTAGAAGGTGATAATAGGGAGAGACCCTCCAGGGACTTATCACCTGTAAACCAGCGGGTCTTGAGGAAGGAGGGCGTGACGGTTCACTCACCCGGACCGCTGCCTTCGACGACGATCTGGGAGGGGTTCGGAAGGTTGGCGTGCAGATTTCCCAGACAGAAGCACGGGCAGAGGAACGCTGGGGTTTTCGTAGCTGAGACGAACACGGAGCTGCCGCCGGCCGTTGACTGGAAACTCAGGTAGTTTTCGGAATCATTGGCACCGCCCCGTTGCAGACGGTCGTCTTTTATGTTGTTTGCTTCCTTGTACCTGGCGGGAACTTGGCGCGTTGCTTTCTGGGCAATGTAGTGTTATTTCTACGTCCGTTGCTAGATCGCGCGCTGCTTCTTCCCTGTCCGTCTGGATGTTCATGACAGCACATCCCCCTTCACACCGCGTCCCGCGGTGAGAGAAGGAGAGGGTTTATCCGGACAGCGACGGTGGAAGGCAGCCACCAGACGGTCAGCATGCACCGCTGAAGCGGGCTCCCAGGAGTTTTCCTCTGGACCATAGCCTTTCCAGGCCAGAAGGTACCACAGCTTGCCGCGAGACCACTTGGAGTCAAGCACTCGGCGAACCACGTACTCCTGTTCATGATGGACCCAGACAGGGGCCGTAGCCTTCCGAACTGGACAGAAGGAGGGTTTCAGCAGGGAGACGTGGAACACAGGGTGAATCCTCATCGTTTTGGGCAGTCGCAGCTGCACCGCCACCGGGTTCACGTGTCGAACTACCGGATAAGGTCCGATGTACTTCGGGTTGAAGATGCTAGGTTTACGGAACCGGATGTGCTTCGTTGATAACCACACCTTGTCGCCTTTGTGGTATACAGGTGGGGCTCGCCGGTGTTTGTCGGCTTGGTCTTTGTAGCGTGCTTTAGCACGGTTCAGATTGTCCCTGGCCTTCTTGATTGCAACGCGAATGTGCCTTATCCTGTCTTGCACCTCGGGCAGTTTATTCTGTGCGAGCGGCAAGAAAAACGGGAGGAATCGGGGGTGATGCCCGTAAGCAAGAAAGAAGGGCGAGAAGCGCGTGGAGGAGTGCACGGAGTTGTTGTAGGCGATTTCGGCTATCCAGAGCCAATGCACCCAAGTATCTGCGGCTTGATCAACGTAACAACGGAGGTATTGCTTCAGGGTCTGGTTCAGTCTTTCTGTCTGACCGTCCGTTTGTGGGTGAAAGCTGGTTGAGAGTGAGGATTGGATGCCGAGTTCCTCACACCAAACCTTCCAAAAGCGTGCAGTGAATTGTGATCCCCTGTCTGATACGATTCCTAGGGGGAGCCCATGGAGCCGCACGATGTGTATCAGAAGTTCTTTTGCCAAGGCCCCTGCTGTGGGCACCTGTTTGCACGGGATAAAATGGGCCATTTTCGTTAAGTAGTCGACGACTACGATTATCGTGGAGCAGCCCTGGTCCGTAGGTAGACCGACGATGAAATCAACAGAGATTTTTTCCCACGGTTGCGTCGGGGTCGGCAAAGGCATGAGGAGGCCTTGTTCTTTTTGGCGATCCGCTTTCATTTGGGCACATACTGGACAGCTTTTCACCCAAAGCAGTATATCGGGACGGACCGTGGGCCACCAGCATTGTCTCAACACTAGTTCTAGGGTTTTCGTCCCTCCCATATGCCCTGCACTTGGTGCCTTGTGACACCAGGTGAATACGAGTTTGCGGAGCCGCTCGTTGCCTGGCAGGGCCGCGAAGTCCGATCTCCTTCTTTATCTCCTGCAAGAACGTTGTGGTTTGGAGGCCACCCACTACTTGACTGGGCGACAGGATGGGTTGATCGCTGGACTGTGCTGGAGTGCCTCGAAGGTCCTGACGGGATAAGGCATCTGCCTTCTTGTTTTGGGCTCCTGGTCGATAGGTGACTAAGAAATGGTACTCCGCAAAAAAGAGCATCCATCTTTTTTGACGGGGCGAGAGGTGTCTAGCCGAGCGGAGGAACTGAAGGTTGCGGTGGTCGGTGAACACCGTCACCTGGTGTTGCGCGCCCATTAGCCAGTGTCGCCACTCCAGGAAGGCTTCCTTGATGGCCAGCAGCTCTTTTTCTGAGATGGTGTAATTCTGTTCGGCCGGGCACAGCTTCCTGGACATGAAGGCGACTGGGTGAAGTAGTCCGGTCTCAGGTTGTTTTTGGGACAAGACGGCCCCAACCGCCACATCGGAGGCGTCGGCTTCTACGATGAATGGTAGGTCGGGTTTGGCGTGGCGTAGGATGGGCGCGGTGGTAAATGCTTTCTTAAGTTGGTCGAAAGCCGTTTGGGCCTCAGGAGACCAGACGAAAGGAACCCCTTTTCTTGTTAGCCTGGTGAGAGGGGTTACCAGTTGTGAAAAGTGGTGGATGAACCTCCTATAAAAGTTCGAGAAACCTAGGAAGCTCTGGACCTCTTTCACTGTTCTAGGTTGAGGCCACTCCACCACTGCTTGTACCTTCCTGTTGGCCATGATCTGCCCTGTGGGTGTTAATAGGACCCCTAGGAACTCCACGGTTGTGACATGGAATTCACATTTCGTGAGTTTACAAAACAACTGATGGTTTTTCAGGGCTTGCAGCACGTTTTGCACGTGGTGTATATGGTCCTGTACAGTTGATGAAAAGATTAAAATGTCATCAATATACACCACTACGTATTTGTCTAGGAAGTCCCTCAACACCTCGTTGAGGAAAAACTGGAAAGAGGCCGGGGCATTACAAAGCCCGAAGGACATGACCAGGTACTCGAATAAACCAAACCTAGTTTTGAAAGCGGTTTTCCATTCGTCCCCTTGTCTTATGCGAACCAAGTGGTATGCCCCCCGAAGATCCAACCTGGTGTAAATGTTGGCTTCCCGTACCTGTTCCAGGAGCACCGGGATCAGTGGAAGCGGGTATTGGTTTTTTATGGTTAGTGCGTTCAGTGCCCGGTAGTCAATACAGCAACGGAGCTCGCCGTTGGCCTTCGGAACAAAAAAAAGGGGTGAAGCCGCTGGAGACCTGGATGGACGAATGAAGCCTAATTTCAGAAATTCGTCTAAGTACTCCCGAAGATGCTGGGTTTCGGGACCCGTGAGGGCATAAATCCTGCTACATGGAACGGTGGCTCCCGGGATCAAGTCTATACGGCAATCGTACTGCCGGTGTGGTGGTAGTTCTTCGGCTCGTTGTTTATCGAAGACTTCAGAGTAAGCGGAGTACCAGGGCGGGAGTGCGACCTCCTTCTCGGCTGCCGTGGCCACGTGCTGATGTGGGGGTTGGTTAGTGTCCCTTGGCCAAGGTGGCTGATGGCACCGTAGGTGGCAGAACGCGGAGTTGAACTTTATCGTATTGTTCGCCCACGTTATGTGCGGTTCGTGCGTTCTCAGCCAGGGTAACCCCAATATGAGGTTACATCTTGGAGCCTTGATGACATTCAACGTGAGCCACTCGCCATGGTCTTCCCCGATGGTAACCCATAGGGGAGGGGTTTGATGAGTAATGGGACCGGAGTCCAGCTCTTTCCCATCCACTGCGTAGACGAGTTCAGGTTTGTCCATGAGTCGTAGTGGAACTTGAAGTCGTTCGGCCTCCTGTTTGTCAAGAAAACACCCCGTGGCGCCGGAGTCGATCATGGCGCGAACGGGTTGTGGACGATGGTTTACAATCACAGAAACGGAAATGAAGAAGTGTTTGGGTTCCGTGGTGAGGTTGGCTTCGGTCGAAGGGATGGAGTGGTAGCTTGAAGATGCCCCTTCCTGGACCCTCAAGCTCGTGGGTTTCCCGCCGGTTCATCTTGCGACACCACTGCGGCTTGTCCGCCGCGGTTGCGGCCGGTCTTGGGACGTACCGGGCATTCTCGGAGGAAGTGGCCCTTCTTACCACAGTAAAGGCAGAGACCCTGCTTCCGTCGGTGGTCACGTTCACTGAGTGTCAGCGATGCTCTGACAGTTCCTATCTCCATGGGTTCGGCGCGGGATGGCCTGGGCTCCACGGTGCGGGGGGTTTCGAATGAACCCGAGGTCTTTTCTTTTCGCTTGTGATCTCCTTTACGGTCCCTCAAGCGGTACTCGAGACGGGACGCCAATTCAATCATCGCCGTACAGGTACGGGGTTGTGGGTCTATTTGGGCGATAACGTCTTTGAGGTCGTCCGTTAGTCCTCGATAGAATATCGCCGTCTGCTTAGATTCCGGCCAGTCGGTTTCGGCCACCAACCGTCGGAAACTGTTGATGTACCCAATGAAGTCGTTGGAGTTTTGGCGAAGGTCAAGGAGGTCGCTGTCGGCTGAGAAGGTTTCCGCACGGCGATCAAAGGTTTTTTCAAACTCCACCCTAAAGGAGTCCCAGTCATATAGGAGGGCATCGTCTCTCCTGATGATGGGGACAGCCCATTGTGCGGCTTCTCCCGCCAGGTAGGAAATGAGGAACGCGACCCTGGCTTGGTTGGTTACAAACAATTTGGGTTTGCATTGGAAGTGCAACAATATTTGCGTCATAAATACCTGCACTTTTTGGATCTCCCCATGGTATCTTTCCGGAGGGGCTAAAGGTACGTGGGATGGCATCTCCACTACCACTTGGGGGGAGGTTGATGGGAATACACTCCCGGCATCAAAGGGATTTTTCTGGAGGCGGTCCATGTGGGTGTGCAAGGCCGCTGTTTCTGCCCTAGACGTGGCCAGTTCTACCTGCATCTGGGCTAGGGCGGCCATCACGTCCTCTAACGTGGCCATTTCTGTATCAGCGTGATCAGGAGGAGAGTAATTCGTGGGCCAATGATTCTGTCGCGGGGCTCCTCGAGACTGCTCCTCAGGATGACGCTGATGCTATAGGGGGTCCCCCTCCCATCCGTCCCCAACCCGGATTCGTATAACAGACCCTCGGGTTTGGGAGACAGGTGGGTGAGGGAAGGAAGGGAGGAGACCGCAGGGAAAGGGTCCTGAAACGAGAGAAGGAGAGGGTTAGGAACGATACTGTCTCTCTTTGAGCTGGAATACGTTCCACGGAGCTTCCTCTAATCACCTGTCTCTTTCTCCTCCCTAGACGAGGTAGGGGTTGTCTGTTTCTTCGTTGCCTGGCAGGGCCGCGAAGTCCGATCTCCTTCTTGGCCAGAGAGAATGATGGGGCCGCGAACACCGGCTACGAGCGCTACAGCCCAATGAGTTTATTGAAGCTGCGCCCTAGTCGGAATGGTAGAACGCTCCAGACCCAGGAATCCTTGGGGCCTGGGCGCACCACGTAGGGATGAGACCTGGAAGAACTGGTACAGATAGCAAGGAATAACCACCAGCGCTTCGACTCCGAGCCCAGGTATCCGTGGGGCTGGGGAGCGCGGGAAGGCGGTTTTGGTAGCACAGAAACGGAAGGAGAGTAACTGGTGCCCGCGCTTCTACTCCAAGCCCAGGAATCCTTGGGGCTGGGGAGCGCTGCGGTACCGGTTCAGAAGGAGCAAGTATAACGGAGGTAGAAGGTGATAATAGGGAGAGACCCTCCAGGGACTTATCACCTGTAAACCAGCGGGTCTTGAGGAAGGAGGGCGTGACGGTTCACTCACCCGGACCGCTGCCTTCGACGACGATCTGGGAGGGGTTCGGAAGGTTGGCGTGCAGATTTCCCGGACAGAAGCACGGGCAGAGGAACGCTGGGGTTTTCGTAGCTGAGACGAACACGGAGCTGCCGCCGGCCGTTGACTGGAAACTCAGGTAGTTTTCGGAATCATTGGCACCGCCCCGTTGCAGACGGTCGTCTTTTATGTTGTTTGCTTCCTTGTACCTGGCGGGAACTTGGCGCGTTGCTTTCTGGGCAATGTAGTGTTATTTCTACGTCCGTTGCTAGATCGCGCGCTGCTTCTTCCCTGTCCGTCTGGATGTTCATGACAGAATGTTGGTGTAATGGGCCCCACCAGCGTATGATGAGTGTATGTGCGCATGACTGTGAAATTACTTTGTCCGTGGAAGTAGGGAGAATTTATAAGCTTTGATCTGCAGCAGTTTCCTGGTAGCAGAGGATGGTTTTGATTATTGTCTTGATCTGATAGATTGCTTGTACATAAGCTTTTGGATTTATTGATTGATGTTGATACATGTACTAACACTAAATGTTGAAATCGTCGTATTGAGTTGTATGTAGTGTGTACGGCTTCTGGGACGTAGGGAGTCGGTGACAGTTCCGTAGTAGGGCAGAGGGAAGTGAGTGCTGCTCTCGGGAAAGACGGGATTGTTGGCCCTGTATGAATACAGGGAAAAGCGTGTGACAATTGAAGTTGCGCGTCGCATTATTTGGGTTCGATTCAGAGACATCGTCGTGTGTTACTACTAGAGACATATTTTCTGTATAAGAGAAGTGTGTATGGCTGCGAAGGTTATCTGTGAAGTTCTGGTCTTAGGTATCAGGGATCCTTTTTTGGGATTGCCGTTAACGCTTATCACTGGGAAAGTAATAGGTATTCTCTGAGCTTGTTTGAAGGACAGAGCAGAGGTAAGCGCTGCTTGGTTAACTTATGTTATAATTCTGTAGTGGGACAGATTGTTCGCTGTTCTCGGGAAAGACAGGATTCTGTGTGAATATGCTATATTTTTCTGGTGTAAAAGTGCGTGAATGTATGGGCATTTACTTAATTGTGAAACTCTTAGGAACATTCCGGGAGGAAACAGTTAATGGATGCATGTTAGAAGGGCAGAGTAGAGGGATGTGCTACTGTGTCAACGAACGTAACAATTCCGTAGTAGAGCAGAGGTAAGTGCTGTTCTAGAGAGAAGCGGGATTCTCGTGGGAAAGGTCTTTACTATTCTGTGGTTAGCGGAGCAGACAATGGAGATGTTTATATGTTGTAACTAATAGATTTGTAGAATTTGAAACAGAGTCTATCAAGAAGGTTTTGTACAGGAGGGGTAGACGAGTGACAGGAGACAGGAGTAGAAGCGACTGCAGCGACTACTGACGTCAGAAAAAGACCGCGCTGTGATTGGACAGTGGGTTAGAACAGTGTAAGCACTGTGATTGGTGCGTTGGTGTGAGCCGCGCAGGGATTGGAAGAAGTACAGGGTGACGTAGACGCTTTGGGATTGGTGCGTTAGTGTGAGTCGCGCTGTTATTGGACAAAAGATAGTACAGTTGTAGAAAGGACTAGAGGGTTGTGGTAAACGCAAAAATGTATTACCAAACAGAGGAAAAGAAAAAGAAATCCTTGTTCAGTAAAATTTAAAAATGGTTTGACAAGGATAAGGATATAATAACTAGAGAAGGTGAGTTAAATAAACAGTCAAACAGTCTGCTATCTTTTCAATTCCATTGCATCATGACAGCCAGCTGATTTTTGCATTTCGGTTTGGACAGCGTATTTTGGCATGGTGCCGAATCCCACAGGGGTATACAGAGAGTCCTTCAATATTCAATCAGTTGCTGAAGAAATCTTTGGAAAGTCTGACCATGCCTGAAAGCTCAGTACTAGTACAATATATCGATGACCTACTTGTGGCATCGAAGACACGTGAAGCCTGTGAAGTAGATACCATAGCTTTATTGAATCATCTGGCTGATGGAGGATTAAAGGTATCTCCAGCCAAATTGCAATTTTGCAAGAAAGAAGTACATTATCTTGGACACAATATTGAAAAAGGTCTAAGAAAAGTGACCATTGACAGAATCAAAATTATCAGAGGAATGAGAGCCCCAATGACCCAGAGAGAAGTGAGAATGTTTCTGTGAATGGTAGGTTATTGTCGTCAGTGGATAAGTAACTTTTCTCTGATAGCAAAGCCACTGATTAAATTGACCAAAAGTGAAGTAAAAGACCCATTGGAATTGAATGCAGAACAAATGGCAGCATTTGAAGAATTAAAGAAAAGATTATGTGAAGCTCCTGCTCTAGGAATGCCAGACTATGAGAAGGAGGTTGAGCTGTACTGTAGTGAGAGGAATGGATGTGCACTTTCAGTGTTAATCCAGAAACATGGACGTCTGAGGAGGCCAATTGCGTACTTCTCATCAACACTTGACCCAGTAGCTGTGGGTTTACCAGGTTGCCTGAAAGCAGTAGCTGCTACATGCAGAAGCTTGGAACAGAGTGAGGGTATAATAATGGGATATCCTGTACGGGTGTTCGTACCTCATGATGTGGCAATTCTTTTGACAAGAAGCAGAACTCAATATATGTCACATAGTCGGCTGACTAAATATGAGAAAATCATTCTGGGAGCATCAAATGTGACTCTTGAGAGATGTGTGAATGTGAATCCAGCAACACTGTTGCCAGATGCTGAAAATGTGAGTGTGAGAGATGATGTTGATCATGATTGTTTGGATGTGCTTGATTACTGTACAAAACCGAGACCAGACATAAGAGATCTGCCACTGCCTGAGAGTGATCATGTGTTGTTTGTGGATGGATCATGTCTGAGAACAGAAGAAGGTGTGCTGAGTGCTGCATATGCGGTGTGTAAAGTTTCAGAAGTTATGGAAGCTTCACCTTTGAAAGGAGTTAAATCTGCTCAGGTAGCGGAATTGGTGGCACTGACAAAAGCTTGCAAGATTGGAAGAAATGTGAGGGTGACTGTACTGAATGATAGTCAGTACGGATTCGGAGTTGTTCATGACTTTGGCCAACTTTGGCTACAGAGAGGTTTCCTGACCTCAAGTGGAACTCCTATAAAGAATGCTGAAGTGATTGGGAAATTGCTTGAGGCGATACAGCTGCCTAAAGAACTAGCAGTTGTAAAATGTGCTGCTCATGGACAGGGTGATGATTTTGTTACTCTCGGAAACAAGTTTGCTAATGACATAGCACAGTATTGTGCAAGGAACAATCATTCCATTAACAGGGGAAAAGAGAAAGAAATGTCTTTTTGTTCTGTGATGTTTACTAATGTGATGGAAACATAGGAGGAGGTGAGGCAGTTGCAGGATGAAGCAGGAGATGAGGAAATGAAAGATTGGATCAAGGCAGGCTGTGCACCAAGAGAAAAGGATCATGTATGGATCTATAGGGATGGAAGACCAGTCATGCCAAATGCTATGTTGTCAACAGTGGCAAGAATGTATCATAGCCAGGGACACCTGGGGAGGGATGCTATGATTAGATCCTTTAAACAGACCTGGTACAATGCAAAGTTCAGGCTGATAGCAGAGAGCATCTGTCAAAGATGTTTGATTTGTCAGCAATTCAATCCTGGAAAGAAAAAAGTGGTGAGCCTAGGAACAATAGGCAGAGAAGGAGGTCCTTTTACCAGAATGCAAATAGATTTCATTGAAATACCCCAAGTCAATAGATTGAGGTATGTTCTAGTGGTAGTCTGTTTGTTCTCAAGGTGGGTGGAAGCATATCCAACTAGGAGAAATGATGGAATAACAGTGGCCAAGTTGCTGTTAAGAGAGTTGATTCCTAGATACGGGTTCCCAGTGACAATTGAGTCAGACAGAGGAGGACACTTCTATAATGAACTCATGAGTTTAATTTGTGAAGCATTGAGTATACAGCAGAAGCTACATTGTGCATACCGACCAGAGGCTTCTGGCGTCGTTGAGCAGATGAATGGTACAATCAAAAACAGAATTGGTAAAATGTGCTTAGCCACTGGAATGAAATGGCCTGATGTCTTGCCTCTAGTGCTGATGACTATTAGGTCTACTCCAGACAGAACTACGGGGTTGAGTCCACATGAAATAATAATGGGACGTGCAATGAGACATGCATTCGTGCCCGTCAACAAGCTGATGACTATAACTGATGACATGATTTTGGATTACTGTAAAGGCCTGGCTGACGCAGTTCATTCTGTGTTTCACCAGGTTGGAGAAGACACCACCACACTTGAAAAGAAAGCAGCCCATGATCTGAGCCCAGGGGACTGGGTGAGAATAAAAGTGCACAGAAGAAGAAATTGCTTGGTTCCATGGTGGGGAAGACCAAGACAAGTCCTTCTGACTACGACGACTGCTGTAAAGTGTGCTGGAGTGAAGAACTGGATTCATGCAAGTCATACTCTGAGAGTTCCAAATACAAAGGATGGGACTGGGAAAGAGTACTTTGAAGAGTCAGATTCCAGTGATGATACAGACACTGAAACAGTGAGAAGAAAAAAGAATCCTGAAAGGGGGGAAAGAGAGTCAGGAAGAGAGTCAGGTGATTCTTTTTTCTTACCAGGAGAAGCTTCAAGAGGAACATTGCGAACCTCAGAAGAGAGTTCAGATTCTGGAAAAGTGCCTGAAGTTCTAACTAGCAGTGGAGAAGATAAAGAGAAAGAAAGAAAAGAAAGGAGCGATTCCACAGAGACTATACCTGAGTCAAATGAAGAGGTTGAGAGGAATGTGTCGGAGACCCGAGGAGGGACAGTAGTAGGGAAATCTCAATCGGTGGAGAAGAAGATTGTGGAAAAAGAGAGAATTGTTGATGAACAAGAGGCAAATGAGACAGAATTGGATGAGAGTGAGAATGAGATACCAGAGGGTCGAGTTCTGAGAAAGAGAACTTGGATTGGAGAAAGGAACAATAAAGAAGTAAAACAGAAAAGAAGTGTAAAAGGAGATCTTTGGCCTAACAAGATAAAGAGGCTGAGATATCGGCTAACAAGAGTGAATTCATCGAAAGCTGAACAGGTGAACGAGCTGTCAAGCCAAAATCAAGCGAAAGAGGAAGAACGAAAAGAACCAAAGGAACCAGAGGAGATCAAGAGAATCAGAAAGCCCAACCAGAAGTATAGGTCACCAGAATGGACGTATGTGGCACTGTCTGAAGAAGAAGAAGAGGCAGAGAGTCAAGGAAATCCAGAGGGGACCTTACTGAAAGTGGTTGAGGAAGAGAAAACTGTTGGAATCCTGAAAGTTATCTTGTCTGACATTGGAGAAGAGACAGATGTTCAGGATCTGATACAATTTGATGTTGATGAAGAAGAAGTGAAAAGTGATGAAAATCCAAATTGAGTGAACTGAAGGAGTCACTTGGAGAAGAGTGAAGAAGAAGAAATCTAAAAATTAACAGATTGTAGCGATCTAGTGGATGTTTGCTGTCCTAGAGATTCAGTAGTGGAGTAGTAGAGGCTAAGTCAAAAGACACGGTCAAAGTAATAAGATGGCTAACACAGAAAATAATCAAAGTAGATGTACCTTCTTGAAAAGATGGTGTAGAATGTACTGCTGCTGTACAGGACTATTAATGCTACTATGGAGTGTGCTTGCTTTATTAGTTACTTTTAGAGTTACAGTAGGGACTTTGGGAATACATACTGAGAATATGACTCACATAGGGGAAAGTTCACAAAAAGTAGTACCAACTAGAATTAGTAATATATACATACACAAGGATAGGTCAATTAATGATTTTTCTAGCAATGTTTTTTCAAAATTATTGTATGAATATGTGAAGACAATGGAGGTAAGGGATTGCTACGTCTGTATGCAATTACCTGCATCTGTTTCAGAGGGAGTTACTTATCATCATCTCCCAGCTACGTATGGAATTTCCTGTAGTGTGTTGATTAGTATTTTTTATTTATTAGGGAAAATAGATTATGAGATGTCTAATAAGGATAACATTTTTGGGCAATTGCCTATGAATAAAAAACTGAATCCTGCTAAAGAAGCTAACATTTTAGGTGAGATTTTTATTGAAACAGATGAATTAACATTAGATTACATTGTTAGAAACAATTTAACTTGTAGTTTGAAGGAAGAAGAGGAAGCTTTTCTAGACA
Organism: Triturus cristatus; assembly: GCF_964204655.1. NCBI lineage: Eukaryota > Metazoa > Chordata > Amphibia > Caudata > Salamandridae > Triturus > Triturus cristatus. The sequence continues at coordinate 124,228,198 of NC_140583.1, forward strand.
TGGTAGAGAAAAGGAGAATGGGTATGCATGAAAAGGCAGGAGGATATAAAATGAGTGAGACAATGTGGGACATTGAGATGGGAAAGGAGTTGAAGAATGTGGCCAGTCCAACTTTGGCTTTAGATGCACCACAGAAGGGTAAACTATGCATTACCAAAAGGAAATCCCAATATGATTATTATTTTGTTGGGACTAGTGAGTGTCATGATACATACTTTATTGCAACAGGATGGTGATTCAAAGGAGGAGAGGATCCAGTTTTCCCAGTTTTCCCGGGAGTGTATTATATTTGTGGGAATAAAGCTTATTACAGGTTGCCTGACCATTGGTATGGCACATGTTATGTTGGCCTGGTCTTTCCAAAGATTTTTCATATGGATAGAATAGAAGATGCAGAACAAATTAATCTACTAACACGTTTTAAAAGAGAAACTTGGACAGAAATTGTAGGAGATATTTTCGGAGCTTTGATACCAGCAGTGGGAATTTCATTAAATGCATATGGAATTCGGAAGTTGTCAACAGTGGTGGATCGCTTATCGACAAGCACCGCTGGAGGGTTTCTATTGGTAAATACAGAGATGGTTGCCTTACGCGCTATGTCTATGCAAAATCGACTTGCTCTTGATATTCTATTGGCAAAAGAGGGTGGAGTCTGTGGAATGCTGAAAGTTCAACATTGTTGCACTTACATTCCTGATGAAAGCAAAGATCTAAAAGTCTATATCAAAAATATTACTGATTTGCATGAAGAATTAGTACCACTGGAAGCTGAAAGTATCTGGACTAAAATGGCTAATAAGATGATTGCTGTTAAGAATTTTATTGCTAAGATAGGCAGTGCCATTTTTGGTAAGATATTATTTCCATTGACATGTGTGATTGTTACTTTATTGATTCTTAGATTAGGGTGTTTATGTTGTAAATATAGGAGGAATAAAAAGAAAATAATAAAAGAAAATGTTGAAAAGAGACAAAGGAGGTCAAAAAGAGACCTACAAGAAATAGAATTGGAGGAATTTAGGGAGAGCATGTATTTAGAAACAAAAAGAGATGATGAAAGAGAAACTGGAGTTTAATGAATGAACAAAAAGACATTTGAATTTTTCCTAAAAAGGGGAACAACATTTTTTGGGTTGGATTTTTGTGGTGATGATATATCACCAAAGGGGGGATTGCTGGAGCAGGGTTTTCTATTTAAACCCAAACATCAGTTTATATTTTTGTATGTCATAATTAAAATTACTAATGATTAATTATTAAGTACTAAGTTTTGTTGAGTTTTTTTATTAACCAACCTTACTAATGAAAGAATTATACGTGGGAATGCAATTGCATGGCTAAATTAATAAGTGAACTAAGTTGGTAAGCAAATTAATTAAATAAGTGTGGCTTATGTGATATTTGTTATGTGATTGCGCTTTAAAATAATATGCTTTAATGCCTTTTTATGTTGCAAATAGCTAGATAAATACATACACATAAGGGTATTAGTGGGAATTAACACTGTATAATCAATACAATGTAGGTACGTTGTTTTGTGTTTCTTTTTAATTAAGTTTTCCATTGTGGCCTGTTAAGAAAATGGCCGACATCTACAGCCTGCATTTGAGTAGATGAAATATGAAGAGAGGCCTCGCTGATTGTGACCTCGGCCTCTGTCTGAACTAAAAGTTATGAAAAAGATGACAACTCTGGGATGTCCGCCAGTTATCCTTGGAAGAGAACAGTTGTCACAAATGAACATTTGATAAACTTGTGGTGGCTTCACTGCGAGTGATACAATTCCGGAGAAGGGCATCCGTGAATGTTACAAATTAGTTTTGGACTTCCTATTTCCTTGTTTTGAATTTTGAGATATCCAAGAGCGGAGATTTTTCTAATGTTGCAAGCTGACATCCTTTCCTGCTCAACTGACGTTTCAGAGCTTTGTTTGTAACTTTTAGTATGTAAATTTCAGTATAAATATTACTAGACTAGAGAGGGTCTGCGCGCCACTTCTTCCTGAACTTATGCTCAAGAGGATCGATGCTGACTGAGAGGACGGTGACTCTACATGACAGCTTGAGAGACTTTAATTCTTTGCTGAGAGACCTGACCTGACTTAGAGAACGACATTTAGCCAGAATAGGTAAATATGAGAATAATGATCTTGCAAATTGAATGGCTTTTTCTATATGAATTAATTTAGATAAATCATTCTTGTTTGAATTATAGTGTCGGTGGTTATATCTTTGTCATGTTATTTTGATTTCAGATGTGTTTAATTGTTTTTATCATGACTCAAGACAATTCAATTTGGTTGCATTGACCTCAAATTAGGTGCAGATTGATTAAAGAGTTCTTTCCTATATTCAGTACAGATAGGGTAATAGAATGAATGTTGGTGTAATGGGCCCCACCAGCGTATGATGAGTGTATGTGCGCATGACTGTGAAATTACTTTGTCCGTGGAAGTAGGGAGAATTTATAAGCTTTGATCTGCAGCAAATATATTATATAAATATTGACATATTCACGGGGTGGTGTTATAGTGCACATGGGCTAGAGAGTGTCATAGCATATGCACTAGCTAGTGGAATACAACACAGAGGTGTGTGGCACTCAGCAGGCAATGGTGGGTGTAACACAGCATTGGGCTCTGCCAGGAGCGCGCTGTGACTCTCAAGTGATGTTCGTCCCCTTTCCAGAGAGTAAAATAAAAAGTATTACGCATCTGGCAGTGGATGTGTGTTTTATTAACCGTGAGGGGGGTTTTGTTGCATAGTTTTGGTCGAATTTTTGTCGAATCCCCTTTGAATGGCTTGGTGTGCATGTGTATTAAATGTGCCTGTCAATAGCTACCCATGTTTGTATAAATAAACGACAAGGGTGTCTACCGGGATTAGGCACGGTAGGGCATCAGACATGTCAGAGCTTCACTAGTGGTGTAAATACATTCCACGTGGATTCATTGTATGCATAGTCGCCTTTTAATGAATATCACGCAAATCTTCATGGTGAGAGGTACGTACGGTTTGTCCAGCATGTCCTAGGTGTGTCTATAAATATATATTTTTTAAAAATAATAAAAAACAGTGGCCGGCCCTGGGGATTGGGGTCAAAAAAATATAATTAGGAGACAGGCCCTGGGGGATGGGGTCAACAGGGCCAATAAATAAGAATAAGAAGGGGAACCACACAGCCCCCCTTCTTAAAAAATTTAAATAAATAAAAGACTGGCATTGTGCCGGAGGCCACGCCCCCTCCTTGCAGCACTCTGCAAACGCGCCCCCTGGTGAGTTGTAAGTTGGGGAATTAATTCCTCTTCAATACTGAGGGTCCCTGAGGGCCAACTAGCCCAACGGGCATCTCCAGTATGCGCCAGGGAGCTGCGCTGCAGACAGGTGTTCTGAGGCCAAGCCCCTTTTTACACCTCTCTGCAACGCAGCTCTGTGGCGCTTACTGGAGGTACCTAGTGGTCTAGTTTGACCCTAGGGACCCTTAGGATTCAAGGGGACTTAATCTCTCAACTTAGAACAGCCATAGGGCGCGTTTACACAGTGGTGAAGAAGGGGACGGGGCCTGAGGTGACGTGTGCAAACACGCACTATGGCACGTTTTAAATTGGGGATATAATTTCCCTTCAATACTGAGGGCACCTGGGGGCTAACTAGCCCACCAAGTGCTTCCAGTAAGCGCCACTGAGCTGCATTGCAGAGAGGTGGTCCAGGTCGTGCCACTTTTTACACCTCTCTGCAACGCAGCTCTGTGGCACTTACTGGAGGTACCTAGTGGGCTAGTTGGACCCTAGGGACCCTCAGGATTCAAATGAACTTAATCTCCCAACTAAAAACGGACACAGGGCGTGTTTACACAGTTGTGAAGGGAGGGGACGGGGCCTGAGTTAACGTGTGCAAAAACGCCCTGTGGCCTGTTTTAAGAGGTAGTTTTAATCCCCCTGCCCTATTAAATACTAGGGGCTTACAGAGGAGGTCATGCTAATCACAGGGGGACCCCAACGCATAATTTTCCCTAGTGTATGTAGGTGTTTTTCACTGTATTCTAAGTGTCTTTTAACATAGCACTGGCTCTAGGACTGGTTAGTCAGACTCAGTTACCACCAGTATCCGTCTGAAAAAGTTGAGGGTACAGGATGATTTTGCAACAAGGCTTTTTTCTGCTCTTCTTTTTGTTCTTTCTGCACGTTATCCTTCTTCCTGCACTTTTCTTCGTCTTTGAGGACTTCTGTTGCTTCTTTCTGCACTTCTTTTTTTTCTTTCTGTCCATTTTTTCTTCTTTCTTCACATGTCCTATCTCTGTAGGCATAGTTAGAAATTAGCAGTTAAAAAACCCTTGAAATTCACAGAAAAAACCATAGGTTTCAGGCACGTTATAGTTAGGAATTAGCATTTAAAAAACCTCAGAAATTCACTGAAAAAAACATAGGTTTCAGGGGTGTGATAGTTAGCTGGACTTTTCACGTGTGCAAAACCATTGAAATTCCCCCGTTATAGTTAGTTCAGATAACTATGACTCGCGCGCCCGCAATGCACTGCTGATGACGTCACATATTACATCACTCATGACATGGTCAGTGACATCACTCATGACATCACTGATGACATCTCAAATGACATCACTGATGACATCACTGATTACATCATCCTTGTGATAGAGTGACAGACCTCCTCTCACCCTAATATAACCTTTGATACACACATTCAAAAATAGAGACTAAAATTTTCAAAACAATGGACATACCAATACCAGTTACAACAACCTCTTCAGCAATTCTAAGATCCACTTACACATCCACTCATTCACCAACAGTCCTATACAGTCACTCATACATGTACTCACTCATCATATGTACTCATACACCTATACATCCTGTTACACAATGCCACTCATCCATAGAGTTACTCACACACATAGTCACTCATGCTAATAAAGAATCAAACATACATTTACTTGCATATACAGTTATACACACACCACCACACTTACTTCTACGGAAACTTACACATACTTAGTCTTTTAAACAATCACTTATAGAAACACATACTTATTCATACAGGAGCTCTTTCAATCTCTCACTCTCACATATACTCACTTATATACACCAATAGTCACATATACTAGTTTAAAACATATGTAGTTACTCATAAAGACACTATTGAGACAGTCATTTACTCACTAACACACCCATACACACACTCATCCACCCATGCAGTCCTGCACACATGCTGTCTTCAACACATACAAACAGTGAGTCACTCATACATGCACATATGCACTACGTAATACCCCCCACCAAACCATGCAGACACTCAGACTGATACTCAAAAAACCAACTAATAACCTATATAGACACCCATGTAGCTACTCACCAACCCATGCAGCCACTTATACACAAAGTGGGATACTGATACAGATATTTACATATTTAAACATTACTCACTAAGCCATGTATTCACTATGATACACTTAATCAGTCAGTTACACAATCAATTTTTCAAAAACAAATCATCCATTTAGACACTTATATACCCATTTATTCTTCCATCGACCTTGAGATATACATATATAAAACATATTTAATTTTCAGAAAAACACACATTCACTGGATGATGTCATCAGTGATGTCATCAGTGATGTCATTTGAGATGTCATCAGTGATGTCATGAGTGATGTCACTGACCATGTCATGAGTGATGTAATATGTGACGTCATCAGCAGTGCATTGCGGGCGCGCGAGTTATAGTTAGCTGAACTAACTATAACGGGGGAATTTCAATGGTTTTGCACACATGAAAAGTCCAGCTAACTATAACACCCCTGAAACCTATGTTTTTTTCAGTGAATTTCTGAGGTTTTTTAAATGCTAATTCCTAACTATAACGTGCCTGAAACCTATGGTTTTTTCTGTGAATATATATATATCTATATATCTATATATTATCTACTGGCGGTCGCCAGTAGATAGTTATAGTTAGGACCATGTTTCCATAGGAAATCTCAAAATTCTATTTTGAATAATTTTGGCGCCTGTTGACGAATCTTTGCAAAATTTTCAAAACTAATGGGGCGCTCCGCTCAGCTCCTACCCTGAAAGTCTCGGGGGAATTCGTCAAGCGGGGACTGAGAAAAAAGGGGGGTCCCAAAACGCGTTTTCCCCATGCATTTTCCGATAGGACCTTTAGTCGAAGGTACAGCCCGAACGGCTGAACAGAATTACTTGAAATTTGGCAGAGAGGTAGTCCTCAGGTCAGGGATGTGCCTTTTGCATATATGGAGTCAATCTGTTCAGTAGTTCCTGAGAAAATTGCAGTTAAAAGCACATACATATCTATAGCCGCGCACCGTGCGCGCACCCTAACGTGCGCGAGTGTAATTCTGATTGGTTGTTACATGTCAGTCAACGTTCGAATCGGTCGAAATCAGAAAGTGTCGGCCGCCATTTTGTTTGTTTTCAGTGCGAGAGTGAAAAAGGAAGGTGGCGAACATGAAAAGGGGGCAGGGTAGAGAGTTCCTGACCCCTTAGCCTTTGTCAGGGGGTCCCTGAAGGACCCCGAAGGCAGAAAAAAACATTTACATTTTTTTTTTTAAATGCGCGCACGGTGAAAACCCATTTTAAAAAATTTAAAAAAATTAATACGTAGTTTATTGAAAAATAAATATATTAAAAAAATAATAATACATACATAACTTAGCATTTAAAAAAACGTACAAATTCACTGAAAAACCATACGTTTCGCACACGTTATAGTTAGGAATTAGCATTTAAAAAACCTTGCAAATTCACTTAAAAAACCATAGGTTTCACACATGTTATAGTTAGGTGGATATTTCACTCATAAAAAAACAATGAAATTCCCCGTTATAGTTAGTTCAGATAACTATAACTCGCGCGACCGCCACTCTATCACAAGGATGATGTCATCAGTGATGTCAAGAGTGATGCCACTGACCATGTCATGAGTGATGTAATATGTGACGTCATGAGCAGAGGATTGCGGGCGCGCAAGTTATAGTTATCTGAACTAACTATAACGGGGGAGTTTCATTGGTTTTTTATGAGTGAAATATCCACCTAACTATAACATGTGGGAAACCTATGGTTTTTTAAGTGAATATATATATATATATATATATATATATATATATATATATATATATATTTATTTTTATTTTACTGGGATGCCTCTGCACAAAGCCCTGCTTTCACCACTCCATCACCAGGAGCAACAGAAGGACGGCACACAGGAATCCTTTACAGAATCGATTTATGCAGCTTCAAATGCTTCCATAATTTATCAAGCAAGTAACCAGCAAAGTGAAAGGTGCATATTACCCCGCAAGACAGACCTACTCGGTTCAGCTATAGCCTTCTACTGGGTCATATTTTCCTTTACATGTATATGTAACATGTATACGTATATGTAACATAACAAGAAGCAGTTAAGCTTGTAATGAATCATTTTACAAATTCCTGCACATACTTAGGTATTTGTACCTTCCTGCTGGATCTCCTGATTTCAATATTTTTGTGAGAACTTACTACTCTTTTACTTGTATCTGACTCTGAAATAGCATCACCACCTCTACATTGTAATGCTTCGTCTCTATCCCTGGTACCAGCATCCAAACCCAATTTACTCTCATAGAGCACAACTCTATTCAAATTCCAAATCGTATGGTCTTTAGTTTTGATGGTATTATCACAGATTTTTGAAACATGAATGGGTCTAGAATACCTGCTGCAGTCACCCTTACCCACAGGGGTTTTAATCAGCACCCAATCCCCAACAGAAACCTTAGTTTCTTTTACTGCCATTCACTTATCAAAACAACCCTTTCTCTACTTGACCTTCTCTCCTATATCAGTCACTCATTCCAGAAAAGAGTTGGGATACCTTCCTTTGAACAATTCAAATGGGGTGTTACCCATTGTGCTGTGTGTTGTAAGAATGTAAATTTCCATGTTCTTATTTAGCTTCTCCTTCCAATTTAGTAAAATAGCTTTAGCGAAACTGACTGACTCCTTTATTACTCTGTTTAGTCTCTCTACCATGCCATTTGTTTCTGGATGATATAGAGCACACGTTTCGTGTTTAATCCCTTTTTTCCTTAGGTACTCCTCCATTTCTATTGAGACCACTTGAACCCCATTATCAGCGAGTAAAGTTTCAGGAATTCCCTCTCTCGCTATAAGTTCTTTCAAAACCTTTTCTACATGTTTGGTTTCTATTCCTCTAGTGAAACTGATCTCCGGCCACCTCTCACACCACTCTCTCAACCTGCAGGTCCAAACCTGGCCCCCAATATGAACTGTGCAACCTCTCTGGATATAACTTAATAACATTCCTTTGCCACTGCAATCAATACTTCTCTAAGAGCTGCTGGAGCAATGATTCTCGTACCCTGAAACAATAATTCATTATGTTCAGACAACTCATCCTTCACAGACCAGAATGCTTGCATCCTCCTGAAAGCTCTTTTTTTTCATTCCAACCATGTTGTACAAATTGCTTTACTTGTTTAAGTGTTGAATCTGCTTAAAATTCTTCACGCCATCTTTCTTCCAGAATCATCATGCACTCTGCTTCACACACAAATTCAGCATCCTCGTCATAATGCTGATGACAGTCTTTTTCATCTGTACCATCATTAGGAATTAACCTAGAAAGTGTATCAGCAATCTTGTTTTCAATACCTGGTATGTAATTAATCTCAAAGTTGTACTCCTTTAAAGAGATAATCCATTTAGTAATCCATCTAGAGACCAAATCAATGCCTCGCTTTCTGAAAATTTTGCACAGGGGTTAATGATCTGCCCTTATTTCAAATTAACTTCCCCCAAAAACTTTTTTCAATTTCCAGCTTGCCAGTGTACACCAAGGGCTTCCAGTTCAATGACCTATAAAACATCAGAGGGTCCCTGTAATATAACAATCACGGGGTAAAGTCGCAGGGAAAAACACAATTCATATAACCACAAAAACCCCTTTAAAGCAAAAACTATCCCACAAAAAAGCGAACAATCTTCTATACCATTCTTTGGTTTTTATTATCAAAAAATATATATATATTTACTTTTCTCTTAGAATTAATCATTAGATTTTTTTATCAAAAACATAACAGCAATAGAACTCTTCATCTTCATAGGAAGAGTCACAAACATTGACGAAGCAGTGCATATACTTAAGGTGCATAAATAAACAATTTAAACAGACACATTAAAGACAATTACATATAATACATAAAAAAGGGGCACAAACCAATAAAGTCATACAAAACAGTCATATACATAAAAAGCAAAATACAAAACACAATTGCGCCGACGCGCGTTTCGGAATCTCATACACCTTCCTTCCTCAGGGCGCTGATGGTATTTTTAAACGGCGAAAGCTCACAGCCTTAACTAATACAATACATTAATCAAATCGATCATTCATTTTCATAGATTTCCTTGAAGCTTCGTCAATCTCATTTGTTAAGCCACAAGAACTTGAAGTCGGACGTAATCACCCATAGTCAGTATAAGTCGCAAGGGCTGACTTCCCAAAAGTAAGTAGGCACACGGCTATAATCCTCTAGAAGAGGTAAAGTCTGAGGGGACCCTGGATATACCTTGCCCAAGATGTAGCGCACAGAACTGATTCAACAGTAGATATTACATAATTAGTATTCTCTAACTTGCATTAAAGTGGCTTTTCTCCAATAGTGTTGATATCCTTTAAAAACAGGTGGTCCCCGTCTTACTATCACGGTAAATCATCGATCTCAATTCAATAGAGTTCGGTCGGGGAAGAATCCCTTGCGTTTATCCAAATCTCCAAACTTTTCTCTCAGAGCCGGCAGCCTCTGGAATACCTTGTCTCAGCCCCTTTCAATCCTCTTAAAATGGACATAATGATACTAAGATTGTTTTTCTCTTGCTGTTGCAAAACAGCACCCAACCCTTTCTGGCTGGCGTCTGTTGTTATGATCAATTTCACTTGAGGATAACACATTTTTAATGTGGGTGCTTGATGAGTTCCTTGTTCAACACCTGTTGAACATAAGAATGTCTTCTCCGGATGACAGAGCACTTCCGAAAACCCAACAATAGTTATCTCACAACCACCTTATGTTAAACACAATCAAGACGGAATTCCTCCTGATTGCCGCCCAAAATCACTCAGCACCCATTCAGGATTAGCTCAAACAACTAATTGCCCTCAATTACATCTACAGGTTGTAAACTCTACTAAACCCCTAGGCATAACCTTGGACAAATGCCTAAATATGCAAGACCACATCAGTGCTACAACGATAGGAGCCAATCACCAACTCAACACATTAAGGAAAGTCAAACCATTCCTACCGCCTGAGGATATGGAACTAGCTGTCCAGTCACTGGTCATCACCTGTTTAGACTACGGAATTGTGACCCTGGCTGGGCTACCCAAATCTAACCTTGCACCTTTAAGAGCTACTTTGAACTCTGCTGCCAGACTTGTCATGGATCAACCAAACGTGATCACATCACACCAGATCTAATCTAACTCAACTAGCTCTCTCTCGATGCAAGGATCCGGTACATGATAGCCTGCTTAACACACAATGTCCTACACCACAATACTCCCTCTTACTTGACAATAAACTAGAACTTTCAGGCATGAATTGAGCTCTTAGAAGTTCCAATACTCTACTGCTGAAACCACAAAATATAAAAAAGAAGAAATCTACAACCGTGCCTTCTCTGACCTGGCTCCAAGAATATGGAATGAACTTCCTCTCAAAATCTGAACAAACCCCTCAACAGCTGCATTAAAAAAATAAGTCAAAGGATTACTCTTGAATAGCCAAATAAACAGCCTCCCAAAGTAACTCTTAATCCTTGTGTACAACTCTTGCCTACCGCACTATTAAGCATTTGTTGCATGTGTAACCTATTGTTTGGTGTATCATTTTCTTTTGTACCTGCTTAATGTCTATGATTCGATGTACAGCACTCTGATACCCTAGCGGGTCTTGTTTGCGCTATATATAACTCTTCAAAGAAACAAACCAACACTTGGAATTCCTTCTCACAAGACTTATTTCACTCAAAAGCAGTCCCTTTCCTCAGCAAACCTCTCATATTGATACTTAGTTCTGCAAAATTCTGGACAAACTTACTAGAATATTCGGACAGTCCAAGAAACTTCATGAACTCCTCCTTGGAAGATTGTGAACTCAACCTATGAATGGTGTCAACAAGGTATGATTTTGGCACTACTCACTCTCCTGTAATAGTGTGCCCCAAATAATCTATAGCATTTGCACCAAATGTATACTAATCCAGTTTTATTGTGAGGTTATACTCACACAACCTCTTGAGTACCTCCCTAACATGAGCAGTATGTTCAGCAACATTTTTGCAAAATAATAGGATATCGTCCTGAAATACACGCACTCCTCTTGTGCCTTACAAGACCTTTTTCATGATACACTGAAATACAGCTTCTACAGACATGAGACCAAACAGGTAACCTTAATAACGGAGTGTCACAAGGGTGTCACAAATGCTGCGAAATCCTTAGATGCATCTTCCAACTGAACTTGATGATCGGCTGTTGCAAGATCAATTGTACAAAACACTTTGGCTCCATACAGCAACATCAGCAACTAAGAAATATTAGGAAGTGGATATTTATCCACTACAACATTCTTTTTCAGATGTCTCAAGTCTACACACAAGCGTAGACTGCCATTAGATTTCCTGACTACCACCACGGGTGCGAGTCATTCTGTGCCTTCAATCTTTTCTATGATCCCATTACTTTTGAGCCTTTCAATCTCCTGCTTCATTTCTTCCCTTACCGCAATAGGAACATTTCTCACTTTACAACATACAGGTTGCGCATTAGCCCTCAAATGTATTTTGTGCTTGTAGCCTTTTAGACATTTCAATCTCTCTCTAATAATGTTTGGGAAGTCTTTCTTTATTTCATCCAAAGATTTCTCATTAGATTCCATCATCATCACCTCTTTACATCAATCCTCTCTTTTAAAGAGACAGGCATGTCACTGGCGGGATCTATTAAAACTCCTAATTCTCCTTGGTGAAACCAGCTGATTATATTGTTCCTGTTTTTTTAAACATAGAGATTGCCTGTAATAAATTGCCTGCTTAAATTCAATTAATCCAATAAAATAACCATGCAGTTTAATTCACTCTCCACCATAAGCACATAGTCTGATGTAAGGTTTACACAGTGTTATCATCCCTTCTAGTTTCTCAAAATAAAATGTATTGGAAACTATTGTAATCTTTGCATCAGAGTCAAAAAGGACCCTCGTGCTTTCTCCTTCAACAGTGATTGTATCAATGGGACTGGTCTTACTCATTATCCCATTTGCAATACTATTTGCACACATTCAAAATCAGCATCATCACTGTCTTGTTTATCATTCACAGCCACTTCTCTAACCTTTTGTCTTGGTTTCTTACTTTTACATACAACCGCAAAGTAGCCCTTTTTCCTACAAATAGTACAAGTTGTTTTGCGGGCTCAACACATATCATCAATAGCAATGGGCCACTTTTATCACACCTATAGCACTCCAGTACAGTACTTTTCTCTCTTTCAAATGTGTAGTCACTCTTGAACCTCTCATCCTCAAAGTTACTCTTATACATGTCCTTGTTTTTATTAACCTTTACAGCATGTACTATTTTATCCTTGCCATTCTCTTTGTTGATTACCTCAACACATTTTATCAAGTGTTCAATCTTCTTGACTGCAACTAGGACTTCTTCAAGACTAGGTTAATCCCTCAACCATATTTCTTCCCTCACTTTTTCTATGTTTCAACCAAACATGAACTGATCGCAAAGTCTTTCTTCCACCAGTTTTCTTGGTTCTGTCACATAAGACTCCACTGACTCTCCCTTTCTTTGAGCTCTCAGGCCAAAATTATATCTCTCTAGAATTGTACTCAGTTTTTGCAAGTAATGGATGTCCAATTTTTTAATACAAATTCATACTCACTGAGATGTTCAGATTGTGCCTCTGAAATTTCTGGGAGATGGTGAAACACTTCTTGATCTTCTGCCCCAAGACAATGAAGTAACAAAGCAGTCTCTCTTTCCGCACTAAGGGATGCTCCACAAACTTTTGCGTACCTTTCAAAAACCTTTTTCCACTTTTTACATATTACAGGTAGAGATCCAGGATTAGCTCAAAAGAAAGGAGGAGCTGTAACATTCTGCATGTTAACTTGAATATACTCTAATGGATAGGCACACAAAAAACTTACAAAGCACATATACAAGAATACTGAGTGTTTCACAGAGGGAAAACCACCAGATTAGCACGCTTTACAAGGAGCATGTCACTGTGTCCAAATAATACATTAATGCAGTGAACCAGAAATGTACCAAAGGAGTAAGCGTATCACAGTAAATAACATAGGTGACACGCTTTAAACGTGAGTGTGTCACTGAAATCAATAGTGAAACACTAATGTAGCGAGTGTATAATTGTGTAGTTAATGCCTCCAAGTGAGCATATCAATGTGAAATGTGTGTTTCCATTACCGGTGTAGATGATACGCTTTTGAAAGTGAGCAAATCACTGCAATTAATCCTGAAGAATGAACAACAAGCAACCCTTTGTTTTTAAAGAGAGCGCATCACTGTTTCTCGAGTAAACACCTGCTACACATTGTCCTTCAAATGTTGCACCGTGTCTCTCACCTAAGTCTGAAGAGAAAACCTTGTAACTTGCAGACTTTCGTACAAGTGATACCTTATGGACCGCTGTGTAGGAGCCTCACGCAAGGACAGCACGGTAAAACGTATTGGCTCTGACGGCAACAAGTAACATTAATGCCCTCAGTAGTACACTAAATATGGTGGCACGTCCCACATACCTGCGCACGTCCTGCATCACAACATGCAGAGTATGCTGTGCGCCAGAAGAATTAATTCTGCGTTCAAAACAAAAATCCACCTATGATGGCGACACGTACTATGTTAAATTGTGCATACTATGCGTGTGTCCTGCGTCACACTAAATACAGCATGTGAAGCGCTCCAACACAATCTGCACTGCATTTCAGTGATGTCAGGAGTAGATCGACGAGAGACATTCAAAGAAACTCTCATCCAACTGCCACAATGCCGCAAGTAAAACAAAAATGCTCTTTAACTTTATAAAAATGTTCATGTGATAGCTGGATATCACAATTTGTCAAAAAACAAATGTCCTTGCCCCATCAGTCACCACGCACACCTGACATCACTCACAGCCGAACAGAGCGGTTGGCGCGCAAACAGCAGGACAGTCTCACTTTGCATAGACGACCAAAGCACAGGAACAGGCAGTCTAGTATGTAATAAAAAATGTTTAAAAACTTCACCATAGCACTAAAGTCACTCCAGGAAAATGGATAGATCTCACCAATAATGTCCAACATGTAGGATGAATAGGCTTCATGTATTATTAGCAAATGGCTCTGTTGAGATCTTCTTTCCTTTACCTCTGTCCTGTCGCCAGTGTGGAAATCAAAGGAACACTCTGGTATGTAGTTGAGATGATTTTTAAGATAGGTCCTTTATTCACAGGAAGATCTCATCTAGCTGCCCCCAGAATTGCCTCACAGCTTCTCTGCGTCCACATTCCAAGTCAGCTCTACTCATTCTCAATGATATGCTGACATTCCAAGAGGAACGCCAGCTACCACACATTGGCAGGAACCGTTGTGATGGCGTTTCCTCTCAACGCATTTTACTTTCTGCTATGAAGCTGCATCAGCAGGACAAAGCCCTGTAACACGGAGTATTTAATTTGTCTTTTCAAACAGAAAATCCTGAAAGGGGATTTCTTTTTGTAAAGAAAAATAAGTAAGACTCCTCTCGCCCCATGGGAATCTTATCCCATGGCGGCAGATGCATTAAAATGTTTTTACTGTTTCTTATCGCTGGCAGTAGGAAACAGTAAAAAATGACTACATGTCAGCCCATGTAAATTGGGTGGGCAGACATGTAGTAATTTCTCCGATGGCCATGCTCCCCAGGTCAGTTAGAGAGAGGGTTAATCACTGCGGACACTAGTAGTCGCCACTGTAATTAACCTAAGGTCCACCCACACCTAAATACGGCAGGTGACCACATTCCGTTTCGACAGAGTATCCTTACCGCCAAGAATTAAATCGGGCCCTTAGTCCTTGAAATCTTAATCTCCCACAGGAGTAAACTTTTAAAGACCCAAGGACCTCAGGGGGGAGCACTTAGACACTGACAGTGTGTCAGGCAGAGGCTAACAGCAGGGTCCTGTCCAGGTCCAGTGACACTGGTCTGTTGGGTATTTCCAGGAAAAGTCTTGTTGTATCTCTGTAGCCTGAACATGTAGTCAGCCTTATGACCCTTGGGGTCCACTTCTTTGTCCGGTATGCATGAGGAACCAGGTCCAGCCATACAGGGTGCCTCCCAGGTCACATACAGGTCCAGCTCTCTTCTGATCTTCCTGAGGTCCAGGAAGTGTTATGAAGTGGGTGCCTGGAGGTGCAGCATTTATGCTTGGCACAAGCTAGCTGGTGGGAATGACTCCTGGAAACACTTTAACCATGGGCTAGACATTCCCAACCTTATCCACTTTGAGTATTTTCTTTGACCAAAATAATTGGGCTCTGAGAGCTGGGGGTGTGTAGGGGGAGCACTATTGTAAAATCCAGTTTAGAGCAGGTACTGTACCTACAACAAACCCAGAGAAAGAAGTTTGATAGGACAAAAGCAGGGGCATATCAGCAACAAGAAGCGATAAACATCGCTAAGCGCGCTTAACGCGTTTCAACTTAATTCCGGCTATCGCTGGATTCTATCGCAGAGATAGCGCGCTATCAGCAACGCCTATCTCCAATGCGATAGGAAATCCAGCGATATAGCGGCGAAGGTGTGCAATTATCGCTGGAAACCCAGCGATAACATGACGGTGATAATCAGAATCTTGTTGATAGTGCAGGGCGGACTCATCCCTACAATCCAACTCCCATTGGATGTAATGGGTAAGTCAGTTCTGAAGCAGGCGTAAACAAAGCTGCGATAAGCGCGGTTAGCGATATTATTATCCACGCTATGCGTGTTTGCGCCTTGCTTGCTGATAGGAGTAGCTCGTGTTAGTGACATTTCTCAGGTTATTTTACTGCGGAACACCTACTATGCATCTCACAAGTGGTGAGATACGGTGTGTTAAGGAAATAGGCGCTGAGGCATGGATTCCCACGATAGCGTGACCTTGCTGATCATGTGATAAAATTATCACCGCTTTTCGCTCGAAAACGGACGCTAAAGCGACGATAATTTTACCGCGGCGCCTTGAAGATATGCCCCGCAGTCGTTTGGCAACCAGACCCAAGAACTGTCTTGGCATCCTGCTCTCTCGCCTTTTAAGGGGTTTCCAAGTGTTATATGGAAGCCCAGCTGACCTGTGAAACAGGATTTGACAACTAAATAAGATTTGACACTGTAGTGTCAAAACAGATACCCACTGCCCCCTCCGTGCATATTCTATGCAGTTAAGGAGTAATCTCTGCCCATTCATGTCAGCCTATTGTTTGTCCCTGGGTGGTATCTTGCACCTATTCAAGGCTAATTACTGACTGGGAGCTGGGAAAGGGTTATGTTACTTAGCCTTCTGACTGTTCAGGCAGGTAAGGACTAACTTTCTACATGGTACTTTTTACTAGCTATTACAAATAGTGGTTTACTTGTTTTCTACCTGGTCCCTGTACCTAGATATATTATTAGTATGTTAATCTGTCCTCTGGTTTTCTACATAAGACAAGGAGGCCTGCCACCGTGAAACTAGCTTTTAGGACCTAATCACTGAAAGGACAAGCGAACATTATATTTCTACACGTCTTACTTTAAAACACCATGGACCCTCCCTTGTGGGCTAAAAGGCCTATAAAGGGGTGACGTAATTAATGCTTATTATGGCAGTCAGAACTGCAGTTTTTACACTGGTATCTTCAGGTTATAATGGTAATGATAGGCCCAAAGCCATATTTCTACTGACCCTGGAGTGGGCAACACAATAGGTGCTTCAGTTCACCAGGCCTGGGATACACTTTCTACCCTATAATAAGGACTTATAGTCATGTTAAATATGCCATTTGGGAGGATGCCAATACCACCATGTTTAAAGGGGGAGCACAGGCACTTTACCACTAGTTAGCACAGGGAAAGTGCACACAGTTCTAGAGCCAGCAAAAATATAGGGTCCAGCACAAAAGGTGAAAATCCAGGGTGACCATGCAGAAAAACAGGTTTCCTACATTATAGATATGTATAGTTGAATGTGTACTAGTACTTTTAATGTGTTATTCCTAGGAAAATGTCAGAAAAATATGGTTATTTTACATTCACTATGCTTTGTTTATTATTCCATTTTACGTATTTGATTTTTAGTGTAGCAGGAGCATGCCCAAGAAAAGGTGCTGTACAAAGAACAATATGGTGTGTCGGACACAACCTGGAATGGGTTTACAGAAACTGGCATGTTATATAAAAGGTGGTGAACTGCTTGAAATGGAAATATAAAAATGTAGGAACTCACTATTGTATTGTACTGTAACTGCATTTATATAGTGCTTACTACCCCTGAAGAGAGGTTGAAGTTCTGTATTCAGAGTAGTGTTGGAATAAAAATGTTTTAGTTATGTTTTTTATGTATTGTGTGCCTTAAGTTAGGATTTGCAAAAACAACAGTTGATGGACAGAATGCAGAACAATGTCATACATTCACCCCAGTACAGAGATCTGGGACTAAATCCATTGTTTTTTTTCTCACCGTGCCATTCCAGTTTGAACCCAGCCATATGCATATTCTGTCCATCAACTGTTTTTGTTGCATTTGTCACCCCGAGTGGGACGGGTATGCCCAGACATGGGTCCCATGCTCTCCATGCCACTGGAATTAAGCTATCCTGGCTGAAGAGGGGTGAAACCCTGAAACCGGTCCTAGGATGCTTGTTTCCTGTCCAGGGAGGACCTGGCTTCGCAGTTCGGGCTGGACTGTTCCCATGAGGCACAGGGTCAAGACTGATTTGCATATGGCTGGGTTCAAACTGGAATGACATGGTGTGCAAAAAAACGATGGATTTAGGCCCAGATCTCTGTACTGGGGTGAATGTATAACATTGTTCTGCATTCTGTCCATCAACTGTTTTTTTTGCATTTGTCACTGCGAGTGGGACGGGTATGCCCAGACGTGGGTCCCGTGCTCTCCATGCCACATGAAGCTATCCTGGCTGAAAAGGGGTAAAACCCCGAAACCGGTCCTAGGATGCTTGTTTTCAGTCCAGGGAGGACCTGGCTTCGCAGTTCGGGCTGTACTGTTCCCATGAGGCACAGGGTCAAGACTGATTTGCATATGGCTGGGTACAAACTGGAATGGCACGGTGAGCAAAAAAACGATGGATTTAGGCCCAAGTCTCTGTACTGGGGTGAATGTATGACATTGTTCTGCATTCTGTCCATCAACTGTTTTTTTTTTGCATTTGTCACCCCCAGTGGGAAGGGTATGCCCAGACGTGGGTCCCGTGCTCTCCATGCCACTGGAATTAAGCTATCCTGGCTGAAGAGCGGTGAAACCCCGAAACCGGTCCTAGGATGCTTGTTTCCAGTCCAGGGAGGACCTGGCTTCGCAGTTCGGGCTGGACTGTTCCCATGAGGCACAGGGTAAAGACTGATTTGCATATGGCTGGGTTAAAACGGGAATGGCATGGTGAGCAAAAAAACGATGGATTTAGGCCCAGATCTCTGTACTGGGGTGAATGGATGACATTGTTCTGTATTCTGTCCATCAACTTTTTATTTTGCATTTGTCACCCCGGGTGGGACGGGTATGCCCAGACGTGGGTCCCGTGCTCTCCATTCCACTGGAATTAAGCTATCCTGGCTGAAGAGGGGTTAAACCCCGAAACCGGTCCTAGGATGCTTGTTTCCAGTCCAGGGAGGACCTGGCTTCGCAGTTCAGGCTGGACTGTTCCCAAGAGGCACAGGGTCAAGACTGATTTGCATATGGCTGGGTTCAAACTGGAATGGCATGGTGAGCAAAAAAACGATGGATTTAGGCCCAGATCTCTGTACTGGGGTGAATGTATGACATTGTTCTGCATTCTGTCCATCACTGTTTTTTTTGCATTTGTCACTGCGAGTGGGACGGGTATGCCCAGACGTGGGTCCCGTGCTCTCCATGCCACTGGAATTAAGCTATCCTGGCTGAAGAGGGGTGAAACCCCAAAACCGGTCCTAGGATGCTTGTTTCCAGTCCAGGGAGGACCTGGCTTCGCAGTTCGGGCTGGACTGTTCCCATGAGGCACATGGTCAAGACTGATTTACATATGGGTGGGTTCAAACTGGAATGGCATGGTGAGCAGAAAACGATGGATTTAGGCCCAGATCTCTGTACTGGGGTGAATGTATGACATTGTTCTGCATTCTGTCCATCAACTGTTTTTTCTTTTTTTTCTTTGCTTAAGTTAGGATTTGCAGCACCAATTTTATGTTAGGCCGCCATTTTGAGTCATGATCGAAAATGATTTCTCTCCCTGCCACTGCTGAAAGCAGCTGTGATAGTTTTTGTTTCTCCAAGGTTGAGCCTTTCTGTACTAATGTGTGCACTGTTCTTATTAGCGCATACCTTTCCCACTAGATAGGCCTGCTCCCACCCTTTGAGCGTCGGGCACAGTCATAGTGACCTCGGCATTAAGATAATGTGTCCAGTCCCAGGATCGAAACTCATCCTTCTGTATCTCCTTTGTTCAACTGCTACCAACTGGAAATTTCCACTCAGGGCGTGTCTTTATTGGTTCTGATTTGTACATAATGTATCGCCATGCTTGCTGAAGTCAGTCCCTCTGCAGCAATCCCAGGAGGCTGGTCAAACTGGACTCCGCACAAGTGTACCTGAATAAATATACTTGGTTTATATTCTCTCCTGTCTGACCGACTCTTCATTTGTATGGAAGGTCTAGAGGTTAGAGCACTTATACAACAGGTACAACAAGCCGGTAGGGAGTGTATTCAAAGGCAACATGCAAAAATAATACCAGCAACTGCAACCAAAAATACGAGGATCTTCCAACCCCACGTTTTGAGCATATTCCAGAACCACCCTGATAATGTCCAAGTACCTGTCTATTGTTGTAGGTCTGATCACAGTCTATGCAATTTTTGTATAGCTGTATATACACTGGGGTCATGGTCTGGTATGTAAACACAACAGCTGCTGCCAATGATCAGTAAGGAGGACATCTAACACCAACCTGTCCTGTAACGAGCCTCGTAGCCTGGAGCTCAGTAGTAATGTTTGTCAGTATCCCAGCTGTTGTATTAATAACCTCTTCCACTACTCTTGTGAGCTGACGAAGCTGAAGACTATTAGCCATGGGGCCCCAGAAAGGTAAGAGACCGCGTGAAGCTTCGTCAAACTGTTGCCAAGTGGAATCTGTTGGATCTGTATCCGCAGTTAATTGTTTGTTGTTTAATTATTAATTGGTAATTAATGTGTATTAATTTTTATTAATTGTTTAATTGATAATTATGTTAATTGTATTAATTTATTATTTGTAGTGGGTTGTGGGTTTATAGGGGAATATGGTGGGAAGTTATTTAATTGTAAATAAATAATTTGTTGAAATTATTTTTGTATATTGATAATTAATTTATTATGAATTAATTATTAATTTGTATTTGTATTTTTTTTATTGAACATTAATTGGTTGTTAAATAATTATTAATAGGTAATTAATAAAAAAATAATTATTGGTATTTATAAATAATTAATTATTAAAGGTTGTGTGATTGGTAAATAATGTTAATACATTTATTTTTTATTACTATTAATAATTAATTTATTTTTTAATAAAATATTAAATTATTATTTTTCCTACTATTGCACTCACTGGAGTGGGAATAGTAATTGTTACCCCTACGCTATCCAACGCTTTCTCTACTGTTGCACTCTTTGGAGTGGGAATAGTAATTTGTACCGCTATGCTATCCAATGCTTTCCCTACTGTTGCACTCACTGGAGTGGGAATAGTAAATTTTACCCTCCCGCTATCCAATGGTTTCCCTACTGTTGCACTCTCTGGAGTGGGAATAGTAATTGTTACCCCTACGATATCCAACGCTTTCCCTACTGTTGCACTCACTGGAGTGTGAATAGTAAATTTTACCCTCCCGCTATCCAATGCTTTCCCTACTGTTGCACTCTCTGGAGTGGGAATAGTAATTTTTACCCCTACGATATCCAACGCTTTCCCTACTGTTGCACTCACTGGAGTGGGAATAGTAAATTTTGCCCTCCCGCTATCCAACGCTTTCCCTACTGTTGCACTCTCTGGAGTGGGAATAGTAATTTTTACCCCTTCGCTATCCAACGCTTTCTCTACTGTTGCACTCTTTGGAGTGGGAATAGTAATTTTTACCCCTACGCTATCCAATGTTTTCCCTACTGTTGTACTCTCTGGAGTGGGAATAGTAATTTTTATCCTCCCGCTATCCAGCGCTTTCCCTACTGTTGCACTCTCTGGAGTGGGAATAGTAAGTTTTACCATCCCGCTATCCAATGCTTTCCCTACTGTTGGACTTACTGGAGTTGTAATAGTAAATTTGACCCGCCCGCTATCCTACGCATTCCCTACTGTTGCACTCTCTGGAGTGGGAATAGTAATTTTTACCTCTACGCTATCCAAGGTTTTCCCTACTGTTGCACTCTCTGGAGTGGGAATAGTAATTTTTACCCTCCTGCTATCCAGCGCTTTCCCTGCTGTTGCACTCACTGAAGTGGGAATAGTAATTTTTACCCCTACGCTATCCAACGCTTTCCCTATTGTTGCACTCTTTGGAGTGGGAATAGTAATTTTTACCCCTACGCTATCCAATGTTTTCCCTACTGTTGCACTCTGTGGAGTGGGAATAGTAACTTTTTACCCTTGCGCTATCCAGCGCTTTCCCTACTGTTGCACTCTCTGGAGTGGGAATAGTAATTTTTACCATCCCGCTATCCAATGCTTTCCCTACTGTTGGACTTACTAGAGTGGTAATAGTAAATTTGACCCGCCCGCTATCTTGCGCTAAAAATATAGAATATTTTGTATTAATATTACGTTAATATATATAGGTATTAATTTTTTTTTTTTTTTTACTTACATTAATTATTTATTAATTGTAAAGTTATTTAGGTATTTGTAAGTATGTTTTAGTTAATTATATATATTATTTCATTAATTTTACATTACTTTTAATATATTAAAAAAATCGATATTTTCACTA
This sequence comes from Triturus cristatus, assembly GCF_964204655.1. Classification (NCBI taxonomy): domain Eukaryota; kingdom Metazoa; phylum Chordata; class Amphibia; order Caudata; family Salamandridae; genus Triturus; species Triturus cristatus. Next base: position 124,250,498 of record NC_140583.1, read on the forward strand.
ACTATATTTTTTACAACGATATTTTGGAATCGATATTTTAGTACTTACCTGTTTGTAGATAGGCAGTCGATATTTTGGCATTCTATATTTTTTCCTCGATATTTTTGTAGGTCGATATTCTTGTCATCGATATTCTGTCAGTGATCCGCACCATAACAAGCAATTCAAACCAACCTTCGCAGCTACCAATATATGACAATGGCATGCACAATAAATTATTGCTCTTGTGAGTAACTGAGGGAAGCAATCCACAAACCCGACAAATAGTTGTATTGGACACATCATGGGCTTGATGCAACATCTGTATAAATACATTGTCTGTATAAGTCTTTCTATGCTTCCCTTTGTGAGGGGCCAAAGTAACAAACATATGCTTAGGGGAAGTGGGCGTTGTACCAACCAAGGAATGTACAGGATACTTTTCTTCCAGGAACCAAGCTATTCCAAGTACAGTGATTAATGCAATCATAACTATCAATGCGAAGACTATTTTACTGTTTGTGGACCAGCCCTCCGCTAGTCGCAGTGATGGAAATGGCTGTTCCTATTGTTCATCAACATTGGCGCTGTTGAGCACCGGCAGAGGATCTGCTCAGTCCTAGCTCTTGATGAATCCCATGTCGTCCAGGATAATGTACCCCCCTCCTAGGGAGCACATTCGATTTATCCTGTCCAATTTCATAACAGTGCACCAATCTCGCCTCTCCCTAAACTAACACCGTTGGTACTATAGCAAAGTACACCCTAACTTGCACAGTCCATCCCTAACTAATCTGACTTCTCCTTTGGTGCACCATTCCTCAGCTGAGGGCTCAAATTGTACCTGGTGACTCCAGGCACAGAGGGGTCAACAAATACCTGCTCCTTAACAGCTTGAATCTCCGCAGGGACCGCTGCATTTAATGCATCATTGTTCTCTGCATCCGTTTGGGTCCAAGTAAGCTTTGCGTTGGCAAAAGGGATAAACTGGGGAACTTTCTTACCCTCAGCGTCCCCAATTCCATTCCTTACCCATTGACCATAGGGTAAGGGCAAGGGTATCCTGCAGCAGTAGCTGCAAAAAATCCAATTCCTTCTGCCTGCGACTTTTACAGCGGTCCTCGTTGCAAGGAGCACTTGCTCGGGCCTCTTCCGACGGGGCTTCAAGCTCTTCTTCTGCTGAAAAGTTTGGAGCAACAATCAGTCCCCAGGCTGGATGTTATGACCAGGCCCCTCTGGTATGGGTGGGAGCAACTCTCGAATATGTTGGTGAATAGAACGCAGATTTTCAGTTAACTGGTACAGGTAATCTGTCAACAAAGGGTACTCAATGTCTGAAAACCTACGTGTGCGTGGGACACCCTAGACATTCACCGGGCATCCGAATACGACCTCGTAGGGTGATAATCCTCTCCTAGAATGTGCTGTGGTTTTGGTAGACAAAAGAGCTAGTGGTAAAGCATCTGGCCACTGTAACCGTGTGGTCTTCTGAATCTTTGCCAATTTCAGTTTGAGACTACCATAGTACTTCTCAACAAAACCTGCTGACTGGGGTGGCTCGCAGCATTAAATTTTTGCTTTATGTGCAGACTGTCGCAAGCTAACTGGATATCCTTGGTATTAAAGTGACTTCCATTATCACTCCAGATCAAACTGGGCAAACCGAAGTGAGGTAAGAACTCCTTTAGGAGTACCTTTGCAGTCGCGATCGCCGTGTTCTCTTTAGTAGGGTAAGCCTCAACCCATTTACTGAATGCACAAACAGCCACCAACACAAACTTCAAATTATTGACCCTGTCCATTTCAATGAAGTCCATTTGAAGGACCTCAAAAGGAAAAGTGGGAGGGGCAAAATTACCAGGTGGTGTAGGGGTACCCTTGCTAGGATTGTGCACCATGCACACCATGCAATACTTTACCAAATGAGCAGCTGTCTTCAAAATGTTGTCATTTTGCCATACGGGGTCTAACAGCTTGCATACCCTTAGCACTGATATGGGCTGGGCCGTGAGCCATTGTGACTACAGGAAGGACATATGCATCTGGCAATATCCATCTCTGCTTCCCTGACTTGTCGGTCCAACTTCCCTCATCGTTTAATTGTGCTGTACTTTCTTGCCACACTGCTAACTCCTCCACTGTAGCCTCACTCTGAATTTCATTCACATTCTCCACTTTATCCTCAAACATGGTGACCCCACCTAGTGGCACCTGCTACAAACATTCTTTTCATATTAGTTCAGGCTGTTCCCTTAGCTGTCTGATCTGCAAAAGCGGTCCCCTTACCCACATCGTCAGTAACTTTTCTATGGGCGCTGCACTCTAACTATTGCCAATATCTTAGGGAGTGTCAAAGCGGACAGAAGCCTATATATAAGTGGGCTGTGCCGAATTCTCATCCCATGGGAAGTAAGGAACCCTCTCTCTGCCCAGAGCCGCCCAAAATTATGGGTGACTCCAAAGGTGTACTGACTGTCAGTATATATATTGACAACTAGTCCCTCACTCAATTCACAGGCTTGAATAATTCAGTTGCCTATGCGGACAAAATGGCAACTCGTGATGTCTCAACTACCGTATGCAAGTAGTAATTGCTTATGCTGCAGTGATGGTGCCATCTGGCAGTTTGAAACAAGAACCATTGACATATAGTTACCCATGGGGGTCAGATAAAGGAACATAAGTCAGGTCTATGTAATGATTGGCAGCTTACTCAGCAAACCCCAAGTATTGGCTGTATTCTCTACTGATGACGGTTAATACACCAGAAACATGTGTCTAGAGATCAGCACTATCTGCGCCAACCTTGGCGAAACACTCAAACATCGGAAGAAACTGCATTTCCCAGAATGCCAGGGGCGAACCTTGCCTGAGAGGTCAGCGGTATGCTCCCATATCATGTTGTCTATTTAAAGTACTCCTGTGAGTCATTGAGCTGACGAGCTCGTGGATGAAGCAGCTGCGCGCCAGTGAGAGGTACTGGACCTGATGTAATGATTGGCAGCCTACTCAGCAAACCCCAAATATTGGCTGTATTCTCTACTGTTGACTGTTAATAAACCAGAAACATGTGTCTAGAGATCAGCACTATCTGCGCCAACCTTGGCGAAACACTCAAACATCGGAAGAAACTGCATTTCCCAGAATGCTAGGGGCGAACCTTGCCTGAGAGGTCAGCGGTGTGCTCCCACATCATATTGTCCATAAGTCAGGTCTACCCGTCCTTTCGTCTCTACTTCCGTCTGGAAGACACAATCATGTATGTCAATCTCCTCATTCTCAGAAGGGAGGGGTAGTAACGTGGCTGGATTCAGGGTGGCACAGCGGTCGTTGCTTATCCCCAAATTTTTGTGTTAACCAGAAATTGCACAACCACCCATCTCATGGGCATACAACACAAAGCATTTAGCGTAGTTAGGGGTACCCAGCACCGGAGCTGAGCAAAGCGCAGTTTTTAATTTAATTGCTCAAAAGACTGCTGACACTCTGGCGTCCAAGGCAGGGGTTCATGCACATCTTTTAGTTTTAGTGCAAGCAGGGGCTTAATAAGCAACAAGTTGTCAGGTATCCACTGCCTGCAATAGGAAGTGATACCTATGAAAAAGCGCACATCTTTCTGAGTTTGTGGAATAGACATTTTAACAATGGTAGGTGACCTAAATCGGAGACCTCCTGTAGACAATACTGAAATTTGGAAAGGGATACTTTATGGCCATGTTGAGCTGAATGTAACAACAATTTAACTGTACTGTCTCTGCAACCTTCTTCTGTATCCGAAGCGATGAGTAAGTCATAGACATATTGAAGCAATACATTACCTGTAGGAAGCTACAAGGAATCCAGCTGAATTTTCAATACCTGACTATAGATACTTGGACTCTCTGTATAGCCTTGGGGAGCGCGACAGAATCTAAAACTCCTAACAGCTACGGTAAACCCGAACAGATACCTGCTATCAGGATGAATGGCAATACTAAAAAATGAATTTTCCAAATCAATGACAGAAAAGAATTTATCAGAAGAAGGAATCATTGTCAAGAGAGTCGTAATGTCAGGGACCACCAGAAACTGGGGAATTTTGTTAACTTCATGCAAGTCAATCACAAAGCGATAAACATCTTCCTGATACCCAGAGGGACCCGAAGGTGTCCGTTTGAGAATGGGAAGAATAGGGTTATTACAAATATTAGCAGTTGTCTCCACAACCACTCCTTTTTCAATCAAATCCTGCACAATTTGTATCAAAGCTCGCTCACTTGCCTGCAATATTTTATACTGAGGGATACGGGGTAAAATAGCACTTTCCTTGACACATATCGAAACAGGCGCTATCTGTAACAGTGTGGATGGCACATCCTTAAATTCAGTGGGTAGGGGGTGTATCTTTGGATAGACACTGCTTAGCGTACACCACATCAGGATCCATTGTTATATAGACACCTATTGGGGAGCAATAAATCGTAGCATGCAAATTCTTCAACACATCTAAACCCATCAAATTCTGTCCACAATTTGACGTCAACAAGAATGGCAAATCCACAGGTTTTGAAATGGGGCTCACAACCGGTACAGCAGAAAAACCTACAGAAACATTATTATGGCCAGCAAGAGTTGCCCCAGGGACCAAGGAACGAGAAATAGAACTGTTTGTTGCACCTGTACCCACCAAAAACTCCTTAGTCAAACCATGCACATCCGCACTGATGTACGGTCCATGTTGATCCACAGGTATTGAAACAGGTCCTTCGCTCTGTTCCTGGCTGTCCTAACTGTAAGACATTCCTGTCACCTCATCTGTGTCGTAATCATCATGATAATACTGTCCTCTCCGAGGGTCATCAAAATAATTCTGGTCTGAGCGACCCTGCGGGATCACAGCATTCAGAGCCATGTCTTGGCTACCAGCTCCACGACCCCGTCCTCGAGAACCTCGCACTCTTGGAACCGCTACCTTCTGCAAAAGCACAGGACACTCGCTACGCCAGTGTCCCTCCTCTTAACAATATGCGCACTGGTTCAGCCCTAGAGGCGTACTATTTCTGCTGGCATGCGGAAGATGCCGGGCCAAACCACCCTGTCCTCTACCATTCCCTCTAGAAGCCTACTGCAACAACACTTTCGTCTTCAAATCTGTGTGCTTCTTTTCCGTCTTCTCCTCCACATTTTCCCTGTGCTCATAATACTGTGCCATATTCAAAATAATGGTAGGGGAAGAGGTGTACCATGTACTCTCAGAAGCCTGCAATCGAGTCGAAATCTCAGGAAGCAAATTGGAAACAAATCTATTAACAAACAGCTGCACACCACCTTCAATCGACAAATCCTGTCCAATATAAACTTAGAGCACACCTTCAAACCACGTGAAAAAATCCGACACACTCTCATCTTTCTTCTGGCGGCAAGCCGATAGCTTGTCCCAATCAACTTTCCTCAGAGGGATAATACAATGCATATACGTGATTATGCGGCCCGGCAACGCATGCATCTCTGCTCTAGGCTTATCACCTAGCTTCCATTCCTGATCCCATACTTTAATCTGGTCCCATGTACCACCCAATTCTGCAACATGATCCTATGTGTGTACCTGACTCCAAATATCCACCGGGACTAACAAACCAAAGAACATTTCAATATCAGCAAGCGTCATCACCATAGAAGAGGCAGCCTCAGTCAATTCTTTAAAACAAGCAGTAGGATTTTTCCTAGGGTCAGGTAGCTGAGTCTTGAGAAACAAAACCTCACTTCTTTTCCATGGAGTATAAACCCATTATTCTTGGAAACGGGTCTCTACCCTCAGCCTGGTCACATGATCATGCTGATCCCTTAGCTCTGGAATCTCGGAATGGTAGATAGGATGAAACTCCCGAATCAGAAACTGGGTTACAGGGGTGGGACTCTTCTCAAGCAGCCTTCCCCGATAAGTAACTGACGTTGCCACATTACCAAAGACATGAGCAGGCTCCATATCAGTAATATACACATGGTCCCTAATATTGCATATGATCTGCGGAGCTGCACCATTGAAACACTGCTCCCAAAGACCGATCGAAGTAGCTGACATATGCTTAGGGGCATGCTGCTGTACAAGAGTCTCAAAGTCTTTCATCACACCCCACACATCTTCCACACTGTACATGGGGTTACGGGCCCACTGCGCAGCCTGATTAGCCACCTCCTTTTTCTCCTCATGTTCCACATCAGATCGGACTAACGTCTGTCCCATACACTCCTTATATGTCGTCCAATCTCTATTCTCAGGGCTGCATACTGGTGTCTTACTACTCAGGGGAATGTAGGAACACAGTGGGGGTATCAACTGAGGAAGCAGGCACTAACTTTATTGTCGGCTGCATCAGTGGTGTAAGAGCTGGAGAGACGCTGAAGCAATAGGTATTGCAGGAGTACTAACAGTCACTGTTGCCACAGACGACGAGGGTAAGGAAAGGACAGGAGGTGCCGTGGCCAAGACAGTCTGATCAACAGTAACAGAAACAGTCGAAACAGAAGAGCCGGGCAGCTGGGCTTGTGAGGGAAGAGCGGGATTTACCCTCTGTGAGGCATATGGAGGCGGGGTCTAATATCTAACAATTCTTCCACACACGTATCATTTTCTTCTTGGGCCACACAAGATTTATCAATTTGTTATCGGAATCTCTTTTCTTCACGTTCAATCCCTTTTTCTTGTTTCTCTCTATCATGTGCTACAGCTTTCTGAGTCAATGTCTGCACTCTCCCCTTCTGGGCCTCTTTCTCTTCTTTCATTCGCCTCTGTTTAACCTCCGTTTGCCATGTTCTAAGGCAATTAAATATAGACTGCCTACTTCATCTTGCAAAAAACTTCTGCTGTAAATAGGCAACTTTTTGTTCATCAAAAGTGCCCGTCAACGGCCACTGCAAATCGGCATTATCCCTCGTATATTTGTGCCATTGCGTACTAGACATAATAAGGCCAAGGCCATACTTATACGTAATACGTTTCAAAGTTCGGCGTGCCTTCAGGAGGCGCTGGCTGACTTTCTTCCAGTTGAGCATCTGCAGCAACAAGAAACCAAAAACCGGCTCATTCCAGGAATTTTCAAAAGTAAGCCAAATTCGTTATGATGGCTGGCAAAGTGTTCACAGACACTTTGTATCCAAATTGGTCCTCAGTACCAAATACAAACCAAAATCAGTCCTCTGACCGTACCAAAGACAAACCAAAATGGAACCACATCCACAAAGAACCAAAACAAACTCACCTGGTGCACACAGGTCCAACAAATGTATTCTCCACTGCCGACTCTACGGACCAAATGGTCAGATCCAAGGGTTTCACCGTTCAGGACCCCAGTCGGCATGACCGCTGGGCGAGGCACCAATTGTTCAGACAGATGGGGCAGCTGCGAGTTTAGGAACTCTCTCATGCAGGGATCCCTAGTCCACCCGTCTGACCCGACGTGGCCCCGACCTCCCCACCCGTCCGCGGGCGAGGATGGGTCAACCGATGGAGTGTCTGTTCGGGCGCCAGCTTAAGGAAGAGACCCGATTAGTGCCACCCCGGGTCACTCACGACCAGCTATCAGCCTTCCATACAAATGAAGAGTCGGTCAGACACTAGAGAATACCAACCAAGTATATTTATTCAGGTACACTCGAGCGGAGTCCAGTCTGACCAGCCTCCAGGGCCGGACTGGGAACTGAAAGCAGCCCTGGCAAATTTTGCCAGACCAGCCCCCGTCCGGCGCGTAGCGAGCTAGGACAGCGAGCGATCCCGACAGCTACTAGGGGGATTTGGGGGGGTTCTCCCCCAAAGAAAATTTTGGAAAACGACAGACCAAAATGGTGAATTTTACAGCACATTTTTCATTACATATTCAATTGTATCAACTTTCAAAGCACAGTAAATAATAGATGATGACCTTAAAGATCACCAGGTTACCCACCCAGTCATATGTACCAATAAACATTCTTTCAGAGCGCGCCAAAAATAGACAAAAGTAGTGAATCAGAGAGAACAAAGTAAAAGTGAGACCAGCCCCCACATAGTGCGTAGCGAGCAAGCGCAGTGAGCAACCACTACTAGGGGGGGTTTAAGGGATTGAACTTGTCCCCCCCAAGAAAATTTGGGAGACAGGCCAAAACAAAGCATTTTTCAACACATTTTTCATTACATATTAGATTGTATTAATTTTTAAAGCATAAGCACCTAGGCACTGACCCAGGCCTGGTCACACTAGGCCAGTAAGCATGCAAATGTCACACAGAAGCACCCAGGCCAGTAAGCATGGAAATGTCACACATGAGCCTCTAGCTCCAGGTCACTGAGGCCAAAACCTATGGAAATAGCACACATAATTAAGCACCCAGGCCAGAAAGCATGGAAATGTCACACATAAGCACCCAGGCTGCCAGAAGGCATGGAAATGTCTCAAATGGCACCCTACCAGAAAGCATGAAAAATTAACACAAAAACCCTGGCCTTGACATGACACATCTTTAAATAGCCTACTTAAGTGTGTTGGCACAATAAGTGTGCAGGCCCACTAGCAGCATTTAATGTACAGTCCCTGGGTACATGTAGAACCATATTTCTAGGGACTTACAAGTAAATTAAAATTGCCAATTCGGTGTAAGCCAATTTTACCATGTTTGAAAGAAAAGAGCGCAAGCACTTTAGCACTGGTTAGTGGTGGTAAAGTGTACTGAGCCCTAAGAGCCAACAAAAATGGCCTTTTTTGATGTAATAACGCAGATCCAACTGGATTTTAATTTGGAGGAATCTGAGGCCGACAGGGACTTATCTAACCATGTCTCAGCAGTCAATATGAACAATATGTATCTAAAAAACATTTTAAATGTGCTAATGGCGCTAGGACTTTTTCTGTAGCTTCTCCTTTTCCGCCCAGCTGTTTCAACGCCTACAACATGCGCATCTATAATTCACATGCAAACAGTGAACGGTCATTGGGGTATGGGCGACATGCCGGAAGATATCGACTGGCTTCACAACCTGTACCACACCCTGATCATGGAAAATATCCCAGCTACAGTAAACCACCAGCCGCAAAAGTTTGAGAAGCAGTGGGGCCCCTGCGCGAATTTTCTCACAAATGCATTTTGAGAACTCTCTTGCCTGAAATATCTACGAGGGCTGCACCTCACAGACCTGGGTTACTGTGCAACGGTGTACATGGTTACATCAGATTGGTCGCACACTGCTACACCTACCAGTCGTGTTCCCCCAATGAAAATGGTCCCTGAAGGTCAGCGTCGGCGGATACACCTATGCTCAAGAGTGCGTGCAAGTATGCGTGGCGTGTGCCATCCCTGGACACGTGTTTCGAGGTAGTTGCCTCTCGTCAGCAGGGAGTAGGAAAATGAGAGTGGGGTTGCTGTGTAAGCTGCTAAAAACATAATCAGGTCTAGTACCTCTCTTAGCGCGCAGGTGCGTAACCATGAGTCCGTCGACTCCACCGGCTCAAGGGAGCCTGAATATAAAGTTACATCAGATTGGTCGCACACTGCTACACCTACCAGTCGTGTTCCCCCAATGAAAATGGTCCCTGAAGGTCAGCGTCGGCGGATACACCTATGCTCAAGAGTGTGTGCAAGTATGCGTGGCGTGTGCCATCCCTGGACACGTGTTTCGAGGTAGTTGCCTCTCGTCAGCAGGGAGTAGGAAAATGAGAGTGGGGTTGCTGTGTAAGCTGCTAAAAACATAATCAGGTCTAGTACCTCTCTTAGCGCGCAGGTGCGTAACCATGAGTCCGTCGACTCCACCGGCTCAAGGGAGCCTGAATATAAAGTTACATCAGATTGGTCGCACACTGCTACACCTACCAGTCGTGTTCCCCCAATGAAAATGGTCCCTGAAGGTCAGCGTCGGCGGATACACCTATGCTCAAGAGTGCGTGCAAGTATGCGTGGCGTGTGCCATCCCTGGACACGTGTTTCGAGGTAGTTGCCTCTCGTCAGCAGGGAGTAGGAAAATGAGAGTGGGGTTGCTGTGTAAGCTGCTAAAAACATAATCAGGTCTAGTACCTCTCTTAGCGCGCAGGTGCGTAACCATGAGTCCGTCGACTCCACCGGCTCAAGGGAGCCTGAATATAAAGTTACATCAGATTGGTCGCACACTGCTACACCTACCAGTCGTGTTCCCCCAATGAAAATGGTCCCTGAAGGTCAGCGTCGGCGGATACACCTATGCTCAAGAGTCCGTGCAAGTATGCGTGGCGTGTGCCATCCCTGGACACGTGTTTCGAGGTAGTTGCCTCTCGTCAGCAGGGAGTAGGAAAATGAGAGTGGGGTTGCTGTGTAAGCTGCCAAAAACATAATCAGGTCTAGTACCTCTCTTAGCGCGCAGGTGCGTAACCATGAGTCCGTCGACTCCACCGGCTCAAGGGAGCCTGAATATAAAGTTACATCAGATTGGTCGCACACTGCTACACCTACCAGTCGTGTTCACCCAATGAAAATGGTCCCTGAAGGTCAGCGTCGGCGGATACACCTATGCTCAAGAGTGCGTGCAAGTATGCGTGGCGTGTGCCATCCCTGGACACATGTTTCGAGGTAGTTGCCTCTCGTCAGCAGGGAGTAGGAAAATGAGAGTGGGGTTGCTGTGTAAGCTGCTAAAAACATAATCAGGTCTAGTACCTCTCTTAGCGCGCAGGTGCGTAACCATGAGTCCGTCGACTCCACCGGCTCAAGGGAGCCTGAATATAAAGTTACATCAGATTGGTCGCACACTGCTACACCTACCAGTCGTGTTCCCCCAATGAAAATGGTCCCTGAAGGTCAGCGTCGGGGGATACACCTATGCTCAAGAGTGCGTGCAAGTATGCGTGGCGTGTGCCATCCCTGGACACGTGTTTCGAGGTAGTTGCCTCTCGTCAGCAGGGAGTAGGAAAATGAGAGTGGGGTTGCTGTGTAAGCTGCTAAAAACATAATCAGGTCTAGTACCTCTCTTAGCGCGCAGGTGCGTAACCATGAGTCCGTCGACTCCACCGGCTCAAGGGAGCCTGAATATAAAGTTACATCAGATTGGTCGCACACTGCTACACCTACCAGTCGTGTTCCCCCAATGAAAATGGTCCCTGAAGGTCAGCGTCGGCGGATACACCTTTGCTCAAGAGTGCGTGCAAGTATGCGTGGCGTGTGCCATCCCTGGACACGTGTTTCGAGGTAGTTGCCTCTCGTCAGCAGGGAGTAGGAAAATGAGAGTGGGGTTGCTGTGTAAGCTGCTAAAAACATAATCAGGTCTAGTACCTCTCTTAGCGCGCAGGTGCGTAACCATGAGTCCGTCGACTCCACCGGCTCAAGGGAGCCTGAATATATAGTTACATCAGATTGGTCGCACACTGCTACACCTACCAGTCGTGTTCCCCCAATGAAAATGGTCCCTGAAGGTCAGCGTCGGCGGATACACCTATGCTCAAGAGTGCGTGCAAGTATGCGTGGCGTGTGCCATCCCTGGACACGTGTTTCGAGGTAGTTGCCTCTCGTCAGCAGGGAGTAGGAAAATGAGAGTGGGGTTGCTGTGTAAGCTGCTAAAAACATAATCAGGTCTAGTACCTCTCTTAGCGCGCAGGTGCGTAACCATGAGTCCGTCGACTCCACCGGCTCAAGGGAGCCTGAATATAAAGTTACATCAGATTGGTCGCACACTGCTACACCTACCAGTCGTGTTCCCCCAATGAAAATGGTCCCTGAAGGTCAGCGTCGGCGGATACACCTATGCTCAAGAGTGCGTGCAAGTATGCGTGGCGTGTGCCATCACTGGATACGTGTTTCGAGGTAGTTGCCTCTCGTCAGCAGGGAGTAGGAAAATGAGAGTGGGGTTGCTGTGTAAGCTGCTAAAAACATAATCAGGTCTAGTACCTCTCTTAGCGCGCAGGTGCGTAACCATGAGTCCGTCGACTCCACCGGCTCAAGGGAGCCTGAATATAAAGTTACATCAGATTGGTCGCACACTGCTACACCTACCAGTCGTGTTCCCCCAATGAAAATGGTCCCTGAAGGTCAGCGTCGGCGGATACATCTATGCTCAAGAGTGCGTGCAAGTATGCGTGGCGTGTGCCATCCCTGGACACGTGTTTTGAGGTAGTTGCCTCTCGTCAGCAGGGAGTAGGAAAATGAGAGTGGGGTTGCTGTGTAAGCTGCTAAAAACATAATCAGGTCTAGTACCTCTCTTAGCGCGCAGGTGCGTAACCATGAGTCCGTCGACTCCACCGGCTCAAGGGAGCCTGAATATAAAGTTACATCAGATTGGTCGCACACTGCTACACCTACCAGTCGTGTTCCCCCAATGAAAATGGTCCCTGAAGGTCAGCGTCGGCGGATACACCTATGCTCAAGAGTGCGTGCAAGTATGCGTGGCGTGTGCCATCCCTGGACACGTGTTTCGAGGTAGTTGCCTCTCGTCAGCAGGGAGTAGGAAAATGAGAGTGGGGTTGCTGTGTAAGATGCTAAAAACATAATCAGGTCTAGTACCTCTCTTAGCGCGCAGGTGCGTAACCATGAGTCCGTCGACTCCACCGGCTCAAGGGAGCCTGAATATAAAGTTACATTAGATTGGTCGCACACTGCTACACCTACCAGTCGTGTTCCCCCAATGAAAATGGTCCCTGAAGGTCAGCGTCGGTGGAAACACCTATGCTCAAGAGTGCGTGCAAGTATGCATGGCGTGTGCCATCCCTGGACACGTGTTTCGAGGTAGTTGCCTCTCGTCAGCAGGGAGTAGGAAAATGAGAGTGGGATTGCTGTGTAAGCTGCTAAAAACATAATCAGGTCTAGTACCTCTCTTAGCGCGCAGGTGCGTAACTATGAGTCCGTCGACTCCACCGGCTCAAGGGAGCCTCAATATAAAGTTACATCAGATTGGTCGCACACTGCTACACCTCCCAGTCGTGTTCCCCCAATGAAGATGGTCCCTGAAGGTCAGCGTCGGCGGATACACCTATGCTCAAGAGTGCGTGCAAGTATGCGTGGCGTGTGCCATCCCTGGACACGTGTTTCGAGGTAGTTGCCTCTCGTCAGCAGGGAGTAGGAAAATGAGAGTGGGGTTGCTGTGTAAGCTGCTAAAAACATAATCAGGTCTAGTACCTCTCTTAGCGCGCAGGTGCGTAACCATGAGTCCGTCGACTCCACCGGCTCAAGGGAGCCTGAATATAAAGTTACATCAGATTGGTCGCACACTGCTACACCTACCAGTCGTGTTCCCCCAATGAAAATGGTCCCTGAAGGTCAGCGTCGGCGGATACACCTATGCTCGAGAGTGCGTGCAAGTATGCGTGGCGTGTGCCATCCCTGGACACGTGTTTCGAGGTAGTTGCCTCTCGTCAGCAGGGAGTAGGAAAATGAGAGTGGGGTTGCTGTGTAAGCTGCTAAAAACATAATCAGGTCTAGTACCTCTCTTAGCGCGCAGGTGCGTAACCATGAGTCCGTCGACTCCACCGGCTCAAGGGAGCCTGAATATAAAGTTACATCAGATTGGTCGCACACTGCTACACCTACCAGTCGTGTTCCCCCAATGAAAATGGTCCCTGAAGGTCAGCGTCGGCGGATACACCTATGCTCAAGAGTGCGTGCAAGTATGCGTGGCGTGTGCCATCCCTGGACACGTGTTTCGAGGTAGTTGCCTCTCGTCAGCAGGGAGTAGGAAAATGAGAGTGGGGTTGCTGTGTAAGCTGCTAAAAACATAATCAGGTCTAGTACCTCTCTTAGCGCGCAGGTGCGTAACCATGAGTCCGTCGACTCCACCGGCTCAAGGGAGCCTGAATATAAAGTTACATCAGTTTGGTCGCACACTGCTGCACCTACCAGTCGTGTTCCCACAATGAAAATGGTCCCTGAAGGTCAGCGTCGGCGGATACACCTATGCTCAAGAGTGCGTGCAAGTATGCGTGGCGTGTGCCATCCCTGGACACGTGTTTCGAGGTAGTTGCCTCTCGTCAGCAGGGAGTAGGAAAATGAGAGTGGGGTTGCTGTGTAAGCTGCTAAAAACATAATCAGGTCTAGTACCTCTCTTAGCGCGCAGGTGCGTAACCATGAGTCCGTCGACTCCACCGGCTCAAGGGAGCCTGAATATAAAGTTACATCAGATTGGTCGCACACTGCTACACCTACCAGTCGTGTTCCCCCAATGAAAATGGTCCCTGAAGGTCAGCGTCGGCGGATACACCTATGCTCAAGAGTGCGTGCAAGTATGCGTGGCGTGTGCCATCCCTGGACACGTGTTTCGAGGTAGTTGCCTTTCGTCAGCAGGGAGTAGGAAAATGAGAGTGGGGTTGCTGTGTAAGCTGCTAAAAACATAATCAGGTCTAGTACCTCTCTTAGCGCGCAGGTGCGTAACCATGAGTCCGTCGACTCCACCGGCTCAAGGGAGCCTGAATATAAAGTTACATCAGATTGGTCGCACACTGCTACACCTACCAGTCGTGTTCCCCCAATGAAAATGGTCCCTGAAGGTCAGCGTCGGTGGATACACCTATGCTCAAGAGTGCGTGCAAGTATGCGTGGCGTGTGCCATCCCTGGACACGTGTTTCAAGGTAGTTGCCTCTCGTCAGCAGGGAGTAGGAAAATGAGAGTGGGGTTGCTGTGTAAGCTGCTAAAAACATAATCAGGTCTAGTACCTCTTTTAGCACGCAGGTGCGTAACCATGAGTCCGTCGACTCCACCGGCTCAAGGGAGCCTGAATATAAAGTTACATCAGATTGGTCGCACACTGCTACACCTACCAGTCGTGTTCCCCCAATGAAAATGGTCCCTGAAGGTCAGCGTTGGCGGATACACCTATGCTCAAGAGTGCGTGCAAGTATGCGTGGCGTGTGCCATCCCTGGACACGTGTTTCGAGGTAGTTGCCTCTCGTCAGCAGGGAGTAGGAAAATGAGAGTGGGGTTGCTGTGTAAGCTGCTAAAAACATAATCAGGTCTAGTACCTCTCTTAGCGCGCAGGTGCGTAACCATGAGTCCGTCGACTCCACCGGCTCAAGGGAGCCTGAATATAAAGTTACATCAGATTGGTCGCACACTGCTACACCTACCAGTCGTGTTCCCCCAATGAAAATGGACCTTCAGGGACCATTTTCATTGGGGGAACACGCCTGGTAGGTGTAGCAGTGTGCGACCAATCTGGTTTAACTTTATATTCAGGCTCCCTTGAGCCGGTGGAGTCGACGGACTCATGGTTACGCACCTGCGCGCTACGAGAGGTACTAGACCTGATAACGATTTTAGCAGCTTACACAGCAACCCCACACATTTTCCTACTCCCTGCTGACGAGAGGCAACTACCTCGAAACACGTGTCCAGGGATGGCACACGCCACGCATACTTGCATTCACACTCGAGCATAGGTGTATCCGCCGACGCTGACCTTCAGGGACCATTTTCATTGGGGGAACATGCCTGGTAGGTGTAGCAGTGTGCGACCAATCTGGTTTAACTTTATATTCAGGCTCCCTTGAGCCGGTGGAGTCGACGGACTCATGGTTACGCACCTGCGCGCTACGAGAGGTACTAGACCTGATAACGATTTTAGCAGCTTACACAGCAACCCCACACATTTTCCTACTCCCTGCTGACGAGAGGCAACTACCTCGAAACACGTGTCCAGGGATGGCACACGCCACGCATACTTGCATTCACACTCGAGCATAGGTGTATCCGCCGACGCTGACCTTCAGGGACCATTTTCATTGGGGGAACACGCCTGGTAGGTGTAGCAGTGTGCGACCAATCTGGTTTAACTTTATATTCAGGCTCCCTTGAGCCGGTGGAGTCGACGGACTCATGGTTACGCACCTGTGCGCTACGAGAGGTACTAGACCTGATAACGATTTTAGCAGCTTACACAGCAACCCCACACATTTTCCTACTCCCTGCTGACGAGAGGCAACTACCTCGAAACACGTGTCCAGGGATGGCACACGCCACGCATACTTGCATTCACACTCGAGCATAGGTGTATCCGCCGACGCTGACCTTCAGGGACCATTTTCATTGGGGGAACACGCCTGGTAGGTGTAGCAGTGTGCGACCAATCTGGTTTAACTTTATATTCAGGCTCCCTTGAGCCGGTGGAGTCGACGGACTCATGGTTACGCACCTGCGCGCTACGAGAGGTACTAGACCTGATAACGATTTTAGCAGCTTACACAGCAACCCCACACATTTTCCTACTCCCTGCTGACGAGAGGCAACTACCTCGAAACACGTGTCCAGGGATGGCACACGCCACGCATACTTGCATTCACACTCGAGCATAGGTGTATCCGCCGACGCTGACCTTCAGGGACCATTTTCATTGGGGGAACACGCCTGGTAGGTGTAGCAGTGTGCGACCAATCTGGTTTAACTTTATATTCAGGCTCCCTTGAGCCGGTGGAGTCGACGGACTCATGGTTACGCACCTGCGCGCTACGAGAGGTACTAGACCTGATAACGATTTTAGCAGCTTACACAGCAACCCCACACATTTTCCTACTCCCTGCTGACGAGAGGCAACTACCTCGAAACACGTGTCCAGGGATGGCACACGCCACGCATACTTGCATTCACACTCGAGCATAGGTGTATCCGCCGACGCTGACCTTCAGGGACCATTTTCATTGGGGGAACACGCCTGGTAGGTGTAGCAGTGTGCGACCAATCTGGTTTAACTTTATATTCAGGCTCCCTTGAGCCGGTGGAGTCGACGGACTCATGGTTACGCACCTGCGCGCTACGAGAGGTACTAGACCTGATAACGATTTTAGCAGCTTACACAGCAACCCCACACATTTTCCTACTCCCTGCTGACGAGAGGCAACTACCTCGAAACACGTGTCCAGGGATGGCACACGCCACGCATACTTGCATTCACACTCGAGCATAGGTGTATCCGCCGACGCTGACCTTCAGGGACCATTTTCATTGGGGGAACACGCCTGGTAGGTGTAGCAGTGTGCGACCAATCTGGTTTAACTTTATATTCAGGCTCCCTTGAGCCGGTGGAGTCGACGGACTCATGGTTACGCACCAGCGCGCTACGAGAGGTACTAGTCCTGATAACGATTTTAGCAGCTTACACAGCAACCCCACACATTTTCCTACTCCCTGCTGACGAGAGGCAACTACCTCGAAACACGTGTCCAGGGATGGCACACGCCACGCATACTTGCATTCACACTCGAGCATAGGTGTATCCGCCGACGCTGACCTTCAGGGACCATTTTCATTGGGGGAACACGCCTGGTAGGTGTAGCAGTGTGCGACCAATCTGGTTTAACTTTATATTCAGGCTCCCTTGAGCCGGTGGAGTCGACGGACTCATGGTTACGCACCTGCGCGCTACGAGAGGTACTAGACCTGATAACGATTTTAGCAGCTTACACAGCAACCCCACACATTTTCCTACTCCCTGCTGACGAGAGGCAACTACCTCGAAACACGTGTCCAGGGATGGCACACGCCACGCATACTTGCATTCACACTCGAGCATAGGTGTATCCGCCGACGCTGACCTTCAGGGACCATTTTCATTGGGGGAACACGCCTGGTAGGTGTAGCAGTGTGCGACCAATCTGGTTTAACTTTATATTCAGGCTCCCTTGAGCCGGTGGAGTTGACGGACTCATGGTTACGCACCTGCGCGCTACGAGAGGTACTAGACCTGATAACGATTTTAGCAGCTTACACAGCAACCCCACACATTTTCCTACTCCCTGCTGACGAGAGGCAACTACCTCGAAACACGTGTCCAGGGATGGCACACGCCACGCATACTTGCATTCACACTCGAGCATAGGTGTATCCGCCGACGCTGACCTTCAGGGACCATTTTCATTGGGGGAACACGCCTGGTAGGTGTAGCAGTGTGCGACCAATCTGGTTCAACGGTGTACATGGACCTGCTCCTAAAGGGCAAAATGGATCCTTTATCAAGCTTACGAGTGAACAGGACGTCTTTCTTGTTATCTCCCCCTACTTTCTCCCCCAAATTTCCAATATTCCACCCTTTCCTTTTCCCCTTCCCCAGCATTTCCTGGCTTTAATGGCGTCACTGGGTTTTAGACACAACACTGGCCTTGTAACCATAACATACAATTATCTCCTGCTTTATCAGTACAATTCAGTGATCTTGTGTGTGGGGGGGGTCGCAGTGGTGAGCATTTAGTGTGATATGGTAAATCTGGTCCCATTCTCAATAGATCAGTATTACAATTATTCAGAGATAGCAACGAATTTGCAGCTGGAAAGAATATGTGCAAAATTGGCAACATTCTCAGTTTAAATATTAAGTCTATTAAACCACATGCCATGTTTTAAAAATCATATCCATGTGCCATTGTACTCCAGAACCACCCATCATTCTTACGTCACGTGCCTTATCACTGCAGCACAGTTTGTTCCTCGCCTGGCTCCCAATTGTTTTTCTTCTATGCTCTGTGTGCTGCAATGCCTTAGTACCCAAAGGCTGTGTGAGAATGGCTCTGACAAAGTTCACTTGCAATTCCACGCCTTCCTGCCTTTATTTTGACAGAGAGCCTTAACTGTTGTTTATAATACATCTCCTTTCACATCTTCAATTTCATTTTTGTCAGATGAGCCAACCAAATAACTTTATGAAATTCGCATGCAGAATATATGCTTAAGGTTCAAGTCAATTAAGATTCATGCCAATTAACTTTGAAAGCACAGTATTATTAAATCTTAAATTTAGTGCTGGTAATTAAACACTTCAGAACTCGAGTTCCTTTGCTGCATAGCAGCCACTGGGAGATTTGCTGTTATGAGCTTGGTATTTTAGCACAAAACACTGTGATTTGAATGGTGTCATTGCTTGTTGTTATATAGCAAATGCTGATCTCCACCATACGTTTTTAGGTGAATTAATATAAATACGGTACCTTATCTCAGAGAGGCTGGTAAGAATGAAACTCAGTTAGGGGTGGCCGGGAGTAGCAGCTCCCACCCCTGGGCTTGCCCTTGGGTACTCGTGGTGGCACTGCCCTTGTTGGTTTCTACCCCTGCACCAGGGCTAATGAAGGAGGCAGGAGCAGACATAGAAACTAAGGAGGGTTTTAAAGGGCCTATTAGTGTGTGAATTGCCCCATACCTGACAACTTAAAAAACCTTTCACTATAAGAGAGAGGAGGAGGAGGGGACATAAACAAGGCTCGTTTGGCTAGCGACTAGCCTGAGAGCCACACCTCTCTCTCCCCTAAAACTCTAGCAACAGCTTCAGAGGCTACCACTAATTTCCTAGGGAGGTTGCAACCCCCTTTATGGACGTCAGCAATGCAGAGCCTCCACACACAAGCTGGAAGGCTGCTCTTTGCAAGGGTTTCCAGCTCACCTTGTCTAGCACTATGATAACAGCTCTTCCCCAGGTGACCATGTGAAGGGAGCCAATAGTGTGACACACGCTCACACCGTGTGAGGTAGCAGTTCTAGCCTTCACATCTTGCCCTTGCTGCCCCTGGGCCCTTAGGAGCAAGTAGGAGGCTGTTGAAGGGCTTGGACTGGGATCAGAGATCAACTCTGTGATGTCATCAGAGGATTGGTGATGTCATTTGCCTAACACTGCGCCTTCTGTAGAGAACTCTGTGCAGCTAATTTGTTACAGATTGGAATCGATGCAAGGCAGACCCAGCCTTTTCAGCTTTCTGAGGCCAAAAAACACGAATACTATTCAGCTGGATAATCTGTTCCTTAGACATTGAAATAGAAACATCATATTGGTATGAATTGGGTATTATAAAATAGCAAGTCTGTTTCGAAAACTTCTGTCAGATTGCACACTGGGAACTGCAGCTACCGTCACTGTGGCCCGATTGCATCTTTTAGAAGTGAACCATCCGCTGAACACACAAGTGCGCATTTTAACAGCGTAAACTCCTTTCTTGTGAAATCCGGACTGAAATCCGGACAATTAAAAAAAATATGGGTCACGAACCAACTGAGCCAGCGTCAAGGGAATGCACCGAGGGCTCCTAGAAATGTACATGTTAGCCTAAGAGGCAAGTGCCAGTGGCAACACCAGTGGCCAGTGGAAAACAAAACAAAAGGACTCACTTGTGTAGGAAAAAAACAACAAAAACACTAGAAAGCCCTGTTGTCTGCTAAAATATATTTTTCAGAAAAATATATTTTAAGCAGACTTCCTGACCCCAACCTTCGCCTCAGTTACAACCCCCAAGAGTCCCTAACATCAGCGCCACCAAAGGTAGCACACGACACGTATCATCCTGCCTGCTGGCTCGGAACATTTCAGCCGGCCTGGCCCTGCTCAGAGTAGGACACACACACGAACAGACAACACCCTGACGAAAAGAAGACCCATTTTTTCACAGAATCTGACCTGACTGAGCTCATCAGGGTTTGAGGTCAGTGCTGCACTGCTGGGGCGGCGGGAGGCCCGTGGGCCGTGGCAGGAGGAACCAAAGGGCTGCCAGCAAAAGAGGGGTAGGAGTCTACTAGTGCATGGGGATCTGAGAACTACAATCATTTTTGTGAAGTAACTTATGTCACGCATTGAACTCGTAGAAGGCCGGTGTTTATCTTCGGTTTGGTGTCATGGGTGGGGATGTGGGGGGGGGGGTCACTGACTCATGACAGTTTAGCATTCTGCCTCCAAATCATGCTCTTCCGTGTTTGGTGACAGAGATATATGGCTGCAACGTCAGATCGACAAGTTCCTATAGTACAGATAAAGGAATGTATGGCACTGTAGGAGAAGCAATTCGTCATATCACTTTGAATTAAAGCCTGCAAGCAATGGAAGAAAACAAATCCTGGTCATACATGCGTTGGATTTAGTTACAATCCTCTCATGCTTTCTCCCTCCTCAACTTAATCACGGTTTTTACGAATATATGTCGTTACTACGCATTCCGTTGCAACGCATGCCTTTACCACGCATGCGTTACAACGAAATGTTTTTTCTTCGCATTGCCCTTACCTCGATCTTGCCTTTACACCGCTTTTTCGTTTTTAGGGGGGGAGACCCCCCCAAGCCCCCCTTCTTCTTTTTTCTTAGGTCTTCGCCGACACTAACGAAGGACTGATGCTTTTTTTTCCGACCAGGAAGACGTTTTTCCGTGATGACGTTGCTTGCGTGCTGAAGACGTCGTTGAAGCAATACACGTTGTGAAGACGTTTACAAGGTAAGTGTACCGTTGTAAACGTAACGCGTAGAAAATGCTTCGTGGTAAAGGCTGTTTCCCGGTTTTTACAGGGTGTGCATTTCGAAGTACCTAAGGCAATCCACATAACAATAAACTAGACCATCTGGGCAATATGATCACACGGAAGAACACTCATCTTGGAAGAAGGGAACAACTGGGCAACTTAGTTAACCAGTTTTAGCCGGACTCTCTGAGTGGCTTCTATCTTAATCATTCTGTGCTCGTCTCCGTGTGTGTCTCGGGCTCGGCTCGGGGAGTCAGGGCCGGCCAGGCCCAGGCACCACAGCCAGACTCGACCCGAGCCGAGATGGTACTCAAGCCAGGCAGCCAGCCACCACCTTGCTCTGGCAGCCGGCTCCGCCAGGTCGTCCACCCTGGCCCCTGCTCACCAACAGCAGGCAGGCTCACAAATAATACATTCCACACTCGGGGGTCAGGGCTCTAGAGTGCGCTGTGCTGCCTGTCTGCGCAGAACCAGGCCGGGGATTAAACAAAAGATATAGGCCAAGGCCCTGGGCCTGGGCATTGGGGGGGCGGGGGGAGGTGGCCTTTACCTTTTGTTTAATCATCCAGGCCCGACCCACAGTGCGGTGCCATGATGAATAATATGATTGCAATGCAATTTGCAAAAATACAAAACTGACATCAGTCAGTGACTCACCTGCGGCGGCGGCGGGCGGCGGCAGACAGCAGGGGCTACAAATAAGTAAATTAGTTAGAAATAATTAAAAGTATGGGGTGCCGAGAGATGGCAATTCGTCGTCTCAGTCTCTGGCTTAGTTCTGGGAATGCGGGTCACGCGCACTTTTTATTGCGCGAGCCCTAAAGAGCATGTCACCACCAGCCGCCCACCCTAATGTGGGTGAACTGAAGAGACCGCGCAGACGCGTTGGTGGAGACATCGGCACGCTGTGCGCGCGCGACACGCCCCATAGTAAATGGTGCTGCTCTGCTCCAATGCATTATTCATACAGAACAGATGATGGGGAGAAATTAAGAGAATCCAGAGATTATGATAGTTGTGCTTTTTTTGCCCCGCATGGATCGAGGAGCGAGTGAGACGCAGCCACAGTGAGTAAGTGACTACTGTACTGAACGTACAAAAAAATCGGCCCCAGCAACAAAACCGGCCCCCCGGCCAAAAAAACAGCCCCCACCCCTGGCAGCCTACCGGGGGATTGCACGGTGCCCGGCATTGCCAGTCCGGCCCTGCCAGCCTCCTGGGATTGCTGCAGAGGGACTGACTTCAGCAAGCATGGCATTACATTATGTACAATTCAGAACAAATAAAGACACGCCATGACTGGAAATTTCCAGTTGGTAGCAGTTGATCAAAGGAGATACAGAAGGCTGAGTTTCGATCCTGGGACCAGGCACACGCTATGTTAATGCCAAGGTCACTCTGCCTGTGCCCGCCACTCTAAGGGTGGGAGCAGGCCTATCTTGTGGAAATGGTATGCACTAATAAGAACAATGTACTCATTAGTACAGCAAGGCTCAACCTTGGAGAAACTAAAACTATCGCAGGTGCTTTTACACCAGGGGCTGGGAGAGAAATCAGTTTCGATCATGACTCAAAATTCTGGCCAAACATAAAATGGTGCAGCAAATGCTAACCTAAGGCACACAATATATAAACAACACAGCTAAAACATTTTTATTGCAACAGTAGCACGCTACTCTATAACCAAAGTTAGCAGGGAACCCAGTAGTTATTAATTATTGTAAATGTCTTAGTTATTGGGTTAGTCTTGTCTTCTTTTGTAACCATTTGAAACATTTCCTCTAGTTTCTAATTGTAGATTAAGTTAATATGAGTTAGTATCACATTGTACCTATTTGCTAGCTAGAAGTGCAGCAACTCTCACGTTAAACATTTTGCACCACTGCAGGGCACTGAAACTCTCACTTCCAAAGTCAAGAAGTGTAGGTACTCAATGGCCGTGAGCAACTGCAGATTTTAAAATACTGCAAACATATAATTATGACACTGGGAAATGTAAACTATAATGTTTTGTAGCTTGCTGTTGATGTTTAAGATTAAATATTTGGAACGAAAAGGCAAAAGTGTGCCTGTAAGTGAATGTCACTGGTGAGTGAAACAGCTTACTACGGAGGGAGACTCTTCCAAGATGGGTGGTATAGGCTGGATTGGTATTTATCTTCCTTTAAGTGAAGGAACTACCTTAACGTGACACTGTCATAGAGAGTCTGGATGTCCTTTAAGATATGGGTTACCCTCTGTGTGAGGCACTTTGTCACTGCGAGTGAGATGTCCTTCAGAATATAATAACGTTTGAGGAGTGAGACGTTGTTCCCCTGATTGGGCTGCCACCTGGCTGCCTTTATACTGGCATTTTGAAGTCCCAGTAGATACAAAAATTGGGGGGAAATCAACTGATCCCTGTTTACATTTACTGTTCAAAGTACATACTTTAAACAGTAAATGTAGGAATAAAACACTTTAAAATGTGTTCTACACAGCATAGATGGCGTTCCCCTAGTTTCACTGCGCGTCCACGCCATCCCGCTATCCGTCAATGACCTTTGGACATACAATTGGTTCCAGCCGGAGACCGTGGGTCTTGAGGGGCAGCCGCATTGAGCTGATTCAACGCAGCAGAGAACCGCTGCTGCTGGGCGTACGGACCGCGGATTTCTGGGTTGTTGTTCAGGCGGGGCACGGCCGAACGTAAACAGAGATATCACCGTGAGGGTTAACATGACGGGGCGCTGGGGAAGACTGCTAAGTCGCGGACCGCTGGATCTATGGTAGCGGGCGTTGCAAGCTCCGGAGTGGCTCCTGAGGCAGTTAAGGATCCTGAACAACGAGAATATAGCAGCAGGGCCAGACAGGAGCCCAGAGGGTCCCAAAAACAACCAGTGAAGGCTCTTTCAGGTAATGGGCTGTTGGAAGGTGGGTCTCTGCAACCAACCATTGCTTCCTGATTTGCCCCCCCCCCCATGGTAGGGGTGGAAAAGAAGGTAGAAGAGCCTCCTACTGTTTCAAGCAGAGCTGCCCTTATACAAGAGATGGGGAACTCAATGCATGGAACCCCTGCATTATCTATAGGACGAGGGGGGCAGAATGTTACTGCAGACAGTGGAAATAACCCCCTAATAATACTTTCAGAATACAAACAGAGCGTTAACCTTATTCAGAGTCAGGAGGCTGAAGTGAATCCAGCCATACAAAGTGCAGATCAAGGGTAGGAAGATCAGGCTGCCTCGTGGCAGCTAAACCTATAGAGCACCTCGCCAGGACCCGTGAAGTTGAAATTTAAACAGATGGTAACTTTATCCCCTGACTGGCCGGGGGCGAGAAGATTTTTTCCTTGACAGATGGATCAGACTCTTCTAAGCAAGAGTGCTCATCCTCCAACAGCGAAGCTACTCTGACAGTAGTACCTCTCCGGACGACCGGCAGAAAACGCAAAGGAAATAGACCTCAAAGAAGAAACACAACGGGGGTAAAGGAAGGCTCAATAGGGAACAGTAAGCAACAGCTGAAATGGGATTATGCCAACCCCCATTTATCATTTCAAGATCCCAGATTAAGCGATAAGGATAGTGCTGATGCAGGATTTGCAGGTTGGGGACAAGAACCTTCACTCACCACTATCTTCCTGTCCCTTAAACAAATACAGGAAGAAAATCGCAGTGAAAGCCGTCGGGCAAGTGTTGCCTCTAAGAAATTACAGGCAGGGATGCGAAAATTGAACAAAGCCTGTGGAGAATTTGTGGATCGACTGACCATAGTAGAAGGCCGAACAGAGTCCTTGAAGACAAGAATGGAAACCCTGAAAGCTCAGAATTCATTGCAGGGCGTGGCCTTGGCAGACGCTATACTCAAGTTGGAGGACCAGGAGAACTGCCAGCGAAGGAATAACTTACGCCTACTTGGGATTCCTGAAGGTGCGGAGGGTGGTAATCCAAGAGAGTATGTGGTTACTATGGTAATGTGCTCTTTGTGGGATCAAATAAAACGGTAATTCACAGACTACAGATGGATAAAAATTCTGCAGTTAGACTTCTATGTGGAGTCCCTAAGACTATCCCCACCTCGACTTATCGACGCAAATTGCACTGGCTGAAAATCGACTGTCGAATAAAATTCAAGGCGCTTAACTATATGCACAAAATTAAATCTCGCAATGCTCCCAGCAACCTGCTGGCCCTGGCCAAGCCATACCTTCCTTCTCGCAATCTTCGATCAGCCACCCAAGGAAGGTTTGTTGTCCCGAAATTCAAATTAGCCCGGATGGGTGGCAAATCCTTCTCACACCTAGGCCCCTCACTTTGGAATTCTCTGCCCACTGCTCTCCGTAATGAGACAAACTAAATCAAGTTCCGCAAGTCGCTAAAAACCTGGCTGTTCGATAGATAGAATGCTTTCTGTCTATCACGCCTTAACTTGCTTCTGCGCCGGGAAACCCTTTTTGGGTAGCTGTCGCGCATTATAAATTTAAAAACTAAACTAAACTAAAACTTAATCTGCTGAGAGGAGCCTTCCTGGACCAATACAAATGGGATTGGAACCAATCCCAGAAGTCCAACTGGCCTATCGTTTCCCACTAAGGACGAGAAAACATCCGCAGAGCGAAGCTGAAAGACCTAGGGCAATGCTTGTTTAGTTTGGTAATTTTATATTGAGACAACATATTTAGAACAAGGCATGCCCGAATTCTAAAAAGCTCTTCAAGGGGTATAATTTTTTGCTAAACTGGTCTTTGCACACGCTACGGTGGAACGGAGATTGCGCCTCCGGCAGTTAATTAGCCCCATCCAAAACGTAGGGGCAGAAGTTTATATCTTAAATCAGGCCAGGCTAAAGGTTATTTTTGGAGGACATACCTGCAGCTTCCCATCAGAAATACAAGCCCAGGAATATTTAACTGAACTGGGCCCAGGGAGTAGTAGTAGCAAAGTTAAATAATATCTAGGCTTTTCTGTTTTCAGTTTCTATTTTTGGTCAATTCTGGTGGGGTTTTTTCATTTTTTCCAATTTTTTCAATACCTAACCCTTGATGGTTTTACCTGGAAGAGGTAGTGGTGAAGGGCTGACGGGGAAAGGGAAGCCTATTTTTTTTTACAGCATGGAGAAAGGGGTGGCGAGGGCAGGGGACTGGGGACATATTGTTCAGGCTTTGCCTGATTACTAATTTTTTTGAGGGGCTGCGGAGTGGGAGCGGGTGATGGGCGGACGGATGAAGGGATCACTCAGTTTGATTGTATTTGGTGTTTGTTTTGGGAGACCGGGTATTTTTGCAGCTCATGGAGGAAGACTGTTAGATATGGTCTAATGCTCTAGGATGACACAATATAATATGAGGCCACAGACGAAAGGTGTTGAGAGGTTTTGCATAGCTACAGTTATTATATGTGGGCTAAATGATGCCAAGAAAAGGCAGAGGGTGCATCTAGGGTTGCTAACACTGCAAGCAGACGTTGCCTGCCTGCAGGAAACCCTCATAGAAGAGTCAAGGGTGGGTCTCTTAAAAAAACTTGGGCTACAGATTGATAGGGGGGGACTAGTCAAGGTTCACGTACACGTGGTGTAGCTATTCTTGCCGAACACAATAAAATTCAGTTTCCCCAAATGTGAACGGATCCTTTGGGGAGATGGGTGATCACAAAGTGAAGTCTATCAGGGACTGATACTCTGACGCTGTGCTCTGTGTATGGGTCCATAGTGGACGATCCTGGGGTTTTCAATTGGTTAACAAATGAGTTAGTATACTGGCCATTACTCATTATCCTCTGTGGAAATTTTAATATTAACTTACCTGGTAACTGGGAGTCCACTCCTAAGTAAGTAGGGAGGAAACCTAGAGTGTTCCAAGCGCTTTTACATTTATGTAGCACACACGGTTTGAAAGACATCGAGGCTGCGGTGAGGTCATCAGAAGATGGTTTTACTTTTTTACCCACCCATGGTAAAAACGTAAGACTGGATTACTTTTTTGTATCATCTGCAATTCAGCCAAAGTGTCAAATAGATAGACACCCCAGGCTTTTATCCAATCACAATTCGCTGGTGTTGGAATTGGTGGGGAAGAGTGTAAGGCCGAGAACCTCAACTTGGACCTTTGAAAGAACGTTACTCCTTGATGAAAATTACAGGAAGCACATGAGGAGTAGATACCGGGGATCCTGCAGGTAAACGTAAAAACGGCTTCCCTAATTAACGTTTGGGATTCCCAAAAAGCTGGCTTTTAGGGGGAAACCTTTTAGATTTCTCTAAATATAGAGAAAGTTGAAAAATGGAAGACGCAAGATTTCCACTTAAGGCTCGCTCTAGCAGAAATACAACTTGTAGCAGCTGTACAGCTAGGGGATGGGGTAGGTGAGGCCCAGATTGAGGTAGCAATAGCCAAGGCGGCAGTTAGTGAAATCCTCATGAAGAAATCAGCAGACACAGCCCTTATCCATCAGGAAAAGGTATATGAGAATAGTGAGAAAATAGATCACCAATTGGCAGTACGACCTCGCCAGGAATATGTATGAAGGGAGGTTACTAATATCAGGGACCCCGATTAAGGTATAGTTACTGACTCTAAAGGAATTCAAGAGGCTTTCCAGAAAATCTATCAAAACCTGTACACTGAGGAATCTGAGCGGATAGGCTCTCCGAAACATGTCTCCATCAATAACTATCTAAACTCAGTGCCTATGGCTCTACTGAAGGAGGAAGAGAAAGAGTACTTAGAAGCACCTTGGACATGGATGAGATGCTTTTGGAGCTCTCGAGTTTATCTGATGGGAAAGCTGCGGGCCCGATTTAATACCCTCCGAGATTTATAAGGTATTCGCAGAACAGCTAAAAGACGTAATGATGGATCTCTTTACGCAAACCTTTAATGGGGCTACCCCACCGAAGTCGTGGGCGGAAGCTAAAATTATTGTTTTCCCAAAAAGAATAAACCAGTTCAAGTTCTACACCTGCAGGGGAAAAAGGCAAACACAAGCTGAGGAAGTTGGACAATTTGCATTTAACACTGGTGGGTAGGTACAATTTAATTAAAATAGTGAACTTTCCCAAATTACTATATCTAATGTGAGCCATTCCCCCTTCTATTTTGTAATCACTGCTTTAAAACATTTGATAATATTGTTTCACAATTTATTTGGGCTTATTCAAAACCTGGAAGGTCGGTTAAACTGCTGACACTTCCTAAAGAGTGCGGTGGGCTGGCACTACCTATCTTAAAACTATATTATTGGACCACGGCCCTATAGTGCAATTTACGATTCTTCTGAGGGAATTCCCCATTGACGACCCACTGACATATCCTTCCCCTTTCGAACTGATAATCAGGGCAGAGGCCTGGGGATGCCTATGGCGCCAGCTAGAGTTGGGGTACTACAAAAGGGTCCGATTTAAGACTCTCATAACTGCCTATAAAATGTGTTCCTATTCATTGCCTTTTGGGATTAGGCAGGATTAATTTTTATACTCCACTCCAGGGCAGTGAACATCTACCAGAGATATTCTCTGATTCAGGCATGACTAAATGGCTGAGGTCCGAGATTAACAAAATAGGGTGTTTTTATGCGGCCTCAAGCTTTGTTTCATACGATGAGTTGAGGACCAAGTTTAATCTTACGCATAAAGATTTTTTTACATTTCTCCAGATAAGGGACTTTTTACAGGAGAGAGGGGGTGGGCGGGGAAAAATAGTTAAAAAATGAATTGGTGGAGAAATTAAAAAATGGAGCCCCCGCCCGTATCGGGACTATTTATTGTCTTTTAAATGGGTTAATGAAGGATGATATGGAGAAGAACTCAGAAAGGTGGCAAGTTAAACTTGATATTACAGATACTCTGCTTCATCAAGCGTTTTTAACTGATCGGACTGCACTGAAGGTCCAGTTTTATAATCCTTGTTTCTTTTTATACTACATACCATATAGAATTTCAAAGTCGTGTGAAAGAAAAGTGTTGGTAAATGGCCATTTTTGCAGGGTTATCCCCAAACTTTTGGCTTCTTCCTCCTATTTTTTCCTGACCGGTTTGTGTTGGTTTTAGGACTCTGGGCACTTTACCACTGCTAATCAGCGCTAAAGTGCATATGCTCTCTGGAAATTGTGTTATGGATTGGTGTTTCCATGATTGGATATTTGATTTACATGTTAGTCCCTAGTAAAATGCACTGAGTGTGCCAGGGCCTGTAAATCAAATGCTACTCGTGGGCCTGCAGCACTGCTTGTGCCACCCACGTGAGTAGCCCTGAAAAGGTAACTCAGACCTGCCACTGCAGAGTCTGCACACAGTTTGTAACTGCCATGTCGACTTGGCCAGTGCACACACTTGGCAGTCCCTAACCTTCCCTTTTCTTACATGTCAGCCACCCCTAAGGTAGGCCCAAGGTACCCCTGTGGGCAGGGTGCCGTGTATGTGAAAGGTAGGACATGCCCTGGCGTGTGTGGCATGTCCTGATAGTGAATTACGGCCAATTTCGTTTTTCTCTATTGCAAGGCTACCTGTTCCCCATAGGAGAGAATGGGGAGATTGTTTATAACATCTTATAAACATAATTGGCCCAGGGAATTAGGTAAGAAAATAAAGTTTAGTATGCCTGAACTCAGAATCTAAAGATGCATCTTTTAGTGAATGTGATTTTTACATTCTGTTTTTGAAAATACCACTTTTAGAAAGTAGGTATTTTCTTGCTCAGTCAACCCGTGTGCCTCTGCTGGAATGTGGATTGCCTGTCTGGGTTTTAGATGACAGAAGGCTGGGGAGCAGGAGTGGCTCCAGATAGTCTAGGTGGGTCAGGAAAGGGGTGAATAGACCTGGGCTGCAATTGGGGAAGGGAGAGGAGATTTCCTTGCACGTCAAAGGGCCTGGTCTGTCTCTGACCATGCAGTCTCCACTTCCTGCCAGGAAGTCCCACCCATGAAGGCAGGACTGGTTCTGGCTGGGCACAGACACTCTCTGCCTAAGAGATCCAAGGATTTTGGGATATAAATATTGTGGCCCAGACTCCTGAACTTTAGAACTCTTTTGGACCAAGAAGACTGCCAAGAAGAAGAGCTGGAGAAGTTGTGAGGCGGAACTACCACATTGCTGTGTGCTTTGCTGTGTTGGCCTGCAGTGGCTGCTTCTGTCTTGGGCAGTGAAAGGACTGGACTGCACTTTCTGCAATCTACTTTTGTGAGTTTCTCCAAGGACTTGAGGTAGAGCTTGCCCCCTGTTCAAGAAGTCTCAGGAACAGCAAAGACGTCAAGCTCTTCTACCCTCAGCACTGGGGACTGTGTGTTTTGTGCTGCAGTATAAGAAAAAGCAACCCAACACCGTCTATGATGCCGCTGCCTACTCCGTGTTCTGAAGGCACCGCAGAGGGCACCGTCGCAACAACACACCGCGACCCTGGTCTCACCGACGACACCTGCTGACGCCGCCACCGAGCCGCTGCTCACACCCCGGCCTGTGGGCACTGCACTCCGCACCGCCTCGCTTCACAACGACGCCTTTGTATCCCTGATGACGCCGCCACACAACGAAATCTACGCCACTGCTTGCACAGTGGTTCGAGGGCACCACTCGTAAAATTACACAACGCACCGCTCTCATCCCACACCGCCGCCTTGGCCTTCCGGCTCCGGCGCCATCGACTCCAGTTCATCAGCTGACGACAGCGCTTCAGCAACGACTACGCCGCTGCTTGCACCGCGACCTGCCAGCACCACGACAAGCACCGCATTCACTTTGCACCGTGATCCTGGTCTCACCGACGATGCCATCTGATGCCACCAACAAGCCGCAGCTCGCACCGCAACCTGAGGGCACCACACGCCGCACCACTGCACTTTGGACCGCAGCACCCGACGCCTACCGACGCCAGCGGTCCTGAGTTCAACGGAGAGGAGTTCGATCTGCAACACGTGTGACTTTGAGGGCCCCGACGACTCAAGCACCGACCTCTGGAACTGACGCCTGTGGACGCCGTGCTTTCAGGTACTCAACGAGAGGTCGCCGACGCCCTGCATTTCTAAAAGGTACTGCTTGCGGGTCTTCCCGACACCGTAGCTAGCCCGCGACGCTGCGGTCGGCCAGAACTGTTTGGATTTGTTTGTTCACAACGTCGTGATAGCCCCGGACAGAGCTATCAACATCAAGGTACTGTTTTTCAAGCATATTTTGATAACTGAAGATTTTTATTGAGGATTTTATCGTTTTGGTCTTGTCTTAAGTATATAAAAATATTGGATATTTTTCTAAACTGGTGTGGTGTCCTTTTGTAGTGCTTACACTGTATTACTGTTGGTTACGTGCAAATGCTTTACACACTGCCTCTAAGACAGGGGTACTCACAAACTTTCTCTTGGGGGCCAAATTTACAGTGTGGTTTGTGGCCGAGGGCCGCACCTTCATTGGGGGAGGGGGCAGGGATAGAGCAACAAAAAAAAAACTGTAACCATGAGGTGGAACACAGGTCCCTGCAGCGGACGCCTTCGTCCACTGAGCCACCGGACCCGGGATACACATATCTCTCTATCTCCCTCCCTCCCTCCTCTGTCTCCCTCCCTCCTCCGTCTCCCTCCGTCCTCTGTCCTCCGTCTCCCTCCCTCTCCGTCTCCCTCCCTCTGTCTCCCTCCCTCTCCCTCCGTCTCCCTCCCTCCCTCTCCCTCCGTCTCCCTCCCTCCTCCATCTCCCTCCGTCTCCCTCCCTCCTCCATCTCCCTCCCTCCTCCGTCTCCCTCCCTCTCTCCTTCTATCCGTCTTTCTCCGTCTCCCCCTATCTGTCTCCCTCCCCCCTCTGTCTCCCTCCCCCCTCTGTCTCCCTCCCTCCCTGTCTCCCTCCCTCCCTCTCCCCCTCTCTCTCCCATCTCTCCCTCCCTCTCCGTCTCCCTCTGTCTCCCCCTCTCTGTCTCCCTCCCTCCCTGTCTCCCTCCCTCTCTCCCCCCCCCTCTCTCTCTCTCTCTCTCGGTCTCCCTCCCTCTCCGTCTCCCTCCCTCCCTCCCCCTCTTCCCCTCTCTCCCTCCCTCCCTCTCCCCGTCTCCCTCCCTCTCAGTCATGGTTACCTTTTTCCTTTTAAACTCATTATTCTGAAATTAGTGAGTGCTTTTGCATGAAAAGGTAAGGCCATGACTACAGGGCCCGGAAGGGACCCGTTTCAGTGCCCATTGCTTACATTCTTTCAAAACATAAGCAGTATGGTTTAAAAAGACCACATTCGTAAACACACAGCCGTTGTACACATTTTGTTTTCCAATTCACCCATCAAGCAGGTATTTCAGTACCTCCAGGCAAGGTGCACTTTCCCACACAGGGAAAACTATGTTGTTCAAAGAGAGAGGAGTAAACAAAAGTATCACTTCACTGGCAAACACGGTAAAGTGGCACTAATGTGTTTAGGTGTAAATAAATCAATCTGGACATCTTGTAACCATTCTGTGTTGCTTTAATTAGTTATTTATTTTTCACATTTGGAATGTTTTATTTCTCTCCACCCGGAGGCTGCACTTGTGTCAGAGAAAGACAACGTTTCCAGCAAAAATGTTATTCTTTTTTGGATCCATTTCACAGGGGAGCAAATAAACGAAAGGAGGAAAGAGAGGGTAATTCCCGTTTCTTGAAGTCTCGGTTTTCACTAACTGAGGAGCGAGACAGAATGAGAGGGAAGACTCTTAGGCTTAGATGCCGTCACCGTGGTGTGCGCGCACAGTTTAATTTATGGAGACTTGCGGAGGCTGAAGAGGATTGCTTCCAGGCGCAGCCGTCTCCCTCGCTTAGAGTGAGGGGACCCCTGGAGCGTGGGGGCCCCCGCACCGCGGGGGCTGCGTTATGCCCCTGGCAGCTAAGGCAGCTTCCCTTCCAGGGCACACACACAGCCCTACCCGAGTACTTCACAGGTCTTTAAGAGACCATTTGCATGATAACGAGGCTTTGTTGTATTTCACCTCTTAGCGCCCCAGCAGCACCACGTGTTTGCTGACACTATTAAACACCGGTACGATGTCTGCAAGGTCCGTGGGCCGCCAAGAAAGGCTTGCCAGGCCGCTGGCAGCCCGCGGGCCGTATTATGAGTACCCCTGCTCTAAGATAAGCCTGACTGCTCGTGCCAAGCTACCAAGGGGGTGAGCAGGGGTTATTTTAGGAGTGTAACTCCCTTATCCTGACTAGAGTGGTGGTTTCTGCCTGGCTTTGGCACATGCCCTAGCCTACCAAAAATCCAATTTCTAACAAAAAGGAACACGGTGCCCACGTTGCACCCTTTACAAGTCAGATATAGTCCATCGGTTTGCAACTTGTGGGTCTCTTTCAATGGTTATTAATCAAATGGGGGATTTTTTTTAGAGATAAGTTATGCCTGAAAGTAGTTATGACCCCAGCCCAAATCCTATTGGACACACAAGAGGGTGGTAGTACCAACCAGGGAAGAGAGTTATTGTTCTGCCTCCCCTCACCTGAAAACCAGGTATTGAGGGAACGAAGCATGTCCCACCACTCGCCCTGTGCCTTAACCCTTCATGCACAAGACTGAAACAGACATGAGCGGAAAACGCACCGAGGGAAGGCAGGTAAACAATGGAACAGGAAAAGGGTATGTGTCGGATCTTGATATCACTCTTCGGGGTACCTTGGGAGCCACACATCAACCACAAGCATCTTAAAAAGGAGAAAGAATAAGAACGATTAATAACAGAAATAGATAAGTCAAGGCAATTTCTCCACTCAAATCAGAGAAACTATTGTAGACATCATTTGAAGCGCAGCTCACCCCTTTGTACATATAGAGAGGTCCCATAAACAATCCAGAAGAAAACTCCACAATGTCCTTATCCCAGGGGGTAATAGGAATCAATGTTTTCCCAATCGACAAGAAAAGAAGGACTAAAAGGGAGCGGCGGGAAAAAAACACAAAGGCAAAAAACCTGCTTGGTATTCCAAAAATCAAAAACACAAAAAATAGTCCTGGTTACAGTTATCCGCTGACGAATTCAGTGCACTGAAAAAGAAGCGAAAACACAAAACAGAAGAATCCAATAATTCGGGTGTTCACCGACACCCGCTTTTTACGTGTGTACTAGTCCATAAGAAAAATACCTCCAACTCCGGCACACGAAGAGAATTGAAGAGTGAAGTAGCAGCCCACAAAACAAAGAACAAGAAGTCCAAGGAGGTGCAGGTGAGGAACAGTGTAGTATCAGCGGAATGCTGACGACGAGCGTCCTTCCGGGACAGGAACTGGAAATGAAACCAAGCATCAAGGAGCAGGTAGACGGCTCCTACATACTTGCAACCCATGTACAGGGAACATCACTGCGGCTGCGTCTAAGAACGTACCTCAAGAGGAACCGGGAATTAAGGAGGCGTCAGTCGCCCGGAATGAAGGAAACAAGAAAAAGGACCTGTAAGTAGGGTAATGGTACAAATGTAGCCCCAAAAACTTTTACTTGAAAATGTTCTCAATAAAAATATACATTTATTTAAATATGTTCTACAGCTGCCCTTGAGACAGCTGAGTAATAATTAAAGTAAAGAGAGATGGAAAGGCTATGTTAAAAATTATTATGGAATTTTTATATCTAGAGCTACTTAACAATCACGTCCTGGCATTTGCAGAATCTTAATACGTAAACAGTGGCCGTTATTTTTTTCTTGGAATCGTGACAACCCTATCCACTGAGTGTCAGTGATCTTCAATACAGCAGCACTCTGCTATGGAGCGAGAGTCCGTCTCAGATAGGGATTGCCCATTCATTACGCGAGACGACATTAAATTGGATAATATGATGAAGCAGTGCTGGGCCAACCCTTTTACCATTGATGATCCGATAGACCTTTTCTTTGCCGACTGAGAGGTAAAGGGAGTTAGCATTAAATCAATCAATTTAAATGACAGTGTAACCTCTTTGGCTACACAATAAGGACCAGGGAAGGTGTCTGCATTTCAGAAGCTCGGTCAAGAGCCTAGTGGGGTCAGGGAAATTAATGTTTAGCCTCAGCCACACTCAGTAAAGATTCAAAGGAATAAACATAGTGGTCTAAACCTATCAAAGTCCAAAGAAAAGTGGCCTAAACTCAGACAGTGTGAACTCCAGTTATTTCCTCCAGAATCTCCAAAGTAACACCCCTCAGTTTGCATCATCAGGGACTCGATTGTCCTTTACATTCTCACGTTGTGAATTGAAACAGCAACAATGTCTCCCAGGATAGACATGGGAACGGCATTGTCCCTTGTCACCTATGATCCTTTGCAACATTAATAAATGGACACTTTCAGTTGATGCTCGACTCTCCTTGTGCCTAGTCAAGGTCGTCTTCTCAGGCTCTCTCTCTATCACTAGTACAGTGTTGTATCTACTCTCAAACTACCAAACCATGTGAATTGCATCTGCAGGGAAAAGACACACAAGCAAAAAATGAAAAACAGCATTTCATGCTGAAAGAAATATGGGCCTAGCAATGTCAAGTTAGTGTGTTAAATTAATGGCACACATTTAATATACGTGGGCATATTCAACCACAAACTGAATAAAAACTTTCAGTACCTTAGATTATTTTACACGTTCAGAGCCGGACTGTGAACACAAACCAGTCCTGGCAATTCTGATGGACCGGCCTGGGGGTGGGAAGTGTGCTACGGGCCCGGTTCTAGCAGGGGTCCGGGTGGGCCAGGCCCACCCAAACATGACCTTTGGCCCACCCAGTCAAAGCAAGAGGCCACGGGGGCGGCACCTCTAGAGTGCTTCATCAATTTCAAAGTCGGAATGTCAAAAAAAAAATTCCACTGTCTTTAAAACTGAAATTGAGGGGTGCGTTCTGGGGTAGAGGTGGGGGAGAAAAAAAAAATACTGGGCGAGCCCAGCTAAGGCTCTAGCATGGCCCTCAGAGCCCATGCACAAGCCGAGCCCTGAAAATGTTTGCTATGTGAAACGTACAACAAACATCATGTCAAATAGGATGCAGTCACTTCGAAATTCAAAAATTGTATTTCTTTACTAATGGAAGCTTTAACATGAATCTCACAATATAGCACTGCACTGAGAAGTACTTATTAAAATGTATAGTTTTTAAATTGAGCTTACAGTCATTTCTACCCCGTCCTCACACTGGTAACAGCGCCATTAGTGAACCAAAAGGCAAGACAGTTATCATGTGGACCTTGTATTTGGCCCAGATTATTATAACGCAACATTATCCTATAAAATCAAACACAATAGGTTTTTGTATAGTTGGTTTTCTGATTCATGTACTTGAATGTGTTTTCATGCCCAAATATGAAGAAAAACGAGTTTTGGTGAAATAAAATATTTGCCCAAGCTCACACAATTTAAGTGGGGAAGCACTAATGTATCCAGGTTTTATTTTTTTACTTTGTACAAATCAGCCACTACATGGTTATCTATTTGTCTCTCCTTTTTATGTTAATGCTTTGTTTTTACCACTTTGTGCAGTTTTCTGTTGTTTTTATATAGTGTGAAGTCGCCCTGGAGAGATTGAAGCGCTTTGCATGAACACCAGTAACATTATACAAGGTCACAGTCATTTCTTATAGGCACTGGAGGGTTTGCCCAGACTCACAGGATGTTGAGCCAACGCCGAGACTCAAACCTAGCTTGTTTAGTTCCAAAGTTGGAAGATCTCACCGTAAACCATCATCCTGGGTAGATTGAGGGTGGCAGGCAGAGGGTACATGAAAGGTCGGCTCATTATAGGCTTGAAGTTCGGAAAGGACCTAAAGCTGAGCTGGAGCCAGACTTCAGGCTCAAGCCGGATCAAGCTTTCGCTGCCACTCTTCCTAGTGTTAAATGTCAAGGCTTCGGTGTGGTAACGGGGACCTGCTTAACGTTGAACTACTATTACAATCCGCTTGGACTCCTAGTGCTAAAGCCTAGTCTGCTGGAAATGACAAGAGTTGGGCTCTTGAGTACAGACATCAGCTCTTACTCTCAAATAACTCTAAATGCACTGTATGCCTGTTTGGAAGAAGATAATATGGAAATCTTGGGATTGTAGGCTACCTACAGAATTGACAAAAATTGGGGCTGCATTGGCCCACCCAAACGAACCCATGGCCCATCCAGATGAAAATTGCTAGAACTGGGCCCGGTGTGCTAGTAGGATAAGCATTGCTTCCGTTTTAGCACTGCTGCCGGTTTTGTTACAGGGGCCCGAACTGGCCCCCAGTAACAAAATCAGCCCCTGCCACTTGAAAACCAGGCCTCACCCTTCCGGCCCAGGGGGGGAAACCCCGGTGTCCACTACGGCCAGTCCGGCCCTGTACACCTTACATACAGATGAAATAACTTTGAGTATACATCTCTAAATAGGACTAAGCACTACATTATAAATGCAAATAGGAAACAATAGTGCAAACATTACATAAATCCTTTGTCGTTCCTGAAGTAAATACATCTTGCGTGAGAATGTTTTCATCAAATTTCTTGAACATATATATAATTTAAAATGGTTAAGGCACACAATGTATGTAGGACTCTAATCTTACAGCGAATGCACTTTAATAATAATGTAAAAGTGCAGCACATTAATAAAATTAGGACACCAGTACGAAGTGCACGTATATATCTCGTATTTGTGACGTGTAAGAATGAGGCCAAAATTAGGCTGCGCCAATAGTGATAGTTATTAATAACCAGCGCATAGAATTGAAGTGCGGCACTAAGTTGTATTTTCCTTTCCTTCCGAGGTGTGAGACTCCACTATGTGAAGGTGGCTGCAAGTGAACGTGGCTGCCCTCGGAGGCAGGAGACACCCCCAGTCCCTCTCCCGTCCCCGCAGCCGCGCTCTGCGGCAGGCCCGCTCCCGGCTGGGGACGTCACGGATGGGAAGTGGGGCCGGGCCGGAAGCGGCGGCTCCAGCAGGGATAAGGGAGGAGGAGGGAGCGCAGCAGCGAAGGCAGGCAGGCAGGCGCAGCGGCTTCAGGGAGTGACCGGAGCAGGCAGGCTGCAGTCAGAGCCCCAAAGGAGGGATACAGGCCGGAGACCCCTCTAACCGCGGCCGGGCCCCCTACAGCCCCCTCCCTCGGACCCGGACAGCGCTGCAGCCCAACCCAGCGGCAAGGTAGGGGGAGGGAGTGAGCATGGGGAGGGAGAGAGCGGACGCGAGGATGGAGGGGAGAAGGATTGGGGAGTGACCGCGACCTCTGGCGTGAAAGAGAGTGTAGAGCTGTGGGGTGGTTGCTGGGGAGTGCCAGGGAGCTGGGCAGTGAAATAGAGTGTAGTAGACATATTGGGAGTGTCCGTGGCATGAACGAGAGTGAAGGGATGTGGTTAGTGACCGTGTCTGTGGCATGACTGAGTGGGGAGTGGGTGGTTGCTGGGGGATGAACGTGAGCTGGACAGTGAAAGAGAGTGAAGGCGTGTGGTGGTTGTTGGGAGTGACTGTGAGCCGCGGCATGAAGGAGAGCGTGGAGATCATGCGAATTGTAGTGGGGTGAATGAATTACGTTTAAAGTACTGGCGGGTGTAGGGTCCGGGTGTTGTTGACAGTCACCTGGCAGAAGGGGGCAGAGGTGTTTAGGGGCATGGATGGAAGTGGAGAATGGAGGAGCTGAGGTATAAACATGGAAGGAAGGAAGGAAGGAAAGGGGGGGGGGGAGGTGCACAGCTGGGGTGTGAAGGTATTTGATTGGGGAGAAGGGGCGGCAGGGGCTGAGTCATTTGCGAGAGGAAGTGACTGTGAAACTTACCTGATGTGCCCTGGAGAGAGCAGGCAACGCAGGGGGGAGTGGCCGAGACACTTAACATTTTTATGGAGACAATAACCCTGAAGTGGTGTGCGAGAGCGGCAGAGGTAAATAACTGGCGGCCCTGGCATGCTGTGGTAACTGGAATTGGGAGGGGGTATTACAGAGAACCGGTAAAGTATAAGAGGTCGAGGCAGAGCATAAGTGACCGGTAAGAGGAAGATGAGTGAAGGGCTGGGGCAGTGACGGTGTTGGTGATAGTGGGTAATGAGTAAAGGAGAGGGGGTGCGGGTTAGCTGGGGACTGGAGAGGAAAAGTAGGGCTTGGAAGAGATGAATAAAAGGACAGCTTAAAGTTTGGGGTAAGAGAACCCATCAGTACAAATGACAGCAAGGAGTGGGTTGTCATAGCGCGAGACAAACAGTATGCAATAATCAATATAGTTCCAACTTGGGAGAAGCTTACAAGTACAGTGGCAGGCCTACTGATGCTTGTGGTGTAAGAGAAGCTTGCAAGTTCCATGACAGGCCACCTGATGCTTGTGATATAAGAGAAGCTTGCAAGTTCCATGACAGACCACCTGATGCTTGTGATGTAAGAGAAGCTTGCAAGTTCCATGACAGACCACCTGATGCTTGTGATGTAAGAGAAGCTTGCAAGTTCCATGACAGACCACCTGATGCTCGTGATGTAAGAGAAGCTTGCAAGTTCCATGACAAACCACCTGATGCTTGTGTTGTAAGAGAAGCTTAGTAGTTCAGTGACGGGCCTACTCGTGCTTGTGTGCATACTTCGGGTTGGATTCTTCGTCCGCGTCGTAGCGTTTGGTTGCTATACGTTTAATAAACAGGGTACCCCTGGCATGCATTGGGCTTGCCACTCTTTAAACACCCAAATCAAATTCCAGTCTGTGATCGACATTTGGACCTCTGTAGAATGTCCTGTGCAGACTACCAGACACTCTACAGCTTTACACCAGCGAATAACTGTGTCCTATACAAATACAGCAACAATCTGTCTCATTGTCTTTGTCATCCCTTGCATGTGAGGCAGTACATGGACATGAGAAGTACCTCTTGGACATGTGATGCTTTACCCAAGCTTATGATGGTGGTGGGCATGTAGGGCAGTCTCTGAGAGTACTCCATGGCCATGGTATTGGCTTTTCCTTCCCAGATAATGTTTCCTAACTATGGAGTTATTTTTGGATTGGAGTCTCGTGCCGGTATATACCTTAAGGGATGAATGAGCTCTTTATAAATGCTATAAAATAAAGATAATATTTGGGAATAAAAAAATCTATGCACTAAATAGGTTTGTGTTGCGGAGGCATTGTTTCCTTAGTACCAGGGGCACTTGCTTGCCTTTACGACGGTTATTTCGTGACCTAAGGGGCAGCATTTTATGATCTTTATTTGCAGCTTTTTGTGACTGTGTTTCCAGTCTGAGCCTGTAAGACCTGTGTCTGCTGTCTGAGCCTATAATGTCTCTGTTACCTGGTCAGTAGCTTTTCCATCTAAAGTATTCAACTGAGGGGTTTTTGCAACTCTATTTTGTAAAGTTTTGTACATAAAGTGCCAGTCCCACTGCATGACTGACAGTCTACTTGAGAGGCACATGATGGGGAAGGTGTGTTGAATGGGATTGCTCCCTCCTTGGTAAAGGGCGTGTACCCCCTCCCGGAGGGCCCACCTGCACATTTATTGTGGCCCTGGCGTGCGCTAGTCTAGCGTGGGCTGTATGACCTAGGTCTGTCCATGACCATGAGAGGTATAGGCCCTGTCACGTGACCTGGAGCGGTGCACCGAGTGTACCTCACAGCTGACATTGAACTCCCGTCCCTGTCCTGGTAGCAGGGAGGGGTGGGACTGCAGATTCTGTTCAAGGCGAGGAAATTTCTGGGCCAGGCCTGCCCATTTAAAATAGAAAGTAATAGAAGTAAAACAGCATAAAGAAAAGGCATTAATCAACAAATGTGCATGAAGGTATTTTTTTTAAAGAACTGGTATTGTGTGATTGACTAGAGCGAGATGGGGAGCTTGCCCCATAGCGTTGTAGTAGGGTCCAGGAAGGCTGACATCCAGGTGCAGAGATCTCTCAATTCAATATGGTTACACTTTGCTTGGAGTGAGTCTCGGTGCTGCCTACTGTGAGAAGTATCACTTTACTCCACGGCTGTGCCCGAAGAGCAGCCATGAACGGATATTTTGAAAGGGAATCTGCCCTGATCAGTCTTGAAGCATGAAACGGTGGATTCACAACCCCAGGCTGCAAAGTGTGTTTAAAGGTGGGATCTAAACAGCCCCATTTTGTTCCACTTCAATGTTCTTCACGGAAGGGGGTGATGGCAGAGAACTTCACGAACAGTTGTGTGATGGGGGCTGGTGTCTGCCTGATGGCCGGACTCCGAGAGGCGAGGGTTGAGCTGGGGTCTGCTCTATCTCTGCCCGCTGACAGGGGGACCAAGTGTGCAGAAAGCACTCTCCGCGAGGAAAAGACCAGTGTGAAGAACACGTGGGCAAAGCAAACTCCCCCGGAGAGCGAAGCCTGGAACGATCCTCGCCTCTCTGTGCAGTTCTAGTGTGAACTGCCCACAGAATCCACCAGCATGAGTGCAATTGTGCCCGCTGGCGCCATTGGAGGCAGCGAACTGGTGCTACTACTGCTCATACCACACAGGAGGGAGCCGCGTCTCCACCTAAGGGGGGGCCTGGTCAGCCTGGGATGCTGCAACTGCCCAAGGCCCCGCTGACGAGTCGCCCAGCGGCCCCATCTATGTAGGAGTGGGCTTGGACTCCAGCAACTATTGAAGGCGACATGTCTCTACGCCAGGTCCTGCCCTGCTGAGCACGCCCAGTGATTCTGCTGCCACGAGGGCCAAGGATGTCTGCTGTGCCCGCCTCGCCACCCCAGCTGCAAGACCCCAGAATGTGGGATTGAGACGCCTGCTGAGAAAGCAGGGTAAGGACTTGAGACTTTCTGCCCACATTGATGCCAGTGATGAGCTCTATTGATCTGAGTTGTGCGTCTCACCTCCGCTGGTAAAAGTAATCTGCAGCACCCGTGCCAATGCATGCCTCTGCCCACAGAATAGGAGGAGCTATAAGTAATGGGATTAGCAGGGTGGGAAGAGTTAAGAAAAGTGGGTGTATCACTTACTGGCGATTGTAACGGAGAAACACAACCCTGGAGCTGCTAATACGACTCCGTTGTGTAGTATTTAGTTCTGTTGTGTGATTTAGGTGAAAAGAAAGTACTTTAAAGGTAAACACTGGGCTGGACATTGAATTCAACTACACCTCCTGCTTGCCAAACCCCTGACTGCTCGTCCTCGCTACCCAGTGTGGAGCGGGTTGTACTGCGCCCTCTGTGCAGTGCCAGAGTAGGATGGACACCGGTTCAAACTACTTCAACCACCAAGGTGGAGGCCCTGTAGCCCCTGTCTGCCTGTGAGAAACGTTTTAGCCAATCTGCCGGAGAAACCATGCTACCAAAAGGGAGCGCCTGATCACCCTTTCAAAATGTGTGTACATTGATAGTTTTGGCAAGGGCGCGATCCCAGTTCCAAAGACCTGTGGGTAGCCTTAAACTCACCCAAAATGTCTTTAATGTATTGGAATGTTTCCTGGACTCCCTTTCAGGACTGCCTGCAACGCCAAAGGCCCTCGAGCCCATTGTCTATCGTAAGATGCACACACTGCCTCGTTTTATTAAACCTCTTGGGAGGTAACCTCTGGATGAGCCACCGAAAAGGGGCGGGGCTGTGAAGGGGTCACAGAAGGGACAACCTGATGCAAATGTAGGTAAGAGGACAGAGTGACGCAGGTGCATAATGACAATCCGTGCATCTAGTGTGCACGTGGAGCCCATGGGCTGGTGGCACAGATGCCCTGCTGCCCAGGAGGGGTCCTTGGAGCCTGGGAAGTTGCTGTGCCCAAGTACAGTGCGTGTGCTCGGATACAGGATCACAGTTCTGTGCAGGCTCCGCAGCAGCAGGATAAACAGTTAGTCAGGGCTGTGCCAGACTGGAGGGCACGCCTGGGGGTGAGATGGCCAGGGAGGGCACCGTTGGAGAATAGAGAAACCAGTGGCCGCTTCACAGAAACTCTGCACCTGTGCAAAGGTGTGGAGCATCTGCACCACTGCTGACGTACGTGTGTGCAGAGTGGAGCAAACCTGGAAATACAGGAGCGCGCTTAGTTTACTTCGCTTCTCAGATGTGCGGGAAGCGACCGCGAGGCAGCCTGTTGAGTTCTGCATTATTATATTGGTAGCTAAAGCCGTGCAGGTGCAATTTGCTCTTATTTGAGAGTTCTTAATGGACTAAGGTCTTAAAATCGGACAGTGGTGGAAAGATTTAGGAGCATAACAAGTGTTATGAATTTTTAGCGATGGTCTCTCAATCCATGGTCTTATTTCTCGTGTAGCTGCAAACGTTTTATGTAATGTTGACCTGGGCAATAACTGGTCCTTATAAAGTTGCATCAGCAGCAAGTAGTGTAAACGCGTTTGGCCTTTTATTTACATGAGAGCAAAGTTGAGCGTCGGAAGCAGCAGGATGGAGAGCTGGTGGGGGGTGGGGAGTATGAATGTATGCCTCGGTGGTCCGGCACTATAGAATGGGACAACTGGGGGAGGGGAACCCTCTGCAATAGTATATACAGAGCCTTGGCAGGGGTCATATACAGGCCAGGACCTGAAATAATTAATAGACTCCTCAGCACCAGGTGTTTCATGGGAGTGATATTACCTACCGTTGCCATGCAGGGTATCTGGAAGTCTCGTGCGGTGCACTGTTTATTGACTGTGCTTTTTTATTTGTGGGGGGGGGGGGGGGGGGCGGTGTCACGCGGGCACTAAAGCGGTGACTTCATATGCACATTGGGGCGAAGCTGGGTTTTGGGGTATGCAGCGTCACACTGACTGGAGCATGCTCTCGATACAAGGCGCTTGTGAGTCGATGAAGGGTGGGAGGCGCGTGTTGTGGTAAGGGCGGGGGGCTCAGGCTCTGTTTACCGGTAGCGAAGAGCCCCCAGGCCTCTGCAGGGCTCCGGATCTCACGGGGCAGTGGGTGTGTTCAGCTAAACCTGTTGCTCCTGCGGCTGGGCGTGGCTGTTCGGATCCCTCACCAGCCTGACGTGTTTGTATTTCAAGGTGCACTACCACACCAGGCAGTGCAGAGGCACGTCTGTCACTGACTCTCTGGAGGCCCCCTGGGACACGTGCTCAAACCTGTCACCTTTTCACATCTGGAATGAGTGTGACATTTCTTTTTTTGTGAGGCGTTGCATCCCCTTCGGCGTGTCTTGGTGCGGAGAGTTCCCGTGGTGGAAATGTTTGAAAATTATGCTTTTTAAACAGCACGTAAGTGAGTGAGGGTGTGCTTTAAAAAAAAAAAAAAAAAAAATTAATAACCCTCCAGACACATGCGCTCCGCCTCCCTGCGCAACACAGACCTCTGCTGAAGCTCGGAGACTCCTTCTACTTCGCCACCATGTCCTGGAACGACCCCCCCCTCCCCCCCCAGCATTCTCCTTGCAGGAATAAAACATTTTCTAGCTGTTGCGTCAATATTTTTTAATTCGAGTAAGGACGCGAAGGAAAAGACTGTTTCTCTTTCTTTACATGGAAAATACAGCAGCCAGTCAAACTTTAAACTACATAACCCATGAGCCTTCACAGCTCCATGTCTTACCAGTCACTGGAATCATGCCAGAGTATAAATGTCCATAGAACCATCGTCCTTCCTCTTTCTTTGAGGAAAAAAGCAACTTGAGTCAATAAAACCTTTCTCCAGCACAAACGTAAATCAAGGAGCCAGGAACAGCTCCACAGACCAGCAGGCAAAGAGGAATGTGCTTCACAATGAGCAGATACAGCGCAGCCGCACATCACACCACTTAGCCGCCTTGGCATCCACCGTACCTGGAAAGGAAACGGAAGCCATAATATGCCACCTCCAGGAACACCTTCACAAACACTGGGGGCAAAGAAAACCAAATCATAAAGACGTATGTA
Organism: Triturus cristatus; assembly: GCF_964204655.1. Lineage (NCBI taxonomy): Eukaryota > Metazoa > Chordata > Amphibia > Caudata > Salamandridae > Triturus > Triturus cristatus. The sequence continues at coordinate 124,295,301 of NC_140583.1, forward strand.
TCGACCTGAAACATCAGAAGACCGTATGACAATAAACCACATCAAGGGAGAGAGAGTCCTTGCCTCCGTGGCCTTAATAGAATTGTAAATTCTTGACGTGGCAGCTGGACATTTTTATTTTTTTAATCTAGGTCAGAAAACGGAGGCTTCAGGTTATGCTAGCTTCAGGTTGAGCCTCGGCATCAGATGCAACATCTAGAATTGGCTGATGATGGAAAACTAAGTCAAGTCAGGAGACCAATCCGCTGCAGCCTATTGTCCTCCAAATGAGAACCATTGGAAAAAGCTTTAGAAGCCGTAGCCCCCCCCCCCTCACTGAATGAGACCTCAATTACAGCTGCAGACAACAACCCTCTAACCCAGCAAGCCACGGTAGCTGAAGAGACTGAGTGCGAAGGTGTCGGCATAGAAATCAAGAACTGTCCTGTACCATCGCTACGCAATTCACATGCACAGTCTTCAGATTAAACAACCCACATTTTCTGGGGATGTGGATTAGCAGGCGAAATTACACATCTGGAATTCGTTTTGGTACGTCTAGAAATTGTAAAAGACTTCCCCCTAACGAGTAAATGCTCTACCTGCCAAATCCAAGGCCCTCCCATCCGAGACCAGTCGACCGGAAATAAGATATAAAAGAAGAGTGAGTTTCACTTACAATGTTTGTGCAAAGGACCTTTGTTTCCAGGCCAATCTCTGATAAATTGTAACACAACGTCCACATCCCACACGTGGAATATTTAGGTTGTAGTTGACGATCCAACCGGATACCTCTCAATCGTTTGCATACAAGTGGACGCTCATCTACTGGTTTATCAAACAGATAGAGATGGCCTGCCGAGATAGCCGACCAGAGATTGTTCACCGTCTTTATAAGCCAGACACTGACTAGCAATATCTGATAGGAAATTCACAATCCTATGGATTCTTGATCCCTGGGGATCCACACTGCGCTCACTACACCAACAACCTACGTCCGGCAGCTTCATAGCATTTGTGCTTAGAGGGAGCCCAAGCAAACACACAGGAAGCACAACGCGTCCTATGAAACTTACAGGCACTTGCCAGTGTTGCCTGAAAGTCTCCAGGTCATGAGGGACAATAGCCCATGAGCCACCAATGGGTGTGGTATCCCCATTGCATCTGACAGATGGTCTGGGAAAGAGTAAAGATGCACCAAAGGTGCACAGGACAGAAACCAGGCAGCTGAGTCCCAAGACTGTGTTTTCCAGCAGGAGGTTAACAGAACTACCTACAGCCCCTGTCGACTCGCCTGCGCAAGTGTCCTCTGAATCATGGCGAATGGGGGAAATACACATAGCAGACCAGTCAACCAAGACTGTAGCAGGGTATCTGCGCTGATCGCTTGTGGATCTGTTCTCCAACTATCATAGAAAGGCAGCTGCGTGTTAAGATGTGAAGCACAGAGGTCGATTGTGCAAGGGCCCCAACTTGAATTTAGAAGACGAAAGATCCTGGTGTGAAGCCTCCACTCGCTGGATTCAGAGGAAATTGAGAGTTCCAGTCTGCTACCACATTGGACCTGCCTGGAATATATTTCACTGTGACAGATTTGTGATGTCGGAGGCAGTAATGCCAAATGTACTTGGCTATCTCCACCAGTAGGCAAGATCTAGTCATCCATAAGCTCCTACCACCAGGACATCTCTATCCTGGCTTTCTCTGACAGGGTTGGCTTACTCGAAAAAAGATTATTATTTTCGAAGGTGCATTGTCTTCAAATGCCGATAATGAAGGGGGACGGGATATATCACCTGAATGGAAGAAGCCAAAAGTCTTACCATGCGAGCCAAGATCCTCCGCGATATAGTCTGAGGGGCAAGTGTGTCCCTAAACTCCTTCTTGATGAAAATGTGCTTTTTTTAATAGACGAAAAAGTGGAGTCAGGATGGAGTCATCCTGAAACCCCCAAAAATCCATCAACTGAGAGGGAATCCTAATCGACTTTTCTAAGTTGATGATGATGAACCCCAGATCCTGAAGGAGCTGAGTCGTTCAAGAGAGGTGAAGAAAGACCAAGTCCTTGCCTTGTGCCATGATCAGAATGCTGTCATATATATGATCGGCCGAACCCCCTGCTCCTGGAGGTATTGGACCACTGGTCAAAGTAGCTTGGTGAAACACCAAGGAGCCAAAAACAGGCTGAATGGCATGTCCGAAAACTCGAACGTCTGATGAGACCATTGAAACTGAAGAAATCTGTGCTGTGCAGCAAATATAGGAACTGCTATGTAAGCATCCTTGAGGTCGAGCTGAACGATTCAGTCTCCCTCTTGCAAAAGATCTTGCAACAGGTGTATGCCTTTGAATTTGAAATGGCGATATACAATCCACAAATTGAATTCATTTACATTCAGAGCCAACCAGAACCCCTGATCTTTTTTAGGACCAAAAATATAGTGCTGACAAACCCATGAGGGTGTGGAGTCTGTTCTGTTATTGCTCATTTCCGCAATAGTGAAGTCACTTATTTGTCTATGTATCTGATCTTGGTTTTGGAAGAATGGAGAGGAGTTGGTCAGTTCCTTTGGAGAGGGCAGGAGGAAAACTCCAGATGATAACCCTGACCAGTCTGCAACACCCACAGATCCTGAGTAAGGAGCTTCCAATTGTGTAAGAATAACCTTATCCTTCCCCCTCCACCCTCCCTCCCAACCTTAATGCCCGAGGATGGAAAAACCTTTACCTGAATAAATGGTATAGCTGGTGTTATTTCCTCCCTTTTAATCTACTCGCTTGGCACGACTCCCCCGCAGCCTCTGTGGGTGGGATTTAAGTTGGAATGTGGAGTGCCACCTCTTCCTCTGGGTGCATTTTCTCATGAATCTTGGTAGAACCCTCAGCCTGGCGCCCAACCTCTGAAGCGCCTGTCACTGAAAAAAGTTTTCATTAGTGGCCTTTTTGTCAAAGAGGTCTGGGCTTCATCTTCAACCTGTTCATGGAGCCACTGACAGAAATTCTGAAATCATCCAGCATTCACTACCACATGTATGCAGATGATACCCAACTATACTTGAAGATCGCCTCCCCCGAGGACATTCAATCCATCAACTCAGTTCTTCATGAAACACAAAGCTGGCTGACCCGTAACCACCTGAAGCTAAATGCTCTCAAAATGGAATTCCTCCTAATCTCACCCCACAAGCAATCTCCGGTCTTGTAACAATGGTTGAATCAGCTTACTGCTCTTGACTGTAGACCTCACCTCGTGGATTCGGCATCCTCTCTGGGTATTGTGTTAGACAAAAGTTTGAGCATGCAGAAGCACATCAGTTCCCTCACCAAAAGAGCTAACCTCCAACTCGGCATCCTAAGGAAAATCAAACTCCACCTCCCTGCCCAGGATCTAAAAGTTGCAGTGCAAGCATTAGTGATCTCAAAGCTGGACTATGGTAGCGCAATGCTATGCGGCTTGCCTAGAGTGAAGATGGCTCCTCTTAGGGTTGCCCTTAATTCTGCTGCTAGGCTCATAATTGGCACTAAAAAATTCAACCATATTTCTCTGGACTTGTTGTCCCATATACAGTAAATGAGGACCTCTTTTCACGCGCAAAGTGATTGTTCTGCTCTCCCGCTGGACAGGCAATCGGGAGGCTACTCCCCGGGTGCGCAAGAGCTCAATCGCCCATTAACAGTTTGATTATTGAATAACTTGCGTATGCATTAATAATATTACATATACAACGTTGTGTATAAACTAGCAACGGGTACACTTAGCTCAGCTGCTGCAGCAGCAAAGAAAAAGGACTAAGGTTCTATGGACATTTATACTCTGGCATGATCCCTGTGATTGGTGGGGGAGAAGGAGCTGTGAGGGCTCCTGGGTTATGTAGTCTAAAGTTTGATTGGCTGCTGTATTTTTGAAGTAAAGAAAGAGAAACCTAATCCGAAGCCTCTGTTTCCTGACATAGAACTTAGAAAGGGACTCAAGACATGGCTTTTGGAATGTGCCCACCAAGAGCCCAGTGCCTGGATACCCTCGCGGGTGATGAGCCGCGCTCTAGAAGTCGGAGTTGATTGATTGCTTGATTTTGACATTTAGTACGAAAGAGTTGATATTAAAGCACGCTGGCGAGTACCATATTTGAGAACTGATATGGCTTAACGATACGGGGGTTGAGGGTGAGTGGGTTCTAACTTCGTGACTATTTGGAAACGTTGAATAATAATTAATTCTTGCCAGAATTCGATGTCACTCAATGTCTCTAGAGGGGCATGGGTAAACAATTGAGAGCCTCATCGCAATTGATCTTCTGTGTGACCTTTGTGGTAAAGCAGATTGCACAAGCACCATTTAGAAAACCACTGCTGCTGGACCTTCCTAGCCGCACTCGTATTAAAACCTCCGAAAGCTCCGCTGGCTCCCTATCCAGAAACACTGCCAGTTCAAGATCCTCACCCACGCTAACAAAGCGCTGGACCAGATGGGCCCCACCTACCTCAGTCGCTGTTTGAATTCCACCAACCAACCCAAGCCCTCCTCTCTACCTTCCTCCCTCTCGCACAGACCCAGACGATCCGCGGAAGTAGTTCTGGAGGACGCTCCTTCTCATACCTGGCAGCAAAGACCTTGAAGACCGTCCTGCTGGACATGAGAACTGCTTCATTGCTCTGTCTTCCGGAAGAAACTATTTGAGCGATTCCCATGATCGCCACCCCTACTCTGAGCCTGGATACCCTCACAAGCGATAAGTTCGCCCTTTATAAATCTGCCTACATTACACAAATGGTACTAGCACCTGAAAGTGCCATGGTGTTGACTTTACTTTGCTCCTTGCCAAGCTATCCTGGCTGAAGAGGGGTGAACACCCCAAAACCAGTCCTAGGATGTTTGATTCCGGTTCAGGGAAGACATGGCTTGGCAGTTCGGGCTGGACTGTTCCCATGAGGCACATGGTCAAGACTGATTTGCATATGGCCATGTCTGAACTGGGGTGGCGTGGTGAGCAAAATAACGATGGATTAAACCCAGATCTGTGACTGGGGTTGAATGTTTTGCCAATGTGCAACATTCCGTCCATCATCTTGTGTGTTGTGCTGTTTGCCCTATGTGGGAAGGGTATGCCCAGACGTGGGTCCTGTGCTCACTACCCCACTGGAGTCAAGCTATCCTGGCTGAAGAGGGGTGAAACCGCGAAACCGGTCCTAAGATGCTTGATTCCGGTCCAGGGAAGACAGGACTTGGCAGTTCGGGCTGGACTGTTCCCATGAGGCACAGGGTCAAGACTGATTTGCATATGGCCATGTCTGAACTGGGGTGGCGTGGTGAGCAAAATAACGATGGATTAAACCCAGATCTGTGACTGGGGGTGAATGTTTTGCCAATGTGCAACATTCCGTCCATCATCTTGTGTGTTTTGACCTTCAAGGCTGCTGACCCACAAATCTCTGGCACATGGATGTAACTTTGTTTTTAACTCCAGGATATGCCAAACTGTGAAGCATCTTGCAATGATGGACCTTACCCCATGAGCACAGAATCCAGCCTTGTAATTCTCAGTGACGACAGCCCATATATCTCTCCTGTTACTTCAAATCACTGCCACTGCAAAGAGAAAGGAAGGAAGGGTGGGAGGCATGGCCTGTTCAAAGACTGGGATCTGTCATGAGGTGGGTTCCTTGCTAACCATCTCTGTGCCACATGCAGTAAAATTATAATGCAAGCCTGTCTCCGACACGCTCTGGGAACAGGCACAAGATAAGTACTATTTATAAAGAATCTCTAACCCTCTCATCAGTGTGTGGTTAGGTGTTTCAGTGTCTGTTAAATGCATCTGTTTGACATAATCTTTAAGAGCGGGAAGAATCCCCAAATCCTACTTGTGATTAAAGGCACAAAACAAAACAGCTACTTAATCCATCTTCCGTACCAAGATATAAATGTAGAGCTCTGGTGCACAAAAACAAAGAACAAGCGGCTGCTGGCAAACCCAGGTCGAAACCGCGTGCAGATTGAGTGCCGTCAGACAACACTATGAATTACTATCCTGTATGTGAGCACTTTGGTCTCAAACCTCAAGGGAGAGATAATTGACAGCTTTATTTTTTTATTTTTTCAACACATTTTATTTGGTCATGTTGCAGTATATCGGGCAGTAGCCCCACAGTGGCACGCATGATCATTTGGACAGCCTGTTGAATTTAAAATTAAAATAAATGCAGCTGCCCGCATCTCCTGCAGTGCATCTTATAGGGAACCGTTCCAAGTGTTGCTGCCCTGCGAGATGAATGGCCGCTGTTGATCCTATAGGACTACTGTAGGGGGGGGGGGGGAGAGATCCCCACTTTTTTTTTTTTTTTTTTTGCCCCTATGGCGTAGAGGAGGGGAGAGGTAAATCCAAAGGTTAATGTGTAAGGGGTCAGTAAAGATGGTTGGGTTTTTTAGCTTTTTTTTTTTTTTTTTTCCCCCCTCACCAACTCCTCCTATCAAGGGGCCTGCAATGGCGAAGAACACTGGCTGTGAAGGTTGCTTACTACGTGGGCCTGCAGCTTGTGGATCTTGGAGCCAAAATAGGAAAGTGGGCCTGGGATGACATGACGGGGCTCCTTACTCACTCGAGGGTCCGTTGGAATCCTGAGCAGCTGTGGAGACGGGCCTTGGCCTTGCGCTGACTTGCCAGGACTAGGACGAAAAAGAAAAGAGCGGGTCCACCCAGTTTAAGTGCGTGAATCTTAATCTAACTGCACTGTTGATACTACCAGCAGGACCGCTCTAGTTTTATCAGAATGGGTGTCTGCAACTCGGTGAGGTTGCGGTTGACACTTGGATTATCTGGAAGATTGTCCAACCTGTCTATTCCATAAACCTGTGAATTATTGAGAGGATGTGGCGCAGCGGACAGAACTGCCAACTCGGGAGCTGGGGATCGAGTCTCCGCGTTCGTGCAACATCGTGTGATTCTGGACAAATCACTTAATCTCCCCGTGCCCATGGACAGCACCTGGATACTCACGGGTAATATGCCACGCTATATAAATCTACAGGCTACATTATTCTAGCCACACGTTGCTAGTGTCATTGGTTGTAGAGCATGCATAAGTTAAAACTGGTTCTCGATCCACAGAGGGCTAGCAGTGCTAAGGAGACAATTGTGCGAATGAACATAGCCCAGCTCTGGAAGTGGCAACTGCTTCTGCACTGCCAAGAGTACACAAGCCACTGGAGGGAGTAGACTGAGCGCCAAGACCCGGAACTGTGCTGCCGAACCTGGCCCAAGAACACATTGCATAAACTTGCAAAACCCAATAAATCCATCAGATGTATGCAAGATTTGATTTGCATAAATTAATAGCTTCCTGGCTGGAAGGACCCCTCCGCCCTCCTGCAGTCGGCCCGGTTCTAGAGGGTGGGCCAGGCCCACCCAAGGAATACCCTGGCCGGCCCACCCTAGGCCATTCAGAACTGAAAACCAAGTGTTTTTCATCTTAATGTTTCACAGGGGCGTCCAGCCCCGTGGACTCTCCTTTATGGTTTATTTTAGTGATTAACACCATTGATTTAGGATACTTCCGGGCCTGGGGAGAGGTGTGAAGTCGGAGTTTATTAACTGCTATGATGCACAAATGACCGGCATAGAAATCCTGAAACGTGATTTATGATTCTGAGCTTTCTGCATCGTATTTTTAAACTCCAATGCTTGCAAAGTAAAAAGTTGCCAAAGTTGTGTTTAAAACCTGAAAAGCAGTAAAGTGACTCTGTATGGCGGCAGAAACATTCCTGCTGCTGCCCATGCCCACGAGCAGGCGGCAGTCTGAAAGTTCCGCATCTTAAAGCTTTGACAGGCACCAAAGTATGCAGCTCCTTGCGTTCTGGTTATTGTGCTAAAATGTCAAACGCAGAGAGATGCCAATGACTAGAATATCAAATCGATGGGATTCTCAGTGCTCACTAGCCTTCATGGCCCACCCAAGCTTCTTTACGGCCCTCCCAAAGAAAACATTCTAGAGCCGGGCCTGTCCTGCAGCCAGGAGTGCATAGGCAGGGCTCGTATACTGGTTGTAGTTTCTGTAGCACGCCTCCCCATCTTTGGCCCAGGAGGGCGGACTCGGTGTCAGAATTTCAGGATAATCACGGTCTCCATAAACTGTTTGAATTTATTATGTGGCTTTAAGAAAACCATCTGGCCTGGGTCGGGACCGCTGATTGGACAACTCTGGCCTTCGGTTTCCTTCATGGTGTTGGCTGTTACCTCGGCTGCCCCGTCCTACATGACTCGTGCCTGCCTTTAAATCCCCAGCATGCACTGGGGCTGCATGCTGTGGCCGCCTCCACCTTGGCCAAACACAAACCCCTGACCCGCCGCAGTGCTACAAGCGGTCGTAATGAGCCTCTCTTCCCAGCCCTGCCGCCCGGGCCTGGAGCCACGAGGACGGGAGAGCTGGCAGTAATCTGTCCGGCTCCGGTCTGGCAGCGGACGTGCTGACTCACGGGAGAGCTCACATTTCAATGTGCTGTTGTCTGGAATCAACAACACGTGTGGGTGCGCCGTGTGTGCCGCCGGGACTCTACCGAGGCCTTCAACAGACTGCAGCCCAGAAGGGGTCAGCAATCCGCATCTGTGCAGCAATGGTGGCTGAGGGGCCTTCTTAGTGACGCAGCAGAAAAGGCCTCGACAGTGTGCGTGCAAATGACCTGTTCATAAGTCTGTAACAGCATGCAATGGCTTCGTGCCGTCATAGTCGCACCCCTCTTTAGTACTAACAGCGATCCCACGCGTGTGCACGTCTCGTGTTCATCCGTGTATATGTGACCTGCAGTGGGGCAGCAGTCAGCAAGTCACTAGAAGTGAAGAGACCAGACGTTCAGTGCACCGCTCCAGGCACCAGCCATCCGGCATTTAGGGGCAGAGTTGAAATAGACTTTCAAAGCTCAGGGCTGCTGCAGTTAAGAACGTTTACAGTTGCTGCATTTTCCGCATAATTATGAATTTACCAAGCTTGCCACACAATCCAACTGCTGCATAATCTTCAGATTTGAAAAAAAGTGTCTTGCCTAAACGGATTAAAAGTTACTGAAAACGCAGCAGTACCTGTTGCTAAAAGCAGCAGTACTGTTGCTGTGTAGTGGAAGTTCCTTCTCTAAAGCTTGTCTAGTCAACATTCTGTTCATTCTGTTGCGGTTTCCTTTGTTTGGGTGTTATACTGGTTCTTATGAGATGAAACCTTTGCCCAGACAATGTTATCCAGTGTAAAACTAACAAATTAATGAAGCTATACTATCGCATATTGTGCCTCATTATGCCACATAATTTGGCTTTTCTTGCCACATAATTTCCGTGGCTTCACCTAAGACGCTTCGGCTCATTGTTTGGCAGCTCGTACAAGTTTGATGCTTCACTTTGTACCAGGTGTGGTCAAACGGTATACACAAGTTGATACTATTTTGAGGATGGTTACATTATTTACATTTTTGTTGCACAAATTACAGTGCGCAAGTCCGTAGAAAGATAGTTTGTAACTAATTGGCATATGCCATTAACAATGACTTCACAGTAATATCGCGAGTCTTTTACTCTGCCTCACTTAAAATGGAACGAGCTTGTTTCGCAAAAGCGAGTTCAAATTATCGTGCAGAAATGAGAAAAGGTTTTGGTTTGTTTACATTTTGTGTATCAATGTGCATCTGAGCTCAGAAATGGCTGAAATCAATACTGTTTTTAAACTTGGTATTTGGCGAGTGGATTTTTTTTTTTTTTTTTTTTTTTGTGGGGGGCGGGGGTGGGGGTGGGGACTTAAAGTCGCTGTTCAATGTGCTGGGATAGAAACTCCTCCACATGGCCCTCAGACTGGGTGTGTTTGCCTGCTCCATGTTGCACTTCTGGCAGGTCACTGAAAAGTGACTGTAGATATTTTTTTCCTTGATGGGTATGACAATCTTGTTCATATGGTCTCCCTGTTTGTCAGTTGTGCCTCTTTTCTAGAGTAGCGACTACCTTCTTTTCACAGAGTGTGGTAGACTGACCCTTGCGGCAGCATTGATCTATAGTCCAGGGCGCCTTAAGCCCATGAGAAGGGGTTCCCTACCATCTTCCTTCTGGTAAGGTTTGTGCAGTCTCTCTTATCTGTATTACTTAGGTCTCTATCATGTCTAGCGTGTGTGATGAGAGGGTGCGTTCTCTCTGGATAAGGATTGATTTACGACCCGTGTGTCCAATGTTGCGACCCGTGTGTCCAATGTTGCGACCCGTGTGTCCAATGTTGCGACCCTGTGTCCAATGTTGCGACACGTGTGTTTACAGTTGCTCACTCTGGTGTACTAGACATTCCGGCTCCCTGTGCCCCTCCCTAGTCCTTTCAGAAGCGTTGTGGGTTGGGGGAAGGAATCTGCTCTTGTCGGTGTTTAGCTCAGACTTACCCTTTACCAGTCAGACCTCCTCTCCCATTCTGCCTTTGCCAGGACCCTCTTGCCGGAGTTCATTTGATTACATTTTTATAAAGCAGAATAATTACCCAAAGGCATCAAGGTGTGGTAGCTGAACGTCCAAAACTGAGCCGTGTCCATAGACTCACCATATTAAATAATAGGGGGAAACACTGCTTATATAGTGTACAGCCAGGTTTTAAGTGCTTTTCTAAAAGGCAACAGCCCTGTGTTTTCCATAAAGCACTGCAGAATGGAGTTCCAGAGTCTGCCTGTGGCGACCAAGATGGCCCAGCCTCCCCACTTCTTCATTCGTGTCCTAGGCATAGAGACCAAATGACGGTGTTTCGAGCAAAGGTTTCTTGCTGGAGTATACTAATGAAACAATCCCAGCAGGCTAGGGAGGTAAGGGGCCTTTGCTCACAGTAAGGTAGCTTTAAACATAAGTAATTTTCTGACAGGGAGCAAATTAATATTTCACTCATGGGATTGCACACACTGGGTCCAAGAGACTGGGGGTGAGGGCATCAGGATCTCGCCCATGCAGTGAACATTCAGGAATCATTCCCTCAGGACTTTGGGAGTGGAAGGTCACTCAGGACTTCAAAAGGAGCGGACCCCATGATTGGATCAGTCTGTCCTTCAGGGATGTTAAAAGCCTAGCTCCATTGTCCACTGTGGCTGTTTAGCATTTCACTCCTCTTCTGACAAGCGCCAAATGGCACAGTGGTGTTTGAGTAAACTGAGATCCGGGATTGCCGCTCTCCCTATCACACCCGGTAAAGTCTGGGCTTTAGAAGGTGTTCTAGTGAGCGATGCATCCATGGAAAGGAGTCTGCCAGCCGGGCGAAGGTGCCAGAAACTACTTGAATAAGGAGACCAGATCTCTAACCATTGAAAATGCAGCAGAAATCTGGTTTGAACCACAGAATGAAAATGTTTTCCCGTGTAACTAAAAGCATAAGAGATATGCAGATCGTGGTCCCTATATGCTGAAGTCGGTCACCCCGTCCTCTGCAGGATCCTGAAAAAGCTGATACAACTGCTCCAAGAGCACATAGAACTGCACCTTACTCCACAAGATACACCTCCGAACAAACCGTGTGCGATGCATGACCTGGCTTCCCCTCTCCTCTCAACCCAATGTTTACCCCGGCTCTTCCGTGCTCTCCATCAGTCCTGCATCCTCCTCTACCCAGGAGCAACTGAGAAGTGAGATGTTTATTTTTTTTTTTCTATCCAAGCCAAAACAATTGATGTCTTCAACTCCTGTTGAAGTGGACGATACGCTTGCCTGCTGCAAGGTGACCCATAGGACCAGGCGCGTCTTCAGGAGTGCTCTATTCAAGGACATTCATTTCACTCGCCACATTCACGTCTCCCCTAAAAGTAGGCCTGGGTGGCCTCCTAGTGCTGAAAGCACAAGCTCCTAGCCAGATCTTGTTATCTTCCCTTTATGAAGTGTAATTTAATTAGTGCAGGTGGCTGTCCAACCAGTAGCTGAGCAGTATATTGGCTCTGGCGCACCCCATCACTCCGCCACTTGTGACCGCCCTGGGATTATCAATCCTTCGGGTAGACTCGTTGTTGTCCTCGGGTGACCCTACAAAGTGAGATCCGGGTTACTGACGGCTGCCTCTTCTAGCATGAAGTCACTAGATTGGGATCTCTGAACCTGGTGAGTAAGCTAGTGAGGACTGGTGGAGAAAAACTGTCCTGTCAAAAAGGGGCGTCTCTAAAATTGATGGAAGGAGTAGGCGGACAATCAAATAAATCTGGAGCTTCAAACCTCCTTTCCTCCATCCCGTAAATGCTCCTTTTTAAAACTTCCAAATCCATGGGACATAAATCCCTTCTCTGATCTGTACAGACACTCCCCTCTCGCGCCCCTACCCGACAAACCCAAAGAAGCCTCTTACTTTTCTCTACCATTATTTTTTTTTATTTTTCATCCCCTTCATTGCAGAGTGTTTCTGTTGTATAATGTGCCTGTGAATTTAAAAAGTTAAGAACACTTGAATTTTTTTTTATTTTTTTTAAAAGCAGCTGTGTCTGCCTCATGCTTCAATGGCAGGGCCGTGCTTCTGGTTAGACGGGTCTTGCAGCTCCGAGAGCTGGGATTCCCGGCGCTAGTAAGTGTTCGTAAGAAGTAGGGATGCTAGGCATCGGAGTCTCCCACTTGAACTGTGACCTGTATCCGCGTGAGTCTTGCAATCGCTGACACAGCATCACGAACAAGGCACATGTGGCCGTGAAAATTAGGGTATAAAATCAACCCCATGCCTGCCTCCTGACCAGCGTGGAATATTTTAGAAATGCGCTCATTTTTGTTCCCACCCAAGCATCCTCTTTTCATTTCCAAATATAGACTGCTGTAGAATGGAGGCCCGCTTCGTTTTTACCCTTAGACTTTATACCCACTCATCAGTTTGACATTTTGTTAAAACAAGTTCCTCCCCAAATACCATTTCTTTTCCTTCATATTTAGTAATGTTTATTTTTCAGAAAAGACTTATTTTCTTAAAAAATGACACTCGCTTTTGTCTCCCATGAATTTCCATCGTATGCTGGTATCCTCCGGTGTATGGCAGTCAGTGTCACGAGAGGCTCTGTCCAATACGTTGTTGTTCATGGAATCGGCGTTTCAGTCTGTGACTATTCAAGTATGGTCTGGTTCTCCCCAGTAACCCTGATGTTCCTTCACCCCTTTCCCCATACACACTCATCTCCTCCACCACACATGCCCTTTCTGCTCCCAACTGCTCACGCCTGCTCTGACTCGCCACAGGCCGCGTTCTCTCTTCTTTCACCTACACAGAGCCCCTTCTTTCCTCCCCTATGCTCTGTCGCATGTGCATAGATGCAGCTTATAGGGGCTGTTGGAGACGGAGCCCCACCAACCATCTAGAGTAAGAGTCTGGGACTGCAAGATGCTGAATAGGTTTTTCTAGTCCATTATCCTGCATAAGGTGGGGGTTAGGCCTATGTATTCCCTCATTACAGGGACGTGACGGCATTGCTTCACTTGGATTAACACGTCTCTCATGGTGCCACACACAAGGCGTTGACTTGACATGGATAAGAAGAGGGTGGCTTCTCCAGTGTCCAGCGCCCTGGTATTTTTATTTTTAAAAGTTTTGTATAGCGCGAACATGACCCAGGCGGGTATCATACGGGTTGTGAAGACATAGGTTGATGGCTGTTGGGGCAAAAGAAAAGCAATGTACAACAGGAACAAAAAGACATAATGGCGGGCAACATGGGCCGCAGCAAATGTCAGGTAGTAACTAAAACAGCAAAGCAAGATCATAGGCAAGAGGAGAAAAACTTCTAGTTCAGCGCATTGTTCATTAGTAGAGCCTTAACTTCCCTTTTGAAAGGCAAATGGTGAGGGAATCAGTCTAATTTCCATGTTCAGGGAGTTCCAGATTCTCGGGGCAATGCCAGAGAATGTATGAGTGTAGATTTTCCGTTTTTTTTTATTTATTTGGTTTAAGCAGCAGTGTGCTGGTGCTCCTTGAGGGCCGGCTGCCACCGGAGAGTTCGAGCTCATTTTTCAGGTAGAGTGGGGCATTGAAGTGCAGGGCTCTATGGGTCATACATGCAATTTTTAAGTGGATCCTTAACTCCAAAGGAAGCCAGTTGAGCGATTTCAGGTCTGGAGAGATGTGGTTGGTTTTCTTGGAACCCATGGTGAGTCTGGTCGCAGCATTCAGTGAAGCTCTGAGGGGGGGTCTAAGCTGAGTTTTGGCAGACCGCATAGAGCAGCACTGCCGTAGTTTAGTCAAGTGATGACTAGTGCTTGCACCGCTGATTTGTAGTCGTCATGGGGAAGGTAGGGTTTGAGTTTTCTTAGGATGCTCAGTTGTGAGTTTGCTCCTTTGGTAGATGCTCTGATGTGATCTTGCATGTTAAGGTTCTTATTTAGCACGACTCCTAGTGATTTCATGGAGTCAATGATGTGTGGTATGCAGTTGAGAGCGGTGAGGTTATGTAAATGTAATGTAAGGTGGCTCTTATAAAGCGCGGGCTGTCCCTCCGTAAGGAGCATCCTGGCGCTAGGTGATTGGAGGTAAAGGGGGGGGGGGGAGGGGCCCTAGCGTTTCTAAATAAGGGAGAGACACAACTCTTCAGGGGTGGTGAATACCCAAGTCTTTAGCGACTTCCTGAATAGTGTCTCTGTATCAAGCGATCTCAGGTGGGGTGGTAGAAGGTTCCAGGCTTTGGATCCCAGAGCCGCCACTGTTCTACCGCCCTTAGTTTTGTATTTGAAGGTAGGTGGCTTGAGAAGGTTGGCAGACGAGGACTTGAGATTTCTAGTTGTGGTATATGGGGTGAATTTTGCAGAGAGATACTTGGGTCCAAGTTTGTGTTTGGCTCTGAAGGCAATTAGAAGGATATTAAAAAGAATTCTTTTGTGCACAGGGAGCCAATGAAGGGCTTGTAGAGCTGCGGATGCTGAGGATCTTCTTGGGAGTTTGAACAAGTCGCGCCGCGGCATGCTTGACAACTTGCAGCTTCTTTAAGGTGGATTTGTTGGATCCTGCCAATAAGCTATTGCAGTAATCAAGACGAGAGCGTATCAGGGCAACTGCCACTGATTTCCTAGCTGTGAGGGGAATAAGATCAAATAATTTTTTTAGAGATTTAATAAGGCTGAAGCAGGTCCCTGCTACTGCCGTGGTATGCGGGAAGAGGGTGAGCGCAGTGTCAAATTTTACTCCCAAGATTTTAGCTACCTTGACTGTGTCGTGGGGGGGGGGGGGGGGTGGTGTCCCTTCTGGCCACCGTTTACCTGGCTGCAATAGGACGTTTTACCCTATAGGGAGGATTTCAGTTTTGTCCGTGTTGCATCTAAGATGGTTCTCTCTCATCCAATGGATGATTGCGGTAAGGCAGTGTTTGAAGTTAAGTTTGGTCGTGGATGAGTTGTTGTCAAGAGAAAGGACCAATTGGGTATCATCAGCATAGGACATGACTTCAATGTCAAATGATCTTATCAGGTGGATGAGAGGGGTCATATAGACATTAAACAACAGTGGGCTCAGGGTTGAGCCCTGTGGAACTCCTGTTATGTTACGTTCAGTTGAAAGGAAGGTACCTAGGGCAACTGCTTGTCTTCGGTTTGCAAGAAAGGATTTAATCCAGTCTAGGACGGTGCCTAAGATGCCGCCACGTTCGAGTCGCTTCAGGAGAATACTGTGTGAGAGGGTATCGAACGCGGCCGACAAGTCGAGTAGAATCAAAACCGCTTTCTTGCCATTATCGGCTATAGTTTTTAGTGCATCAGTTATTTCCAGTAGAGCCGATTCGGTAGAATGCTTGGGGCGAAACCCTGATTGTTTGGAGTGAAGGATATTATTATCCTCAATAAATTTAGACCGTTCTTTATGCACAAATTTTTCTGTGACTTTGCCAAGCAGTGGGAGTAGGGAGATAGGCCGAAGATTAGAAAGCACAGAGGGGTCAATGTTTTGTTTCTTCAATGGTTTCACGAGCGCAAGCTTCCACTCGTCCGGGACTATGCCTGTGCTGATGGAGGAGTTTACTATCTGGTTGATAGTAGGGTTGACTGTATCTATTCTTTTGTGAAGAATCAATGGAGGACCAGCATCTAGGGATGAGCCTGATTTGCAAGTTCTTATAGCCTCGTGGGTCTGTTCTAATGAGGCTTGCTTGGAGGACCGAATATATTGAGCGGACGTTGGCTCGAAGCCCACATCATGGCCTTGTGGAGTGTCCAAAGGGAAGTCCTTCTGATTTTTTTTATTTTTTATTTTTTCTTCAAAGAATGCTGAGATTTCATCACAGAGATTCTGTGAAGGAGGTATCTCCTTTAGTAGCACTTTGGGGTCCGTGAAGGACTTTACACCCGAAAACATGGCTTTTTGGTTTTGATTAGCTTCCTGGATTGTCTTGGTGAAGTACTCCTTTTTTTTTTAGCACATTTGATCTGCTGATGATGGAGCCTTCTGCTATTTTTGTAAGCCGTTCTTTCCTCAATGTTGTACGATTTTCTCCATTTACGCTCATTCTGCTTGCATAGTATGTGAGCTTGACCCATGGTGGGCGTAAACCAGGTTTTTTTTAATTAATTTTGGTTTTTGTACTTATCAAGTCTCTCCGGAGGGGAAAGCTTGTTGCAAGTTGAGGTGAGCCAGGAATGGAAGCGGCGTGAATACTCCCCAGTGTTCCCTGTTAGAGCAGGAGTTAGAATTTGGGCAGTGGTTGCTAATCTCTGGTTTAAAGCTAATTTTGCCCATCTACGTCCATTTCGGGGCAGAGGCAATGGCCTATGAGCATGGCTCATCTGGGGAATTATAAGAGGAAGGGGGACAAAGATGGTCCGACCAAATCCGAGGAAAAGGGGAGCCAACTGATAATGGGGCGAAGTTAGAGCAGACCCCATCTAATGTATGGCCTGCTTGGTGTGTTGGGCCCTTCACAAGTTGAGTCAGAGTAAGCAATTCTGTAATTTGGAGAAAGTTATCTGCTCCTGATTCGGTTCTGTCTTCCAGATGGAGGTTAAAGTCACCAAGTAGGGTGAAATTGGCATATCTGAGCAGGAGGTGGCTCAATCCATCCCCAAGTGAGTCTAGGAAGGTAGACTTAAAGCACCTGAAAAGGATAAGGAGGCATTTAAGGAGAGGCAAAAGCCCAGGCTTTCTGCTCCCTTGATGGTATTGAGGTTCATACTAGTACAGTGTAAGGTGTCCCGGTTACTTAGGTATTTCACAACATTGGGGGTTTGCTTCGTGGGTGAAATGAGGAGAAATTCCGTTTTGAGGGCGTTTAATTTGAGGTGGTTGGTGGTTAGCCAATTTAGGGTTTTGATTAGGGTTCCGTTGAGTGATTTGATGTCTTCGGGGGAGGTACAGCCAGAGAAGGTACAGGCTTGGCTTAGGCTTAAGGATGGGTTTGGCTGTTTTCTAAAATAACTTCCTGAACTAGTATGGAGTTAGCCCTGCAGGGATAGTTTGGGCCGAGGCAATGCATTTACAAGAAGAGGGTAAATGGTACCCCAATGTCTATAAATCTCCTGCCACAGCTGTGGGCCACAGTCACCGGGCAGGGATCCCACAGCCCTAACAGCTGTGTGCCAGTCTCTGGGCAGGGACCCCACAGCCCTGGCACAGCTGTGTGCCAGTCACCGGGCAGGGACCCCACAGCCCTGGCACAGCTGTGTGCCAGTCACCGGGCAGAGATTACACGACCCTGGCACAGCTGTGTGCCAGTCACTGGGCAGAGATCACACGACCCTGGCACAGCTGTGTGCCAGTCACCGAGCAGGGACCCCACAGCCCTGGCACAGCTGTGTTCCAGTCACCGGGCAGAGATCACACGACCCTGGCACAGCTGTGTGCCAGTCACCGAGCAGGGACCCCACAGCCCTGGCACAGCTGTGTGCCAGTCACCGGGCAGAGATTTGCCATATGCTCTTGAGACACAAGTGGGCCTGTGTCGTGCTCTAGAGTTGGGAAGTCGCCCAGTGCTTCCTTGGCAGCGGTGCCCGCGGCTGCAGTCCGCGCCCACAAGCTTTGTAATGGTGTTTTACGCCGCCACTGCAGGCGCCCTGCCCGGGCCCACTTCATCTTATCGTGTTCTCTTTATCTGCTCTCTATTTTGTTCGCTGGAGAGAGCTTGTTTCGTTTGCCCACTTCCGTTATCTCTGGGCGTCAGCCCTGCCGTGGCCCTGCTCCTGTAATCTGTGTGTTTCTACTTCAGATTTCATTACATTTTGAGAGTGAAGTAAACCGTTTCATCCTATTTCTCTCCCTACGTTTTGTGAGGATGCGACAATCCTTACAAAAATTGGAAAAGCCAATTGGTCTGTTGACTGCCAGCCTTTTGTTTTGCCACTGATTTTTGTCTTCTAATGGTGTTTGTAAAACTTTTTAGAAAAACATATTTTTGCTTCATAAAAAGCACCCATTGGTCCAGTGTTCCGGGGGTTACTTTTTCTCTGTAAGTGCACATTGTGCAAGGGCGGAGAGCCATCAGTCACAGCTGAAATGAAGTAGGCGGGCTCGCTGCCCAGGCTGACGGCTGTAGTGGGCAGAAGGAAAGTGAATGATGCAACAACGGACCAATGGACGAAGAGGGGCCGTTGAAAGGCTTTATAACTATATTGTGCATTACAGTGCAGTAACGGTACACTTTTGCTGCCAGAACCCAGCTACCCCTCTCTTCGCTTGTTGGCTGGGCGCTTACCTTTCACCCTGGACTGCGCTCCGCTGCCTATTGGCACATGCACACAAAGATATCATTTTACTAAAATCAAAATGTCTTACAAGCACTGACCTATTCTCTTGACGCAGTGTTATCTGTAGTAACTGAGAGAGCTCTTCCTATGATCACAAATAAACCCAGGCCTCCTCAGCTGGCCCCTTTCTCGTCCTCTGTCCGATTCCTCCAGTGACATCCTTTTTTGCGGTTAGAAGCCTCTGCGTGGTGCCCCATGGCACTCGGATGAAGAGAATTCCTCTTTTGCAGTGGAGCAGCGCTAGTGGCTGCCCTCTGTTGAAACCCCTCGGGTGATGCGGCCAGCGGCATGTACAGGGTTAACTGTCCTCTGGGGTAGAGGCAACAGACCGGCCAAGAGATGCTCCTAAACCGAGCAGGAAGGGCTTTTAATTGTAGTCTGTAGCACATCATTAAGTTAGTCGCACTGTGGTGTGGTGGGAAGTGGGGCTATGTTAAACTAGATGGCCTTTTTCCTACCCAGAGCAGGAAAAGCCTGGCAGGATAAGAGCAGCTTTCTATTGGCTCTTAGGATTTGGGGATGCAGCAGATAATACAGATTTAGAAACCCTCGCCAATGTTGTTTTAAGACTTTAGCATCCGTTGGAGCCCATCCGGCTGCATGAATAGTTGTCCATGTGAAGTAGTAGGGCTCGCAGCCACTATCTCCGCCTCTACCCTTTCACACTTGTTTTATAGGCATTGGCTGAGCAAAGGAGCACTGGCAAAGCCAAACAGTTTGATACTTGCGTGGGGACATACGATATTGGTGTGTGATAGGATGTACGTCATAGAAACGGCAACTCTATTGCACTGAAGCACAGAAAAAACAATTCCCAAAATAAATGGATCCTCTACAGTTGAGGAGGAAGAGCCCCTCTAAAGAGTGAAGAGAACCACCATGAGGCTCCGATACCAGCGTGGGGGGAGCCTACATGCAATTGTAAAGTATGAAGCCAATGGCTGAAGGTTCTGGGGGAAAAGAAGTCTGAGTGAAGGAGGCCGACATGAAAACCCATGAACAAGTATAGCTTGCATCATGTTTGTAATGATTGGTGCAATACTAAATTTACCCGAGACTCTACTGGCTTTTTAAACTTTTTGTAGTTTTCACTCCTTGCCTTTTCGCTAGCCCACTTAGCACGAAATGGGTGTGGGTTCGGAGACTAAGAGCGAGAGAGTGAGTCCTGTGATGACGATTCTTGTATTTTTGTGCGTCGGTAGCTTTGTGGGTGGACAACAAACACATGAAATGTGGGACTGAAGGTTTCAAGGGGGGGCTTGTGGTCCCATCCAGTCTGCCGGTGTTTACATTACTTGTACTGTTTCCAAATGTATACCTTAATTTCATTACAAGACCGCAGGCTACCGTTATGATGGTATTGGTCTTTCTATATCTCGTACCCTGCAGATAATTAACAGAGCAATGTATGTAACAAAAGGGCATTGGGAGTATGTCAATAGAGGAAGTGAACAATTCAAGATTGTGTACAATCGTAAAGCAGCAAGAGGGGTGGTCTGCGGGTAGAAAAAACACGAGTCCATGCCGATCACCTGCCCCTGGGATCGATGGCTCTTAGGGACTTTGCCTGATTTCAAGAGTGCGGATGAAAGCCTCGGGTTTGACGGGATGGCATTTCAGGCACTTGGAGACAGTAGACTTTACTTATAGTTGTATGACTCTTTTGCAGTACCATAGCTTGGACTTTTGTTGTCTGAGAATTGCAGCTCTACCTTCTGTGGCAATGGATGCTAGTTGGGTGTGGTCTGGTAGTCTAGGAAATGTATGGCTGGAAGGAGAGGTTGGTGTTGAGGACCAGTGCAAGTGCTTTGGTCATCCAGGTTCATTTTTGAATGTGAATATTTGTAGCTGCAGTGATTGATTTTTGGTTTTAGATGACTTGCAGTTCCATGCGGAGGGAAGCAGGTCTTGATTTTTTTTTTTTGTTGATGGAGGAGGCTGTCGGAGAGTTGTATATCTGGCATGCCTATAGTCCTTTTTTTCCCCATACCATTATTAATGAGGAGGAACCCAAGCATCTCTCTGAGGTTGGCAATGACCGGAGAGCCGGTGGAGTCTGAGCAGCACTCCAAAATTATTTGATTATCTCTGGGGTTTTTATGGTCCATCTGACTAGTTATCATTTGGAGAGACTGGAGCTAGGCCAATACTTATCGGGCTTAAATGATCTCAATTTAAGATCCGCTATTAAAATTAAAAGCAGGAAAATTATCGTTTCAATAAAAAAAATTCTCAATGCTTAATTGGAGTAAAATTTCAATGTATTCAAACAACATCCATTAGTGTAACTGAAACCTAAATCCAGGCAATATGTGTTTTGCGAACACTTTTATGGCTGTAATCAAAAGTTTTTTAAAAAGTGTATAAATTGGGCGAAGAAGTCCGTGTGGTTCATACTGAAGGGATTTATGGTCCTACATTCAACTACTAATGATCGCAATATTGTACCCTTCGGTACCACATGGGTAAGCATGTATTGCACGTTGTGGAAGGGACCTACCTTGATCCAAAAGTCTCTACCTCTCACGGCGTTATGCGCATCGGATGAGACCTTTCAATTGGAGCCTTAAAAAGCAAAGGTGCACACAAACTCGTGTTGGCTGGATTTAGTTTTCAAGTAAGACTGGATTTCATTTGAATACTACAAATTTTGAGCCCAGCAGTATGAGCTGAATTAAAAGAATCATTTTACTATTTAATCCGATTTACTGATCCCGATTCGTGATTAATTCACCACCTTATATCTGATTTGTAAAATGTTTGTTTTTCATGGTGGTTCAATGCATGGTTGTCGTACTACTGAAGGGGCGGTAGCACTTGGCTATTTCTCTGCTATTCCTTTTAAGACCACTGAACGCAATAAAGTTTGGAGTTTGAGAAAGTGATGCATGTTTCTATGAATATCAATGGATCACTGTCCCAGGCAGCACAGAGTTCGAGGGATCGATCGGCAGGGATATCTATGGGTATTGATGAGGATGGCATTATTTATATGACTTGGATATTTGTCACGGTACGGAATCGTGACCTGAAGATGGAGTGGTAGATGTGCCGAAGGCAATGTTTTAGAGAACACCACGAATTGACGAGTTTTATCATTTTTATTTTGTCTGAAGAATGGAGGGTTTATAATTTGGACTGTAAGTGGAGAAGTTCAATCACTGGAGTTGCTGTCTTTAGAGGTGGCAGTACCCATTCACTTTTATGTGTGTGCTTCTGTGTCTCGAGGGGCCTTCAAAGATGGGGAGGCTTTGACTATGTGACCTGGGATGAGAGCCTTCAAATATGGAGAGGCTTTGCTATGCTGACATGGGATGGGGGTCTTCAAATATGGAGAGGCTTTGCTATGCTGACCTGGGATGGGAGCCTTCAAAGATGGAGAGGCTTTGCTATGCTGACCTGGGATGGGAGCCTTCAAAGATGGAGAGGCTTTGCTATGCTGACCTGGGATGGGGGTCCTCAAAGCTGGAGAGGCTTTTAGTATGTTGACCTGGGACGGGAGCCGTCCAAGAAGGAGAGGCTTTGACTATGTTGACCTGGGATGGGAGCCTTCAAAGATGGAGAGGCTTTGACTATGTGACCTGGGACGGGAGCCTTCAAAGATGGAGAGGCTTTGACTATGTTGACATGGGATGGGGGGGTCTTCAAAGATGGGGAGGCTTTGCCTATGTTGACATGGGATGGGAGCCTTCAAAGATGGAGACGCTTTGCCTATGTTGACATGGGATGGCAGCCTTCAAAGATGGAGAGGCGTTGACTATGCTGACCTGGGACGGAGTACGTCTCTGCTTAGGGGTCTCTCCAACGCTGATGTATTCTTCATGAGTGGGGCTATGAGAGCCGTGAGCTTGAGGTCTTCATCTTTACCTTTGATGCCCCACTATCGCTGCCCTGTGTCTTGGTCTTCACCCTCCATACCATACCTGTTCCAGTCCTGTCATTTTTAGACCTTATTGATATTTACAGAGCTCTGAACA
Source organism: Triturus cristatus (assembly GCF_964204655.1). NCBI lineage: Eukaryota > Metazoa > Chordata > Amphibia > Caudata > Salamandridae > Triturus > Triturus cristatus. Next base: position 124,317,922 of record NC_140583.1, read on the forward strand.
GAGGTATGTAGCACACAGTGAATACAATATAGGATTATCGCAAAACTCTTTCTAATGATTTAAAAATGTCATGATAAGCCTGTTCATTTAGACATTTGTTTTTTCCAAACCACATTCGCAAGTTCCTGAATACTATTTGTGCAAAGGAAGTATGAGTTTTCGAGCGGGTCCCCACACAAACTCCCTTCGAGGCACTCTAAGTTAGGCCCTAAAACCTTACCAACAGAATTACTCTCTGATCCCTAACAACTACAGAGAGTTTTGTGAAACGTTGGTATTTTAGTAGTCGTGGCCGATTCCATTTAAAAAAGGGCAGTTAAAAAAATCTGCAGTGCAAGAGGAGTTGTAGCTTTCAGTCTTTTAAGTTCCCAGGAGACCCCTCCAACAGACGCCTCTTCGAGGCGCTACAGACGCTGTAAAGTGTTAGAGTTTTCAGGAAGGAGTTGTGTGACCCCTTATTCAAAACCCATTCCTGCCTCTAAACTCCTGAAGGGAACTGGCGAAGGTACCGGACCCCCCGAATTGTACCCGGAATCGGAACAGAGGAGTTCCAAGGTCATATTTTGCACAATATTTTCCCCTCTGTTTTTTGTCTAGTTCAAGATTACCATTTACTCATGATTTGTCTGTCGAGACCGATCTCGTGCTATTCACCATGTAGGTTTGCCCGCACCTGTCGGGGGAAGAGGGAGTGCTTTTAAAAAAAATGTTTTTATTTTTTAATCTGATTTGGTTTTGTATTTTCTTCTCTCAAGTCGTCCTCCATTACTTACAAAGGTTTCTTCTGCTTGTTTGCGCACCCACTGTTGCTGAATGTCGTATGACAATTCAAAAAGTCATAGTTAAACTCCTGGTGAATGTCCTTGAGATGGAGCGAGTCAACAGTGGATTAAATATTTTCCTTGGACCAGTCCCTTTTATCTTCATAAGCGTTTGTGTACAAGATAAAGAACGAGCGTTGGCAAAGCCACTAGATTCGGTTTTTGTATTTTGAAATGTTTCTGGCATTTGCCATTCGCAGTGTAATCTTCCCTCACCCAGACGTGACCTACAGCAGTGCAAGTTTCCCTCGCCCACGCTCGCAGGACATGCAGCAAAGACTCCCTCGCCCACACAGTACATACAGCAGTGCAAGGTTCCCGCGCAGAGCATACAGCAGTGCAAGGTTCCCGCGCAGAGCATACAGCAATGCAAGGTTCCCGCGCAGAGCATACAGCAGTGCAAGGCTCCCTCGCCCACATAGGACATACAGCAGTGCAAGCTTCCCGCGCAGAGCATACAGCAGTGCAAGGCTCCCTCGCCCACATAGGACATACAGCAGTGCAAGCTACCCGCGCAGAGCATACAGCAGTGCAAGGCTCCCTCGCCCACATAGGACATACAGCAGTGAATACTTCCCGCGCAGAGCATACAGCAGTGCAAGGCTCCCTCGCCCACATAGGACATACAGCAGTGCATGCTTCCCGCGCAGAGCATACAGCAGTGCAAGGCTCCCTCGCCCACATAGGACATACAGCAGTGCATGCTTCCCGCGCAGAGCATACAGCAGTGCAAGGCTCCCTCGCCCACATAGGACATACAGCAGTGCATGCTTCCCGCGCAGAGCATACAGCAGTGCGAGCCTCCCTTGTCCACATAGGACATGCAGCAGTGCAAGCTTCCCGCGCAGAGCATACAGCAGTGCAAGGCTCCCTCGCCCACATAGGACATGCAGCAGTGCAAGCTTCCCGCGCAGAGCATACAGCAGTGCAAGGCTCCCTCGCCCACATAGGACATACAGCAGTGCACGCTTCCCGCGTAAAGCATACAGCAGTGCAAGGCTCCTTCGCCCACATAGGACATACAGCAGTGCACGCTTCCCTCGCCCACGCAGGACATACAGCAGTGCACGCTTCTCTTCCACAGAGTGCATCTACAGTAGCAGTGCAATCTTACCTCACACGTGTACAGTGCAAACATGTTTCTCATAGGAGAAAAGATGCCGCAGCCATGCCATATTTCTTCACACAGGCGGAACAGATTGTATAGCAGTGCATTATTCCCTCTAGCAAAGCTTTCTTCCTTCCCCCCATAGCAAAAAATACAAATTGTTAGTTATTTTTTAGAAGGTTGCATTATTTCCGCTGAATCTTCCAGCTGTATGTAGGTCTCCTCAACCTGCAACTTGTGCTGCACCAGATCTCCCATGCAACAGGTTTAACAAAGCAGTATCGCTTTCTTTGTAGTTTTACCCTTTACCTTTGATATTTTGTGGCGTACACTTGAAGTTAGATGCATTTAAAGTTTTGTGTAGCCGGCACACTCGCAGGCGGAGTAGGAGCAGAAGGACCCTGGGCTTTCCAGCCTAGACCCTCCATCCTGGGCACGTGTGTATTATCACTCATTGCCCTCGTATGAATTAGTAATGGGGTGCGTTATGACCCCTCCGGGGAATAATCCCCACACATTAAATCTTCCAGGGGTGTTAGGCAGGGATGCATCTCGGCCCCCTTCCTTTTCCTGTTGTGCATACATGAGATAAACCTATTCCTGATGGAGAAAGGGAAGGATGTGCCGAATGGGTTCTAAGCCTCCTCCCTCCTGCTGGACGCAGACTGCGCGGTATTCATCGTCCGCACAGCTAACGGGTTGCACTTGCAGACCCTCCTAGACTTATTTTTGGTCTTCATGAATGATTTGGACCATCAAGTTAACTTTTCAAAATCCTTTATCATTGACACGTGGCCGACCTAGTTCGAAGTCTGTTAAAATATGATCTCCCATTCTAAAAAGGTACAGAATTTTAACTACTTAGTGTTGGAAAGGCGTTCGCCGGAGTGGGGTTCGGTACACGTCTTGCCCACCCCTTTGACCCACCTCTCCCAAGTAGGCCGAACCAGGCGCGCACACCCTGAACTTACACTACGAACAGAGGGACACCACACGTATTCTTTGTAGGACGGTAGTTTCTTTTATCGAAGGGTTCAAGGGATCTTTATGATCCAAGGAGTAAGTAGTACATCAGCGGCACAAGATACTACAAATCGTTGGTAGGGGAATGGGGGTAGCGGGACAGTCTTTGAAGGTAGTGTCTCTGCAAAGTACCCTGCGGATAGCTCACAATCCTCGAGCTGGAGGGTGTTGTTTCTCTGGGCGATCTTTTGCCAATTCGTCCTCGAGGGGAGCGCCGCGAGTCACTCAGCAGGCACAGGTAGTCGGAGTTCGGGAGCCGCGATCTCGTCAGCAGGGCTCAGATGGTTCAATGGCTGGGGGCCGCGAGTCACTCAGCAGGCCCAGGTGGTTCGGAGTTCGGGAGCCGCGATCTCGTCAGCAGGGCTCAGTTGGTTCAATGGCTGGGGGCCGCGAGTCACTCAGCAGGCCCAGGTGGTTCGGAGTTCGGGAGCCGCGACAGCGTCAGCAGGCTTTGATGGTTCCAGGTCTTCTCTGCCATTCGTCCCTCCGGCACCCCCTAATATACTCCCCCTGCCCTTTGAAGTCCGGAGTCCTCGCAGAGAGGGGTCTTTGGTGACTGAGGGGGTTCGGCGGGATTTCCTGCCGCTCGTTTCTTTGGTCCTTTCAGGTGGGTCTGGGAGGGTCCCCAGACGCTCGACAGGCGAGGCGCCTGCTCCCCAGGGGCCTGGTGGCCGATCGAGCCCTCCCGGGGGAAGGCGATCCGAGGTGCGACTGGGCTGGCGCCTCTTGGTCTGGCTCGGGGGTTCCCGCTCCCTCGGTCGGACATGCGTGGTAGGGTGTCGAGTCTGTCGGGGACTCTGGCCGGCCCTCGGGTCTGTGTGGCTGGGGCGGCCGGAGTCGGAGATGCCGTGTCTTGGGGGTGGTTGCAGGTTGGCTGGATGATCGGGAGGGCATACGCCGTGAGGCCGGTCTCACACGCGTCCCCCCCCCCCCCCCCCCCGCTGAAAGGCGTGTAGAACTACCCATCCACTGGGGGGTTCTCCTCGCCGAAGCGGAAGAACCGGGACAGGCCGTCGGCGTTGGCATGATCCGTCCCGGGGCGATGCTCGACAGTGAAGTCCATCCCTTGGAGGGAGATTGACCATCGTAATAGCTTGGGGTTCTCTCCCCTCATCTGCATCAGCCACCGTAAGGGCCGGTGGTCCATCTGCACTCGGAAGTGGGTGCCGAACAGATGGGGCCGTAGTTTCTTAAGGGCCCAGACTACGGCGAAGGTCTCTCGTTCTATGGTACTCCAACGCTGTTCTCGAGGCAGCAGCCTTCGGCTGATGAAGGCTATGGGCTGATCTATGCCCTTGTCGTCGAACTGCGAGAGGACGGCTCCGATGCCGTGTTCGGATGCGTCGGTCTGGACCACAAACTCTTGGGAGTAGTCGGGGGCCTTGAGTACTGGAGCGGTGCACATGGCGGTTTTCAAGGCGTCGAACGCCTGCTGGCACGGGGGGGTCCACTGAACCTTCTTCGGGAGCTTTTTGGAGGTCAACTCTGTGAGAGGCCCCGCGAGGCTACCATAGTTTTTAATGAACCGCCGGTAGTATCCTGTGAGGCCCAGGAAGGCCCGGACTTCCGTCTGAGTGGTGGGGGGCTCCCAGGACTTGATGGCGTCGATCTTTGGTTGGAGGGGGGCGACCTGCCCCCTGCCCACCTGATGCCCCAGGTAGACCACGGAGCCTTACCCGAGCTGGCATTTGCTGGCCTTCACTGTTAGGCCGGCTTGGCGCAGGGCTAGCAGTACTTGTCGGAGGTGCTGGAGATGCTCGTGCCATTGAGAGCTGAATACGGCTATGTCGTCAAGGTACGCTGCGCTGAACTCCTCGAGTCCGGCCAGGACCTTGTTTACCAACCGCTGGAAAGTGGCCGGGGCATTTTTCATCCCGAACGGCATGACCCTGAAGCGGTAGTGTCCATCGGGTGTGAAGAAGGCGGAGCGTTCTTTTGCTCCCTCCGTGAGCGCAATCTGCCAGTAACCGCAGGTCAGGTCGAAAGTGCTGAGGAAACGTGCGGCCCCAAGGCGGTCGATGAGCTCGTCGGCGCGGGGAATAGGGTGAGCGTCCGCCCGGGTGACCGCATTGAGCCCCCGGTAGTCCACACAGAATCTTAGTTCGGGGGCGACCCCAGGGGCGGCCGCTTTCGGGACCAGGACTACCGGGCTGGCCCAGGGGCCTTCGGAGGGTTCGATCACTCCAAGGGTTAACATCTTCTGCACTTCGGTCTTGATACAGGTGCGGACCCGGTCAGGCACCCGGTAGGCTCGGTGTCTCACAGGTGGGCTGTCGCCGGTGTCTACGCCATTCGGTGACCCTTGGGATGAGGGAGAAGAGGTCTGCGAATTGTCTGAGCAGCTGGCGACAGTCGTCGGACTGTTGGGGAGTGAGGGTGGTTGACAGCTTCACTCCCTCCACGGAACCATCCAGTTCTTTCGCGCACAGGGGGTCGGGCAGGGGTTCAGTGTCTTCTTCCGCCCCATCATCGGTGGCCAGTAGCAAACTCAACTCCGTTCTCACAAAGTGGGGCTTGAGACGGTTCACGTGGAGAACCCGGAGGGGGTTCCGCGGGGACTGTACATCGATCAGGTACGTGACCTGACTCTTCCGCTCGATCACCTTCAAGGGGCCAGTCCATTTGTCCTGTAGGGCGCAGGGTTTCACCGGAGCCATGACCCAAACCTGCTGGGACTTGACCAGAGTTGCGTTCTGTTCATACCAGCGCTTCATCTCGTCTTGGCTGGCCTCGAGGTTAGCCTCAGCGAGCTCTCTGAACTTCCGGGTCTGGTTGCGGAGCGCCAGGATGTAGCAGAACACATCAGGGGGGGTCCCCCGGGGGCTTGTCTCCCAGCCCTCTTTGACCAGGCTCAGGGGCCCCCGGACGGGGTGTCCGTATAGTAGTTCGAATGGGCTGAACCCCAGGGACTTTTGGGGAACTTCCCGGTACGCGAACAGGAGGCAAGGGAGGAGGACGTTCCATCTTCGGCGCAGGGGGTCCTCGAGGCCCAGGATCATCCCCTTCAGGGTTCGGTTGAAGCGTTCCACCAGGCCGTTGCCCTAGGGGTGGTTGGGAGTCGTGAACTTATATGTTACTCCGCACTGCTGCCACAGGGACTTCATGTAGCGGGATATGAAGTTAGTGCCGCGATCACTCACAACCTCGCGAGGGAATCCGACACGGGAGAAGATCCCCATGAGAGCCCGGCCCACCACGGGAGCCGTCACGGTGCGGAGGGGAATGGCCTCGGGGTAGCGGGTGGCATGGTCCACCAGGACGAGGATGAATCTGTGGCCCTGGGCGGTCTTCGGATCCAGGGGTCCCACGATGTCGATGCCGACCCGCTCAAACGGGGTACTCACAACGGGAAAGGGTTGTAATGGAGCCTTGCGCTTTCCGCCACTTTTCCCACTGCCCTGGCACGTGAGGCAGGATTTACAGTGGCCTTCTACATTTGCTCGCATCTTGGGCCAATAGAAGTGGGTAACTAATCGCTGATATGTTTTGTCTTGGCCTAAGTGTCCTGCCAAGGGTACATCGTGGGCCAGGCCCAGGAGGAGGCTTCTGAAGCGCAGGGGTACCACCAGTACTCGGGCTGTGCCTAGCTCGGCTGACTTTTGTTCGCTGTATAGGAGGCCATTGTCCCAATAGACCCAGTGGGTCCCGGTCCGGTCACCGGCGGTCTGGGCTTCTGCTTGTTGTCGGAGTCCCACGAGGGAAGGGCAGGTGGCCTGTTCCTGGCAGAACTCTTCACGGGAGGGCCCTCCCTCACAGCGCCACTGGGCCATCTCGGGTAGTTCTCCGAGCTCAGTCAGTGCCTCAGGGGCGGAAGGTTCCGGCCCTTCTCCCGGGTTAGCGTCTTCTTCTCCCTCCGAAGGAGGGTTGTCCGTTTCCGGTAGGGTGTCCCGGTTCTCGGGGACAGTGTTCGGTGGGAGGGCCTCACCGCCCTCGGAGGGAGGCAATCGCGCGGTCATGGAGCGCGTGGTGGCGCAGACCCATTCGGGTAGGCCCATCATCCCGAGATGGGCTCTTCGTTCCACTTGCCCCCACGGGGAACTCTCAAGGTCGTTGCCCAGGAGGCAGTCTACGGGCTGTGATGTTCGGACGGCTACCTTCAATTCTCCGGAGACTCCTCCCCACTCGAAAGGCACCAGAGCCATCTGGCAGAGGCTCTCGGAGTTGTCGGAGGATATGACCGGACAGAGGGCACCAGGTAGGATCTGGTCTTCAGAGATTAGGTTGCGGTGGACCGCGGTGACACTTGCTCCGGTATCGCGGAGGCCCTCGACTCGGTGGCCGTTGATGGTCACCTGCTGTCGGTACTTCTTCGTGTTGGCGGGCAAGGGTGTCCCGGGGACCATCTCTCGATCACCAAGGGAGACCAGGGCCATGGCAGCTGGTTCCCACTCTTCAGAGTCCTCTATCTCTTCCCCTAGGGCCACGGAGGCCATCTGCCGGGCCGGGGGGTTGGTCGTTGCGGTTCGTTGATACTGGGGACACTGGGGGTCATTGGCGTAGTGTCCGGGCTGTTGGCAGCGGAAGCAGGTGATCCTGGTTCGAGGCTCTAGCCGCCCCGTGGCTCCGGTGCTGGCTGGGGACGGGGCTGGACCTGCCGCTGGTGGGCTGCTGGGAGGGCTGTGCGGGGGCCCCCCTGGGAAGTCTCTCGGTCGGCCGTGGTTTCCTCCGCCCCTCTGGCGGGGGGGTCCTTGACTGTGGCGACCGTAGTCTCCCACGGGGCCTCGGGTGGCCCGGGTGTTCACCCAACGGTCAGCCTCGGCGGCCAGCTTTCGAGGGTCGGTGAGTTTACTGTCCAAGAGATGTTGGCGCAGTTCTACAAAGCAATTGGCCGCTAAATGTTCCCAGGCGATCAGATCAAACAGCTCTTCGAAGGTGGAGACCTTGCTGCCCTTGATCCACCCGTCCAAGGCCCGGCTGTAAAAGTTCACGTATTCTACCCATGTGGTGCCCGGTATCTTTTTGCAATCTCGGAACCGTTGCCGGTACATCTCGGGGGTGAGTCCATACCGGCCCACAAGGGCTTCTTTCATGTGGCTGTAGGAGTTCATGACCGTGGAGGGCAGATCCAGCAGGGTATCTCTTCCTTCGCTTAAGAACCGGCCCCACAGGCCAGCCCCCCAATCCTTCTGCGGGACTCGGTGAGAGGTCATGGCGACTTCGTAGGCCTTAAACCACTGCTGGATATCGTCGTTTTTGTAATACTCCTTTACCACATCCTTGGGGATGTGGACTTTGGCTTCCACGGTGGGAGCGGATGGTAGATTCCCGGAAGGTCGTGACTCTTCGCTTTTAGCCCTCAACTCGATCTCTTTCAGGCTGCGTTCATGTTCCAGCTGGAGTTTCTTTTCGTCGTGCTCTCTTTGGCGTCTCTTCTCCTCGAGTTCCCCCTGTAGCCGTAACTGCTCGACGGCTAACTTTTTCTCGGCCAGTTTTATTTCTCCCTCGATTTTCAGCTTGGCCAGTTCAAGTTCGTGGTTGCGGCTTCTCTCTCGGTCTGCTAGTTCCTCGGGGGACAGGTTCCCCTCTGGCCCGTTGTTTCTCACCGGGATGCTCCGTGGTTCATGGGCGGAGTCTCCTTCCGTTTGGGTCGGGGGCGCCCCCGTCTCGACCCAGGTCTTCAATACTTTCTGGAAGTCTTCCTTTGTGCTTAATCCGGTGGTAGCGATTCCAAGGTCTTTGCAAAATTGTTTTAATTCTCTATGCGTATAATAGTCCAATTGATCCTCTCGGAACAGTGAGCTCATTTCGGTACCTGCGGCACCCAGGGAGGTTTCTCCTTCCATCTCTGTTTGGTAGTGCGTCAGTCGTTCCCTGCACGCTCTTTCGGTGTCGGCTCGTATCCCGTCGTCTGCCACCAAATGTTGGAAAGGCGTTCGCCGGAGGGGGGGTTCGGTACACGTCTTGCCCACCCCTTTGACCCACCTCTCCCAAGTAGGCCGAACCAGGCGCGCACACCCTGAACTTGCACTACGAACAGAGGGACACCACACGTATTCTTTGTAGGACGGTAGTTTCTTTTATCGAAGGGTTCAAGGGATCTTTATGATCCAAGGAGTAAGTAGTACATCAGCGGCACAAGATACTACAAATCGTTGGTAGGGGAATGGGGGTAGCGGGAGAGTCTTTGAAGGTAGTGTCTCTGCAAAGTACCCTGCGGATAAACTCACAATCCTCGAGCTGGAGGGTGTTGTTTCTCTGGGCGATCTTTTGCCAATTCGTCCTCGAGGAGAGCGCCGCGAGTCACTCAGCAGGCACAGGTAGTCGGAGTTCGGGAGCCGCGATCTCGTCAGCAGGGCTCAGTTGGTTCAATGGCTGGGGGCCGCGAGTCACTCAGCAGGCCCAGGTGGTTCGGAGTTCGGGAGCCGCGACAGCGTCAGCAGGCTTTGATGGTTCCAGGTCTTCTCTGCCATTCGTCCCTCCGGCACCCCCTAATATACTCCCCCTGCCTTTTGAAGTCCGGAGTCCTCGCAGAGAGGGGTCTTTGGTGACTGAGGGGGTTCGGCGGGATTTCCTGCCGCTCGTTTCTTTGGTCCTTTCAGGTGGGACTGGGAGGGTCCCCAGACGCTCGGCAGGCGAGGCGCCTGCTCCCCAGGGGCCTGGTGGCCGATCGAGCCCTCCCGGGGGAAGGCGATCCGAGGTGCGACTGGGCTGGCGCCTCTTGGTCTGGCTCGGGGGTTCCCGCTCCCTCGGTCGGACATGCGTGGTAGGGTGTCGAGTCTGTCGGGGACTCTGGCCGGCCCTCGGGTCTGTGTGGCTGGGGCGGCCGGAGTCGGAGATGCCGTGTCTTGGGGGTGGTTGCAGGTTGGCTGGATGATCGGGAGGGCATACGCCGTGAGGCCGGTCTCACACTTAGGAATTCATTTTAATCAGCCACTTTGGGCCGCTCTGTTAACAGCCAGACTTCAGTCCTTTTACAGGAACTCTGAAGCCCTAATCAGAGTCACTAGAAGATTGCAACATACGCCATTATCGGAAGTCTTGAACCTCTAACTCTGAGTGCACGCCGGCAGGAAGCTATGGTGCGGGGCTGTGGGGGTACACTAAAACTGGGACCCTTCAAAGCCCAGAAAATACATTTCAAATCTGTTTAATAATCCCCCAATGATTAGGCATGAGCCTAAATTACATGTCAAACCGTGTTACTTGGACTATTGTCGCAATATTTGCCTAGAATCCGCACAGGCCAAAGTTTCCACTGTTGGGTAGACTCTTATTCCCACAACATACAGGATGGAGCTGTACTTGAGAATTCCACCCTCCGGCATTGGCTAATCACTCTTGCGTTAGAAACTCCATTTCAGATGTGCTTTCCCCACAGCAGGGTTTTGGATTGGGGCTCTCCCACCTTTGCGGGTGCGATGGTTTCTTGTACCCGTCATTTTATTTTATTTTGTGCCCTGTGCTCTGAGCCGCGGATCGAATCTGAGACTTCAGAGAGAAGGGTTAATACACTTGCAATCTGTAGGCTCGCTGGAGTTGTTACTCCATACTGAACTCTATAACAACTGCCTTTCATATCCGGAAAATATATGGTACATAATGCATTACTTGCTGAGATTGAGTCATGCATTTTAGGTGCCCTTTTACATGCTACTTGGTACTTCTAGGATGTCCTGCATCTCGCATGCTTTTAATGACATTGTATGTGTTTAACTCTGTATAATGTTTTTATTTCTGTTATGCTTTTATGCTATCGCCGAATAAAGTTTACTTTGACTTCAATTTGTAATTCCAGCTGATTTTAACATGTAGTCTTGGCTACATCATGGATGATGTCTGCTGCTTTATAGTTTTAAAGGTTGAGAGATAGCTCTTCCCACCCCCCCCCCCCCGCCCCGATTTTCCCCACCCACCAGCGCCGATTTCCCCAACACACACACCGCACACCACACCCACACGCACCCCCCACACGCACCCCCCCACACGCACCCCCCCACACGCACCCCCCCCACACGCACCCCCCCACACGCACCCCCCACACGCACACCCCACACGCACACACACACCTCCAGGGACAGCATGGCTCTGCTGTACATCCTGCATTGGAACTCTTTCAGTTAGAAAAATTCAATATTGATGGCTGAAGACCTGTTAACGGTTGAATGCTATCAGGAAGCCCTGTAGTGCTGGTGACTCTTTGCAGAAGCTTGGCACTTGAATCTGGCCTTTCAATCAAAATGTAACTATAAGAAGCTCCTGGGTTGAGTCAGTGCTTGGCATGTGCTTTTACCCTCAAATGTGTCAACAGATGGCATCATGGTTGAGATGGAACAAGTGCTTTCGTGTCTGTCATGCCTCTGCCCTGCTATAATTATATAAAATTAAGACTTGAGCGTGGCCTGTTTTAGGTTCTAACAAATAATCAAGATGATGACGTAACGGTTATGTGATGTGCCCAGGATCACAAGGTATGATCACGTGGAGACTTTTAGCCCAGAGTTCTTAGTAGCCCATCAGTAAATAAGACTTTCTCTCAAAGGTCCGTGATTTTTCCGATGCAGACCGCAGCCCAGCATAGGTGTTTAGTTCCGAGCATGTTTGTTCTAAGCAGGTCCAGATGGTCGCCTTGATGCCCAGTGGGTCCTTGGTTTCTCATTGGCTTATGGATATATTTGGGCTCATGCCCCCGCACCAATTCATTTAAAGCGGCATGGCAGGGTTTGTTCCACTCTGTTGGTTTTTGGTGACTTCCCCTGCCACTAAAGTGCAGTCAAAAAAGAAAGGCCAAGTCCTCCATTCTCACTTTTTAGGAAGCAAATGTTCGGTCTTTAGACTTTTGGGGTTTCTAAGCCAGGAGTTCTAGGTCGGGCCAGGTGAGAAAAGGAAAGACCACCTCCGAACCCTGAAAATGGTGCTGTGTCCGTGGCACTGTCCATGGCGGCTCCTGTCTGGCGCTCCTAATGTAAACCGAGTTCTTTCTTTAATGGATATACTGATGGAAGTTCACCATTAGCATCGTCCCGGTTTGTACCACTGTTGGGCAAAGCAAACGTGCAAAATCTTCAGAGCGCCAGCGTACCGTAAAAGACCAAGTTATGGGGCAATTCACCATCTATAGACTTGTGTGCAGAGAGCCAGGAGTGGGGCGCTGTCTTGAGAGTCCCCGCGTGACTACCTATGCTTTTTAGGTCTTGCCTAGCGCTAGAGCGAGCATGCGCTCCTCACTCTGCGAGGCTTATTGTGATAGAGAAAATTTCAGTAGTGGACTTGTAGCCACGCCCATCATTTTGATTGGCTGGTGGCGCCATTTAAGTTAAACGCTGGCCTCCGATTGAAAGTGAGGCTTTTTTGTTACCACCCTGTCTCCTTCTGCGACGGCCCATCCAGACTGCATTGTTTGCTTGCGGCATGACACGGTCTCCTTTATTAGTGGTTAAGCACTCTTTTGTACTCCTTCTGCTTTAGCAAGGCACCCACGCTTCACGGGCCGCCATGTACCACGCTATTAGCACAGTGTTTGTTTTCAATTTTTTTATTTATTAACTTCTTTTTTTTTCCTTGGGCGGCACACGCGCTTTACCTTAAACCGTGTTATGCTAGAACGCAGATGCCGAGATTGTAGCAAAAGTAGAGAAATGGATTTTTTTTCTATTTTGTTTACTAAAAAAAATAGAAAAAAAAATCTTTCTTTACTTTTTCAACAATCGCAGCACCTGCGCTTAACTAAAGTAATGCGAGGGTGCTGCGTTCTTAATCTCGTTCTTTATCTCTCGCACATCATTGCTTCTGCTTCCCTGTCCATTCTCTCCCCAACCACACCCTGCCTGAACTCCCATTCCCACAGCAACGTGCACGGCGGAGCTGCCACTAGTCTCTCATTCAGCCAATGCTTGTTTCTCATGGAAACAAAAGGTGTGTCTGTAGTGAAGGCTCCCTTGCCTTCATTGCAGTCTTCTTTGTGTTGCTGTGTGAAGTGAAGCTCTGGTGACAAGATACCCTTCATTGTATACTTTACATATCATAGAAATGATAGGACTTCAAAGAATGTTCGTATTGAAACAATACAAAAAGAGGATTGTAATGAAGGTCGGGTCTCCAATACAGACCGCTGTTCGCTTTAAATGTCTTTGGCTCTCACCTGCTAAACCAGTTATTCTTGCGCTGTCACGTTAAATTCAGGCATACCAACAATGTAAGTGGTATCCGTTCCTAAGGAAAAGGGGGAAGGTATGTAACAGCCAAATTGGCTGTAATCAGTGTACGGTGTCTCCAAGTAGAGTTGAGTGTGCCAAGAAGAGAGAAAGAGTACTCCTATATAAATCTTGTGGTGCCCTCACACACCCTTGCGAGTGTATAGCATCATCATTGGGCAGGTGCTCCTTGTGGGGGTGGCGCTGCAGTCCCTCACGGGCCCGTTTTAAGGGGCTCTCTGGTGGAGATCTTTTAGGAGTTGCCGCATTTGTGCATGAGGGTGTGTGGGTCGGGAAGTGGTAAGTCAAAGATAAAATGATCCAAAGGACAAAAACAGTTTATTGAAAAGTCCTTTGAATCAGGATGAAAATGTCACGGGGATGGAGACGCAAAATAATGCTGGAATGAGAGGGGAAACTAAACAAATAAGATTCCGCTGCTCTCAACCCATGTGGTGAGTATCAAGAGTGTTTAAGTGTAAAATGGGGTCGACATGTTTCGCGCTGAATTTTGGTCCATAATGGATCCTAGAGCGCTTCATCAGGACCAGTGAGAAAGAGTGTAGATATGGGAATGGGGAAAAGACGCCCTATATTCCCATGTGTCCTTCTTATAGGTTATAATACATAGGTACTGTAATTGGGACACGTAATTATGCATGTGCCCTATTCTCAGCCCTCCCTCAATGAAGAATGAGCCTCCTCAGCAATGCCGTAGGAAGGTAGAGGCAGTTCTCGCTCTTCCTTGGTGTGCGGGACGACCTACCCGACATCCACGGATTTCAGGCATATCCTTACAGCTCGCAAGGATGAATCATTGAGTTGGCCTTGACAGCAACTATTCAACTCAGCAAGCCGTCCGTTCCCCTAAGGAAGTGCAGTTAGGTTTTAATGCTTCCAGTCCTACGGTGTAGTGCCACCATTCCTTGAACTGTTCCCAAAACGCTGCAGGCAAGAAGAAGACAGAGCTCTAAGCGCTGTAATAAACGCACATTAAGATAGCAACTCGGCGGCACTGTTTTTCATCCTCGTAAGTGTGCATGTATCGAGAGTGAAGTCTGTGACATGAACCTTAAATAGGCTAGACCAGCACGCACACCCTTCTCTGCAGTAGGTGCACCAACCAACCCAGCCCCCTCAGTAAAATGACCTTTGCCATTGTTGTTTCGTATGGAACAGCCACTGGAAGGGTGAGATGTCACCTCTTAATTTCACTGCATCCCAGATGAATGGTGGTAGAGGTTCTCTTGCGCTAGCTCATTAAATTCAGACATCTTGCCTTTGTCAATGCTTGTTTCTTCTGGTAATACTTGCTGCAGTTTACCCTGCAGCAGGGATGAAAAATGTGTCAAGAGTGCCAATGGCATGATCATTCACGCTGCCAAGGGCCGGAGGCTGCTGAGTACCATGGCTGTCTAGTTTTGATTCCTCAGCTTTGCTCTTTCTTTCATACCCTACACTTCTCGTTCTTTTTCTCACTCTTGTCGGTTCTTTTGCATCCAAGCTTTTATCATTTGCCTCTATTTTTTAATCTTCCCCATCCTTCTCCTTCATCCCTTTTCTGTCTCTTTCTCTCTTCCCCCGGGTCAAAATCTGATGATTTATAAAAGGAGTCTCGGCCCCCAAAAATGAGACGTTGCCCACTACTGTCAAACACCGGCACATATTAAGCACTGACTGTGGGGTACTGCATCGGGCTTTGCTCCCCCCTGTTTTTTCTTGGCATCTGCTACAGTCCAGCTCCAGGAGACAAAGCATGCTCGCCCGATTGGTAGAATCATTATACATTCAGTCAAGGCTTTAAGTGGGATGAAAAACCTGGGGGGGGTCTCTCAAAGGGGCGTGGCCGATGTAATTAAGGGCGTGGCTTCAAAACACAAACTAAAAATCTGTGCTTAGCATAGTGTGCCGCCTAACTTGTATGTCATGGCATCCATGTTACAACAAGTAACATCATACCTACAACAGGGCAGGACTATTGGCTTTGTCAATGGTTGTTAGTTGCATAAGATAAATAAGCAGCAACTATGGCTTGTTGTATATTATAATGAAAAAGCTTCCACTTAAAGCCCTGGTGACACCACAACGATGTTGCTGCTCCTGAGTTTCTAAAAGAGAAGGGAAATCCAGAGAGAAAATGACTCTATTTAAAGGATTTCCCTTCTCCTACAATGCTCACCTGGCATGACGTCATACCATAACTTCTCCACTAGTGAGAAGAGCAGTGTGACAATGCGCACATTGATGTGCCTCCAGTCACTGCAGTCGGGGAAAAAAACGGACTGCCTGTGCGAGGGCACAAAACAGAGCCCGATATAGACCTGTTTCGAGGACCCTTTAAAACCAGCATTTGCAATGCAATAGGTCTAGCATTAGGAAAGTTTGAGCTATTGGTATTGTAAATGCCAAATTTTGTAATTGTGTTGGTTTTGAAATTAGCTAAATTAATAGCTTTTTCATTTACAATTCCAATAGTTTTAACTTTCGCACCAAATGCATAGCACCGACAAACATTGACTGAAAACAATGCTTAAAATGCGTTTTGGAAACGTTTTGTTCCTGTAACGTTTGTAACTTTTAAAAAAAAAAGTGAAAATGCACCTACTGACATCGTACAAAATAGGGGGCAGTGTGTAAGAGGGCAGTGTGTGAGGGGGCATTGTATGAGGGCAAAGTGTGAGTGTGTAAGGGTGCGGGCTGTGTGTGTGCAGGGTGTAAGGGTGCAGTGTGTGTGGCCTAAAGTAGTGTAAGTGGGTAATGTGTGAGGGTGCAGAGTGTATTAGGGCAGTGTGGGGGGTGCAGAGTGTGTGTGGGGGGGTGCAGAGTGTGTGTGGGGGGGTGCTTAGTGTGGGGTGGTGCTTAGTGTGGGGGGGTGCAGCGTGTGAGGGGGCAGTGTGTGTGGTTTGTGTGCGAGGGGGGCAGTGTGTGTGGTTTGTGTGCGAGGGGGGCAGTGTGTGTGGTTTGTGTGCGAGGGGCAGTGTGTGTGGCTTGTGTGCGAGGGGGGGCAGTGTGTGTGGTTTGTGTGCGAGGGGGGGCAGTGTATGTGAAGGACTAGTTGCAGGCAACTTGCGAGGGCAGGCCTCAAGACACCGCGAGGTGCAACAGAATAAAAGTGCTGTTAGTGGAGAGAGTGATCTTCATCAGAATGTAAGCAGGAAAGCAAAGAATGAAAGTCATACAAAAGCATACGTGTTTGGGTGCGTAAAGTAAAATAATGAAACACACATTCAAAAGTAAATAAATTTAAAAGATGAATGCAAAGCACAGAGGCCAAGTAGTAAGTCGCACAGAGCCGAGATTCTGGAAAAGTTGAGCGAAAGAGAAGGCGGGGCTTAACTACATGGAAGGGGAGAGACGCGAGGGCGGAGAGGAGCCTGTGAAAAGGTTTGCGACCATATGGAGAGTGAGGGGGGCGTGCAGCCTGGTGAACTGAATGCGTGTGGCAACAGAGGGAGCGTGGCGCGCGCGCGCCACAACATTGTCAGACCGCAACTTTGTTCATTTGTTAAGTAAAGTTAAACAATAATTCTAATTTAAGCACAAAACACCTAGCACCAATAGACATTAACCGACGAAAAACCCCAAAAATCTACTGATGCATTTTAGAAACGCTTTGATCCTGTAACGTTTGTGTGTTTTTTTTTTAAATTTAGAAAAGGCACCTACTGACATCGTACAAACTAGGGGCAGTGTGTGAGGGGGAATTGTATGAAGGCACAGTGTGAGTGAGTAAGGGTGCGGGCTGTGTGTGTGTGTGTGTGTGTGTGTGTGTGTGAGGGGTGTAAGGGTGCAGTGTGTGTAACCTAAAGTAATGTGAGTGGGTAATGTGTGAGAGCAGTGTATGTGGGGGCAGTGTGTCAAGGGGTCAGTGTGTGAGGAGGAGTCAGTGTGTGTGGTTTGTGTGAGAGGGGGTCAGTGTGTGTGTGGTTTGTGAGAGGGGGTCAGTGTGTGTAGTCTGTGAGGGGGCAGTGTGTGTAGTCTGTGAGGGGGCAGTGTGTGTAGTCTGTGAGGGGGCAGTGTGTGTAGTCTGTGAGAGGGCAGTGTGTGAGGGGGGCAGTGTGTGTAGTCTGTGTGAGGGGGGCAGTGTGTGTAGTCTGTGTGAGGGGCAGTGTGTGTAGTCTGTGTGAGGGGCAGTGTGTGTAGTCTGTGTGAGGGGGCAGTGTGTGTGTAGTCTGTGTGAGGGGGCAGTGTGTGTGTAGTCTGTGTGAGGGGGCAGTGTGTGTGTAGTCTGTGTGAGGGGGCAGTGTGTGTGTGCTCTGTGTGAGGGGGCAGTGTGTGTGTGGTCTGTGTGAGGGGGCAGTGTGTGTGTGGTCTGTGTGAGGGGGCAGTGTGTGTAGTCTGTGTGAGGGGGCAGTGTGTGTGGTCTGTGAGGGGGGCAGTGTGTGTAGTCTGTGAGGGGGGCAGTGTGTGTGGTCTGTGAGGGGGGCAGTGTGTGTGGTCTGTGTGGAGGGGTAAGTGTGAGTGGTCTGTGTGGAGGGGTAAGTGTGAGTGGTCTGTGTGAGAGGGGGGCAGTGTGTGTGGTCTGTGTGAGGGGGCAGTGTTGGTTAGTGATTTGTCAGTAAACTATTTCTATTTTCTTTAAAGGCTGTATTAGTATTGAAAAAAATACACAATCTGACACTGGCTCACGTAAATGACTGCAGTGCCTTGGAAGTAAACTATTCTTATTTATTTGAGGGTGAGGGGGTGCAGAGTGTGAGGGGTCTAATATGTGTAGGGCAGTGTGTTGGCATTTTGTGGGGTCTAATGTGTGTAGGGTAGTGTGTGAGGTGGCAATTTGGGGGGTCTAATGTGTGTAGGGCATTGTGTGAGGTGGCATTTTGTGTGGTCTTATGTGTGTAGGGCAGTGTGTGAGGCAAAACAGGATAAAAGGATAAAAGTGCTGTTTGTAGAGTTTTTTTTGTTTGTTTTGCATGAGATTGTAAGCAGGAAAATCAGACAAAAGCATACGTGTTTGGATGCGTAAAGCAGAACACAGAGGCTGGAAACTATTCGAGACTAGGGCAGACAGCAAAACACCGAGGCGAGACAGGATAAAAGTGCTGTTTGTGGAGAGTGGTTTTTTTTCTCGCATAAGAATGTAAGAAGGAAAGGAAACAATGAACGTGTTTGGGTGCGGAAAGTTAAATAAAAAAAAACTTTGGGTGCGTAAAGTTAATTTAAAAAAAAAAGCATTCAAAGTAAATAAATATAATCGACGCATGCAAAACTCATAGGCACGAGGTCAAGTAGTCAGTCGCACAGAGCCAAAAATCAGAAAAAGATGCGAGAAAGAGAAGGCGGGGTGGAACTACACAGAAGGGGAGAGGCGCGTGGGCGGAGAGGAGCCTGTGAACGGGCGGCGGAGATCAAAGAAAAGGCGTGTGAACATTTGGAGAGTGGGGGGGGTGTGCAGTCTGGTGAGCTGAATGCGTGTGGCAACCGAGGGAGAGCGCGGCCACGAAGTGTCTGGTAGAAAATGGAAGCTGTAAAGAATACGTGTGGTTGCGCAGTTGTTGACAATGCGCGTGATTTTGTTCACATTAACTGTACGCGATCCGCAGCTAGGTAGACTTTTCGGACTGCTTACTATAATCTCGCCTATCCATCCCTGCGGGATAGAATAGGCGAGACCTAAAAACTGCCGCTGCTCCGACCCGGTGAGACGCGGCCCACTTAAAGCCCTGCATTCAGTCACCTGTTTTTTTAAGGCGGTAGATTCCACATACTATCGTTTCTTAAAGTAACAGTTCTGTTGACGAAAGACAACAAGAGAGATTCACACAGATGGTCAATAAAGAGTGTTCGGTTCTAATGAGAAACTCTTCACAATTGACTTATTCATGCGTTCCCTCTGAGAACTGATTTTGTGGCAGAAAAGTTGGATTACAGCCATAACTTCTAACGGGGTTGTTTCGGTTTGTGGTTGGAGGTAAAATCAGAGTATGTGATAAGATTGTTTCAAGGCTTTGGGGGATTCTGGGCAAAGGCACGAAGTATGGTTCTTAGCACATCAGATCCAGACTGTACTTGTGTAGGCGCATGGTTATGGGCCTGTAAACAAATATGGTAATTGTAATTGCATTTATATAGTGCTTACTACCCCTGACGTGGCGTCGAAGCTCTTTTCAGCAAGAATTATGCTACTCCGGAACCCAAAAATGCTTAGTGATGAATTAGTATAGGGAAATATAAAATTAATTTGAGCGGTGGACATGTGAGTCAGTTATTTGGGTTTAAACAGGTAGTGGAGGAATAGAAGAGGGAGGGGTTTCAATTTATAGCGCTTGGTACCCCTGATAAGGCATCAAAAACGCAGTTTTTAGGAGTAGCATGCTAGTCCAGAACCCAAATAAGATTAGTGGTCAAGTAGTATAGGGAACTATGGAATTAATTTGAGCGGTGGACATGCAAGTTTGTTAGTTGGATTGGAAAGGATAGTTGGGGGAGGCGAGAAGATATTAGAAAGGCAAAGCCTTATTAAGTTCTCCACCTGTTATTTGATCACTATGTGCCCTCCATTGGAAACTGTGGCTGTTCATTGGTTAATAGGCTTAAGGCGTCCCTCCTTAGTACCGTTTTGTCTCATTTTGTAACCTCCCATGGCAACACCCCCAGTGTTGTTATTCGGTAGGCTTTAATCACAGCCTTCGAGCACTATTTTTTCAAATGTCAATAGGTCTATCATTTGCAGGAGTTTAAGCTTTTGGCATTTTAAATGACAATGCCTTTTATCCGTTTTAAAAACAACACATAAATAAGACATTGTCGTTTACAATGCCAATAGCTCAAACTCTTGTAAATGCGAGACTTATTACATTGCAAATGCTTGTTTTAGGTCTCGCCTAGCATTGCAGCGCGCATGCGCTGCTCGCTCTGCGAGACATATTGTGGTAGAGGAGATTTCAGAAGGGGACTTGAGGCCCCGCCCATCATTTTCATTGGCTGGCGTCATCGTTTATGCTAAACAGTGGCTTCCGATTGCCAATGAGTCTTCTTTGTTACCGCCCTGTCTCCTTTTGGGACAGCCCATCCGGACTAGATAGTTTGCTTAATGGCTGTCTTAAGGGTATTTCTTACCTAAAGGAGGCGTTTAGTGACATGTTTCCGAAGTCTGTTTTTTTTTTTTCCCCCCCCCTAAATGTGATTATGTCTGCCAGTGACGACATTACAAAACAGCACCGCGCACAGTTTACACTGAAATAAAACGTTCACGCTACTGTAATTTTCCTCACCCTAAATCTAATGTTTAGTTTAAGCGGATTTCTCTGCTGATATACATACACCATCTCCCCCCTCTGCCTCCAGAGCACCCGTGTGCACCATCTCCCCCCTCTGCCAGCCGCAGAGGCTCTCTTCAACTCTTCAACCAGTCACTGCTCAACACCAGAGTCCAGCCTTCCTTTGTTGTTTATAGAGGTCTCCAGACGCCCCTTCATGCCAAGGGGCTCCTTTCCCTTGGCCTTGCTGTAGTGATGTGCTAACAGTAAAAAGGTGTGAGATCACTATCACTGCAGATATAGGTGTGAGATCACTATCACTGCGGATATAGGTGTGAGATCACCGTCACTGCAGATATAGGTGTGGGATCACCGTCACTGCAGATATAGGTGTGGGATCACCGTCTCTGCAGATATAGGTGTGGGATCACCGTCTCTGCAGATATAGGTGTGGGATCACCGTCTCTGCAGATATAGGTGTGGGATCACCGTCTCTGCAGATATAGGTGTGGGATCACAGTCTCTGCAGATATAGGTGTGGGATCACCGTCTCTGCAGATATAGGTGTGGGATCACTATCCCTGCAGATATAGTGTGAGATCACTATCACTGCAGAGGGAAACGGCCACTACAACGCGGCCGTTTCCACGCATTACCATAACCAAGCATGCATTACAACGCATGCGTGGTTGCAACGAAAGCCTTAACCACGCATACCTTTACTATGAAATAAATAGGAAAGGCATGTGTGCTAAAGTAAAAAAGAAAAGTGGGTGTTTGGGGGGTCCCCCCTCTCCCCCACAAAAAAAGCGTGGGATAAAAAAAGGGGGCACCCCCACCCAAAAGAAAACCGCACTGGTTTCCGAAGTATAAAGAAAAAGACGTGGAGGCAATCTGCGTCGTAAGAGGAAATGGAAAAACACTTCCGCTTCCTCTTAACGACATACAACGTCACCACGGAAGATCAAGGAGAGGAAAGGTAAGGAGGAATGAGGCAGTGGTGTCGCGGAGGGGTAAATTTAAGAGGTACATTTTTAGGGTGAAAATCCTTCAACATGAAAATGCCATTTACATGCATAGTTTAACTACGAAAATTGTGGTAAAAGTATGCGTGTAAAAGGAATTTTCGTGGTAAAGGATATGCGTGGTAAAGGCATGCGTTACAACGGAATGCGTTGTAAAGTCATACAACCCACTGCAGATATAGGTGTGAGATCACCATCGCTGCAGATATTACTTCAGATATAGGTGTGAGATCACTATCACTGCATATATAGGTGTGAGATCACGATCACTGCAGATATTACTTCAGATATAGGTGTGAGATCACTGCAGATGTAGGTGAGATCACCACCACTGCAGATATAGGTGTGAGATCAATGTCACTGCAGATATAGGTGTGAGATCACGACGACAATGCCTTGTAAATGACCATGCCTTTTTATTTAGGTTTTAAAAACTAAAACAAAAGGCTTTGCCATTTACAATGTCAATAGCTCAAACTGGTGTAAATGCGAGACCTATTGCATTGCAAATGCTTGTTTTAACCAGAATTTACTACACAATCCAGTTCTGTAGGCATTGGCGATATATGTAGACAGCAACAGGATGGCAGCTGTCGGGATACTGGTGAACACACCATAGGCCTAGTGCGCTGTGAGCGTGGCGAGGTGCGCCGTAAGCGAGGCCTAGTTTGCTGTAAGTCAGCCTTGGTGCGCTCTAAGCACGGCCTTGTGCGCTGTAAGCGAGCCTTAGCCTTGAAGTGGTCGCAGGGGATCCAGGGCCTCCCGTGGCTATCGGGCGGTAGCCAGTGGCAAATTTTCATCTCTGGTTGCAGGTGGTGGGACAGGCACTCTTGTCTGGGAACCGATGAGTCGATTCACAAAAGCGTTTGAGTACGGGAAGTAATACTTAAGGAGCAGTTCTTAATTTGAGCTGGTACTTATTTTTCTGAATCAGACCTTTTGAGAGCCGAATAGGGGAAAGTGCAAAAAATAGAAAGATGGAAGAAGATAAAGACGGGGAAAGCTGTCATAAAGGGAGAAAGCAGGGACCTGCAAGAGTGGGAGAGAGTGGGAGGGAGGGCCTTGCAGTGAATTAAAGAGCCATGAGGTGGACTGAGAACTATGCAGTCTTGGTATGGGGCAGGGGGGCAACATTTAATAGCACTGGCCACAGGCTGCTGAGTAGAGCCCGGTGCACCGGCACTCTTTCTTTTACAAGTTAAGCACTGTCCGGAGTACTCGTTTTACATACATTTACATGCGTTCGTGAGTCTTTCCTGGAAGGTGCACCTCCCTTTTAGTAAAAGTACAAAGGGGGAAGGGTCTATGAATAAATAGTTCTGGTTTAGATAAATTGGGGCCAGTTCTGAAAGTATGTAAAAGAGGAGTGCTTGTACTAAAAAATGCCTTTGTAATCGGGCCTCTGGGGCTTTTTATTTTTTTTTTGTTATCAGACTTTGAACCAGAGTATGAATGCGGAAGAGAAAGCTGGGTAAACCGGGAGAAACCGGGATGAAAAGAACCTGCAAGTGTGAGATGAAAGCATTGACCTTGTGATAGATGCCGGGTGCTGTTGTGGTCACGATGCAAAACTGTCAACGAACCTTTTCTCAGGTCGAATTGGAGATTGTTGTAAATTCCAAGTTGCAGATCCGCTCACCTGGAAGGGGCCATTTGTCTTACATAATGCAGTGCTTGGGCCACGCCTCCCACCCCATTAACAATAATGCGGCCTCATGTGAAGCAAGGAACTGAGCTTCCTTAGGCTGTGGGTGGCCAATACATCCGGTCCCTTATCATCTGAATTACATTTTTTTTAATTGACGTTCTTTGCAAATGCTTTTTAACTTTTTAACATGTCCTATATAAACACATGGATTTGTAAACACAGCTGTAAAACTAGTCCTTTATTGTTGAAGGGAGAAGGCCTTCCTTAAACACAAGTGCTTAAGGCCATGCGGCATCCTTGAGCCTCAGACTAAGCAGGTACCAAGTGCTGAAGTGCTTGCAGACCACTGCTAACTGACCTGAAGGAAGCCAGAGAGTTGAGGCTCTGAGGAGTCCTTTTCTCATCTAGCCTCGAGTTGATCAATTCTGTCCAGGGATTTTTGTAATGTGCTGTATTGATTGGTTGGGCTACTTTTCCAGATGATATGGCTGTGTTCATGGGATGGGTGTAGTGGAAGCCTTGTCTGCCACAACGGGAAAAGCTTTTTGACGTAGGGCCTTTGATCAAGGTTGTGAAGAAAAGAGTAGCCGTTGTGTTATCTCAAAGTTGAACGGCATCCGTCCATAAACGTAAGCTCTGGCTCTGTGACCCATATCCTGTGGACTCCTTTAACACCACCATTTCCACAGGAAGGCTGCGATCCTCCTGCCAATTGACAAAATGAGTGATACTCCTTTCACCTCCATTTACTTGTCCATTGCGACCGTTGATTCAACAGCAGAGGGAGCCAAATATGAAAAGTAAACGTGCTTTGATGCTTAAGGCATCATCTCGCCGACGGGGCCAAGTTCCAGATCTGGGATGGGCCCTGAGTGACCTTGCATCAGTCTTTGTTTACAGTGACTTTTTGTTTAAGAAACTCTTCTTAGTCCTTGCATGTATCGATCTGCATTGTTCCGCATTCGGCTCCATGGATTGGACTCGGTGTGGGACGCCCAATGACCCACTGGAATGGATGATCTCAATTAAGCTTTGCTCCTGGTTTTTTGGTCCGAAGTGAAACCTCTGATTCTCTGCCACTCACCCTTAGTGTTTGGCAAGGGTGAGTTTTAGCTACAATGCCCTCTAAGTTATTTATGAACTCTGTACCCAAAGTGTTGCCAAGGGAAAGCATATGGTCTCTTGCAGTATCCCGTTCGCCGGTTCCTGTACCTCTATTTGCAGCTGATGCGTTCTTGCTCGCATGGGCTAGAAATGCCCTTCACTCTCCTTTTCAAGTCTGTGGTTATATCTGCGACAAAACACTTTCTATTAATAAAGTTATGACCATGAACCCAACGTTAACATCCCCTGGAATTTTGTCCTCGGCCACAACGTATTTGATGTTCTACCGCACTTGAGCTTCATGGTCATTAGGTTAACGTTTTGCAGTCTTTATGGGTCATAGGAGATGGGAATGGGGGCTGGTAGATAGTCAAGCTCTATTCCTAGGACCCACTAACTGCTTCTCAAAGACATCCAACAGTCTGGGCTTCTGTGCAGTGTCTGGAGCCTAGTATAGGTAAGAAGTATTGATTATCCATTGAATTTAATTAGTTGCAAATTCTTTTCTTTCTGGTCTATTCTTTAGGTCCAAAAATTCTAATTCCCTTGTTGGAAATGATTCGGAGAGCGGCTCTCGTGCACCTCTGGAGCATTAAACCTTTTCTGCTATGGATTATTTATGGTGGAGCACCTGTGACGTTGTTTGCTGTCAACATTTGCACTAAGCCAAAGTTCTGTCCCGAAATGGTTTGAATTCATTTTTTTAATATGAAGATAGCATTTAGGATATTAAATTTGGATTACATGTGGGAGTCCCCTTATTTCTTGATACATTTTTAAAACTGCCCTATTAAGTCCATACAAGAGCGCTGCCTTAAGAGAAGTACCTCCATTTTGGGTCAGGGCTCCCTACAGGCCCAATTGCAATGCTCATTTCAAACATGCGTTCTCTGATTTTAAATGCTTTCATTCAATCTAAGAAGACCTTGTATATTGTGTATTTCTAAAGCTCACAATCGCCCACGAGGGCATCCTGGCACGGAGTAGCAGTGTGCCTAGCCCTACCTATAGTAGGTTGGTTAATTAAAAGCCAGGTCTTCAGCTTCTTGCGGAATTCAAGAAGGGGAGGAGGCTCTGATGTGGAGAGGGAGGCCGTTCAGCGCTTGAGGAGCGATGTAAGGGATCACCCGTCCTCCTGATCTGCTTCTGTGTATGTGTGGGATGTTGGCGAGTAAGAGTCGTGTGGGGCGGAGGTGTCTGGTTGGTTGGTGACTGCTCGGGTAGCTGGGGCCCGAGTTCTGCAGTGCCTTGAACTCATTCAAAGTGGGACTCCTCTTGGCCTGGAGTCTGTTGTGGGGTTGGTAACAGGTCAACTTAATCTGGTTACAAGTGACAGACCTTATCCCTGTTTCTAAAATAGTTCAGTGTTCATAATGGTACATAGGTGCAGGCAAGAGTAAGGGCTAGGACTTTGTTTTTTAAATGTAAAATAAAAAAATAGAAGTGAAATACTTTTTGGGGACCAGGTGTTGGAATCACTTTTCAGTTGAATATTTCAAAATTGGCTTTAAATTTTCTTGGACGCCTGCCAGGGAGAAAATCTTTGGATTTTGGTGCAGTATTTCCATGGTAGATTTTAAAATTTATATCTTCTGATATAGAATATATATGTGTTGTTTGTTAACTTTTATTACATTGAAAAAGCAGAAGGCCTCCATTTTAGTTTAATGTGTTTATAATAGGTGAGTTTCCCTATTGGTGGTTACATTTTAATTTTTTTGCACTGCAAGTAGGGTTGACATGAGTTAAAAGGGCCACGTCCTTTGCGTGCACCTCTGCCAATTCTTATATGGCTCATGTAGCTCCTAAATGGATGCATGCATGATTTCATGACACTATATACATGCCCAGTAAATCGGTGCTGAACTAAAACTTTATAGATACTGGCTTAACCAGGCCTGAGTTACTGCCACACTGATCCATTTGACTGGTTGGCAAGACTAAATTGTTACATCCGCCTCTGGTTTACATACCTGGATTTCAGCAGTCGCTGCACAAGCAGGAGTTCCTGCCATGCATCTCCTTTGCTGTTTTAGAATCAGAACAAGCATTGCATAACCTGTAGGTCCCTTCTCTATGACGATTAGGCTTTGCCAATGGTTTAAGCCATGCTGCACAGTATCCGCAATACACACCAATCCAATTCTGCAATACACACGCCTGCAAAATGATGTGGGTACTTTTTTTGTTTTTGTTACCCATGCAAGTAGGACATGCAACTAAATATAAACTAAAATGCACAAACGTACGGTGTCCCCCTCCCCCATTCATTTAAATCAGGAGAGTGGGGGGGATGTTAATGCAATGGGAGTGGATTGGAGGGGACTCGAAAGCAACGGGATGGAGGGCAGGAGTTCAAGAACATAGGGGTTAGGGGAACGTAACAGAGGGAGCAGGTGGGGAAGCAGTGTGGAGAAGCACAAGGGCAACATACACTGCAAGGGAGAGACGTACAGAAGGGAGGTGCTCAAACACATGTGCTCTAATGGAGTGCTTCACACAAAAGAAAAAAGTAGTTCTTCAAAAGCAAGCATTGATGCCAACCAATTTAAAGAGTTTGTAAAAAGGCAATGCTCCATGCATGATGAGACAAACATGAGATTGGCAAGCTGGGACACGAATAAGAAGCAGGTAAATGAGTGAGATGGAAAGCCAACCAATAGAGAGCACTGGGTGGGCTCCAAGCCACTCTGTTCTTGGTAAGCCACAACGTGCTACGCAACAGACAGTGCAAGTGCTGTATAAGAGGCTCGACCTAAAGTATCTGGTCTCGTCCTGTAACAAAGCTCCTTGTTGTGCATTATTTTCTCATTGAAAGACCAGATCAGCGCAGTGGGTTCATGTTGCTGCTGCAAGAGATTATTTCCTTGGAGGTTGACTTTACCTTTAATTCAGGCCAGATCCATACAATTATTTTCTAGTTTAGTTGGGTTCTGTTGTGTATAATGCATAGTAACCACAAGACTAGGGCAGTAACCGCTGCATCATTAAAGTTCTTACTCAAACGTTTTGCCGGCTTCTCTGCTATTCAATAGCGAGTATGCCCTGCTGTGAAATGTCTGAGCCTATTTTGTCCTCTGTAACGGATCTGCGTCTTTGCCAGGATGGTGGGGAATCGCAGGATACTGCCGAGGGGTATCTGTATGCGTAGTTGGGTGAGCCTCTGCCGTTTAGTATGGTCTTCAAGTCACAGGTGTTCAATGATCTGTTAGACATTTCTGCATTAAACCCTCCTAGATCTCTTCCTGATCGATCATATTGATACTATGTCTTGGAAATACCATTCACAAATAAGTCCTCTTGTGAGGATGTGCCTGTCATGGACTAAGGAACAGCAGTAAATCTAGGTTACTTCGAAAGGATCAGAGGCCTTCCTTGAGGAAATGAGTGGGCCAGCTAAAGACCCTCTTGTTGGTCTGACAACTGCAGTCATATAGATTGCACAAGTATATGGTATAGGATATGTCCTGGTAAAAGGAAACCTGAATGATGCATCTTTCTGGCTGACTACAGGACAGGAACGAGGAATGAGGCGTCTATATTACATATATCTTGACCCAGGAGCGTACAGTAGCTGATGGCATTGTTAATAAGTTTATTTAAACATTATATCTTGTCTTGCATTCTCCTGTCACTTTATTGACAAACACGGAGGCAGATCCGGTGAACACCCTAACAAGGACGCAATGATACAGAAAGATACGAAAACGGATGATACAACTGTTGGGTTCCCTAAGGCAATACTTGCAGAATTGACTTTCCAGACCATGACATGGGAGGTGCATGCATGGAACACACGTGGCATATATATTTACGTTCACATCTGCAACAAAAGTTGAAATGCGTGCGATAGGCGCATGTGGTTGGAAAAATGTGTATTGGAAGTTAATAACCTGTATTATGTAGAATGATACCCTTTAACGCGTTCACATACGTACTTTATGGGAACGCTAGAAAATGTTTGGAAAAATGCAATAAATGATATATATATATATATATATATATATATATATATATATATATTTTTTTTTTTAAATGAATGATGCATCTTTCTGACACTACGTCTTGCCTTACAGATGTGGAAGTCTTCCGCAGGACACTCCTTTTCAGTCTCCACAGAAGATGGCGCTGACGACTGGGAAACTGATCCTGATTTTGTGGTAAATATGTTCATCTTTAAACTTTTTATTAATGCTTGTGACCCATGTTCACGTAAAGAGGTAGCTTAACAAATAGCCAAAAGTGATGGCTCTAGTGTGGCGCGTTCCCATCATCCCTACTTGGCCGCTGTTGAAGGTCTGCTCAGGTCAGTTTAGATCACTCCTTCATCCAACTTCGGCCCTTGCTGCCTTCAATGCTTGGTGCTAGTGCTGCTTTGCAACATCCTATTGTATTCACCATTTGTGTAGCATTTTATACCCCTAAAGAGGCCCAAAATGTGCTTGTTGTAATAGGTTTCTTGGGCGCCCTTTCAGAGTGTGGGTGGAAGGGGGTTGGCTGTAGTATGCCTTGTGTTGTTGGGTAAAGCACGTGTGGTTTTAAGACTTGACTCAAATAAGTGTGAAGTGTTACAATAGATACAGTTCAGCATAAATTATCTGCCGCTTGCTTCGTATTAGTGAAGAAAGGGAGATCTTTAGATCATGTGGTCAGTTTGTGGACAGTTTGGCATCTTGTGAGAGCCAACGTTGTCAGAATTGTTTGGTGGGCAAATTAATTCTAAGCGTTTTTGATTTGCGCATCTCCTGTTAGTGCTACCAATTTCTCCTCTTTTAAATGATGCCTGTTTTTACAGAACGACGTGAGTGAAAAAGAGCAAAGGTGGGGAGCGAAAACTGTGGAAGGATCCGGCCATCAAGAACACATAAAGTAAATATTTCATTGATTGTTTGAGTCTTCTGGTCTCGTGTGCATGTATTTTATTCTCCAATACATGTGCATGTGTCTAACATTTTGCCTCTCTGGCGCACTCCTACAGAGTGCCATGAAGTCTTAGAGTAGGCATACTTGCTAAAAATCGTGTAGGATAGAAGAACTCCAAAATACCATAGTACTTCAAATTCCTGAAAACAGGAATGAAATGCCCGACTATACCACTTCTGCTTCTTTTCTCTGCTCAAATATTCTAATTTTTCTTCCCCTTTTTCCTTTTGTGTGTGACCAGGAGGCATGAAACATGTTGACCTTCAGAGATGAGCATAGCTAGACTGAACCTTAACGTCAGAAAGCTGCCACTCTTATTCTGTTTTTAATCGGGTGGATAGCCAGCCTGAATAAAGTCTTTTTTGGACTATCCAACCTGTTTTAATCACTATTTCTATTACATCTACACCGCCTAGGCCCCTCACACCCACTGCACCAAACGGCAAGGAACAAAAGATCTCTCTTAAAGAACCCCTTTATGGATGCCTGCCGGGTATTGCATAGCCGACCCGACGAGGAGCAGGTCCATATGATGAAGCATGACACCTAGCTGGATGGGTGTGTGAGGACCCTAGTTCCGACAAGAGAAATTCCTTTCCTCCCTCCTCTTCAGCGACTCTGACTAATCATTTGGTCAGCCAACTCTTTTCTCTCCCCGTTCTACCCGAGGAACTTCATACCCTCTTCTGTCACTGATTGACAGGGTATGTATGCTGGACCTCTATAAAAAGCCCTATAGTCCTTCCCTCTTGTTGATTGAGCACCAGGAACCACCAGCACAAATTAAGCACTGCAGCACACTCAGTACCTGTCCGAATCTTGACATTCAAATTGGTTGTCATTAAAGAAATTGAGTCTATTAACACCAGGAAGCAGAAGTCCTTCCTGTAATTTGCACTTAGAACTGTGGAAAATTATCAGGCCCAAACACTGTAGCTGACGAATAGACACAGCCTGGGGTCTTGCCATCCACCTCTTAAAAGACCTTCATAGTTTGAAACCTCTATGAAAATCTAGCCATATATCACATCTATCCTTTAGGATACACACATTTCTTAATAATGCTCAGCTCTGCCGGATCAGTTGAAGTACACGTTTTTCTTGCCTTTTGCACAAGTGTTGTGGTTTTTTTTCATACTAATCATTCCCTCCAGCAATGGAAGGTACAGATTTTCATATGAAAAAGGTTCTTCCCTCAGTTATCTTCTCTTGGCCTAATTCTGTACTCTCTGATTATTATTATTATTATTATTATTATTATTATTATTATTACTTATACAGCGCACTATCACCTTGCAGGCATCCTGGCGCTAAACAACATAAGGACTTTTAGTGTGGGCAGAACCAACAGAGCAGACCGCATCTTAGGGGCTGGGAAATAGCCAGGTCTTTAATCTTTTCCTAAACAGGAAGAGATCGTTGATTTGTCTTAATTCCAGCGGGAGCACATTCCAAAGTCTAGCAGCTATCACACTGAAAGCTCTACCACCCGATCTAGCTTTCTTAATTCTAGGTACTTTCACCAGTCTAGCAGATGCAGAACGTAAGCATCTCCCTGGAGTATACCAAACAAACTTTCTCTGCAAGGAGACGGACCGATCTCGTGCAGGGCCTTAAACACCAAGCAGAGAGATTTGAACTGGATTCTAAGTCTAATAGGGAGCCAGTGCAACTCCGACAAAGCCCGAGAGGATGATGCATCTCTCGGCCAGCCCAGTACTAGCTTGGCCGCTGTAGACTGAATTAGATTGCAGCTATCTAATAGATAGTTCGGGGACCCAAGTAGCAGCGCATTACAATAGTCCAATCTGCTCAGTATAGTGCCCAGTACCACTAATGCTCGTGCCTGAGAAGGCATTAACGGAAGGATCTTTCGCAAAGTTCGTATCATGGCGAAGCAGCTTCCTACAAATTGGTTAACCTGAGCTTCCAACGTTAACTTGTTATTAAACATAACGCCCAGGTTCCGTACCTTCTCCACTGGGCGTAGAACCTTAGGGAGATCCAAAGGCCAAAATTTCACAGGCAGCGTCGGAGAGGCCTTCCCGGCTGAGAAATAAAGAACCTCGGTTTTACCAGCATTAAATTGCACGGAGTTTCCTTTCAACCAGTGGGCCATAGCCCTCAAAGCAGCCATGAAATGCCTCCAAGGAGGTTGACTCATCTCCCTCCATGGAGAGAATTAATTGCGTATCGTCAGTATAATTTACCGTCTTAATATTATGCGCCCTAATAACAGCCATCAAAGGGAGCATGTAAATATTAAAAAGGATCGGGCTAATTGCAGAGCCCTGGGGTACCCCATGTGTAATCTTGGAGAAGGGAGATTGATACGGAGGCAGGGCCACTGCTTGACTCCTCCCTGAAAGAAAGTATTGAAACCAGCTCAGGGCAGAACCAGTCACCCCAACCTCCTCCAGCCTCCTCAACAAGATCGCATGGTTGACCGTGTCGAATGCGGCAGATAGGTCAAGCAGGACAAGAGCTACTGCCCGACCTCTATCTGCCTGCATCCGAAGCTCGTCCATCACGGTCACCAAAGCCGTCTCCGTGCCATGCGCTGGCCGGAAACCAAATTGTACCTCCTCTAAAATATTATTATTCTGAAGATGTTTTGAGAGATAGTTCCTCACCACTCTTTCTACGATTTTGGCCGGAAAAGGCAAGAGAGAGATGGGTCTGTAGCTATTAGGGCTAGCAGGGTCCAAAGTAGACTTCTTCAACAGAGGAGTCACCAGTGCCTGTTTCCACTGAGGCGGAACCACACCCCTAGAAAGAGACTGATTACAAATCAGCCGAAGTGTGGAGAACAACTCCACTTCAAATTCCTTCCAGAATCTCGGTGGCAGAGGGTCCAAGGGTGAGCCCGACATAATCCCTAACGTCACCTTGCCAATTTCTTCTGCTGAGAGGATCGCAAATTCAGTTAACTTAACAAGAGGCTGGCTCTCAGGGCGAGTAGGTGTAATTACACCCCCCCCCCGCCTCCCCACCCTCCCAAGGAGCAACAACCAGCACTGTTATACTCTGGACTCACTACCTCCGGACACCGAGAATCCTCCCCATAGATCCGCAATAATCGTATTAATTTTATCATAAAAGAAGCTTGCCAAGCTATCGCATAGCTCTTGCGAGGGGGGGAATCTGATTCTTGCTACAATCGGGACTGGTTAGGGTATTTAATATTTTAAAAATGCACCTCTGCCGATTATGAGCCTTCAATATAGTGCTAGAGTAATAGTCAGCTTTGGACAGATTTATTTCTTCCTTATAGCACCCAATCAGACGTTTCCAACTAGTTTTTTCCCTATCGTCGTAACCCCTTCTCCACTTTCTCTCCGCCTGTTTACACTCAAGTTTCAATTTTTTTAATTTGTCATTGAACCAGGGAGCAGAAAGTCTTCCTACTTTCTTATGAACTTTAAATGGGGCAGTAGAGTCTAAGGCAGAGGAAATCTGTCCACAGAAGGAGGCATAATTCTCCTCCACTTGCTTAACTGGCGAAAAACAGTCTTCCAAATCAAACGCCGGGAAAAGTCCTCTATTTCTTAGGAGGGCTTTCCAATCCCATAATTAGTCGCAGAACGAACTACTTGGGCATTATAACTAGGAATGGTCACCAAAAAATGATCCGACCAGTCCATTGGCAGAATGCCCACAACATTGAGGACTTGCTCCCCAGAAAAGATAAGATCAAGTATGTGGCCATCCTTATGAGTTGCCTTCTTCACCCGCTGGTGAAGGCCCAGGCCCTCGCAAGACTGAAGGACATTGTTATAGCCAGAGTCTAAGGACCCATTCCTCCACAAATTAAAGTCCCCCAGAAGCACTAATCTAGCGTGAGTGGCTGCCAAATTGGTAATGGTCTCCAACAATAACTGCTGCTGCCGCACACTCGACGCCCCCGGAGGTCTATAACAAACAACCCCGGTTAAAATATGACCATGAGCGTCTTTAATACCAAATCCAAGTAGCTCGAATCCTTCAATTGTGTCAATATCTAAAGACCCACAGTTCCAAGAACTTTTATAGATCACACCAACTCCTCCCCCTCAGTCTAGGTTTGTGGAGGATTTTGAACCCAGGAGGACATGCCCAACCTGGATCCACTTCACACGCGGGGTTGGTCCAAGTTTCAGTCCTAAATAAAACATCTAATTCTTGGAGTTCGAGCAACAACTGGATTTCCACGCAATGCTTAGGAAGCGATCTCACATTGAGCAGTCCACAGATAAGATTCCCCTGCCATCAGAGACTGGGAAGGCGGTCTGTTCCAATGTGAATGCACCCCAACCCTCTGCCGCCACCCCCGTCCTACGCAATTCCATGCTGGAGTAACTTATTGATCTGCTATCTCCCCCGGAATCCAGCCTGCCCCCGGCCAGAGCAGCATAGCTGGCGCTGAGCGCGACCTTAGCGCGGACGGGCGCAGACGGGGTTGCCCTAGGCGCACCTTCAGCGCGCCGCTGGCGCGTTCGCGCCAGCATTCCCTATATACTGCTAGAGGCCCGAGAAGCTGGACCGCTTACCTATCAAGATGGCGGTTCCACTCCCAATCGGGAACCAATCACAAGGGTAGAGATATTTGAGCCCAATAAAACTGTTACGTGGATTACAATTTTTGCATAGTCTAAAAAAACAGCACACAATGTTAAAATTCCCCCGATTTTCATCCAATATCTACGAAAATTAAAATGCCCCCAAAAGTGCAAAGTGCAAAATACAGCGATGTTAGCCACTCCCCAAGGAGTCAACCACACACACACAGCCTCGTAAATTGTTTTGAATGATTGACGCGTGGCCCTGATATTCCGCAATTGTATGTGGTTTCACAAGTGTGTCACATCTGTTTTCTAGCTTTTGTCCCTTGTGTTGGTAAGTGTCTCGTACTTCTGTCTTGTAACTCCTACTACAATGACGTCTAAGTATTTTCTTGATTCTCCTTAAGACTTCACCAGATAAAAAAATTCCAGAAGAGTAGCTGCATTAAATAAAACATGATTTTTGTAAGCATTGCTTCCTGAACTCCAGTGTCTGAGAGTTTGCGTGAATATTTATACCGCAAAGCGCAAGTGGACCAAAAGTATGGGTTACTACGAATGAGTAACCTTTTATCTTTTTTTTTATCTTTAATTTCAATTGACCTCAAGTTATGTTTTCAGTGAATTCATGGAGTGCTAAATGTTATATACTGTGTTATAATGTTGTTGATAAGCGTCAAGGGATCTTTCTTACTTAAGTATTCGGTTTTAATACTCTGTTGCCTGTTTTTTTTCTTTTTTTTCAGCTTTATTTTTTTGTATGGTTTGTACACTTATGGCAAGTTACCTGCAGTTGTAATCTCATTTAGCCCTCGCTCAAGAAGTTTTTTGAAGGAATTATTTAAATCTAAAGAATACGTTTTGTTGCTAAGAAAATCTTTGAAAATGTGCCTAGCAGCATTGTTCTGGCTTCTTTCAGCATTCACAAACTGAGAGAGAATGTATCTCAAGAGCACCAGACCCTGAAGGAGCAAGAACTACAGACGGGCCCCAAAGCGTCCCATGGCTACGGAGGCAAGTTCGGTGTCCAGCAAGATCGTATGGATAAGGTGAGTGGAAATACGGAATGTGTTTAGCAGGTTTTCTTGAAGTACTGAACGTCTGTTACTTGGGTTGAGATTGTTATGAAGACTACATCAAGTTAAGCACTTTACACTTTGGCTTTTATCAATTCCCTGTAATTGCTTTTACTTCGTCTTGTTCGGTTATGCCTTTTCACTAGGTTTGTAGTGTGGATGGACCATTTGTATGTAAACAAACCAATATTTGTGGATTCAATAGCATTTTCTGCTCTACTGGTTTCCAGTGAAGAACGTACTGGCTTAAGATCTCTATGCATAATCCATTAAGCTCTGCGCGGCAGCTCCTCCGATTACCTCAATCAAGGAATTGCAAAGCACGCTACTCACCTGTGTGGGTCTCAAGGCGTGGGTGGGACAGGTGGTACAGTTCCGGGTCAGTCGAAGAGCCAGGTCTTGAGGCTTTTCCTGAATGTGTGCAGAATAAGGGCGCGTCTGATGTGGATAGGGAGCTCGTTACAGGTCTTTGCCGCGATGTAGGAGGCGGCTCTTCCACCTGTTCTTGCTCTGCGGATGCACAGGGTTTCTGTGAGGGCAAGGTCTGCAGTTCGGAGGATTCTCTTGGGTACGTGGAAGGAGATTCTTTCGTTGAGATATTGTGGTCCGCTGTTGTGGAGGCATTTGTAGGCGTGGATGAGTATCTTGACGGTTACCCTCTTCTCGACGGGGAGCCAGTGGAGGTGTCGCAGGTGTTGGGTGATGTGTTCATGTCGAGGGATGTAGAGGACGAGTCTGACTACGGTGTTCTGTATGGTCTGGAACTTGCGGAAAAGGAATTTGTTGATTCCTGCATAGAGGGCGTTTCCATAGTCCAGTCTGCTGACTGAGTGCATAGGTGACTGCCTTTCTGGATTCGAGGAGGATCTATTTGAAGGTCTCGCGAAGGATGCGGAGGGTGTTGAAATAGATGGAGGCGATTAGCATTGATCTGTCGGTTCATAGTGAGGGAGGAGTCTATAATGTTGCCGAGGTTCCGGGCATGTTCCGTGGGGGTGGTGGGGGCTGCTGAGGGCGATGGGTCACCAGGTGTTGTCCCATGCAGAAGGGAGGGTCCAAAGACGAGGACTTCTGTCTTCTCTGAGTTGAGCTTCAGGCAGGTGCTGCTCATCCAGGATGCAACGTCTTTCATTTCTTCCTGGAAGCTGAGTCTGATGGTGTGGGGGTCCTTGGTGAGGGAGAGGATAAGCGGATGTCGTCGTCGTAGGATACTATACTGAGTCCATGCAGTCTGATGTTGGCGGTGAGGGGGGCCATGTAGATGTTGAAGAGTGTGGGGCTGAGCGACGATCCCTGGGGCACTCCGCAGTTTATCTCTGTGGGTTCGGAGAGGAAGGGTGAGTCTGAATCTTTGGGTTCTGTTGGTGAGGAAGGCGTGGAGACAGTCTAGGGCGACTCCCTGTATGCCGGTGTCGTGGAGTCTGGCGGTGGGAGACTATGTCGAAGGCTGCAGAGAAGTCGAACAGGATCAGGGCCGTGGTGTGGCCTTGGTCAAGGAGGGTGCGGATGTCTGTGGCAGCGAGTAGGGCAGTATTGGTCCTGTGGTTGCTGCTGAATCCGGAGTGGGATGGGTCAAGCATGGAGTTATCTTCAAAGAAGTTTGTTAGTTGGGCGTTGACTATCTTCTAGGTTATTTTGTCCGTGAAGGAGAGGAGGGATATTGGTGGGTAGTTCTTGAGGTCCGTCTGATCGGCTGAGGGCTTCATGATGGGCCTGACTTCTGCGCGTTTCCAGTCATCAGGGAATGTGCCTGCATCGAAGGTGGCGTTGATGGTCCGTCATAGTTCAGGTGCTATGGCGGCAGCTCCGTGGAAGATGTGTGAAGGGCAGGGGTCCGATGGGGCTCCTGAGTGAATGTCTTTCATGGTTGTTGCGGTGACTTCGGTGGTGACTGTTGTCTAGGCGGTGATGGTAGGCTGGCTGTCGTTGCTGGGGGGAGGAAGCGAAGGGCTTCTGTGTACGGAGTCTGTTTTTTGAAGTTGTCATAGAGGGATCTTATCTTCAGGTGGAAGTAGGAGCTGAGTTTGTTGCAGAGGGTGTGACGTCCATGGCCTCGCTGAATTCCTGAATGATGCTGAAGAGTTCCTTGGTTGCTGGCGTTGGCGTGGGTTTTGTTTTGGATGAAGGTCCTTTTGGTGGATCTGATGAGTTGGAGTTATTCCGTTAGGGTGTTCTTGTAGGTGGTGCGGTCTTCTCAGGTTTTGCTGTTTCTCCATAGCTTCTCGATGTCTGAAGGTGTCTAGATTCCTGGAGGTCGGCGGTGAACCAGGTGGCCTTGCTGGGGCACTGTCTGTCGGGGTCGCAGAGGGGGGTGAGCTTGTCTGTGCAGTTGGTGATCCATCCGTGAAGTTCTTTGGCTGCGGAGTAGACGTTGGTCGAGGTGCGTAGGGGATCGTGGATTAGAGTGGAGTTGAGGTGCTCCTCGGTTACCTTGCTCCAGTACCTTTGCGGAGGTCTCAGTGTAGGTTTGGGGGCGGTGGCTTTGTTGAAAGAAGTAAACGCAGTGGTGGTCCATCCAGGCATGTAACGTAGTGTGACTGAAGTGGATGTTGTTGCCTCCTGCAAAGATTGGGTCGAGGGTGTGTCCTGCCTTGTGGGTGGGGGTGGTGACTAGCTGTTTCAGTTCATGGTTGTCCAGAAGGGTGGCGGAGTTGGGATCGCTGAGGTTGTCGATGTGTAAGTTGAGGTCTCCGATGAGTATGTAGTCCATGGAGTCGATGGCGTGGGGCGTGATAAGGTCGGTGATGGTAGTGGTGAACAAGGTTCGAGGTACATGGGGTCTGTAAGCTAGGGTGCAGCGTAGGGTCGTTCTGGGGCTGGTTTTGGATCTGGAAATGGAGGTATTTGGTGGCGGACGGGGAGTCGGAGGGAGCTCATGTGTGCGATGGCGAGTCCTCCTCCTGGGCGGTCCTTCCTCTGTATCTTGTATCCGTCTGGGATGGCGGTGGCGATGTCGAGGGCAGAGTAGGCGTTGGTCCAGGTTTCCGAAGGCGACATCGGGAGAGAGGGTGTCGGAGGTCCCAGGTCTCTACAGTATGTCTGTGCAGGGAGTGCTCGTTGAGGAGGATGAACCTCAGGGCTTCGGGTGAGCTGGCGTCCGGCGTGAGTGTCTGTCTAATGTGTTCCTTCCTTACCACCAAAAAACATCAGACCTGAGAATCGGAACCTACTGTCCATCCGGACACGCCGCTACTAGAAGTTTGGTGGTAGGAATCTACACTTTTATAAATCCTCCCTCTGCAGCTCTCTTCCATTGTATTTAGTATCTGGACCAGACTTCGTCAGAATCAGGAAATTGTTTAAAACACATCTATTTAAACAATCATATGGCTATTTCTTCCTTCTGGTGCGTACACCCGTCCCGGGCTGGTTAGAGGCGTAAAACCAGCCATTGTTGCCTTACTGGGCCACCTGTGTTCCATCCATTCTAAAGCTTTGTCATCTGGTTGCCCTTGGTTCGGCCGTCTGAGGCTGTCTGGCTGGCTTGTAGCGCTCTATAAATATCCCAAATCAATAGAATAATTATTTATAATGTCCCACTGACTGCACATCTTCATGTGTGAGAAAAGGGTTTGTTTATGTATTGGGCACAATGACAAAGTGGTATAAAAGCGCATGCATTGCGCCGTTTGTTTTGACCAAATACTGCTTTCTAGCGGCAGCAATCGATTTTCTGCACCACGAAAGAAATCCCTGTGGCTGGCATTACACCGGGCATTCTAGAGCCTTCTCAAGTTCCCAACTGGTTCCCTTTTCTATACCTAAAAATCATGATTCCTCTGTTCCTCTGCTTTGTCGTCGTGCCTGGAGGCGACTTGGTTGCATTTCATCTCTCTTGGACTTTAGAGAAACCTTAAAGCAGGCGTGTTCAACATGGCTCCAAAAGAACCATGCCTTAGTTCCTGGTAATCTGTGTAGGCTGGTTAAATAGAATTAATCCAAATTCAACTCATTTATCCAGTTAGTGTTCATCATAAAAACCTGGCAATACAGTGCTGTTAAAAAAAAAAAAAAAAAAAAAAAGTGGCAATAACAAAAAAAAAAAAGTGGCCATCGAGTGACATCTAGATGGAATAAGGGATTAAAAGTAGAGCGAGTAATAAAGTTGTTGGATAATCATATTTAATCGTACAGTCAATCAAAAATCCAACTAACTTCCAGTGTTGTTCTGGGGAACGGAGATCGGAAATCTCAGTTAGTGTGAGTGTTCTGAAGGTTAGCCTTTGCATGTCCTGTCCCTTGTTACCTAGTATTCGGATCCGCCTTTGCAGTGGCAAATAACCACTGGACCCCACCAAAGGATGGCGTGCTGAGCTCAGGGTGGGCACAGCTGGAATCTGGCTGCCAGATAGGCGACCACGTACACACAGAGGGAGCGGAGTGGTTACTTTCTTTTCATAAAAGTCGAGAAGCGCCAGAGTTGTACACAAGTCTCGGGTGTGGTGAAGGGTGTAAAACTGGGCCTAATTCAGAGCTTCAGTGGTGGGTTGAAGCTGGCAGAGCCTATAGTTTGGGGCTCAGTGCAGTCCAATGGAACTGTAGGTGGAAGCGCATGATTCTGGTACCACCATGACTTGATGATGAGAGCTGGAATGGATCCAGACCTGGTTGTTGCCTTCTAGGAGAGTGACAGGGATGGTCTCCTAGAGGACATGCAGGAGCTTTGAGGAAGCCTTGCTTGGACTCGCGTAGGTCTTGTATGCGAATGTTCTCACCTGTATTCCCTTTCTGGCCTTTTCTGGTGGGTATTATTACGACGTTATTGGGGGATATACAGCTAAACATCTGGCCTCACTCGCTAGGGAAAAGAGAATGAAATTACATAGGTGCAAAGAATTATACAAAGTACTGTTGAGTGACACTTGCGTGGAATGTAGCCGAGGCTAACCAGGACCTCTTTGTCCTCCTCAACCTCCAGCTCCAGGCCTCCTCGACCTGGTGTTGAACAGTTAGAATTAAAGGCGGTATCCAGTCGCTGATAAAGGAACCCAGATACCTGCACGCCCTGCCCATTCTTTCTCTTTATTTTGCACCCACCGCCTGCTAGTGACTGAATCTTCTGCGCGTCTCCAGATATTGAGCTGTGGTCTGCTGCCGCCTCCCCGGCTCCTTCTGTGTGAGGGGTGTAGGGGGCATGCTGCAGCTAAGGAGGACAGGCACTGCTTCCTCTGTGGCCTTGATGGTGCCCCCAAGTTTGTAGGTTTGGGGAGCAGATTCCTCGCCCTGTGACGCTTCCATACACTGGACCATGCCACATCCTAGAGTTCCAGCACTGCGGATCTCCTGCTTTGAAGCTGCTACAGTCTTTCTGGAGCATTTCCACAACTAGCTCTAGAGTGCCAAGTGTGCGGGCTGGAGAAGGGCTCTAATTGGCGCTGTGCTGAGCTGCCAACGATATGCCTCCTCCGCACTCTCTCCTGCATCTGTCGCCTGCGCTGGCACAACAGTAAAAGTGCCTTACTCACATTTGCTGTTGTCCCACTCATGGGGCTACATTTTTCCTAGCTTCTAAATAGGAGGGGGTGGAGGGTGATGCTAAACTCTAGCAGGTCTTGAGGTCTTCATTGGTTCATGCTGTACCATTAGGGTGTGCCTGGTTCTGTAGTTTGCAATTTAAGAAGTGATGTGCACCCTGCAGCAGGAGGTTTTATGCTTATTTAGGTTTTCTTCATTACTTCAGGAAATACGATTATGTGGATCACCAATTATGAAGTTTGAGCGTATCAGTTTGGTATTTACGTATGACCATGGTAACTACTTTTGTGTGTGTGTGTGTATGTATATATGTATGTGTGTGTGTGTATGTGTATATATATATATATATATATATATATATATATATATATAGTTGCACAAGGTGCAGTAGAAAACTGCTGAAACACCTACATCTTTTTTGAGGTTGCAGTTCTAAAGCAAAATTGGTCTTGGTTTTCCTTGGCTCCTGTGATCCGCCCCTTTTCGTTCTTTCAGGAGAGGAAGCGTTTAAGGTGTATATATCAGTGGTTTCTACGTTGGTATCACAGAAAAGCTGTGGCTGTCCATTATTTGCCTTACTTCCCTCTGCTGAATTAATTTGCAATCCATGTAGCTTTCCTAAGCAATTAAAGGGTTAAACGCTTCATTGCGTCTTTCTTTCTGCGCCGGTGAGAAGCTTTCACCAGGACAGCCCTGCTCTGACGCTACTAATCAGCGCACCTGAGCAGCTCATCCTTGCAGCCCACTTCTGGATGCCAGCACCTGATGAGGACTCTATGCCCCTGTGTGGAAAAGAGCACTGTGGCCACAGAACCCTCTTGGCAGAAGGTCACTGTCCCGCAGGGAACTAAACCAACGACGCTCGAGTGCGGTGAACCTGCATTCAGCCTCGCGGTTTGTAGGTGTCCACAGAACTGCTGGATGGGAGTCTAGGCCCATGGAACTCGGGCGCCGGTTATGTATTTTCCTCCTCCTCCTCCTTTTAGGAAACATGCAGACCAATTGAGCCATTTATTTCAGTTCCAGTAATCAAAACTTAATTGCATTAATGTGGTTTTCATGGCACACAGATGAACGGTGTGAATGTTTTTATGGACTTAAATGCTTCCTGGATGACTATTTTGAATTATCGCTCAGCACTACCCTCGTGCAATGTGCACCGACCCAGCTGTGGCTAGAAGAGTGTGGGCCGCAAGTGCGTATATGTATATCTATATCCAGTGCTTTAAATGGGCCGGTACTCACCGGTACTGAGTACCGGCACTTCTCTACTGCCGAGGAGAGTACCGGTACTCATGAAAAGCTGGTCCTGGCGGCCTTTCTTTGATAGCTAAGGCCCTTCTGTAGACCTGCGCCAGCCCAGCTGAACAATTCAGCGTGGGCTCATTTGCATACCCATCGGGTGTTCACAGACATGGAGGCAGCCCAGTGACCGCGTAATTAAGAGAGCCATGGGAGGTTCAAATGGCTTTAAGCCCATCCGATTCTTTTAAGTGTCTGCTAATGTTTGTCTGCTTGCCTGTGATTGTTGAGAAAAACGAGAGAAGGGGGAGAACAATAGAGACACTCTTGGAAGTTATATTAAAAGAAATGTGTGGCCTGCGTTGTGAGTGCATGTCTGCTTGTTTCTTTCGGTGTCACTAGAGAACATATAGAATTGTGCGGAGCAACAGCAATTAACAGAATTGATGTAGCACATATTAGAAAACAACGAAATGTTGAAATATCGCCGCGTTTGGGTTTCGGTTGTTTCTAACGAGTAAACAAACCTGCTTTGTTTATTGAAAGACATTTCTCATGTGTTTTGGTATGTGCGGCAAGTAGTATCGAAGCCAATAAGTATCGGCATGACTTCTAAGCCCCGCCCCAAACCCCGCCCACTCGCCACATTTAAATGAGTCCCTGCACTATTTTCCCCCATTTAAAGCCCTGCGAGTTACTAATGACCTGTGGTGTTGCTGCTGCATTGCGAGTAGAGTTCTTGCTCAAGGCAGTGTCGTGGCTGGTGCTTATGTTTTATGCCGAGGCGCACCGACGAACTACAGTTTACTTGCGCGGTAGGTGGTTATGCGTTCCGTAGTGGACTAATTATTTAATATGTTGCTAGTTAATAATTAAAGGCCTCCGCTCCATCTTTAGTCCCGTTCAAGACTACCAACCTCTAAATGCAAAGCAAAGCATTGGTCAACAATGAGCTGCTCACGTATGGGCCAGCAAGACCACAGGTGCTCAGAAGACAGGGATATGTTTGCTTACAGGAAGACCTGTTTACAGAGAGCTCACGGTCTCCACGAGGTGCGGTTGCAAGGACTCCTTGCTAAAAACCGGGCACTCGCCTTGTCTCATCAACACAGATCGCACCTCTAGCAGACAATTTCATGCAGGGACCTTTTACTTAAGCTAAAGTTTTTCTGCTTGTTTATTCTTGAAAAAACATTGTGCTTGTTTTACACTGGAGGGGCGTGGTCGGTGGACGGCACGTCTCCATCTACATTAGAACTATGGCACAGCTCCTTGGTATGATGGCGGATTCCACCATGCATTGCCGTTGAGCAATGCCACCGACCGCGTCCCCCACAGGGGGCCACTAGAGCGGTCGGCGACCTAGTGCCACCGGGGCACCAGTCACCCCTC
Source organism: Triturus cristatus (assembly GCF_964204655.1). NCBI lineage: Eukaryota > Metazoa > Chordata > Amphibia > Caudata > Salamandridae > Triturus > Triturus cristatus. The sequence continues at coordinate 124,360,629 of NC_140583.1, forward strand.
CCCGCCCCCTCCCAAGGGGGGTGCAGGGACGCCGGCCGGTGTCCCCCTCCCCTCTCGCTTGCCCGGAGGTGACGCACAAGTGCGTCACTTCCGGGCCCCTGTGGGGAAGGGGAGGCTATTTAGCCTTCCCCCACCCTCCTGGCGTCCTCTTTGTTTGGCCAGGACGCCGCATCCCTCCCTACCGCTTACCCGGCGTATGGGTCGGGTGGGGGGGTTCAGAGCGTTGTAATGCTTCCTTTTTTCATTGCAGGCGGAGTTATAGGGCGATCTGGAAGCAGGCCGGTAACAAGGGTACCTCTGCACGGCACCTTAGGGGGTGCCTGAGCCAAAACCGAGGAGCCTCAGGGGAGGGTCCCGGAAGCCGTGTCGTCGCCCCACTAGTCCTGCGGGCGGTTGTGGGCCTGAACAACCGGGGGTTTGCTATGCGACGCTCCGCCCCGAGAGGGGGGGCGTGAGTAGAAGTTACAAACGGCACGTGATCCTAGAAAAGAATCACCTGGATGGTAGCAAAGGCGGGTTTCGCTCCCGCGCTGCCCGGCTCATCAGGCAGGCAGGCGGCCCAGTTGGTTGCCTGCCCTTGGATTGCCCGTAAGATAACCCACCCATTGTAATAAACCTGCAGTAAATTTTACCCAACTTAAGTCTGTGTGTGTGTTATTTGGGTATGCATTCTGGGGAGGGGGAACAGAAGGGTGCCCCTGGCGGTACTAGGACTTATGTAAACCATTGCAGCCATGAGACCTGCTGCGAGTGAACAGAGACTGTACAGTTGCATTTTGCCCGCGGTAGTATACTTTTCAGGTTAGCTGCAGCGAAAAGCAGCCTTGAATTCTGTTTTAATTTTCTTGTACGTAATGGAATTCAACGCTTGCATGTCTCGTGGTAGCGCTGCAGGCCCTGCCTTGGAAAAACCGAGCGTTTAGGGTTGTGTTATAGGTGCTGAACTTTTGCCAATCCTCAGCGTGTGATTGTGCTGACCGGTTAGAGGAGCGTGGTCTAGGCGCTAGTCACACAGTGCCTGTGGAATCTCCCTGCTTCGCTGGTAGGTGGCCATCTGCCTTTCTCTACTTGCTGACTACTCAGCGGACCTCCACCCTCCGATCTAATCTTGCGCCATCTACAAATGGCCCCTCCCCCGTCACTGCTTTTAACGCCCCCCCCGTCCCCCCTCTGTATTCCTTTTCGTAGGATGCCGATGTTGCGCGGTTGGTTTGCTGTGTTTTACTTCGGGGCTTCAATGTGCAGGTGTAAAGTGCCCTGGTTTCTATGGGATTCTTGCCTCTCCTGGGCAGTGGGCAGCAGGGGGCTAGAGCCTCTTCCTGACCAGCCCCCTCTGTGCACTTGGCTCACACAGGACTATTAGCAGCCTGTCCGCATCGGTGATGCTTTCCGGTGCTGCAGCGCGTTGTAAACCCAAAGGTTGGGTCCGCAGAGGGCCTTTGTGCTTCCCACTTACTCAACTTGTCTTGTTCATTTGTGAACAGGTCACCCACTGTTAAGAAAAGTTGAGGCCCCCCACCCCTGCAAGGTACATGGAGGGGCCCCTCTCCAGATTGAATCTGAAGCGCTTGGGGGGGGGGGGGGGGGAGAGAGAGAGAAGTCCCGGGGTTGCTGGGGCCAGTGTTACACAACTGGTTAAGATGTGTGTATCTGTATTTTTTCTTTCTGCCACTGGGTGTGTGTACCCATGCAAGCATATCTGTGTCTACCTACGTGCGCTAATAACCATGTTTGGGTATCTCTGAGGTGTGTGTGTGTGTGTGTGTGTGTGTGTGCGTCTGTGTGCTTATTTGTTGTGTACAAGCTGCTTACCTGTGTGCTTTTATAGTGTGCCTGTATATACTGAGTATCTCTTTTAGCAAGGCTATGGTTCTGTGCGTGTGCCTTTCTGTGGCTTGTTGAAGGCAGGTGTTTCTGAGCGCGTTTTAGTCGGAATATATGTACATTACTTTTCACTTGTTTTTTTTTTTTTTTTTGGGTGTGAGTGTTCTGTAGTTGCTCTGAGAATGTTTTTTTTTTTTGGGCCTCTTTTCCTTGGTCTTTACTTTTGTTAACACCTTTTTATTCATTTTTGTTGTTTCCTTGAGATGGAGGTCTACATAAAAACCCCACCCTCAAGTTAAATTGCACTTTCAGCGCGTGTCTGCCCTTTGGCCCGCGCACACTTCAAGTTTGACCTGTCAAGTGGCCTCATGTTATAGACGGCTACTCCCAATTTGTCACGCCTTTTCCTGAGCTTTGCAGTCCCCCAAGAGCAGGTACCAAAGACTTGCACCTCTCCACACCGCCCATCTAATGACCATTTCAGTAAATCCTTTCTTGAACAGCCGTCCTCGGAAGTGCTTGAGTTTTCACTGGCTCCGAGGCTCTGAGCGCCGTTTCAGTGAACAGGGCTATAAATCCTGTTTTTCTCATCACATTTGCTGAACATTAAAAGACCGAGAACAACTGCTTTCAGTGGGTGCCATTCGTTCATTATAACTTGATGTTTACTGTGACACACACCGTCACACAATCACCAGCACACAATTCAAAACCACCCAGCATAATTACACCACACATAATACCGAAACCTTCATTCCACATAACGCTCAACTCACTACCACATAAATACACCCCACATAAAACCAATCTATAACGCATAGCTACAATGCACATTAACACACACCACACCATGCCACATAATTCTACTCCGCATAATTTCACTCAACGCCACAGTTTCATCAGGAGCGGGCCTAAGCTCATTGTGGCCCTGTGCAGGGAGCGTAGGTAGGGGGCCCCGGAAGAGGGGGTCCGGACGGAAGCCGGAGGCCACCAAATCCCTGCCAGGGGCCGCCACGAATATGTATTGTATCCGATTCCTCATGGCCAGGCGGCCCCTGGGGTTTGGCGGCCCTGTGCAGGTGCACAGCTTGCACATGCCTAAGGCCGCCCCTGGTTTCATGCCACAAAAATCAATTCAACACATTTCCATTTCACACCACATAATTCAACAAGAAACCACATAATCCAAATCAAGAACACCATTACATAAAGCACCACATGCTTACAATCCACACATCATAATTCCACATCACACCACAAAATTCAAATGAACACAATATAATTAAACTCCACTACATAACACTGCACAAAACAAAATACCACTCCACACATTTACTCACCATAACACACAATCCCACTCCACATAATTCCAATACGCTAAATACCATATACTTGCTCTCTGCATAATGCTACTTCACACCATACCACATAATTCCACTGGCCACCACATACAGCCACTCCACAACACAGAAGTAAAAAACATTTCCATTTACGTCAGTAGCTCTAACTCTTGCAAATGCAAGACCAATTGCATTTCCAATGCTTGTTCTCTTTCTTGTTTGCCATAGTAAAGTGGAAAACGGGAAGCACCATCCCCATTGCTGCCTCAAGCACGTGGTACAGTCCATGCAACGTTCTCTTATAATTATCTGGTCGTTCTAGCAGTGTACGTTTTCGCCACTCCCCATGTTTATTTCCTCTTTCCTGTTCCTCTCTTGCTGTCTCCTTATCAGCTCTATTCAGGTTATTGGTGCGTTCCTAGTGATTTGAAAGCACTTGACCTATTTTCTGTCGGAGGGCAGAGCTGGAGGGTCGTTAATCCTCTTGTTCTCCTTTCTTCTAATAAACTATTCCTATTTTACCTCCTCCTGGTCTTCAGAATGATAATGTATTCTATTAATGCAGTTTTCTCTCTTGAAAGGTGTGGTTGTGTGGGTAGCTGGTTGCGCAATGGACAAGTTGTGACTTGAACAGGGAAACAGTCGCTTGCCTGCATCACTGGATGCTAGGCTCGTGCGTGGTCATTATTTACGATGTTTAATGAATGAAGAGCCAAGGATGTTCCATTGCTGCTCGCTTTCCTTCCTTAAGATAGATTTCTGATATGGAAACGGTAGCCTCTTGCAAGAAGGGCGGCGGGGACTCAGAATAGTCTGTTGTAGTTCCACAGTGACACACTGGTTGCCCTATTTATGACCTCAGGTGTGATTGGCTTGGCTTATTTCGAACCACAGTAGCGAATTGGCTTGTTTTAGTTATCCCATAATTGATTAGATTTAATCTTGTTTGCTTAGTCCGACAATTGTGTGATCCTAAAGCAGTGTTAGATTCATGGTGGACATTGTGGATGTCCTAACCAGTTCTTTTTCCATACAATAAATCAAACATTTCCTATCTGGAACATACTTAGCCTTCCTATAGGTACGATAGTCCTCTCTTTATTAAACAAATCCCCAATGCAGAGGATACGACGTTCTAGATGTAAGCCGTAACTAGGTTTAATTCGGCGGCTTCTTCGGTCTTACTGACCATATATTTTGTATGCATGCATGTATGTATGTATGTATGTATGTGTTTTTTCTTTTCCCAGTAACTTTGATGCCGTTTGACGAATCTTTGCGAAATTTTCAAAACATTGGTCCTGCTCCGGTCAGTTCCTATGCTGAAAGTTTCGAGGTGATTCGCCAAGCGGTGGCCGAGGAAAAAAGGGGGGGGGGGCCCAAAACGTGTTTTCTCCATGTTAATTCCCATAGGAAATTTTAGACACGACTACAGCCCGAACTGCTGAACGGAATTACAGCAAGAAGGTAGCCTTTGGTTCAGATAGAGGCCTTTTTTTTAAATGGTGTAAATCTGTTTAGTAGTTTTCTGAGAAATTCAAAAAATAGAGGTTGGAAAATCATTTTTCCCATAGGAAACTTTAGACACGGTTACAGCCAAAACTGCTGAACGGAATTACATCAAATTTGGCAAGAAGGTAGTGCTTGGTTCAGAAAGCGCCCTTTTTTTTAAAGGTGTAAATCCGAACACCACTGCACTGCCCTAAACCACCACCCCCCCTGCACGACCCCCTACATTGCCCGAACACCATGGCTCTGCCCTGAAATACTAGCCCCAGCATGACCCCTACACTGCCCGAACACCACTGCACTGCCCTAAACCCTGATACACAACCCCCAGCACGACCACCCTACACTGCCCGAACACCACTGCCCTAAACCCTGAAACACCAGCCCCAGCACGACTCCCTACACTGCCCGAACACCACTGCCCTGACCTAAACCTTGAACACCACCCCCAGCACGACACCCTACACTACCCAAACACCATTGCACTACCCTAAACCCTAGAAAAGTAACCACCACCCCATGCCCAATCACCCTTACCTCTCACTCCTAGTGGTTCCAGCTTCATGTCGTCTAAGGGGCAGTGCAAGTTGTTGTGAGGAAACTGAATAACCTCTGTTTCCTTACGACGTGGATCGTATACATTTTTTTTTAGAACTCATGGTCATTTACCATACATACCTTTACAACAAAATTTGTTGTAAAGGCATGCGTGGTAAACAGGCGCGGTGCGTTATACAGTCAGTCACATACCTACTAAATCCTCCATACAGACACTTATACACCCACTCATTTCTCAATACAGCTTGGCATATATATAAAACAAAATTAAACTTGACAGAAACACAGTCACTGAATGATGTCATCGGTGACGTCATCAGTGATGTCAATGACCATGTCATGAATGATGTTAATATGTGACGTCATCAGAAGTGCATTGCGGGGGCATGAGTTAAAGGTAGCTAAACTAACTATAACGCCGGAATTTTATATGGTTTTGTACGAGTGAAATGTCCAACTAACATTCCTGAAATCTACGTTTTTTTTTTTCCAGTTAATTTCTGTTTTTTTTTAAATGCGAATTTGGAACTATAACGTGCCTGAAACCTATTTCTTTTTCAGTGAAAATAAATAAATATATATATATATACACGCACTCATTTAGTGAAAGTTTGTGCATAAAGGCTTATAAATATTTTTTTTAAGGATTGAAGGGTCATTGGCATGATCGAATCGCGAGTGACGAAGCAACCTTAAAAGCTGACCAAAGTCGTTAGTGATTCAGAACATGTCGGTTTCAATAATAAGCCCATTGGTCAGCTGTGAAGTACCATTATGACTGACAATGTCATTTATATTGTGCCAGTGACAAGATGCCACTTTTAGGTCTGTCCTAGAGACCCTTTAAATCGTTTTGCCAGCCTCCTGTTTTCCAAAACAAAATCGTTCTAAAAATACGTTCATACAGGGATTTCCATCTGCCCTCTATATCTATTATGTGCTACAGCAAAACTTGATGGACGTAATGCTGAATGAATCAACATTCACTCCCAGTCAATAGAACTGTGTTAAATCCATAGCTCTTTTGCTCACTACGCCAACCGAGTTTGGACCCAGCCATATGCAAATCAGTCTTGACCCTGCTCTTCATGGAAACAGTCCAGTTCGAACTGCCAAGCCGTGTTTTTCCTGGACCCAAAACGAGCATCCTGGGACCGGTTTCGAGGTAACAACCCTCATTAGCCAGGCTTGCTTGAATCCAGTGGCAAAGCGAGCAAGGGACACACGTCTGGGCATACCCTGCCAATTTATGGCTAAAGGTGCTGCAGCAACCAGTTATGGACAGCATGCTGAATGAATTAGACATTTACCCCCAGGCCCAGATCTCTGTACTGGGGTGAATGTTTGACACTGTTCAGCAGTCTGTCCATCAATTGTTATTTTTGCATTTGTCACCCCGGGTGGTACTGATATGCCCAGACTTGGGTCCAGTGCTCTCCATGCCACTGGAATCAAGCTAGCGTGGCTGATGTGGGGTGATACCCCGAAACCGGTCCAAGAGTGCTTGTTTCCAGTCTATGGAAAACCTGGCCTGGCTGTTTGGGCCGGACTGTTCCCATGGTGAGCAAGGTCAAGACTGATTTTGTTTATGGCTGGGTTCAAACTGGGCTGGCGTGGGGAGCAAAAAAAAAAGGACAGATTTAGGCCCAGATCCCTGTACTGGAGTGAATGTTTGATATTGTTCAGCATTTTGTCCATCAATTGCCCTTTTTGCGTTTCTCTATGTCCATTAGTCTGTAAATTGTCATTCACTTTTTGCTGCTTTCTCTACTGTGAGGTGTTTTATTTATTTATGTTTTTTATGTTGCTATATGCAGCAAACACAATGCATGCAGGCCAGTCAAAACAACGCTCTGAAGTAATTCTCAGTTCTCCTTACACTGTGCAATTTCTTTTATTTTTTTTTCAAATAGCGTGTATTCTGTTTCTCACTTTCTTTTCCTCCCCTTTATCTTTAATCGCTTACATCATATCTTTACTGACCCCATTGTTTAACAAACAATCCGTCAGCTTACAACCTTGCAAATAACAGCAAATGTCGACGTTCATTGAATTTTTAAGCAACAATTCATGGAGTAAACTACCTACTCCATGCAAGCCAGTCATGTTTAGATGGCAATATACCTATAGACTCCTTACCCAGGGGAGTACGTCAACTCTGTGTCCACACTCGTAGGTGTCGGAACTTGCTGTAGAAAGCTGGGCTCATAACACCTCTTGTGTGAGTGATGAAATGACTGTATTCGTCATTCTGTATTCAACAGAAGAGCTGTTCACAAGCTGACTTTCTGCAGCTGTAATAAAATCTTAAAATAGGTGTTGCTGGTTTCAGTCTGATGAGTCTAGTTCAGGATATTACTGTTCCAGAAAAACTGGTCCATCAAGTGTTGCTAGTAGGCAGCGTGGAATTAAAAATAATTGGAAAGGGAAGGGTTCGCTGTCCGATTACAAAATAAGCTGCAAGTTATTCTTTAAATGTCTTTATTGCTAAGATTGTGTGTTTGGTGAGTTAGCGCATGTGATTTCAGTCATGTTTTCTCCACCCTGCCCAACACACTGCGAGTCAGGAGTCGAGTCCATTTAATTGAATCATTTGGTTTTTTTCTCCAACACAACATATCTTGTCCCTAATTGCCTTCTGAGAGTTCCAATTCTATTACCACTTGGATGTTTCTCCTTGGTCATCTTAAAATGTTTTTAATTGTCTAGCAGATGTCTCCAAGTCTCTTGTGTCTATTGTCCCTTGTCATAGCTGATGCCCACTGACACAAGTTTGTCTCGCGAGGTATCGGATTTGGTGAGCTTCATCGGGGCTCTGCGTTTATGCATCAGACGGATATCGACAGCCGAATCATTACTTGTTAGAACTGTGGTTTTCAAGAACTAAACCAGAGTCTGCGTCTCTGACTCAGAACTTACCTGTCATGGTCAGCAGCCAGTTCATGACCAGTATGGGGTGACTTAATTCATTTAAAGCCTACCTGCAGAGTAGATTTGTGAAGGCCCAAGCCGGGAGAAGCGCGTTAGGGCTGACAGGCCCACGAAAGGAACACGTGCAGCATTAGACCCAATGCGAGGTTGGAAACAATAGTCCAGCAGAGACAATTGGTGATATCCACAGGTCTTGAGACCAAATACGGAGCCACATCTATGTGATGAACTGAAAGTCCGAAAGTACTCTAGGACAAGAATTGTTATAATGTTACTAATTCATTTTGTTTCAAATAAATGGATTATCTTCACTAGAGATTAATGCAAACATTGTCTTCAATAATTCGGCATCATTGCTGTTGCCTTATGAACTGAGGATTGTTATGATGCGTGCAATCGTCTAATTGTAACATTTTTGATGAGGTGTGCTGGCGTTTTCCAGATACTTTACAAAGTCACACACAACCTCGGACCTTTCTCACTGGATGGATCTTTACTCGCTCATGTTTAATTTTGGTGTGGGGGCAAAATGATTTTGACACCATCTTAGCACCTCCATGTGACCTCCTCTGCCCATCTGGTGTCCCTTCAACATTACCCCACACTCGGGATACACTTGCCCCCTTGTCTTTGTCAAGACGCATGGACATGCACTATACTAGCCAATTAGGCCTGTCCACCTCCATCAGACCCACAGCCCCGCTGCCTGCTATCAACTACAAAATAGACCAAGGATCCGGCAGACTCTTGGTCCTAAACAACCCGTACACTGAAGCATTCTCCCGCTTAACCACCCCCTGGGTGCGTTCCCTTCTCTCCCTGGGCAGTGTCATCTGTTTTGCTTTCTGGGCACTATTGTATCCCTCACATGCACTCTGACCTCCCTTCTTTGCCACCAGGTAGCTGGCTCGTCACACAAAACGAGGCCTTGTGCAAGTTTTCCACTTTTATGGTGAGTCCTGGTCCTGCACCACCATATATGGCATCCTTGGCCACTGATGTCTCTCCCATGGACTTCCCTCGTCCACCTAGGGCTTCTCGACCGAGTTTATTGTGTGGTGTTGTAGTGGAGAGCCTTCGCACTCCTGACTCTTCGCACTCCTGACTCTTCTACCCTGGGGTGCCTTCTGCCCTTGCTCCTCTACAAGGGTGACCTCACAGTTGTGTTTAAGGCGATACCTTCTTCTGCCAGCACCTCTGTGGGCACTTCTAATGCTTGTTTGGACTGATTGGTTTCTCCCATTGACCTTCAGGGCTGACTTTGCTGCTTGGGTATCCACTGCTTTGTCCCGCCAACGCCTCAATGGGCACTCTTAAGTCGCCACAGGACTGAAGTTACCGGACTCTACTGTCTGGCCTTTCAGTTGTTCACGTTCACTCATTCATGATTCCCTGGCCGCTTTTAATCCCCGTCTCATTCCTTTCCCTGTATTTCTTTGTTGTATTTTGAAATTTTAGAAAGTACAACACACTGAAGACAATATGATACAAATCTTTACAGAGTTAATCTCCACAATATTTGTTTTATTGTTGATCCGAGATATTGTACCCTTTACCTTTGCGAATGTACTTGGGATATGCCTCGCGAACATTGACGGATGAACAGGACAAGCATAGTCTAATAGTCCAGTATTGGCCATTCGGCATCACACCTGGGTCAGATTGGGTGCAGTGGGACTTCCTTTATTAGGCAATTCAATTCTGATTTGCTATTCCACTATTTTTGAAGTATTTTTCTGTGCCACAACAATGCATATTTTAAAACCATTATTTTTGCACAGAAAATATGAAAAAGTGCAGGTATATATTTTTCCATGAAAGGAATGGCGAACGTTCACAGATTTCATCACGTGCGAGCCTTATTTTTCTCTGAATACAGAGTTCTGTTGAAAGTGTTTTGAAATGTTCAGACTATGCTGAAATGACATTGTATGTTTCCCCCATTAAACAGGCTTGTCAGTTTAAGTCCTATGTGATCGTTATTCCCACTTCCAGGCACAATGGTACAATCTACCCATATTATCAGTGACACGACGACAAAAGCTCTATTTACAGTTTCCTTTCCTTTGCCTCCATATGTGGTTTTTATTACCGTGACATCTGGAGACCCGGCTCTTGAACTGGGGTGAGACCGAGCATTTCCGAATTCCTGTCGCTTTTCAGACTCTCTTTTCTTCTTCTCCATGTTTGGGTTCTGTGCCAGGAATGAGACAAAGAGCTCATTTGGAAACCCTTCAAAAAGGATGAAAGCGGTTTTAGATCTGGAATGGAGAAGAGATTTCCTTCGCAGCTGCAGAGGTGCAGTGTCCACACTTAATGCTTGCTCAGGAGAGTGGCTGCGGACTGTGATGAGTGGCCTACGGGTGCCCCACTCTTCATGATGGGCTGTTGTGCTCCGGTGACGCGCTTGCTGCTCTGGGTGGTAAAGAGCTTGACATAAGGACATATACCTATGTCACTGCAAGATATCTGCTGTTTGCCAGTGTTGTTCCTAGACCCTGAACTTTGACGTGCCCTCACGTCTGAATTTCTGCCTATACTTCTATGGTAAAGGGTGGCAAAAATAAGTGTAAGGGGTTTTTGAGGTTTTACCTCATATACAATAATTCAAATATTATACAGTGGCGGACGCCACTGCGAAGTTGTGATTCAGCTGCACTTTGCATTGTTAATCCATTTTTAGGACTCGCCTGATCCAGCGCATGTGCTGGTCTGGCCGAGACATTTAGTGTAGGGGGTTTCAAAGTTCTGCCTGTGGCCTAAAGCTTGTGTGCACATGAGCGTGCACGCATGCATACGCCATGTGTCTTACCTCCGCTGTGCTTGATCGCGTCCGCGATCACTTTCGCGGGCCGTGCGGCCGTGTCATTTTCACGGCCGCGCGGCCAATGCTTGTTAATTGTTTGTAATTGAGCTGTGACACTTGCAGGCAAACCAATTGCTTCATATTATGTGATTTTGCATTATGCTTTTGAAGTGTTTTCATGTTCGCTTTATAAAATTCCCCATCAAGACATCATACCAGAAAGAAAATCGGGATTACACGTATTGAAACGTAAAGGGACTGGGGCCGGCGACTAGGCACAATTTTAAGAGTTCTATTTCCACAGTACTGTTTTCATAAAGTGCATCAGTTTTCAACAAGACGACAAAGTTGTTTTAAAGTGGCTTCCAAGTTCAAGAGTTAAAATTCGGATTAAAAACATTCAGAATATCACGTGTGACGAGTCCCTGGAGTGAGAGTTGAATTTTTTTCAACTGCAAGTTAATGCCACGACGCAAAATGATGCTTGTCAGATCGTCACCCTAGCGGTATTTCCTTCCATTTAACACTTACAAATGGTTTTTACTCGAACAAGCTAGTGACTGGCATAGGGCAGTTTTGAAATTCGAGTTGCTCCATTTACATCCTGGAACAACGTATTCGTGGCTAATTGTGCTTGTCGGTTCAGTTGCTCAATGTATTTAAGCAGTAAACGTTCCCTTCCATGCTCCACACGACAGCCATCCAGGAGCCCGCCAGCCAGCCAATGTCAACACTTTCAGTTCATGTCACGTGGGATATTTTCAGCCAATCCTGGATTTCTTTGCCAACTGCGCTTACGTTCTGGTACTTTATAGTTTTCATTTTTAGCATGATTATAGTTATGGGCTTGAAATCACAGCATGGGGGTTTATTACAAAAACACAAATACCCCAAAAGAAACTGTAGGAATCGGCTGTAACTGGTCAGTTGGAATTTCCACAAGGACTTCATGAAAGCCAATGATACCTTTGAGACCGTGCGTCGACCGAGGGGTCTTGACGTGGCTGATAAACATGAGTTACTGTGGGGGAGAGGGGTGAGGGGGGGGATGTGTGCGTTAGGGAAATGGCTGTGGGGGCTGAAAGAGTCTTGGGGCAAATCTAAAGGTGGGGTTTGCATTAGTGACCCAGTAATTATGGCACATTCCTGTTCCAGTGTAACAACATTGCAGCCTTACATTTATACTGAGGGTGTCCAACATAGATAAAGGCTGGCAGAAGCCGTCTCACCCTTTCAGGATAACCATGGACTTTGTAAATGTGCTCCATGTATATTTATGGTATGCAAAATCCTCTTCAGTGAGTATCCTGACAATCTTACTTGATACAGCTCTCCTTGGCTGACATTGGAGACTATACTCTTTCAATTTTGCAATGCCCATTTCTTTAGTGCTCAGCAGTTGCCCTGATGAGAGAGAGAGAGAACCATATACAAATCAACCTCACACCACTCCCATTAGGGATAGCCAGTACTGAAATCCAGTTTTGGGTTTAGTGCAAAATTCCCATACATACCTGCAGAGCGGCATTCATCCTCACTTCCCCTGAATGATTCCAGTACAAATGGAGAGCACATTAACACAGGCCTGCCAGTTGACTATCCCTTGTCGTTAGATTGAGGATACTAACAGACCTAGGATGGCACAGTAATTCCTTGTGCTGAAATACTATGGTTGAGAAGAACTTGACAGGTTCCACTGCATTCAATGGCTTATTTTTCTCCGGGAGTGTGATCATATTTCTTGTTTGTCTGCAGTCTTGTGCCTAATAGCCACACTAGGCAGCTGCCTAGAATTACCTTGAAAATGTGGTACGTTTGAGCAAGTGGTTGCCGGTGGGCAGCATAAGCTCTTTTTTAGGTCTTGCCTAGCGAAAGCAGCGAATGCGCTGCTTTCGCTATTGTGAGTACCTTTTGGAATCTATTCTGCCGAGGGCTTACGTGCACGTGTCTGCATAGACGAACATGGCTGCTCTTGCCATTTGTCCATAACCAACAGCATGCACGTGTCCGTAGGGACTGTGGACAGCCCGACGCCATTTTGCATTTTGGTGTCCTAGCAATGAAAATGCTGTGTCCTGTACAGCGTGGAAGGTGTCCTAGCAACAAATGGTGGTTATTTATTCTTAACCGGCACGTTTCTTAAAAATGCCGCTTACACTGAGTTTGTATTTATGTTGTAGAAACGCGCGCCGTGTAACTTGGTGCACATTTTTGTGTGTTTTTGTTGTTAAAAAGGCTGTTTCAGTACGCAGCTTGCCGGGGTTTGATGACTTTGAAAGTAGCAGCTTGCTGGGGTTTGGAGACTTTGGATGTACGCAGCTCCTAGCAACAAAAATGGTTGTTATTTATTTATTCTTAACGGGCACGATTCTTAAAAATGCCGCTTACACCGAGTTTGTATTTATTTCATTGAAACGTGCGCCATGTAACTTGTCATTGGCATACTACTCACTGTCTACTACTCACTCTACCCCTCTACTACTCTCTACTACTCCACCCCTCTACCCCTCTACTACCCCACTTCCCCTCTATCCCTCTACTACCCCTCTACAACCCCACTACCCCTCTACTCCCCCACTACCCTACTACCCCACTACCTCTTTACTAACCCACTATCCCCCCCACTGCCCCTCTATCTCCCCACTACCCCCCTATACCCCACTACTACCCAACTACCCAACTACTCTACTACTTCTCTACTACCCTACTTCCCCAATACCCCTCTACTACCCTACTACCCCTCTACTACCATACTGCCCCACTTCCCCTTACCACCCATCTACCCCCTACTACCCTACTACCCCTCTACCCCACCCCCCTCTACTACCCTACTACCAACCCACTACCCCAGTACCCCTCTGCTACCCTACTACCCCACTACCCCCTACAACCAGCTGAGAAAAAGACACCCTGATAGTGGTTAAACACAAAGAAAAAAGTAGCGCCTAAAAAATGAGCGGTTGAAGAAAACAAGTAGTGTGTTCATGCTCCAGGGAAGAGGCAAACACACAGAGGCAGGATGCCTACAGCACCTGACCAATAAGAAACAAATGAGTGACAATATAAAGCCCACTGTGAGTAAACAAAAGGTCTCAACGAGACCGCATATGTGATGTGAAGGCGAGACATAAAAAGGAAACAGACTGATTTATTTAGCAGTGTCCAGTTCATGACATCCACATACAAAGGAATATATTTGTAGAGCTTGGGAGACCAATCAAAAATATTTGCATTCCATAATGCTTCAAACCTCACTGAACTACACAATTCCCCAAGAATATGCCCATTTGGAGTGCCTTCCTGCTTCTAATCATAAACTTCATTCCAGGAGCAGATTATACTACAATAATTGCTTACTTGCTTGAATTAATAACAAAATTAATAAATTAGCTGATATTGTTGTATATATCACCGCAGGTACTAGTTTGGCAACTTACCAGTAGTTCTAATACCTACTAGAAACAAGCATTGGCATAGCCAATAGGTCTCGCCTTTGGGACCTTATAAGTGTCAGTGACAGTTGATGTTGTTGCACCAAGGTTATTGTGCTGGATAACTAAACACTTATAAGGTCCCAAAGGCGAGACCAATTGGCTATGCCAATGCTTGTTTTATTCGGTTTATAACTTTACGCCACATGGATGGATTTGCACAAAATGTGCCCGGTTTAGGAATAGATCGGGGAATTTTTGGCATACAAAGTTTCAGGAAGATCCATCTATCCATGGGAGAAAAGTTTAGGGGGGGGGGGGTTAAACAGTGTATGTTTTCACATCTTAGCTCACATAAGAAATGTTAATAGATGGAACAAAGACCACTGAATGGATTATATCAAAGTTGGCATGAAAGTAGAACGTTACTGAGAGAGGATGCTATTTTGATTCAATATAAATCCATTCAGCTATTTTTGATCTATTTGCATTTTTAAAAAGGTGCCGGGGGATATAAAGGGTTACTACTTCATTTATCTTGTCAGTTGAAGAGCCACTTTTTAATGTGCTGAACTATGAACCGTTTGACGAATATGCCTTTAGTTGTCAGACCATACATTCTGATTGCTGTTGGTATTTTTGAGTTTGTGCGTATCCATAAAGGATGGGGGTGTCCTATACCCCATATGGGTGGACTTCCTTTAAACAAGAAGAGCTTCTTTGCCTGCCAGCGTGCGGCCCACTATGCCGTCCTCTGGATACCTTTTGATTCTGCTTCCGGGCATCACCCTATAGTGTCGTTGTACCAGAGATGCACTCCACACCGCACAAGCGCTGTTCAGTTGATCTCTGAACTAATGCCAATCTTTATACATGAGCAGGCTGATGACGCGAGGTCATTATGGACGCTGTTTCTAGGCCTTAACTTTTCACCTGCGAATCACGGTTTTCAGGTGTTCTCATTGATTCATCTAAAGCAATGCAAGACTACAACACCCAGAATGCATTAGGTGATCACACAAATGTTCTGGACTGGAAACAATAGTTCTAATGACCTGGAAGGAGGTGGTTTCCCGAGGTATGAACTAGTTTGTACTAATCACAGTGAGCTTTGGGTGTTGGTATTAATTCTGTGGCATGCCCCTGTGTTGTGAAGGAGAGAGGTGTGTTGTGTCTTAGGACCCCAGTTTTGTCCTGTTTGTGGGGTGGTGAAGAGGAGATGTGCTGGGCGTCACTTCCTTCGTGTTCTTGTGTGGTGTTTGTGTTACTGCTCTGCCTTGGAAGGTGGTTTTGGATTTCGAATGCAGTCTCATGCAATACACGCAGGGTAAGTTATTTGAGTTGACGGAGAGCCATACCATTAGGCAGTTTGTTACCCCGCTGCTCTCTTATAGCCCCCTTACCGCCTGTGCACCCCCAAACAACCACACAATTGTGTGATGAGAGATGACTGCCTCCACCTCAACTTTAATTCTTTTCTCTCAATATGGCGCCACGCTGCTCCTGCTGTGCAGGACTCCTTTGTGCGCTGAAAGTCTCTTTCAATGTTTGATTTAAAAATAAATCTTAATAGCCGCTGCTGATTGGGCTTATAATGGGTTTCTTGCTGTAACTTCGTTTATTTTGGATCCTGCATCACAAAGCTTTTTCTCGAACACATGGGAGTTGTGGTGGGAGGCATTGCTTTGTGATTTCAGAACACTGTAGACTCTGAAGAGGGACAAACATTGGGTTGACGAACATTAGCAAGCATTGGCAAAACCAATAGGCCTGGTCTATTCGCTTTGACTACGACTTTTAGCCATGTTCAGCAGGGCAACTGCTGTGCAGCATGGCATAAAGTTTGAAAAAAATGCTATGACCCGAACCGCAAACGCGGATAGCAGGAGGCAGCAAGCAAACACAGACAACACAGCAGACTGACCGGGGAGAAGTACAGGAGGGAGCCAGCTGCAAATGATGCCCTCAGAAGAGTGCTTCTACAAAAAGAGATAGGAACATGAATGATGAAAGAAGGGAGGGAGGGTGGCTGGGGAGAAAGGAAAAAAAACACTACAATGTAGCATCAGATTTCTTTTTCCTTCTAGTGGGTGGGTGGAGGGTAACACTGACAACGGAGCGACAGGCAAACATGGATAACAGGAGGGTGGGTGGATGAGAGGGAGCAGACACAACCTAGAAATACAGAAGAGGCACAGCAGCAAAAGATGCAATCTCTAGAGATTTTCAACATAAAAAAGTAGTTCCAAAAATCGCAAACGGTGTAAGGACCCAAGTACTTGGGAAATGCTCCAGGGGAGGGCCATACACAAGAAAAGGAAGTGGCCGCCGCACAAGCTCACAAACTGGGTACAAAGAGCAAATAAGTGACATTAAGCCAATCAGTGGTAATCCGTCTACTGGTTAAGCCCCCTGTATGTAAACAAACTGTCTCACAAGCGACTGTCGTAGAACTAAAAATGGCAGCATCCTGGATCAAATGCCAGGTTTGGGTGCACCATGTCCTAGTCTCAAGCACACTCGAGGTTTTAAAGCCGCTTGTTGTAAGTAGATTTTCATTAAACTTCCACGTCAGAAATAGAAAAGCAACATTTTATTTTTGTGAGCGATATGTTACAGCTCATATATGTTACTATTTCCATCATCCCTGTGGCCTTGGGTGTAGTCATTGTTACCCACACAGTGCTTTGAGAGAATAGGGCCACACACACTTTGATGTGTGGCCTATTTGAAAAGGAACACGCATCCCTTTTGTGACATTGCCTAAATTATCTATCTGGAGTGGAGGCTGAGAAATGGTCACTCATCTCCAGGACTTTTGAGGCAGTCATGGCAAAAACAAAATTGGATGCTGTGCTTCAGGCTCTTGGAGGACCCGAGACTGTCTGTAGATCTATTGGTGATCACACCAGGAAGGGAGCAGCAATCTGGAGAGGCCCGTGCCGGTGAGAGCGGAGGGGCCAGACTGGTGGGGGTTTCGAAAGACCACAAGGGAAGTTGTATGGCTCCCTCTTGTACATGTGGAGTGTGCCAGTGTGCAGGCATCCTTTCCTTCCATGTTGAAGATTGTCCTAATTGCCCACATCTTCCTACCGTAGTTGGAGGGCCAGCATGATACCAATTCATACGCTTGCATACCCGGCCTCTTATCCGTCTTGCTTGCCTCCGACATCGCGTGCACCCAATATCTTGTGTACATGTGCACCTTTCTAAAACGTTCCATATTTGTGATGTAAATGTATGTTTTAATTTTCCACCAACCACAGTTTATAACTAATTTTAAATGTATCCACCTTGATGGCCAAATTCCCTACATGCTTCATGGTTGGTGTAGTGTTTGTTGTAGTTGCTGTTAAGCTAAATAAACCTAAATAATGCCTGCCAGAATGTGAGGGCCCTTGTAGGGATGTTTCCCGTCATCCTTTCTGTCTTTGGGCCTTCACGAGGGACATGGTGACATGTAGGTCCCTGTCACCCATCACCCCCTCCAGCTAGAATGAACCGTGTTCTATCATCTCCCCATAGAGCGTCTCCAGTAATACCAGTTTCCCAGCAGGGAGACCTCACAGTGATGGTCTTGGTTGGTTTCATGTTTGTGCTACAGATGTGTGGCCCATGACCATGCAAGGGTTGGAATGTATTAGGAGTTTTGTTTTATTGCTTGCAGTCAGGAAAAAGTCTTTCACCGTCCTGTTTCTTCTCTCCGCTTTCTTTCTAGCTATTTTTGTGTCTGTCTTTCTTGACCTTTTTGCCAGTTTCTCATTCGTATTTCTGTCTGACTCTTTCGTTCTCTTTTCTACATGTTCTCTTGGTCTATTTAGAGGGGTCTTCATTCTAAATAGTCAAGAAATTGTACTTAGATTTTGGGAAACAATTGCCTTGTGGCATAATTAAAGTGCACAAGTGTGCAGTGATTATCTCCATTCATTTTACCAATCCTTGGTTGTGCGTGTTGTATCTACAGCAATGTAGGACAATATAACACATTATTTGTAAACGGAGTTCAGTTGCGATGTGGACTGAATGACCAGTTTGCTGTGAAAATAATTTAATTTTAACGTTTTTAATCCTCCCTCAGTCAGCTGTTGGCCATGAGTATCAGACGAAGCTCTCCAAACACTGTTCTCAAGTTGATTCGGCAAAGGGTTTCGGGGGCAAGTTTGGTGTACAAGTAGACCGAGTGGACCAGGTAAGTCTGTTGTGTGTTTTTTGAACTGCCAGGGACCTCATATTTGTCAAATCATTTACATTTTTTTCCGACTCCTAGTGTGCACTTAACTAACTTAGAAAATGTTATGCGTTGTTTTATCGCTCGGTCAGGAAGGTTTTTGGGTTATTCAGTTTGCCTTAAACGTCACATGCCAAAGATATTGGAGGCATGGATTTCAGAAGGCGGGATTTGGGAAAGTTAATACAGCGGATTTTGTGAAATGGTATTTTAACCCTATTGCCAAGGAGACGTTCAGAGAATGATGGCTCCGGCTTGAGAGAATTTTCTTTCATTGTACAACATGTACCTCTATAGAAACCGAGTTCTTCTGCCATTTCCCAAACTAGTTTATTTGTTTATGTTGGATTGATATCCCAGTATGCACACCTGGAAGACTGAATCCTTTTCAGTGGTATTTCAAATGTCTAATCACATTGCTGTTAAATGGAATTGCAGGTCAAACTTACCTCTGAATCCAACAGTGTGGAGTTTAACACTGCCCCCCCCCCTGCCCGCAATATTCAAATCCGGTGACATAAGAGGCTACATATAATCCCTGAAGTAAGAGCGGAGGAAGAGGGGAAGGAATGAGGGTGCGCTACACAAGTTAACCAAAAAACACTGCATAAGTATTACAAAAAAGAATTCCTAAAGAACTATAACCAAGAGCAAGAGGTGGCAGACAACCATAAAAGGCTTGGTGCCAAGAATCATTGAAAATTGCATTTATGGGTGCATTTGATAGCTTGAGACTGTTGCCCATGCCGAAAGTGAGTGAATAGAAATGGGACGAAAGAAAATGTCCTCCCTGTTTAGAGAATTCCATAAAAAATACTCTTTAGTTTGGCAAGCTCTAGACTCTGCCCTTCCAAGCACTACTCCTGTAGATGCCTCTGAAAGCGAAGCCAAATGACAACCAGAGCAAAAGCCGCCAAGATATCAAGACCGAGCCTGTTCAAACTAGATAATAGGATGTTCTTGCATTTATTGTTCTTAAATTAAATGTATTGCATCAACTTGGGGCATGGAACCGTCCCACGTGACTTGCTTGCCTAGTCCGGGCAGCTTCCAAGTACTAAATATTGGTTGCCAACGTATAGAGCTGGTGGAAATAGAGTTGTGGACTGCAAAGCCCTACATGGTGGTGGAGTCTTCTCTTCTGTAAGGCTCTAAAACATCTGGCTAAAAACATGTTTTTTCCAGTGTTTTCTTGATTGATCGCTCATTGGCCCCACAATCAAATAGTCCTTTTTCTCACTTTACAGAATCTATAACCCAAGTTGTTAAAGTCACTAGTAGTTTGACATTTTAATAATTGTGTGAGTAACATGACTCCCTCTCCACATGTATGTTTAATTCAGTGTTGTCTAAACTGGAGTGTTAACACATGTTGTAACTTGCCATTCATGGCGACCTTGCCTACTGTGGCTTGAGAGTGAAGAAGTCCCATGGATGTTACTTAATCATTCACTTAGAATCGGGGCAACTCAATCATAGTCTTTGTCAGCAGAAGGCCAGACATTGTAGCACTTGTCCCTTTAAAAAAAACTGTTAATACAAGCAAACGAATCACAGGTCTACAAAACAATTAAGCAAATAACTACAGTCTCAACTTGCATTTAAGTCCTGAGTGTAATATGTGAAATCTAATGAGGGTTGATAAGTTGGGGGAAGTCCTTAGTTATATCTTGTAGCATGAAGTGTAAATGTGGCAGTAGTGCGTCCAGCTTCTGGCATGAGGGAGCATTGATCACTGCCCTGTCGATAGCTTGTGGGCATCGTTTTGCACTTTAGTTAAAAATATTCCACCAACTGGTGTGAGACAATTGAGTGTTTCACAACCTCTTGAGACTGTTATCAAACCAGGAATACACCCATTATCGCTTTAGTGTTGCATACAAATGGGAGTATCCCAGTCGCTGGACTTTAAACCCTGCTGCAGGTGATGCGAGGCCATGCAGCATCCCGGTGAAAACCACGGTGGCATGAACAGACTCTGAAGCTAGAGGACTACTACGTGACCATGCCATTCCACATTTCATCCGCTGAATGCTGTGAAATTAATTTTATATTAAGGCGCTGGTTATATTTAACTAGTAAAGAGACTTCCATCTTTCATTATGGTGCACTTCGGCAGGCAGTAGCTTACAGAAAGTCCTCTAGGAGGTGTTCCAATAGAAAGTCTTGGAAGGTAAAGAAGGGTTTCCACGTCAGGCATCCAGCATTATTTTGGGTATTACATTATACTGACCTGGTGTAGGCACCACTTTCTGAACCCATGCATGCTTCTGACACTACACTCTTCTCAAGTAACAGCACTTTTGCCAAGTAGATGATTTGCAGAAAAACAGTCAGAGAATTTCCTATTTTATTAGTAGCTGCGTCTTCAATATTGCCATAAGAATACAGTTTTATTGAAATCACATGCTTACCAAAGGTCCGCTTTTGTTGCAAAGTTCTGGAGTTCTTCCAAAGGGCTCCCATACTGTTAGAAAGATGTCTACAGATGGGAGAAGGGGTATACGAAACTGCGCCTGTTGGAATGGGGACATAAGCCAGGCGGTTCTGTTTTATTTGTTTATGGCGAATCTGAGCAAGAGGTATTGTAAAAGCTATCATATTCACATGAGGAGTTCTTTGTTGTAGACGCTGTTAGCACTTACTAAATACTATTGAAGAGGAGTGCCCAGCGCTCCATACGATGCATGAGACCGATAAAATGGCACCAGTCCGTATTAGTGTCACAGGAACTATGTAGAGCAGCTGCCAAGTGACACATCTGTTTTGGCCCCAAATGCCTTTGTATTGACTAGAATACAAGACGCGAAGTGTAATATAGCCGGGGGTGGGTAGTGGTTCTAGCAATTTATTAAGAAATGCATCAACTTTACCCCCACATACTTAGCAAAGACTATTTACTACTTGTGGCCTCATGTTCAGGCTGTATTATGGTCACTTGTTGGCATCATTTCACACCATTAAGCATACTGGGCTATATCAAATTAGAATGTGCGTCTTAGGCATCATTCCTTTAATCAGTGGTAAACCAAACCTAACTTTTATTTCCCTTGCATTATTTTGTATTTATTCATGTTTTTATATTATTAACCACTGGTTGAGCCAAATTGCATCAAATTCATAGTGCTTCAGATACCAGTTGAATTGGTGACCAAGAAAGAGAAATCGGTGTGCTGCGGCTCTGCCATTTTATCATTTTATGGCCATATGTACAAAAGCATTTACGCGGTCGGAAATGGCCTGATTTGTTTCCGACCGCAAAAATGTGCTTTTTCAGATGTACAAAACAGGAAAGGATGTGTTTAGGGCATCCCTTCCCAATACTGAATTGCAATGCTATGTATTATTGTTTTGCAACCGCTTGCAAAATATTCATTTTTACTGACCCCTCTAGGGTGGTGGTAACCATTTGCAAATGGGAAGCGATCCCTAAGGGACCCCTTCCCCCTTTGTGAATGTTGAAATCAATATTTTTTAATAGCAGGTCTTAAAGAATTAAGCTTAAACATAAAATTGTATTTTTTTTAAACGCATCTCTTTTTCCTTTTATGTGTGTGTGTGTGTGTGTGTGTGTGTGTGTGTATATATATGTATATGTGTGTGTGTGTGTGTGTGTGTGTGTGTATATATATATTTATATTTATATATATATATATTTATATTTATATATATATATATATATATATATACAGTACTTCATGCTAGCAATTCCCACCCCAACCATCTTATTAAAAGTATCCCCTATGGGGAATTTTTAAGAATAAGACGAATTTGTAGTTTAGATCAGGATCTCAAATTCTGTCAGAATGAGGCATTTCAGAGATTTAAGGTTCGAGGGTAGAAGGAAAGGGATCTTAGTTTGGCCATGACTAAAGCAAATGGCCATACCGGAGAAGAGTGCCTACACATTGTTAAGTCTGATACCACCTCTAAGTAAAAACATTAACACAGACCAACTAAGACGTGATGACAGTGAGACTTATTACATCCTATAGTTGCCAGGAGAAACAATTCAGGAGAATTATTTACAAAAATTGGCCCATTGTAAAAACGGACTTAACAATGTCACAATTGGTGCCTGACTTGCCGGCGCTAACCTTTAGACGTGCACCCTCTATGAGGGATGCATTGGTAAGAACCAGTCCAGAGTTCACTTTCATCCAATTGGTTATATAATAGAACAGGTCTTTTTAAGTGCAGCTCGTGTCGAGCTTGTAAGTTTGGAAAAAATACTTGTGAAGTCTCAACAAAATTCGAACCTAAACCTATGACACTCAAAAGCCTATTAACATGCCGGACGGATTTTGCAGTCTACGTGTTAGAATGCTCATGTAGATTAAAATATGTAGGCAGTATCAAACTACAAGTTTTTAACCGTATATTGCAACACTTGAGGGCTATAGTGAACTCTGACTCAAGCTACCCGGTGGCCCGTCATTTTAAACATAACAAACAACAACGATCTCAAAGATTTTAGTTACTTTGTGATAGATTCGGTGCCTAGGTCACTGAGAGGTGGCAATAGAGAGAAAAAACTTAGACAGTTTAAGTCTCACTGTGAGAAGGTGGCCTGATGTATGCTGTCCACTAGTTCTAGTGGGCACCCTGTATCAGTCCAAACAACCCCTTATGGTGAATTGGTTAAAGACAACCTTTATTGAAAGCTATCCTAGTGGTAGCTATGGAGAGCAGCCTTCAGGCTAAGTCTTGAAGGAATGTAAAGCAGCTTGTTTTACCAGTCTATAATCTCTTGAATGATCAAATGAAAGGACAACCACACCAGGTATATATTCAAAATATATGTATTTAGGATAAAACACACCCCTCTAGTCTCTTTATGAGACTCGAGTTCGAAGTACTTAATTTACAAGTTGGCAATCAACAGTAATGGCACAAATACACGTTTTGGGCCCTTGGGGCGTCCCAAATCATATACCAAAAAAGTGATATAAGAACCACGACTGAACTAGACACAAGGCCTAGAGCCCGTAGTATTGCTGGGACCCCAAGGTAGGGACACAGGGGACCCACGGGGCTCTGTGCAGTGTGTAAACACAACCGCGGGTTCCCGTTAGCTTCTATGGGCAATGTCGCGGTTGGAAATTTAAAGATTAGAGACACTTAGAATCGAGTCAGAACCAAACCCTTTTGGACTTAAGAAGTTCTAGGGCTAGCACCCACAGGAGCACCAGAGTACTCGAGTTACCTCACCCAGGGAAGCTGGGTGCATAGGTGTCTTTTGGTGCCGGGTCGCGTCGTCTATTACAATGGAAGCTGGCGAAGAGCTGCTGCTGTGAAGAGAAGTGTCTGAAGAGATCCAAGCCTGGATCTAGGATGGAAGGAACCTGAAAGCAGAGGGGACAGAGTCTGGCTCACTAGCCAGTGACCGAGGGCAGGCTGGACCAATTAATACAAAATCCTTAGCACACAGAAGTTATATAATTTCAGTATTAAAGTGATCCAACATAACAAAATTATTTATATATATATATATATATATATATATATATATATATATATATATATATATATATATATAATGATAAGCTTGAGTCTTTCGTTTTTCTTTCGTCCTAGCATTTATTCTCACGAACTGTGATTCGGTTGAAAGCCAGATGCCAACATGTGTTTCGTCGCCTTCAAGTATTAAACTTGTGACTTTTTCAAGGCTACATAAAAAGTAAATCGGTCACTAAAATCAAGATGAACTAAAAGTTGCAATTTGTGGGCATATCACCACAATACCTCCACCGTGTGAAGAATAATACTTGCATCAGTGAAGAGTGAACAGAAAGAACGTAAGAAAATGATTGTTAAGACTACGCATTGCAATATGTATTGATTTAAGTAGAGCTCTAAAGGGCTAACAGTTTGTGTGTATATTATATCTATTGGGACTATTCACCGCTAATCCAAAATCCAGTGACTAACATAGCTGCCAGAGTAACAATCGATGAATAATCCAAAATGTCAATCAAGTGTTTCACCAAAAAGAAGGTCAAACTAAACTGGAAAGGCTTAAATCTGTAAGTAAAACAAAGTACAATGGGGTATGAGGGTTACCATCCCTGACAGGTGGTTTAAAGCATCTCAGTAAATTTATATCACAGTCTCAAATACATTTGATGGTATGAATTGCATATTAGAGCCGTCCTCCGTCTGGTGGGATTGATTTACTGTTGGATAATACATTATTGTCGGACATTGATGGAAGCGCATACTAAGTCTTGGCACCTGTTACGTTACACATCCGACTCGTGGTCGGTCGATACTATTGTTCTAATGATGTCCTAGGATGCCTTATGTGGGACACCGATTACTCCAATTGATTTGCTAAAACAGGGTGCGATAACTTTTGATTAACTTTTTACTTAATGAGTACCATGCTTGTTCAGCATAATAATAGTTAATGAGACCACGGATATGATAAATTTACGGCCAGTTACAGGTTAGAATAGTCCTAAAAATAAACCTTTTGTTGAATACTTCATTTGCTGCACATACTTTTGAGTAACTATTTCGGCATATTGGAGTACTTATGGTTGATGGAATACATGTTTTTACAGTTCACCACTAATATCGTGCTGAATGACTGACTTCTGAAATTACCTACTCTCAAAGAATTTTCACCCGCGCCGGAGGACCGTGTGGGTCGGAATTAACACCACACGATAAGTATGTATTTGAGACTGTGATATGCATTTACTGAGATGCTTTGAACCACCTGTCAGGGATGGTAACCCTCATACCCTATTGTACTTTGTTTTACTTACAGTATACACAGAGTTAAGCCTTTCCACGTTAGTTTGACCTTCTTTTTGGTGAAACACTTGATTGACATTTCGGATTATTCATTGATTGTTACTCTGGCAGCTTTGTTAGCCACTGGATTTTGGATTAGCGGTGAATAGTCCCAATATATATAAAATACACACATAAATTGTTAGCCCTTTAGAGCTCTACTTAAATCAATACGTATTGCAATGCGTAGTCTTAACAATTTTCTTATGTTCTTTCTGTTCACTCTTCACTGATGCAAGTATTATTCTTTACACGGCGGATGTATTATGGTGATATGTCCACAAATTGCTACTTTTAGTTCATCTTGATTTTAGTGACTGTGATTTTACTTTTTATGTAGCCTTGAAAAAGTCGCAAGTTTAATACTTGAAGGCGACGAAACACGTGTTGCCATCTGGCTTTCAACCGAATCACAGTTCGTGAGAATAAATGTTTGGACGAAAGAAAAACTAATGACTCAAGCTTCTTATCATTATATATATAAATCATTTTATGTTGGATCACTTTGTTAATACTGAAATGATATAACTTCTGTGTGCTAAGGACCCGTGTCTGTGGCAGAGGCATCCATTTTGTGATGCCAGGGCTCAAGAATTAGACCAGTGTGAACATGTCTCTCCCTCTAGAAGGGTGGAATGCTACCCCTGCTGCCAGAACTGGTGGGGGGGGGGGGGGGATAGTATTCCAAAGCACTTGACACCAAACATAACCTGTTTCCGTGCAGCCATCCCAAAGTTAGCATTTACCGCGAGGTTATAATGCACTTAAGAGTATATGGTCAGGCTGCACCATAAACGGCATCAGAGGAGGTACTCAGAATGCTGCAGAGGGGCTCTGCTCATGCAGGGGCACCCTCTCACATAAAACCAAGGAGTCTTCCTTCAGGGTTGTTAAGGCCTGCCATAGGAGTGACTTATAGGTTTATATGTGTGTGCAATGATAGTGATATAGGTAGCCTATACCACAGTAAGGGGTGCAAGCACTCCCTTACCCAGGCTGCAGTAGCAGACCTGTGGTGTCATTTTGGAGGGCTTCCCAGGGGTGGCATAATGCATGCTTCAGCCCCTGGTAGGCCTCTGAGGTACCTATGCCCTAGGTACATAGTATACCATATACTAGGGGCTTATATGGCACTCCAGAATCCAATTAGATATGTACCTTATGTACATGCAAACCATTTTAGAGAGGAAGCAGCTAGGCTGGGGTCCTGATTAGCAGGGCCACAGCCAGACTAAGGTCGAAAAACAGTGAAACACCAGCAAAAAGTGGGGGTACCCATGTGAAGCAGGTCCTCCTCTCCTACACATTAATACTTGACACAAAGATGCCAAATGGTCGTAATACAGGGGAGGACCTACACATTTTTTTATAACTGAATGGACAGGCCGTTAATGCACTGTGTTGGACCCTCAGGTTGGCTTTTTAGGTTATAATATCTCCATTAGTTGTGGTCCACTATTATTCCTTGCTCTTAGCCGTGTTCTAGACCAGTTTTAATTCTGGTTTTACTAGGGTTTTACCCGATTTTTAGCTTGGGTTTTACTTGATTATTACGGGGCTAGGCTTGGAGTTTTTGGGCACTTTGGAGATTTTACCTTAAAAAGCCTTTTAGCTATTGTGAATTTAGCTATGTTCCCTATATACCCACTTGCTGTACTGTATGATGTTGAAGTAATGAACTAGCACTTTATGTTCACATTCTACTATATCAGTACAAATAGCCTGATGTACCCTCTTTAACTGTATAACAATGACTAACATGTTTGGAACTGAGCGCAATTTGCACATCTAGAACTTTATTATTTTATTGATTTTTATTTTTTTAATAATGCACTTGCACTTTATTTTCATGTATGAATATAAGCATCAACTGGTCTTTGTCATATACTATTAGCAGTTATGTTTTTAATAACTGGTTTTTAGATGAAGATATGATTTTCTTATTTATATGTATTAGCACATGCACGTTATCACACCAATTATGCGCGATATATTGCCCGTTAGAGCAATCAGATTTACCTCCACACATTTTATAATGGATGTATTTGGATTGCTGTAGTATTTCTTTCAGCTCTAGGAAAGGGCGGGCTTTGGTTCACCAGTTTTTTTCACCACTGCTATGCTTGTATATTGCTTATTGGCCCAAGGTACATCATGTGATCAAGACAGTGTTCCACTGTCAAACGCGTAATGCTGGGCACTTGCTATTATGTAAGAAGCTGATATCTTTGCAATAAATCTCACTCTAAACTACTAAAGCACGCTGTGGTCCGTATCTGGTTTTTGCCGGGACGATGGCAATTCAGGATTGTGGATTTATTTTTATATATATCTCCTACTGGCGGTCGCCAGTAGGTAGTTATAGTTAGGACCCCTTTTCCATAGGAAATCCGCAACATTCTATTTTGAATAACTTTGGCGCCGGTCGACGAATCCTCGCGAATTTCTCAAAATAGGTGGGGCGCTACGCTCCGCTCCTACCCTGAAAGTCTCGGGAGGATTCGTCAAGCGGGGGCTGAGATAAAAGGGGGGTCCCAAAACGCGTTTTTCCCATGCATTTTTCCGTAGGACCTTTAGACAGGGCTACAGCCCGAACGGCTGAACAGAATTACTTGAAATTTGGCAGAGAGGTAGTCCTCAGGTCAAGGAAGTGCCTTTTGTAGGTTTGGTGTAAATCTGTTCAGTAGATTCTGAGAAAATAGCCTTTAAATCAATATATATATCTGAGCCAGCTTACGGTACGCTTACCGTAAGCTTACCGTACGGTGGCGTGCGCGAGCGCGATTCTGATTGGCTCTTAGATCTTAGTAAACATTCGAATCGGCCGAAACCAGGAAGCGGCGGCCGCCATTTTCTCTCTTGCACTGAGAGTTAGGTTGTTAAATAAAACCAATACACATGTAAAGGAGCTGTTTTGACAGCTCACACACACATAGCCATAATGAGGGAGTCCCCCAAGACCCCCCAAGGCCAAAAATGCCATTTTTATTTTTTCGCTAATTTCGCCGATTACGCTTACGGTAAAAAATATTTAAAAAAAAAACACTATCCACACTCTCCCCACCCCCTGTGGTTTTTGTGGCCGCTGGCCACCAAATGCGCAGGGCTTATCAGTGGATTGAAAAACCACAATATTTTTAACAAAAATAATAAAAGAAAAAATTATCCACACTCTCTCCACCCCGTGTGCAAATGGTGCCCGAAGGGCACCATTTGTGCATGGCTTATAAGCACAGTAAGCACCGCGTGCTTACTGTGCGCGCACGGTGCGCGAAGCGCACCGTGCGCGCACAGAACGAACTGCGTTAAGTGGGCGCGCACGCCACGAATGGCGTAAAGTAACTTAGCATTTAAAAAAACGTACAAATTCACTGAAAAAACCATAGGTTTCACACACGTTATAGTTAGGAATTAGCATTTAAAAAAACCTTGCAAATTCACTGAAAAAACCATAGGTTTCACACATGTTATAGTTAGCGGAAATTTTACTGATAAAAAACCAGTGAAATTCCCCCGTTATAGTTAGTGCAGGCAACTATAACTCACGCGACCGCAATCTTCTGCTGATGACATATGTGTCTTTATGGAAAAAAAATATTTGTAATATATGTATAGCTAAAAATGTATGGAAGAAGACATGGGCAAAGAAGTGTCTAAATACAGTATTAGCATCAGCAGAGGATTGCGGTCGCGTGAGTTATAGTTGCCTGCACTAACTATAACGGGGGAATTTCACTGGTTTTTTATCAGTAAAATTTCCGCAAACTATAACGTGTGAAACCTATGGTTTTTTCAGTGAATATATATATATACACATACATACTATCACGGACATGGTGATCTGCTGACCGCAGCAGGCCACCATCCCTGTGATGGCTACAACTCCTCATGGGTCGCAAATTGTGAACTACCTCATTAATTTTATGAGTCAATTTTTCTCTAAAAGGTGTTTGAGTCGCAGCCCCCGTTTTTGCTAATCGCAAGTTTTGTAACGGCAAGTAACCTTTGTATGAAGCCCTTAATCACTTGAGTTCATATTTTTTCTTTGTTTTACAGTCTGCAGTTGGCTTTGAATATCAAGGCAAGACAGAAAAGCACGCGTCACAAAAAGGTAATGCAAGTACTACCAATCTGCTACACAAACTGCATTACCATTACTAGGCATGCTAAGATGATATTTTGAAAGAATAAGGAGCGTGTCCTCAGTGGAGCTTGATGTACAGATCAGTGAATGGGCCTTGAAATGTGCAGGGTGATTTAGAAATTGCACACAGTATTTGAGATTGGAAGCAATATTCAGCCTTACCCTCCACATTCCCCCATATCTTAGGACTGTGTTTTGTGTTGTGTATTGGTTTGGCTTTTTCTATTGTCCCTTTAGTAATATTTACTCCTCAGTTTACAACAGGCAGTGTGAACCGGTGCCCTGTACTCGATTCGATTACTGCAACCACTAACTCTAATATGAGCGTTGTGCTAGACGACCGGGGACTTGAGCACCGTGGGCTCGTTAGCAAAAGCTGGTCATTCAGTTGTGAAGTGTTAGTCCTACATTTGTAAGTTTTTGACGTTTGAAGCCTACCCAACTCCCGGCTGTAAATTTACAGGAGTCAAAGCAAGTATTTCTGACTACGAGAAATGTAACTAGTGAAATTCCACACCCAACACCTGACTTAAGTCTTATTTTCTATTTCTCTTGACATCCGTACATTTACAAGGTTTTTTGGTTTGGAAACTATCTGGGAATTGCTGTTTATTATCATCCATTTTTACATTTTAGGTCTCCACCAGCTTTCTCTAGTAAACCCAACCCGAAACGGCCACAAACTTTGTGTACAGGATTTATTTTGAATCTTGGATGCAGGTCGCCTCCAATAGTCCCATTTCAGAAACTCAAACCATTGATCATGGGCATGCATCGGCCCCCTTTAGGTCCGTTTAGGATAAAGGTCTGCCTTGATATAGCACAGCAGATAACAGCCTAATGGTTCTAGAGGTTGAAAATCTGTGGGACGTAGGAAGGGCCTTGGTAAACATTATTTTACAACCCGGGGGCCCTTTCAGCTTCCGAAATTGTGCACCTTGGGTATTCAAAGAAAGCAAGCCAGTCAACGTTGAGGCATCATGGCTAAAGTGGGCATCTTCTTCTGGCCACACATTTGGGGAAGGCTCTTTGCCCTGTAGATTTGTTTGTAGGCTTGTAACATTGAGCGAATATCTGCCCTGGTTTGATTGTGACGTAACCTAACCCGCTACTAAAAGGCATTCCATAAGTGTGCGGGTAATATTCAATGTATCCCAGAGCTGCTCCTGCTTGGACTCCAGTGTGCTGCAACACAAACTATCAAGTGTTCGAAAATATTTACCTTTTATTCAACCATTGAGACTGACGTTTTTTGGGTATGTTGGTGCTTATCTAGTGTGAAATGCCTGGTGTATTTTAATATATGGATGGGTCCACCCTGTTTAGGTGCTTTGTCTCTGTATTGCACCATATTTGTGTTACATGTGGGCAGCCTCTTAAGGTCCTTCCTTGTTTACTACATCTACACTGATCTTTCTTTTTATGCTCACAGCCTCTTTGTTGTCTTTCCTGCTTCTTTGTGATTGTCTTTCTGGAGTACTGTTTCATGTGGGTGCACCTTCTTTAGATCTGCCTGGTTTCTTTATCTCCTGTTTTAATGTTGTTTTCGTTACATGTGGCCGCAGTATGTCCCGGTTCTTCCTGTTGCTCTGTCTACTTTCTGGTCTCTCGAACCGAAAACTTAGCCTGGTCCTAGAGAGTGACTTGTGCTTATTATGTGTGTTGGACGCTGAATTGTCTCTTGCATTACTCATTACGTTCTTGACCCCAATAGACTATTCGAGTGGCTTTGGTGGAAAGTATGGTGTACAGGCTGATCGGGTGGATAAAAGTGCCCTGGGATTTGACTACCAGGGGAAAACTGAGAAGCATGAATCACAAAAAGGTTGGTAAGAAGTCAGCTGTAGGTTGGTTTACTGTTATTGGACGACTGTTGCAATCAAAGGTTTAGGTCACTTACATAAAAGATGTTGTACTGCATGTTCAGGCAAACACTTGAAACGGTAAGGTACATACGTTTTACATTTGAGATATGACTTTAAGTAAAACTTATACCAAGAGTTTCATGTTTCTATACAATTTTTGGATCTTCTTGGTGTGTGAATTGTGCTTGCTTATGAGTATTATTGACTTTCAAAACCCATTTCTAAAGAAGGATTGTTTAACAGTGGCCCACTTTTTAGCCCATCAGTTGTGCTATTTAGGTGGTGACAAGACTGTTGTATAAATTTGGTTGCAACTTTAAGGGTTGAATGCATTTATTATGAGGTGGCCATACCAGGAGTTCAGTTATATTTTAAATAAAGTTATTTAGTAAACAATTTTTAAATAGTACGCCCTTACAACTCTAGTGTGCTCATACATACAGGGTGAATGTTACTTTGAATTTAATGTATTTTGCTTTAGGTCATGTATTGTTTTTCAAATTCTGCCAGTGAGATTTTTGCATGAATTTGACTTTTGCTTATTAATTATTATTTCCAGAGAATTCTTTTAATTTGCCTAATCATTGCTGCATGAAATCACCGGGGCTGGGCTTTACCTAAAATTTCTCATCTCCATCAATAAATGTCTGGTTACTATTTTTGTAAGATTTCGTTTTCTAAATCTTAATCTTCACTAATTTTCAATTTGCAAGAAAATGCTGCTGGCCTCTAAACCTGTACCCGTCTATAGTGTGATAAATTGTGCAGAATAGTGATTCATTGATGTGAAGTGAACAATGATGTAGGAGCTTGCACCGGGTTAATACTGGTTAGACGTGCTATGGAATGCTCCAGAGCAAAGAACTAGCAATGTCCAACATTGACTTAGAACTTCTCACCTCCCATGTTTTCCAATTCGTTTTATGTAAATTTATCTTGTGGGTATCCTGAAAATCTGACGTGGGTCCAGGCCTCCTGGACCGATGTGGGATACCTGATGCAAACATTTACCTTTTAATACTTCTTAAATGCTGTTTGTGCTAAGAAGAGGCACACCTTTCTTGAATTTAAGTCTTTGCTCTCTTGCATCATGTAGACTACTCAAGCGGTTTTGGCGGTAAATACGGTGTGCAGTCTGATCGGGTAGACAAGAGTGCCCTAGGCTTCGATTACCAGAATAAACTTGAGAAGCACGAGTCACAAAAAGGTCAGTATGTCATGTGTTGGTAGATTTGGTACTTCTGCCTTTTGTAAATCTTACATAATTTGTAACCACAACCTCTTCACCTATGGGACTGAAATGAATTTTGTTATGGGTAGAATCATTTCATTTTATTTAATATTGGGTTCCAAATAAGGTAATGGCCCCAGAGCTCTATCTACACAGAAGCTCGCTAGATATGCCTGGCTGATCTCCCAAGACCATCATTATTTCACCTGCCGCTACATCGAAGCATCCTACGCTTCATGTAAAAGCATTTGGGTTAAGATAGCCCATCAAAGATGCACGCAAGTAGATCTTTCTCTGTTAATACTATTGATCAATCTCTCCCTGATTGTATAAAATTAGGTGGGGAATGAGAGCAGGGATAAAATGAAGTGGGATTCGGAAAAGAAGAATGGTCCATGATTTTTACATTGTGAAATGACCGATATATGGACAATGGGTTGTGCTCCCAGCACAGTCATTGCTCAACTTTTTACTAACGCTGCTGCAGGTTGAGGTTAATAGAAGGGGATGTCTTCGCTGAAGTGGCAAGTAGGTCAGTCTGTTGAAACAAAGTGTTTCTTCATTTTCCATTCTCTATGATCTTCACATATTTTAATATCCATTTAAAGTGCACGTTTGTGACCTCTCTATGCTGGTGGCTAACGATAAGCTGTCTGGGATCACAGAAGGCTTGGGTTTGGGCACACAGGGGTCTGCTTCTGGAAGAGTGTCTTGAGGGTAGTCGAAGGGTTGTGTTTTGTCGAGTGGATGAAGCTGTAAGGGGTGTTTATTGTGGTATTGTGCATGGTCATTACGGGATTGTGTGTTGTGCATATGATGGAGGTCTCAGTTGCCATGTCCAGCACTGGGTGGATCGGTCGCTAGGACATGCCTACTAAGCCTTCAATTCTAAGGCCGTCATTACAAGTGATCCTTGTGGGAACAATAGTTTGCATGTTGCCCGAAATTACGAGCGGAGTGAGTATTCCCCTATAGATTCCAGCAAGTCAAACCTGCCAAACATTTATCGTGGGGAAAAAGGCCCATAAGAAAGGCAAACCAAGCAGAATTAGGAGTGTTAAATACAGATTCTGTATGTTATGCCTGATTTGCAAGTTAAAAACGCAAAGAAGGAGGTATTCATCACACGTGGTAAGTACGTCCCCCTGTGATAATGGGGTTTACCATGTGTGGTAAATATCTCACCCTATTCTGCCTAACTTCTTACGAGGGCCTAAGAAGAAGTTGTTCGTCATGGTGATTGTCCAACACGTCTTTTTAGAATAACTGCTCTTGAATGGAACAGTGTGCCCATTGTCGGATAGTAAAATGATCTGTGTATGTGCGTGTAAGTACAAGCTAGTTTGTGATGTTGTGTTATTGACATGGGGCTACAAAAATGTGGACATTGGTGCAGTGTTTCTAAGTAGAGTAGCAACATTGCTGCGGGTGGTGTATGAACGTTAGCCTTCCTTGCTCGTGGCTCTTTTGCTTGTCACGATTGTGGGTCTAGTTGAGCGCGGATCATTTCCCGCTGGTATCGTCTTAGCTCGAGGTGGACTATTGTGGATGGAGTATCACTGACCTTGCAGGAATTCGTACATCACTTGTTCGGTGCCTTCTGTCTACATCTCTTGCGCGTTACCCTGGATGCTGGTTTGAATGACAAATGATTTTTGTCCAGTCTTAAAGAAGCTGTGAACCCATTAGTTCCTCTCCGCATCCTTTTGAATTACTAATGTGCGAGTTATCATACATCTATATTGACCCTGTCCAGATTTAGACCATTTGTACAACTTAACCAATTGTGTTTCATTTTCAGATTATTCTAAAGGCTTTGGGGGCAAGTATGGCGTTGACAAGGACAACGTGGACAAAAGTGCTGTTGGCTTTGAATATCAAAGCAAAACCGAGAAGCACGAGTCTCAGAAAGGTCTGGTACCCTTGATTTCTTATTTTTGTAATCCTTGTTCCCTGTTTTGTTTCCAAGTAGCTAATTTTAAACTTCACACCATAGGCTAATCTGATATAATCGTGGACAACTACTTCACTTGCTTGTTTCTTCGTTGCTTTGAACTGGAGATGTTTACCCCCTTATAAAAGCGTCTGCACATTTCATAATTTGATAAAATTGTATTCTTTATATACTTGCTTTTCCTTTGAAGGTTCAACACCTATGCACCATTGGTGTTTAGAACAGCACCATGTCTTACTTCGGTTACCTCTATATGTTAGTCTTTGCTGCAGGTCGGGTATATGACAGCTTGCTTATTTTATTTAGTTTTCATTTTATTTATTTTTTGGGCCAAAATCTGAATGGGACGTCTATCTGAAGGGGACGGGCCTCATTTGCATTTTGTCTGCGATGTGCATTATCCTATCTAAGACACAAGGTGTTGGCTGGAGGAAGTGGTCTGATAAATAGAAAGGCTCAGGTTATTTAACCTCAGTGTGCCGTATCCGCATCCAGAGAGACAAAACTCCACCAGCTGAACTGTATCCTCTTGTCTTTCCTGTACTTTTTCTGCAAAATCACAGCACCCTACGTTCCACAATAGCAATGATCCGTGAGTTTCAGACCGGCAGCAGAAATTCCTTTTGTTAAATTCATTAAGCGTATGTATGTAGCGCATCAAACTTCACAGCATTTGTGCTTCGCAGTGACCACAGAAAGTAGTAAACCAACAGTGACCAAGGAAGGAGTGGCCTTCAGTGCAGCTTTCAATGAATTAGGTGGAGCCAATTGTGTTTGTGTCGATTATTAAAATGAATATATATGTATTTGCATTTATATAGCACTTACTTCGCCTGAAGAGGCATTGAAGTGACTTATGCAGGGCAGCATGCTGCTCCGGACCCAAGGTTAGTGGTTAGTCCAGTGTTGTTGGTTACTGTTAGTTATTGGGTTTAGTCTAGGCATTCAAAGCAAAACATCCCATGCTGTCATTCCAGCTACTTTATGGTGATATTAATTAATAGGGGTTAGTTGGGATCATTAGTGGGGGTGTGAGCTCATGCACATGGTTGGTGGAGTTAATAGATGAGTTAGAGGACATTGGGTACTGTTAGTCTGCATAGTTATGAGTTTCAGAGAAAGGAGGAGAGATTGTGATCTTGAAAATGAGTTATGGGCATTTTGCCAAAATTCCGGAATAGGGAATAAGGCAAACATACATGCGTCAGAGTAGGTTGCACTCCGAGAGGAGGTATGCAGAGGATGGAAGGAAAGGAGAGGGACATTTGCCAGAGAGGAAAGATAAATACATAAATAAAAGGAGCGGTGACCATGCGATGTTTTGATTGAAAATTCGTTTTTATATGCTGAATTTAGGGAATGTAGATGTTTATGAGCAAGCATGCAGTTTGAGGATGCTAGAGCTTAGACCACAACATTATTTACTTGTGAAGATTGTGCTGTACTAGGTATTTTTGATAGCCTCTAGAATCCGGTAAACCATCTGTCTGCTGCTAGGCTGAAAAATGACTGGATGCATATGTCGAAAAATATCAAGAGCTTTATTTAGGCTGCAGTCAGAGCAAGCAACAACTTCAAGATCATAGCCGCAAGAAAATATATGGGAAATAATATACACATTGACAAAAAGATTCTGCAAATGCTGGAGCGGATGTTTTCTGGTGTTCATCCTCCAGTTTGGCACACAGTTTTAATCGCAAAGCAGTGTGGGATCCATTTGAATGCCTCTGCTTTGCTATGACAAAAGATGGAACGTGAAACCCGCTTCCCGGACAGTGGAACTGTATTATCTGTTCTAGTTAGTGGAGGGCGGGAAATGTTAACAGTAGTGTGTGTGAGAATTGTGAAAGGGCTCGTTTTACAAATTCAATTAACACTGTTCAGCAAATGGCTCCTGATTAGACTTTCCTGAAGCACTGTGCTTCTGTAGATGCTATGGGTGAGAAGGGGTCACGTGGAGGTTGAAGGGGGCACGTTGGGTGAGGACAAGCTTCTTGTCTACCTTGATTGCGCTTCTTTGCAGAGTCCTCACTACTCTTTGTGCTTCCATGGTGGGTGCTCCAGGCTGGAGAATGCCCAGCTGTGAAAGGCATCACTACATAAAAACTGTGTGTGGAGAGTAGCCTGGAAAAGGCATTCGTAAGGAGGACCACCCCAAATTGGTTCTGAAACGCGAGGCAGTGGTTGCATTTGCAGTTTGGGTCAAGTAGATATTCTGTTTTTAAACTGAATGAATCGCTTTATGCTGAAATACTAGTAAATTGTCACTGTTTGTGTAATGCTACAGTTGTGCAATGAGCCATGCTCAGTAACCCTGAGGTTAACTCGGCGCCCTGCCTGCCCAAGCGAAAGAATCACTGATTGAGTGAAGCAGATCAAGAGTAGAGGGGGGACTTTAAAGGCAACTGTAGTTTCTTTCACAGCACTGCGGCTGCATTTGCAACTCCTCCAGACCCTTATGGACCGCCTTCAATTCAATACCCCACAGACTTGTGCTGTGTCCTGGCTGATGGCATTTCTCCTAAACCCCTATCACGTACAACTTTAAAAAGGGTCAATAGGGTGGGCATGGGTCAACACTGGCCACGCTCGCGGAACTAACCTCTGCCTCTTACCGAGAGCTATGGAGCTTTAATTGTATATAATGCAACACATGCAAAAAGACAAACTGCACCGCAATGTCCATTTAGGCGACTATGAGCAACACAAAGACCACTATGGTACAGCAGCAGAAGATGAATAATGTGCTGGGGATGCCGTAGGTCCTGCCTTGCACAGATGCTCCCACTCCCCTGCAGGCATGCTTCGTAACCCCGACACAGGCCCTTCACCTTATGCTGACGGATAGTAGTATACTGCACCGAAAACCATCCCACCTAATTTAACAAGGCAGACTGTTAGACCCTGATTTAATCTGTGGAGGTAATCCTCCACCTTTTAAAGAATCGACATCCAGAGCTCCTACTCCAGAGCCCCTGGCTACTCCATGTAGTTATTATACAACATGAGCGATGAGCTCAAGCTTTGATAAGGTTGAGCCAGAGAGGGTGTTGTAGTTTTGGAGGATTTACTTTGGACAAGTCGTGATGTTCCTGGTGAAAAGCAAGTGAGCCCTAAGGAATCTTGCAGCAGTCCTGTCAAGAGACCAGTAAGTCCTGAAAAGTTGTAAACAATGATTTTTCTGTATGAATGATGCAGGTGGCCTCATCCAGTATTTAATTTGTGCCAGTGGTTGCAGGTGGTGACCATTGTTGGGGGCTGGAACTTGTTTTTCTCCATGAGACTTTGAACTTGAGAGGGAAAGGCAGAGTAGGGAGACTGAAGGAGGAAGAGGCAAATTTAAAAACTATGATCGAAGTAATAAGCAGAAATGAAAAAACCCGCCATAGTGTAGGCGGTGTAGGGTGGTGGATGAAAGAGCATGGATGAAAGCGACTGAGTCAGCAACCCTGGCATTCAGCCATGCCGAATGAGGGCTCCCCTGGAATAGCTTTCGGACCCTTCTTTATGTATATGTCTGGCTTCGCCTTTCAGATAATACAGAATCTCTCACACGGTGGCTCAAACACAGCATAGCAGGAGACATAAAACACAACACCACATAGAAAAGGGTTTTATTTTACAAAACGTTCTCCTTTTAGAATAAGGCTTGTTTTTTTATTTTATTTATGCAGTGCTCTCTTACAGACTTTCCCAGATGCCAAAATGAATCACATTCAAATACACGTGGAGATATATATATATTTATATGCATGCAAAAATAACACACTTGATAATGCAACAGTTAAATGCATGAATAGTACTAATAAATAGACAAGCAGCAAATAAAAGTAGATTAAACTCTTGTTGCTTGGACCTACGGCCCTCTCTTTCTTGATCTCCTGTGTGGGCTGTTCCTGACTGCTACTCCCTGCTCGCCCGACCCGGTTCGCGGGTTCCGCTTCGTGGCAATAGTTTGTGGAGGTCTAGTGGTTGGTGCCTGTATCGACTGGGGAGCCTGGGGCATACCTGCAGGGCTGCGAGCGTAATCGCAGGGACTCCATTGCCCAGGAGTCCCTACCTGGCAAACTTGCATCACCTGGCCCGCTCTCCCTGCTAGCCCCGCCCCCTGTTCACAGGTCGGACTTAAAAACTCTTCCTCATCTTGTTTCAGCGGGACTCTTGTTGCTTGGACCTACGGCCCTCTCTTTCTTGATATCCTGTGTGGGCTGTTCCTGACTGCTACTCCCTGCTCGCCGGACCCGCTTTGCGGGTCCCGCTTCGTGGCAATAGTTTGTGGAGGTCTGGTGGTTGGTGCCTGTATCGACTGGGGAGCCTGGGGCATACCTGCAGGGCTGCGAGCGTAATCGCAGGGACTCCATTGCCCAGGAGTCCCTGCCTGGCTAACTTGCATCACCTGGCCCGCTCTCCCTGCTAGCCCCGCCCCCCTGTGCGTTACACTGACTGACTATATACGTGTGGCACTTGCCTCCGCTGCGCGGGAGCGCGCGGGGCGAAGCCCGGGCAAAGGGCGGGCCGTCTAAGGCCGTCCAAGGACGTACAAGGACGGGCCGGGCCCATTATCTTGCCTCAAGGACTCAAAGTACTTTTTAAATTATATTAATTATTGTTTTTAGGTTTTCTTTTACAGGTAGTTTTGTTTAGGTCTTGGTCCTATTATTTTATTTATTTTATTTTTAATTTTATGTAATTGCTTGTATGATGGCTCTACGTTCTGGGAAGGGTAGGCAGGTAACAGTAAAATCGAGTAGTGTTAAAGCAACTGGACCTTTAGACGATTTTATCATACGGGCAACAGGGATATTGGAAAAAGAAATTGCCCTTACAGAAAAGCGCTTGTCATTAGATTTAGTAACTGGGAAACGCTCTTCTCTGGGACGGATTGGTTCTGTAACTACTCCTGGAAAAAGTGTGGCCAATAACTTGGAAGCTAGCCCAATTCTTGTAGTAATTTCTGATCCCCATTCAACTTCGATGAATGATATGGTGGCCTGTCCAAATGAAGACCGCATACCGCCAAATACTACCAGGGATAGTGTCCAACTCTGTAACTCGACTAACACAGGGCCCACTCCAATGCAACTCCAGGTCCTGGATTCTGACCCAGTAGTAGTAATTACTAGCAAACGGAAAAGTGGAGGAGGTCAGAAAAAGGGAAGTAGAGTTAAATCAGCAATGACAAATGCCGCAAAAGTTGCAGTAAACCCAGTTAAACAAAGGGGTATCCCTCCTGGGGTTGTTGGTGATGTAACTTCTTGCTGTTCATATAATAATGACGAACTTTTGGCAACCATTGAAAAGCGGGAAAAAAGCCTTTTGATGCCCCTCCTAGAGAAAATGCAAATCGTCAATTTAAAATTGGATCAATTAGAATATCTCATATCAGCTAATACCCACTCTCTTGAAACATTAGTAATGAATAGTACACCCCCTGAGATCTTGGATAACTGTATTACAACCAAGAAGGTGGGTCAGAAAAATCAAACTAAAGCGCTACAAACACCTGTAGTTGCGGACCCCCAGGAAGCCCCCTTACAAACAGCTCTAACTGAGCCTGCATTGGTGGTTACTGTGGGTTCTCAGTTAAAGACTGTAGCAGCTATAGCATCAACATCGAAGTCTTCTACTCCTAGAGAAAAAGTTCCTCTAAATAAACAGGTTCGTGTAAACCTACCCCCTGATTCTGCCCCATTCATGGCAATCCTGACAGGTGTTCCAGTACTGGCGCCAAATCGATTGGAATCAAATCAGGATCTCGAAAATAAAGTAACCTTTTGGCTTAATAAAAACAGGCAGCTGCTAAAACGAAAATATTAAGTGTGCGTAGGGTCCCCTGGGTGGGGCCAAGTGTGAAAGATCTAGAGGGGGATTGTATCCTTATAAAAATTTTATGGATAGTTGGGTTAAAGACTTGATCTGCCGTGAACCTAGGTTTGGCAGATCGGGGGATATTCAATGCATAGGTTTGGAATACTTTTACCCAAACTTGAAATATGCTTCCCCTAATCTATGCCATAATTATTCCAGTGTAAGATTACAGAGTGAAACACATCCCAGGTCGACCATGATTAATGCTGCTGTACGATCGCCCTATAATAACCCTGGTTTGAACCACCGGGGTGATGGTTTCTTTAGGGTGCCTTTGAGTAACAATCCTATGCGACCACCCTATAATTACCCAAGAATGAGATTTCAAGGAGAGGAATATTTAGGGTGGATACCGAATCATAACAATAATATTCCCCTAAGAAACCGCTTTGATCCATTAGTGGGTATGGAGGGGTTAGATTGACCATCCATTAGTGGATTGGAAAATGTATCATCTACAGTACAGTCAAACTTGCGTGAGAATAAGGGTAAAAGATTAAAGGTTACCTCTGTGGAGGATGTTACAACTAGTGATGTACATATTGTTAATCCTTTAAATCTAGAGTCTCATGTTAACACAGGCTGTGAATTGAATTTGTCTGCCCCTCGGCTAGACCTGCCAATTCGATTGGACCCTGTAGGTGAAAATTTAGGGGAATCAAAACTCCGCCTAATCTCATGGAACATTGCAGGACTTTCCACCAGATTAGAAGACGAGATATGGTTGGATTTTGTGGGTGGTCAAGATATCCTGTGCTTTCAGGAGACATGGAGTCGAACTGATAAGGAGATTGATGGCTTTCAGCCGTTTAATGTTCAAGCTGTACCATCATTAGTAGGAAGGGCAAAGGGTGGGATAATGACTGCAATCTCCCTTAAATTGAAGAATTTAGTAACCTCCAAGATAGTGGATACCTCATGGTACCAACTGCTTTTGCTGGAATATTTGTTTCCTGTGCCACTGTTATTGATTAACTGGTACCATAATGTTTTTTCTGATAATGAGACATCTGTAATTATGAGCTTGCAGGAAGCAATTTGTAAGGCACGTAGTAACCGGCCTCTATTATTTATCATTTGGGTTGGTGATTTTAACTGTTCACTGTGTAAATTTGGTGGTTCAAATGTGTGTGGTTTGGAGGATGTAAATGAACAACCTTTGACACACTTTAAGCACACACCCAAGGGGGACGCACTAAATAATATCATTGTTTTAAATGATTTATGTATAGTGAGCCTTGGGTTGCCCCAAATTTATTACCAATACCAACTTTTCAGGGAACTAGAGGCTCGATGAGTGTCATTGATTTTTGCCATTTTGTCTAGTAGCTACTTTCATTATGTAGATAAGCTTGAGATACTCGCAAATGCGGCAAGTGATCACAACCCCTTAATGTTAACTTTGTGTCCTCCTGCTAGTATAAAACACCCAATTTCGGAGCAACCCATAAAGTATTCCAGGAACCAAGGTGTTATTATGAAGTGGGGCAAAATTGATGCTGCCGGTTTATAGGCAGATATTTTAAGCGTTCATAGCTCTGAAGTTGAGTCATGTTTATTGCCAACATCCGATCCTGAAAAGGTCATTAGGAACTTTGAAATCTTGTGTGGGCATGTGGCTGAGCATCTTAAAAAACCAATTGGGAAAAATAAATCCAGGGGTTTTAGATGGTTTGATTCTGTGTGTTCTGCATCCCACAAAACTCTAAAAGTGGCTTTGCAACAAAAACCAAGGAACAAGGACCTGGTAAAAACTGCCAGAATTGCCTATAAGGAGGCCACTAGAAAAAGGAAGCAGGATCTAAAAAACCTTGCTTGGGAAGACCTAGAGAAGGCCTCAGAGCTAAAAGATAGTAGGCTTTTTTGGGAAGTAGTGAATCGCCCCCTTTTTACGAATGATGGTAGAGATAACATAGTGATGCAGATTACTGGTGAATCATGGGAAGCCCATTTTGGGAAAATTTTTAACCCCAAAGCAAAAATATTCTCGGGTCTTCTGGATGACACTATGAATTTGGAGGCTTCACCTACAGCCTCGTCTCTTAGTTCCTCGATCACGTTGCAAGAGGTGGAAGAGGCCTTGAGGAAAGGTATACCATTAAAGGCTCCTGGTCCTGACGCTGTGCCATTAGACTTTTTTCGGCATAACATCAATGTATGGGCACCTTTGCTTCTGAATGTATTTAAGGCGGTTATTATTGGCCGTATCCCTGCATCATGGAAGGAGGCAGTGGTGGTGCCGATTTTTAAGAAGGGTGATAGGGGTGATC
Source organism: Triturus cristatus (assembly GCF_964204655.1). Taxonomy (NCBI): domain Eukaryota; kingdom Metazoa; phylum Chordata; class Amphibia; order Caudata; family Salamandridae; genus Triturus; species Triturus cristatus. The sequence goes on from NC_140583.1 coordinate 124,403,389, forward strand.
CTCGATGCTATCGCCCTATATCCTTAATCGATGCATCATGCAAATTGCTGGGTAGAATAATCCTTGCCAGGTTGGAAACATGGGCAGACTCTGTGGGTCTTATTATAAATTCCCAATATGGTTTTAGAAGAGGAAAGGGAACAATCGAACAGTGTTTGAACTTGGCATTAATTATAGGCAAGTACATGAGGGCAAGGAATTCCACTATTCACCTTGCCTTCATGGACTTGTCAAGTGCCTTTGACACTGTTTGTAGAGACAAGTTGTGGCAAATGATGGATGACATGGGTTTTGAGGAACCCTTGGTTACGTTGCTGCGCAGATTGCATGCAGCAACAACCGTGGCTATAAGATTTGGACCAGGGGGGGAAAAAACAAAATCTATTCCCTCAACTGAAGGTGTGCGACAAGGTTGCATTTTAGCGCCTTTTTTGTTCTTAGTATATACAAATGGCCTGGAGAAGTATTTGTTGGATCACCGCTGGGATTTTCCAAAGGTAAATGGTAGAAGTATCCCCATGCTTTCTTACGCCGACGACACGGTATTAATGACCCTTACAGGAAATAGCATGCAGACTTGTCTTGATGCTTTTAATACCTTCATGCTGGACCTGGACCTGAAGGTAAATTTTGCAAAATCTTTTGCGATGGTCTGTGGCCCAAAAGGGTCAAAATCTAGGAAGCTTATGGTAAAAAAACTTCACCATCGAAAAGGTGGATAATTTTAATTACCTGGGAAATTTCTTTAATAATAAACTGAGCTGGGCCCCTTTGATGAAGGCCCGAGTGCAGAGTGCTAGTCGATCCATAGAGGGCCTGTTCCGTTTTTGCAGTAAGCTGGGTCAAAAACCGGTCGCACACCTAAAAACTTTGTACAGATCAAAATGCTTATCTGTGGCCACTTATGGGGCGGGGGTATGGGGGATTGAAAATCCGGCCGTGATACAGGTCATGGAAAATAAATTTTTAAAACGCTTATTATCTATCCCTTTGGGTTCGTCAAACAGTTTTTGCCATGTTGAGAACGGAATGGATTATGTGACTGATACCATTCGCATCTCCCCTTTATTACTTTGGGGTAAAATATGGTTATCTGAAGATCTTAAGTTTTCCAAACAAATTCTTCAAGATTGTAAAAGTCTTGATTACGCAATGCAGATCCCTTGGTTGTCATATGTCAGTGATACGTTATATAAAATAGGTTTGGGTCATCTTTATGATAATCCTGAAAATATCCGGGGAGATATTAAAACTTTAATTAAAACGAGTTACCGGAAATACTTAAATACACTGTGTCCGGTTAGGTCAACCAGCTGTATGGATAAACCGCAGCATCAGTTTTACTTAACTTTTACAACCCATGTACAATGGCGGTTTTATCTTACCAGGTTTAGACTAAACATTCTTCATTTTCTTTTTGCCTTTCCAAAACAAGGGGGTTGGTGTGAGAGGCTGCCCCCTTGTCCTTGTAATAACAAAGTTAGTCAGAGTACCATTCATGTTGTCCTTTTTTGCTCTTTATACCAGGAGCCTAGGATTAGGTTTATTAAGCCTATCCTTAAAGGGCAGCAACCTTGTAATTATAAAGAAGGTTATGACTACTTATTATCACCATCATCTCCTGGAGTATGTTGTGCCATGATAAATTCCATACGACTTTCACTCCAGATTAGGAAACGGTATAGTTCGTCTGGTGTTAGGCCTCTACATTGCTGTGGGTAACCGTATTAGAAATTGTTGTTGTATGATGGCCACTAAATTGCCTTGTGCATTTATTTATACTCTCTGGTTTAGGATGCCAAGTATGTCCTATTATACTGACAATTGATCTGTTGAATGTATTAAATGCATGTTCTTTTAATATAAGAATGTATACTTTTATGGTTCATTTTTTGAACCGAATAAAGTTCTTGAGACTGAGACTGAGACAAGCAGCAAATAAAATGAGATTAAACTCAAGCAAAATAATATGGGATGTCCAGCAAGAGATGAGAAAGATGTATACAATGACTTCTTCACACGGATACTTTGGACGTACACTCTGACTCATTTACACATCACAAAGAAAACACCTCAAATGTTCAGACACTGGAACCACGCAATATAAATGGCACTAGTCCGAAACAAGTCACCTCACCCGATCATTCCCTCAACATCGTTGCCAATTCGTTCTGGGGGGGTGGGGGGTGGGGGGTTCCCGTTCACGGCTGTCTTGGACTCTCGACGGGGACTCCGGTTCCGTTTGTCTTACAGCAGTACGTCTACTCTGTAAGTGAGCTCCCAACTCTGTCAACAAACCTCCGCTTTATAGTCTCAAAACACACACTAGAATATTCGAGAGTCTTCCTCCCTGCACAAGGAAACATACTTGAAATGGCCAGTTTCCAAGCAAGCACTCCATGGCAGGAAGGAGTTCCCACGTTACCTCTACATTCTCGTATGTTCCAGCCTTTATCTTGACGAAGCTCACGAAGGCCTTCCAGGGTACATTAAAAAGTCTTTCTCAAAAACAATCCTTGAACGTGATTAACCCAAACACCTTGCAAGCGTGTCTACCTGGCTTGAGGCTTTTCTGTGCGCATAGTCCGAATTCAGACTGACATGAGGCCATGTCAATGCCAATAGTAAGAAATTAATAATACTTCCCAGGGTATAACACAGTGCACATTTGTGCACCACTTGTTATAGCATCACATACTTCATCTCTCAATGTACAACTCAATTAAAATAATGGTAGGCAAAAGTCATCACAGGGTGTCAGACCACAGAGTGCCTCTAGCACAACAGTATATCCTTTAATAAGAATCGGTTAAGCAGTGGATTTTGTTTTTCTGAGTTATTCAGCATAAATCAGATGGTTTGTTTGCTTTGCCTTGTTCCATTTTCAGGTGTTAAAAGGATTTATAGGGAGCGTGCCTGTGTTTAGATTGCTTTTAGTAGTCCCTTGGGCTATTAATCCCATTTTAAGGGACACTTTGTTTACTCTTACACAATAGAGTGTTGCTAAACTAGTTTACACTCACATCTCTCACTCCAGTATCTGAGTTTGATTTTGTGAGGCTCTTCTCACAAGAGTTTTCTTTTAGCACTTCGAAGCAGAGCACGGTTGTCTCTGTCCAGGGTTTGTGTAAATTGTCTAAATTCATTGGCGAAGTCCTAAGATGCCACCTGGTCTGGTGTGTAAGCTGAGGCTTGCGTAATTGCGAGTACAGCTGTAATGAGGTTACTGTAGTCTAATGTCTTTCAGGTGCCTTCAATGTTAATATGCGTTAAAATGCCTGTGCTTGTTGTATGGTATTGGTCTTTGTAGTGTGAATTCCACAACCTTATTCAAATTGAAGCAGTATGATTTCTCAGACTTTGGATTCTAAAATTTCTCCTGCACCAGGAACAAAAGCAATTGATACCCATGAACAAAAGCAATTAATACCCATGAATATAAGTGTTCTTGGTGAGCTGCTCCATTGTCACTTTGGTTGGCGGCAGCACATTCTCTCTTCAGAACCTACACATACTGTAGGAGCCCTACAGCAGAACTGGGTTATTTCTTTCCAGCACCGAACACAGGAGTCGTTCAAATAATCTGTAAATTTGGTCTGTATCCTGAGTGGGCCTTTTCCTATTGAATCACGAAAGAGGCCAATAAAATGGATGACAAACAAGGAGCACACGAAGAGGGAGGGAAAGACGCCATGCAAGAGAAAGCGAGTCGGTGGGAAAGAGGCAGGGGCTTTGCAAGAGTGTTTGAAATCTGTATCTTGGGGAGAAAGTGAAGGAAGGTAGGAGAGGGACTGTTGTGGCAATTGATTTGGGTAAAAGAAAACAGAAATGTTGGAAGTGGCATTTAAGAGGACACCACTAATATAGCATAAAAATGGCAGCAGTAAAATCCTTGGAAAAAGCACAAACGTGTAGACCTCTAAAATAAGCAAATAGTGGAGAGAAATAAAGCCATGTCCGAAGCGAAGGGTCACCTGCAGAAGTAGTCATGTCTCTAATCCACCATAAAACCAAAAGATAAGCTGACGTTTTGTGAGGCTCAAAATTAAAACAGTGATTTGAAACTTTAGAAAAGCCACAGGCCATATCCTTGGTATGTATATACCAAGTATGACAAAAACTGTGCCGAAGCCTTAAATGTGGGACAGATACTCAATTAAAACAGGAAATGTTCTAACACTGTGGTTCTTAACCTGTGGTCTGGGGACCCCTGGGGGGGGGGGGGAGGGTCTGCGAAGCCTTCTTAGTGTGTCAGCGACTGCTTAGAACATTAAATATTAAGAGATTAATAGTGTGTGTGTATAATTAAGCAGCAGAATGTACAATAGAAAATGTTAAAACGTTCTGTAAATCTGAAGGAATTTGCGATTGGTATCCTTGATTCGTGCGAGCAGAGCAAGTGCCTCAAACAGAATTTAGTATGGGCGATGCATAGCCTCAATCTAATTTAGAAAACTTCCAACCTTCCTACTAAAATTTAGTTTTTGAAAAAAAATATTTGTTTGTGTATTTAAATATTTCATTATTTCTGTATTCGTTTGATGGATGTTTGTGTCTGGTTTTTTGTGTATTGTTTTGTGGTTTAAATAATCAAAAATGCCTCCGTCAGGGTCTCTGTATTCCAGTAATGACAGTGCGAGTCCCCGAATTCCAATAATGATAGAGTGGGGACCTCGGGTTCCAGTAATGGTTAAGTGGGGTTCCACAGAAGTCAAAAGAACCGCTGTTAAGAGAACACCCTTCATCTTACAAAAAACAAGAACCTCAACATATTTCATGCCACCCCTATCATATAGTCCCTCCCAGACAACTAATATGGGTTCCTTGAGTAGCCCTGACAATATTTGAAATACTTTTAGACACTGGCCTCTTGTTATGCTCTCAACGAGAACCCAGCAGTCAGACAGTCTCTGACAACTGGTGCCAGTGCCTTGAGATATAGCTCTAAGGATCTTTATGATTGCAGGGTTCTCGTCTCCAACTTGAGCTGATCTGAAGTGTCTACAAATGGAAGTACCGTTTAGGTAGTGAAGGCGAACAGAGGTGCTCTGGTCCTTGACTGTCTCTGTAAACTCGGATCACTTTATTTCTGTGCCTGTTGACTCCCACATATCACCATATGTTGGCCGGTCTGTAAACCGTGGACCTGACCTTTGCCACGGAGTATTCTGAACTTGTCTCTAAGGTAATATGTAGACACTTTGACATCAACGAAAGTGTGTGAGGCAGTGATCCTACCAATTTAAACTTTTCTATATCAAAGGCATATTGTATTTAGTTGAAGTCCTTCGTATAGATAGTCAAACCCCTTAGATTGCACCTAAGAGTGGACATCGCTCACTCTAGAAAGGAGAGTCTGCACAACAATTGTTCTAGATAGCTGTGACGGTGGATTAGAATCCCCTATCAACATGGCACTTGCGCTCCTTATTTCAAGTCCAGTACGGTGTCATGATTTCTTGCAGGTAGGTTGACTTGCTGGTTACCTATTTCCTTTTTGAGAACTAAAATTAGCGGAGGCATGTGACTGTACCGACTGTACCTTCATTGTGTAAACTCAACCTCTTGTCATGAAACAGTCACCGTGACTGTCATCCACTGCAGTTACTGTGACCTAGTTTCATGGTGTGGTGTGTGGTTTCAGTGGTTGTGGGATCAGATGCATGCCCTGTTTCTGTTCCTTTTGCCTTCTTTTCACCTGACCTATGAATATTTTAGATCCAAACATTACACCATTTCACAAAAAAATGTCAGTTCAAAAAGTTGCTTTTTGTCAAAAGTTTTCCATGAATGACTTGTGGATTTTTTGTGTAGACTATGTGAAAGGGTTTGGAGGAAAGTTTGGCGTGCAAACAGACCGACAAGACAAGTGTGCCCTTGGATGGGATCACCAAGAGAAAGTGCAGCTGCACGAGTCTCAAAAAGGTATTCTTTATTTTCTAAAAATCCTAAGACTAGCACACGTGACATAAACTAGAATTCATAGGTCAGTTACTGTTTCTTCTATATTGTCGGTAAGTTGAGCTTTTCTAATTTCTTTCCATTCTTTTTTCCTGGCTACTGCTCTCCAATGCATGACCTGTTTTTGTGCAGTGGAACATTTTAGAAAGTTTACCTTTAAACTCTGGTGAAACTTGGTTCTGGGAGTGGTGACTTCTTGAGACTAACGCTAATACTGTAGAAGTCTGGAGAGTTTGCTTTTGAGAGTTCGCTTTTCACTGACCTTTTTTGTGCCAGCAGTGAACATGTGTACTCCGGCATCGATCTTTGATACAGCAGAAAGTGGACTTGTACAAAATGGCAGCATATCTAGTGTTGACATCTATTTTTGACAAAAAACTATCTCAACAACTCGAATTAAAACTTACATTTGGATTTTTATTTTTTTTTGCTTTGTAGCACAATTTTTACTTGTTGTAGGAGAGGTGCATGGTCTGCGCGATTGTAGATCTTAGTAATTGTTAAATGCTTGAGTCGGGCCAGCTCATTGAGCATTACAGCAGGACCTTGCAAAACTCACTAATTGTACCTCTCAAAATTACCACAATCTCAACAAAGCAGGTAACCCACACTGTGGATGTAGTGCTTATTATTCGGAGCCTAGAACTAAATGGGAGCGGTGAAGTAGTTTTAGTTCTACAGATTGGCTCTTTAAATATGCTTGAGGAGTGGGGAAAAAGTGCAGCATAAATCTAGTTCAGGTAAGTAGTGTGCATGAACATGTTGAGTGCTGTGACAAGATTATGTTTTGTTTTACAGATTAAGCTCTGCTTTTGTAAACTGAGCTGCACGGTCCCAACAGTGAGACTGAATGTAAGACATTTTAAATAGCCTGCATTGGTGATCACATTTTAAGAATAATTTGCACATGTTAATTATATTTCTTTTGGCTTAACATCTGCTTTAAAAAAAATTACATTTCAAAAGGCAGTGCAGAGGCTTAGCACTGTGGTATGAAATCCCCCCTCTTGAAGCTATAAGTCTTGACGTCCTCATGATGATGGATTTCATCTTTTCAGGAAATGATTCCGAGGGTTGTATGTCCTTTCTGTCTGTGAAGAATGAGGACTCTGGCAAATAGGAAGAGCATGACCAGTTCTGGGCTTACTTGCCTTTTTTCACAAGACTGCTTCTACTTGTTCTCAAACTGGCAGCATTTGTAGCCCTGCTCTTGTCCACCCTACAGATGCTCCCAAGCTATTCTGTTTGCAAGGTTGCTAGAGGGAAGAGTATTTTGTCTGTGGCTACCGTTCTGTCATTCATCTTCCCAACACTCCTGCCCTTACTTGGACTCCCAACTAGTAGCTCTCAGTTTTGTTGGCATCTGTCCTGCCCGATAAAGCCTTATAGCCTCTTGCGCTGTAACTCCAGTTCAGCAACTCCAATCCTGAAGAACCAGTTACAAATATTGGCTCTGAACAATTTTGATTAAGGGATGAATTTTATGGATATGGTGTAGTGGGACCTATTTTCAATAGATGAATCCTGTAGGCCATGTTAATATTGGGGCAGATAAAACTGACTGTGGAACGCAGTTGCTCTTACTTAGAACACCTTGTGTTGAAATTCTGATTTGAACCCTCTTGATCGGAGCTGATTCTTAACTCCTGCGGCCTCCTTCAAAGGCTCCATCCTCTCCCCAGTTGTTACTTTTCATGTGGAGCCCCTGAATTATCTGCATGACAAGAATGTTGAAATATCAGAATCTGCCATCATGCAGACGACACACTGCACCCGTCTGAAAATCCCACATGGCTACAACAGCCGTTGCTTCAAATACGGCTGTGCTATGTTCAAAGACTTGATGTCCAAGGCCTTTCTCAAACTGAATCCCAGCAAGCCAGATTGTGGTGCAAGGCTGGCTCTCTGATGGAAATCTTGACTTCTGAACAGTACCAAGTCTGTGAGATCTTACAGTGGTACCAATCTCCGCTTCAGTGCTCACATCACACAGAAGAGAAAAATTACTTCGCGTCAATTGGCCCTGATCCCGGGGGTGAACCCTTCCTTCCAGAAGCAGCCATCCTAACCATTGGACAGCTAATTTCCTATCTCACTTTGATGGAGTCAATCCTCTGCTCGCCAGAATCTGAGATGCACTTTAAACCGCTTAAGTGCATCTTCCATTCAGCAGCCCGCATCACCTAATGTCTTTATGTATTATAGTATCACATGCAATCTTCTGATCACTCTACTTACGATTCCATTGTATTACATTGTTAGTCTACTACAACGTCTGTATGACAGTGCAGTCTGCCACCTCACAGTACATGGAGATCAAGATCTAGACGTGTTGTTGAGCTCATATGACTCTCAGGAAAAGTAGACCAGATGTGAGGCATGATGATGATGCTGCTGCCTGCAATGATGTGGAACCCATGGCAGACCAGATTCAATAGGCTCAGTTCCGTATCCACTTTTGCAAGCAGGTGACTCCCTTTCTTTAAGCAGCATCTCTTCAGAGTGCAACCACCCATGTTATTGAATTGGCCTTGAAGGGTGGTTCCACTCACCATCCTTCATCCTCTACCCATGTTCCCACCATCAGTTCTGCCACAGTGCTTCTCGTCCTCTAAGTGAGCCTAACCCCGGCACAATTCCCTACTTTGTTGGAAGCCCTCTCCTTGTTGCTGCATTTCTGATCCCTTCTTCAACAGTTCCCACTGCAAACCTCTAATTCAGAATAGCACTCTTTCATGATTTGTAGCTATCTTTGTACTACAAATATTACATACATAGGCATGCATATGTACATACATATGCTATGTATACTTGTAAAGTGCTTTATCGCCCACGAAGGTACCCTGGCACTGAGCAGGTGTGTGTGTGTTTCTAGAGCGGTCTATGGTAAGTTGGTTAATTGAAATTCCAGGTCTTCCGCTTCTTGTGGAATTCAAGAAGAGGAGGATCTGAGGTGTGGGATGCTGTTCCACGCTTTAGGAATGATGTAAGAGATCGCCGGTCCTCCTGATCTGGTTCTGTTATACATGAGATGGTTGTGAATGGGAGTCCTGTGGAGTCTGGGTGGTTGGTGGAAAGAGAAGCGACTGTTCGGATAGGTGGGGCCTAATTTGTCTAGTGCCTTGAATGTGTGTGTGAGGAGTTTGACAGTAGTGGGTTTACATATTGGGAGCCAGTGGATCTCCATGGAGGGTTGTTGTGATGTGAGTTTTATGTGGGAGGTTGAGCATGAATCTGGCTACCGAGGTCAGAATGGTTTGTTATTTTGTTTTCTTGTGTACTTACAAGCATGTTTCCCTACTTCCAACTCTTAACATAGTGCCCAAAAATGTTTTTTTAGTGCCTTAGCCCCTACTTGGTAGTAGCCAGCAATTGAAGGAATTAGTGCAACTGGTATAATATTCCTTCCCACTCCACACTCTGCAACATCATCTTAATACATACATCACCTACATTATCTTGACCATCAGTCACCATCAGAAGTGAGTATAAATTCTGTCCCTGTATGAATGTAACTGGAATCTGCCTCTTGACTCTTGATTCAAGAATCATGGATGGGGATGCTTCTGCAGGATACAATATTTATTCTGTACATTTTTACAGAACACTTGCATTCATCTGCACTTAGGTGTCTGATAGCCTTGAGGCCCTTCGCCCCATTGCCCAATGCCATAGAAAATCCAGTGACTGGTTTTCCTGAATATTGGACTCTGTCAAAAAATAGCCAATCTAGCTCCTAAATGTAGAATATGCATACTTATAACACATCCAATTTGCTACTAAACTGTAGAATGTGAGCCTGCTCTTTCACTAGCACACACACCCTCTTTAAATTCATATGGTTGAATTGTATAGCCCATAATAAATTTTGATTAGATAAACACTTACTAGGAAGACGTCGTTGGCTCAAACAAGGTGTAGATTCCTTTTCTGCAAATCTATTTACAAGGGATATGAAGCTGTTCCTGATTAAAATGGGAAATATTCACAAAAACAAGAGTGTAGATGGTGCTGCTAGAATGGTTTACACACATTCATCCAGCTACTAAAAAAAGATCACAAAGTAGTAGTGTCCTCTTCGACCATATTGTCTTGATGGGTAAAAGTGTAGGTTACTTCAAACTTGAGCAGCTTACCGCTTGGTTCGCTGTGGAATTGTGATGTAATTCTGCGTTACTGATGACTTCTCATCGCTTCTGCGAGTACGAGGTAACACAAGTTCTGAATTGTGAGGCTTGCAGTTCTACAGGTCCCTCGTCTGCAGCAAGTGATGTGCCTATGAGCAATTGTAAAGTGGAAATGATTGGTCCATTGCCAGGTGTCTTCTGCAACGATTAACCAAGTATTGTGTGTATGAAGACAATCCATTCCAAGATGCAGCTGGACACAGGTGAGGGAAGTGAGACCAAGTCAAGAGTTTAGGATGAGGAGTCCTAGAATTTAAAAATCTATAATGGTGCTGTATCGTCAACCGACTGACTGGCAATAGCATTCATAGAGTTCGCCTGCTAAAGCACCACCGCAGTGTGGCTACCTTGCACTAGTGACGCACAGTATGTGCATAGGTTTGAATAAGATTATAGTGAAGCTTGAGTATCTTCAGCGATTACAAAGCTGGGTGCTGAAGACACACATCTGTGTCAATTGCACCAAACGAGTTCTGTGACGGCAGCCTCTGCTGGGATGTGGTCGCTCCTGCTATGAAGCCCTTGTTTTGGGTAGCTGGTCTAATCTTAGATGCAGATGTGTTGTGAAAATACTCAAGGTCAGTTCTCTCTACCATGTTTGGTGGCTGTTGATACATGAAAGGGGTAATGTATGTGTATACTCAGCAGAGGGGGTTACCTATGTATTAGACTGTGCCTTTTCAGCCACTTCAATGCATAAAATACTTTCTGCCCAAACAGGCCTTCAAATACTTTGTGTAGCACTGCAATCATATCTAATTCAAACCCACACCTACACCTCTTCAATACATACTGTTATTTCTTTGCTGTGGTTTAGAGGCACCTACTTAAATGGTACTGTTGTATGTGAGATGACCCCCAAAACCCAACTGCTTTCTGAACCACCACCCTTGTCATTTCGGAGATTCCGTCTACTAAACTGTTAAAAAAAAAAAAAGAGTGCAGCAAAGATATACAAATGGTAAATTGATACTCTCATGACATGCCCCCCAGACCGTGCCTGCTTAATGAAGAAAGTAGGCTCATCTTTTGCCCTAAAATGGTTTTAACGTTCCTATTTTAATGAAAAAAGGTCTTCAATCTGGATTATTTTCTGTAATTCACAGGTCTGAATTAATTTGCAGGAAATTTAGCTGAACAAATAGAAAAGTTAAGTAGAAGGATAACCCAGCATTTCTTCTATGGTTCAGTGCTGGTAAAAGAGAATGTTTCTCGCTAACGTAAATGCTCTTAGATCATTAATCGAGAAACATGACCCTTTCCCCCTTGCAGGCCAATCCTTGATGCTATCCTCTACCAATGAAGCTTCTCCACTGTTTGGAAATAAACCTGTCAGTGGCTCCATGGAGTTGAGTGTTGCCTGTGTAGGACCCGTGAGACTTCCTCCCTTTCCTGTGTGGTCCACAGGAAGGATGCCGTAGCCTGTGGGAAGAAGGGCATCTCGGATGTCCGAAAATGGGGGCGTGCGTCATGTTTTGGTGATGACCAAAGCATCATGCTTGTGATGGGTATAGAAGAAGAGGTCTGTAATGACCGGTGTGTGCAGTATACAGAGTCTATGCTGATGAGCAGGAGTTGAAAGGTGTTCTGTAGGTTGAGGGTGTGTGGTAGTGAATGCAATGTGTCTGACGGGTCTGTAATGACTGGTGTGTGCAGTATACAGAGTCAATACTGATAAGCATGAGTTGAAAGGTGTGTTCTGTAGGTTGAGGGTGTGTGGTAGTGAATGCAATGTGTCTGATGATGGGTCTGTAATGACCGGTGTGTGCAGTATACAGAGTCTATGCTGGTGAGCAGGAGTTGAAAGGTGTTCTGTAGGTTGAGGGTGTGTGGTAGTGAATGCAATGTGTCTGATGTTGGGTCTGTAATGACTGGTGTGTGCAGTATACAGAGTCCATGCTGATGAGCATGAGTTGAAAGGTGTGTTCTGTAGGTTGAGGGTGTGTGGTAGAGAATGCAATGTGTCTGACGGGTCTGTAATGACTGGTGTGTGCAGTATACAGAGTCAATACTGATAAGCATGAGTTGAAAGGTGTGTTCTGTAGGTTGAGGGTGTGTGGTAGTGAATGCAATGTGTCTGATGATGGGTCTGTATTGTGCAAATGCTTTGCGAGTGTCTGAGTCAGCAAAGCCTGCATGTGATTTGTAGGGATTGGTGGTAGGGTGTGTTGGGTGATGCACATTTTCTTTTCTTGTACTTTTCACTAGAACAGGGGTTTCTTCCCAAGGCACTTTCTGGCCCAAATTTTGAAATACCCTTGTCTGTGTCCGCCCTTGAGAGGGCCAAAGAGGTAATGCCCTTTGATGGGGACACCGTGAAGAGATCATTGAAGTGTGGAAAAGGCAGGACGTGATGTGCAGATGCGTGAGGGTAAATTAAGTTCTCATGCTTGGCTGTTAGAAAACAAGTGATATCACGCCTTGTACATATGGATGAAGGGCAATCCAGGGATGTCACTTCCTGTGTAGATAGATGATTAGAAATGTAGTGGGCAGTTATCCGTTTGTATTCCCTCTCTATGGGAAAAAATTAACCATTTAATGTTTGGTATGTTTCAGTGAATTCAAACCTGAAAACCTCCCAGTTTTAAATGAAACACAAAACACTAAATAACTGACGACCCTCCCCCACCATGCCGCAGGCATATGAAGAAAAAAAGAAAAGTGAGTTAGTTGAGGTGTTTGTTGTGTATTCTGTAAAGGAGTTGGCAAATATCGGGGCTTTTTCAGGGGTGCATTCACTCAACCATTACTTTTTTTCCCATTGAATTTCTGAATAATTATTTACTTAAAAAAAACAATTTAAGTTTTTCTTCATGTGTACTGCATTCACTTGATGTGTACCCGTTGTGCGCTGCCAACAGTTTTGGGGCATGTGCAGCAGGAATTTGCCACCAGCCTCTGGCCGGCCCCGAAACTCCCTTCACACTCATGCTCCCTACAAAAAGCCTGCATTAAACCATACTCTTGATGGGTTTATCGTTTATTTTTTTTAAATGTGATTTTCTAAAATCAAAAATTTGGTGAGACTTGTGAATTTGGTAAAACTGTGTGGTTGTTTCAGAATAAACTAAGGCTGCATGCTTGCAGATATTACACAATTCATGGAATTGCCATATGGTAAGTGCATTTCTGACTGAGTTTATTACAATTTTTCCACACGTCTCTGATCTTATTTACTCCCTTGTGATGTGTAGAATCTGCCTCTGTGTACCTCTGCGAAATTGTTTTTATAACACTGAATTCCATAGTTTCAAGCTGAATGAATAAAATACTAAAGGCATTCATCAGCTAATCGCGTTCTTGAAAAATGTAAATAGGATTGACAGAACGCACTAGTTTCCAGCATGCCAGTTCAAAGGCTGAGATATACCTACATTTTAATTCTGCCATTCACACATGATACTTTTTTTCCAACTAATGTATGTCAAACTGTTGAACAGATATACGCTACATTTTAAAAAGTGCTTGGTCAGTGAAGTTCTACTTCCATTCCAGTGTTTGCTGTAGCAGAGAGACAAATTTCCTATAACTTGAGTGGGAAATTTTAACTTTTACCAATCTCACCTTAACTTTATTCCCCCCCATGGATGGATCTGCACAGAAATTGGCGTAACAGACCTTCGACACTTTTGCTAGGGCTGTTCAGATTTGTTTTAGGCCAGATACAGATTTATTAGATATATCTAATATTTAGGTATATTTGTTTATTAGATACAGATTTGTCAAATAGTACGGACGTTATTAGCAATCCAAAAAAATGGATCAATGGGAAGTGTGGCTGAGCGATGACTAAAGTTACTGTTGCACAAATATATATATATATATATATATATATATATATATATATATATATATAGAGAGTTTTCATTGATCTCTTGTCATTTACAAAACCTAGTTTAAAATCTTGGAGGCTTTTTTTTTTTTTTTATCCAACACAGTTCACTTGGAGATAGTTTTTATTTTTGTACATATTATCCAATTCTTAGCAGACTCTTAATATCGTTCCTCTTTTCTGACAAAAAATAGATTACTCCAAGGGCTTTGGCGGGAAGTTTGGTGTACAGAAAGATCGAATGGACAAGGTGAGGAGACTGTTGACTCTTTCCCAGTGTGCTTTTAAGCTCTACCTTTAAGTACCATTGATGACTGCGCGCTAGTTGATTGTATGAGTTGCTTGTTATTTTCGAAACAAGGTTGCTACATTTGGAAATGTTGTTATACGTGTCATAAAGTTGTAACCATAGAACAGTTATTACTTCAAGTAGGAAAAACTACCTTTAAAACACATCCCTGAATATCTTTTTGTGAAAGGAATAATTGATTACCTTTTTGAATTGCTGTATTTGTTTTATTAGAATGCGCTAAGTTTTGAAGACATAGAAAAACCTTCCTCAACATATCAGAGAACCCGGCCTGTGGAGGCTGGTAAGTGGTATTTTGTCAATCGACCAATTGTTCAAAAGCTTTACCACTGGATTTCAGTTTTATCGGTAATTTCAGTTGGCATGCAGATGTCCTACAGATGCTGAATGTCCTTACTGTACATAAAGGAGTGCATCAAATGTTATAAACTAGTTACCAAGTTTGGAGTTCTTGAAATAACCACTTTCTGTAAGTCATTGTTGGCGTATCCATGTGAGTGGTGGCAAAGAAGTACATGCGATAATGCTCATGTTATCAGAAGTTTCCTGTTGTGTTTTGGTGAATTTGATGTTGGGAGAAAGCCTGACATCCACACAAAATTATTGTACATTAGAGAGCAGTAACTGATGGCACCCAAGCAGTTCCAATAAGAGACCTCAGATGAGCGGGGGGAGTCATCTGGGTAGGTTGTTCACATCTAATTGTAAAATCTGTGTATAGGGCATACTGTTTTTTTGTTCCTGAGAAAGTTATTTTTGAGAATGTGAACTGAATCCTAAGGCCGATAATCGTCTTTCTCAACTGATGGGGTACTTTAGACTTTTGCTGTGGCAGGTAAAAGGCTCCCAAAATGGCATATGCAGTATACTTTTATGTTTGTTCCTGCATTTTCCCTCTCTGTACATAACCGGTTTGCTTCACTACTCAGCTACATTTTGTTTGTTCTCTGAGGACTGAATTTGCACCAAAGGATCTTTTTGCCAAAAATGTTATCTTGTTCAGCTACATCTCATGGTGGTCTACAGTGCGCAAACATGGCTGTTATCACCGTGCTCTTCTCTTGGCAGCCCCTCAACACACCTGAATCTGCTTCCTGGATCACTGGCCAGCTTCCTGCAGCACCTGTTTGAGAATATATATATACTTTTCCAATAGTGTCCTTTGTTCTCTGGTGATTATGTCGTTAGAAAAATTGTCCTGAGAAGCAATGGCACTTGCAGTTGAGTGCCAGATGTATGTGGTAGCTTAGAGGAAGCATCTGCTGGGTAAAAATCTCGATCTCTTTAACACATGCATAGTTACAAACAAGGCCTCTAGAGTAGGGACTTGTTGCTGGATCTTGAGGAATAGGTGCTGGTAGTGGCCAGAAGAACGACCCATTGGGACCCTGAAATGTATGAAATTCTTATCTGCACCATGCGAGAAGTTTGCCTGGTATATGCTGTCCACTAATTATAGTGGGCACCCTGTACCAGTCCAAACAACCCCTTATTGATGATGGGTTAAAGATAACCTTTATTGAAAGCTATCCTAGTGGTAGCTATGGAGAGCAGCCTTCAATCTAAGTCTTGAAGGAATGTAAAGCAGCTTGTTTTACCAGTCTATAATCTCTTGAATAGCTAAATGAAAGACAACCACAGCAGGTATATATATAAAATATATGTATTTATTTCTAAACACACCCTACTAGTCTCTTTATGAGGCTAGAGGTCCAACCACATAATTTACACTTCAAATAGTACAGTAAAATAGCACAAATACACATCGGGCCCTAGGGGCGAGCCAAACCATATACTAAAATAGTGGTATAAGAACCACGACTTAACTATACACAAGGCCTAGAGCCTGTAGAATCGCTGGGACCCCAAGGAACCACTCAAGGTAGTGACACAGGGGACCCCCGGGGGCCGTGTGCAGTGTGAGCACAGCCGCAAGCTCCCGTTAGCTTCTATGGGGAAAGTCGTGGTTAGATTTTTTAAGATTAGGGACACTTAGAAATGACTTGGGACCAAACCCTCTTGGACTTGGGAAGTTCTAGGGTCAACACCCACGGGAGCACCGGAGTAGTCGAGTTACCTCACCCAGGGAAGCTGGGTGCATAGGTGTCAAATAGTGTCGGGTCGCGTCGTCGTCTTCAATGGGAGCTGGCGAAGAAGTGCTGCTGCCGGGAAGATGCGAAGTGTCCGAAGAGATCCAAGCCTGGATCGAAGTCGAGAAGAACCTGAAAGCAGAGGGGACAGAGTCTGGGTCACTAGCCAGTGACCAGGAGTACGATGGGCGAATGCCCACCGAAGTCGGGTGATTTGACTCTTCAGCCACGAGGACCAGGAGGCGTCGAGGACGACCAGGAGCTGGATTCGAGCGGTCCCACGAAGGATGTCGAGTGCTGCAGCGTTGGTGCCCGGATTGGACACAACAAGCCTTGGCAACTGCAACCCACGCAGAAAGGAGAAAAGATGCTTCGGTGCAGACCAGCAAGGTCTGAGGGACTCTCCACGTGGTGGGGAGTCAGGGCACGTCTGGAGCAATCCAGGAAGCCCAAGGAAAATCAAAGTTGCCTTCTCGAGGACCCACTAGCTGACGGACCAGGGATCGCGAAGGAGCCTCGAACTGAAATGCAAGAAGCGGGCTCGCGGAACACTCGTGGAGTGAAGGCCCACAATCTTCGGTGCAGATGGTGCTCGAGGTGGGGGCTACAAGTAATCCCAAGCACGACTTCAAGAGACGTCGAGAAGTCAATGCACTTGCAAATGTGCACGGTGACCAGGAGTTCCGGTTCCACGTTACTCACGAGGGCTGCGGGTCTCAGCTTTGCTGGGGACTCTGGTCAGCCTGTGAAGTCTGGAAATCCTCTTCCTGGGCTGCAATTACTTCGGAGTCCGGCGGGAGCTTCGGAGATGTAGACCGGCAAAATGCTTCGTTGGTGCCTGCCAAGCAGGGGAGTGACTCCTTGACCCCAAGGGAGATTTCTTCAGTCCTCTAGTCTTGAGTAGAGCGTCGCAGTTCCAGGATTCAGCTTCAGAGTTTCGTCCACGGATATCTACAGTCCTGTTGCCAGGGGTTCCTTACTTCTACCTAAGGAAGGGGTTGGACTAGCTCTAGGGACCCACCTATGGGAGGGTTTGGAAAGAGGGGTGGCTACACCCATTTCCTTTGTCCAGTTTCGCGCCAGCGCAGGGGCTGGAAGCCCCTTAACCGGTTTGAGCTGGACTATGCACAGGGACACCAAACGTGCCCCCAGTGCAGGACTTCCAAGCACTCTGAGAGTGCTCCCACCCAGCCCAATACACATCATTCTGTCTGGGAGGTGGTTACACCTCCTTGTGACAGGAAACCTATTGTCCAGGCCTCCCCTGCCAGTTTCGGTCAGCAGCAGGAGGACCAGACCCGTGTCTGTGGATGCAGCATCCATTTTGTGATGCCAGGGCTCTGTTCAGTTTCTACCAGTATACCAGTGCTGTCATGTCTCTCCGTCTAGAAGGGTGAGATTATACTCCCACACCAGTCACTGGTGTGGGGGTATGATTCCAAGGTGTTTTGACACCAAACACGACATGTTTATGCACAACCAGTCCAAAGTTAGCATTTACCGTTTGGTTATAATGCACTTAAGAGTATATGGTCAGGCTGAACCACTGACAACCCCGTATAAGAGATTCGGCTGCAGCGGGACTCAGCTCATGCTTGGGCACACTCTTGTATATAATCAAGCACCCTGCCTTCAGGATTGATAAGGCCTGCTATAGGGGTGACTGATCGGTTTCTATGTGCAGTGATAGGTGAGGTATAGTGATCCTATACCTCAGTAAGGGGTGCATGCACCACCTTACCCAGGCTGCAGTAGCAGACCTGTGGTGTCATTTTGGAGGGCTTCCCATGGGTGGCATAATACATACTTCAGCCCCTGGTAGGCCTCTGCGGTACCTATGCCCTGGGTACATAGTATACCATATACTAGGGACTCACAAGGGTACCCCAGAATCCAATCTGGAGTGTACCTAAAGTACATGGAATCAATTTAGAGAGGAAGCAGCTAGGCTGGGGCCCTGAATAGCAGGTTCCCAGCCAGACTAAAGTCAAAAAACGGTGAAACACACCAGCAAAAAGTGAGGGTAACCATGTGAAGCAGATCCTACTCTCCTACATACCATCGCAGACTTTATTCCTGAAGGATACAGGCAATGCTTTTGCCAGAATTTTATGAATGTTGATGTATTTTTTTTCTTGATAATATAGTTGGCAAAAGGTGATGCCACGTGACTGCCGTGGTTGGGTAAAGAGTTTTGAGGGAACTACACACAAATACCATTCTTCACTTCACTCTCTCCTCTCTGAGGCTGTATCACCATGTACCCCCCCCCCCTTTTTATGTCACTTTGCATCCTGCCACCCAAGCACACCACCCTCATCTCATGCCACACATGAAGACATGTTTCTTCCACTCTGTGAGCAGAGCTCGTGCTGACCAGTGCATATTAACCAAGACGCTTCAGCACAAATTGAAAGTAAGATCCATATTCAAGAGGAAAGATATTGGCTCGTGCAAACGCATCCCCTGCATGCTCTTGATTCCTCCAATCTGCAAAGATCAGAGTAAGGGGAAGGTAATGATGGACCATTACTTGCCATTCCACCACTTCTCTCTCGGGACCCTGGGGAGGTGGTTTATGTGCGTCTGCAGCAGCACTGGCTTCAGTGCTCTTTTGTCGCATCATTGAATAGCTGGGTTCCAATTCTGGAATTCTGAAAAGAGGGTTTCAATGGAAGAACTGCGCAGCACAGTAGTTCTCTCTCCTTGCAGCCCACTAATTGGTTGTTTTAAAAGCTTTGGCAAAACGCCTTTCTTTGGAGCTCGAAATCCCACTTTTTCCCTACCTACTACTGGGAGC
This sequence comes from Triturus cristatus, assembly GCF_964204655.1. Classification (NCBI taxonomy): domain Eukaryota; kingdom Metazoa; phylum Chordata; class Amphibia; order Caudata; family Salamandridae; genus Triturus; species Triturus cristatus. The sequence goes on from NC_140583.1 coordinate 124,422,572, forward strand.
AATAATTCCTACTCCGGGTCCCCAGAAGATCTTCATACTACAAATATTCAGTACTTGCCGGGGCGTAGAAATAGTTCATTGACACAGGGCAATATTGTTGTGCCTTTGCTGGCCATATGATTCAATATAAAACACCTGCTCCTACTGAAGATTGTAATATTTCATGTGGCACATGTCTGATGAGAACCTGTGCAGGGTTCCTTTTCTCGAATCTTTCTGCAAACAATGAAGAGGACGTGGAAATTTCCTGTAACTGTATATGATCGTACCTGTTAATCTTGGACGCATGCTGCTCCAGAAAGAACTTGTGCATGTCACTCAGTGTTGTTTTGAGTTGTTCATCAGCCCAAACAAGAAACTTCTACTCGGGCAAGACCTTCTCACCGGTGAATCAGACACCCAGTCACATGACATTTCAAGATGGCTGTCTGGCACCTGATGTCTTAGAGTTTGGGTTCTTACATGTTCCAGAGAAGTGTAAGGCCATCTCGAGTGAGGCTCATAGTCCTACTCTTCATGTATGCTATGCAGACAAATGGCGAGAATGTGTCTATTTCTACATCTACAAGCCGTTCGACCCCTTCACGGTAGAGTTCCCGATATCATTTCTTACCTTTTACACTTTAAGAAGGGGGGGGGTTATTTTACACACAGATCCCTTCTTTTGGCTACTGAGCCACAAATGTGCAAAAGAAGGAACACTCATCTTTCGCTTTCTCATGATGAAGCTAATCATGGAGCTTCTCAAGAGAGTAATACCCCCAATTATAACACCAGTCTGGCCTAAATGTGGTTCTCACAAGTCTTACAGTTGTCTACCTTTTGACCTTTTCACCTGTGACTTTAAGCTCCTTTCCTGGAAAGTGCCTTTTCATGTGGCTAGAACTTCGCTCCGGTGCATCAGCGAGTTGCAAGCCATTTCTATTCTAGAGCCATTTATACAAGTTCACAGCGACAGTCTGGTCCTTAAAACCAATCCAGAGTTCCAACCCAAGGTTGTATCGCCGTTTCAAGTCAATGGGACTATTGAGCTGCTCGTGCTCTTTCTACAGTGGAAAGGGTGTTACATGCTTCGGATGTTGAATGGCCGCTTGTGTATTACACTGACTGGACTAAATCATTTCCAAAGCCTAATCAACGTTTGTTACATTTGCAAAACCCTATAAAGGTCAGGCTGAATACAAGGTGGAACGTTAAGTGCATCCAAACTTGTTATGGAAAGGCTAAATGTGTACTTCCCATGCCTCCCAGGGAACACTACACATGAAAAGGGATCCACCAGGGCTTTTGGGGTAACATTCCATTAGCTAATATTTACAAAGCTGCCTCTTGGGCATCACAACATGCTTTCACATATCATTACTGTGTGGACATATTAGCTCATCAGTGAGCTGTGGTTGGCTGGACTGTATTAAGAACTGTCTGTATTATCTTCACCCGTACCCAGTGCAAGGAGGCAACCGCTTTACAGTAGACGTAAGCCTCTGTATCTGCAGTTACACATACCACTAACAGAAAATGTTACATACGCTGTAAACATCTCTTCGTAGCGTGTAGTGCTGTACTTTCACATGCACACACCGTCTTCCCCAGAAGCTGGCAATAGGTTTGCACTGGATGCATATTAACTAAGAATGCACAGAGCACATATCCACTCCACTCTTATCTTTTCACCCACAAAGTAAAACAAAGACCATCTAGGTTAGAGTCCATGAACGTGCGCATTGTAGACCAAGGAAGGAGTCCTGCGGAATCCTGAACTCCACACTAGATGGCAGGCGTATGCAGTGCGTGTGAAACTACGGCACTGCACAGTATGAACCGATATTTACATGTAAGTAACATTTTCCTTGTAGAGGTGGCAAAATAGTGAAGGCTGGTGTTAGCACAACACGGGTTCGTGGTAAGCTATCGAAGGTGTTCCTATTTGGATTTAAAACACGTCTAGGGTAAGGGGTTAAGGTAGGCCAAGTTCCGTGATTGGCATTAATCTTGGCGATTTACTATTCAGTTGTAGTTTATGGATTAGCAAATGATAAGGTCCTTGCCTATAGCTAATCATGTTGGTGGGGACCTGGCCAGGTCAGGATTAGCGTAAAGGTTAGTGCTGGTGAAGGCAGACAGGATACCATGTTAACAGTGAGGATAGAGTTGCAAGCAGGAGGCCTGCACCATTCATTATCACAAATGTTTTTGCCTGAAACTTCAATTTCAATCATCCTGATTCCGCTTTCTCCAGGGAATACAAAAGCCTCGAAGATTCCAAGCCCACACCGTGAGGGCATTAGCCGCATTTGTATTAGATGCCAAAATATACTTTGTGACCATCTCAAAGTTTGTTTCATATTGAAAAAAAGATTAATATGAATGTGAAATAAGCAAGTTGCGAAAAGAGGCATTTTTCTACATGATCAACCTATTTTGTTTGTAAAATGATGCTGCTTTTTTTTAACCAAGTGTACTGCGACTCTGCTACCAGGTTTCAGTGCATGAGCGCTGACCTATAAAATGTTGAAGTTGGTTCTACACCTAATTAGCATACTCAACTTACCTGCAGGTCCCTAGAATATGGTAGAAAGAGCAGCCATGCCCTTGAAGTTAAATGTCACTAGTGGAGTGTAACAGTCCAACATGACTGCAGGCCTACCCTTGTAGCTTGGCTGTGGAAGTTTCAAATTGCAATTCGCCCAGCCAAAATAAACCCTTTTCACACGTCAAAACCCTTCTTTAAATATTAAGTCACCTCTATGTAGGCCTTATATGCTCCTAAATTAGGGTGCATGGTAATTAAAAGTAGGGCATGTTGAAATGTAATGTTACAGATGTCCTTACAGTGAAAAGGCCCCAAGGCTGGCTGTTACACAGGAAATCACTAGATTAGTACATTTAAGAATGCTGATTTGGGAAAAGTTTTAAAGAAAAGGTACTTTTAGAAAGTTACTGTTTTCTTGACTAACACCTCTGGAGGCCTATTTGCATGAGCTCCAACTATCTCCTGAATAGCCCCTTGAGGTGTGAAAACTGCTCAACTAGCAGCCCAAAGGTCTTGGGTATGGGGAGGTGTTTCTATTACTCTGGCAGGATATCCATTTGCGGCGTGCCCATGAACTAGTTCAACTTCACAGGGCAATGTTAGCCGACACCTGGGCAGAGTCCTTTTTTCCGCAAAGGAACCAATCCCAGTGGGAGAGAAGCTGCCCCAAAACTGGTTGATTTAACTACAGAGGAGGGGTTACTCATTTGCCTAAACACTTTCTGGCACTATTTAATTCATTTTTTTAAATTAGAAATTCATATCTCTGGCTTCCTTCGATTTTTTTTTTTTTTTCTTCTTTTATGTCATTTTATTCATTAAATTATCGGTTTATAAATTGGAGTAGAATTTGTTGTATTTTCGACTTTAGCTGGTTTGGTATTTGTAAATGCTTTGTACATTTTCGTGAGTTAAGCCTTTCTGCTCTATGCCATAGATACCGGAGGCTGAGCTCAGATTTAAATTACTAAAATCTATACTGGACCCAACATGAATAGTCCTTGTTATTGCTGGTGGACTACCATCCACCCCAACTAACACTCACATGAGTATATTTTGGCCTTACTGTAGTATAAATGATATTAAAACATAACAAATAAGTCACAAATACGTGTACAAAAAGTAGGCTTTATAAAAACACTTTCAGAGGGAGTATTCTCTTAAAGGCTTTGTAATAAAAATGAATATATATATTTTTGGTAATACATTGTTTGCAGAATCTTTATCCAAAGACAGTTTTGCAAGTTGCCAGATTACAACAGGCCACTGCACATTATATACTGTAGTGAATATTTTATAAACTTATTAGGAGTCAATGTTTCATTTGTTTAATTCTGGTTTATAAATTACTTAAGAGTCAAACTATACTTCAGAATAATTATTCCACACTTTGATGGCAAAGCATGGTAATGCATTTAAACTGGCATCCTCTACGACATAGCGTGGAAGCATATTGTCGCTGGAATTGCATGGTAAAAATATTTATTAATTGAAGATTGCATCTTGATTCCCCTTCCCTTGTTATCTTGCAGTCAGCAATAAAACAAGCAACCTCAGGGCAAACTTCGAAAATATTGCTAAGGAGAATGAAGCCGAGAACCGAAAGAAGGCAGAAGCAGAGAGAGCTCAGAGGATGGCAAAGGACCGACAGGAGCAAGAAGAGGCCAGAAGGAAGCTTGAGGTGAGTGGTGTTTACATCTTCTAGTGGAGTCAAGTTGTTTTATGGAGGCAGTCAATATGTGTGCATTATCTGAGGCATGCATTTGGTTTGTTACTTCGATTCCTTCCAACTAAACAAAATGCAACAACCTCTCCTAGTGCTCATGAAAATGTTGAAGCTTATTCAGCAGTGGTGCTCTTTTGATGGCATTGGGGAAGTTCTCAATGTGAGCATGTGCACTGACCACAGGGTCTACTAGAACCTCCATCTCACACATGCTTTGCTTCGAATTCTGGCAGCCAGAACAGCCATGTTACTATTTCTTGCCTGTTAAGCTTCATACTTTGATAAGAGTTTGGCAGGGCAAATGTCATGGGAATAGACCTGTATAGTCACTCTCCTCTTACAAACACTACAGAATTCTCCCACACTTAAAATACCTCTTTGTTGGCAAGTCTGTACTGGCTTGCTCCCAAGTATGCAACTCCTGGCACAAGGCGATAAACAAATCACAATTGGGACAAAGCCGTATTCGGGAGGCATCTGTAATTGCATTTTGATGACTGAATGTTGGGTGGAGGTGTGAATAAGATCTGCTCGTTTTAAGTAGGTCATGACACTGCTCAGTCTCTCAGCAGATAGGCTCTAATTTTATATCGATATGGAGTTTGTGCTATTCGGCAGCGAGCACACCTAGGCTCCACGCGTAGTAAGGTGTCTTTACTCTGTCACATTCATAGCATTCTCAGAGTTCCTGTGTGGTTTGCAATACATCAGTGTCCCCTTCCGAGTGGCACTTTGCCATACTTCTGTAGCTAATAAAATAAAAGCGCATACTTGAGCCAGTCTGACAGCATTGTGATCATGGTCAGACCAATCAGCGTAATGTATGCATGGCTTTGTTTTTCTTTCTTATAACATTAGAAGATATTTTTGGTTTGAATACATTTTAATTTTAAGATATTACAGACAGAACATCCCTTTTCATTAACCCCTTCCTTGCTTTCCCAAATTCATTTCTTGTGTAAGTTTTTACTTTTGAAGTTCAGAAATGGTCCCAGAGTCATGGAAAGTCTTCCTTTGCGTTTACTTTAGTATTGAACCAGTGTTTAGAATCTTAAACCCCCATCGCCAAGTTTTCTCAAAGTCCCAATCATCGACTTGAATTACATGCGCTATCATTTCCATCCCTAGGACGAACTTGTTCTGTGCTAGGGTTCTTGGCTGCCTGGGTGCCCGAGAAGTGCTGTACCTTGTGGAGTCCAGAGGAACCTGGACTTCAGAAGACGCTGTATGAAGTGCGCAGCTGCAGGCTGGGAAAGTCCCTCACCTGGGCCGGGCTTCTCTCATGCTCCTGGGCTTCTGGCTGCTGCTACTTCTGTTTTGAACTCCAAAATGGCAATTCTCAGCCTGGGGGTTTGTAGCTGCCTTTTTAAAGCAACTCCACAGATAGTTCACTTCAGGTTTTGATTCGCTCGTCTTTTCTCTTTTCAGCATGGCTGTTCTTCCCTTTGTTTCTTCCCAACTTTCCCAATATATTGTCTCCTGTCATGTTGTACTTGATATCCTTACCTTCTCCCGTTCTGTTACTATATAAAGGCTCTAGTCTGGTTGGAAGGTGCGTTGTAACAAATCTGTGTTCCCTAGATTGTTTTCTCGCTCCTTCCACTGATCCTGACTCCTTGCACTTTAAGAATTCCACTATCGGATTCTGGATCCCTGGAATTCAATCTACTAAAATCTTTTTCCAGCAAATAATTTTTTTTATTTATTCTTTTTATACCTTTTGGCTTTTTCTCCTTAGAAGGTGGCAACTGCTCGAGGGCACTTGCCTATCACATATTCCAGTGTGTGGTGACAGTGTGACTTCGGAAAACAGTCACCCATGCATTGAAAAGCTGAAGACCCACAACAGATTATGGACACGCATCCGAACCTGCACAGAACCTTACCTTCACAATTTGTGTGTGTGGGTATTGGAGGTTTCACCCTCTTGCCTGGAATGGGAGTATTTGTAATATTTTAGTACTTCTTCCCAGCAAGTGTTGAGTTTAAGGTAGTCCCAGAGTAAATGTGCGATCGTTCCCGCATGATGAGAGTTTCTGCAGTACTACTTGAGTTTCTTTTATGGCTTGTAGAGGACTGTATCTAGTCTAGTGGCAACAATCTAGTATTTTACAGGTTGCTTCTCTTGCATGTACATGTCTAATGACCTTGTATTTGTTCTGTGCTAAAGTCTTCCTAGTTTTCTTCTTCGATAAATGTATACCTACTTCCATTTCATAAATGAGTCAAAGGATTCTCCATTCTCCAAATTCGGCGAGTGACCGAGAGGAGCCCCCCTTATTCCTTTTTTCAGTGCCCGCTGTCAAATGTGAACACCTCTGACCTGCTCATATTCTCCTTGGCTAGTAATCTTTTGTTTGCTCGAATGTTTTGCTTTTTCTATTCTTTTTTTAACATGTCCCCACTCTTGATTCATCAAGCTTCTCGCCATAGTGTAGAAGCATCCCTATCTTCCCCTGATCCAAAGTCTGGGTTCTCAAATAACAAGGTGAATGGTGATGCATCTTCTGTAATGCCTAAGAGTTCGCCCATGGCCGCCCATATTTAGATGGTCGCTCTATTGATTGGGGGAATAGAGTAGGTTATCGGTGGCTATATTTCACGTCTTTCCAAAGAGCCTCCCATAAGTAGCTGTCTGCAAGAAGGACGTCAGTGAAGCACCAACGGCACTGTTTCGGCTTTCAACTGCTCAAGGAGGTAGTTTAAGTGTGCGGGCGGATAGTGTGCTGTGAGGTTAGTGTCCCCTACACCTCCTTTTTTCACCTTCTCTTTTCAACACTTAGTTGAAGCCAATTCACATTTGCTTCTCTCCCTCCAAGTCCACAATGTGCGCTCTTTATAGCTGTATCAGATTTTGGGGCCTACTTAAAGAGTTATAGCTGGAAGAGAAATAAGACTCTCGAGAGTGTCGTCCTCTTTATGTAGGCAATATGTTTGTGCCATGAGAGTGAGTAGTTGTCATTCTTTGGAGTTCCTTCTGAACTTCCCTTCGTAGCGGACAAAAGTTATCATTGTGTATGCTCTCATTGGAAATTCCAAGGTATATGCCTCGAGATAGATATGATATATATATATATATATATGTTTATGGGTCCGACCCCTACGTGGAGCACCAGCTGCTGAGCGCGCCGAGTGAAGGGATCACATTGCTGAAAAAAAAAAATATATATATATAATATAATTTTTTTTTACAGATTGTATTTGGTCATTTTGCAAAACAATCGGCAGTGCTCTTGTATTAGCTCGTTGAAGCAGTCGGACAGTATGCACATCAATAACCATTTACATAAAAACAAACGGTCCCTGCGGAACATGCAGGTGAAATAAAAATTTAAACAATATGCAGACAGCGGGCAAGTGTCTGGATACAGCACAGAATACAGCAGGTATGAAAAGCTCAGTCCAGTGAAATAGTAGAACAGGCAAGCAGTAAGAACTAGGGGGACCCTTGACAGAGGATGGCAGATCCCGCTCAGATGCCTCGATATTTTAATCGTATTTTGGCTCCAAATAAATAGGGAATTGGCATTTAGCCATGCTTACTCAATTTGGGATATTTTATTTCCCAATAGTTACAATTTTTACATAATTAGCTTCAATCTCACCACCCTGATTCAAGCACTGTAGGTCCTCCATTATTTTATTATATATATAATCTGCCTAGCCATTTATCAGAGGGATTGACCAATACTAGCCACACTTTAAGTTTTGCTTTTTTGGAAAACCAGTATGTGAGCGTCTGACATTTGAGTGACTCTTCCCAAATAAGTAATTGCGTTTATATATATCCTCAACATTATCCCAATCAGTCCTGGCCAAAATGTTTTAAAGAATGCTAGAACAAACTTGTCCGGTCTGGGGCCTTTGCCAGCTTGAGAACCCCTCACTCATTTAATGATTTTCTTGGAGGACATAGGACTGTTTGGGATGCTTTCTGTCCTGGGGCAAGTTGAGATAAGCCACCCCTTTCTTGACTGATTTTTGCTTCCACCCTTACTGCTAGTTCCCTGGTATATAGTGCTTTCTAAACACAATCTAAACGCCTTTCTTTTCTGGTGTTTCCTCATAACTAATGTTTTTCACTGCTTTATTTACCCTTTCCCCCATTTCTTTTTTTAAATAATCCTATTCAGGGAGGATTCCGCTTTGTTTAGCTTAGTTTAACTTTTGATATCTGCTTTCAGCATATTCCATATTACCGGGAGTGGATATTTATCCATATCATTGTGCAGTACAAACCTCTTTCTCTGGTATTGTTTCGTATTGATAAGAAACTTCATCTTTCCATAACTCAGTGTTAAATAGCCAGTGAGGCAGTCTCTTCTTTTCAGATGTGTTCCACTGCAAGAGACCTACAACTGGTGCTTGATTTGATAGGGATATATCTAAATGTTCGATTATGTGTTTGAGTTCTTACCTAAAAATAAGAGCTATGTTCCTGCATAAGATCATTGTGAGGTGGAGTATTGTTAGAAGTCTGTGTGTCATGTTTAGCTGTAGATGCACGTGCTCTGCATACTCCTGCCATCTAGTGTTGATCTCGAATGTGTGCAACTTTTTCTTTTTTTTTCTTCGCAGAAGGCTTTTGAGTCACGTGGAAAAGTGACTCCTGTGACTGGTAATGACCATGGGCATCAGCTCCATTGTTAGATTGTTAGATTTCTATCTGTCATGTAGTTCAGGTATGCTACTTACCGAGGTCCGGTTCAATTCTTCATGGCGTTTGGTGTGGGAATTCTATGGTCTGTTACATGTTGTTATGGAAACCTTTACGTCAGTGGTCGGTTTCTCCTTGTTGCAATGTCGTTGTACTGGGCAACCGAGTTTCCACTCAATGCCTCGCTTCGGAGCCCTGCCCATTGTGGGTCCTGATGCCACCTCCTTCCATTTTGTCCTCTACAACAATGAATACATTAGTGACTAAAAAAAGACCTCCTTTTCAATACTGTCCTGATAGTCACTCCAAGTACCCTGGGACTGACCACCACCACCAGGTCTGCAATCTCTGACTTTGCGTCAGAGCACGAGGAGGCTGCCTGTTCTGCCTGCCTTGCCTTCTGCTTCAAAAACATCTTAAGGTATCTACTCGATCCGCGACTGGCGAGATGCAGAATCGTGCACCGGCAGGAATACAGCACCCCGGACATTTCGGGGAATGGGATGTCAAGGAGGAGCCTGAGGCGGGACCCTTGGGAGGCCAGGTACTCCAGTTCGGCCCAGAACTGAGCTCCTTCACTCAGTCGGAGACAGTGGAGCTGCAATATCTGGTGGCACATCAAGGTGTCAAGTCTACAACAGTGAGTACAACCTCTCTTCCACCTGTTGTACCACCCCAGTGGGGAATGGGTGTCGTGCCCTGAAGCCAAACAGGCTTCCAGCCCACCACTGCCTGCAGACCATGGTCAGCACTTACATAAAGCCTCCGAGCTGACACTCCGCCATCCACCTGCGGCGCTGCCTGCTCCATCGACGCCGGCAATAAAATCTGCTTCAAAGACCCCTATGGCTCAAAGACCTATCCCGGTGCTGAATGGCGCCTCTGTGCCGACAAGCCAGAAGACTCCCTCGACGTTGAGTTGTCCGGCACCCAAAGCCCTTGGTGGGGTTTGAGGATCCATGGTCTCCAGAAGAGATACTTCATCCACCCGCAGACTAGGAAGATCTCTACCAAATGACCTCCTAAAGTGCTGGGCACTCTTTCCCATGAAGAGAAAATTAACTTTGAAATAGGAGAGGGGTACTAGCCCATTATCACTTTGACCCCCCTTGATCCTCCGCCTCCTGTTCCTCCTCCTACTCTACCGCCACCACACAGGTCACCTTTGCCTCCTTTGCTAGAGGATTCTCCACACATCTTAAATGGGGGCCTGCCCCTTGTACCCTATAGATCTCTATGAGGCCCCATACGATCCTAAACCTAGAAATGACCTGCGAGACCACTACACTGTTGATTCCTCTGACATGGATCCACATCTCTACTCCACCAAACCTTCCCCTCCAGTTGACACCACCTTTTACCATAAGGTCATCTGCAGAGTCATCACCTACCCCAAGTTCGATCTAGACACCAATCGAGACGCTGTCAGCTCCTCAGCGTACTGTGCACTTTTTGCCCATGCTTAAGGGCATGCTGCAGTCTGCCTCTTTTGGAGCGCCCATGAAGGACAGAGTTGTTATACCCAGGGTGGGGACACCTTCCACCAGACTCTCTGGTGGTCCACACTGCGTGCAAGTATGCACATGCCAAAGGCACTAGCTATGCCCCTCCACCAGATAAAGAGAGTAAGTAAATTCATGCAGCGGGTAAGAAGTTGCTCGCTCAATCTGCCCCTTGCTTGAAGATTGTTAACTCAATTGGCTTACTCTCTTGTTCTGATGGGGACCACTATCAGATTTTATCTTGCATACTGTATCACACAATCGAAAGGTTGGCAATCTGATACCTGATCCATGAAAGGAAACGGCTTCGATTCCATCAAGCTGCACAGCCACAACAACATTTGAATCCAATGAATCAAATTCATATGCTCCGCTTTTAACTTTTCTTCAATTTTAACTGTTACTTTTCATCCATTTCTTATCGTAATAGTTCAATTCATTTTATTCAATCGTTTCTTCATATATGTATTTCAACAGTCTTCAAAAAGGCTCAGGAGTTCAAAGATGGGTTCCACATGCCATGATTTATTAACAACAACCCAATGCATTTCGGGAACGGATTCCCTTCGTCGGGGGCATCTACAAATACAAACATACACATATTTCAATCAACTTTAAAACATGGTAAAGCATTTCCCTTATATTGATAAACATTTCCCTTACATTAATAAACAGAAAATCTGCGATTATCTACCAGACACATGGTATTAGATGAACAATAATCCCTTCATTAAGAGTCTTTTGAACCCATTCCCCCCATCCCCCAATATGATGCATCCTGGCGCACCCTCATTATTCACCCTTGTTGAGCTTAGCGCATACATTCGGAGTTCATTTTACCTCTTAATATGCTAATCAAAATCACACCTGTGTATACGAGTATAAACAGCTTCCATGCTTACCATGACATAATGGTCACCCCAAGAATAATCATTCCGTCCACATGGCACACTCTGTTATCCTCCCTTCACTTAGCGTACAGGGACGCATATCACTCGGATAGAAGCGAAATAAACTTAATGGCTGCAAACGGCTTTTTTATAATCACGCCCCTACTCACTCTAGATAATTTGTTGCACTTGTGTATACGGTGACTATTCACTAACATAAACAACAGACTAAGTGTACTGTGCTGTTTCGTTACTTTTAAACAGTGCTCCTACGTATTCCAAGATGCAATATATTCCATGCCCTTCTACATGCCATGTCTCAAACACCCTCGTAATCTCAAATTACTCATTGATCATATTAACTAACATAATTGCGACTGTTTCATAAAACAATTCTTGTATGTGATTCTTATTATATCACAGTCCTCTTATTTTGTACTGTGCAGGAAATGCTTCTGTCCATGTTAATCCCGCATGGCAGGAAACCCGACTCTTGTGCCCTTTCGTCTATGCCCCTCCACCAGATAAAGAGAGTAAGTAAATTCATGCAGCGGGTAAGAAGTTGCTCGCGCAATCTGCCCCTTGCTCGAAGATTGTTAACTCATTTGGCTTACTCTCTTGTTCTGATGGGGACCACTATCCGATTTTACCTTGCATACTGTATCACACAATCGAAAGGTTGGCAATGTCTGATACCTGCTCAGTCATTATGGGCTGGAGACTTCATTTCTTTGATGCACATAGCAGTATGCTCGATGGATTTCGCTAACTCAATAGCATCGTAATGGTTAGGTAGCCTCTGCAGTAACTTCTCTTGTATTTTGCAATTATTGGTACACCTTACCAGCTGATCCCTTATGAGGGAGTCATTGAGATCTCCGAATTCACATAGTTCATTTAACCCTCTTAAAACAGCCACGTAACTAGTTATGCTTTCTTGTTTTCCCTGGATCCTACAGAAAAACGTGTGGCGTTCCAGGACAGTGTTAATCTTTCTTTTTAACCCTCTTTTCATTATAGGCAGAAAGCAGAAAATCAGCAGTTAAATTCTCACAGAGGGGCAATTGTAGCAATACATACATGATCTACAGTCATTACATACATCCTCAAAAAATGCAGAATAATAATTGGTAGGGCGTGGGTTCCGCCATTTCCACTCCTCTTCCAGCTGAATGGTTGCCCGGACGGGCGGACACAACATCCCTCTGTCAGTATTCCAGCTTCCCCCAGATTTTGGACCTCTTGTGGTGGCTCTGCCTGCATGCATCAATCCATATCCTCTTCCCAATTATTCAGGGTTGGCCTAGAATCTGCCCATTTTCTTGCTATATTGCGTTTCGTAAACCATGAGCAGGACAATGTTAATCTTGTCTCCAAAGTGTAATTTAAGTTTCAGTAGGGAGATCTTGTATACGTTGTCTTCATCATCGGTATTGCAACCTTGTATTGGGTCTGGTAAAGTGTCAAATATTTTCCTACCGTGGATACCTAGATTATGAAGTGAAATGATGTTTCCTTGTTGGGCTGAATTGCTTCCCCCCCCCCGCCCCCCCAATCACTATTCAGTAAGATTCAAATATTTTACCCACTCTTTCCAGGGGTTGTTAGGTTCCCCAAACTCGTTAAGGAACGGTGGTGCTTGGGCCATGGTGGAGGCAGCCATAATAAATGCAAAAGAAGGAAAATTCAAAGGAATGCTAGAGTGTGCGTATCACTGAAGATGCTGGCGAACTGCTGTAAAAGAAAGAATACACCTTATTGTGATTTTGTACGAGGGGCTTCCCTTCAATAAATGAGGTGTGTGCGTGTCACTGCAATATCTTGTGACACGCTGAATGGTGTGCGTCTCGCCGACATTATTAATAGAAGCAACGGTGTTGCTGGAATGTGGGGTGCATGCTTGAATGAGAATCAGCCAAAGAGTGTGCGTATCACTGCAATAGTATGTGACACTCTGAAGGGTGTGTGTATCACCGTTGACTTGAGCGAAAAGCCAGTAGAAATGTGTCGGCACCAACGCAAGGAGTGAAGCCGTGACGGGAGGCTTAAGGAACGCCTAAGTCGCTGGGGACTGCTGTGAAGAAACACCTACTGAGGTGCCGGACACAAGGCAAGAAGCAAAGGCATGATGGCAGGCTTGAGGAACGCCATTGGAGGAGGGGACTGTTGAGAGTAAACTCCTCCAGAGGCAAGAGCAGTCACTGGCAAGGTGGAAGCACCCAAGGAGAGTGCACACCAGCACTAGGAGAAAATACCAGGAGTGCAAAGGCAGCACTGGCAATGCAGCTGAAGGGTGCAAGAGGCACAGGAGAATCTAAGGGCAGAACGGGAACACCCACAGCTGAGCAGAGAGGTGAAATTCACGGAGGAAACTCCGGGGGGCAGGAAGGTAATGGAGCAGAGATCGACCCCACAGGGAGGTGATGTACCCAAAAATCAGCCCCTCCATCTTCACTTTGTTTTGCGTCAGGCAGTTGGTCCTCATCCAGTCTGCATCGCTTGTCATGCAGTTGTGTAAGTTGTTCCTAGAGGTAGATGGGTCTTCTGAGAGCTAGAGGATAAGTTGGGTGTCTGCATTGAATTGCGATGTTGAGGATATAGATTCTGATGTTGGCCAGGGGCGTCTTGTATGTGTTGAACAGACTGGGGGCTGAGGGATGAGCCTTGAGAGACTTCGCAGATGATACTCTTGGATTCCAAAAGTCAAGGGTGGTAGGCAGATTGTCTGGGTTCGTCCTGTGAGGAAGTATGTGATCCCCTGGTGAGACAGGATGCAATCTCCTGTATCCTGATCTGGTTGAGCCTCCTCAGAATGTGTGTTCTGATACAGTGTCAAATGCTGCTTGGAGGTCGAGGAGGCTCAGGGACGTGGTTTCTCCCCAGTCGAGGAGGTTAGTGATCTCGTTGGTGGCAGCGATCAGGGCCGTCTCTGTGCTGAGACCGGCATGGAAGCGGGTTTGGGAAGAGTCCAGCAGGTTGTTGCTCCCAGGTGTTCGGTGAGGTGATAGTTGAGGCCTTCTCGAGGACTTTGGAGGGGAAGGGGAGCCGAGAGATGGGTCAGGAGTTTTCTGGGTTCTGCGGAGTGTTTCTTGAGGAGGGGGGTCGGACTTATGCACGTTTACATTGGTCAGGAAAGGTGGCTGTGGTGATGGATTCATTGAGGATGGGGGTGATATACAGCAGATTTCCTTGTTCCCAATGTTGAAAGGTGGTGGGGGTAGGGGGTCCATGAGTTTTCCGGGAGTAGATGGAGTGCATGATGCTTGTGGTGCTCTGAGTGCTGAGGGAATGGTCGTGGGTGGCATCCGTTGACATGAGAAGGCTGTCAAAATGGGTGGTCTGGGGGTTTGTACTTTCTGTAAATGGTGGCCAACGTGTAGTGGAAGTAGTCAGCCAGGGTCCTTCGAAGTTACTGGAAAGGGGAGGTCGTGTTCTTGGTGATTGTCAGGTGATTTCTCTGACCATATTGAAGAGCTCCTTGCTGTGGTTGGAGTTGGCTTCGATGTGGTCTGCTAGGGCACATCATTTCATGTCTTTCAGGCTTTGATGGTATTTGTTCAGGACTGACTTCAAGGTGGCACTGCCTGTTGAATCTTTGCTGGTGTGCCACAATCTTTCTAGGCGTTTTGGAGTTGCGTTTCACGGTACAAATTTCTGGTGTGCACCAGCTGGCTTGTTTAGCGGATTTCTTGGTCTTGGCGTGCTTGATAATGGCGACTCGGTCAGTTCAGTTGGTAATCCAGGTGGAGAAGTTCTTGACTGCCTGCTCCAGGTTGGTTTCAGGGTTAGTATGGGTGATGTTGAGGGCATCTGTCCCTTGGATCTCTGTAGCTTTGTTCCAGCTGCGGTGGGAGGAGCTGGGAGGCTTGCCATTAAAACAATATTGCAGGGAATGTGTGTGAGGGACTCTTTTACATCTAAAATGTATAATCTGTCATCGAACATTTGATTTGTCATCTTAAACATGCATTATACATACTTTGAAGCATTTTTTAAATTGTTTACTTTGGAACAGACTTTTTTTTTTTTTATCCGTGATTGGGTGCATTTGTAAAAACCTGTTGGCTTTCCCAGTTCTCAGACTTGTGTTTGTGTTTTCACTGCAGCCTCCGTTTTCAAAATATTTTAGTTAGGTTTGTGTTCGAGCCACACACTGGCACGTGTCGGTTTAAACACATGCATATGTATGCATGTACAGACTCTCGCGTAAGGGCACACAGACCAGCTGCTTTAAAACCAGACCAGCATTGGCAGAGCAAAAAGATTGGTCTTTAATTAGGTAACGCATGGATACCCGAATATGCATGAAAACAGTTTGTATGCATTAGGAAAGACCTATTGATTTTTACTTGTTACAAATTGGATTCCTGATTATATGGTTTTGGAATATTTGGATGTATCTGCATTTTTAGGTCTGTTTCGGTGACATGGGTCCCTTTTAATCAAGATAGACACCCTCCTGCTACCTTATCGGAAAATGGCTGAATGCGAGCCCTTTACTCGGCTTAGTAAGGTCAACTGGCGACACGTCTTATAAGTATTAAACCTGCATCAGCAAAGCGAAGTACACTCAATTGTAAGTAAGGGGAGAAGTGAACCCGCATTGAAGAAGAGTTTTAAAGCGGCCCAGAAGCGCTTGCTGTCTCCAGTCTGGGCCCTTTCTTGGTTTTCACTTGGGCCCTTAGTGATATTGTGGTCCTCTTTCAATATTTGTCCTGTAGCAATTAATTGTCTGATATTTGCCAAGTTACTAAGGATGTCAGGTTGAACATTTATGTGAAACACCTTAATATATTCAAGGTTTGTTATACAGTGTTGTATCCTCTTCCATCCCAATGATTGTTCTATCTTTGTGTGTAGTTCCCGCTGATTCTGCAGTGCTCCACGGGTTTGTAGCTTGTTGTGACCTCCATAAACACCCAGACATATGGTGTCACTATCCTGAATGCTCAGAGTACAGTTGGGTTTTTAGTTGAACATGTGTTTTTTCCCCCCCCCCCCTTTCTTTTAAAGGAAAAAGCCAAGAAGGAGACTCCTCCTCAGTCACCTGTGCCTCAAAACATGAAGGAGAAGGGTCCTCCAAGCCCTGCTATTTATGAGGTGAGTGGTCAAATTGAGAGCAATGTTTTTCTGGCGAGGCATTTTTGAAAGGCACCACGGTGGTGCTCGGAGAGTACCACATGCCAAGAGATATTGAGCTGTACGCAGAAAATCTACCCCATCGCATGGTTGTAATTCAAGCTAGATTTGCTATACATTTTCCAGACACTGAATTTGCTTGGCATTATACAATGCTCTTTAATTACATTGCACAGCGGACTCTGTTGCTTTTACAATATTTTACCATTAATTGAAGACTCTCTGGTAATATCCAAGCGTTATACTTGTCGTGCCCAGTTCACAACTCTGTGCACAGTTGGCCGGTCCTTATGGTAGGCCGATCCAAAGCTTTGCTGATCCACAGCTTCTAAGTACTTATTTCATTAGTTGAATTTCTTAAATTTCCAACATAGCGGGATCTCCCTTTTTTAAATCCGAAACACCTGCATAGGGTTTCCTGTGCTGACTGCATCAGTTTTGGAACTTTAAAACAAAAACATTACCTAGGTTTTTAATTTGCCTGTGAGGTTTATCCATTTCCTAGGATTTCTCTCACCTGCCAGCCCGTTTATGGAGTAAATGGCCTGGCCACATAAACATACGTCGTTAATGGGTATCACCATTGGCTAAAATAATGGCGCTGAATTGATCCGCTTTAGAAGACCGAGTTTACCTACGACCAGCAGAAACCTTTTACTTAGTTATTTTTGATGGTGAACAGGGAATGTGATTTCTGGTCTTTCAGAAGCTCCTACATTTTTTCTAAGGTCGGATCAGTCTTGCATGATTGCCCTGATTTAGTTCCTTCCATTACAGTGGTTTTCTTTCTCTGGGTAAAAAGCATAGTAAATATTTGTTTACGTTTCCAGTATTGCCTGTCTCTTCTCTTTTTTTTTTTTTTTTTTTTTTACTATGAAAACAATTTTTCCTTTTGCTTAATTCAACATTTGTTTTGAATATATTGCTTTTTTAGATCTGTTAATCCCACAAGCTTCTAATGTTGTGCTGTCTGTAAGAACCACCTTTGGATTTTGTTGTTCACCTAGACCCCTCTCCCACCCACGAAGAAAGTTGTTGGCATATAAACAAACCGGAATCGCACATCGCAACAGCAGAGTTGCCCTTTCTTCTTCTACCCTCTGCCAAATCAAACTCTCAAGCACTCTTGAATCCTTCAGCCCCTTCTACTTCCCTCTTGAATCTTCTAGGGGACTATGAGGTTCATCTGTACCTTACATTGCTTCAAATGGTGGAGTGCCAGTGCCTGAGAGGAACTACCTTACGCACATAGACCTGGCCATGCTCACCTTAAGTTCCACACAAGATATTATAGATCAAAGACTCGACTGCAATGTTCTTAACTTCAGTCCTGTCAAAGTACCTGGTCTGTGTAAAATTCAATTTCAGCCTGCAGCACTCTTCTTTCGAAGAGTGGAATGTGCAGTGTAACTCTATCTTTTTTAACATGGAATCTCCCTTGACTTCCCTGAACTCTTCATACTTAATCATTCAATTGATATAGTTTTATCTGTAGTTAAGATGATGAAGGACTTCTATAGTTGGTTCCACCATGATGGAGGACTACTCAAACAAACAATTTTAGAGCGGAACAAAATATGCAAAACGCAGTCTGTGGTAGCGTGACCGATGGGGCTTACACGTCTTACCCCTTATCTTTGTTACTGGTTTCTCTTTCTCTGTATCTCCATACTATATTTGTTATCTTGAGCTCCTTTAAAGATTCTTTGCTCACATTTTTTTTTCCTGTTTGTGGGAAAAAAATGGGTATGTGCATCAGGATAATCTTCTTTATTGGTGGAGTTGTGGAACAAACCTACAGAAATAGTTTTCACTACCTGTTGACCCTTAGATTTCAGGGTTCAGTTAAGTACACGGATTTAGAAGGTGAAAGCTAAATCCTGCATCTCTTCAAAGAACCTGGGCATATCTGTCATGAGACCAGTTTGTACATTGACTGTTCATTCCTGGTTTGAGAAGAGATCTGCTCAAGCTGCTATTGATGCCTGCAAGATTCATATGGACGGTTCTGAATTAATAGTTATTTGATGGCCTCTTTTTCTGTTGTAGGATGCATACGCTTATGAGACGGAGCCAAGTGTCAAGAGTGCAAGTAAAGCCCAACCTAAGGAACCAGAGCCAGTGCATGAAGCCGAGGAATCTGACTATCAGGAGGCGATAAGCCAGAGAGAACCAGAGGGGTCTGAGGCGGTCTATGAAACGGCAGAAGGCGGAGGAAGTTATCCTGTTGGTAAGTATTCTTCTCGTCCTATTAAGGGACATTTCTGATTTTTTTAATGTATTTTAAAAAGAAAATGTAATTGTCTTTTTTTCATAATTACATTTTTTGTATGTAGTGTTTCATGCTGCATTTCGAATTGGTGTGGATGTTACTATCATCCATTCTAATTGTTCTTTATTTACTGATCTCAGAAGACCGAAAGAATCCTTTGGCCTAACCGGTATTCAAAACATATGGCCTGCAGATGTTGTCAGGCAGCATTATCATTATGCTGCAAGTGAATCTAGTTGAAACCATTTACAAATCCTCAACTGAAACTTCCTTTGGTAAAAGTGTGTAGATATTTACTGAAACCGGTGTAACACTTGATTTAGAAATGCTCAGTTGCATTCCCTCTAGGACAAAACCCAAAAGAAGAGCTTCACTAATGTACCCTTTTAAAATTGTGTACTTTACTTGTTTTAGTCCAACTCTTTTTATGTCTTTTTGCTCTTACAAAGGGCACCACATAGAAAATGGCACACATCAAGCTTTGCAATTATTCAGAATTGTTAGACTTGGCTTTTTCAGTGGGTTCACCCCCAGACGTTTTGCTTTTTGGCCTCCTGCTTTTGACCTTGTTTTTGTTGGTTTTATGGCTCTTGACACTTTACCACTGCTATTCAAGGCTAAAGTGCATATACTCTCTATGTAAATTGTGTTTATGGATTGGTGTTTCCATGAGTGGCTTATTTGATTTACTACTAAGTCTCTAGTACAGCACACTGTAAATCAACTGCTACTAGTGGGTCTGTAGCACTGTTTGTGCCACCCACACAAGTAGCTTTTGAAAGGTATCTCAGACCTGCCCCTGCAGTGTCTGCACACAGTTTTTAACTGCCATGTCGACCTGGAAAATGCACCCACTTACCAGGCTCTTTCCCTCCCTTTTTCTACATCTGAGTCACCCCAAATGGTAGGCCCAAAGTAGCTCCATGGGCAAGATTCAATGTATTCAAAAGATGGGACATTTGTTGTATTTTTTCACGCCCTAGTAGTGAAGTACAGAGCACTTCGTTTTCACTGTTGAAAGGTCATCTCTCCCCTAGCCTAACATGGGAGCTGCTAAGTAACACTTCACCAAGCTAGCTTCCAAGTGGGAGCTGTGAGAAAGTGCCCTCTTTCCGCATGGTTGCCCCCACTTGTTGCTGAACTGCTGATGTGCTTTGACTGAGTGTGCCCTGGGCCCCTGCCAATCGGGTAACCAGGGCCTATGTTCTTTCTCCAAAACTGCATTGAAGAAAAAACCTAATTGGTACTCTGGTCTCAGGTCAACCACTGGTAAATGGTACCACAAGTACCCAGGGCACTGTGACCAGGGAAGGCCTCTAAGGGCTGCAGCACCTATTGTGCCTGGTGGCCCTGTACCTTTACACTCACACACTGCCTTTGCAGGCTGCATGTTTTAGTGCAGAACAAAGTGAAGAGTCGACATGACATACATCCCTGTGTGCCATGCCTACAACCCACTGCCCTGGCATAGATCAGCCACCCCTCTAGCAGGATGCACTATAACAGTGGTGAGGGAACAGGTGCATGAATGAGCCCTGTACCGCTGCAGTGTCTACAGCCAATTCTTAGACATTGTAAGTGCAGTAATGCCATTAAGAGTATATGGCGCTTAGAGTTTGTCATTACGAACTCCACAGTGCAATAATGGCTTTACTGAAAACTTAAGAAGTTTGGTATCAAAGTTCTCCGCATATGGAACCCACACTGGTGCCAGTGTGGGATTTAATGAAAAATGCACACAGAGGGAATCTTCGAGATGCCCCCTGAAAAACAACCTAACACTAGTGACCAGGCTGAGTAGCTGATCCCACTGCTGCCACCAATGTAGAAAGCTGGCTCTGTCACACTATGCCTCATTTTGGTATAATATGTTCGAGGCATATGAGCTGCAGATCACACACTGAGGATAAGATCGCCATCTGGTGTAGGGCTCGGATGATTGCAGGTTGTTGTTGTCTTCGGAAGAAGCCTTTGGTCACGAGATGGGTGACTCCTCCCCTTGACAACAGTGCGCATGGGCATCCACTCCATCGTCAGATTGTTTTTTTCCGCCATTGGGTTCGGATGAACTTTTTCCGCTCCAGCAGAAAACTTCCAGCAATCGAATTAACTCTTCAATCTTCATTCCATCGACATCGAAATCAACTCGGACCGGTTCCGGAAGCGGCTGATGGACAGGACACCCTTTAAAAAATGCCCCCAGTGTGGAGCGAAGTTCCCCCACAGTGATCACCACGAGGTTTGTAACCTCTGCCTGTCGCCGGAACACAACGAATCCAACTGTCCAGCTTGTGCCGCTTTCCATTCTAAGAAGACCCTCCGGGACCGAAGAGCTCGACGCCATATTATGGCTAAACCAGCTCCAGAACCGGAGGACTTCTTTGCTCAGGATGTTCCTGAAAATGACACCGAAGATCTCGATCGTGTCCGAGGCCGACGATTCCGATGACCTCATCACTCCAGGGCAGCGTGTGAGTACCACCCCCCCTGCCCCTACCCCATCCAAAAAGACATTGGTCAAGACTCCGCCAGCTGGGCCCAGTCGCGACCGAAAATCCTCTTCAGAAGCCCCGCCCTCGGGCCCGGCTCCGAAGACATCTAAGCCTGTAGGTGGCTCGGGCTCGAGCAAACCTCATGTTATTGTACCTATAACACCTTCGGCACCGAAAACTCCACTGTCGGCACCGAAACAGGCTTCAAGACCGAAATCTCCTTCGGCACCAAAACGTTCCTCGGCACCGAAGTCTCCACCGGCGCCGAAACGTTCTTCGACATCGATGCCTAAAAGTCCCTCGGCACCGAAGATTCGATCGGCACCGAAAACTCCATCGGCACCGAAAACTACGTCCTAACCGAAAACTCCATCGGCACCGAAAACTACGTCCTAACCGAAAAAAGTTCATAAAGACCCGAAACGGCCATCTCCACCACCACTTTCGGAGCCGGATGAACTTTTTCGCCCAGATCCTACTCAAAAGCGGATCTACATCAATCCCAAAACCAGACATGTGACTGCCGTCCCATACAAGAAACGGAAGCTGGACATCACACCACCTCCAGCTCCCATACGGAAGAAGGACTGTGCTACTTCGCCACTTCATCCTTCCTCTCCTGTGTTACCTCCTAACCCGTCCCCCCCCTCCTCCTCCTCCTTCACCTTTACCTTTACCATCTCCCTATCATTCACCTCCTCCACAGGATGATAATGATGACTTAGGGGGAGGGGCAGACCCTGATTTATTTAATGATCCTCCTGATCGAAACGACCCTTTTACGTTCCCAGACACAGCACCAGTAGATGACTGGTCTTATCCAATGCCTGACATACCTGACCCCACTACCTACCCCTCCAAGCCCTCCCCTCCTGATGACCATTTGGGGTTTGGCCAACTAATAAATAGGGCAGCAACATTCCATGGCGTCACAATGCACACGGACGCCCTTGAAGAGGACTTTCTTCTCGATACTTTTGAGCAGTCACAAAAAACTGTTCACATACTGCCCACGATTAAAGGGGTTATAAAGCATGCCACTGAAGTCTTTAAAGACCCTGTTAGAGCTAGGGTTCTCAACCCACGCATCAAAAAAAAGTACCGACCAGCCCCGTAGGACCTTGCATACATTAAAGCCCAGCTCCCTTTAGACTCCTTGGTCGTATCAAATGCCAGGAAGCGTGTTAACTCACAGACAACTGGGGAAACGCCTCCCCCGGACAAGGAGTCTAAGCTTTTAGAGGCCTAAGGCAAACGAGTCGCCGCACAGGCGGCGAACCACTGGCGTATTGCCAATACCCAGGCCCTGTTAGCCTGGTATGATAGGGCGCATTATGACCAACTTGAGGACCTTATGCAACATCTGCCTGAACCCTTTAAATCCCAGGCCACTGACCTCATTCAAGAAGGCAAATTAATATCTAATGCCTCCATTAAATGCGCCTTAGATGCGGCAGACACTGCTTCTAGGGCGGTCAATACTAGCGTCTTACTCAGACGACATGCCTGGCTCCGTATTTCCGGTTTTAAACCGGAGGTTCAAACCGCAATTCTAGCTCAACCTTTCAACCAAGAGCAGCTATTTGGCCCTGCAGTGGACACTGCATTAGAAAAAATGAAGAAGGATAATGAGACTGCCAAATCTATGGGAGCACTGTAGTCTCCTCAAACCCGGGGTTCCTTTCGTCGCTCCTTTTATAGAGGGGGCTCCAAAAATGCGGGAACTGAGACCACGTCCACCTTTAAAAATTCTGGACAAACATCCCCTAACAGAGGATATTTTCGAGGAGGTTATAGGGGAAACAATAACAAAGGTCGAGGGCGGGGCAACAACAACACCCGAACCTCCCCAGCCACTAAACAGTGACTTGCCACCACTCCCCCCAGACCATTCCACTCCGGTCGGGGGGCGGCTCCAACAATTCCTACCTGTCTGGACTTCCATCACCACAGACAAGTGGTTAAGACAAATTATCCAGTCTGGCTACTGCCTCGAACTAATACAATCCCCCCCAAACATACCACCCAAACAACGTCCAATGTCCTCACATCATCTCTCTCTCCTCAAACAAGAAGTTCAATCCCTGTTACAAAAACATGCGATAGAACCAGTCCCTCTTCAACATCAAGGAACAGGGGTATATTCCCTATACTTCCTCATTCCCAAAAAGGACAAAACATTAAGACCCATACTGGATCTCAGACTACTAAACCAGTATATACATTCAGATCATTTTCATATGACCACCCTCCAACAAGTCCTCCCACTATTACAACAGGGAGACTTCCTTGCCACATTGGACCTCAAGGACGCGTACTTTCACATCCCTATGCATCCCGCTCACAGAAAATATCTACGATTTGTGGTAGATGGGCAACACTATCAATTTACAGTTCTCCCATTCGGAGTAACAACAGCACCCAGAGTGTTCACCAAGTGCTTAGCAGTCGTGGCAGCGCACCTCAGAAGACAACAGATCCATGTCTTCCCCTATCTGGACGATTGGCTCATAAAAGCCAATACTCACCAAAAATGCGTTCTCCACACTCATCGCACTATTCAAACCCTCCACAATTTGGGATTCACTATCAACTACCCCAAATCCCATCTACAGCCTTCCCACTTACATCAGTATCTAGGAGCAACAATAGATACATCCAAAGCCATAGCTTATCCCAGCACTGCCAGGATAGCCAGTATACAAAATCTCATCTCTCAATTTCAAACTCATCCATCTCTTCCAGCAAGAGTGTTCATGCAGCTCCTAGGCATGATGGCGTCATGCATCTCCATAGTCCCACACGCACGACTTCAAATGCGTCCCTTACAGGAATGTCTAGCACAACAGTGGAACCAAGCTCACGGACAACTTACCGATCTGGTTTTGGTGGACAGTCGCTCACTTCGCTCACTGAAATGGTGGAACACCATCAACCTGTCCAAAGGGCGGCCGTTCATAGAGCCTCTTCCACAAGTTGTGCTAACTACCGACGCATCTCTCACGGGGTGGGGAGCCCACCTCCTTCACCATACCACTCAGGGCAGATGGACCAGTCAACAGAAACTGCTCCACATCAACCACCTGGAACTCTTAGCAGTGTTCCTGGCACTAAAATCCTTTCAGGTACACCTAAAGAACAAAACTGTCCTCATACGCACAGACAACATGACGACAATGTATTATATACAGAAACAAGGAGGGACACATTCTCTCCAACTGTCCCAAATGGCACAGCAAATCTGGAGATGGGCAATTCCCCAAAACATCTACCTGTTAGCAGAACATCTCCCAGGAATCCACAATCAGGTGGCCGACCTCCTAAGTCGCCACACACAGCAGATCCACGAATGGGAATTACACCCCAAAGTTCTACTCCCCTTCTTCCAAAAATGGGGACAACCAGACATAGACCTGTTCGCCACTCCCGAAAACACAAAATGCCCAACCTTCGCCGCCAGGTTTCCACACCCACAGTCGAAGGGCAATGCCCTATGGATGAACTGGTCAGGCAGATTTGCGTACGCTTTTCCGCCTCTCCCACTCGTTCCATTTGTGGTACGCAAACTGAAACAACAGTCACTAACACTAATACTGGCAGCTCCCACTTGGGCACGTCAACCGTGGTTCACCACACTTCTGGAACTATCTTTAGTTCCACATCAAAGGCTACGCCTCTCCCCGGATCTATTAACCCAGAACCATGGAGAAATCAGACACCCAGATCCTCAAACACTGAACCTAGCGATCTGGCTCCTGAGGTCTTAGAGTTCGGGTACCTCAATCTCCTCCAGACTGTATGAATATCATAAAGGAAGCCAGACGACCTACTACTAGAGCATGTTATGCCGCAAAATGGAAACTATTTGCCATCTACTGCGCTTATAATGACATGCATCCATTGGATGCTTCCATCCAAAACATCATTTGCTATCTACTACACATGCAAAGATGCAATCTAGCGTATTCCTCTATACATTTACACATAGCAGCCTTGGCAGCCTACTTGCAAAATAGGCAACACCTATCCCTTTTTAAGGTACCAGCCATCAAAGCGTTTATGGAAGGTCTCAAAAGAATTCTTCCCCCAAGATTACCACCTTCCCCAGTGTGGAATCTCAATGTGGTTCTAACAAGACTTATGGGTCCCCCATTTGAACCTATGCACAAATGTGAATTACAATTCCTAACATGGAAGGTAGCTTTCCTTATCGCAATCACTTCCCTACGAAGAGTAAGTGAAATACAAGCCCTTACGCTAGAGGAACCTTTCTTACAACTACACCGTAACAAAGTGGTTCTTAGGACAAACCCTAAATTTCTTCCAAAGTGATTTCCCCTTTCCACCTTAACCAATCAGTAGAGCTACCAGTCTTTTTCCCTAACCCACACTCCGTAGCTGAAAGGGCCCTACATACCTTAGATGTCAAAAGAGCCTTGCTTTATTACATCGACAGGACAAAACCTTTTCGAAAGACAAAACAACTCTTTGTTGCTTTCGCACCACCACATAAAGGCAATCCCATCTCCAAATCCGGTATAGCCCGGTGGATAGTTAAGTGCATCCAAATAGGCTATCAAAAGGCTAAACGTACACTTACAGTTCCCCCTAGGGCGCACTCCACGCGTAAAATAGGGGCTTCTATGGCCTTCTTAGGTAACATTCCCTTAGAAGACATTTGCAAGGCAGCCACGTGGTCTACCACGCATACCTTCACTAAACACTACTGTGTTGATGTGCAAGCCAAACAACAGGCCTCAGTGGGCCAGGCTGTCCTAAAAACTTTATTTCAATCAATCAATCAATCATAGGCATTTATAGAGCGCTCTACTTACCCGGAGGG
The DNA here is from genome assembly GCF_964204655.1 of Triturus cristatus. NCBI lineage: Eukaryota > Metazoa > Chordata > Amphibia > Caudata > Salamandridae > Triturus > Triturus cristatus. The sequence continues at coordinate 124,448,626 of NC_140583.1, forward strand.
TCTCAAGGCGCTGGGGGGGGGGGGGGTAGGGGGTTGCTGCTACTACCCGAACAGCCAGGTCTTGAGCTTCTTCCTGAAGGCGAGGTGGTCTTGGGTCAGGCGCAGGTCGGTCGGGAGGGAGTTCCAGGTCTTGGCGGCCTGGTAGGAGAAGGACCTTCCTCCTGTTGTCGTTCTTCGGATGCGGGGGACGGCGGCGAGGGCGTGACTGGCTGATCGGAGGTGTCGTTTGGGAGCGTAGAAGTTGATGCGGTTGTTGAGGTAGCTCGGGCCTTGGTCGTGAAGAGCTTTGTGTGCGTGGGTGAGGAGACGGAAGGTGATTCTCTTGTTGACCGGGAGCCAGTGCAGGTCTCTTAGGTGTCCGGAGATGTGGCTGTGTCGTGGGATGTCGAGGATGAGTCTGGCTGAGGCGTTCTGGATCCGTTGGAGTCTCTTCTGGAGCTTGGCGGTGGTTCCGGCGTAGAGGGCGTTGCCGTAGTCCAGTCGGCTGGTGACGAGTGCCTGGGTGACATTCTTCCTGGTCTCGGTGGGGATCCACCGGAAGATCTTCCGTAGCATGCGCAGGGTGTTGAAGCATGACGAGGAGACGGCGTTGACTTGCTTGGTCATGGAGAGGGAGGAGTCCAGGATGAAGCCCAGGTTGCGTGCGTGGTCTGTCGGTTTGGGTGCGGTGCCCAGGGCGGGGGGCCACCAGGAGTCGTCCCAGGTGGAGGGCGAGGATCCCAGGATGAGGACTTCTGTCTTGTCCGAGTTCAGCTTCAGGCGGCTGGTCGACATCCACTCGGCTACCTCTTTCATTCCTTCGTGAAGGTTGGCTCTGGCGGCGGCGGGGTCGTTGGTCAGGGAGAGGATCAGCTGGGTATCGTCGGCGTAGGAGATGATGTTGAGGTTGTGTTGGCGTGCGATGGCCGCGAGGGGGCTCATGTAGACGTTGAAGAGGGTTGGGCTCAGCGAGGATCCTTGAGGGACGCCGCAGATGACTTTGGTGGCCTCTGACTTGTACGGCGGTAGACGGACTCTCTGTGTTCTTCCGTCGAGGAAGGAGATGATCCATTCCAGTGCCTTCTCCTGGATTCCGACGTTGCTGAGGCGCTGCACTAGGGTGCGGTGGCAGACGGTGTCGAAGGCCGCGGAGAGGTCTAGTAGGATGAGGGCCGCTGTTTCTCCGTTGTCCATCAGGGTTCGGATGTCATCGGTGGCAGCGATGAGGGCGGTCTCGGTGCTGTGGTTGGCTCGGAAGCCAGACTGTGAGGGGTCGAGGGATCCGTTCGTCTCGAGGAAGGCGGCCAGTTGCTTGTTGACGGTCTTCTCGATGACTTTGGCTGGGAACGGGAGCAGAGAGATGGGGCGGTAATTCTTGAGTTCGGTGGGGTCCGCTGTTGGTTTCTTGAGTAGAGCGCTGAGTTCGGCATGCTTCCAGCTCTCAGGGAAGGTGGCGGTGGTGAAGGAGGTGTTGATGATGTCCCGCAGGTGGGGTGCGATGACGGCGTCGGCTTTGTTGAAGACGTGGTGAGGGCAGGGGTCGGTCGGAGATCCGGAGTGGATGGAGTTCATCATGCGGACGGTTTCTTCGGTGCAGATCGGGGTCCAGGCGCGGAGGGTGGAGGTGGGGGGCGGTGGTTCGTTCGGGTTGGACGTGGCGTTCGTCGGTAGGGTGTTGAAGCTGTTGTGTATGTCCGCGATCTTGTTGTGGAAGTAGGAGGCGAGGGAGTTGCAGAGTTCTTGCGATGGGGTGATGTCGTTGTTTCCGGCGTTGTGGTTGGAGAGCTCTTTCACGATGTTGAAGAGTTCCTTGCTGTTGTGTGCGTTGTTATCCAACCGGTCCTTGAATGCAGTTATCTTGGTGTCGCGGATCAGTTGGTGGTGCTTCCGGGTGGCAAGCTTGAGGGTGGTCATGTTGTCCGGAGTTGGCTCCCTTCTCCAGGCTTTCTCGAGGGCTCGGCAGTTCTTCTTGGAGCTCTTGAGTTCGTCGGTGAACCATGGGGCCTTCTTACTGCCGGGTCTGCTGGGCGGGGTCCTCAGTGGGGCGAGTTCGTCCGCGCAGTTGCTGAACCACTTCGTGAGGTTGTCGGCGGCCTGGCTGGGGTTCGCTGAGCTGGCGGGAGGGTGCTGGCTCAGGGAAGCGGCGAGCTGGTCGGCTGTGATCTTGCTCCAGCTTCTGCGGGCGACCTGTTGCTGGTGGTGGTGGGTCGTCGTTCTTTTGAAGGTGAAGTGGACGCAGCTGTGGTCCGTCCAGTGGAGTCCTGTGGCGTGGCTGAAGGCGATGTCTTTGCTGGAGGAGAAGACGGCGTCGAGTGTGTGTCCGGGGAGGTGGGTGGGGGCGGTCACCAGTTGCTTGAGTCCGAGGTTGGCGAGGTTGTCGAGCAGGGTGGTGGTGTTGTGGTCGTTGTTGTTCTCCAGGTGGAAGTTGAGGTCCCCCAGGAGTGCTGCTGCAACGGATACAGGCGACCACCGCTAAGGGGAAGCACTGCTATATAATCTATCCTCAGTGTGTGATCTGCAGCTCATATGCCTCGAACGGAATATGCTACTTACCAGTATGCATCTGTTCTTGGCATGTAGAGCTGCAGAGTCCCACACGCCCACCCGCCTCCCCGCCTCCCCGGGACCTGTATCTGTTCCAGCATCTGTCTTACTTAGACATTGCACATGGACATCCTTTCTTTTCATTCCTATACACTCCATCTTTTCCCATCATGGCGAAAAAACAATCTGACGATGGAGTGGATGCCCATGCGCACTGTTGTCCAGGGGAGGAGTCACCAATCTCGTGACCAAAGGCTTCTTCCGAAGACAACAACAACCTGCAATCATCCGAGCCCAACACCAGATGGCGATCTTATCCTCAGTGTGTGACTCTGCAGCTCTACATGCCAAGAACAGATGCATACTGGTAAGTAGCATATTCCATACAGATTCCAGCAGAACCCCAAAGGTAGGCAGAGGTAAAAGTAGATAGCACCTTACTCTCTGTTTGTGGTAGTTTGGGCGAGCAGTAAGGCTTTATCAGAGGGTAGCGTTAAGCATTTATTGTACACGCTCAATCAGCAAATTATTGCACACACTCAAAGACTGAACTCAGAACAATTTGCTTTGTATAAAAATATTCTTTAGTTACATTTATTTCTTAGAACCAAGCCAGCCGGGCACAGGTAAGTGATTTATACTTTGCAGTAACAATACAGTTTGAATTGCAGATGTGTATATATACTTTGGTTTGGTTACAGTAGAATTACTGGAAATGCAATACCTTGAAATATTGTACATCTACTTTGTAATGGCATTTCATTAGCAGGTCGTGTGAATTACTTTGCAGATTACTTTTCTTACACAGTGTAGTATACATGGATACTGCAGTGGGAAATTTCCTGTAAACAGGTAAGTAAATGCGTTTTGGTTATTTGTACACAGTTGTATAGATGTTTATAGATTTTCCAACTCCAGACTTAGACTTTTTCATAGAGAACAGTCAATGTTATCCTATGGGAGGAAATAGAGTTATTGGTTAACAAGGAAGTACTTTGTTGTGGGAGTTGGTTTTCTGAGGTTCGACTCAGGGGCCTCCCAGGGTCGAGGATGCACTCTCAAAGCACCCTCAGCGGCGCTATGGTGGCTGGGTGCAGAGTGTTGAGGCCCAATGGGGGATAGGGCGCCTCCGGTTGGAGGCTGATCACGGGCAGGCCACAGGGTTGTGGGAGCAAAGCTCCTGGGCTTTAACTTGGGGCAAATAGGGGTTCAAGTTAGCACCAGAGGTACACCCTAACTGCAATTAGGGCGGCCGGGTGCAGGGTGCTGTTTTGCCATTGGGTGCCCTGTTGCCTTCAATAGGGATTCTCCGGTTTGCAAACAAACTGCAGGCTCTGGGACGAAGGTCTACTGGAAGCGACCTCCACTTGGAGAGGTAAGTTGGGATGCTGGGGGTTGGCTGGACACCGTCGGTTGAGCCACCAAAGGCCGTGGAGAGTCGGTGCAGGGGTGTCTTTTGGGGTCGGATCTTTTTACCAGCTCCTGGTCACGGTTGGGGGGGACCCTCCAGATTGAGGCTGCAGGCTTCGGCTGGAGGCTTGTGGCAGGTCAGGGATCACTGGATCTCAGGTCAGGATCGCTGGGAAGACCTTCTCGAGGTGTTGGACGACTCAAACTCTGGCCGTGAGTGACTGGTGCAGAGTGGTGCAGACTCGCGGATTTTGCCAGAGCTGGAATTTGTGAGTGAACAAATCCGGTGTTCACAGGAGATAGTCTTTTCTTTGGTAGGCAGGGCAGGTCCTCAGGGTTCTTGAGGTTGCTGGCTGCAGGGCACATCAAAGTTTTGCTTCTGCAGGTTCGAGGTGGGGACAGGCTGGTAGGGCTGGGGCCAAGTCAGTGGGAGTCCTCTTCTTCTTAGCTTTGGCACAGCTGTTTGGTCCTTCTTCTTCTTGTAGTCATTTCTTATGAGGAGGCAAGGTTCAGAGGTACCCCTAAATACTAGATTTAGGGGCGTTACAGGTAAGTAAACATTGGGACCTATGGGTCCCTTCATTGGGGTTGGTACACCCACTATTATTCCACCCTCCCGTGGGAGGAGAGGTATATATGCCTCACTCTGGTTGGCTGGGTCCCCCCATCTGCAAGATGGGGACTGAGAGTTGTGCTTCACCTCGCCTCCCCCACCTGAGTGGTGGAGTTGGCAAAGGTGGGCACACACTCTCTTCCTCACTTGGTTTTCCCGCCGATTCTCCCGCCTAAAGTGGGGGTCAGAACTGGTGGGGGGACAGTTCCTGAAAGCAGGTATTTGTGAGCTTCCCCAGGCTTGTTGCTGCTTTCAGGGACTGGCCCCCACCGAGGAATAATGCATGTAGACCGAACAGGTGGAAACTCTGAAGATGCTTTTTTCGAGCATTCGCTAATTGCTTAAGTAGAAGGACTCACATCTGAGCAGCATAATTGGGATTACTGGAGAGGAAGTTATATATGAGAATTTAGTCAGATGCTCCATTCCACAAGCACCCTCCCTCCTCCTGGAGTTGAGAATTGCACTACTTGCATCCCACACGAATCATGCGCCGTGTCGGTGTTTTGATTTTGTATTGGAGGATTTGTTGCTCAGGAATTCAAAAAAATTCCTTCTTTAATTAAATTGTATGTATATCCGTTCAGAAAGGTTTCTGGTTCCAAATCTATAGTTTGTAAGTCTCTCCAGTCATGCAAAACCGCTCAAAATAAGAAACCATGCTTTGTTCTAGGTGGAAGAGGCAGATGTGTTTTATTTTAGTGAATAATTTTACTTTGTTTTATTTCTGTTGTAGAAGAAAACACGTACGCTGAATATGAAAGTGACCTTGGAATAACTGCGATAGCGCTGTACGACTATCAGGCTGGTATGTGGATAGATACAGTTTTAATTTTATCCCAAGAGATGTTTTGCTCCCACCCCTACTTCTTTTCCCAATATTTTACTTGTTTAGCTGTAGTAACTGTTCACCCCTTCCTTTTATTACGTTGTTACTGCAGCAATACTTGTTTTGAACCGCTACAATCTTTATCGAAAATAACTACTCTTACCTTTTAATGACACGCTCTTTATAGTTTGCTGAAGTTAAATGTGTACGTCAACTTCATCACGTTGCTACCTAGAGTGACACACGTCGTCAGTGAGCTAAAACAGGTGTATGTTTTTCAGTGTTGTTGTAAACCCAGGTCTATTACTGGTTTAAGAGAGGTGACTAACTGCACTCCCTTTAAATGAAATAAGCTGCATGAGTACGGAGGGTGATAGCTGAATGGATGTGGCTTGGTCAACTTTGGGGCCACAGGATGGAATCGGGCACTCTTGAAATTAGCACATTGATGTTTAAAGGCCACAGCGCTTGAAGTGAAATAAAGACCCTTCTTGGTGAGAGAGGTCATCTATACAGCTACACATTGAAGAAGAGAAGCTGATCTTCTATTCACAACCTCCCATGAGACTAGATCACCAGTGAAAGGCTTGGGGTGTCCAATAACCTGTCAAGAATAGATGCACAGATTAATAGTCCACAGAAGATGCGAAAACGTTATAGCAGTATATGTAAATGTCTACTGCAAAATATGAATTTACTAAATTATGTACATTTGACATAGGATTAATTTTTACCCACATTACAGAGATGAAATCCAGAAATTTCATGTGCTTTAAAATGTCATGTATTTGATTGAGTGTGTTATTCTGAGGGATTAGACAAATATTGGTACAGTGACCATCGTTAATAATCCTTGATACCACTTTAGCATCTGGCTACATATGGCTTTAGCCATCTATTGGCATGATGGAGAGGTTCACATTTCTGACCTATGGCATATTGCGGATGTGCACATTGTGTCATAGGTGAAGCGACTTTTTTCTGCTTCACTCTTTTTCATGCATGTATAATAGGACCAAAAAGTGTCTATATTATGTATTCCAGGCAAGCCTGCAGCATGGATATTGCGAATGCATGCTCAAGTATGAAAGAGTCACACAAATCAACTTACCAGACATTGCATGGTGCCCAAATAGTTATCATTAGTGCCACTAGAAACTTGTTCCATGAAACCTCATTTGTTAGCCTCAGTGTTCGCACATGCAAACCAGGGCTGTTGATCGTAGATCCAGAAAAGGTGGGTTTCCATCCAATATTATCAGGGCCACTATGGGGTTTAGGTAAACAGTGTTTCTTGCAATCATTGTATGTAAATTCATCCTACATGATGATACAAAAACGTTGGAGAGTAATCGGGCTTCCTGGACCTATGTTGTATGATGGCCACCTCATCTATGCAGTTGGCTTGGTACCATGGCTTAGGATCCTACAGTAGTCGAGTTATCAAGCAAGGAACAAGGCTAGTTTGTGAAGAGAGTCGTCCAATCTGTTGAGATTCAATTGTCCCACGAGTCTCAGTTTGTGCTTTGCTTGTGAATGCTGTGTGACCTGCAGTACCTCTGATATTCTTTTACTTTTTTTACCAGCCGGAGATGATGAGATTTCCTTTGATCCAGATGATATCATCACCAACATTGAAATGATTGATGACGGCTGGTGGAGAGGAGTGTGCAAGGACCGATATGGCCTCTTCCCCGCCAACTACGTGGAGCTCAGACAGTAGCGAAGATTGCACTCCAGTTCTGCCTTAATGCCATTGTCTGTTGAGCAGATTTCTTAAACAAAAAATCATGTTTTCGTTTTTTTCGAGAGGGTTGCGGTTTTTGCAAACTACTTTTATATTTGGCTGATTCATCTAAGACGCTGTTTCTGCCGCAAGTTTGCTTCATATTCTCTCGCCTTTTACCATTGAAGACTTTCGCAAGAGTTTTGTATGAATCGAACGCCTTCCTATTTTTTTATTGTTTGCCAAATCAGCCACCTCGAATAACGACTGAGTCTCGTGTCAGGGGCAGTAGTTGTCGATTGTATTGAAACCTTTCTGTGCACGTCAGACTCTAACATTGCAAGTGTATGAAGTCTACAAGACTACGGTTGAGGCCCTTTTTAGAGCCAGGACTAAGAATACGAAAGGAGTCTGACTTGAGTTATACGTTGCAGTAATCGGTGGCTGAGCATCAGAACATATCATGGTGTGGAGGTGGTGTGCTGACCTGAGCGTTTTATTAAGTGATAGATACTTAGTTAGGAATATTTAATTGACAGTATTTCCGAGAGTACACTCCTACCCATTCCGATGGAAACTGTGCAGTTCTAATATAAAAGGATACATGTAGGATATCTCTTCTCTACACATGTATCTATAGTGCGTGTATATACATATATCTATTTTTGCATATCATTTGCATCTTAGTGCAGACTATAATCCTTCAGTTTAATGCATGCAGACATGCAAGTCTTGAGCCTTCCCTCAACTTCCAGGACTTATGTAATGAACTGTTCATGGCTTGTACTTATGACGCCCAAGGACCCGACTGACATTTTCAATGTTTGCGCAGCCTATTGCACTCCTGGCTTGGGCTTAATAACTAACGGCTTCCGGTTAAGAAAAGTGAGTCTTCAGGGCATCCCTAAAGGCAGATGTAGGGGGGAGCATGTTACAGAGGCTAGGAACCGGATTTGAAAAAGCTGTGCCCCCTTTGTGTAGCACCCTTATCTGAGGCATATGTTCCAGGCTGAGATGTTTGCTGCTGAGGTTTGGTATGTGACACGGGAATGAATGCATTAAAGAAGTATGTTGGGGCCAGATTGTGAATACGTTTATGTGCCCAGCAGCCTATCTTGAGCTGCATTTTCACTCTGTCGCTGGGAGATACCAGGTTCTTTTGGCTGAAAGCCCCAGGATATTAAACCTTTAGAAGTGCTTGTTACTAAGGTCTTATGTTCAAGAACAAGATGACACAGTGACTGCCAAATGAGAGGGCCTTTTTTATTGTTCCCCTAAACACCACATCCCACACATTGGAGGACCTCAAAACTACCACTGTCACCTGCGTCTCCTTAAACCCCATGCCCTTCCCTGCAAGTTTATAAATGTGTCTTAGAGAAGAGTCATAGAGACCATCACCAAGTGTAGAGAGAGAGAGAGCGCGAGCGAGAGAGAATATTTGACTTCAGTCTGCAGTATCCTATTCTGTACCACATCTGTTATTGCCATAGTTCTCAAGAAAGCCACTCGTCACAGGGTGACATGCAGATCCATCTTGTAGTCTGTGCATGGATGTTCTCTGCAAAATATCTCTTGAAAGTGGCAGCGTCTCTTAAAGGAGTAGTCCAAGTCGATCAGCTTTCATTCTCAACAGCCTGCAGAGTCCCGCAGGATTTCCTGTTGTTGAGATATGGCCTGTAGGGCTGTGATGCACTCCATCATTGAGGCTGTGATGCACTCCACCATAGTTTTTTCACCAAATGTAAACTCTTAAACATCCCTTCTTTCTTGTGGGAGTGGTCCTCCTTGCTCCTGGTGATGCTCTGCATCACTGGACTTAAACTCCTATTGCCTGTTTTTTTTATTTTCCTTCTGCCTGACATGTTTTACTTTTGAAAAACCCATTGAAAATTGCTTTAGTGTTTCTAGATGGAAGTCTGCCAGCTATAGTCCAGCCCGGTGCGGGTGCATAGGACATATTAGGCGAAACACTCATGGCAGACTCTGGTGCTCCCAGTGTGGGACCCAGAGGATGGAACTCCTGCTGCTGCCAGCACATAATGCGATCATCCCTCCCCAGTGTCTTCCTGACCCCAGACCTCCAGCAATAAAAAAAACCTGTGTCTGGGTAATCCAGGAAGCCTCTGCCTTCATCTGCTCCTGCTTTCCAGTTACGGCTTCAGTGCCAAGGCTGCTGGACCACCATCCCACTCCCCTTGCCCTCCAAACAGCCCTCTCTGTGATGAGAGGAAAATAATCTGATCTGCCACCAGCATCCTTCACTGCGGCAAACAGGGAGCTGTCATTTTCTGCAAGTCAAGAGGCTCCTCTGAAGCTGCTGCTGGCCTATTGAGAGGCGGGATCTCCTCTGCACTTGCGCCTTTCCAGGTGACTGATTTTGTTTTCAGCACACTGACACCAGTGCGAAGATGTAGTCCTCATCAGGAGCGCCTGAACACAAAGGCAACATTAGGCGCCAGCGGGATCTGCCCCAAGATATTATAATATCCTGTTTACTCATGCACATTTTAACAAGGATGAGGAACATATATGGTTTGAGCTCATTTTGTGAAGATAATGAGGATTCAACATTTTACCTCTGCTATTATTGCAGGTTGGGGAAACAATCCGGTGAGGAATAGCTGTAAGTTTAAAGTGTAGTGAGCAGCTTTTATATAAAAGGGAATTCCTTCTAGCCAGTACCCATTGGAACTCTCGTTTGTTAGATTCAGTGCACAATAAGGAATACCGACAAGTAGAATACAATTAACGACTGCAAGGGTCGGCAGACCTGAATTTCCAAGAAGTGGATTACCGTAGATTGTTACGATTCTAGCCCATAGTGGGTCGGTGCAGGGTTGTTTACATTTAAACACTTATGCGACCAGTAACAGAGTGCCGCGTCCCCTTTCAGCTGGTCCAAGACCACTGCAGAGGTTTTGTAGCACTATAATTAAGAGTTGGGTGAGGCCGTGCTATGGTGTGGGTCACCAAACCCCAGTCACCACTTCTAATTCCACTTAGTTTCCTCCTCCTGCATTCGCAGTTCAGTTTGCAACCCAGCCTCATTTATTTAAGGTATACTTTGTGGCAGCAGAGATCTGGCATTAGACCCTTTGCTGCTACACGCTGAATAGGCAGGTGTATGACAAGCCAATGATTGCCTGCTCATGCAAGCAGGGTTTTGTTTTTTTCAAGACCTTATGGCATGCTGAGTCAGATATGTTGATCAAGAGTTGAAGGCCAATGGAAGACTGACTTGACTGGCATATGACAAACCAATAAACACCTGCTAGAAGGAGTTCAGAATTATTTTAAGGCCGCTCAGCATGTAGAGGCTGATCTACAGCGTAAGAGCTGTAGAGCTGAACTTCAAAAGGTAATGGTTGGATCATTTGGTTTGACTTTCATAGGTGAATCTTTTTCCAACAGTTACCTCTTACACCATTAGCAGCTTGCATCTCTTTCTTGGTGCGGTTCGTACTTCCTTGACGATTCAGTTTTCAGAGATGCTTCTCTATTTGGTAACTTCTTTGCTCCTCTTTTAACGTGATATTGAATTCATTTTTTAAAGGATTACAATTGAGTTTTTCTTAGCTAGTGTGGATCATTTGCCTAATGTCTTCCACAGATCCTTGATTTTATAATATTTATGAAATTGATCTTCTGGTAGTTTGTAATTCTGGACCTACATTACATATTTCTTCTTAAGTTTAGCATTGTGGTGATCAAGATGCTGGCGTTAGTATTAATATGAATTGGAAAGATGCATCTAGTGTTGGGCTCCGTAGCGAGCAATGCTGGGTTTATTGTCCACAGCATTAAGAACGGACATTAGTTTGGGCTGTAGCACAACTAATATTTATAGCATTGAGGACTGTTTAGTAGTTGATCAACATTCTCTGAACCTTTTGCTGACACAGAATTTACTAAGCTGTATAAATATCAGTCAGACTTGCATGCCACTGCATCCGCTAGGCTGTGGCTTGCTGCTCTACGACAAAGCACTCCGGGCCGACAGTAGAAGCTTTAATACTTGTAATCATGAAACTCATTAAACGTCAGTATTGTGTAGACCGGATTTAGAATAATTGTGCTGCTGAAGTGTGGATAAATTAGAACTTTCAAAATTTATTTTTCCCCTTTTAATAGCCAATGAATGCATATATTCATATTGAAGATGAGCGCTTTCCAGACTTCCACTCCACATAGTGTTTTGGACATCAAATGTAGGTATTTACAAAGCCCATACTAGGAGGTGCATTTCTCCCTCCCTTTGCCTCTTGCTGAGGTCAATTTTTATAATTGCATTCCACCATAGTAAAGGCAACGTATTTTAATCTTGAAAGCTTTTGCAATAATCTCTTTAAACAGTGACAGCGAATAAGAATACATGTGCAAAACCTATCTCCGTTCTGGGTGTCAGACCCTAAACCGGGCAAACATCAAGTGTCTGACTCTATTAAAAGTTAACTAGAGAACTAAAAAGGTTTCCCTAGGAATTGGAATATAATTTATGTATAAATGCAAAAATGTATAGTGGATGGTTATAAAAGTGGCATGTAGAAATGTTGATAGCTCTTTGACAGGTGAGGACAATCCATAGTACGTGTTCATGTGTCTGTTAACTTCTCATACTTTTTTCTAGTGCTGTGTTTGCCGGTCTACTGTTGGGTTGGGATTTTTATACGCAATTTATTTTATCCAATTTTACATAGAGCACTTCATGTAGGTGATGTAAAAAAATAAAGTTAAACCTTAATAAAGTCATTTTGGAACCATGTGTTAAATATCCATCCATGAGTCTTAATCTGTGCTCTGAACGTATACTGGTATATACTATATTCTCCTTGTTGGGGCTAGTCTACAGATCTCCTCATGGGCTTTAAAGGGTTGACAATATGGACAAAGTGGAGGCAGTTTGGTGTACCAAAGTGCAACATTACTAACAACCTATGTAGTTTCCTGCTCGTTGTTGCGATTTTCCCTGGTGTACTCAATGTACCTTGATCTGTGGGCGTTGAAGGTTTGTGGCTGCAGCTGTCACTGCATGAGTTTGTTGTTCCTATTTGCAGAAATCCCGATCCCTCATCATCCGTGTAACTGTAAGTATCAATTCTTGCATCTGTGTCCTCGCTCTTCTAAGAGACCCCCTCTAATTGTACAAAGAGTGACTTTTTTCCTCGTCTTGGACCCAGCATGAAGATCTGCCGCTGCGTACTGGATGACAGGCTGGAAGATAGGTACTTCAATCTGCGGCTGGTCAAATACTAGGAGTTGTGCATCAGTCTTCTGCATTTCATACATTTATTGTCTCTTCATCCTCTTTCAGGGATAATTGCAACCACTTTCTAGTACCAATGCAGTTCGGGGAAATGTATGGTCCAATATGAAATAGAAGACCCTTGGTTGAGAATTTGAGAATCTTCCTCTATCTTAGTTGAATGGGAAGGGGCTGAAATATGTGGAAGAGGTATGCGGGGGTTGGGATTCCAAATGGTCTCCCATAACTCACACATTTGCGTACCTGCTGTATACAAAAAAGTGTAGGAAGCAATACTAGGGTCTGTAACCGGCTAACACTTTGTCTCTTCAGGCTTTTAATCCAAGTCTAACACCTGAGGAAAGAGGTCAAGAGTGATTATGAATAGGGCTCTGCCTACTTTGCTTTATAAACTTTTTCAAAACCGATCTATTTATGATGATACTACTAACCGCAGATTCCAAATTGTTGGAGTGGCGCACCACCAAGGTATAAACAAAGTTGTTTTGACAATGAGTCACCAAGTCTTATGGTGGGTAATCAAACAGTGTCTTTAATTGGAAAAGGTTTGATATTTTAGGTGATTGTCAGCCAACGCGTTTCGTTCATAAAATGAACTTCTTCAGGGCATGACAGAGTATTGTCTTGTGCGCAATGAGGCGTGTTGATTGCCAGTCTGGGCCTCCTTGATAAGGGCTCGTGGTCTTTTAGATCAAAGAATAGCTGCTTCCTGCTCCGTCCAGTGATGTCCCTGGATGGAGCAGGAAGCAGCTATTCTTTGATCTAAAAGACCACGAGCCCTTATCAAGGAGGCCCAGACTGGCAATCAACACGCCTCATTGCGCACAAGACAAACTTTTCCAATTAAAGACACTGTTTGATTACCCACCATAAGACTTTGCGACTCATTGTCAAAACAACTTTGTTTATACCTTGGTGGTGCGCCTCTCCAACAATTTGGATTCAGCATTTCTCTGCTCAGCAGTTAGCACCAAACAACGGCAGGTGCTGGAAGTGGTTAATGCACACCTTCTCCATACGAATTACGGACCTTTACACTAAGGGTACACAATAGGATAGTGCGGTCACTGTGTCCGCCGTTGTCTGCAACCATATATCATTGTACTAACCGCAGATTACTCAACTTAAACTCTCCAGGCACCAGACTGGATCTTGAAACAATTCTCCTTAGCACCGTCTCTGTGTGCCTCTAGGTGGCGTTGTGCAGCTCTGCACTTACTCGCGACCACCCCAGATACGGTGGAGCAGAGTCTAACATAAGCCCCACTCCTGAACTCTGCCCTCCGTTCCTTTCTATCTGCACCTTCTGACACAGATCTAATGCTCTGCTCCCAACTTTGACGGTTTTTCAATGTCTTCTAAACAATTTTTCCATGTGCCTGGGAATCAGGTCCCCACCCGTCATGACCGCTTTTATGCCATGCTGCAACTGTGGGACGCAGGTGTTGGTCACAAACTTGCATGAGATGTGTCTTGGATCCAGACACTACTCAAAGTTGTGTGATAAGTGTGCATTCGTGCACCCGGAGGTGACCTGGAGGCAAAGCCTTGTCGTCGAACACAAGAAGTTGTGGTCTTCATATAGGTTATGCTCTCACCCCTTGTCATGGACGTGGATCCTGCCTGAGGTCATTCCTGTGACTGCTCAACTTCTTGCTAAAAGTCCTCTGGTAAGTAAAAGTGCAAGCGTAAGCATAAGAAAGCAAAGTAGGACCCAACTCCATCCTGCCATTCTTTCTTCAAAGAGAAGGCACAAGGGTGTTGCATGGCAGCCTTACCCCTTCAAGATATCCGGTCATGCAACAGATTCCTGAGCTGGTCCCACCGTGCCCTGAATTCCCCATGACATTTTCGTTCCCACAGCAGATTGAGGCCTTTAAGGAGGTCATGCTAAAAATTTCGTCCCCCTCTGGTATACCTTTTGGGCTAAATGGAAGTGCAGGGGCTGGACTCTGTTTACCGCTAGCAAGCTTGTATCTGGTGCATTTTCTCTACCTGGGTACCACTAATGGGCCCATACCGATGCTGGTTCGGACTTCTACTCTAGAGCCAAGATCCATGCCGGTCCTCACTACCTCGAAACTATTGCGATGTCACTGACGCCAGAGGATGATACAGTGCTGAGGCCTGTGTCAGCCTCTAAACTGGCTGTGACTTAATGTCATGCTGCAAAATGACAAAAGCTCGACTTGTCATGAAGCAACCTGATTCACTGCCTCATCCCACCTTCTAGCAGAGGCTCTAATAGCATTTTGGTTCCGACTCTGATGCTATACCAGGGCTGTGGGTACCCCAAGATGTTTATAATAGTGATGGGTATGGCTTGCCCCCCTCACTTTACTGATGATCCCTTATACATTCATTTACAAAAGGCCAGTGGGCCTGACACCTCTCCTTAGACATAGCTTAATTTGCCACTTGGGCCATCAATGCAAGAAAGTTCCTCAGTTGCACGGGTGGACCTGAAGGCAGTCTAGGCACTAGAATTGAAGCTATTCTCATTTGAGGCCAAAACAAAAGTTCAGGACGAGCTTGTGCCGCCTGGATCAATTGCATCTTATCCCTTGCTTCTGTTTAATGATGCTGCCACTGATGCTTTCATTGCTACTTGGTTAAAGCCTTGTTACTGCCCTCCTGTGAATAGGTAGATGGCCAGAAGTCACAGACCGGCTTCTGGCAACCTTGATTTTCTTGCCACGATTTCTACCTAAGAGTTTTATTGTACAGTCTTAGACCAGTGAGGTGAATGGGATTGGTGCTTTTGCCTAGTGCATGTTTTCTTCTGCTAATTTAGCACTGTGCTCTGTAAATGCTGTTTGGGACATGGCCAGCAAGTTTTGCCAGCAGTCTTGAAAGACCTTTAGGCCTCTTTGGCCCAAATGAACCATGATGGACAGGACATGGCGACATCTTATTCACGTGGGTATGGATGCTATGGATTGTCTGTAAAGGGCAGTCCATACTAGTGTCATCCATCGTCGACACTTGGATGCATTCAACAGGATGCTCTAGTTATGTACAGGCCTCCTTCCATGATGCTTTTTTTTTGGTCTCTCTTTTTTGGAAAGCAGGCTATGGTTCCCCTTTTTTGGACAGTTGTTCCCTGCCAAGCAGTTCTGCATGAATGCAGAAAGTTTAGATGCTGTTCAAGATGGCTGGTGTGCAGCCTTCGCAACCAGTGCAGCAGGCACCCCAGTCCTTTTGAGGCATGGATGTGGTGCTGACAGGCATCCTGCAGACCGCCAGGGGCATCAGTCATCCAATTTTGCTTTTCCTGCTACAGAGGAAACTAAACAACTTCAGTTTGCCCTTAGCAGCTCATGCTCAGCCAGTGGTGTGCAGGATTCAAGTTTCCCTCATTTTTCCGATCCATCACATCAAACGTATGGGTTCTACAGATTGCCCAACATGGCTATGCCCTGCCTTTTCTTTCTGCCTTGCTTATTCTTCGTCCTACTCAAGAGCGATTGTCAGAGGAGCACCTATTTAGATTGTTATAGGAGGGGTGTTTACTGCTCTGTTGGTGAAATCCAGAGGCTGCTGGACTCTGAAATGGGGAGAGTTGTTGCTCTCGCTGTTTCCTTGCCCTAAAGAGGGACTGGGTTTTCTCAAGCCTTATTTGGGACCATTGGCCTCTGAATGCCTTCCTGTGATGGACAAATTCAGAATGCTCACGCTGGCCTGGGTCTTATGTGCTCTGGATCCAGGCTAATGGATGGTGTCCTTGGGTCTGAAGGGTGCACATTTTCTCATGTGTATGCATAGTAGCTCGTTGTGTTTCCTTGAGGTACGTCTTACTGATATGTCAGCTGGTCACATGAATGAACTTCAGACACTTTCAGGGCATAAGCCCTATGCCACCTATTTCCAAAGGCAAGTTGGTGTTGAGGACTAGCGTGGCCTTTCCAAAAGTCATTACTCCCTTCCGTGTTGGGCAAACCATCACTTTTTCAGGGTAATTTGCTCCCCCTCACTGCTTGAAAGAGAAGAGGCTACATCAGTTGGATTGCCATAGGGCTTCAAGCTTTCACATAGATTGCACCAATAAACATGGAGAGGATGATCTGCTTTTTGTGGGGTTTCCTGCAGCAAAGAAGGGGTTGTGGTACAGAAGAGGATATTGTTGAGGTGGATATTTTCCTGCATGAAGGTCTGCGATGCGGTGGCAGTCTCTTCTGGTGATGGTCGCTGTAATCAAGATGATGAATCGACATTGGGGCCGAGACCTGATATACTTGCGGTGGATGATATTGAAGCACCGGGCTGAGGCCTTGGAGTAAGCCTGGCTGGGGTGGAGTGTTTCCTTTCTTAATTTATAACAGAGTGCCGTATACATTTTACTGTTGCTTTGGTCTTGTTCAGGGTGACAAGATTTCAAAAGCTGAAAACCTGGACAGGTTGGTAACCTAGGAAAAGTACTTCATCTGCTCACAACATAGGAAATAAGCTACAGTGTTGCAAATAACCTAGATGAAGGGCTGCAGTATACAATGTGCATTGAAGTATTATATGGCTGTCCAACTTGTGCCTCTGTAATAATTACTATGAAGCGTAGTGCTCATAACGTGACCTTGCGTACAGGTTTTTTTTGGGGGGTGGGGGGACCTCAAAGTCTTTATTAAACTTTAGTTATGATGACAAAGCTACAAAGAGCTACACGGATAAGAAACAATTTTACACATCTTGGAATAAAGTTGAGACGTGTATTCTCCAAAGAGGTATATTGGGTAACAAACAGTGGAATCCTCGTGCGTTTTATAGGCTGTTGATAGTTTGTTTGTAAGGCTATGACTGCATGCTATTTTACTTTGTCATTTAAAAAAAAAAAGCATAACATTCAAAGTTTTATAATCTACAAAAGAAAAAGAACCGGGAGAGAGTGAAAGAAAAGAGAAGAGTATAGGGAGAACTGAAAAGACACCGAGGAGGGGATCTGGAACAGATGGCTTACGAGGGCGGGTGTCTGACCACAAAAGTTACATGGAGGTATTGCCTACTACCGGTGAACGTCTAGAGGACCGGTATCTGGTCACCCCTTCTTTTGAAGGTAGACATCAATGGCTTCACAAAGTTTCCTGGTGGAAGACCTAGAATGTGTTTCTTTTGAAAGTAAGAATGGTCTGCCCTTCTGAGGAAGCTTAGTCAAACTCTCCATGTATGAGAGGCAACATTAGGAGTGGGTTTCCATTCTGAAAGGATCCGCTTGGTCACATAACTAGCATGAGACTGACAAATAAAAGATCACCAGAATGGGGTATTTGTTGCTGCCTAAAAGCCTAGTGAGGCTGTTGTGGCATTGATGATGGATTGTACCTTAAAGACCCTGTGTATCAGGTTTTGTATTCGGTGCCATAGCGGGTGAACCGATTTACAGTCCAATAATGTGCTTCTAGTTTGTAGTTCCAACAGAGTTGGGAGTCAATGAGTCTTCGCTTGTGCAATTTCCCTAAGTTCAAAAAAGCATTTTTAAAGATTGACAACGTAGTTTGCATCAGTGCGGGTGTGATGTGTTTCCCTTTGAATTGAGAACTCCATACTTTTAGTTATGAGATTCAGGGTATGTTGACTCCTGATTGGACTCTGTGAAAATCATTCCATGAAGTACGCGTTTTGTGGGTGAAATGTGGTTTGTTTGGGTGACTTCAGTACGGTGTAGAACTTTGAAGCTACATTACCTATTTTTGTGAGTCTCCCTAACATAGTTGGTAGGTCTGCAGTGTGGATGCTACCCAGTTTCTGAAAATCCATGTTGTAAAGATTTTATTTCTGTTGTGTTCGGAAAAAGATTTTAGATTATTCCTGGCACTTACTTCACTAATCTGATTGATTCCCTAGGGTACCCGGGCCTCCAAGAATACTGTTTGTCTATTAATCTTTATTTGTTTCTTGTACCAAGGTGTAGGAAGCTGGCTCTATATATACTATATCAAAGTGAGGTATAGTGTGCACAGAGTCCAGTGGAACCCCAAAGCTAGGCGGAGGTAAAGTTAGATAGCACCTCACTCTCCATTTGTAGTAGTGTGGTCGAGCAGCAAGGCAGTATCGGAGGACAGTGTTAAGCATTTGTTGTACACACTAAGTCCGCAAGTGACTGAGTGTGTACAACACTCGTAGAATGAACTACAGGCCAATTGTTTTTTTATCAAAAATATTCTTTTAAGTATTCTATTTCCTAGAACCAAGCAAGCCTTCCACAAGTAAGTGATAAGTACTTTACAGTATTAATCAAGTTGGTAAACAGTTTGAATTGCAAATGTACTTTAGTTTGACTTGCAGTGTTGTTTCTGAGAAATGCAATGCTTAGGAAATACAGTACATATACATTGTATAGGGTTTTCAATAAAATTACAGGTAAGTTACTTTTGAGATTACGTTTCTTACTCGGAGTAGTATACCTGGATACTACTCTGGGACATTTCCTGTAAACAAGTTTTTGAGGTAAGTATTTGGTAGTGGTAGTTGAGGTTCTGGGATAAGACTCAGGGGTCCCACAGGTTCAAGGATGCACTCTCGTTACACCCACATTG
This sequence comes from Triturus cristatus, assembly GCF_964204655.1. NCBI lineage: Eukaryota > Metazoa > Chordata > Amphibia > Caudata > Salamandridae > Triturus > Triturus cristatus. The sequence continues at coordinate 124,467,520 of NC_140583.1, forward strand.
GTACTAGGGCCGAAGAGGGTGTAACGAGCGGGGATAGGGGGCCTTGGGTTGGTGGCTGCTGACGAGCAGGCCTCAAGGTTGTGGGAGCCAAGCTTCTGGTGTTAGGCTCCGGGCAAAGGGAGATCTGGTTTAGAACACAAAGTGCACCCGCAGGGGCGGATGGGTGCTGTTTTGGTGTCGGGTGCTCTGTTTTCAATGAGGATTTTCAGTTTTGGTTTTCAGCTGCAGGCTTGGTTCAGGAAGACTTCTGGGAGGAACCAACAGCTGGGCAGGTAAGTTGGAGGGCTCGGGGACGTAGGTGCACCTCGGGTTCTTTTCTCCAGGGCGGCTGGATGCAGGGGTGTCTTTTGGGGTTGGATTTCACCTTACCGGGCCACTCGCGGTTGGGGGGGGTCTCCATTCAGAGGCTGCAGGTGATGGTGCGGAGTCCTGGTGGGGTCAACCCATGGTGGACTCTGACTCTGTAGCGCTGGTGGACCTCGCTGGGACTGGTGGGCCACTCAAACTTGGGCCGTAGGCGACTGGTGCAGTCTTTGGTGTTTCTTGTGAACATAGCTGCTGTTCATAGGAGATCCGGTCTTTGTTGAAGGCAGTCAGTCCTCCCAGGGGTTCTGGAGGTCGTTGGCTGCAGGACAAGAATAATTTTGGCGCAGGATCTCTGGAAACTGCAGACGGGCCGGGAGGGCTGGGGCCAAGTCAGTTCTCTGCAGTCTCCTCTGCTGGGCATCTTTTTTTCGTCCTTTTTTTACCTAGGTTGCGGGAATATGCTTTTTTAGTTCAGGGCTGTCCCTAAATACTGTATTTAGGGGGCATTTAGGGGTCTCGGGGTCAGTAGACAATGGGCTACTGACCTTAGGGTGACTACACCCTTGGTGTGCTCACCCCACGTGGGGGATTGAGCACAATCCCTAATCCTGATTGGGGAGTGCCTGCCATCTGCAAGATGGCTGGCACTGAAGAGTGGGCTTCACCTCTCCTCCCCCACCTGAGGGCTGGAGTTGGCAGAGGTGGGCACACCTTCTGGGCTGGCTAGTTTTTCCCGCCTGTCTCCCCGCCGAATAGGAGGGGAGACGGGAAGGGGGCCTGCTCCTGATAGCAAGAGAGGCTGGGGCTCACTTTACAATGCTGGCAAGGCCTTTGAAGTTCCCTTGCCACAGATGGCTCTTCCTGACCTGGGGGAGGCGAGACTACCTCCACCCAGGAAGGGCTTTGTTTCTGGGCTCAGGGAGTGAAGGCTCCCACCCTAGGGGTCCAGAAAAATGTCTTGTGGTGGCAGACTGGTGTGACCAGTCGGGTAACCCAGCAGAGGCTGCTTGTTTTTCAGGGGGCATCTCTAAGATGCCCTCTGTGTGCATTTTCCATTAAATCTCACACTGGCATCAGTGTGGGTTTAATGTGCTGAGAAGTTTGATACCAAACTTCTCAGTTTTCTGTGTATTCATTATGGTGCTGTGGAGTTCATAATGACAAGCTCCCAGCACCATATACTCTTAATGGCAGCACTCCACATACAATGTCTAAGAATGGACAACGCCCTTGGTGGGCTTTCATTTTCTACAGTTAACTCAATTTCCCACTAGCAACTCACTAAATGTTTCAGCCACTTCTAGGTCCACTAATAAACGGAGATCATGGAAATTTAGTCAATCAATCAATCAATTCGGGATTATTAAGCGGGCTTCTCCTCTGTTTAACCGAAGAGCCAGGTCCTGTGGGCCTTCCTGAAGGTGTTCAGGGAGGGGGCGAGTCTGATGTCTGCCGGGAGTTCGTTCCAGGTTTTGGCCGCAATGTGAGAGAAGGATCTTCCACCTGCTCCGTCTCTGCGGATGAGCGGGGTTTCGGCCAGTGCGAGGTTGGAAGATTGGAGGTTTCTTTTGGGTACGTGGAAGTTGATTCTGTCATTGAGGTATTTGGGTCCGGTGTTTTGTAGGCGCGGGTGAGGATTTTGAAGGTTACTCTTTTCTACACGGGGAGCCAGTGGAGCCTTCAAAGGTGTTCGCTGATGTGTTCGTGTCGGGGGATGCCGAGGACGAGTTGGGCAGCGGTATTCTGTATCGTCTGGAGTTTTTGGAGTAGGGACTTATTTATGCCGGCGTAAAGTGAGTTTTCATAGTCCAGACTGCTGCTGATGAGTGTGTGGGTGACTGTCTTCCTTGACTCTGAGGGTATCCATTTGAAGGTCTTGCGGAAGGGTGTTGAAGCAGCTGGAGGTGACGGCATTGATCTGTCGGTTCATGGTGAGGGATGAGTCGTGTATGATGCTGAGGTTTTTGGCGTGGTTTGAGGTGGTCGGTGGGCTTCCGAGGGCTGTCAGCCACTAGGTGTTGTCCCATGCTGAAGGGATGGTTCCGAAGACTAGGACTTCGGTCTTCTTGGTGTGAAGATTAAGGTAGCTGTTGGTCATCCAGACTGCGACCTCCTGCATCCCTTACTGAAGCAGAGTCTGGCGGTGGCACGGTCTTTGGTAAGGGAGTGGATGAGCTGGAGAAAGATTTGAGGCCGTGTTGTCGGACAATGGTGGCGAGGGGGGGCCATGTAGATGTTGAAGAGGGTCAGGCTCAGCGATGATCCCTGTGGGACTCTGCAGGTGATTTCCGTGGGCTTGGAGAGGAAGGGCAACAGTCTGATTCTTTGGCTTCTTCCGGTGAGGAATGATTGGATCCAGTTTAGGGCTGTTCCTTGTATGCCGGTGTCGTGTAGTCTGGCGACGAGTGTGCGGTGGGAGACTGTGCCGAAGGCTGCTGATAGGTCGAGTAGGATGAGGGCTGCGGAGTGGCCATGGTCCAGAAAGGTGCGGATGTAATCTGTGGCAGCGAGTAGGGCGGTCTCTGGGCTGTGGTTGCTTCGGAATCCGGATTGGGACAGGTCGAGGTTGGTATCGTCTTCGATGAATCGTGTCAGTTTCCTGTTGACTGTTTTCTTTGCAACTTTGGCTGCGAAGGGGAGGAGCGAGATGGGCCGGTAGTTCTTGAGATCAGTGGGGTCGGCTGTCTGTTTCTTGAGCAGGGGTCTGACTTTTGTGTATTTCCAGTCATTTGGGAAGTGCCTGTTTCGAGGGTGGTGTTGATGGTGCGTTGTAGTTTGGGTGTGATGGCGGCTCTGTGGTAGATGTGTGGAGGGCAGGGGTCGGTGGGGGCCCCTGAGTGGATGCCTTGCATGGTTGAGGTGGTGTCTTCATCTGTGATCGGCATCCCAGGTGGAGATGGTGGGCTGGCTGGTGTCTGGTGGGCGGGCCGTCTGTGGCGTCAGGTGGAATGTCGACTAAGTTCTCGTAGAGGTTTTTGATCTTGAGGTGGAAGTAGGTTCAAAGCTTGCTGCATAGGTCTTGGGATGGGGTGATGTCTGTGGCTTTGCTGCGGGTGTTGGTAAATTCCTGGATGACAGTGAAGAGTTCCTTGGAGTTGGCAAGGATTCTGGTGCGGATGAAGGTCCTCTTGGTGGTTCTGATTAAGTTGTGGTTGTCCGTCATGGCATCCTTGTAGGTGGCGTGGGATGCGGGTGTCTTGGTGTTTCTCTAGTTCTTCCCCAGGCGTCTGCAGGTGCGCCTGGCTTCTTGGAGATTGGTGGTGAACCAGGTGGCTTTCCTGGGGCACTGTTTGTCGGGGTTGTGTAGCGGGGCAAGCTCGTCTGCACATTTGGAGAACCAGGTGTGGAGTTCTCTGGCTGCGCTGTTGGAGTCAGATGCCGAGTGTGGTTGTTGCGGGTGAGGGCAGAGTTGAGTTGGTCGTCGGTGACCTTGCTCCAGTTCCTTCATGGTGGGCGTGGGGCTGGTTTGGGTGCCCTGGGTTGGTCGACGGTGAAATGTACGCAGTAGTGGTCGGTCCAGGGGGGTTGCGTTGTGTGGCGGAAGTGAACGCTGTTAACTGCTGTGAAGATGGGTTCGAGGGTGTGTCATGCCCTGTGGGTCGGTGTGAAGACTAGTTGTTTGAGTCCGATGTTGGCGAGGTTGTCACAAAGGGTGGTGGAGTTGGGGTCGCTGGCGTTGTCGAGGTGGAAGTTCAGATCTCCAATGAGTATGTAGTTGTGGCGATGGCGTGGGGTGCGATGAGGTCGGTGATGGTGGAGGCGAACGGAGCCCGGGGGGGGGGGGGGGGCTGTAGACGAGGATTCCCCAGAGCGTGGAATTGGGGCTGGTCTGGATCTGGAAGTGCAAGTTTACAGAGGAGGGGAAGGTTTCACTGGAGGTGGTGAGCCGGAGGGTGTTCTTGAGGGCCATGGCGAAGCCCCTTCCCTGCTTGTTGGGGCTGTACTTCCTCTGGATCTTGTATCTGTCCGGGATGGCAGTGTTAATGTCGAGGGGGAGGGTGTGTTGGTCCCGGTCTCCGTGAAGAAGGCGATGTCGGGTGAGAGTGAGTCTAACAGATTCCAGATCTCCACGGAGTGTTTGTGTACGGAGCGCACGTTGAGGAGGATGCATCTTAGGGTGTTGCCGGTGTTGGTACCTGCGGTGTTGGAAGTTGGTGAAAGTCTTGTGACAGCGGAGGCAGGAGAACGGTCTGTGGGTCGTGTTAGGCATGGCCTGTTGGCAATCGCTGAGTCTTCCAGGGTTGAGTGCTTGGAGGGCAGCTGTGTTTTGCTGTGGGTGGGACAAGATGCAGGGTCCCTGGTGCTAGTCGCGGACAGGCGCAGGCGTGCTTGCCTTTGGCTCGCTGGTGGTAGGGGGGGCAGTACGAGAGTCTGGGAGGCAGGAGTGGGGGCTGAGCAGGGGGAGGGGCCGCAGGGGTGAGGGGTCACAGGGGCAGTAGCAGCTGAAACGCGGTGGAGAGAGAAAACAATAAGCTTAAAAATAAACTTAAGTAAAACTGGAATAAACTTAAGGGGAATCTGAGGAAGGAACCCAAAGAGGGCGAGCAGGGGACACCAGGCAGGCGGGGAGCAGCGCTGAGGCTGGAGGGCGGAAGGCTGTAGGCTGCAGGCGCGAACCCTCACCTGGAGGAGGGCTGAGCACTGCGGAGAGGAACGAAACTACTGAGCTGTAGGGGAGAGAGTTAGCCCAGAGTGGAGGTTAGGAACGTAAATGGAGATAGATTACCATAATGGAAGGGCTTTAACTTGCATATCCTATAATACACATAATATTCATTCAAAGTTGTTTAATTGGAATACAGAGAAAAGGAAGACTGCTCATTCAGCTAACATGAAGAGATAGCGCAGTTGAATAATCAACTTGTCCTGTGGAAGGACTTTACAGCATTACTCAGCATTTAATTGCAACTTTATTAAGAACCATTCCATTGGAAAGAATGTGCAATGAAATTGAGTAAATCTGGAAGATTGATGAAGATTTCGATCAGCTTTCTATTTAATCGAGGTATGCTGCAAATGATTGACCTCTCTAGTAACTATTAACACAAACAATCCTTCGTTAAAAAAAATGCTCTTCTAGCTTGCGCCAGCTAAATTTTGTTAAAAATTGATTTAATATTTCCTGGGGTTACCCTTATTATCTCCAACTTTGCTTCACTTTTGTCAAATAGAAAGAATGAAATTGATAAGATTCAGTCCTTGAAAGAGACCTGGAGTAGGAAAGGCATGTTACTCATTAGGCATCCATGATCCACAGACCATATGCGATCCTTTGTGAAGCGTCCACATATTTACGGCTTTGATGATGCAGACTTCTACGATTTTCACAAACGGAATCCAGCTATTTCAAAGCACCGAGCCTCCCCTTAACAAGACCCCACAATTATTCCTTTTATCAACAAAATTAAGAAAGATGGTCATATTGTTTTCAAAATTTGTGAATTGTTACAACCACCAACTTCTACTGTACTGTAAAATGTAAGCAAGCAGGTTGATTGTGGGAAAGACCAATGTTTTCTTCCATATAGGTTTTTCTGGACTTCTAAGAAACTCACAAAATTAGATCTATTATCAAAAAAAGAAATTGCTGATATTGTAAAGCTGCTGCTGGCAATCTCGGAACTATGGTTTTTGAATGACTACTACTTTGACAAATTTGGGACACAATATAAACGAAGGCATTAATATATGATACTTTTGACATCACACCACCTAAAACTTTAACTTATATACTGTATATATAATACTAGGATTCTCTCTAAGCAAAGATTTTGCTGATGTAAGGAGGAATTATCTTTTATTACTAGTCCTTATTTTTTACACTTGCGTATAAAACTTTGATTTCCTTCCACATTTTTGATGTATTTCTACCTTTTCAGGTTGATTCCAGTGGCATGGAGAGCATGGGACTCACGTCTGAGCATACCCATCCCACTCGGGGTGACAAATGCAAAAAGAACTATTGATGAACAGAATGCAGAACAATGTCATACATTCACCTGACGTATGTCCCGGGCTCACTGTGCCTCTGGATTCAACCTATCCTGGCTGAAACGGGGTGAAACCCCGAAACCGGTCCTAGGATGCTTGTGTCTGCTTGAGGAAGGACCTGGCTTGACAGTTCAGGCTGGACTGTTCCCATGAGGCACAGGGTCAAGACTGAAACAAAAAAAGCAGTGGAGCCTTCTAATGAACAGCACCTAACCTGTTATCACACCCACAATACTATCCCTTTAAATTTTAATGGGAATTCGCGTGCACACTGAATAGCACCCACTGTCACAATGCCTATTCCCTAAGGAATCTAAATATATAAAATCAAAGCAAAGGTGCACCACACAAGAGAATTGACAATCACAAAATTCATCTCGAGCAGTGAGATTTCTTCAAAAATTATTTCTTTTATTCCGTTTTCATGTTATGTAGAGCATACATCATTCAGTTCTTGTAACTCTACAAGCAGAACAGCCGACGCGTTTCGTCCTGATATGACTTCCTCAGGGCTAAAAATTATCCAATATCCTTTTCAGCATGAGGCATCTCTAAAAGGGTGCAAATTATGGCCAATACCTGAAACAGTCGCAATCTAATAGTTGCGGTCCACAGTGGTCTCCGGGAAACGACGTAACTGTCCAAACGCCAGAACAGGGTCAAGACTGATTTGCATATGGCCAGGTATAAACTGGGGTAGCATGGTGAGCAAAAGAATGATGGATTTAACCCAGTACTCTTGACTGGGGGAGAATGTTTTGATTTGTTCTGCATTCCGTCCATCAATTGTGTGTCTTTTGCTTTTTTGTCCTAAGTGCGCCGGGTATGCCTAGACGTACGTCCCGGGCTCACTGTGCCACTGGATTCAAGCTATCCTGGCTGAAGAGGGGTGAAATCCCGAAACCGGTCCTAGGATGCTTGTGTCTGGTCCAGGGAGGACCTGGCTTGGCAGTTCAGGCTGGACTGTTTCCATGAGGCACAGGGTCAAGGTCTAAACTGGGGTGGCATGGTGAACAAAAGAATGATGGATTTAACCCATATCTCTTGACTGGGGGTGAATGTTTTGATTTGTTCTGCATTCCGTCCATCAATTGTGTCTTTTGCTTTTTATATTGTGTTATAGTCAGGGGGACAAACCTGATGTGACTGTTTTACTGATACACTTCTTCTGTTCTTCTGCCGTCTGAATGCTATTTGTTGTATATTGCATATTTGTGCCTCGTTTTCCATTTGTTAGATAGGAATGTACTGAAATTAATGGGTGCTCGTCTTATGTTTGTTTTTGAATAATCTGCAATAAAATATTCGGAACTAAAAAAAAACATTCCATTGAGTTATGGGTCTACATTATCAGTAGAATTAAACACTTATCCAAGTTTATTTGCATAAATACTGGTAGCTGTGGCGAATATAAAGGCTAAGCTAGTTTTTACTTTCCTCAAAGTATGTACAGCCCTGTCTGTAACTTAATTCCCTAACAGTGCATAGGTCTCTTTAAATGCTCCTGTGCCCCATCTCTTTGCGCGTTGTGCTCTTGGAAGGTTCTCTAGAGTTGACCTGGCCGGCATAAGAAGGTGAAGGGTATCTGATGGCTTGTGAGCCTAGGAGTGAATGGGAGAAATGAAGTAATACAAAACCGGTTCATCTTCAGTACGCACAGGCCCCCTCTTTCTCAAAGCATGGGCAAGTTAAAGCGTGATGTATGGTGTTTAGCAAAGGTGAAGGCAGCCAGCGAGACTTCCCTGTAGTAGCAATAGGTAGCCATATTCCATTCTCATGTGAGTATTGCTCACTCAAAAGAGATGTGGTGAACGTTTCAGTGAAAACAACCCTTTAAATGTGGCAAAAGTACTGCTCTTCTGATTTTTTTATTTTCAGTCAGGAGACCCCTCTCAGCACTAATATAAAACATGTATGGTGAACACTCCATGCCCCACACAGCAATTGCTGACTGCAGGTCTTAAGTGGCAGAAACCACACACTACAGTGTCTGGGAAGGAGGGACTGGTCTACGCCTGGCCTGGTTTCTTGTAGTTAGTCCCTATTTCAGCATGAACTTCGGCATAGTCTGTAGACCTTTCACTCTTCACCAGGTTCGCAAGCGTGTAGCCCTATGTCTGTCTCTCTCTCTCTTCAGACTCTCTTTATTTCCATCAATCAATCATTTGTAGAGCGCGCTACTCACCCGTGAGGGTCTCAAGACGCTAAGGGGGTGGGGGAAGCAGCTACTGGTCGAACAGCCAGGTCTTGAGGTCTCCTGAAGGTGAGCAGGCCCAGGGTCTGACGCAGGTGGGCGGGGAGGGTGTTCCATGTCTTAGCAGCGAGGTGGGAGAATGATCTGCCGCCGGTGGTCACTCGGTAGATGCATGGGACGGTGGCGAGGGCGAGGTCGGCAGAGCGAAGCTGGAGGTTCAAGGTGTAGAAGGACAGTCGTTCATTAAGGTATGCTGATCCGACGTTGTGGAGTGCTTTGTGAGCGTGGGTGAGGAGCTTGAAGGTGATCCTCTTGTTGACTGGGGGCCAATGCAGATCTCTCAGGTGGGTGGTGAAGTGGCTGTGGCGAGGGAGTCCGAGGATGAGGCGTTTTGTATGCGTTGTAGTCTCTTCTGGAGTGTAGCCGTGGTTCCTGCGTAGAGGGCGTTGCTGTAGTCCAGCCTGCTGCTGACGAGTGCTTGGGTGACCGTCCTTCTGGTTTCGGTAGGGATCCATCTGTAGATCTTGCGGAGCATGCAGAGGGTGTTGAAGCAGGAGGAGGAAACCGCACTGACTTGCTGGGTCATAGAGACCATAGAGTCCAGAATGAACCCCAGGTTGCGTGCGTGGTTGGTGGATATCTGGGCAGCTTCCAGCATGGCCGGCCACCAGGAGTCGTCGCATGCGGATGGGGTGGAGCTGAGGATAAGGATTTCTGTCTTGTCCAAGTTCAGTTTCAGCCGGCTAGTCTTCATCCAGTCTGCGACGGCCTTCATTCTCTCGTGGAGGTTGGATTTGGCGATGGCCGGGTCCTTGGTGAGGGAGAGTATCAGCTGGGTGTCATTGGCATACGAGATGTTGAGGTGGTGTGCTCGGACGATGTTTGCAAGAGGTGCCATGTAGATGTTGAAAAGGGTCAGGCTGAGGGATGATCCTTGAGGTACGCCGCAGGTGATCGTCGTGGCTTCGAATCGTAAAGGTGGGAGGTGGACTCTGGGTTCTGCCGGTGAGGAAGGAGGTGATCCAGGCCAGGGTTTTGTCTCGTATCCCTGCATTGTGGAGGCATGTGCGCAGGGTGTGGTGGCAGACAGTGTCGAAGGCGGCCGAGAGGTCCAGGAGGATGAGGGCCGCGGTTTCACCGTTGTCCAGTGGGGTCCTGATGTCAGTGGCGGCGATAAGGGCGGTTTCGGTGCTGTGATTGCTGCGGAAGCCTGATTGGGAGGAGTCCAGGGCGTTGTTCTCCTCCAGGAAGTGGGTCAGTTGTCTGTTGGCGGTCTTCTCAATGACTTTCGCCGGGAAAGGGAGCAGGGAGATGGGTCGAAAGTTCTTGAGGTCCTTTGGGTCCGCCTTGGGTTTCTTGAGTAGGGCGTTTATCTCGGCGTGTTTCCTGCTCTCTAGGAAGGTGGCGGTCTCGAAGGAGCTGTTGATGATCTTTCGGAGTATGGGTGCGATGATGGAGCTTGCTTTGTTGAAGATGTGGTGGGGGCAGGTTGGAAAGGTGAACCGGAGTGGATGGTGTTCATGATTTTGATGGTGTCTGCGTCGTTGACATTTTGCCAGGACAGCAGCAGGCCGGTGTGTTTGGTGGGTGTTGAGTTGGGGGGTGTCGGCGTCTGGGTGTCGAAGCTGTTGTGGATATCTGCGATCTTGCGGTGGAAGAAGGTGGCCGGGGAGTCGCAGAGTTCTTGTGACGGCGGGACGTCATCGGAGCTGGACCTGGGGGTGGCGAGTTCTTTTACGATGTTGAAGAGCTCTTTGCTGTTGTGTGTGTTGTCGATTCCTTTTTTGAAGGAGGTTCTTTTGGCGGATCCCATGAGTTGGTGGAGTATGCGTCTGGCGTTCTTGAGGGCTGCATGGTTGTCTGGTGGGAACAGCCATTACAACACGGTGTTTACCACGCGTTGCCATTACATCGCATGCATTGTAACACATGCAATGTAATGGCAACGCTTACTATTACATCGCATGCGCTTTTACAACGCATGCGATGTAATGTGTAATGGCGGCGGCTATCCAAATCGGTGTGAGGAAACTGAGGCTGTTTCCTCACAACGACGTGCACCAAGCAGGAAGGAGGAAGCAGGAACCGGGAGCAGAGACGACACTGGAGAGGAGAGAGGTAAGGGGGCTTGCGCTTGGGGTGTGGGTTACTTTTGTAAGGTTTAGGGTAGTGTAAAAATAGTGTTGTAATGTTTGTGTTGTGTGACTTTTTTTTTTTTTATTATTTAAAAAAAAAAATTTATAATGTTTTAGTATTTTTTTTGTAGTGTAGTTTTGTACTGTTTGTTTAGTGTAGTGTTTTAGGGTTTAGGGTAGTGTTTGAATAGTGTCGTATTTTAGGGGTTAGGGTAGTGTAGTGTTTTAGGGAAGTGTACTAGTGTTTTTGAGTTTAGGGTAGTGTTTTAGGGTATAGGGTAGTGTTTGTGTAGTGTAATATTTTAGGGTTTAGGGTAGTGTTGTAGTGTTTGTGTAGTGTTTTAGTGATGTGGGGTCGTGCAGGGTAGTGTAGTGTTATTGTAGGGAGAGGATGGGGGGGCGGAAAAGGGTTGTGTAGGGGTAGGGTAGTCACTTACCTTGCAAACTTTCACCACGAGTATAGCTTTGCCACGCATGCCTTTGCGTTGTAATGGCATGCGTTGTAAAGGCATAGTCGTGGTAATAGTTTGCGATGTAATGGCTTGCGTTGTCATTGACATCGCATAGTAATACCCGCGTTGTAATGGCACGCATGGTATTAGTATGCGATGTAATGACATACATCCGGTGTCTGGTTATTGCGCCACTGCTTCTCGAGTCTTCGGCAGGTGTGCTTGGAGTTCTGTAGGTCGGCGTTGAACCCGATCGTGTTGGTGCGCCTGTTGGAGGGTTTCCTGATCGGGGCGAGGGTGTTGGCGCAGTCGTTGATCCATTGTCTGAAGTTCTGGGCTGCTGCGTCCGTCTCGGAGGGCTCGGTTGCAGGGTCTAGGGCGAGTGTGGTGATGAGCTGGTCTTCTGTGACTTTTTTCCAGCTGTGGTGTGGAATACGTTGCGGTTGGTGTGTTTCTCGAAGGAGAAGTGGATGCATTGGTGGTCGGTCCAGTGGAGTTCGGTGGTGGGGCTGAAGGTGACGTGGTCGCTGGCGGAGATGATGGGGTCGAGCGTGAGTCCGGCAGAGTGGGTGGGTGTCGTGACTAGCTGTTTGAGTCCGAGGTTGTCGATCAGCGTTGTGGAGTTGCTGTCTGCGTTCTCGAGGTGGAAGTTCATGTCTCCGAGGAGGATGTAGTCTGTGGAGGCGAGGGCGAGTGTGCTGATTAGGTCGGCGATGGATTCCCTGAACTGTGGTCGGGGTCCTGGGGGTCTGTAGACGAGGGCTCCTCTGAGGGTGGTGTTGTGATCGACATGGATCTGGAAGTGTAGGTGTTCGGCCATGCTAGGGAGTCTTCTGTGTTGGTTGAGATTCTGTTGGTGTTCCTGTGGACGATGGCGATTCCTCCTCCTGGTTTGTTGTTTCGGTCCCTGCGGGTGATCTTGTAGCCGTCCGGGATGGCTATGGCTATGTCAGGCGCCAAGGAGGTGTTCATCCAGGTTTCCATCAGGCAGGCGACATCTGGGGCGGAGGAGTCGAGCAGGTCCCAGAGTTTGACGGCGTGCTTGTGGACTGAGCGGGTATTGAGTAGTATGCAGCTGAGGTAGTTGTGACCTGCAGTGTTGTGATGGGCAGGACGTGCAGGTGTGTGTTGACTGGTGAAGCTGAAGTTTCGGCAGGTGAAGGGTCTGTGGGTGAGCTTCGGGGAGGCCTAGAAACAGGTAGAATTTTGGCTGGTGTTGTGGGGGTCGCGGAGGCCAGGGGGTCTGGCGCTAGGCACGGTCCAGGCGCAGACAGGTGCAGACGGGCTTGCCTTAGTCGCGCCCGTGGTCGTCACGCAGCGGTCGCCATAAGAAGGGGAGGGGGGCTCCATATCCCTCTTCCTGACCCAGGAAGGCTATCCGAAAGCAGATGAATGCAGATGAGTCCTCTGTCACACCCACCCTGTGTTTTTAGTGGTCTAAAGGGATTGCGCATAGTATAGCGGTCACCCACCTCAGACGTGTGTAGGAGATAGGTTGCAAAGTACACAGAGCAGTAAGAGAAGAGTAATTTTCAGTTTCTAAATGTAGCATTTTTTTAAACCGTAATGTTAAATCCTCTTTAACGGTAAAGTTGGAGTTATCATTACCATTCCAAAGGTATGATACATGAGTTAGCGACTCCTTTCTAATCAGGAATTGCAGCTTAAAGATGTTTAAGGAATTCCCAATGCTAACTTATGACGGGAGTAGGCCTCACAATAGTGAAAAACAAATTTAGCTTTTTGTCCCTACCAGGACATGTAAAGCTTAAAAGTACATGTCCTACCTTTTAGTTGGTTACATAGCACCCTGCCCTCAGGGCTACCTAGTGCCTACCTTAGATATGCCCTTTGTGTAATAAAAGGGGAATTTAAGGTTTGGCCTTCAATGCCAGTTGCCACGTTGTAGCAGCAGTAAACTGCACACACAGGCCTTGCAATGGCAGGCCGGAGAAGGATTTGAAAGGCTACTTGTGTGGGTGGCACAACCAGTGCTGCAGGCTCACTGGTAGCATTTAGATTACAGGCCCTGGGTATATGGTATACCACTTTACAAGGGACGTATAAGTAAACTAAATAAGGCAATCATGTATTACTCCTTACTACCATGTTTAGGGGAGAAGCATATGCACTTTAATTTTGGATAGCAGTGGTAAAATGTTCAGAGTCCGCAGGCCAACACAAAGATACAACAGAAAGTGGAGGTAAACAGGCAAAATGTTCGGAGAAGACCACCCTTGGGATGACAGGTATAATGCGCCCATACACCTGTAGTGTACCCATAATATAAAGTTCATCGAATATTGTGATTCAGGTGCTGTATTTTGAAAGAAGAAACTATTCAATATGTTCAAAGTTGTTTTGCCGCTGTAGCGTACGCTTGTCCTAAACCCAGTACTATAGGCATTTGACAGCTCTTGAGTACGTGTGTGTTGGTTTACATTTCTGTAGTCCAGTACTAGACCATGAGAATTGTCTGATGTAACCACTGTGGAAAGAGGCACATTCATGGTCCGGGCACTATCGCCCCTTGACATTGCATTTCATTTAGGATTGCTTTTATATTGTGCTTACCTTCTGGTTTTAGTTTATGTTGGGTTTGAACCTGCAGTTCATTCCAAAGCAGAATCACACGTGGCATCAAACTCCTATCCTACTCAGTCTGATTCTTGTGTAAAGCAGGGACTTTCTTTAAACCCTCTTCTCCTGCGTATAGTTCCCTGAGGTCCTCACGTGCTTCAAGAGAGAGTGCTTCAAGAACCACTTCCTCCCCACAGTGTGTATCCCTAATAAAGGATGGAGGCCAATAATCTTATGCTAGGATGATGTCATGCACCCTTTCATACAGAAGACAAGACTGCCAATACATCACCATCTTTTTGAAATGCCATGCTTCAGTTAGTGGCATTCACATGTCCGTCCGGTGTCTGTAGCTTAATGTATTATTATGTCAGAGACAAGGCAGGTGCTCCTTGAGAATATGGTCAACTATTGTGTTTACAACATATGCCATTACCAAGTATTGTTTATATATATGAAACAATGTATTTGTAGGGGGGAGCCCCCCCTACACCACCCATCATGCCTTAAGTGCGTGGTAAAGGCATGCGTTGTAAAACCATACACATGGTAAAAACATGCATGCTAAAAAATGTGTGGTATAGGCACTATATCATTAAAACCTCATTGTAAAGGCTGTTTCCCCCCTTTCTCAGCTTTCCGGCTGGCTTCATTCCTCCTGCAATACTGCGTTGACTTTGTGCCTCCTTCTGCTGAACACCTGTTGCCCCCAGAGTCCTGCGAATAACAAAGAGGGTGGTCCTCATGATGCGGGCTGCTCCCATTTTTGGCGCTCCCCCTGTTGATAAACTTCTCACGCCTCTGCTCTTGTTTCCTCTTTTGTTTTTCTTCTCATCCAGGGCTTTGCCTCTCGGTGTAATCGCTACCCCTGCCTTAGGTTTAATCTCCGATGTTCTTGGGTGAATACCTATGGTAGAGTTATCGAGTTCTGAAATGATATTGGGCAGTTCCTGCTCTCCTGGGTGGGAGACACAACAGCGAGGCGCTGGTGTATGACCGACAGCAGCATTTTACTCCAAATATTATGAGGAACCATTGAAGGGACGGAGTACACATTTTATGGAAATTGAATGCCCAATTCAACTCCTAGAGAGGCTCCCAATTCCTTCTGTATTCGTTTCAGGATCTCTGGTAACAATGGGGTAGAGGGATTCCCGTGCGTGATGGGGAACATGTCAGCCCAATTCTATGTGGCAAGATACAGATGGGAGAATTATAGCAAAAATGACCAGCACTGTGGCAAGTAAGAATGAACAGAAGTAAATAGTACAAAATAGGCCCCGGTGTTCTCTATAATTGCCTTTCCCACAGAGTCTTTGCTGATCAGAATTGGCACTAAAGCTCTGCCTTTTAGGGGGTGCAACACCTCTGCGTTCCTTCTTCAGGAGAGCAGGCTGACGCCTGCACAGCCAGGCCTCTCCTGTAGGACTCCAGCTGAGTATCGGGCACTGACTTTAACACAGGAAGAGGCTGCTAGGTGGAAGCAAACCTTCACAAAATACACCCAGCCATCTGTGGCTGAATGTCTGCTGGACCCACGCGCACATTTTCAGGCAAAATGCAAATGTTCACCCAGCTGCACTGTGTTCTGTGTACAGACATTACTCGGACTGCTCTCTCTTGGGTACCTGTGCGTGGCCACTGCATTCCACGGATTGCATGGTGACCTTGACACCTTTACTGTCGTACCTTCATAATACAATGATCAACCCCCTCAGACGAGTAGTATGGAGCACAGAAGAATGTGTAGTAACCCCCCTCCAGCCCCAGTCAATGTATAGAAAGAATTGACGCCCAACTGCTCATTAAGGCCCAGGTGAGTCCTATGTGCAGTTTCAGTCCAACATTGCTCACGATCGCACCAGCAGACTTCTCTGCCATTCAGGATTAATCGTAACACCCCTCGCATGGGGGGAGTTGCACAACCCCCCCGAAACCATGTGGATCCCAACACGTGGGTTAATTAGTTTGCAGAACAATATGCTGATAGCCATACCGAGGAATGGGGGCCTTTCCAGACTCACTTTTATGTAACTTCTACTCTTTGACACCGTGGGTGTAAGTGCCGCACTCAGCACAATTACTGCTGGAAGAGTGCCGGGTATCCATCGCGTCCCTGCAGACATTTTTCTGCACGAGAAGGCCAAATGGAGTCGATACATAATGTTGCAAGCGAATGCTATTGCCCATGGAGCCCCTATTTCAGATACTTGGCGGGGGGCGGAGATCATCCCAATATATATAAAAAAAAAATGGGACCATTCTTTACCTGGGAACTATAGGCTGTTAAGCCTTATAGACTATCCAGAAAGTAGTGGCCCGACTTGTTTTAATAAAAGCCCAAGACTGGATAGATGATAATGCCATCTTGAGTCCACTCCATGCAGGCTTTCGGGCCCATCTAAGCACCATAGACTCTGTCTTCCATTTTTTTTATTGACGGACGGTAGTTCTTGGAGAGGGCAGTATGTCCAGTCCAGTCCAGTCCAAAAAGCTTTATTCGACACATTGTCATAAAAGTATTTTACACGGTGTGGGGAGGAATAACCGTCACCAAACGGGTAGGAAAAGAGCGGAGCCTAGGTCCGACTGGTCACGCTTTCACAGACTTGGTGTAGTACGGCTCCCCTCTACGGAAGCTGGCACGGATGCTCCCACCCGACACCCGGATCCCCGTAGACGATACGTCCTCCTTGCAGTCACGGTACCCCTTTGGCGGGTGCTCCTCCTGCTCTGGCAACAATCGTCCTCTGGCGTCCTCAGGAACTCAGTCGCTTCCGCATTCCTCCTCTTTCAAAAATTAAGGAGGAGAGGAAACTCTCGAAGATCTGCGAATGCCATGTGGTTTAACTTCAGCAAAGTCTCCAAGTACCCCAAAACATCAAGGCAGCGTTGGTTTTTATCTGGTTTCCAGGCTGGAGTCAGAGGAGACCCCCCACTGTCACAAGCGAGGGGGGGGGGGGGTGGTGGAGGAGGAAGGGGTGGAAGGTTGAGAGGTTGATGCTGAGGTGATCAGGGGTCGCGCCGGAGACATTCTGAGAGGGTTTAGCACTTTCTAAACTGTAACTTTCCTTCACGCTTCTGGTCATCACCTGGCGTGAGGATTCTTGACCTCTGACACGCCCTCTGACGCGCGCAGTATGACAGTATGTATTCTGCCTTAGTTGACCCTGAAGTCGGCCTTCGACCTGGTATCCCGTGAAATTGTGGAGGGTACACTAGGAGCTTGCAATGCCTTGTGACTTACTCTCCCGAACTGTCTGCCTTCATGAAGGAAACTTCGCTCAAATTCGGTGGGGGGCACAGGGGAGCAACACTGACCCTTTTCCTGTTGAGAAGGGTGTACGGCAAGGCTGCGTTTTAGCACCCACATTATTCTCACTATTTATTAACGGTATTGCCAATTTTTTTATCTTCACCCACAGATGTGCCAGTTTCAGCAGGTAAAAAAAATCCATTCCTAATGTTTGCGGTTGACACGCTTATGATCTCCAAGACACCGAGCAGGTTACAGCGCGCACTGCAACGTTTTGAAGCATTTTTCTTATTACGGGGAGTAAAAATGAATGCTGCAAAAACAAAGTTCATGACATTAAATCCGCATAGGTCATTCAAGGGTAGTATGGTCATGGAAGGGTCACCCCTGGAGCAGGTAGATGCATTCACCTACCCAGGTATCATTCTGCAGAAAGGACTGAGCTGGAGGCCACACATTGATACCATGGTGTTAAAACACCGGCAATTAGCCAGTGTTTTGACCAAGAAATTTAAAACATCATTGACCAAGCCTCTTACTCCGGTCTTGCAGATCTACAGCGCCAAGGTAATGAGTTCAGTTCTGTATGGTGCTGAGTAAAGGGGCTTTGATAAACTCACCCAATTAGCTGCTTCAGAGAGCAGGTTTTTTCGAGGGATCACAAGCCTACCTCAAAGCACACCAATGCTCCCTTTGCGGCATGACCTAGGTAGAAAAGCATTGGTAGATCTAGCAAGACGACGCCCCATCCTTTACTGGCGGAGAATCTGGTGCACGCCATCATTGGCTACCTTTGCTGAAGGCTTTGGGGACATTATTGTGGCAGACCGCTTCCATAAAATCAGCTGGCTGCGCGACATTAGAAGTCTTTTAACTAGTATGGGCTTGACGTCGCTCTGAGAATCCCCCAACAGCTCCCCGTATCCATCTAAGGATTCAATCAAGCAAAGATATTGGGAATGGATCGAACAAGATGAGAATAGAAGTAGTGATGGTACTACATTGACAGGAAATGTTTTACATATCAAAATTACACCTGAGTCTGGAGCATTATTGGGATGTAATTTGTAAGCCCTTAGATCGCAAACTGTATATCCAGTTTAGAGTGGGCCGTTTACCTTTAAAGTCTTTCACTGTCAAAATACCCACCACAGGCGATAATAAATGCCCAATCTGCACCGATTTGGAGAAAACCTACTCGCATGTGTTGTTTGTATGCCCCCCGCGTATGTCGCTCCTTTAAAGTATGGTTGGCACAGACCTGTAGGAACATGGGCACCAGTTCGTCCAGCATAGCCATGAGAATTCTATGTACTGACCTATCCCTTAGATATGCAGTACTAATGGCAAAGTTTTTAAGATGGATGTGATCGATCAGATCAAAATTATTGCCTGCAAATAACCGAAATAATAGATTGTAGAAATATGTCATCTGTGGAAATGAAATGTGTTCTTAATATTGGGATGATTTTACGGTATTTTAAGTCTTTGTCATCAACTGATATCAATTTAAGTATGTTTTTACTATCAAGACTCTGTTGCATTATAATATATCTTGATGCAGTGATTTTATCCATTTAATTGTAACTCAATGTTTTATCGTGACACTATCGTTTTATGTATATAGCTTTTATGACGTACTGTCGAATAAAGCTTATGATGATGACGTAGCACCCCTTTAATGTTTAGTGGCGCTAAACAATTTCCACTGAGATAAGGGAGCGACTTTTCCAGTGCAAAATTATACTTTCACAGGAAAGTAAATAACATTCTAAGACTTTGTGACGCGTTGCAGCACTTTGTGTGACTTTGCACCAGTGCAAAGTCGTTGTAAATCTTCCCCATGTGCGTAGTCCAAATTCTTGGAAATAGTACAGATCTGATTTTACTGACCTCCTTAGCAAGATCTGTTCTATACTGGGAGCAAAGAACGTGATGCAACATTGCTGAACATCAGCCTACACGAGAGGCCTACAGCGGTTGGACCACTAGGGCTGGCAAGAATTGACTATTCACTGTGGGAGAGGATATAAAAGAAACTCAGATCTTCTAGTTGTCACAGGTTAGTTGACCAGATATACTTGAGCATTTTAAAATAAACTTTTGAGAAACTCACCCGCTGCCAAAGATCTCCTGGGTAAACATTAGTCATAAGAAGTGCTCCACTACCCTCCATTCCTGATAGTTCGAGACTAGACCTTTCAAGCGGATGTTACCACATGTGGGAACCATGTCTTCTCGCACAGTTGCCGGTCGTACTTAGAGCAATGATAAGGTTGGGATAATCCCACAAACCTTACCCAAGTTACTAGACCTCTACAGCCTGCATAGAGTCCAAGAATGGGGTACCAGTTTGACATATTACTATGTGTGCAACTTTACAGGAAGTACAGCCAGTTTCCTGTGTACCTAACACCGTTTTTAATGTTTTTCACATTTGCATAATTACCATTCAACCTGTTTCGCTGTAACCCAGATTTAAGTGTCCGGCAAACTTCAAATACGTTGAAAACTGAAATAGGAGATGGGTGAAGCGCGTTGATAATCCAAGCCAAACGATTTCTTAAAAAACAAAAGAAATAGCCAAATAATCGAATGAAAATCTAAAACCATCCTTTAAATTTTTTTTTAAGAAAGTGTGCTTCCGTGTTAGACAATGTTGACTTTTTGGAACATTTGTCAAGCCTGTATAACATAATGCCCTTTGTAAAGGAAGCATATTTCTGCAAAAACCCCATAAATGAAATGCCCCGGACGTGTAAATCTGCTTGAAATAAGCGCCCAAGTTATAAATTCACAATAAAGGCTATCTAAAAACAAGTTCTTCCTCATTGCATAGCGCAAGATTTACCCATTCCATCTTTGGAAATGAAAAGTGAGATATTGTCTCTGCTTCCTGCTTTTTCACATCTGTGGATTTTGTACAGTGTGTCTGCACAATCGCTCTCTGGGTTTGTACCTTATGCTTTCCCTTGCATTCTTGTCAAATATGTAGTGAAGAGTGGGATTATGGATTTATAAAATTATTTCTAGCGTGTATTCTCGAATTCAATTAAAATGTCCACATTTGAAGATGCATTGCTTACATGATGCATTCCTTCCAGTCTTCATTGGATCGGACGGGGTCTGACACGTATGCATTTACACCACGTTTTGTTTGCCCTAAACAATTTGTCTGCTGAAGTTTAAGTGTAAGCATCTTTTTCAATGATTAATTGCAAATTTAAAACGGGAGCGAGAGAGATTAGTTTGAGGAGTGTTGTTAAAATATGTTGTCCGCTGAGCTCCACATAACTAGAGTCTCTGCCTGTCAATGGTTTGACTGATGCTGAAGTTTGGGCTTCTAAAGAGTGACAGCGAGGGTGATTGATTGTACACCAGTTGATCAATTGCTCCTACAAAAACAGAAATTGCCGATTATAAAGACATGTTTTAATACAGCCTAATATTCCAGAAATGTCCATATCTTTCTAATCTTAGAGTGATGTACTCGTCTCGCTCTGTACAACCCCCGTAGCCCCCCCCCGCCGTCAAATGCAAACTGTATTTTGCTTTCCTTCCCTGATACGTGCCGTCTTTATTTCTTTGAATAAAGATCATTTTATTTTTTTTAAAAACACAACAACAATGGAAGCAGTCACCATCACACTTTCCTTGAAAGTTTGCAGAGAAGGTTCGAATCAATCGGGATTTGTATGGAGAGGGTAATCATCCCTGAGGCGTCCAGGCAACGAGAACCCTGCAGCGAAGGTGGGTTCTGTTGAACAGCCAGGTCTTGAGTCCTTTCTGAATTCCAGTAGGGAGGATGAGGCCTGGGGGTGGAGGGGGAGGTCATTCCAGGACTCTGCAATGAGGTATGAGGCGTGTTCTCCACTGTTGCTTTGGCGGGTGCAGGGGTTGCGTCGCGATGGAGAGGGACACAGAGCGCAGGTGTCTGGAGGGTTGGCAGAAGTTTAGGTGGTGGTTGATGTATGCTGGTCCTTGGTAGTGAAGGACCTTGAAGAGCTGGGGGTTGGCATCTTGAGTTGACCTCTCTTCTGGATGGGGACCAGGGAAGCCAGTGGAGCTTCTTGAAGTGGGGGGTGGGGGGGGGGGTGATGTAGGTCCACTTTGGGACGTCACGGATGAGTCTAGCAGCTGAATTCAGTATGGTGTGCAGACTCTTCAGGAGGTGCGAGGTGATTCCTATGTAGAATGCGTTGCCATAGTCCAGCCAAATAAACAGCCCGCCAGTCTAATGGTTCAATCTAGCACAATTTCATATCCTGTAAATAAGCTTAAAATGTTCAATACCCCCCTCTCAAACATTTTGCATAGATCTACTCTGAATTTTTCTTTATAACTTTAATATTCTGCATCTTCATAAGAGCAATGCAGCCATCTTTGCAAACCTTTGACTGACATTTCGTACAATTCTGCTTGGCTGTAATGGAGGTGATATGCAGGAAATTGTGCAATATTTGAAGGTTGACACTGCGGATTAGTGAACAGATACCATGCTCAGTCTGTGCTAATCAGTAGAAGTAAATTGAATCTGTAGCACCTTGCTACCCATCAGCCTTTGTCCTCTTTGTGAATACTCCACCCATCATAAGATGCCATGAAATGGAAAGATTTTGTAAACACATTACACAAATAACAGATGTTGTCTTCAATCCATCAACTATGCTCTTCTATTGTGTTCCGTTGGCCCTAAGCGACTGGGCTCAGATTTACTATAATTTTGCGTCCTGGTGGCACCACTTTTTTGGTCAGCAAACCTGGGATTGAGCCAAAATGCGAAGTCTCCTTGAACCAGACGTAACCAGAAGAAATACCTTTAGTTCTCCTTGTTACTCCCTCCATCTAGACGTGCTGTATTCCGCAGCATGCATAAAAAGAGGGTAATGCCTTCAAGGATTGTCTTTGTGCAGGAAGGCATTCCTGCACGAAAGCAAGACTGCCTGTTACGCAGGCACCCATGCACTAAGCTGCAAGGGTGCCTGTGCTAGGCAGCACACAGTTCGTAGTATTTTAGTAGATATGGCACATTTCTGCTGTCTCCCTTTCACACAACGTAGCACAGCAAACTTGCTTGCTGCCCTGCATTATATGAACAATTATTAAATATACCTGCAGATGCTTAAACAAATGCACCTGCACTGTATACTTGGATATTAGTAAACAATTAAAATCTTTAAGTCCCTCAGCTGACAATGCACAGTAATACTGGGTTTGCCATATTTATATCCGTCATTTCACCTGCCACAAATTCTATAATATGTGCCGCACTGCAGTACACTCGTGATCCCGATGGACATTAAAACCCATATTTACTATGGAGGGTGGGAGTTGAATGTTCGTAACTCGCATGACAATAGACAGACAAATGATAACTGCATTGATCTCACTATTAGATATGTGAAAACTAGTAACATCTGTTTGCAAAAAAAGACCTAGATATACTAAGGTTTCGTGTTGGGGTTGCGTCACTTTTTTGCTGCTGCCCTAACACAAAATCTATTTTGGGATTTACAGCGCCACGCAAAGCCCGATTGCACTGGCTCTGTAATAATAAAAAATAAAATAAAACAAATGTAATGCAAAGCAGTTCATAGTGTTACATGGTATTGTGCATCCTCCTGTAAATTTTGAAGCAATCCCATATTTACTAAAGTAAGGAAACATGGGTTTACACCAAAATGGTGTGTCTACCCAAGGCTCGAGTAACCACTTTATTTCACGTCATTACTTCCTCTTTGCATTCTGTAGCCCAGATAGAAAGAAGAATATGCCTCTAAGAATAGCTTTCGTGCAGGAAGGCTATCCTTCCAGTAAAAACCCTACGCTTGAGGTCAGACCCAGACCCATTGCACTTTGGTACAAAGGTGTGCATATGGCACTAGGCAGTCTTAACGTGCACCACAGGTTTGGAAGAGAACAGCTCTTAGGAAGAGATATGGCACTGTCTTGCTCTCTCACATAATGCAGAAACCTTGACTGCAGCGTTGCATGAGATATTAATAAATTTGCTCACAGTGAGCTGGGTCTTCTATCCCTAGCTTGTTAATTATGACCCACAGGAACCAGATCAAGAAATCAAAGGCCTGCTCTACATCAAGCAGCTTAGAACAAAAAGAGATAGGAGCTTCTAGAGCTTGAGCAATCTTCACAGTTGCAATGGTGCACAGTTGTCTTCCTGGGATGAACTTGATATAAATCGAGTGAATTATACTCGCCCTTATTTTGGCTAAACGGATCGCTGGAACCATCGTATGTTTTCTAGAATTAATCAATTTCATTGGAAATAAAAATGCCGGTTTCGCACATGTTTTAATATAGTCTAAGGAAGACTGTCACTATCCCCTTCTTTAAAGAGCAAAAGTGGCAGGGCTCTCTATAGCTGAATATACTCCAACAAATAACTCTGTCCAAAAATGTGACCCTTATTTACTAACACTTGCAAACCTGGTGCAAAGTGTTGTGGTGGCGTCTGTATTTGGGTCTCTAGTTGGCAGAGGTTTGCACCCTGCCCAAATAGGGACCACAATCCTAGTCAGGGTAAGCTAGATACACACTAAAAGATAACTGGTGCTCACCCTCTGGTAGCTTGGCACAGGGCAGTCAGGCTTATCTTAAGAGGCAATGTGTAAAGTATTCATGCAACCAACAAACGCACACACACACACACACACACACTCACACACTCACACTCACACTCACATACACACACTCTCACTAGCTCACTATGAAAACACCACAAAAATAATCCACACAGGCTTAGAGCAACAGAGAATATTTATTTGAGTAAAATAAGACCAAACTGACAAAAATTCAAATGGTAGCACCAGAGTTGTGAATTATTAAAGACTGAACCAAAAATATGGCTTAGAAGTCAATACTTCTAAAATGTTACTTGAGGCCTTGCTAGACCGGGGTAAATCCAAAGTTCAGGCCGACTGCGTTTAAGGACAGGCCGGCTGCAGACAACGATTGACTACTAATTCATGTTTTGATATTTTCTTTTCTGTTTTTATACTTACTGTTTATTCACTCCTTGGTGTTTATTTATTTATTAAATTTATAAGGCGCAACAGCTACCCAAAAAGGGTTTCCCGGCGCCATAGCAGATCAGAGACTATGATGAAACGGTTTACAGGTTATTGGTTAAAGAGCCAAGTCTTCAATGATTTGCGAAATTGGACGTACTCTGTTTCATTTCGAAGAGCTATGGGCAGGGCATTCCAACGTGAGGGACCTAGATATGCAAATGACCTTCCACCCATCTGAGATACTCTAGTTTTGGGCACGAAAAACCTTCCCCTGAGTGGATGAGCGGAGATTTTTAGGAGGGACATAATGGCGGACCAGAGATTGCAAGTACTGAGGGCCAACCCCTATTTTGATTTTAAACATGTAGCTCAGGGCTTTGAACTTGATTTGGTTCTCCACCCTGAGCCAGTGCAAATCTCGTAGATGGCCAGAGATCGAGGTGCCTCTAGGAACCCGGCAACGTAAACTTGCAGTGGAGTTCTGGACCATCTGCAGCCTACGAGTCACCTCCTTATTTGAACCCAGGTAGAGAACATTTACGTAGTCCAGCCTTGAGGTGACCAATGCCTGGACTACTGTTCTCTGAGTGGGCTCTGGTAGCATCCAGATCTGTTTTAGCCACTTCAGGATGGTAAAACATGTGGCAGCTACCTTGACAGCTTGATGATGCATACTGAGTGGTATCTGCACCTTTCACCCTTTATGGACTAATCTGTATGTTAGTTTATATTTTAATTAGTTTTTTTTCTACTGAGGGATTGTGTGATCTCCCACTGTCCTATTTTATACATTTCTATCCATGTCACAAAACGCTCCATGGAGAGTATAAAAAATATTTGGTTTTAGTGATTAGGATTTTTCAAAACTATTTGGTCAGACTAGTGCCAATAACAAACCTTTCACTGTGGCGAAGGGTTGTAATGATGAGAGGTTTAGATTATAAATCTTAAAAAGAAAGCTAAAAGGACTGTACCCCATGCAGATTTTGTGTTTGAATAGCACAAGGCAGGTGTGATACCCAATGGTTTGAGAATAAAAAATATTCTAGGATTTTTTGTATAGATCAGAAAATTCTTAGAGAAGTGGTCCTTAATAGGCAGCGGCTGCTCCCGTGATCTTATGATCTTGATCATCTAGACCACTAGGGAATTAGTTGAAACCTTATCAAAAGAAATTGAGGAGATTGAAGAAAATTTGAAAAAGAACAATACCCTAAAAGAAAGTAAAAAGCATATAGAGGTAGTGAATCTGAAATAGAAGTCATTTAGCGAATAACGTATTACGAAGAAAACTGATAAACTTTTTTTCTGAAAAAAGAGTTTACCTCTATCTGGGTACACACTATTATAATATCCCTAAGGATAGTACTTTGCCTGTAGGCAACCAACATTGGTCAAATTAAAAAAATCTTGACGTTCTCGGATACCTCTGAATCAGAGGGTAAAAGTAGCTCTAGCCAGTTCGATTCATGTGGTAATAGAAGGGAACATTTTGACGGACCCAATAGGAACAATTGCTTTTTAGGGAATTGACAAGGTGCTCCCAGGACAAGATTCAGGAACCAAACAAGGGGATGATATCAACATACATACAGACAAAACACCCCATTACCTCCAAACCAGACAGCATCATAATTGGAGGGTCTAAACCCTATCCTGGTTTTCAACCTCTCCTCCTTTGAGTTAGACCAACATTCCTTGGGACTTCTGTCTAAAGGGACTATCGTTTGTACCTAGTTCCATCATTAACAAATTTGAACTTTTTGAGGATTTACACTCGTTTTTCCGAAAAATAAGACTTAGAAAGTAGTCATGGATTCACAACCTCCCACTACCAACAAATCAGGATTGAAACCTCAATACATGTTTCACTCTGACACTAGATGAACTAGGTCCAGAGGTGGACATTTTTGAAAAAGTAGTGCATAACAAAATCCAGACTATGTTGAGATGCACAACAAAACCTCCGTACAATCTCCGTGTCCAGGAAAAGCCTGCCTTTAATAATTAACAAAACAATTGTGAGGTTACAATCAAATTATTTGATACGGGGAAAGTATTGTATTATTAGATACTCTGAAATACAAGAACAAAATGCAAGCTATGCTAGACATACCTGACCATTATTGTAAAGTCAGAAGTAATCGGGAATAAAATGAAGACACAAACCCTTAATATATCAGAGGATCCGATAAATACAAGTATTATCTACAGAGAAGAGTTTGAGTATCTCAATGGGTAGCAAATATGAACACCTTTGATGTATAGGGTACCAAAACTAGGGGTGGGCGGAAATTGCGTAATCGCGTTACGCAAATCTCCGCGAAATGGGAAAAAATCTCCGCGAACATGCAGAAATTCCGCGAACACGCGGAATTGCTTGTTCGCGATGCTTTTTTCCTGTTCACAGTTGCTGTTTGCGTGCTCGGGGAGAAATATCTATCTCGCGAACACGCATTTTGAGAACTCGAACAAGAAAAAATTTCGCGAAGTCGCGGAAAGCAGAATTTTGGGCAATTTCGCGTTCTCCGCGGAACGCGAAATTACCGAAATTTCGCAAATTACGCGAGCGTAACGGAATTTACCGCCCAGGCCTAACCAAAACGCCACAGGGGCTCTTCAGACCCACTCTTTAGACTTATCGCCTTGAGAACCTTACGGGTGAGTAGTCACGCTTAAAAAATGCCTGATTGATCGTATTTACTATAGGATCGGCTAAAGAGCCCCTATCTAAATATGTTGACCTCTTTCTTAAAGCCCTAGTGTGTGCCGCATACATTAAAGATACGGGCCAGATCTCTATGCTTGAAGGTATTCCTTTTGATTCGGTAACAGATACCCAAGTCACCATAGATATTGAAGCATTATAAACCAATATACTGCAGCAGCAAAAGGCCTTTGAAGCTCTACAAACTACACTGGATAGAATGGGTACCAATGATCACCATGACTTTGTCTTACAATACCTAGCTATTGTACTCAAATAATTTCTTTTTATAGTTTAACAATACTTTACCAACAGATAAAGGGCGTGAACATGGGGGAGGCCTGTGCCCGTGTGCCCACAATGTGGCCAATCTCTATATGGCAATTTTCAATGAGAAGTTGATTCACAATGAGAGAGCACCTTTCTCAGAAAATATTCACCAATGGGCTAAATACATTGACAATATATTTTTTTTATATAGAAGGGGGAGGCGAAACAACTACAAGAATTTCTCATGTCTATAAATCTTTGTTATCCCCACATGAAGTTCACCCCAAACATCAGTAAAACAAAAGTGGAATTTCTGGATATCTGGATATTTCGCCACAACAGTTTGATCCAGGTTTCCTTGTTCATTTCTTCCCTTTGATTTGTTATCATCCTAGATGTCAAACAGGGTGTCCCCTTCAGACAGTTCCTGTGCTTGCGTAGGAACCGTACTAGCATCCAGGATTTTGATATGCATGCAGAACAACTTAAAAACAAGCTTCTGACTAGAAACTATCCCAGGCGTCCTGTTATAGATTCATACAAGAGGTCGAAGTATTACAATAGGGAAACATTGTTTGAAGAAAAACCCCAAACTAATGCAGAAAATCTGGGTGGGTCACTCGACATTCGAATCTCTATAACAAAATCAGACAGATTATAGTATTTGTAGGAAAGTAGGATCTGCTTCTTATGGTTACCCCCACTTTTTGCTTGATATGATGCTGTTGTGGACTAGTCAGACTGGGTTCCTGCTAATCAGGACCCCAGTCCATCTGCTTTCTCTCTAAATTGTTGTGTTCTGTACTTCGGTACATCCCAGCTTGGATACTGCAGTACCATTGTCAGTCTCTAGTATATGGTACCCATATACCCAGGGCATAGGTACACCAGAGGTCTCCCATGGGCTGCAGCATGTATTATGCCACCCATGAGAGGCCATTCAAAATGGAACTACAGGCCTGCCATTGCACCCTGTGAAAGTTGGTCCATGCACCACTTACTAGAGATATAGGTTTACTATATCTAAGGGTCACTTCTCTTAAAGCCTATAAATCACCCCTATAGCAGGCGCTTGCAATCCTGGAGGCAGGGTGTTTGGTTCTAAGTGAGAGGGTGCCCCTGCATCAGCAGGACACCCCTGCAGCCTACGGAGTCTATTCTTCCGGGTTGTCAGTGAAGCAGCCATATACTATATAGAGGGGCACTGTGATGACCATCTCGGAATTGGCTGCAACAAATCCTATCATGGTATTAAACATGTTGGAATCCTACCCCCACACTGTAAATGATGTGGGAGGTAAGATTCCAAGCACTGGCTAAGCCCTCCATTAGGCTCTGTGTTGCCGGTGCCAACCTTCTAGTCCCGAACAGCACAAAATGGTTGCTGCCGACCAGAGACGCATTTCTGCCCTCCTGCTGCCGAGCCAAGCTCGAGCAGAGGAAGATGGAACAACAGGCATCCTTTCACAGGGAGGTGTGACCACCTCCCAGACAGAATGTGGTGTATTGGGACCGGGTGGGTGCCTGAGTGGCACATTTGGTGTCCCAGTGCCTAGTCCAGTTCAAACCAGTTCTGGCGCAAACCTGGACAAAGGACATGGGAGTAACCTGCCCCCTGTCAGGGTCCCCTGAATCTTGCCAACCCTTTCCCTAGGGTACTTAAGGGCTTACCTGGGTGTAGGACCCTAGATTCATTGTGGGATAAGATTCAGAACTGAAACCACTGCACTTCTACTGTCTGAGCACTCTGGACTTCGCTGGACTCCCTTTGGGCCTGACTTCATCTCCTGTTCAGTCTGCTGCATCGTCTGTGCACCATACAGGATCCGTGCAGGACCTTTGGAGCATCCAAGACACTTGAAGAAATCTCCGTTGAAGTGAAGGAGTCCCTTCCCTGAATTCGCAGGCACCTCAACACTGCTGATCGATCTGCTGATCCCGAGCTCCTGCGGACACTGAAGGTTTCAACAACAGAGGTGGTTATTTTCTATGTCCCTTGAGGCCTGAGCTGTCCTCTTACCAAGTTTGAGGTGATAATCCCTCGTGGGGGCTGAATTAACCGAAGCCCTGTGCACTGCGCACTTTTGCAAGTGCAAATGCTTGTTGGCAACTTTGCAACAATTACATTGGGCTCAAGTAACCCCGTCTTACGGCAACTTCTTCCACCAAGATCTTCAGCCACATCGCCTCGAGGGCACCGTGGCCTGCTCATCTCGGTGAGCTGCTCATGGTCCTCTCGCGACTCCTGTACCTCCGGCCTGTGGGTCCATTTGAGGGTCACCTTTGTTTTCCTTGGGCTCCCCTGATTGTTCGTGCCTGCCCTGACTCCCCTGCTTGTGGTGAGCCTCCTGGATCTTGCTGGTCCCAACCGTGCACCTTCTTGACTTCCTGCGTGGGTTCCATTTTCCAAGGCTTGTTGGTGCTCCCGCCAGGCACTGACCCCTTAGCACTCAACTTCTTTTGTGGGATAGCTCATATTCTGGTCCTGGTCTTCCTCAGCATCCCCTGGTCCCCACAACTGCAGAGTCAAGGTCACCATCATCTTTCCTGAAGCACCCGACATCGGATGGCAGTAGTCTTTCAAGTCTCCTGGTCACTCCAGAGTGACGTAGACTCTGTCCTCTCTGTTTATGGGTACTCCTCTCCAAGAATCCACATTTGGATTCCCACGGACATTTCCTCCTCTTCCAGCAGCGGCACTTTCCTGAAGTCCTCCATTGGGTTCGACAGTGGTTTCCGACCCCACTTCACACATATGCAACCATCTTCAGTGGTGTAGGTGACGTGGGTAATAGGGTATTTACGGGTGGATTGGCTCTCCAACCATCTGTCTTCCACTGGGGTTCTTCAGAAGCCTCTGGGAAGGGTCCTTAATCTTTGCAATTTGCACATAGACTTGTACGGAGCACGCGGTCATGTTCCCACACTGCACATGCTCTTCATGGGGTCCCTATCTACTCACCTTGGGTGGTTCCTTGTGGTCCCAGCAATTCTACGTCCTCTCGACACGAGTCGTGGTTCTTGTACCACTTTCTTAGCATATGGTTTGGTCCCCGCCCCCCCTCCCCCTCGGGCCACTGTGTATTTTATGCCATTTACTGTGTTTCTTTGCTAAAGTATTGTGAGCATTGTGTTTATCCCAGTGGTGGAGATACTTGAACATTCTACAGAGTATTATATAAATACTTGGTGTGGTTCTTTTCACTTAATTTATACTATAAGATTGCATTCTGGTAAAACAAGCTGCTTTACTCTCCTTCAAGATTAAGCCTGAAAGCTGCTCTCCACAGCTACCACTTAGAGAACTTTCTAAGGTTGTCTAAGACCTCTTAAATCACCATAAGGGTTGTCTGGACTGGTGCAAGGTGTCCACTTACATTAGTGGAGATCGTATACCAGGCCAGCCTCTCATAGAATCACAGTGAAATATCCTAAATACTGGGAACATACAAAAAACTCCCCAAACCTGTACATGGTTAAGGCGCAATCGTAATTTGAGATATTCTTTGGTTAGACGTACATGTGAGGAGGAAACATATTTCATCCAGAAAGCCATCTGTGAGAGGGAGAGCCCAGAGAGAACGACTACTCTTCCCTTCCCACTACAAGGTCCAGAATCCCTCAGGGCAGGGATGATGTTTTACAGAGGCCAACATATACGACCTAGCAACTCTGACAGAAAAGCACCTACTTTTCCTGTTTCCTCACAGACCCGCCCCCGTCCTGGAGATCTCATATGGCAACACCAAACAACGGAGAAGAGGGAAGGAGCTGACCCCGGAAGTGAAGCGCCCGGGGAGGTGAAAACACTGCCCGCCCAGGAAGGGCCGTCATCGTTGGGAGAAAGCGGAGCCTGAATAGAGAAGTCGTGCACGGAGGAGTTGCGAATTGGCCGAGAGGAGAAGGAGCACGCTGACGGCGACCAGAGCGGAAGCGAGGACAACGAAGCAGATGACCGCTGGACGGAGGAATGGTGGAGTCCTCCGGAGGATGCTGAGGAGCGGCCGCAACTCCGGGGGAGAGTTGCGGCGGGGCTGGTGAGTACCGCTGTGCAAGGGAACGTCGGGGAAGTTGTCAATCCGGGAGGAGGGGCGTGTACCGAAGTCATTGGGAGGAGAGAGGCATTCGTAGTTGTAGAAACCAGGGAGAAATCTAGTGTGTAGAGTCCAGACCCGAGTTATTAACACCCCGTTTTCCAGACCATATTGAAACTGTACTCGGCGTAGCAATCCTGGAAATCACACTTCCCTAGTGTCTAACTCACCGTAAACACATTCTCCAACCCCCTCACTATTCCCGCGACCCCCTCACTATCCCAGATTGTGCACAGAAAAATACCGAAACACCGGGTGTTGGTGACGGCAGCACCTAAAGCCATCTCTTCACACAAGAACTCACAAACAGCCACTATTGTTTTTTTTTCTTTCCTCTGAGCCTCCGGTCACAACACCACGACGGACGGAGCGAAGGAACTCTATCAGGCTACCGGCCATACAGGCGAAGAGACCCAGACCACCACACCGCCTTCTCCCGTAGAGGACCTCAACAGGACAGAAGAAGCAATCCATGATACTTTGAGCATCCCGTTTGTGCCACCTAAAAATAAAGCCACTCCTGTCAGACACTATATAAAGCCTCCGCGTCTGTATTTCCAACCCAGTCTCCCACACCATCACAGTGTTGAAACCAATCTCTGGATATCACAAATGTGGCAACTGCCATGCCCACGCTAGTGCCAGTGTAACAGACATCGGGACTTTGGGGACAAAGGAAAATTGAACTTTACAAAATCACAAACTGTTTGACGTCGAATGTTGTATACTTGATTCAGTGTTCTTTCCCCTTGGGGTATGTTGGGGAAGCTAACCTAGAATTTGGGATACGTTTTAGTGAACACAAATCGGCCGTAAGAAACCGAACAGGAGCACATTTGGTGGAACATTGGTCCAGTAAACATAATATGGAGGGTGATCTGACCAGGACTATTCTGGAAAAGATCAAGAGTACCAGAGGCAGTGGCTTGAGGGACAAAGAAGAGGTAAGAGTATTGGATTTTTTCACTTGGAATGTTTTACCATGGTTTGAACGAAATGCTACAAAGGGAAAATGTGGTTTGTTACCTGTGGGCCTGGGAGTCTGAGCCTCCTCAGTTGCTACTAGATCCAACATGTTATTCAACTGCATATTTTCCCCCCTTTTTTTTTATCTCTGTTGTGTACAGAAATGTTACCATATGGATGCCCCCTCTCTAAATATACCTACGAGTTCTGCAGGTTAAGCCTCTCACCTAGGGTTTTCTTTTGACTTCCTTTTATCTCCTACGATTTAGGATGTGATCCATTTATTTTTTCCTCTTTCTATATTGCCCTCACACATTTGAGACTTGTATTTATGGGTAGAATCATGTAGTGTTTGCCTGTTTTGGATCTATTTATCTTCCCCTATTCACTGTTGAGTTCTCTATTTATCACCCTACATTCTATGCTCTTGACAACACTACGTGTTCCTCACGTGGTGGGTGACATCATTCGGGTGTTAGACATGCCCACTGTTACCTTTTAGTAGGAGCTGTTCTGTATGTTTATTTTCTAACCCTTACTATGTCCAACAGTACCACAACGAGATGACTACCACGCCCAGTTGTGATTCTTAACGTCTATGTTCATCGTGGTTTGCGTAATTCCGGTCATTTTTCGCACTCCTTATATATTCTTTAGTCTTTGTTATATACCGCTTGGCATACTTCCAACATGGTGCCTGGGGTAGGGCGCAGATTCATGGTGCCTGCAGTCCTGCCTCCTGTGCGGTATCTGGTTCCTCAGCCGACACAAGTGCAGCCTGTTTTTAGGTTGCGCCTAGGCAGCGCTTGCGCTGTCTCTTTGAGACATTCTGTATTCAGGTATGGACTTGAAGCACCACCCACTCTCTACCCATATTTTTTATTGCCTGTGTCATTGTCCTTTAGAAACTTGGCCTTTTCATTTGTCAATAGGCTTAGTAGTCCCTCTTTAGTACTGCCTTGTTTTATTTTGCAACCTCCCATGGCGACACCCCCTGTTACATGTGTTGTTACGCTGTAGCCTTTAAGTACAGCCTTGAGCAAAAGAAAACGCAGCATGGAGCGCTTTTAGAAATAAAAACATTTGTATATCACCTTGACAAACAAATGCTTTGTTTTGTAAAAGCGCCCCATACCACGCTTTCACTTTAATGATGGCTGCGCCCTTTTCCTTAGACGCGGCGCGTCTAATGAAAGGGGCGCAGCCGACATTAAAGAGAGAGCGCGGCGTGGGGCACTTCTAAAAACAGGCATTTGCAATGCAATAGGTCTCGCATTTACGAGATTTTCAGCTATTGGTATTGTAAATGATAATGCCTTTTATTTGTTTTTTTTTAAATCAAATTCTTTTTATTGAAGTATTTTCACAATATCTTAAAACATTGCTTAATCAGCAGACATAGTACATTCTGGTACATTCAGTGGATGCATGTATCGTCATTAGATAGCCAAAGAAAATAAGACACAGTTTCGTATACTCTGGGTAATCACACCCACTGTTTAGCTCAACCAGGAGTTAATGCATTAGTACAACTTATGGGCCCAAATCGAACTCCTGTATGGCCCCCTTATGAGGTCCCGCTATTACCAGCCGTAGGGGTAAATGTCATTATTTAGGCACCGAATAGGCACTCCTAGTTCGAGAAAGATGCTACTCTGGCTGCTAGTCGCGGCACAACTGTAATCATCTCAACAAGAAAGAAAAAGCAAAAGGAGATAACCAGTTAATACAAAATAGATAAAAAAACAATGATGACACCCAGGGATGTTGGAGAGGTAAAGGGGAGGAGGTCAATGTTAGTGAAGGGCATCCCACAGCCAGGCGTCGAGGGGAGGAGAGCCGTCCCACATGTAGGTTGCTAGATCAAGAAGAGGTGTAGGGCACTGAGTCGGGAATTACAAGCAAACAGAGGAAGGCCCTCTGAAAGGTAGCTTACCAGGGGACCCCAAATATAATCAAATCCCTTTCGGGTATCGTCAGCTATATCAGTCAGACGCTCCATTGCCAGTGCCCTCCAAATGCGCGCATGCCACTGGGTGAGTGAGGGGGCCGTAGGTTTCTTCCACGCTGCAGCTATAGCCATCTTGGCAGTCCCCAGGCACACCCACAGTACCGAGCGGTCAGCATGTGTCTGATATTTGAGTAGCGGGTCTCGAAGGCCTAGTAACACATGTTCTATAGCGTCCCCTATAGGGTCTCCCAATATGAGCTTAATTTGGGCCAGGATTTCCTTCCAGAAGGTTTGGATGACTGGGCAGTCCAACCATTTGTGTTTAAAATCCCCAAGTAGGCCACAACCCCTCCAACAGCGATCTGAGGTGCCCGGGAAGATAGAGTGTAATTTGTGGGGGTATAGGTACCAGTCGTACAGTATCTTGCAGTGGGCTTCTCGGAGGTGCATGGATCTGTTGAATTTCGCTATGTCTCTATAGAGAAAATCCCATTGTTTCTCCGATGGCGGAGTTCGTAGCATGTCATCCCAAAGTGTTCTATGTCGTTGTGTTCAGTGTGGGGAGAGGGCCAGCAATAACCTGTATAGGAAGGATATACAACCTTTACCCGTAGTGCCGGTGTGAACAAATTTTTCTATCGGGCGGTAATCTCTAGTGGCAGCTTGGCACATCTGGGGTTGCTGACCCAGTGAACTAGTTGCGAGTAGTGGAACCGTTCAGTGTGCGGAAGGTGAAAGCGATTCATGCAGTCTGGGAAGGAGTGTATTTTGTCACCTTGAAATAAGTCTGAGATCGTTAGGCTGCCGCCGTCCCTCCACAAATCAAAGGGCCCCTCTTGAAGCGCAGGAGGGAAGTTGTTGGTGAAGTGGATGGGGATATAGGGGGAAGGAAACGTGGTCATAGGTAGTGATTTAGTGACTGCATCCCACACATGCAGGGTGGTGGAGGTAAGGACACTTAAGTATGCATTCAGTGGTCTATCCGATTTGTGTCTCCAAGGTAGGTCCCAGATAGTCCTGCCAGTCACCTGTGTGTCTATGTGGAGCCATAATTTATCAGACTCTCGCAAAGACCACCCACCGAGCACTCGTAGTTGAGCTGCTCTGTAATAAGTTAAAAAGTCCGGGAGGGCCAAGCTGCCCCCAGCTCGTGACCTCGTCAATAAATGGTAGGACAATTGTGCCCGTTTTCCCTGCCAGATAAATTTGAGGAGCATAGTTTTCAATTCTGGGAGGAGGGTTTTGTCAAGTAAGATGGGGAGCCCCTGGAAGAGATCTAGGAGACAAGGCAGTACGCTCATTTTAGTTGTGTTGATCCTGCCTATCCATGAGCTAAATACAGCATTCCATTTTTGGAAATAAGCTTTTAGTTGGCAGAGAAGGGGTGGGTAGTTAGCTTTATATAAATCAGAGAGTTTAGACGTAATTTTAACCCGTAGATAAATGATTGCTTTCCCTGCCCAGTGGAACGTGGACGTCTCTTTGAGCCTTTTCTGATTCGCCGGGGGTAGCGTAAGATTTAATAGGGAGGACTTGGACAGATTTATTTTGAATCCTGAGACCGATTCAAAGCGCGCTAATTCTTGGCTGAGTGCTAGTAGGGAGATGTCCGGATTAGTAACCGGTAAGAGAACATCGTACATAAAGAGGGCTATTTTGTGGTCGTCCTTCCCAAATGTAAATCCTGTGATATTCTGGTTGGCCCGTATTTTGGCTGCGAAGGGTTCTATGCTAAGCGCAAAAAGTAATGGGGAAAGGGGACAGCCCTGCCTCGTCCCTCTCTATAGATTAAAAAATCAGAGGCCACCCCATTCACCATCACCCGAGATCGAGGTGCACTAAAATTGGCTCGGCCCATGTTTATGAAGGCCTCACAAAATCAAATTGGCACAGAGAAAGCACCAAAAAAGTCCAATCAACCCGATCAAAGGTTTTTTTCTGCGTTGAGTGAGAGTAGAGTCGCCGGGATCAGTTTCTTGTGGGCCTTATCGATGATATGGAAGATCCACCTCAGGTTATCGTGTGTCTGTCGCCCTTTAATGAATCCCGATTGGTCGGGGTGTATGAGGTCGGGTAGTATTTTCTCAAGGCGGGTGGCCAAATTTTTTTAATAAAGCCTAGCATCAAGGTTTAAGAGGGCAATGGGTCAGTATGAAGAACACAACTGTGGATCTTTCACCTGCTTGTAGATAACGGAGATTAGGGCTTCGCCCATAGTGGGCGAGACTGCCTGTTGGACGGCAATAGCATTGAACAGTACTGTCAGGTGGTGGTTTAAATCGGGTGCAAAAGTGCGGTAAAATTGGGCCGTAAACCCGTCAGTTCATGGCACTTTGTATAATTTAAGAGAGTCGATCGCAGCCTGGACCTCTTATTTGGTAAATTGTGCACCCAAACTCTCATTGACAGATGCAGGGACTTGTGGGAGATCTACATCTGACAGATATTGCTGCTGATCATCTATCTTGTAAGAGTCAGCTCGATACAGTGATTGATAAAATTCAAGGAATGCCCGCGCCTTCCCCTGTTCGCTAGTATGTGTCGTGCCCTGGTCATCTGTAATTTGTTTAATAAATTCTTTCTCTTGTTTGAGCCGCAATTGTTTAGCTAAGAGGGTACCCGCTTTGTCTTTTCCCTCGTAACCCCGTGCTTGGAGCCGGAGTAGTGTCTTCTCAGCTCTGTTGGTGTATATGGCGTTAATCTTCTCTCTAATGTCTGTGAGTTTTCGTAGAGATTTGGCTAAGGGGGTGGCCTTATGATATTTCTCAGCCTCAGAAAGGTCTCGTTGTAGCTCCAGGCGCTCCTTCATTTGGAGTCTCTGGAGAGAGGTAGCAAATGAGGCAGTAGCCCCTAATATGTGCCTTAAAGGCATCCCAGGTAGTCATCGGGGTTGTGTCTGCTGGGTCATTGAGTAAAAATAAATCCTTAATTGCCTTATGAAGATCATTTCGATGTAGGCGGTCTCTACCCAAAAACTCGGGGAAGTACCATCTGGTCAAGGTGCAAAGTGGGGTCGGCCAATTTAACAGACAAGTCAGGGGTGCGTGGTCAGAGAGCTATGGGTAGGAAAAGGGCATTCGTGACTGTGTGCAAGAGTGATTGGCTTAGAAAAGCGTGGTCAATCCGTGAATATGATTTGTGCACATGTGAGAAAAAGGAGTAGTCCTTTGTTGTGGGGTTGAGGTGGCGCCAGGCATCAATCAGTCCCAACTGTTGCATAGTCAGCTTAAGATCAGCGGGGAACAACCCTCCCCACACTGTATGGGCATGAGAGGAATCCACACTTGAGTCCCAGACTGGGTTGAAGTCACCCATGATGATTGTCTCCGTCCTTGACTCTTTGATGGGATTTGCTGTAGGAGGACAGGAAGGTTGCCTGGCCAGAATTAGAGGCATAAATGGAAGCTATTGTGCACAGCCTTCCCATCAGAGTGTCATTAACCATTATGAATCTGCCCTCTCTGTCCTTCTGAGTGGCCTCATGGATAAAATGAGCTGAAGTATGAAATAGGAGTGCGACTCCATTATGTTTCTTGTGGCTGGTGGCCTGATATAGGAGGGGAAAGTGTCTGTGTTTGAGCCTAGGCTCGTCTTCTCGCTTGATGTGAGATTCTTGTATCGCTACTACTTGCGGGCACTGGTCCACCAAGAACTTCCAGAAACGATGTCGCTTGTTAGAGGATTTGAGGCCCCTAACGTTCTATGTGAAAAGTTTAACCCCCATCTAACCCGCCCTGTCCAAGTGTGCTATGTTGGTACTCTGGGTGCAGGAGCCTCCTTGATATTCGATCGTGTCGTTCCCTCTGGCCTTTCGGAACACAAGTTCTTTAGTTTTAAAAGATGTGAATTTTGACAGGATATCTCTCGGTCGTTGCTTCTTGCCCTGTTGTGGTGGGTCCACTCTATGCACTCTCTCCAGGAGAATCGGAGGACCGTCGTCTCCCACGACGCTGGTAATGAGGCCCACCATGTATTGCTCCAGGTTAGTCCCCTCACGTCCCTCCTCAAGGCCCCGCACCCTGATGGTCTCCTATCTGGAGCGATTTTCTAAGTCCTCTCATTTTAACAATGCAGAGTTCAGCTGTGCAGTGGTGGCGTCCGCCCCTTCTGCAAGTGGCTGTAGTCACTCCTCAAGGTTCAGGTATTTCGTTTCCAAGTCTAGGGTGCGGGTTCCAACCGAGTCCACGTCGTTTCAGTTCACTGATCTTGAAGCTCATCTCTGATTTGAAGGCATCTAATGAGGCCTTAATATCTGCCTTGATGTCTGCCCGTAGTTCATTTTTGAAATCTCGAAGAGTTACCAAGAGATCCTCACAAGAGAGCTCCATTTTTTTTCAATGGGCTGATTGATGATTTCCCTGTTCTGTCGGCGCCACCGGAGGCTCCAAAGTAGCGGAGACTTTGTTTGGTTTTGATTTCTTAGGAGGCATAGGGGCTTATGAGGGCTTCCTGCTCCCAGTCGCGCTCAGGCTCTCTTGGCGGTCGCGAGGCGCCCCTCTTCATGTGTCTGGTGCAGGGAGCAAATTGGGTGGGGTTCCCTGCTTGGCTCAGCGTAGACTCTTCGCAGAACAATTACACAATCCAGGAGCACGGCGCCAGAGTAAGGCCCCCGAGCAGTTCGCTTGCCATCCTGTTTAGCAGTTAAGGGTACTGGGCGCCATCTTAGGGTCAGGCAGGAGAGGCAGGCAGTCCAGACGAGAGCAGTTTCAATCCTAAGGTGGACCTCTCAAAGCCTCTCCATTAATGTAGCATGCCACCCCGGTATCAGGCATCTGCCTCGAGGAGCCTCAATGTGTGCGGCGGCGGCCGTCAAACGCTGGATCATCCCACCAATGCGGCCGCCATCTTGTGTGAGCCAATCCACCTCCAGAGGCCTCAACCGCTTTCCACGGAGCATCTCCTCTGTACAGCCAGGAGCACCACACTATATTGCAGAAAGCGCGGGCCGCGCTGATGATGGCTCCTTGTTTCTTGGTTTCAATGTGCCTCTGGTCAGAAGGACACGGCAGCGCTAGTCGCGGACGGCCATATTAGGTCTGCGGGTGCTCCCGGGCAAAGCTCGCGCCACAGAGGACAGACCGCTCCTCTTCGCTCCCTGATGCTGTCAGGTGAGTCACGATTGTAGCGCAAGTCCGGCAGCCCACATTTTAGCCCGTGTGTGTCCTAATGCCTACTTAATTCTTTATTTGGGCGGACCTCGGTGCGGGAGCCGAGCCACGTCCGCGTGGCCATGATGGTTGGCCACGCCCCCTATGTTTTGGTTTTTAAAACATAAATAAAAGGCATTGTTATTTTAAATGCCAAAAGCTTAAACTCGCATAATTGCGAGACCTATTGCATTGCAAATGCTTGTTTAAAGGAGGCCTCCAAACGGGTCTCTATCAGGATCTGTTTTGTGCCCTCGCACAGGCGGTCTGTTTTTCCCTGGACTGTAGTGACAGCAGGCACACTTCTCACTAGTGGAGAAGTTACCGCATGACATCATGCCATGGGAGCGTTGTAGCGGAAGGGAAATCCTTTAAAGAGTTATTTTCTCTCCAGATTTCCCTTCTCTTTTTGAGACTTAGGAGCCGCAATATTGGTGTGGTGTCACCAGGGCTTTAAAGGAAGGTTTTTCAATATTATATACAAACCAAAGTTGCTGCTTATTTATCTTATACAACTGACAACCATTGACAAAGCCTATAGTCCTCACTTGTTGTAGGTATGATCTTACTTGTTGTATCATATATCTGGATGCAATAACAGAAACCGCAAAATACAAGTCTGGCAGCACACTATGCTAAGTACAGATTTTAAGCCACGTCCTTAATTACATTGGCCATGCCGGTTTGAGAACCCCCCCCCCCCACACACACATACACACAGTTGTTTCATCCCACTTAAAGCCCTGTGTTGAGGGAAGCCCTTGAGTCAAAACATGTCTCCCATTTCTGGGCACATCAAGGTAGCCTCGGAGTGCCAGTGGAAAGCTGCACCCACACTGGGGGTCACGCTCACCAGACCGGCCTGGATTTAAACTTTAGGACACTGAGCCCCACATATTGCGCGTTTTTACCACCTGCCCCCCGAAGGCCGTTCAATTGTGATGCAGATGTCCAGCCACAGAGAAGGGCGCCGGGAGACTGGCTGAGAATGAGCAGCTGCCCTGAGGAAGCTAGGCCTTCAGTTTTAGAAGTAGGCCTGACACTGACGCTGTAGCAAGGGCTCTAGGCGCTATGACAATTGTTGGGAGACTCATTTATGGGGCAGTCGGGAGCCAGGCCGATAGCTCTCGTGGTATGGCAGACTGGGGTGAAGACACAAAGGAATTGACTCTGCTCCAGCCCCACCGGACTCTCTAAGCCAGCGGAAAGTATTGGAAAAATCCTTATTTGCCTACAGACCGCTTTGGACGACGGCCAAAACAAACACCAAGCGCAAACTGTGCAGCATTACAGTACGGTAATCGATTAAAGGGTGTATAATCAATCTACAATTAAAAACACAATCAGACTTTCCAATGACTACCTTTCAAGAAAAGGAAATCTTGACAGGGCTGCTTTAATACAGAACTAGTTTCGATCGCGAGTCGAATTAGTCCTGAAATACCTCCAATAACCACACGATGGCAGCAGTGAATTAAAGATGTAGGTAAAACATATAAATAAACACACATGACCCGAGCTTTAACGATGTCACGCATCTAGGTTCAAGCAAAGGACAAAACAAGGTGTAACAAGGAATTCAAGGAATGCAGCGTACCGCAGTCCCACGAGTGGTGCGCGCGAGAGCGAGCACCAGGCCATATGTTTTGAATTATCTCACCCGTGTCTGGGCACGATAATTCAAAACATATGGCGCTGTGCAGGTAACTGCAAGCAATGAGCCAAACATGCACAAGCGCGCGTGTGGTGAGCTTTTAGAAGCCCTTACAATAAGTCTTGCAGCGCAGCGAATGCACGCTGCTAGGCGAGACCTAACCAGCATTTGCAATGCAATAGGTATCGCATTTACAAAAGTTTCGTAAATGCAAGACATATTGCATTGCAAATGCTTGTTTGAACTGTGAGGGACTGCTTGGATATTTATAGCACTGCGTCCTCGTGACTTTGTTCTGCTGCGTGTGAGACCAAGGCGGGACGCTGCCGCTCGTAATCCCAGGTATGCTATACACTGAGCGAATGTCTTGTAGGATCTTGTTGAAAATTGTGTTGGCTTTTTACTTTGTCAAGCCGCCTTCATGACTCATTCCTTTAGTATTATAGACCGTCGACTTCAGTGTATTGGAATTCAGAGTATGCAGATAACTTTTACCCCCATTCTCCCTGGCACGTGTCTATTGTTTCAGTACTTACTTTTTCGTTCACGATGGGAATGGTTTTCCCACGTTTTATGGTCATATGCGAGTCCCCACTTTATACTGAACAGGATATCTCTAAGGCATCTCAGTAGGAGGCTCACTGCCCTTTAAGTGGGTTACTTTCGTTTTTTGGTGACTATTATGTTTGCCCTTTTCGTTTCTTTTCTCCTTTAGACTTAGGACCTTCATCCACTTTGCCTTGCTTTGCTCTACTGTCGACCATACTTATGCGGTATTTACAAACATGAGGTCACTGATTGGATTGCATCCTTTCATCACTAAGCCCATCCATATTCAAAGACCTTTGTATTTGGTGGGGACATAGATATTCTGATCTTCGCTCTCCATGAACCATATATACTGTTCTATTCATCTGGACTCGTTTTAAGGGTAAGCACTCCTCATCTTTATGTCTTCTG
The DNA here is from genome assembly GCF_964204655.1 of Triturus cristatus. Taxonomy (NCBI): domain Eukaryota; kingdom Metazoa; phylum Chordata; class Amphibia; order Caudata; family Salamandridae; genus Triturus; species Triturus cristatus. The sequence continues at coordinate 124,509,214 of NC_140583.1, forward strand.
CCCAGAATGTCCTACATAAATTTGGAAGTTTTCATCCTGTTTCCCACTCTGTATTTATTCGAGTTTCTGTTTCCATTAGCAATTTATAAGGGTGTTCCCTCGTTCGATCTGGATACTTTGTCCAGATTTCTTACCATTCCTCGGCTGGAGCACTTTGAGCTCCCTACCTTTTGATATATATTTTTTGAAGGAGAGCTGAACAAGAAACCTATACCTCAATACTGTAGGTGTTCTGTTTTACTATAATTACCATTTGAAACCTTACTATGGGAATAAGGTCGCCGCCACTATGTGCACATTTGTCCACTGAGCACTTTGTGTTTTCTAATCTACACTGGTACCTCACGTGGGGATATTCCTGTACAATTCAATTTATAATTCTTTGATTTTTTTCTCTCCATTTCAAAAAATTATTCTTGTCTATCTTTCTCTTTCTCGATGCTACACACTAAAGAATATCCTTTCCCTCCCTTGACACTGCGTGTTTCACATAGTCTAGTCACTTGATCGTTGTCAGATCACACACTATTTTCCCCGTATGTTCATGTTTACATGTAATTATTGTTGTTTTTTTTCATGATTCAGACCTTACAAAAATTTGGAAACAATCTCCCTGACTTTTCTCATCTATTAGTTAGGGTGGTTTGTGCCACCTCGTGAATACTATGTTCAGCACCATGACGAAGGGGGCATCATCATTTGTGGTTCTCTTCTCAGAAAAACGTGCATCAGCACCATTTTTCTCTGCTTTTTTTAAACGATTGCTGATCATAATACATTACTGATATCTATTAAGATATGTATAGAATGATTCATGAAGATCTATTTTGTACCTATGGTGATATACATTAATGGATGTCTAGGTCAATACATGATTGCCTAAATAATGTACAATAATGATCATTTGTAATTCTGAACAATGTTTTTAATGTATGTATTAGATAAGTTTATTTTTAAAAAGACTGTGTACGATTGGTTGGACGTATGAGCAAGTTTATGTCCAGCGTGTTTTGTTTGGATAGGAAGCCTGAGATAAATAAAAAATGAGAAGCGGTATAGTAAAAATTAGTATGTTCTAAACAATAAAAAGTTTTTGAGTAGGTCTGTCTCTTGACTCTGAGTATCTATTGAGTTATACCTATTAAAGATAAATGGAGAAGCTTGTTTTTCTTGCTGCTTTTTGATTACTTATTTTCCCCTCATATCGTCTTCTACTATTATCAGTATTCAGGGGCCCTCTAGTGAGTTGATCAGGCCGGCTGCGGGACCCAGACAGGTCCTGCTGACAAAGTACTTTGGATGGAGCAAAGCGTTGATGTCAAAGAATCGAGGCGAGGAGTTCAGGAAGCACTGCCTTGATCCTTGGATGGAAGAAAGCATCGGTGACCATCTGTGACATTGAGGGAAGCTTCGGTGTAGAACACCTTTATGATGCAGGGACTGCATGGATGTTAAGCCTCACTGTCCGTCAGTGTTGAGCCATGCCGGCTGTAGAACTGCTGTTGCTGAGTGGCCTCTGCTTCAGCATTGAAGGCGATGCCTCGGTTCAGCTCGGCGCAAAATCACAACTGTTTCATTGTCAATGTAGGAAAAGCTGCCATAACCCACTTCTGGGGCCCAGGACTGGAGGGGTCACCTCAGGCAAGGGTAGGACTCATGATGGCAGAGTACAGCAGCACCAGCAGAGTTGTAGGAAGTCTTTTATGACCCTGAGGCTTCAGGAGGCAAACCAGCAAGCCCTTGGAATCACTCTGGGTTCAAATAAGATGAGTTCAGTCCTTGATCTCAGCAGGGCAGAGATCAGCAGGCAGCAAGGGCAGCGCAGCACAAAAGTGAAACAGTTCCTTGAGACAATGTCAAGCATAGTAGCAATCCTTGTGGCACAGCAGTCTTTACTCTTGGGAGAGTTCCTCACAGGTAAAGTAGTGTACTTACCTGGTTGGGTCAGAGCCCCAGTATTTATACCCAAATGTATCCTTGATGTGGAGTGTGACTTCAAAGCAGTCCTCTGGAGTGCACAAGGATCCCTTTCAACCAAGTCCAGTCTGTCAGGCTATTGGCGGAGGGAGAGGGGGTAATCAGTCCTTTGCATGGAGACCGGACACAGCCTATCTAAGTGAAGTTAGCCACCCTTCCATCCTGGCCAGGCAGGGTCATCAGAATGTAGATGTATGTGTTGTGGCTGTCTAGAAGGAATGCACAAAGTGGAGCTGTCACCCAGCCCAGACATGTATTGGAGACAGGCTGCATAGCAAACAGTTATGAGAACAAAGAAATGTCCACTTTCTAAAAGTCGCATTTCTAAAACAGTAATGTGAAATCCAACTTTACCAGTAAGGAGGATTTATCATTACCATTCAAAGCATACAAAACATGAACAAGCTACTCCTCTCAGGAATTACAGCAAAAAAGTGTATTAAGGCATTCCCAGTGAAAAACAAATGTTCCTGTTTGTCACTACCAGGACATGTAAAACTTAAACATGCATGTCCTACCTTTGTTTCACAGCACCCTGCCTATAGGACTACCTAGGGCCTACCTTAGGAGTGTTCTATGTGTAAAACAAGTGGAGTTTAAGACTTGGCAAGTGGTTTTAAATTCCAAGTCGAAGTGGCAGTAAACCGCACACACAGCCATGCAATGGCAGACTTGAGACAGGCTTGAAAATCTACTTGCGTGAGTGGCAAAACCAGTGCTGCAGGCCTGCTAGTAGCATTTAGATTACAGGCGCTGGGTTTATGGTATACCACTTTACAAGGGATTTAAAGATAAACTAAATATGCCAATCAGGTTTATATTGTTACCATGTTTAAGGGAGAAGCACATACACTTTAGAACTGGTCTGCAGTATTGATGTGCTCAAAGTCCTAAAGCCAACAAAAAGAGGGTCAGAAAAAGAGGACGAGGAATATAAAATGTTTGGGGTAACTCTGTACAAAAAGTGCTGTTTCCACCCGGTGGTATTTACTTTCCAGTGCAAATCCGGATTGGCATTGGAAAATTAGCCAAAGCTAAGTGAAGTCATGCTGCATGCTACCTTGCGCTAGTTTTGCATTAAGGGTGCATTCCGTAGGTGTTTCTAAACAACTAACCATGCGTTTTGACACAAATCCTTATCTGCAAAAATGGTTGACCAGGGTTTGTGCCAAAAAAGTACGCCTCCTTGAGGCTGGTGCAACGAAGAACTGTTTTAATTTCTCCATACTTTTCACACTTTACATTTGCGCTGCATTGTACATCACACATACAATGTGGAAAACTATTAAGCATAGTTTTTGTACCAGCCCAAAGTGTGGCAGTGCTGGGGGAGAGAAAAACAGCATCATATCTTCACAGATATGGCACTGTTTTTCAGAGGCAGTTTCTGTCCATTAGCGTTGAGGCTTCGCCCCCTTTAATTTCACACCCAGGGAAGGGCCTTTCCTAAATGAAAGAAAAGACTTTAATTTTGCTTAAAAAAATAAAAACCACATACACACCCATCTCTTGCTTGGGGCAGGGGCTGTGCATACAGGCACTCACCTTGCTGTTTGTTGCTGTGATGATGATTTATCATGACACGCTGCAACAGACACGCCCAAAGTTATAGTGTTTGCCGGACTGATCTCTCAGCCCTGAGGACTGTGCGGTCATCAGCTCGGCAAAGACATAGCACTGAAGACTAGTCTCCACCCCCTGATGACATGGAGATGAAATCAGCCCGGGCCGTTCTAAAATGAAGCCCCGGTGAGCTGGGGCTTCACCTCAGTTAGGTAGTGGACAGCATGGTCACCCCACCCTTTCCCAACTCATAACAGAGGGGTGGGGACCTGTGACGAGTTGGGAAAGGGTGTGGTTAGCTGCAGGCGGGAACCTGCACCTACTGCAACAAAACGATAACGAGGAGCAAAAGGGATTGTAATGTAAAACAGTCAAGTTTACATTTCAATAGTGGTCACACAATGCCTCTGCGCATTTTTGCAGTAGAATACCCTATATTCAGACTTAGATTGGTAAACACTTCCTCAAACACCCCGTCCCGACAAAGAGTATCATCTCTCAACAGTCTTGGAGAATAAAATACATATTTCGGCCTGTATGTAGCATGGCAGTGTGAAGTGGTGATTTCAACAAGCATGCGGGATGCTGCTACCAAACAACTTCCCTTGATGTAGCATGTAGGAAAAGCATATCAAATCCTCAGCAGTGTGCTTTAGAAAGTAAATGTTCCCTGTGAAAATCTGCAGAACAGCAGCCTTGGTCGAGGTATTTGATGATAAAATCAAGCTAAAACTAGCCAATGGAGGCAAGTTTTTTTACGTAGTGTAACACCAGCCGTGACCTCGCTGTGGAATAAATAAACAGCATTATGACGTGATTCTATTTCACCCACAGATTCTTGGCACATGTAGTAAAATGGCTTTCCGGAACAGGACAGCATGACTTAGCAGACAACGTACATTCCATCAATAAGTGACTGGCTACGAGCATCGATAAGGGGCGTACAAAAAAGTATTATCTGGTCTTAAAACAGTAAGTCGCATGCCTTTAGGCCGGAAAGACAGATCTCTTTTAAGATTGAACATTCCTCAGGGAGCAACTCTCACACTGAGGGGCATATTCTCAAGGAGCTATCGCCGAGTTAACGGCACATTAGTGCAGCCAAAGTCGCGTTAAATACATCGCCCCATTCACAAGCTGGTGCTAACAGCAAATAACACCAGTTTCCCTGCGATAGCATCCTCAAAAAACATTGCCACAGATGTCCCCGGCAACTATCGCTAATGAGATGCAGAGTAAGAGTTCCCGAGCAAAAAGCCACGACAACGCCACTCCACAACATTCTCAACGACCAGCCACATCGGCGATAAGAACACAAAACATGCGATAAGGCGTGTTAGCACCAGGAAACTAACACCTGCTCCGAATGGTGCAAAATCGGACCACAGCCTGCACCACAAAAGCGAGCCCAGCCCAGAGCCACACCTGAAGAACAACAGATGCCATGGTGCCACTGGACATGCGTGTCGGACACCCAAGAGGGCCATAACACCCACCACACCCAGGAGCCCAAACCCCAAAAGGCGCCCCTCCTCCCCCCAGACCACGACAGAGGCAGCGCAGACAGACAGTGGACCCCCAGGAAACGCACCGGCCTCACAGACCCAACACCTGACAATGCCATTGCCCACTACAGGCCCAAAAGGACAATCATCCTATGCATCCTGACTTTCACCGCCCAACAGGCTGACGGCACCAACATAGCAGACAACCAACATCCCACCCCACACAAAGCTGCTGGCTGTGCTGCACCTGTTGGCCTCTGGCACCCCCAACCAACACCCGCCAGAGTCAGAGGAGTCTCACAGCCAGCCACATCCAAGTCCCTCACACCTGTCCTGGACATCAACATCAGCCTGGTACCCCAGTTCTTATACGTCCAACACAATACGCAGGATCCGCTGGAGACCAAGCAAGGACCATACGCTATAGCTGGACGCACGCACGTGTTGGGGGCAATTCACAGCACACATGTCATACCTGTGCCCCCTGCAGACACCGCACACAATCACCACAACAGAAAGCACACGTCTCACATCAATGTGCAGGCAACATACTAACACCGTGGAATCTCCACCAATGTCGTCGGCAAATACCCAGCCAGTGTGCATGATTCCATCATCCTCCGACAGTCCAACTTCAACCTGCGCTCCCTGGATGGCACAAGGGAAATTCACAGCCCCTTGGAAAGACCCAAATGAACACCCCACACACCTCAACTCCACAACCATGAAACTCACAACTCTGGCAATGTACACATCACAAAATCACATACAACATGCAAAACAACATGCCCACCCACTGGACACGACAGAACAACTTACTATGGTAACCTGGGAAAGCTATGAACATGAGCCATCAACGGCATGGCACCTGAGCCACACAATAGCAGAATGAGGGGAGAGGTGGGGACCAGGCATGTGTGAAGGAGACAGGAGAACCATGATTGGGAAAGCACACAATGCCAAGAGTGGCGGAGATGTGCTGGACACACCGCAGTATGCAGAACACACCAATATCCGTGGCGACATACACCTCTGGTGTATGGAGTGTAGTGGACAGTGGACGCAATCATGTCAGCCCAGTCAGTGGGGGAGTACGTGGAAATGTTGCCTGTTACGTCGCTCCCATAAGCGTGAACGGAGTGGGATGGCCCGGCGTATGCCAGGCCAGCGTAGGGGTGTGACTAAAAAGCACGTAGCCCTGGGCGTGGTCCTCTTCCAGATTGCCCAACACATCGCCACGAGGCCGACGCCGTCCTCGTGAGCAGATTTGCCTGCGATCCTGTGCGCCTGCTTTACCCTTGCCCGTTGGACCCCGAACCCGTCAGGCCCTCCCCTGCACTGCCAGGCCACACTGATCACCTGCCGTCACCGGCGTGTCAAGGAGGGCCCACCACGTGCCGGCGCAAGCTCCAAGCCCGAGGCCCGCGACCCTGGCAGCCTCCTCAGACCATCACGGCCTCCACGACACGGGCCCGCTTAGTCTTTTCTCGCTGACATACTCTACTGCTGCCTCCGGCCTACACTACATTCAAGTAGGTCACACATTTGGAACGGAGTCTTAATTACACGATGGCAGAGTACATATGTTCATTGCAGATTTTACATCAGTGTACTCCCTTCGATGTGGTGCCACCAACTCTGTGCATGGCATGCTCATGACACATGTCTGTTGTCCCCTGCTGACTACTGCTTCCGGCCTACACTACGGACAAGTAGGTCACACATTTGAAACTGAGTCTTGATCATACATTGTCCGTGTGTGCTCAATAATGAAGATTCTACTTCACTGTACTCCCTTCGATGTGGTGACACCAAGTATGTGCCTGGCCTCCCAACCACACATGTCTGTGGGTCCTTGATGACTACGCTGTCGACCTACACGGCGGACCAGCAGGCTTCACGCCAATCCACTCCAGTACGTACCAGACAGGACACGTCATCGTCGCTGACTGAACACCCGCTCGGCTCATGTGCTTTTGCCTTTGTCAACCACAAGTCACCCCCAAATGTCATTTCAACATTGTGTGTTAGAGTTCCAGGAGGGGCTTGCTGAAATGCGTCTGGCTCTTGCTGACTGCTGCTTCCAGCCTACACTGCGGTCGAGTAGGTCACACACAATTTTTAATTCAGCCTTGATTTATTCATGGCTGACATGATGTCATTGTACAGGCCTCATCACAGACTTCATCCCCTTTCAGCCCCGGTGCCACTAAGTCTGTTCCCCAAGACCCATCAACACTTTCTGGTTGGACTTTGGTGGCGACTGAGTCCATGGACTTGGGGTTGTCGTCGCCATCATGTCAGTGATACTGACTTTATGGCTAAAACGATGCCGTGGCATTCCACTTCTCCATTTGCTGCTTCCGGACAGCTTCCACCCTCTGCATTATGCCCTAGAGGACAGCTTCCACTGTCCCCCAAAACCCTCCGTAACATACATCTCGGACATTGATGAGGACCTGCTCAGGTCGCGTGGCCCATCTGACTGCACCTCAAGTCACCGTCCCGTGGCTGGGTGTCTGTGCCGGCCGCAGTGCATCCCGGGCCGCTAACTCTGTGCTGGTCAGGTCCGGGACACATTCTTCTAAGATATTGGATGGCCTCTGAGGCAATGGCCTTGGGGTCATCAACGCCATGTGTCTGTGACCCTGCACTGTCCGCAGCCTCCGGCCTCAACTGCGGCCCACTAGGGTTCACACATCAAATCGAGTCCTGACCGGCCCGGATGTCGCATCACTGCAGGAGGCACACACCACCACCGCCAGGACCGACTCAAACCGCAAAATGCCAGTGTCGAAACAGTCATACTGGCAGACTGACGGAGTTGCTCGCACATATTGAGGATGCCATCTTCTGCCTGATCCCCTGCGCAGCACTCCAGGTGCCAGTGACTCAGAGCACCACGAATCATCGTCCATTACTGTCTTGGTTATGTACTGTGGTGAGTTCACACAGCAATGTCACCTCAGGTAGTGTGGGAGACCTGGGACGACGATGAGGAAGATGATGCAGGTGCGACACCCCCCCACTGCACGGACAGAATCCTAGACATTTTCTTCACATGAGCGCGCTCAGCTCTGGTGCCCCAGACTCCGTGCACTGCAACTCACGGATACTTCTGTTTGCTCTTTGTGTGCTCTCTGGACTTGCTCAGGCTACCTCCGTTGTTCCTTGGTAGTGGTCTGTGGGGCTTTTGGGCTTAGCGTTGGCCTCTGCGCTGGGTCAGGGTGCATCCATGTTGCTTCGCACTTTGGATCGTTTCTGGTATGTTGTTTTTGTTCTGCTTTTATAGCGCATTTTCATGCCAGATGCATGGGATTTGCAGGCCTGCCGCTCGTTTTCGCTGCTTTTTGGATCGCGCTTGGCCTCATCGCAGCTTTTTTTGCATTCGTGTTTCACATTTTTGTGGCGTGGCGATGTTTTTAAAGCGGTTATTTGACGCGTTGTCTGGTGACTATCGCATGGTACCGCCGTGTTGTGAATACTTGGTTAACACGTTGTAACTTTTCCACGATAAGCTGCGATGTTGGAGGTTGCGTTAAGTTACTTTTGTGATGGTTATCACGCGTTTTTGAGAATATATCCCTGACTGTTATAAAAACAACTGCCATACAGTAGAACACAGGCACTCTTTTCATTCCTGTACAATTGACCTTTATGATCTTACTGTGCAAATGTACACTTCTAGCTCCTCTGAACGTAGGCGCTAGAAACAGAGATGTAATTTACTCAACAAAGATATTGCAATTTCCATAGGACAGCTACAGTATTCAAAAGGGGCATGCTTCTCAAACATGTTGAGTTGATTTCCAGATCCCACATCAGGAGTACTTTTTTAAGACACTATCATTTCTTAAGTGCTAGGTGGCCATCAATGCTTTGTTGCAATATCTTTCTGCCAATTACAGACCGCGAAATTCATCCTAGCTATTTCCTATTGACTTTTTGGAAATTAAAATATATTTTTTCGTGTTCTCATCACTAGGTTGTGTACCGTAAGTCTGTCTAAATTGCAAGTGCATTGTGCCGTGCTGTGTGCCCAGTCTTGGGGGGAATGGGCTGGATCAGTGTGTCTAGTCTTGGGGGGCTCGGTTGGAGTGGTGTATCTTGTTTTGCAGTTTACAAGTGTGGTACAATGTGCAGCTGCAGGCTGCTAGAACTGGATAATGGAAGATGTCTATTTTCAATAGAAAGATCGCATAGAAAAGGCAGCTGCTTTTACCCTGCTGTGTAAACTTAGGATGAGGCGAGGATGGAGACCGAGTGTGTGGTGTCCTAGAAGTAGTTCTTTCATTTCAGAGGACCTAACGCGCAGACAGTGGTTTTTGTAAGGAGGGTCTGAGGGTAAAGTTAAAGCTCAGGTAGGTGCCACGAGGGCCTATCGCAGGGCCGGACTGCCTACCGGGCCTATAACAGGTAGGCCGCATCGAGTGTTAAATGCTATGTCTAGTGCTTAACATGAACCTGTGGTTGCCATTGGGGCTCACTGGCATTCCATTTTGGGGACCAGCACTTATTATTCTGCATCAGGCATTTCCTAGAGAGCGAGAGAAGAAAAAACGCACAAAGGGGGAAGACGGAGGAAGAAAAAGAGTGAAAACCGTCACAAAGTCCGAGGGCAGGACCCTGCAAGAGTGAGCTGAGGAGGCATGGAGTGTCTGGTAGTGGATTAAAGGGGTCTGAGGTAGATGACTACATATAGATGTACCAGCAGCATGTTTCAGAAGCAGAGCTTTGGACACCAGACTCTTTTATATACACAAATTAAGCACTGTAACATGTCATAAATGACATCCGGCTGCGTGTGAGAAGACAGACCCCAGCTGTGCCACAGAGTCGGCACCCCTGCCACTGGCAGTGGCACCCCACTGGATATGCAATGGTTCCTGTATAAGCTAGAATTTCAGCAAGCACCCTGATGTGGAGCCATGGAAGGGACTCGCACCAGTGGTGTCTATGTAGAGTCTGGAGATTACTGCCGAGGTGGAGGCAGGGCCCTGGTCGGCCCTGAAGCAGCGTTTCCAGGACCTCTGGTGCCAGAAGTCCTGTCCACCCCACCTCCCCCCGCCACTCACCCTTCTGACCAAGCCCAGCTTACCACTCACAAACCTCACCAGCCGCCACTGCTGTTCTTCACTGTCCCTTTGAGTCAACGAAGTGCAGCAAGTTTGGCCTCTGCTGCGTTCGCCCCGTCCCGTTTGAGTACATTTCCCTCTTAGTATGTCCTCATGATACTTGTCCTCGGTGTCTTCTGCTGTCTCATGGCCACCTAGACACTGTGCCTAGAAGCACAGCTCACACCATGTGCGAGCAGAAAAGCGCTACTGATTTCCTTAAACGTATATTTGGAGTTTTATTTTGGCACGAACAAGGGCCCGTGGGCTTCATGACCAACTCACAATATTATTTAAAGCACATAAAACAATAACAAGTTGATCTGATAGCAATTCTTTCAGGACAAATTCGCAGCTTTCAATAACGCTGAACTACAATTGCCATAATTATTTCCTATGGCAAACATGATCAATAGAGAGTGTGCATGCTTCAAGTGTGCAGTGTGTCTAGAGAGTATGCAGGTCTAGACTGGCTATTTTGCCACTTTGGCGTTTTTGCAGCGGGCTCCAGGCTAGGAGCTGCTCTCAGCGCTGGGTGGGCTGTCTGGCCCAATCTGAAGCCCTCATGCCAGCCCTGCGGTGTGGTGGCACCTGAGTGTGCATATCAGATGCGACCATGTGTATGAAGCAGAGGGCATCTACTCGTCGTGCTGCAGCTGTGTCAAGTAGAGGGGCTGGTGCTGATGCAAACAGCTGGATTTGTGTGGTGCTCCCAGATGTAGCAGGGGCACGCCCTCCACTGCACTGAACATCTTGCTGCAGGCCTGTCCTTTGAGAGAGATTGTGCCCCTGTGACTTGTGTTACTCCCAATGATGTGTTGTGCGTCTGCCTCAAATGTCATTTATACGGCGCCAACCCATCTGGACAGCAGTGGAGCGCCGCCCACCCATCGGAGAGTGACACATTTGCATTTCCCATTTTTAATTTGTAAATCACTTGAGGATTTGCATCGCAAATATTTACACTGTAAATCAGTTGAGGGTGTGCACATATGCACTGCACATTTTTAAATAGTAAACCGATTAAGGAGTTTCACATTTCCGTTACATTTATTTAAATCGTATATCAGTTGAGGGTGTGCATATTTGCACAGCACATATTTAAATTGTACATTGCTTGAGGGTGTGCACATTTGCAGAGAATGAATTAATTGTACATCAATTGAGGATTTGCTTATTTTGCATAACACATTTGAAGTGTCCATCTTTGAGGGTGTGCACGTTTGCACTGCACGGATTTAAATCGTAAATCAATTGAGAAGTTGCACATTTGCATTGCACATATTTAAATCGTATATCAGTTGAGAGTGTGCACATTTATTAATGGCACATATTTCCATTGTAAATCAATTGAGGATTTGCTCATTTGCATAGCCATATTTAAATGTACATCAGTTGAGGGTGCGCACTCTTGCACGTATTTAAGTTGTAAATAAATTTGCACATTTTTGAATTGCACATCAGTTGCATTGCACATATTAGTGGGAGTGCAGATTTGCGTCGCACATATTAAAATTATACATCGAGGATGTACACATTTGCATTGCACATATTTAAATTGTAGATCAGTGGAAGTAGTGCACATTTGCATTGCACATGTGCAAACTGTACATCACTTGTGGATTTAGTCCTTTGCATTGCACACATGCAAACTGTACATCACTTGTGGATTTAGTCCTTTGCATTTCACATATGCAAACTGTCCATCACTTGCGGATTTAGTCCTTTGCATTGCACATATGCAAACTGTACATCACTTGCGGATTTAGTCCTTTTCATTGCACATGTGCAAACTGTACATCACTTGCGGATTTAGTCCTTCGCATTGCACATGTGCAAACTGTACATCACTTGCGGATTTAGTCCTTCGCATTGCACATGTGCAAACTGTCCATCACTTGCGGATATAGTCCTTTGGATTGCACATGTGCAAACTGTCCATCACTTGCGGATTTAGTCCTTCGCATTGCACATATGCAAACTGTCCATCACTTGCGGATTTAGTCCTTCGCATTGCACATATGCAAACTGTCCATCACTTGCGGATTTAGTCCTTAGCATTGCACATATGCAAACTGTCCATCACTTGCGGATTTAGTACTTTGGATTGCACATGTGCAAACTGTCCATCACTTGCGGATTTAGTCCTTCGCATTGCACATATGCAAACTGTACATCACTTGTGGATTTAGTCCTTCGCATTGCACATATGCAAACTGTCCATCACTTGCGGATTTAGTACTTTGGATTGCACATGTGCAAACTGTCCATCACTTGCGGATTTAGTCCTTCGCATTGCACATATGCAAACTGTACATCACTTGTGGATTTAGTCCTTTGCATTGCACATATTTACCATTGCCTTACATAGTTAACACTTTCGGCCCAGGCAGATTCATTTATCTGCCCAGAATCACATCATTTAAAATCAAGTGCTGGGATTGGACCTCCGACCTCTGTTTCCTTTACTCTGGGTCGAAGGCTCCGTTTGATCTGTTCAGCGGCGTGCTTTGCTAGTTTATCTTCAGGCACATTTTAGATGATAGTGTAGTATTGTGTTATCGTTTCGGTGTGTTGGTCGGTGAAAGTGTTGATGCATTGTCTAACAATGTTCACATTTGATATCATTTAATATCATTAATGGCCCTACAAATCCAAAGTTAATTACACCAATTTTGGCTAAAATGGTTATGTCACCACCTGCGGCTCCCACTGCTACGAAGTGTAAATCGATTTCTCTGGACAAAAAAGTGTATATCCATCACAAAAACTCCTTATAAGCTAATTTTGCCGAATAGGCTTTGCTCCTGTTCTATTGCGTCTACAATCCTTACTTCGCGTGAAAGGGCACACAATTCGATCTCATGCACAGTTTATACATGTAAAATAATCCATGAGGCAAAAGAGCGCCTGAAGCAGGAAGATTACCGTGTCAATATCATACAGTAACGGTAGGTGGCAGTATAAGAACGTATCACTTAATAGTGTCCTATGAATAGGTAACAGCGATGACGCTTACTATTTTAAATTAAAGGGGAACTGTCATAACAAGCATTTGTAATGCAATAGGTCTCGCATTTACGCGAGTTTGAGCTATAGACATTGCAAATAACAAAGCCTTTTATTTTTGTTTTAGTTTTTAAAACAGAAATAAAAGGTATTGTCATTTACAATGCCAATAGCTTAAACTCGCGTAAATGCGAGACCTATTGCATTGCAAATGCTTGTTCTATTCATGTTCTTCCTTTCTGCACGTCCTTTAGCCATTGTTTTTCTTATTTCTTTTTGCATTTTATTTTTTATTTTTCTTTCCTTTTTATTTTCGCTTTTTTTCTCCCTTTATTTGCTTCTCTTTCTTTCAAATTTTTCTCGATTCCTTCTTATTAAAATGTCTTTCTAAACTTTTATCTTGCACTCGGTTTGTGTCCTTCTTCCAAACCCTGATTATTCCCATTATTGCCCATGCCTCATTTGTCCTCGCTCTTTCACTCTTGTTCTCTCCACGTATTCTTCCTTCCCCAATCTCCCTCTGTTCATTTAATCTCTGTCTCTTCTCCTCTTCCTTGCGCTATGATAATTATGTCCCTCCCTCCTGCGCCCGCATTCCTCGGCACTCTGGCGTGAAACCCCGACCCACTACCGGGCTTCGCCGTTATTCGGCGCTCCCCACCCCCAGCTCCTTCGAGCATGCTGTGTCAAAGGTTAACGAGTGGGTAATTAGCCCATTGTTTTGCAGGCCCTCTGAAGGTTCACTGTAATCGCTAATATACCCTTTGAAATGCGGCAGGACAGCAGCCGGCGGCCTTTGCCACGGAAATCAGCCCTAATGTTAACAAATGTAGGGGCATATTAACTACAAACGGCGATAAACATAACAAAGCGCGTTTAGCGCTATTACATTTATCGCCGTCTATCGCTGGAATTTATCGCCCGGATAGCGCGTTATTAACAACGCGTTTCTCCAAGGCGATACATATTCCAGCAATAGCGGCGAAATGCAGGAATATCGCTGAAAATCCAGTGATATTCCTGCAGCGATAGGGAAAACCTTGATGATAGAGAGATGTGGATTCAGCCATAGAATCCACCTCCCATTATATATATAGCTAAGTCTGGATTTTTGCAGACGTTAGCTTACGGCGATATCCGCGGTTAGCGTGGATTTTCATGTCGGTATTGGTATCCTGGGCCAGCTTGATAATAGGGAGAAGTGCAGTTGGCGATGATTCCCGTGTTGTTTTGGGAGGAAACGCCTACTTTGCATCTCATTAGAGATGTGAAGCGAGGCGTCGGGAAAACGGCTGCTAACATGCGCTAATGCATGTTAGCACCGCCTTGTAAATAGGGCGAAACGTTTATCTCAGCTTTTTTGGCTTTTAAAGCCAAAAAAGCGGAGATAAGGCCCTTGATGATGTGCCCCGTAGAAGCGGTTACACCAGACCCGAAAGATGGAGGGAACAGCAAAATATTGAACTTGTTGACATTAAAAGGAGAAGGGATCTTGAAAACGAAACAGTCGATTTGTCAAGTCTGCCGCTGCTCACCCTAAACAAAGAGGCGCTAAAACAGGTGAGCCTTTTCCCCATAAGGCTCATGGGAATTTTGTGATTTAGCATTAAATCTCAGCCCCTCCACCCCCCATTACCCAACTGTGGGAGAGGAAGGGCAGCTCCATGGACGGCAGGGTAGGACCCTCTGGGTAGCACAAACAAAGCCACGGAATCCTTCGAGCCTGCCATGACATAGTGCACTGAGTGGGCTTTCAAGCGCTAATAGAATATATCATATTTCACCGCCGGCCCAGCCAACCTCTTGGCACTTGCCCCACTCTTCCTGACTGTGAAATAATAGCGTCTAACAGGAGGACTACAGGGTGCAAGGCACAGAGCTGGACTTTCTTTCTCCCCTTAATTCCTTCCCCTCCTGTTCCCCCCTCACCCCTTCTTTCTTTCCCATTTGTGCCCGTCCTTGCTCTAACTGTGATTTTAAAATCTTGTTTACCCTCACTGAGGGCTGTGGAGCGCAGGGAATAGCGCTTCGGTGGCCTTGTGTACCTGTGGGATAAGACTCACAGTTTGTACTCACACTGGGATATGTAAGTGCAGGGAGTGCTGACCAGGGCAGGAGAGACTCCTGCTCTCGGAGTGTGTGTGCAGGGCCGTAGCCAGTGTGTCACGGGCCCTGGTGCCAGGAAGGAAATGGGCCCACTGGCTGCTGTTTGTACTGTGAAATACAAGAATAATCGGGGTTCAGTGGGTCCCGCAAGCCCCTAAGCAGCGGTGCCACTGCACCTGCTTCGAAAGGTACTGGGCTTTCTGAAGTGAAGCTCAGTGAGCCTGGTGCTGGTTTACTGGTGAGACCAGACCCCGAACAAGACCCCTGAGCAAGTGAAGTGAAGGGTCGTGCAAGATGACTCACCCAGGTCTGTGGGTTCAGGCACTGATTATATTCACTCACATTGAGCTGCGTGAAGTGCCCCTCAGAGAGACACCTGCATCCCGTCTGTGGGATCACACCCGAGTGGTCACTCGCGCTGAGCTAATTGAAGTGCAGTGTCGCGCGAGCTTCAGTGGAGTCAGGCAGGCCCTAAGTGGTCACTCATACTGGTGTGGCGTGCCGTACAGTGAGCGCCTCTCAGGTTCACTCCCGCACTCGCATCTGTCGGATCGGACCTGTGATGTTCCCTCCCCGGGATTAGCCTCTTGAATCAAACAGTGTCTTGGGAGCGCACGGGACAGCGATAGTAATTCATAGGGCTCTGATATAACCAAAACCATATATGCGGACCCTTAAGGGTCGAGCCCCCATGTCGGGCTGTCTTTTCTGAGCTGAGCTCAGCAGAGTTCCTTCCTAGTGCTCCGAATGTGCCATTGCTTGAGCCAGCGCTGTGCAGGCAGACAAAAGCTTCAGCGCCAGCAAGGTAAGACGGGGCCTGCTGCGCTCCCACCAGTACCACCTGCAAAAGCACTTTACACTTACAGCTTCATCGTATAAATACATGTTTCTTCGATCTCTGATCTTTATGGGGCCATGTGTTTCTAATTAGTGGGGAGGCGCGCATTGCCCCCGACCTCTCAAAGGAAAAAAATCTTGACAAAACCAAGATTTTTTTCCTTCGACAGTGCGCTCCTCCACGCTAATTAGAAACACATGGGCACATAAAGATAAGAAAGTGCTTTGCGACAGCAGCAAAGCAGACGACCCTGTTCGGATCGGCCGGACGAAAAGGCGAAAGGGCGTCACCAAAAAACCCTAATTTCCAATGGCAGGCCACCTTTTAGCATAAACGGTGACGCCAGCCAATGAAAATGAGGGGCGGAGCTTCTTGTCCCCTTCTCAAATCTACTCTCCTACAAAATCTCTCCCCCAGCGAGCAGCGCTTTGCGCTGCAATGCCAGGCGAGACCTAAAAAAGAGCTGCGCTTCATAGGAAGCCTAGCGCAGTCTTTTTTTCAAATTTTTTTTAAGCCTAAACCTGCATTTCGCTTTAGAAGTAAAGATTTGTCAGCCGATAAAATGCGTTCGCTGCCGGCATCCGTGCATGACATGCGTGGTAAGAAATGTTTTTCTACTGCCACATCCAAATTAGCCAATCAATCTTCCGGTCGTAAATTGAATTTTAATACCTTGGCTGCCAGTTGTAACTGATATTTACACCATTTAAAACCTTCTATGAAATAAAGTGTTAATGAATTGGAGCATTTGCGTAGTGCTTCATACTCCGGACAAGTCCGTGAAGTGCTCCGCTTTTCATTGGATTCTGGCACCCCTTGCAGAGCTATGGGAGGAAGGGTGTTGGATCAGATAAGACATCTGTGGAAGACGTTGGATGAGTTTGGTTAGTTCAAAGACACACAGGGGCATATTCACAACTAAAGTGGCGGAGCGCGGAGTTAAGCCCAGAATGCTAACACCATGCTCCTTCCTCACTTTAGAAACACAGGGCTGCACCGTCTTTACAACAAAACGGTGCAACCCTGCATTCTCCCTGCATTTCTCCTGCTCATAAACAATCATAAATGTCGATTCATACCTTCTATGTGTACATAAAAGTTGCAAGTCGTCATTTTTAAAATGATCGTTTTTGTGCAGGAAGGAACACAATCATACATGGCTTTTTGCTGTTTACACATTTCTTCAGAGATCCCCCATTGAGGCCAAGACCAATGAATATCTGGGAGACTCAGGGGCCCCTCCTCACATTGTGCATAATTCTGCATTACGCTGCTGGTATGTAGAGAATGTGATAGACTAGGCAAAGGTGCAAAAACGTACCTATCTTGATGGTCCACAGACATAATATCGAGTTTTTAATATCAACCTATATTAATATAGAATTTTAAATATCGTAGGGACAGAATATCGACATCAAGAATATCAACGACCAGAATATCGACCTGAAGGAAAGAAATATCGTTTTTGTTAATATCGAATGTGAGAAGTTGGCCTGGTATATGATGTTCACTAGTTAAAGTGACCACCTTGTACCATGCCAAGCAACCCTTATGGTGTGGTTGTAAGTCAACCTTTTCGGACTAGCTGCCCTAGTGGTAGCGTAGGCTAAGCAGTCTTTGAGGCTAAACTCGTGAAACGTGTTAAGCAAGCTGTTTTACCAAATGCAACCCCCTTTTATACCAATGAAAGGAAACCACACAGATATATATTCAAAATATATATGTATTTATTTCTCAAAGTAACCCCTAGTCTCTTTATGAGCACAGGAGCACAAATCGTCAAACAAGATTACAGTAGAATACACAGAAGTTGCACGTTATATGGATAGACCCTGGTGGCCACTCAAACCATATACTAAAATAGTGGTATAAGTACCACGAACAGAAAAGGGAAAAGGCCTAGGGCCTCTAGAATCGCTGGGCCTACAAGGAGCTAACTTCAGTTAGTGACCAGGAGGTCCACGGGTTGCGTGTGCAGAGCAAATAGTCACACGCGAGCTCCCATAGGTTTTCAATGGGTGCGTAAAAAGTACAAAGTTACTGTAAAGAGGATCTTCCGGATGGACTAGGAACTTAAGATTGGAAACACAGACACTAGAGATGATTCTCTACACTTGGGCACCAGAGTGCCAGCGTTACCTCACCCACAGGAAGCGGGTGCATAGACGTCGAAGTGCGTCGGGTTTCTTCTATCTGTTCAATGGAGCCTGTAGATAAAGATGCTGCAGGCGGTCGCCCCGGAAGAGATGCGGTGGATCCAAGAGTGGATCGGAGATGTTGAAGACCTGTAAGCAGAGGGGACAGTATTCACAGTCACTAGCCAGTGACCGGCGTGGCACCAGGTGGGTACCAGGCGATGTCGGGTGCAAACAGGAAGGAAGGTGTAGCTTGTCTCTACAGCCACGTGGTCCCTGAAGGTCGACGATGTCTAGGAGTCGGGTCATGAGCTGTCCCACGCAGGGTCTCGCTGTCGGCGACTTGATCGAAGCAAACAAGCCTTGGCAAAAGCAATTGTTGTGGAAGATGAAATAAGCTGATGGTTCTGACCAGCAAGGTCAGAGGGACTGCTCCTTTGGAGGGGAGCAAGGGCCAGTCTGGAGCAACCAGACCAGCGGTGTATTTTGTGAAGTTCGTCGCCAAGATGGCCACTAGCCAGCGGGCCAGCAACCGGTTAGGCGCGTCGAGTGGCAAAATGCAGAAGGGCCCCACGCAGATCGTGGAGATGCTGGAGGGCTCACCTTTGGTGCAGATGCTGCTCGGATGTTGGGCTTCTCAGATCCCAAAGCACAACTTGGAGGGAGCCTCGGTTGTTGCACTTGTCAGCTTGTCGTGGTCGTTTCAAGATGGCTGGCTCCACGTGTCTCGGTGCCTCCACGGGTCTCCTCTTTTCAGGGACTGTGGATCGGGCGGTGAGAGGTCTGGAGGTCCAGGTCTTGTCAGTCTCTGGGCTCTGGCTCCGGCGGGAGGCGGCGGCAAAGCAGACGTTGATTCACTGGATGGTGCTTGCATTAGCAAGGTGGTCACTCCCTGACCACAGGGGAGATTGGCTTCAGTCCTCTGTGCGGCAGAGCGTCGAAGTTCCCGTCTTCTTCTTAGTTTCAAGTTGATTCCAGGATGTCTGAAGTCTTAGGACACAGCTCCTACCTTTAAGCGGATTCTAGGGGCCGGACTACCTGCTAGGTCCTTCCCTAAGGGTGGGACCAGGAAGGGGGGTGGTTACACCCCCAATCCTTTGTCCAGCTCGCCCCAGGCCCGGGACTGGTGTGCCCCAGGACCGGTTTGAACTGGCATATGCACCGAGGCTCCTTGTGAGCCTCAGGCATGTCTGGTTTCTTTCAAGCCCTACCTGACCAATACACAAAATCCTGTCTGGGGTGGTGCATGCACCTCCCCTGGCAGGAAACCCTTTGTCCACACCTCCCAAGCTGGAAGGACTCCCAGCAGCAGGAGGGCAGACTTGTGTCTGTGGTGGCAGCATCCATTTTGTGGAGCTGAGGCTATGTCTGATTTTACCCGGGTTTCAGGTACTGTACATGTCGTGTCCCTCTAGAAGGGTGGAATGCTAACCCCGTCACCAGAATTGGCGAGGGGTTAGTATTCCAATTCGTATGACACCTTACTCGACATGTTTTGATAAAGCCAAACCAAAGTTAGCATTTAACCGCGAGGTTCATAATGCACTTAAAAGTATATGGTATGACGATATCTGGTAACAGTAGAAGGAAGTGGTTCCGACCACTGCAGACAGGCTCAGCTCATGCCAGAGCACCATCTCACATGGAACCAAGCACTCTGCCTTCAGGATTGTCAAGGCCTGCCATAGGAGTGACTTATAGGTTACCATGTGTCCCATTTAAGGTTAGGTATAGGTATACTACACCTAAGTAAGAGGTGGTTACACCAACTTACCCCAGCTGAGTGATCAGCCAGTTGTGTCAAATTTGTTAGGCCAGGCCAGGGGTGGCACAATACATGCTTCAGCCCCTGATAGGCCTTAGATACACCAATGCCCTGGGTACCTAGTGTACCCTGGTACAGGGGCTCACAGGGTGATCTAATTCCAATGGGTTATGCATCTAGGGTGCATGGAGTCCATTTTAGAGTGAGAGCAGACAGGCTGAGACCCTGAATGGCAGGATCTCAGGCCTACTAAGTCGAAAAACCAGCTAGATACTAGGCAAAAAATTGGGGGTAACCATAGTCAGATATCCACCTTCCTACACAACCCCCCCCAAACGAAGGGAGATAAGGCTGACCTTGACCAGGTAAGCCTATATTGCCCAAGTGGCCATATAAGGAGGAACCAGCACTGGCATGGTTACCCCCTGTCTCATGGTCCACTAAGCAATCCCTCACCCTAAGGGTATCAGAGGGTCTCCACCATAGGGAATCTCTACCTTTGGTGTGTCTTGGCAAAGTAAAAGGCTGGTGTTGAGATGGAGTACTGAAGTGAGTGTCCTCAAAGTGAGGCCTCAGCTTCCTCCAATCATCCTCCACCATGGATGCCTTTCTTTCCTTAACTGAGTAGCACTGTGCTCTCAGGGCCAGCCTCTGGCTACCTAAAGCTCGAGGCTGGGTCCCTTTTGTAGGCTTACTGGAGGGACAGGTCAGGTTTGGGGCCCTAAGGTCCAATGTTTGCCTGTGCCCAACAGAATCCCTCTGGGGGAGGTCCCTAACTACCTTGAAAGGAGATCCCTCAGGAATGTTTTTACCCATCACCTGACTAGGGCTACTAGCCAGGCAATCCTCATTCTTTTGATGGGGGGGGTTCTTGTGGACAGGGGCCCTCTGGGGGTCCACTGGCCTCCCTGACGTCTGCAGCCCTGGGCTGACTGAGGCAGGGTAGAGAGAGGCAGGCTACCTGCACCAGACTGGGTCCCACCTTGGAAGGGGCCACTGACATCAGAGGCTCTGCCAGGCCAGGCCTGGCTACCTCTGGGGCAGTTCCTTCACAAGAGGTGGGGTCAGCTCCCTGAGGAGGCTGACTTTTTCCTAATGTCTGGGGAGAGGGAGACTTCTCTTCCTCCCCACTACTCTCTGTTTGTGTGGAGTGATCCATAGTTTCAGGCTTCACTACACCTATGTCAGTCTGAGTATAGGCTGAGACCATCACAGCCTTGCCATCCTTTTCAGGGGGGTACTCAGTTTGTGTTTGAGCTGTGACTGTCACAGCTCTGCCAGTCTCTACAGGGAAGTCTGTCTTTGCCTGGGCTGTGGCTACCACTGCCCTTCCAACCTTTCCAGGGAGGAAATCTATTTGGACAGGGGTTGTGAATGGCACAACCCCACTACCCTTTTGTGAAAGGCCTACCATTTTAGAATGGGTGTCTTGTTCAACTCCAGCCCAAGCTGAGAGTTCTAAGTCATTCCCCAGTAAGCAGTCTACAGGCAAGGTTGGGGACACTGCCACCCTTTTAGGGCCAGTGACACCTCCCCAGCTGAGACATACCTCTGCCATGGGATGACTGTTTTGTTTGCCATCAATGTTTGTTACCTGGTAGGAGAAACCAGGCAAAAGCTGCTCAGAGGGAACTAGCCAATGGGCCACCATAGTGATGCTAGCTCCAGTGTCTCTGTAGGCCTCAGCTTTTGTACCATTGATGTAGGGCTCCTGTCTGTACCTACCCAAAGTGTTGGGACAGGCAGTGAAGTTGGCAAACCCCATGCCACCATCACAGACAAGAGTAGTTGCTGTGGGGGAATTGGCTAAGCCAGGGTCCCCCTGTGTTCCCCAAGTAAACCCACCCAGATTTCTGGGGGCACTCCCACCACCTGGGGGATTACTGCTGACAGTAATAGGTGGTGTGACAGGAGTAATTGGAGGAACAGTTTTGTTTTTAGCCCTTGGGCAACTGCTGTCAGTTTTCCAATGCCCAGGAGTTTTACACTCATGGCAGTAAGGCTTTTTAGCTGTGGTAGAGGAGGGAGCTTGGGACCCACCACCCTGTGTGGAGTTTTGGGGCCCTGAGGAAGATTTCTCTTTTGCTTTATCCCCACCTTTCTCTTGAGGCTTGGTGGTATCTTTCTTTTGGTCACCACCCTGGTTTTTAGGCCTGATCCTGGTCCTGACCCATTTATCTGCCCTCTTTCCCAATTCTTGGGGAGAGGTCAAATCTGAGTCTACCAGGTGTTGATGGAGAAGCTGGTTTTGACAATTACTTAAAATCTGCTCTCTCATCATCAAATTGTACAATCCTGTATAATCAGACACCTTACTTCCCAGCAACCAACCCTCCAAAGCCTTAGTTGCACATTCAATGTATTCAGACCAGTCCTGAGTCTGTGTCTTCTGGGTGTCTCTGAACATTAACCTGTACTGTTCAGTGGTTAAGCCTAACCCATCAACTAGGACACTCTTCAGGACTCTGTAATTTCTGACATCCTCTTCTCTAACAGTGAGGAGTCTATCTCTGCCTCTTCCTTCAAAGGAGAGCCAGAGGATTGCTGCCCACTGGTCTTCAGGAACCTGCTGCACTTTGCAGGCTCTCTCAAGAGCAGTCATCCATTTGTGGATGTCATCCCCACTTTTGTAGGGGGGCACAACCTTAGACAGGTTCCTATTATCAAAGACCCTATCTTTGTCCTTAGGGACAATGCTGCCACCAGTGGGTATAGACCCACTCTCTTTATGCTGCCTAGCCTTGCTCAGTTTCTCTTCCATCAGGGCTACTTCTAGCTCCTGCTTCCTGATCCTCAGCTGGGCTTCTTGCATTCTGGCCTCATGCTCCCTCCTCTGAGGGGTGGTCATCCTTTTCCTGGAGTGACCTTGAGAGCCTTTAGAGCCATGAGAAGCATTGGATTCACCTGAGTGATTCCTTTGCCTCCCAAGCCCTGTGTTAAGTCCACTGGGGAGATCCAATGGGGTAAAACCACTGTCAGTCCCCAATAGCCTTAGTTTAGCTGGGCCAAGTATAACACTTGGCACTGGGCTAGTTCTCCCTTCATCCTCACTCACATCTGTATCCCCATCACTTTCCTCCTCTGTAGTATGGTGTTCATCTAAGGGATGGCTTTTGGAAAGGGGTACCTCAGTGGCATCTTCAGAAGGGGGGCCTCCTGTTCCTGTCCCTAAGGGGGCTAACTGGGAAGCTTTCTCGAGCTCTTTCTGATTTTCATCATTCTGTAAGAGTTCTCTGAGCTCTGCAGAGGTAGGGTTCTTGGGCTGTTTAAGGCCTCTAAGAGTTGCCAAATGCCTGAGCTCATTCTGATTTAGGGTAGCAAAGATGGATGGTGCCCTCTTGGGGTCACTCTCAACAGAGATGGGTACAGTGGACCCCTCTGCCCCAGCCATTGCTCTTAAGTGTGGGTGGATGTGTTGCAATCTACCTACACTTGGGTTTACCTACTAAACCTATCTAGTAGTTGTAGTCAGGGTGTGCTACTCCCTTTGCTCTACAACAACTAAGTTCAGTAGAACTTAAGTATATCTAATCTTGTTTTATATGTACCTACAGTTACCTATGTGATCTTTCAATTGGTAACCAAGAGATTACAATGGTAAAACACAGCAAGCACAAATCCAACCGCTGCTCACCAATGTGAGAAGTTGGCCTGGTATATGATGTTCACTAGTTAAAGTGACCACCTTGTACCATGCCAAGCAACCCTTATGGTGTGGTTGTAAGTCAACCTTTTCGGACTAGTTGCCCTAGTGGTAGCGTAGGCTAAGCAGTCTTTGAGGCTAAACTCGTGAAACGTGTTAAGCAAGCTGTTTTACCAAATGCAACCCCCTTTTATACCAATGAAAGGACACCACACAGATATATATTCAAAATATATATGTATTTATTTCTCAAAGTAACCCCTAGTCTCTTTATGAGCACAGGAGCACAAAACGTCAAACAAGATTACAGTAGAATACACAGAAGTTGCACGTTATATGGATAGGCCCTGGTGGCCACTCAAACCATATACTAAAATAGTGGTATAAGTACCACGAACAGAAAAGGGAAAAGGCCTAGGGCCTCTAGAATCGCTGGGCCTACAAGGAGCTAACTTCAGTTAGTGACCAGGAGGTCCACGGGTTGCGTGTGCAGAGCAAATAGTCACACGCGAGCTCCCATAGGTTTTCAATGGGTGCGTAAAAAGTACAAAGTTACTGCAAAGAGGATCTTCCGGATGGACTAGGAACTTAAGATTGGAAACACAGACACTAGAGATGATTCTCTACACTTGGGCACCGGAGTGCCAGCGTTACCTCACCCACAGGAAGCGGGTGCATAGGCGTCGAAGTGCGTCGGGTTTCTTCTATCTGTTCAATGGAGCCTGTAGATAAAGATGCTGCAGGCGGTCGCCCCGGAAGAGATGCGGTGGATCCAAGAGTGGATCGGAGATGTTGAAGACCTGTAAGCAGAGGGGACAGTGTTCACAGTCACTAGCCAGTGACCGGCGTGGCACCAGGTGGGTACCAGGCGATGTCGGGTGCAAACAGGAAGGAAGGTGTAGCTTGTCTCTGCAGCCACGTGGTCCCTGAAGGTCGACAACATCCAGGAGTCGGGTCACGAGCTGTTCCATGCAGGGTCTCGCTGTCGGCGGTGTCGGCGACTTGATCAAAGCAAACAAGCCTTGGCAAAAGCAATTGTTGTGGAAGATGAAATAAGCTGATGGTTCTGACCAGCAAGGTCATAGGGACTGCTCCTTTGGAGGGGAGCAAGGGCCAGTCTGGAGCAACCAGACCAGCGGTGTATTTTGTGAAGTTCGTCACCAAGATGGCCACTAGCCAGCAGGCCAGCAACCGGTTAGGCGCGTTGAGTGGCAAAATGCAGAAGGGCCCCACGCAGATCGTGGAGATGCTGGAGGGCTCACCTTTGGTGCAGATGCTGCTCGGATGTTGGGCTTCTCAGATCTCAAAGCACAACTTGGAGGAAGCCTCGGTTGTTGCACTTGTCAGCTTGTCGTGGTCGTTTCAAGATGGCTGGCTCCACGTGTCTCGGTGCCTCCACGGGTCTCCTCTTTTCAGGGACTGTGGATCGGGCGGTGAGAGGTCTGGAGGTCCAGGTCTTGTCAGTCTCTGGGCTCGGGCTCCGGCGGGAGGCGGCGGCAAAGTAGACGTTGATTCGCTGGATGGTGCTTGCGTTAGCAAGGTGGTCACTCCCTGACCACAGGGGAGATTGGCTTCAGTCCTCTGTGCGGCAGAGCATCGAAGTTCCCGTCTTCTTCTTAGTTTCAAGTTGATTCCAGGATGTCTGAAGTCTTAGGACACAGCTCCTACCTTTAAGCGGATTCTAGGGGCCGGACTACCTGCTAGGTCCCTCCCTAAGGGTGGGGACCAGGAAGGGGGGTGGTTACACCCCCAATCCTTTGTCCAGCTCGCCCCAGGCCCGGGACTGGTGTGCCCCAGGACCGGTTTGAACTGGCATATGCACCGAGGCTCCTTGTGAGCCTCAGGCATGTCTGGTTTCTTTCAAGCCCTACCTGACCAATACACAAAATCCTGTCTGGGGTGGTGCATGCACCTCCCCTGGCAGGAAACCCTTTGTCCACACCTCCCAAGCTGGAAGGACTCCCAGCAGCAGGAGGGCAGACTTGTGTCTGTGGTGGCAGCATCCATTTTGTGGAGCTGAGGCTATGTCTGATTTTACCCGGGTTTCAGGTACTGTACATGTCGTGTCCCTCTAGAAGGGTGGAATGCTAACCCCGTCGCCAGAATTGACGAGGGGTTAGTATTCCAATTCGTATGACACCTTACTCGACATGTTTTGATAAAGCCAAACCAAAGTTAGCATTTAACCGCGAGGTTCATAATGCACTTAAGAGTATATGGTATGACGATATCTGGAAACAGTAGAAGGAAGTGGTTCCGACCACTGCAGACAGGCTCAGCTCATGCCAGAGCACCATCTCACATGGAACCAAGCACTCTGCCTTCAGGATTGTCAAGGCCTGCCATAGGAGTGACTTATAGGTTACCATGTGTCCCATTTAAGGTTAGGTATAGGTATACTACACCTAAGTAAGAGGTGGTTACACCAACTTACCCCAGCTGAGTGATCAGCCAGTTGTGTCAAATTTGTTAGGCCAGGCCAGGGGTGGCACAATACATGCTTCAGCCCCTGATAGGCCTTAGATACACCAATGCCCTGGGTACCTAGTGTACCCTGGTACAGGGGCTCACAGGGTGATCTAATTCCAATGGGTTATGCACCTAGGGTGCATGGAGTCCATTTTAGAGTGAGAGCAGACAGGCTGAGACCCTGAATGGCAGGATCTCAGGCCTACTAAGTCGAAAAACCAGCTAGACACTAGGCAAAAAATTGGGGGTAACCATAGTCAGATATCCACCTTCCTACATCGAACTTAGTAATATCAATAGCAAAAATATCGGTGTTCATAATATCGATGTTTATATTAGTGATATGTATTTTAGTATGTTTTTATATGTATGTGTTCTATATTTTTTAAGTATTGTACTGTTTTTTAAAATATATGTATACATTTTTTAGAAATTAGTAATTTTTTTGAATGTAAATTATGCGTTTTGGTATCGTAGCGGGTTGTGGGTTTATAGGGGAATAGGGTGGGAAGTAATTTAATTATAGTAAATTAACTAATAATTTTTAGGAATTATTAATTATTTTTAATAGAATTTTGTGGTTTAGTTCTGTAGCAGGTTGTGGGTTTAGAGGGGAATAGGATGGGAAGTGATTTAATTGTAATTAAGTAATTATTTTTGTATTTATTGGTATTGATAATTAATCTATTGTTAATTAAATATTAATTGGTAATTTATTTTTATTAAGTGATTAATTGATAATTATATTAATTGTATTCATTTATTTTTGGAGCGGTTTGCGGGTTTATAGGTGAATAGGGTGGGAAGTCATTTAATTGTAATTAAGTAATTACACATTTTTATTATTGGGTATTGATAATTAATTTATTGTTAATTATTAATTGTTAATTGATTTTTATTATTTATTATTGGTTTTGATAATTTATTGTTAATTAATTATTAATTGGGAATTATTTTTTATTAATTGATAATTACATTAATTGTGTGAAATTGCATGCGGAGTGGGTTGTGTGTTTATTGGGGAATAGGGTGGGAAGTAATTTAATGTTATTAAAGTAATAATTTTAATTTATTGGTATTTTAAAATAATATATTGTCAATTTATTAATAGATCATTAATTACAGAAATTATATAATTTATAATTGTTATTTTTAACCCTCACGCTATCTAACGCTTTCCCTACTGTTGCACTCACTGGTGTGGGAATAGTAATTTTTACCCCTACGCTATCCAACACTTTCCCTACTGTTGCACTCTCTGGAGTGGGAATAGTAATTTTGCACCCCTACGCTATCCAACGCTTTCCCTACTGTTGCACTCTTTGGAGTGGGAATAGTAATTTTTACCCCTACGCTATCTAACGCTTTCCTAACTGTTGCACTCTTTGGAGTGGGAATAGTAATTTTTACCCCTACGCTATCCAACGCTTATCATACTGTTGCACTCTCTGGAGTGGGAATAGTAATTTTTACCCCTACGCTATCCAACACTTTCCCTACTGTTGCACTCTGTGGAGTAAGTATATATATTATTTTATATATGTATATGTTTACTTTATTTTAACATTATATGCATTAGTTATTATTTTTAAATATGTTTTAATATTTTTAACTATGTTTCTTTTAATTATATGTATTATTTACTTTATTTTACATTATTTTTTTAACATTTTAAAAAAACGATATTTTTTACAACGATATTTTTGACATCGATATTTTTTTCTATATTTTTGTACTTACAATGATGATAGGATGTCGATATTCTTGACTTTGATATTTTTGCGTCGATATTTTGGTACCTCGATATTCTGTCCGTCGATATTTTGTCAGTGATCTTGACCATGATTGATTATTTTTTTCACGCCACACAGCCAGGGTTGGACTGCTGTATAGGGAAGTCAGGCAGTGCCTGAAGGGCTGGCCTGACGTGCCTTTTTGGCTGTTTGTAGGCGTGTATTATGGTCTAGTGGAATAGTTTTTACTGATGTTTTCTCTGATATTACTCCAAACATTGCCTACAGCAAGCACAAATGCATGCAGTCTCCCACACAGTGCAAACCACCTATACCTCTCGTCTTCACAAGTTTAAAAGTGCACTGATTTGCAAATGCCAGCCACTTTTGTAGTTATCTGATTTGCTAATTGGGGTGAGGAAGCTCGGGCCCACCAAAACATCACTACTAAACCAGATGGTCTTTTTAGCTGCTTTTGAGGTAAGAGGGAGAAGAAATCACAATTTAAATCTCACTACAGTGCAACAAATTTTGTTAGACAGTAACCACTCAACAACTAACTTTGGGATTAATAGGGTTTAATTAAAAATTCAGAAATAGATTGATGTAAATGTAAATCAGTCTCAGCATCACAGTATAGAAATACAGGACAAACGAGTCAAAATCTAAGAAAGTGATTTTCCTATATAACAAAACGCGTACAACTAATTCAGTTATAACGATGCAAGTACTAATGAAAAAGAATTGAACGTTATATTGCAACTATTGATTATCAACGGTAAGGATGAGCACGCTATCTCTCCCTACACTACCTCAAATGGGACACATTAAGCTAAGACGCATGAGTAGGTATGGAAATATAAAGGTGTCAGCTGTCAGAGCCTTCAGTAGAAGAAACTCAAACCAAGAAACAAGTAGCATGAAGCTACACAAAGCAGAAGAAGAAATCTGTGTCCCATGAAATCCTAAAATGTCTCTCTGACTCTCACTACATTACAGAATAAGATATTAGTTGTATTCATGGTAAACCACGTGATCAGCTCCGGTAACTTCGTTTCCTGACACAAATTAGCTATTGACACCACCTTTCCCACATTGATAAAATGCTACTTCAATCGTCCTCGGCCTTTCTTCTCCTCCATGTGAACTCGCCTCCTTGCTCGTTACCACTTTTCTTCTTGCCAAAATCCATCTTCTCATTTCCCGATATCTAACTAAAACACAAACCCTTCTTTACTAACTAATAAAGCTTAGTCCGCACCTGCAGTGGAAACAAAAAATGCAAGCAAACACACTCTACATTGAAGGTTAAATACGATTCAAATATTAGACTTAATGTGAACATGTGCTAAAACTATACTTCAGGCCGCAAACTCATGTCAACTGAATGGTGCACAGGGTTACAAATATGTGCACATTACTAAATACATAGCAAATGTAGTTTCTTAACAAAGGAATAAAATGCGAATAATTAGAAAAATCTTAATTTCAAAATACACCAAAATGAACATAATTTCTTGTTCCATGCATAAATATCTAAACATTAGTCCACATGTACATCTCATACTATCAGCTTCACAATGAGACAAGTTATAAGCTTAGTTTTATTTTACAATATTAATATAGTATTGCAGGAAACTCCAAATATCACTTCTCTAAGCATGCAATTTTAATTCCTATTAGTTTTCATGTGGAGTTCTTTAAATACACAAAACCCCATCTTCTCTTAGTAACATTAATCACACAGAATATATTCGAGTACTAACTACACATGATTATGATGCACTCCTTCAGTATTTTAGAGTGGAATAAAAATTAAGCTGCTCTAATCCCACCTCTGATGGCATATCAAGTCATCACATAATCTCTTAATCCTATTTTTTGATTTTATCAGATTAACCAACCAATTTAAACCCTAGTCATGGCAATTGCTTTTCATCTGAATTTCTCCAAATGCTTCATTTTCATTATAATAATCACTCTGCCTTTTCACCAACTCTCTCCTCTTTTTTGAGACTCCTTTCTTTGCCTTATATCTCCTGTACATCTTCTCACAATCAGATCCTCTGCACTTGCAGCACTGATCAAAAGATGTCTCAAAATGGAACCAAATATAACACTTTCCAAATTCGCAAACCACCTACCTATACCACTAACTTATTCCCAACTTAATCCCTAATACCTAGGATTTTGCAGCGACCCTGGTGAATTATTTTTAAACTTTTCTCGTCTTTATGCTTTGTGCTAATTGAATTCGAATGTGTTTTAAGTAAATTGCTACTAAAACCTAACCTTATTTTATTGTTCTGCTTTTGCTGAAGCGCTGATTCACTTCCTGGGGATGAATCATTTCCTGGTAAATGCCCATAAGGGGTGTCCAAATACAAATGGCGGTGGAGAAGCTAAGGCTGCAGCCGGCCATTTAATGCCGGTCGCAGCACTGGAGTAGGAAACATAGGATTTTGCCATGAGCCTGGTGAATTATTTTTTCACTTTTCTCGTCTTCATGCTTTGTGATAATTGAATTTGAATGTGTTTTAAGTAAATTGCTGCTAAAACCTACTCTTATTTTATTGTTCTGTGTTCGCTGAAGTGCTGATTTACTTCCTGGGGCCGAGTAATTTCCTGGTAAACACCTATTAGGGGCGTCCAGAACAGAGGGCGGGGGAGGAGCGAAAGCTGCAGCCGGCCATTTAATGCCGGTCTCATCACGGTAGCGCTTACGGCACGCCATATGCAAGCCTGTCTTCTGCCGTCCGGGGCCAGGGGCCTGTCACTATGCACGCATTTTAAACTACTCCCCGACAGAGCTCAAGTCATTACATTCTATAAACTACCCACTCAATCTCCCCATTGACCCTAGACTGACCGAGTTCTGGGAAGAAGACCCTAGATACCCTGATCCCTAACCCAATCAATTTTCACATATTTCAGGAAGTACCCAGAGACAGGATAACCCCGGGACACCTGAACTAACAATCATATATCTAAACACTCACTCCCTGGCAAAACACAAACTAGATATATTTCATCCATTGGACTCAACTAAACCAGGCATTCTTTTACTAACTGAAATGTGGCTTTCACATGATTCCAGACACGATATTCTGGCTGCCCTCCCCAACAACTATTATATCCTTCAGGCAAATTGACCATCTAGGGAAAATTGGTGGCGGGGTAGTCGCCAAAATACACCAGGAATTGAAATTTACAACACTCACTCCTTTAGACATCATCTCGGTAGACAATCTAGTTATTAAATTTGACTCTGATCTAGCACCTCTAATTTGCGTACAACTATACAGGCCCCCCCCCCAGAACATGCCCCCTTTCCCCCCAAATATTAGGCTAGCAGATGGTCCATCTTATACCCAACCATGCAAAAATGTTGCTGATAGGTGATTTTAACTATTGGGCCTATGATGTAACGGGTGGACCCCACTCTGCTGAACTGACTGATCTGCTTAGTGGACTGAACTGTACCCAACACGTAACGTCCCCTACACACATTAAAGGACACATACTGGATCAAATATGGACATCCAATCTCATAGGGCCCGATTCACAGAACTAACTTAAGACAATATCCTAAACTTACTACCATTTTGGTATTCACAGAAGGCACTTACTCATTTTGGTATTCACAGAAGGCACTTACTCACTTCGGTATTCACAGAAGTTAGGAGTCCTAACTTTAGGACTCCTTAATGCATTCTGTGAATACCGAAAGTCTTTAAGTTAGGATTATTCTCAGTTTAGTTGTAAAGTTAGGAGTAGTCATTGAGCGGAGTAGGGTGGCCCGACGTATGCCAGGCCAGCATAGGGGTGTGAATAAAAGGCACGTAACTCTGGGCGTGGTCTTCTTCTGAATGCCCAACGTCTCTGCCATAGCGGCGCCTCTCACCCCGCCACGAGGCCGATGCCGTGTTGCCAGCGATCCTGTGTGCCTGCTGCACCCCGGGACGCTGGTCCCCGAGCCAGTCCTGCCCGTCCCTGCGCACCCAGGCCTCAATGCCCATCAGCAGATACCATTGTCAAAAAAGGAGGGGTTTAGCCCAAAGGATTAGAGGGTAGGTAGGGCTAGTTATACTATATAAGAAAAAAGTTTTACCTATGCGTCTAGTGACTTCAACACTTATTCATATGAAGTGAGATAAACGAAAATTAATACGTTTATCTAAGCAATGATTTATGCCTTTTATTTTTTAAATTAATATCTTTGATCACAAAAGGAACACATAATGAACTACACGAAATACCACATTGATATTTACACAATGAAAGTGAACAACTTGAAACATGTGTTTTGACATACAATTATAAATAAACTCATAATAATCAAACATTGAAACAATCAAATGCAATGTCACAAAAAACAATCATTATATACACAATACGAAATACAAAGTTGTCAAACAAATTGATAGATTGGACAACTAACACCCTTATATTTAGAATCAATCATATCCCCTAAATATCAGGGACACAAGGGGGTATATTTGTGATATTTAACCAAGAAGTTAGATTTCTTTGTCTGCCTTGTAATATTTAACCAAGGAGATGAATTCCTTTATCTGCCGACGCGTTTCGAGTGCCGGTTAAATCAATTGCCGCACTCTCATCAGGGCTGGATTAATCTTTCTCACAAACAGACTAATTGTGACAAAAAGGGGGGGGATGGAAAAAACAGAATTTAAATTTTTATTAAAAAAAGGCGCTTCCCAAAGCCCTAATTATTTTTCTCTCTGCACAAGTTGGTGGTCACATACCTGCATTGTGCCGGTGTAATGTAACCATAAGCAATGTATAACACGCAGTGGTTGCCAAACTGGTTTTCAATATTGCGGGACCAAGACGATTTTTAAACAACCGCAGATCTTTAATTCTGCAAGAGAAATGTTACACGCAAAATCGCGGTGTCTGTTTGAATGAGTTTGAAACGTGACAACTAAGCACAAGTTATTTACTCACTCGAGAAGGGGGGCCAAAGACGTGGTCCCACAGAGGAAGTTTTGTAACAAATAACGATCCTTCACTCTCTTTAAAAGTAGTTCGTGGCTGCAAGAGCAAGAAAATGTAAGAATTTGTAAAAATCGTTTTTTGGCTAAACGCACTTGAATTCAAGTGCAAACTCTATTTTGCTCACCTAAAGAAGCTTCAATTTCAAGATTTCAGGCTCAAGGTTCCAAATGGGGATCTGTCTCCATTGTTGCTGGCAGCTCGCCGAGCTGATTAGCACGTCATGTGATGGTGCATCAGTGTCACATGATGCATTTCTGACCAATCACAGAAGGAGATGATCTAATTACATTTGTGTTGACTTCTGGGAGATGTAGTTTATTGAAGTCATGTGTTTCAATCCAGTTGCCCAAGGTCAAAATTTTAAATATCACAGGTCGGTTATGTTTTCCAACATATCGATATTGATCCCATTTATACTGTATTAGAGAGATACAAGTCCAGAAGCTGACGACAGCACCATATATTTGATTACAGCTCATGAGTCTTCTAGGCTCTGTTTAGCTCGCTCATGCAGTTGAGGCCCTGATTGATGCTATCGAATTTCATAATTAAATATGCCTCTTTCCGCAATAGAGCGGTCTCAATACATGTCAATTTTGAGTCAATCCATGCAAGAACTGTCCAACGCAGTTCATTTTCGCTGTGTTCAACAGCTAAAAAATGTTCTACCATAGGCGCTGTAAGGACTTTTCTCCTAATTCGAGATTTGTGCTGTGTAATTCTCACATTAACCTGTTGGGTTGTCTTTCCAATGTACAATTTATTGCAAGAGCATACCACTGCATAAACAACGTTCCTAGTCTTACAATTTGTAAAACTTTCATGTCTCCATTTTACTCCATTGTGTTCAAATAAACTTCCTTTTATAGTAGCTGGGCAGGACACGCAGTTCCCACACTTATGGTGCCCACAAATGGGTTTTAGATTCCACTTGGTAATCAAGTCACTCTTTGGTTTAGGGATGTAACTGTCTGCTCTTATTATCTGCTGGCCAATGCTGGGATTCTTACGCATGGCGAAAATGGTTTTAGCTAAGGGATGTTCCAAACTTTCAATTAAATGCCAGTTCCTTAAGATGATTTGTCTAAATTTGTTAGTATGGGCTCCATATGTTGTAACACATACGAGTTTGTCCATTTCTGTCTTTTCCTTTTTCTGTAACAAATTTTCCCTAGGGGTGAACCTTGCTCTTTTTATGGAATGCTTAAGAAGTTTCTTAGGGTAATCCCTCTTTTCCATTTCTTTACAGAATGACATTGCATGGTCCTCAAACTCTGCCAGATCTGTACAATTTCTCCTAATACGCAACAGCTGCCCATAGGGGAGATTCTCCTTTAGGCACTGTGGATGCGAACTTGTATAGTGAAGTATAGTGTTCCTATCTGTCTCTTGTGTCGAAGAGGGCCCAACATGTACCGGTGCAATCTCCAAGCCCGAGGCCTGTGGCCTTGGCAGCCTCCTCAGACCATCACGGCCTCCGCAATACAGGTCCGCAGTACTCCTTTCTCGTTGACGTACTCCACCGGCATACACAGCGGACAAGTAGGTCACACATTTAGAACTGAGTCTTGATTACACCATGGCAGAGCACATTAATTACGGCTGAGTGTATGTCACTATACTCCCTTCGATGTGGTGCCACCAGGTCTTAGTAGTGCATCACAACCACAAGATTCTGTGGGCCCACACGGACTACTGCTCTCGGCCTACGCTGCGCTCGAGTAGGTCATAGAATCGGAACTGAACATCGATTATTCAAAGGCAGAGTACATATCATTGCACGCAAGGAGAGACGTAAGCGGATGACTCGTTGCATTTGGGAGGAAAAAAGGATCATCGTTACGGAGGTGATCGAACACTACCGGACAACTGCCCTGGTGTCACTAACTCCGTGCATCGCGAGCCTACGACACGTGGCTGTGGCTCACCGCTGACCGCTGCCTCCGGCCTACACTGCGGTCCAGTAGGTCACAGAGTCTTGATTTGGCAATGCCGGAGTTCATATCAGTGTACCGGCATCATCGCAGACTGCATCACCTCTCAGCCCCGGTGCCACTAAGTCTGTTCTCCGACTTTCATGGACACTCTCTGGTGATACATTGGTGGCGTCTGAGTCTATGGACTAGGGGGTAGTGTTAATTCTCATTCAGCTGATACCGAATTGGTGGTGGCAACGAGGCTGTCGTTTTCCACTCCTCCATTTGCTGCTTCCGGATAGCTTCTGCCCTCTGCATCATGCCCTGAAGGGCACCTTCCACTGTCCCCCACAACCCTCCGCCACATTCACCTTCGACATCGACGAGGACCCGCTCAGTCTGCGTGGCCCTACCTCAGTGGACCGCAAGTCACCGTCCCGTGGTGGTGTGCCTGTGCTGGCTGCTGAGCATCCAGGGCCACTAACTCTGTCTAAGTCAGGGACCCTGTCTGAATGAATATTGGATGACCTCTGTGATGGCGGTCTTGGGGCCATCAATGCCATGTGCATGTGGCCCTGCGCTGTCTGCTGCCTCCGGCCTCAACTGCGGACCACCAGGGCTCACACATCAAATCGAGTTCTGACCGGCCCGGACGTCGCATCACCGCAGGAGGCACAAGCCACCATCACAAGGGCCAACTCCATCCACCATCTGCCAGAGTCAAAACAGTGGCACTGGCAGACTAACGGAGTTGCTCAGATCTGTCGTGGATGCCATCATCTGCCTGATCCCCTGCTCAGCACTCCAGGTGCCACTGACTCAGTGCACCGCAACCCATGGACCGTTACTGATTGAGTTTTGTGCTGTGGAGAGGTTGTGCAGCAATGTCACCTCAGGCAGTGTGGGAGACCTGGGACGTTGATGAGGAAGTTGATGCAGGTCTAACACACCCCACTGCATCTGCATCAGGAATATCCCGAATGGACACAATCCTAGTCATTTTCATCACAGGAGCGCGCTCAGCTCTAGTGCCTCAACCTCAGTGCACTGCAACTCACGGACACTTCTGTTTGTATGTTGGGTGACCTCTGTACTTGCTCCGGCTCCCTCCATGTTGCTCAGTAGTTGACTCTGTTATGCAGATGTTTTCTGTTTCCATTGCACTGGTGTCCACTGTTCAAGTTGTTGCCAACACCAAGCACTCCGTGCGGGCTGGCTTATACTCACCCCACACACATCCAGCACAGGCTTCATTGTACATGTGGCCCTGCCAATGAGGGACCGGGCGCACGTGCCCGTAGCCAGTTCAACATAATATCTGCGTGTGTCCCTGTGGTCTTGTTGTATGCATGAGGGCCCTGGGCCCTACGACATTACATTGTGCTGTGTACACCGGACGCAGCCATGTCATCGCAGGTAGCGGGTTAGAGCTTGGACATGTAGCTTTGTCGTCACCCACTCAATTCGTAAGGGGAGTGGACTGGGCCGTCGTACACAGAGCCAACATGGGTGTGTGACCGATATGTGTGTGCCCCTGGGCGTGGTTCTGTACTGGGAATGTGCATCTACGTGTGTTTTTATGGTAGTGTGGGTCTCCTTTGTGGGGTGTAGGTGGTCCCTGAAGGGTAATAGACACCCACATATGTGATCTAGTTTGCCTTCCATGGGTTCGGACCACACCCGCACCTGTTCGGCCACCTCCTTTTGGCGTTCTGACACCTGGCATTGGGGTGTCATGTGTGGGGCGGTGAAGTGTTGTGAGCCAGCCGTGCTTACGGGTGCTTCATGCTGTGTGGTCTGTTGCAGGGGCTGGGTTCTCCTCTAAGTAGCTTGGCTGCCCTGGTCCTGGTGGTGGGTTGCGTGAGATGTCCATGGGCTGTTGTAGGGCGTCGGTGTCGAAGGTGTGATGGTCCACCCCGGCATCACTGATGTGTGGTCTTCTGTGCTCTGCTGTAGGTGTTATGTGTCCCTCTGCAATGTGAAGGGGAGATGCATGTTGACATGTATGTTGGCGCATTGCTCTTGTTCACATGCAGACTGTATGACAATGTACATTACAACTGTTTTGGAGGTGCAGGATTTAGATGCGGGACAGTGTACAGTTGGACTACATGACGGATGTGAGGTTGTATGCGTACATTTCCATTTCACAGTTTCCAGCTCTGTCAGATGTAGTAGGTTAGTTTCTGCGCGTGTGCGGAGTCAGTTGTGTCTTCTGTTCTGCAGTGTCGGGGTTGCACATTGTACCACATTGTCATCGATGTGGATGTGCTGTTATTGCTATGTGTGTGTGCTGCAGTGTGCCACGGGGATGAGGGACATGATCCAGGGTCATTGTGGGTGTGCAGTGTGCTACATATCGTGGTGCATGTGTTCCATTGTTCCCAATCTCCCCCTGTCCCTCCAGTACCTGGTCTTTACTCACCCTGTTGATGTTGTATCAGGTCCTCCCGAGCTGAGTCCACACTCCCGACTCCTTGCACCGTCTCCACACTATTGACTGTGGCCTCCAGCTCCTCCTGTGGCGCAAGACTTCCACCTTCTGTCGCCGTTGCTGACTTTCTGTTGTCAGCGGCTTTGTGCCCGGTTTAGATTTTCACATCATGCCACCACCTCTTGGCCTCCTCCATTGGCCTCCTCGACACTCCAACTGCATTCCCGGTGGTCTAATTGTGGGTCAGTTGATTGTAGTGTTTGGTGTGGATTGCACCCTGTCTTCCTTGCCCTCCTCTCCCTGGCCTTCCCCGACCCCGTTGTACTTTGCTGGTGGTCTGTGGGGGTTGTGGGGTTCGTGTTGGCCTCTTCGCTCGGACAGGGTGCATCCATGTTGCTACGCACTTTGGATTGTTTCTGGTGTGTTGTTTTTGTAGCTTTTATAGTGCATTTTCCCGCCAGATGCGTGGGATTTACAGGCCTGTTTTTCGCAGATTTTGTATCGCGATTGGCCTCATCGTAGCTTTTTTTGCGTTCGTGTTTCGCATTTTTGCGGCGTGACGTTGATTATAACGCACCCATTTGACGCGTTATCTGGTGACTATCGCATGGTACCGCCGTGTTGTGAATACTTAGTTGACATGGCATCATTTTCCCCTAGATTAACTGCGATGTTGAGAGTAGCGTTAAGTTACTTTTGCGATGGTTATCACACATTCCTGAGAATATGCCCCCTAGTGTACTGTTGGTTTAGCATCTCGTTTAAGAATGATTCTGCGCTCAAATGTTTTCAAATAACCTAACTCCCCACTAAATAGTTTGGAAAATTGATAAACTCATTCATATCCACCATGAGTAAGTAACACTTGTTGCCGATGATTGGGGTCTAAAATTATTACCAACGCACGTTGCTCTCTCCAGCCCAAAAGTGACTTTCCTTTCTGAACTACGTACACTTTTCCCAATGTGTGTCTGCCTTGGAACTCTAGGTCTGCTATGAGATAACCCATTACAGGTAGCTTGTCCATATAGTAACCTTCTGGCTCAACATCCTTACCATTTAATTTAAGATTATCATGTTTTTCCCAGGTGGATTTATCAATAATCTTGAGAGTGAACATGAATCTGGCAAAAATTTCACCTCTACACCATTTACCATGACACCACATTTTGGCAGATAAAAAATTTTCTTCTGATACTTCAGAAATCATACATGGTTGATTCAAACACTAATTGACCATCAGTTACCTCTATCGCCTCCTCTTCAGTACTCTCAGACTCTCTATTACGAGAATCTATACCTTTAGTCCTCACTACATTTACTGAATTTCTCCATCTTTTATATTCGCTCATTTTGCACACTCTTGCAAAATGACCTGATTTGTATCACTTAAAACATTTACTTGCAGTAGCCGGGCAGTTGTTTGCCTCTGCTGTATGTTTGTCGCTACCACATTTAAAACATAACCTTTTCTTTACTATATTTTGTTTTCCTTTGACAAGCCCACAACGCCTTATGTTGTGAGAATGACTCATTACTGCCCAAACTTCACACACTATCACTGTATCCGAATTTTGTTTGGATAACCCTCCCCCCAATTCTTTTACATAACATGAAGTATTCTCCATATGTTTGGCCACATCAATTGTCTTCTCCAACGTGGGTTCATTAAGTCAAGTAATGTTTCCTGGATTCTCAAGTTACTTAATATATATATCATTTCATCTCTTATAATCTCATCTCTAAGATCTCTAAATTTACACGTAACAGCTAATCTTCACAATGTAGCAACATATCGCCGATCCGACTCCCCAGATTCTTGACCATGCGAAAACATTTTATGTCTCTCTACTACCAGGC
Organism: Triturus cristatus; assembly: GCF_964204655.1. NCBI lineage: Eukaryota > Metazoa > Chordata > Amphibia > Caudata > Salamandridae > Triturus > Triturus cristatus. Next base: position 124,548,303 of record NC_140583.1, read on the forward strand.
TCAGTTTTTTGACGTAGTTTTTTCCAGGGCCAACAAGGCATCTTCATGCACGTCTGATTCGTCTCCCAATTTATCAGCATCTCTGTTCACTGGTGTAGGTAGTGTTTTAATACTGTTGCAGGGATTCTGCTTATGCACAGAACTATGCGCAGGAAACCAGGACCTCAGAGAATTGTGGTGTACCAGAAACTCCCCTCAGAACCCCTATCCGACTAGCTTAGTGTCACATTCATTATCCGAGATTTGGCTCGGCGGTCCCAATGTATAGACAACCCAGAACAAGCGACTTAGATACTCTCAGGAGTGGTGGGAACCCAAAATACCCGTTGGTAGCTATATATCAGTCCACAACAGAATAACAAAGACACAGTAAAAGTTTAAAGAGTTTATTTTATAAACCTCGCGTCCTAAGATGCAGTACTTTGGCTAACACAAGCAGACAAATGGTTAGGATTAGCACCACCAGCATTGTTACAATACCATAGAAAATGAAAGGAGCAATCATAATAATAATGACCGTGGAACACAACCACCCTCCTTTCTCTAGTAACTAATAAGGTATTATTAGACTAATAGAAGGTCTCTTAGGCTTGCATGGGGGACCCCATACCTTATAGATCAGCTTAGTGGAATCACATCACAGGATCAGCTAGGCTCTCGCCTGCTTCAGCTCTTCGTTTTGAATGTAACAGAAAACATGCTGCTCTGTAATATTATAGGGCTCGTCTTTCAGGTATTGGCAGCTGTTATAGATGTTATGTCTAAAAAGTGGTACGATCAACCTGAACACAACAACCTGCCCCGTCTAGTGACCCAGACTCGTTCCTTACACGGTGTACAGAACAAAGGTCACTGCTCGCTGTTAAAGATGTTAAACAACAGACGGTTCTCATGTGAAGCAAAGTCGAGTCAGCAGTTCTCGAATGAATAACATGTAACAACAGTGTCGCGTGCGAAAGCAGCAGAAGCAGCAAGCTGGCTTTCTAACAGCCATTGAGGTTATGCTAACTTAGCGTTGTACATAGGGCGTGGTTAACCCACACTACATCCCCCTTTGATCGGACTACTAACCACTAGGGGCGCACTTATCAAGAACGCAGAGTTTAAGTTAGAAAGAACGGAACCAAGGGCATGAACTATAAGTCCATATAAGGTAAGTGTAAGTTCGAAAAGAAAAAAAAAACAGAAAAAAGATGTTGTCAGGTGGAAAAAAACCATGAAAAAATGGGAAAAAACGACACCGATCGATACATCAAGGGTCGACCAAGAGAAAAAGTCAATCCATAAAAGTATAGGCACAATAAGTTGCAACAGCCTCCAAGTGGAAATCATTGGAGCGTTCCGCAAAAGTATCTGCCATCCAGTTTAACAGGGGAAAGGAACACACGTGTTCACTCACAATCGGAGCTTCCAGCACCACACGGGGACAACAGGAAGGTTCCTCGATATAACTTCGTTCCAGAAAGTCAATCACAGCCTCTTCGATGGCCCAATTACCAAGGACTCCCATGTGCCGCACCCAAAGCCATAAACCCAACACCAGAACATTCAGACTCATGAGCCGTTAAGGGGCCCATCAGTTGACCAAAATCCGGTACAGGTGACACCGAGGTTGAAAGGCACAAATCCAGAGCCCACTGGAAAGGACAATCCAGGCAGTGAAAGACGAATTGTACACAAGTAAAGAACGGAAACCGGAAGGACAATCCATACGCGACAGTTAAAGTCGCCAGGGGCAGCTTGCCATAGTATTCAAGCATCCGGTTGCGCAAATCAAACAGCTGGGGCATGTTGTCTCTGTACGCAAGTTGCGCAGCCATTGCGTAGGACGCAAACCAGCAAAAGTATTCCAGCAATAAGGGCAAGAAGCAAAGGAAGACCTCCGAAGACGCTGGAAAAAATAGAATGAAAAAACGCGGGGATCACACCAAAAATAGTCTGAAAGGAGGTCACGAGGCCGGAGCCCACTAGTTTAAAAAAAATGGACAATGCCGGTCGTAGACGAGGCATTAAAGATAGTCTGTATCAATGTTCCAAAATGGAAGGGGAGGTCAGTATTCAAAAGCGCCTGCACCTCTGTGCGGGTGTTTGCCACGTGAAGAAGAAACGTTTCACGGGATGAAGTTAAAGCGACCTCCCTTTGAGACAAAAGAGCCCTTATTCTGCTCATCTGGTTGAACTCTGCGCTCAAGGTAGGAATCGAAGGCCAGATAGAAACATCGAGCCGGCCATGCGGGGGCGGGAAAAGGACATTATTACAGCAAACTACACGCTGGGAAACAGTGACTATGTACGGAATGCCCTTCAGCATCCCACAGCAATTCTCATTATTTAAAAGCAAATAACTACCGTTAGCAAGCAGTGTAAATGAAGGGGTTATAACTGGTACAGGTACACCTTTCAAAACTCAAGCTAAATTAGGAGCGTGTACATTGCAAGCACCATGTAATTTTATATGTCTACACACCACAGAATGATCAGGAGCAGAAGTGCATTCCTCACCCTTCAGATAAACCTCTGTGCCCTCCCGCATGCATCTATATGTCAATGGGAGCGACCAAACTTCGTGCAGGAACGCACTACCAAGTTGTTCATACCTGCCAAGAGCATAATGTTTCATGCATGAACTAAATTTAAAAAGCGAAAAAGGTAAAGTGATTACGCCGTGAATAAGCCACGTGGCCTAATTTAACTCGGCAATAGAGAAAGGCAAAGGTTCTAATTTCTCAATGTGCAGTAATAAATAAGTGGCATCTTTCATAGACATAAACTGTTGCTTTGCAGTCAAATTAAAAGGGAGGAACAAAAAGGAAACATTCATGTAATCCCATGGAACTTTCCCTGCCTTTAACGTTTGCAAAGTCCATGCAAATTGCATAACAGAACGCAACTGATTCTGGCCATGGTACAACACAGACAAATCATCCTGCACAATATCTACGACAGATGAAACAATATTATCTAAAGTGTAAATCCTAGAAGACAAGGTATTTATACTATTATCAATCACAGCCAACACTTTTTCCATATTGGCCTGGTCAATAGCACGTAATCTGGAGGCAGCCTCAATTTGCGACAATTTCCAAACTTCATTGTAAATAGCATATACCCATCTTTTGGACCTGCCTACTGCAGGACCTTTAATAAAATCATTCAAATCAATTTTGTCGTCTAAACGTGACAAATGTAGCTTAACAGACACTAATGAGGAATGTTGCAGCCATGACTGGCATAACTTACCCACAGAGTAGGTAGTTATAGTGTGTGATGATTCAAAACGAGGATCTACCCTGACTTGAGTGTACCCAGGTGTCAGTGCTAAAAATCGACGTTGACAAGAATCTGAACCAGTTTGCCAAACCAACCAACCCTCAGAATTAAATGCCGAAACATTAAAGGTGGAGTTGGAAATAAGGGACTGCAACTTAAGAAGGGAAAGATCTGTGTAATTACCCCAGCCGGGATAAGCACCCAGACCGGGATTGCGGGGGAATTCATCCTTTTAGACGTAGATAAGCCAAAGCAAGTCGTCTGAAAAATAGATGAATTTAAAAATAACATGTGGTTAGGGATAAGACAGGCACAATGCAAAGCTTCTGTCCCCTGAACCTGCCACGGTTTAGTACCCCAAACCGATTTAAGATCGACAGTAGTTTTCCATAGCTCATAGCCTCCGACTGCCATTTCGTCCATAAAGGATTTGGAATATAATAATTTGGTATGTGTCAACCGTACCTTCGAGGCGGTTTCAGGTGCCATCTTAAAATAAAAGGAGGCCGGCTTAGACACACTGAAATCCGAAAAGTATGTGAACTTGTTCACTAACGTTGTAGAACTGCCCTGATCAGGGGTCGGACAATGTTCCCATTGTGTGTAATCAACAAAATTCCGAAATGTATTTGCTCTGTGTAGGAAATGTGTGCCATAATGTTGATAACAAAATTGTTCACCATAATTAGCAGAATTTAAATATAAATCCTCAGCATCAAATGCAGCATAATATTTTAGATCAGAAAACAGTGCTTCTATTGCGTGTACATCCCAATCATCAGATCTAATATTTTGTTTAACGACATCACCCATAGAAACACGAAATACATTAGGCACATTAATCACTTCTGTAGGTCCTTGAATTTGAAATTTAACAGCATCCCAAGCAATCCCATCACGCACAGGCCAGGCAGTAATGTTCACAAAAGTCTGGTCCCTTTTCATAATGTGTGATGAGGGAATGGGGGGCCAAAGTTCCAGCAATGGATTCAATCGAAGATCGCTCATTCAGGTAGTGTCCATTTATAATTTTAAAAAACACTACTACAAAGCCAATTGTCATGAACAAAAAAACACAGATTAGCACCAGCCAGATGTAAGTCCATGGTGCCACTAAAAAATGTCTCTTGAACCAGGCAAAAAATATAGTAATTTTGGATGGGGCAGTGGAAGTCATTGATTCAGTGTCAAAGGAAGAACGAGACTGGTCAATCGCTGTTGAATGTAAAAGAGGCAATGGGACACTTGCAGGATAAGCATACTCCGGATCATCAGGCAAACCACCATCAACGGGCGGTATAAGAGGGGAAGCAACAGCATGCATCTCAACGGCAACCTCAGGCATGATGGTCGAGGGCGGCAGCACAACAGAATTTCGCAGAATGGAAGGGCAAGAAACTGAAGGTGTCATACTATGAAGTATCGGCCACTCGCTGTAGCTTGACATTGTCAATCGAGATGTACCTGTTTTCCTTGCGACCAGGAAGTGGTGGTAAAATGACTGTACGGGTACCCTGGACTCCAAGCACCGGGACTGGTGCACGATAAGAGAGGCCAAACTCTTTCTTGTTCTCTACCTTCTCACGGACCAGATCACCAACTCGAGGTAGCCAGCCGACTACCGGAATCTGGAGCTCAGCTTCGCATGTAGAGGGTACGTGTTCCTTCGCCAGAATGTCTCTTGCTTCTTGCAGATTCTGTAATACAGCACAGTGATCATCTAGGTCAAAAGGCGCAGCAGCCGCCGCCATGTCTAGATCCTCAAGGTCCGGGACAAACATTTGTACTCAAAAGAGCATCATGTATGGGGTCCGCCCACCCAGAGACCTTCTAGGGAGATTATTAAGTGCACGTTGCACGTCATACAAGTGGGTCAGCCAGCTTCGGCCTGTACCTAATACCCTTGCTGTCAAAGACTGCTTTAGGTCACGGTTCATTCGCTCCACAACACTATTGCCCTCAGGCCGGTATGGAGACGAAAATTTGACTTGGACCCCCAAACTTCTCATGGCTTCTTTGTAAGCCCTAGAGGCAAACGCAGGGCCCTGATCAGAATGAAGGGTACCACATGCAAAACTCCCAATAAAGACACGCAAATCCTTGATGACCGTCCGGGCATCAGTACTCCTTTGCGGCCATACCCACAGAAAACGTGTGCACGAATCCACTGCAACCAAGATTTACTTGTACGCAGTATCAGAGGAAAAAGGACCGCAGTGATCTAAATAAACACACGCAAGTGGTTGATTAGATATAAACAGCTGCGTTTGTGGTGGACGCGCGACAGTGGAAGGTTTCATCTGCTGGCAAATGTCACATAAAAAGACATAAGCTCGCGCTTGTTTGTACAAACCGTACCACCAGTAACGTTGCTGTAAAAGAGATACAGTCGCCGAAACGCCGGCGTGCGCTGACGCAACACCTTCGTGGGCAGCTGTAATCAGAGATGGTCTGCAGTCCGCGTTGGGAATCAATCTGTCACCAACGTCGTTAATCCTCACTAACGGGACGTTATCAGGACTTAAACGATAATGGTAGCGGGAAGGGAATCCTTTCGGAAAGCCCGTCCCTGTCTCGGACGCCGCAATAGCTGCCAAGATGTCATCATCAATCCTAGTTTTGGATCTTGTAACCGCTGCTACTAAATATGTGGCCACTGCGGTTTTTGCTGCCTCCTCAGCCAAACTGTTACCGACAGCATGGACACCAACACACTGGTGACCAAGAGTGTGAATTACATTCACGAGGGGCAGGCCTTCTTTAAGTTCTGCCACTCGAACCCAAAGCATTTTGTGCTTAACTGTGCTACCTTTCGAATCACGAAAGTCATTCTGACTCCAAAAGTGTAAATTCTCGTTGTATGATTGGACACAATAAAACGAGTCACTCACTATCAGAGTGGTGACCCGAGCATCAGTAAACTCCAGTGCAAGCACCAGAGCTTTCAGCTCTGCCAACTGCGCGGTACAATCACCCAATGACTGCATATGCACGACATCAGACTGGAACTCAACGTTTACGAAAGTACCTACTACAATTGCGCAGGCCGCTGAATAGGCGTGCTTTGATCCAGTTGCGGGTTGCGCAGACCCATCAGTGTAAATGACACAATGGTACTCCTCGAGCGGGCGCAAAGTCAGAGGAGCTGGATGAACAAATTCATACTCCAAGAACTCCTGTGTCTGTAATGCCGCGTCAAAGATATATGTGACGTCAGGCGAAGTCAAGGATGTTGCCCATTGTATCCACCTTGGATGCAAAGCCTTAGAATTAGGTACACTGGCTTTAGTAACCGCCTCAAGGGCAGGGTACGGTGTTACCACCAGCATGTGCTTTCCCTGTGATAGCGCTCGCTCTTTCAAGATCGCCATCTGAACTGCTGTCAGTACTTTCTCGACAGCGGAAAAGCGCAGCTCAGCCGAAGTGTACAGGTGAGATTTGTATGCAATGGGGACTGTGTCGCCCTCATTGAACGTCAAGTAGGTGAAACCCACTGCACCCGGTACGATTCTAATGACCAGGTTAGTGTGGTTATCACGAGTTTGTAAAAACTTCGAAGCTAGAAGATCAGACTGCAATGCTTGCAAAGCAGCTGAATGCTCAGGTAGCCAGCAAGATTTGGTATAAGTAGGTTGTACCAAGGCATAAAGCGGCTTGATACGCTGGGCATAATCAGGAATGTAGGTACGACCGAAATTCAGAAAACCCAGCAAAGATTGTAATTTCTTCAGTGTCGAAGGAGTACTGAGGCGTGCGCATTTCTCAAGGAACTGCGGAGCCAAGCCTCGACCCTCATTATTGAGTTCGTACCCCAAAATAACACTGTGAACTCGGCAATGTGGGACTTGGCAAAGTTGAACTTGTAACCATAGTCAGCAAACATAGTTATTATGTTATCCACACGAGCAAGGTGTGGAAGCAACTCGTCGTCCGTTAGGTAGATGTCATCTACATACGAATATGCTTCCGGGTCAATCATCTCCAAGAGTGAGACCACACGAGCAGCAAAGACCCCGGGGCTGTTTTTATAGCCCATTGGGAGCCTCTTGAACCATTTTTGTTTGCCACCCGAGGTAAACGCCGTCCACTCATAGCTATGAGGAGACAGGTTGTGGCTATAAAAGCCATTGGAGATGTCAAGTGTAGTTTTAAAACGTTTTCTCTCAAGACTATCGACGAGAGCCGAACTGTGTGTATTTTGTACCGCACATGTCCGGCAGTGCGAATTTAAGTGCCGGTAATCCAAAACTAGGCGGTACGATCCGTCAGGTTTCGTCACAGTAAATAAAGGATTATTCATGGGTGACACACATGTTTCAATCACTCCCTGATATTCCAATTGCTCAAGGATGGACGCGACGTGAGATCGGGCTTCGCGCCGCATGGGGTATTGGGGTTGTGGCTGGGGTTCCGACCGCAACGGAATCTTATGATTGGGAGAAAATTTGTCCCAGCCCTCCTGAGTATGGTACAACGCAGGCGCGAGCACCTATGCCCACTCCCCGGCTAATCTGTTAGAATGTTCCAATGGCACTGTGTGCCCAAAGGAAGGGAGGATTACCACCTCCCCTCTAGGAGCCTCCAACACGAAAGCCGGGGGCCAATCTGCCTCCGCCAAAAGTATATCATAGGTGGAGGTTAGATGATCCCAAAACACCACTTTAATTTTATGTTGTATGTCACCTTCAATTAAAAGGGTAATTTTAAACATTCTTTCAGGGGGAGCTACGCGAGTATCAGCAGTTTCAACACTTACAAATGTATCAGTTGCTGTCGCCGCCAGAAACGGACGCAGCGCTTGTCGCTCTATTGTAACTTCCGCCGCGCTGTCTAGCAGCGTTACTGCCCATGTCTGGTTCAGAAGCTGTGTCCGTACCATCTGAGGCATATCTCGCAGTCAGTGCAGCAACTTTCTCCTTTTGAAACGGGGGATCTTTGACGTGCAGACTCGTCCTGTTTGCCTTTACCGTCAGTCTGACGGGGCTGCTCACGACCTTGAGCACCCTTTCCCTTTCCACGATCTCCGCCACCGGATTGATAAGCCGATGTTTCCTGTGAAGAACGAGGAGAGCGTTGTTCAGGAACCTGAAATCTATCAGGTGACTTAATGTTAGAACGATCGCGCAAATCATAAGTGCGTTCACTCCGTGTCTGCATCCGGTGATGCAGAACGAGACCTCCGTTTCTCTTGCTGCTTCCCCTGTTTCTTAGCTCGCCAACTTTGTTTTGGAAAGTTGGGCTTTTCGTCTTTTGTTGACGAACTCACTTTAGGCTGCTGTACTGCAGTCGGAATGACTACGGCGGGTTTCACACCCAAGGCGCTACGACCCACCATTCTGTAGGCTTTCGCTATAACTTTAGCGAACTCCTTTGGCCTGTCGCCAGGATCCACAAGTGCCATCATATTGCACACCTGGAATTGCATGGCATCTCCTTTGAGGTTGCCCATAACCATGGAACTAACCACATCGAAGCTATCGGCAAGCCTCAATCCCAACTCAATCGCTGCCTCGGCACCATGATTGTCTTGGACCTTCTTGATGACCGAGGGCAGTACAGACATAGACGGAGTGCCGTAACACTTCGCATAGGTCGCAGCAAAGACATTGCCCCAATTGTCACAGTCGACAATATCCGGGACCAGGTACTTAGGTAATGTTATAGTGAGAATCCTGTGTTTATCAACAGGCGAAGTATTGGTAAACACGGCTTCAAATTGATCAAATTTTTCAGCAAGCCAGTAAGGGAATTCGTCCCTCTGCTGGGGGCGCTTGCCGACAACCGAATTAACCATAACTGATCTAATGACCGTCGCATGATGGTCAGTCGTGTGTCCCGCAACCGCAGGTGCCCCCACCTGCACATTGCGAGACACGTACTGCACTAATGCCCTATGGACCGTAATCAGGGCAGTGTGTAGCACTCGTAACTCCGCCACTGCCACAGTCATGTAGCGGGGATGGGGTGCATAACCGGCTAGCACCGGCCATGTGGCCCCTGCAATTGACAACGGGCCCATTCTCGCCGGTGCTACCACATGGGGAAGGGCGCCATTGAACCAAATAGTATGCTGCCAGGCACTAAGGGGAATTTCAAGTGTCCGATAAGGGGCATAGGCAGCAGGCATCGCGGTGTTAGTATAATCGTGGAACAAATTGTCGTTTGCATCCACTTTGTCAAACGTCACCCAAGTGTAAAACAACTCATACGGGAACGCCGCAGCAGCGCCTACCACTAAAATAACACCCAAGCCATCTTCCGGGACCCCATAGACCCTCAAATGTGCGGTCAGGGGAACCCTACTATGCGCGGCAATATTGACCGCCATCGGGACACCTGAAAGAACAACGAAAAGCTATACTGGAGCACTGGGTTCAGAAAATGAAAACCTGTTTAATTATCAAGCTTGAAAGAACCTTTAGTCGAAACATAGGTAGGTTAAGCCGTCACTCTAGTTATCCGGAAACTAGAGTGAGGGTGTTGTGGACTAATAAAAGCACTACTAAGGCGTTTCAGATCAAAAGACCAAACGTTAGGTGCGCCATGTTGCAGGGATTCTGCTTATGCACAGAACTATGCGCAGGAAACCAGGACCTCAGAGAATTGTGGTGTACCAGAAACTCCCCTCAGAACTAAGAACCCCTATCCGACTAGCTTAGTGTCACATTCGTTATCCGAGATTTGGCTCGGCGGTCCCAATGTATAGACAACCCAGAACAAGCGACTTAGATACTCTCAGGAGTGGTGGGAACCCAAAATACCCGTTGGTAGCTATATATCAGTCCACAACAGAATAACAAAGACACGGTAAAAGTTTAAAGAGTTTATTTTATAAACCTCGCGTCCTAAGATGCAGTACTTTGGCTAACACAAGCAGACAAATGGTTAGGATTAGCACCATCAGCATTGTTACAATACCATAGAAAATGAAAGGAGCAATCATAATAATAATGACCGTGGAACACAACCACCCTCCTTTCTCTAGTAACTAATAAGGTATTATTAGACTAATAGAAGGTCTCTTAGGCTTGCATGGGGTCCCCATACCTTATAGATCCGCTTAGTGGAATCACATCACAGGATCAGCTAGGCTCTCTCCTGCTTCAGCTCTTCGTTTCGAATGTAACAGAAAACATGCTGCTCTGTAATATTAAAGGGCTCGTCTTTCAGGTATTGGCAGCTGTATGTATGTTATGTCTAAAAAGTGGTACGATCAACCTGAACACAACAACCTGCCCCGTCTAGTGACCCAGACTCGTTCCTTACACGGTGTACAGACCAAGGTCACTGCTCGCTGTTAAAGATGTTAAACAACAGACGGTTCTCATGTGAAGCAAAGTCGAGTCAGCAGTTCTTGAATGAATAACATGTAACAACAGTGTCGCGTGCAAAAGCAGCAGAAGCAGCAAGCTGGCTTTCTAACAGCCATCGAGGTTATGCTAACTTAGCGTTGTACATAGGGCGTGGTTAACCCACACTACAATACTTTCCTTCCCTCTACACCTAGGCAATTTTTTAAAATACCTAACTTTCTTTTTGCAATGTACACATCACCCCCAACTGCTTCTATGTAGGTCATGAAAGATTCCTTCCAATCATCCCACTCCATGTGAGGTGACCCCGGTTCTTGTAGAAAACATGGTGGAGGAGAATGTTTTGTGCAGCCATTTCTGCTGTCACACCAGTACCTAGGGATTCTATGCAGATTAATTCTAATTTGATAGTCAAAGGTAGTTGATAATAGTGCTTTCTTCACAGCTTATAAATTCAAACCCACCGTAGAATGTGTGCTTGTCACAGTATTTATCCTGTCATTGACAAGCAAATCGCCTTACTGACTGCCAGTACATTGGAATCTGTTTGTTGTTTCAGCAGATTCAGAGGCAGGTCGCTATCGAGTGAGATGCAGCAGAAATTACTCCGACTTCGTAGGATGTAGGTACCGTAGTGCAGTGGCTAGGATACACTTCCTCAAAGTGGTGGCACGTTTACGTGATGCCGTAGTGTGCACTCAGAATGCATCAGTGATGTCGGAAGAATGCTGACATTTCCTTTGCTCGCAACACTGCAGCTTCCAGGATGCAGCTGACACTCCTGAGGCTGGCCGATTAGTTGGAAATGCACGTATCGCCTTTGTTACCAGCTTCTCCTGCTATGGCATCACGTTCCTTACTGTGGAATTGTGGGCCCTAGGCCCACATGCTAATGATGAGGGACACAGACACTGCGTAGTAGGGTGCTATAACTGGCCCAGGGCACGTGCGCCCGACCCCATTTATTGACAGGGTCACCCGACTGGTGATGCCTGTGGTGGGTGGGTGTAGAGTGTCTTACATCACAGGCTAAACACTAGAATGTATCCAGCCGGATACTACACTTACCATCACTTAGATGTTGCTCCGCGTGTTAAGTACACATGTTTAAAGGTAAACCTTGACTCTGTTGTCACGGGTCGCGCCTTCTGGCAAGCTTAAAATTAAACATTGACCCCAAATCTATGCACTGGTCAAAGGTGACTTCTGGCATGTAGCAACCAACAACTCACTTCCACGGCATATGCTCCAAATCCTCAGTCTGTTCCTTCTTTTTCTGAGCTCCGGGGGACGCAAACCACAGTATTTGTCCTCACAGATATTTCAAGATAATCACAAATATAACTCTGTCTTTCCTATCCAGTTAGAGGGATACCATTCTCGTCACCATTTTTGAGACGACAGGAGGCGCTGTAATTGTATTAAGTCCTTTAATAGGTAACACGATACGGCCCTTGGAAGCTACCTGAGCTCATCTGCAAATGTGCCTCTGACTCCTTCCACATTCTAGATTTGCCCAAGTCATAGCCACCAGTTGCATCATAACTCCGCAACAGTCTCCAAAGGACCACATGCAGCCATTGCAGCTCTGGAATATAACCGTTGTGATCTTCAGAGTGTCTCAATCAATCCTGTTGCATTCACTTTGTTAGCCATGTACACCCTTTTTCTTTCCGTATCTCGCCCATCTGCATGTCTTAGACATCATCTCTTTCCTCTTCAGCACCCTCCGTTCACTCTCTCCTGACTGCACTTCTTCCCATCTCCTTCGCTTCACCACTCTGCAAACACACAAAGCACATACGCACCTGTAAGCACTGCAATTTCTTTTATATTTGCTTTGTCAATATTTGACAAGTGTGTACCTCCGCTTCCCAGGGATTCACAATTGCAACCAGAGTATGTGACCATTGATTTGTAGACAGGCCGAGGATTGTAAGCAGAAGCTGAATTGGGTAAGTACTAACAGCTCTGTTTGTGGTAGTGTGGACGAGCAGTTAGGCTCATCCAGAGGGGGTGTTAAGCATTTATTGTATTCACTCAATCAAGGATTGATGACATACTCAGAGACAGAATCCAGACCAATTAGGTAAGTATTTAAAAGGTACACATGTTTTATCTCAGAACCAAGCAGGACTTGGCACAGGTAAGTAAAATATACCCTCAAATGCAAGACTGTTCAAGGAAATGCAGTTGTGGTTAAAGCTGCAATCCTTTTGTATATGCTTTGGAAACAATTTAAATTATACTGCAATTTTTTAGATTACTTTTTAGATACTGTTAGATTACTATGAGTACTGAGGGTGGTATGCCTAGATACCATACCTTAGGATCTCACAATACAAGGAAAGTACGACTTTTTATACATTAGCTGTTTAGTACTCTTTTCCCCATACAAAGATCAGTCCAACACAGAACATTTTAGGCCCAAAATCTCTTAACATGGGTTTCTATGGGAAAAAAGTAATTGAGGTTTCTTTGGTAGGTACTAGTCTCATGAGTGGGAGTTTTGGAGGTTAGGACCAAGGTTCCCCAAGGTCTAGAAGGGCCCTCAAGTTGCACCACCAGCGGCACTGGGGCAGCCGGGTGCAGACAGAGCCGTACTGGGAACCGAAACCGACCCTGGTAAACTGCTCGGCCAGCCCCCGGTGGGGAGGAGTGGAGGTGCAGCTGAGCTGTCTGCTAGGGCCGGTTTCGGCTGATTTTGTCACAGAGGGCCGATATTGCCGGCTCCGGTAACAAAACCATCCCAAATCTGGCCCCCACCCTGGCAGGCCAGCAGGGAAAAGCCCGGTGCCCGCTACGGCCAGCCCTGCCCTGGGTGCATAGTGCAGGGGCCCATTGCTAGCCAATGTGGCTAAGGGGGCCTTCAGTAAGGGACGGCTGGTGAGCAGGTCACTTGATTGTGGGAGCAAAGCTCCTGGGGCTAAGGTCAGCACTGCAGGGGCCAATGCCCAACACAGGTGCAGCTGCACTGGGGTGGCTGGAGGCGGGTTGCAAAAAGGACGTTGGGGACCCCGTGCGTTTCACTAGAGACCTTTGGTTATGCAAAATTGCTGCAGGCTCGGGCAGGGAGACTTCCTGAAGGAGACTACTGGCTGGAGAGGTAAGTTGGGATCTTGGGGGATGCCTCGACACTGTCGGTTTGGCCACCCAAGGCCAGGGGGCGTCAGGTGCAGGGGTGTATTAGGAATCGTGTTTTCTTACCAGCTCTGGTCACGTTGGGAGACCTTTCAGGTTGAGATTGCAGGACTCGGCTCGAAGCTTGAGGGAGGTCAGGGATCGCCTGTTTCCAGGTCAGGATCGCTGGGTAGACCTCCTTGAGGTGCTGGGCCACTTGAACTCGGGCCATGGGTGTCTGGTTGCAGAGTGGTGCAGAATTGCGGTGTTACCGGAATCCGGATTGCTGAGGTGAGTCTTTGCTTGAGCAAATGCAGTGCTCACAAGAGACAGTCTGTAAGATGATTGTAGGGCAGGTCCTCCAGGCACTGGGTGTTTCTAGCTGCTGGACTCGCCGGGTTACTTGCTGTTGGTACGTCGTAGACGGGACAGGCCGGTATGACTTGGGCTAAAGCAGTGGGTGTCCTCTTCTTCTTCTTCTTAGGGCAGCACAGCTCTTCGGTCCTTCTTCTTTCTTTCTCCAAGCTGAGGAGGCAAATTAAGGATTGCACCTAAATACTAGATTTAGGGGCCTTAAAGGTGTGTGGAGGTCGGGACAAATAGGCTTCTTCTTTGGGGTAGATACATTCCCTATTATGTCACCCTCCAGTGGATGGGGGCATGAGCCTCTCCCTAATTGGCTGAGTCCCCCCATCTTCAAGATGGAGGGACTGAGATGTGTGCTTTACTTCGTCCTCCCCCTACTTCCTAGCTTGGTTTTCCCACCAATTCTTCCACCCAAAGTGGAGGCCAGAACTAGTGGGAGCCAGTTGTTGGGGGCAGCAAAAGGCAGGGACAGTTTCCAAAGGCGGCAGGCCTTTGAAGCTTCCCCGTTTTGTGGGCTCAGCTCATCCTGGGGGAGGAGGCATGACAGCTCTGGCCAGGATGGTCTTTGTTTCTGGACCAAGAGAGCGGAGGCTCTCTATCCAGGGGTCCAGAAAGCTGTCTGGTGGTGGCAAATGTCTGGCACCATTCAGGAACCACACTAGGGCTGGTTAGTTTTCAGGGGCCATCTCTAAGATGCCCTCTGAGTGCATTTCATATTAAATCCAACACTGGCATCAGTGTGGGTTTAATGTGCTGAGAAGTTTGCTACCAAAATTTCCAGTTTTTGTAAACCAATTATGGAGTTGTGGATTTTGTAATGACCAACTCCCAGACCATATTCTCTATGGCTTTACAACACTTACAATGTCTAAGAATGGGTTTAGACATTGTAAGGGTACAGGGCTCATGCCACTATACCCTCATCTTAGGACTAGTGCACCCTGCTAGAGGGGTGACCTAACTAGGACCCAGGCAGTGGGTTGCAGGCATGGCACACAGGGATGTGTGCCATGTTGACTCTTCCTTTTCTCTGCACCAAAACACGCAGCGTGAAATGGCAGTGTGTGGGTGTTAAGGTACAGGGACTCTAAGGGTGGCACAAAAGGTGCTGCAGTCCTTAGAGGCCTTCCCTGGTCACAGTCCCCTTGGTACCCATGGTACCTTTTATAAGGGGCTTACCTGTGGCCAAAGATGTGTCAATTGTAGGTACCTAGGTACAGTCTTGGGAGAGAACAAAGGCCCTGGGAACCTGATTGGTAGGTATCCAGGGCACATCAAGTCAGGTTACATCAGATGTCAGGAAACAGTGGGGGGTAACCATGCAAAAAGGGGCACTTTCCTACAACCATGTATTCTGAACACACACCTTTCTGACCCACCGAAGGGAACTGAGAAACTTGGACTGCCTTTGTGACCCAATAATAACACTTGGAGGTGATTGAGTTCAAAGTATGCACTATAAAAGAGTAATGCTACTTGAAAAAAAAAAAAGAAAGAAACATTACATCCTGGAAATAGCTAAAACTGTTAGAGAAGGCAAGAATAAATAAAACATCAGGAATATAAACAGGAACTAAACCGCTGACATGGATTACCTTAACGTCTTTTACATTCAATGTACAGAAATCAAACCAGTTATTTTTACATTAAAGGTAAGGACATAAATATAGGGCCCGATAGGGACCCATTTCAATGAGTGTTTTTTAGTTACTACTGTATCTGAGATCTGGAGGGACCCGGCCCTCTTTAAGCCCTCTAGAGGGAATGTTTACTGGAAGCAGACCCCTCAAGTACAAATTCCTATGCTTAGACCCATTTAGGAAGGACCGCAGGCATTGACGGCCAGGTTTACTAACCTCTCGCCAGCGGCGTCACTATAGGGGTGCGGGGGGTGCGGACCGCACCGGGTGACACCCTCACATGGGGTGACACCAACAGGGCCGGTGTGCGCAGAGCAACCTAACCTTTTAGGAGGAGGAGGTGCCTGTGCGCAGTGTCTCCTCTCCTTTCTTTTATTTGCTTCCCTGTGAAATGGATCCAAAAAAGAAAATCACTTTTGCTGGAAATCAATGTCGTATTTTTCTGACATTTAATTCCAAAATGCAGCATTGGGAACAAAATGTAAAAATATGAAAAATAAATAACTAAATAAATTGTCCAGATTGATTTTATTCACACCCAAACACATTAGCGCCACTTTTACAGAGTTTGCCAGTGAAGTGCTATTTTTATTGTCTTGGCTTTGTTTTCCCTGGGCTTGGAACTAGTGCACCAATCCTGGAGGTACTGCAATGTGAGGATTGAAAAACAAAATTTGTACTGCTGCACTGTATCTAGGGATGTTGTCTTTTTTTACCATACTACTTACGTTTTGTAAGGATATAAGCAATGGCCATTGCAATGGGTCCATTCAGGGCCCTGTTGTCATGTCCTTAACTTTTCAGGCAAAAGCACTTACTGATTTCTGAACAGTGAGTGTAAAAGCGTTAAGGTAACCATGTTGTTCCTGCTTACATTTCACAAGGTTTGCAAAATTTTGCATTCCCTTAGATTGTTTGCTTTTTCCAGGATGCTGTTACTGTTTTTTGTAGGCCACATATTGCTCTTGCCCAGTGCGTAATTTAAATTGAGCCGCATCCAGGTGTTTATAGCTGGCAACAATTGGGTTGTAGTTGAAGGCAGTCTGAGTTTTTCTCAGTGGGGCAGTATGGTGTTCAATGGGGGAGAGGATGTGGCACTATGGCCAGAGCTGCTGAATTTGGAACTGGGGAACCAGGTTCAGCCTTAATAACCAGTCCGCCAGACTACTCTCCTGAGAGAGCACTATCTCATGCTAGACCTTAGAAGGCTTCGCAAGACATTAGAAGCCCCGGTGTCGTAGCACCAGCAGGTGGACCCTAGCATGACAAGTGTAGGTTAACCTTCAAGGTTTGTCCACCACTATTCATACTGAAGTTCACATCCAGTCTTGCGGGCAGGCCTATGAAGCAGTACACCCTAGAACAGTGACCCTGTCACTGAGATCACAGGACCCTTGAGAAGGGCCAGCTCTAGGGCGGTGCAACCGGTGTGACCGCACCAGGTGCTCACTTTAGGTGGAGGCATCATTTTTGCAAGTATATTATGGTTTTAAAAGCGCTTGCTGCCTCCTTCCCGGCCTCCAGTAATTTTCGGTAACAATAAAAATGTCATGATGACTCTGGTGATTAATGTTCTTCCTAGAGAGAGATCTGAATTTTGTCTAATGGGAGATTTGACTCATGGAAAGGTAGCTCAGAGGGTTAATGTACCTGCTGCAAAGAACATGTACCATGCAGATCACAAAGTGCACATAATGTAAATAGGCCAGTGGGCTACTGCTTTTGTCAGAGAGATCCTTTTGTTACTTGCAGTTTATAAGTTAAAATCCTAACATAGAACAGTGAGCTATTAACTGTCATCTACTCCACAGCAACACAAGTCACATTTTTTATTAACTTTTGATAAGTTTGAGCTACAAACAATTTGTTCGTTTAAATGGTCAGATCATGCTGCATATCTTGCATTATGAGGCAAATATGGCAGAGCCATTATTATTTAGAAAACATTTGCAAACTAGGATTTTTAGCCATTCATGTTTGAACTGCTGTTTTGGAAAAGGGAGAAGTGCTGATGACAGAAACTCCATGGCTCGGAGACAAATGGCTTGTGCTTCCATATTTTATCGTATTTGGGGACATTCTGTGATTAGAAGCATATCCCACTTTGTGAACACATTTTACTGTCAATAACTCATTATAACCTTAAATAATCATGTGTATCCATTGGTTGATAAAACTGGGCAGTGAAACCAAACAAATACAAAAAATTGGGATGTTTGCGCATTCTGGCCACGCCTCTGCTCTGCCCACTGATCCAATCCTTGGGTTATTCCCGCCCTCTGATTCTCCGCCCACAGTTCCCCTACTTTTTTCCCCCCACTTCGACCACTGATATATCGTGTTGACTAGCAGGTAGCCCACTGTACAACCTGATTAATGAGTCATTATCACACTGTTGTTAACAGGCACATTTTGTAAATATAGGACCTACATTTACAAACGTTACTAAGGATTCTGTTTGGTCCCGTTATTTGCCAACTGTGTCCACTGGCGGACTCGGGGCGGACTCGGTCCATGCGGTAAGTCGTGAGGGGGTGACACCATGAGTTACCCGCACCGGGTGACACCAACCCTAGTGACGCCACTGCCTCTCGCACAGGGCTGCCAGGCATCTTGCTGCACTGCCCTGCTTGAAAGAGAGCTCCTGGGAAGAGGAAGCAACAAGGAGAAATAAATATGCTTCTCCTCCTTAAGCCAGGCTTGGGTAAGCACACCATTTCGGCACACACCCAGGGGTACTGCCTTGATGAAACCTGGGTTTGCTTCAAAATCAATGGGTGGATGTATGGGAACGCTGATGCTCCAGCCAAGGGACGCTTCCCTGATGTGAACTAATGCAAGGGAGCTATGCATTGCCAAGCGGTACTTTAAAAAAAATCATCTACGCAAAGCCACTCAATTCAGGCTTTGCGTGGCTCAGTAAACCCAGAAATACATTTTGCGTAGAGCTACCTTGAAAAAGTCACACAACCCCAACACAACATGTCAGTCCATCTGGGCCGGAGTGTGTGCTGTGCACTTCAGCAGATATGCAATGCATAGGTTATTTTTGAAAATGCACTCGATTCCCCTTGTTATCCCCTGCTTCAACTAGGTGTTATTTTTTGACAGAAATCCTAGTTTGGTGATCCTTGTAGATAGAGGTTTGCATCAAATCTTTACTCATGTCTGCAAAAGCCTATAAGAAAAGCTTGCGTCAATATAATTCAATCACACCTGCTATGTATTAAAACACACGCTAAGGAATGCAAATATTGTTTCAAGGAGCTCTGCCCTTTTATTCTATTATGCTTTGCTTCTGCCCTATATCACATGCAAATATTTAGGATACTTTAAAGGGAGATTATTGAAGCTTTCCATTCGGGCGTGCCAATTTTAGGGATTGTTCTATATTTATAGGTGTGATAAAGTGAGAATTGACTCTGTGAGTCATAAAAATATTTACTACCACCATGTAATTCATTCTTACATACCAAGACTAATTGAGCTTATAAATGATATGGCTGAATCAATGAATAAAACTAATGGCCTGAGGTGAAAGTGATTACACTTTGGTGTCAAGGCTTGGATAAGAGAGATGTCTTCATGTTGCAGCTTTAAACACACTGTGGTAAGTGACCTACGAAACACATTGTGGAAAGTTGGCGCTTCACTACGGGTTGAGAACAGTGTTAGTTCTCTTATTCAGCTGTTGCTTTCCCTCTTCTCAGCATGCAGGACATGGCTCTTTATCATTGTGGCTACGCTAAGTTTTTCATATTTATAAGGTGGCGCTAAGGTACTTAGCGTGGCTTAACGCCACCTTGTAAATATCCCCCTTTCTGTTACAATCCTCTGCGGCAAAGGAGCATGCAATGGGTGTATCTGTGGATGTTCGACCGCAACACTCATTGCTTTCTGATGCTGCCCCAGTTTTATAACAATCATGCGACACACAACACTGGGAATGCACACGTTACAAACTCACATACAACATCCAAACTCCATACCCACCCACCAGACACGACAGCACAACTTACTGTGGCAACCTGGGCCAGCCATGTAAATGAGTCATCAACGTCTTGGCACATCAGCCACACAATAGCTGAATGTGGGAAGAGGTGGGAACCAGGCATGTGCGAAGGAGGCAAGTGATCCATGAATGAGAATGTACCTATTGCCAAGTGTGGCGTGGATGTAATGTATAATACAAAAAAATCCTAGGGTCTGAACAAGTAACAATAGTATACGTGAGTCAAACAGTATTACTTATGTAAAGAATATTCATGAACAAACATATGAATTTGTGAAATCATCCATGGGCAGATCCCTTGTTAGGACGTAATCCCTCACTCACCAGAGGTGACATGCTTCATCATAGGGACTCTCCTCCCATAGGAAACCCCTAGTTCCTAAGGGGGCTACCACCCCCTCACTGTGAGGGAGGAGCTCTGGGATGTTTTTATGGGAATATATCGGGTATCCTAAACCCTTTTATGATGAGCCAAAGTGTGAGTGAAGTCGCAGCGCAAAAAAAACAATGGTGTGAAAAGAAGTGAAAAATCAGGTGAGATCTAAAACTGGCTATAAGGCATAGAGCAACAATTTTAATAGAAATATGCCTGCTGTCAGGGTTAAAAATGCAGTACACCGGCGGTATGGATATAAACCGCTATGGTGTGATGATTACTGGTGGATGTAATAGCCAGACTGCAGTATGCAGACCACACACATATCCATATCGACACACACTGCTGGTGTATGGAGTACAGTGGGCAGTGGACGCAACCATGTCACCCCAGCCACTGGGGAAGCTCGCGGAAATGTAGCTTGTGACGCCCTCCCCGTAAGCGTGAGCGGAGTGGGCTGGCCCGGCGTACGCCAGGTCAGCATAGGGGTATGAATAAAAAGCACATAGCTCTGGGCGTGGCCCTCTGCCGGAATGCCCAACTTCTCTGCCAGGGCGCTGCCCCTCAGCCCGCCACGAGGCTGATGCCGTTGCCGTGAGCGTTGTGACCTGCGATCCTGTGCGCCTGCAGCACCCCAGGCCGTTGGTCCCAAACTCGACTTGCCTGGCCCTGCGCACCCAGGCCTCACTGCTCACCTGCTGACACCGGAGTGTGTCGAAGAGGGCCCACCACGTGCCGGTGCAAGCTCCAAGCCCGCGGTGCGCGAAACTGGCAACCTGCTACGACCATCACAGCCTCCGCGAGCAAGGCCAGCAGTACTCCTTTCTCATTGTCGTACTCTACCGGCACACACAGCAGACTAGTAGGTCACACATTTGGGACTGAGTCTTGATTACACTATGGCAGAGAACTTCATTTATAGTAGATTTGATGTCACTATACTCCCTTCGATGTGGTGCCACCAAGTCTTAGTAGTGCATCACAACCACAAGTTTCTGTGGGCCCACGCGGACTACTGCCCTCCGCCTACGCTGCGCCCGAGTAGGTCACACAATTGGAACTGAGCATCGATTTCTCAATGGCAGAGTACATATCATTGCACGCAAGGAGAGGTGTAAGAGGATGACGCGTTGCAGTCAGGAGGGAAAAAGGATCATCGTTACGGAGGTTACCGAACACTACCGACAACTGCCCTGGTGTCACTAACTTTGTGCTTCGCGAGCCAACGACACGTGGCTGTGGGCCACTGCTGACAGCTGCCTCCGGCCTACACTGCGGTCGAGTAGCTCACACAGTTGGAACTGAGTCTTGATTTAGCAATGGCCGAGTTCATAACATTGTATCGGCATGATCGCAGACTGCAACCCCTCTCAGCGCCGGTGCCACGAAGTCTGTTCACCGTCATTCATGGGCACTCTCTGTTTGAACTTTGGTGGCGGCTGAGTCTATGGACTGGTGGTTGTCATCATCCTCATGTAGCTGACACCTAAATGGTGGTGAAAACAAGGCTGCAGCATTCCACTCCTCCATTTGCTGCTTCTGGATGGCTTCTGCCCTCTGCATCATGCCTTGGAGGACAACCTCCACTGTCCCCCGCAGCCCTCCGCCACATTCACCTCAGACATCGATGAGGACCCGCTCAGTCCACGTGGCCCTACCTCAGTGCACCGCAAGTCACCGTCCCGCGGCAGGGTGCCTGTGCCGGCCGCTGTGCATCCGGGGCCACTAAGTCTGTGCAGCTCAAGTCATGGACCCTGTCTGATGGAATATTGGATGTCCTCTGTGACGATGACCTTGGGGTCATCATCGCCATGTGTCTGTGGCCCTGCGCTGTCGGCTGCCTCCGGCCTCAACTGCTGCCCACCTGGGCTCACACATCAAATCGAGTCCTGACTGGCCCAGACGTCGCATCACCGCAGGAGGCACTCGCCACCACCGCCAGGGCCAACTCCAACCGACAACGGCCAGTGTCTAAACGGTCATACTGGCAGACTGACAGAGTTGCTCACACCTGGCGTGGATGCCATCTTCTGCCTGATCCCCTGCTCAGCCCTCCAGGTGCCACTAACTCAGTGCACCACGAATCATCGTCCATTACTGTTTTGGTTATGTGCTGTGGAGAGCTCACGCAGCAATGTCACCTCAGGCAGTGTGGGAGACCTGGGACGAAGATGAGGAAGATAATCCATGTGTGACAACCCTCCACTGTAGCTGCATCAGGAATGTCCCGAAGGGACAAAATCCTAGACAATTTGTTCACAAGAGCACGCTCCACTCTAGTGCCCCAACCTCAGTGCACTGCAACTCACGGACACTTCTGTTTGCTCATTGTGTGACCTTTGGACTTGCTCCGGCTACCTCCTTGATGATTTGCAG
Source organism: Triturus cristatus (assembly GCF_964204655.1). NCBI lineage: Eukaryota > Metazoa > Chordata > Amphibia > Caudata > Salamandridae > Triturus > Triturus cristatus. Next base: position 124,570,776 of record NC_140583.1, read on the forward strand.
TTGTCTCTGTAATGCTGGTGTTGTCTGTTTCCGTATTCATAGTGTTCACTGTTGTATTTGTTGCCAGCACCAGCAACTCCCTGAGGGCTGGCTTACACTCACCCCACACACATCCAGCACAGGCATCACTGTACATGTAGCACTGCCAATAAAGGGGCCGGACGCACGTGCCCGTAGCCAGCTTCAAAAACTATCTCCGTGTGGTCATGATGTGTGAATGAGGGCCCCGAGCCCTACAATATTACATTGTGCTGTGTACAGCGGATGCAAGCCATGTCATCGCAGGCAGCGGGTTAAAACTTGGGGATGTAGCTTTGTTGTCAGCCACTCAATACCTAAGAGGGGTGTACTGGGTCGTCGTACGGAGGACCAGCATGGGTGTGTGGATGGTAATTCCGGGGCTGTGGATGTAGTTCAATACAGGAAATGTGCAAATGCATGTGTCTCTGTCGCAGTGTGGATCTCCTCTCGGGTGTAGGTGGTCCCTGACTTCGACACCCCATTTGTGATGTAGTTCGGCTTCCATGAGCTCTGAGCCCACCCGCACCTGTTCGGACACCTCCTTTTGGCATTCTGACACCTGGCATTAGAATGCGATGTGTGCCTCGGTGAAGTGTTGGGAGCCAGCCGTGGTGGTGGGTGCTTCCTGCTGTGTGGTCTGTGCAGGGGCTGGGGACTCCTCTATGTAGCTTGGCTGCCCTGCTCCTGGGGTTGGGTTGCCTGAGATGTCCATGAGCTGTTGTAGGGCATCGGTGTCGAAGGTGTGGTGGTCGTCTCCAGCATCACTAATAGGTTGTCAGGTCTGCCCTGCTGGAGGTGTTGCTTGTCCCCATGCAATGTGAAGGGGAGATGCATGTTGACATTGTGTTGACATTTATGTTGGCGCATTGTTCTTGTTGACATGCAGATTCTGTGACAATGTACATTGTGACTGTTTGGGCGGTGCTGGCAATTTGAGGGGGGACAGTGGACATTTGGACCTCGTGACGGATGTGAGGTTGTACGCGTACATATGGATCTCACAGTTCCCTGATCTGTCCAATGTGATTAGCCTGTTTCTGTGCATGATTGGACCCAGTTGTGTCCCCTGTTCTGCAGTGTAGGTGTTGCACTCTGTGCCACATTGTCGTGGGATGTGCTGTGATTGCTATGTGTGTGTGCTGCAGTGTGCCACGGGGATCAGGGACATGATCCTGGGTAATTGTGGGTGTGCAGTGTGCTACACATCGTTGTGCATGTGTGCCATTGTGCCCATCTCCCCACGTCCCCCCAGTCCCTGGTCATTACTCACACTGTTGTTGTGTCTGGTCCTCCCGAGCTCCTTGCACCGTCTCCACACTGATGAATGTGGCCTCCATTTGCTCCAGCTCCTGTGGTGCAGGACTCCCAACTCCTGTCGCCGTTGCTGCCTTTCTGTTGGCATTGGCTGGTGCCTGGTTTAGGTTTTCACATCATGCAAGCGCCTCTTGGCCTCCTCCATTGGCCTCCTCGACACTCCAACTGCATTCAAGGTACTCTAATTGTGGGTCAGTTGATGGTAGTGTTCTGTCACCTATGTAACGCTGATCTGGTTTTCCTGAAGACTGCACCCTGTCTTCCTCTCCCTCTTCTCCTTGGCCTTCCCCGACCCCGTTGTTCCTTGCTGGTGGTCTGTGGGGCTTGTGGGGTTCGCGTTGGACTCTGTGCTCGGACACGGTGCATCCATGTTGCTACGCTCATGATTGTTTCTGGTGTGTTGTTTTTGTAGCTTTTATAGTGCATTTTCCCGCCAGACGCATGGGATTTGCAGGCCTGTCGCTAGTTTTCGCTGCTTTTTGTATCGAGAGTGCCCTCATTGCAACTTTTTTTGCATTCGTGTTTCGCATTTTCGCAGCGTGGCATTGATTTTATCACGGTCATTTGATGCGTTATCTGGAGACTATCGCATGGTACCACCTGTTGTGAATACTTAGTTAACACGGCGTAAATTTCCCGTGATAGACTGTGATGTTGAGTGTTGCGTTAAGTTACTTTTGCAATGTTTATCACAGTTCTTGAGCATATCCCCTCTGTGTGCTACACACAAGCAGAAGTAACCATTATGGATTGTTTGTGTGCAGGAAGGTGTCCCTTCCTGCACATAAACAATAATTCTCTGCAAACGCAGGCACTCTTGCACCATTGTGCAAGGGTACCTGGGACAGCGCTAGGCAGCTAATATTAGCGCTAGCACTATATAAAACATAAGGGAGCGCCCTATTGTAGTAAATACGATGCATCCCTGCGTTTTGAAAATGTTGGAGCGAAGCACTGACAAATTTGGTACACCTCCGTGCTCCGACATTTTCTACTAAATATGCCCCATAGTTTTTTTGAAGATGGTCCATCAGAGTGATGTTTTGGAGATGAACAACAAAAACTGAAATAAAGTGTAGAAGAGATGAATACTTTGTTCTAAAAATGCCACCTATGTTAGATTATCAATTTTCTATTATTTTGTTGTTGTTTCATGTTGCAACAGCTAGATCAATGGGCTCCTAATTAGTGCAGATCATTTGGAAATTCACTTCTTAAAAGGCTCGAAGAGTGTTAAACACTTCCAGGATGACATCTGAGAAGGAGTCACATGCCACAGTTTTAGATAAGGTTTTGAAGTGTTGGTCAAGGATAGTCCTGTTTTAAAGATTCAAACCTGCGCTTTGTTCCACCAGGAAGTTGATTGTTTGACTGCGATCAATGTCCATTCTATACAAATATCACATTCAAGGATGCCAAGCTTTTTTTCACTTTGCAGACTTTGTGAAACCATAACACTAGAGGCCCGATTCACAAAGGTAAACTGAGACGAAAGTCTAACCTTTCGACTTTCACTATTTACAAAGGGCATTTACAAGTAGTAAAGTTAGACATTTGCCTTAAGATTTGATCTTAAGTGTAACTGAGATTAAAAGTCCCTGAAGGAATATGCAATGGAAATTGAAGAAAGGGTAGGACAGAGTCGAGAAAGAATATATAATGATGAACATATTTTTTATGTGGATCAAGAGGATGATCTAAATGATGATCTAAACCTGGATCAGGCTACAACATCAAACAGTGTCATTAAAGATCCTTTAGGGGAAGACATGTTTAGCTCGTATGAGTTGAGGCACCTAAGAAGTGCAGATTGGTGGCCTCTGGATCATGTTTGGGAATTCATAAAACAATGGATATGAAAACCTCTTGAAAGGGAGGTAAAAAATGTATTAAAAGCTGAATGTGCGAGACCGCAGATTGTTAACAAGGTGTGTTTCACACCAAATCTTGATCCGGATTTGATATCTTTCTTTTGTAAAATGGGAAGGGACCCACGTAAAGGTCTAGAGAGATCACTAAAGCAATTTCAAGACAAATTGCTGGATGCATTGAAAAGACCATGTCAGGTAAAGGAACCAAATGAATTATTTTTATCAAAGGAACAAGAAAAGATTGCGGATATAGAGGTATAGGAAATGTTGCAAAAGGGAGCGATTTGTATGGTAGAGAATCACATGAAAGGTTTTGTAAGCACTTTGGGCCATAATATCAAGCGGCAGCGATAATTATCGCTGGCCGCTCTTAGCGCGCATTTTCCTATCGCCGGCTATCGCTGGAACTTATCGCCATGTTAGTGCTGTATTAACAACGCACCGCGCCATGGCGATAAATATTCCAGCGATAGCGGGGATATCACCGTTTTCCATGGAACAATGCTGGTTTTCCAGCGATGTTCCATGGAAAATGGCGATATCCTTGATGATAGGGCCTGTAGTCTTAGCCACACAATCCACCTCCCTTGTTAGGTATGCCTTAGTCTGGAATTTAACATATGTTAAATTCCAGCGTTAAGGCCCAGTTAGCGTGAAAAAAATCAGCGCTAAACCGGACGGGCTTTGTTGTAAATACAGCGAAGCAACGTTAGCGTTATTTTCTAATGTAGTTGTAAGGGGCACGCCTACCTTGCATCTCATTAGCGATGCAAGGTGAGGCGATAGGAAACCGGGCGCTAAGGCAAGGAAACACGTGCTAGCGTGTCCTTGTTAATAAAGCGATAATATTATCGCCGCTTTTCGCCCGATTCCAGATGCTAAAGCGGTGAAAATGTTATCGCCTGCCCTTGATAATATGCCCCTTTGTTTTTAGTGGAGAAAAAAGACAAGGGATGGAGACTGGTAATACATTTAAGAAATTTAAATCAGACAATAGTTTACAGACATTTCAAGATGGAAGGTATCCTTCTTTTATGGGACATGTTACAGTCAAAGTACTGATTGGTGAAATTAGATTTGAAAGATGCTTACTTCACTGTGACGATGAAGGAAGAGTCAGAAATTTCTACAATTCAGATGAATGAACCTGTTGTTTCAGTTTGTGTCTCCCTTTTGGACTGTCTTCGGCACCATGGCACTTCACAAAGTTGATGCGTGTTGTGGTAGCATGCTAGTGAGAGAGGGTGGTCCATATATGATTGTGTATTTGGATGAAATTTTACTCATGTCTCAGGTTGCAAATGACTATTGATATCTTGGAAAATTTGGGATTCTTGGGAAATTAAGAGCAGTCTATCCTAATACTTTCACAAAATATGGAGTTTTTAGGATTCAAAATAGACATGATTGGAGAAGTTTTAGGATTACCAGGAAATAAAAGTAAAGATGACAAAGAAAGAGCTACACAAAGTTATACAGAAGGAGAGTAAGGCTTTGAAAGAATTAGCAAGAATTCTAGGGTTTTTTCATCATTGATCCAGGCAATATTTCCCAGTCCCTTGCATTATCGGTGGTTACAGAGAGTGAAGGCAGATGCCTGGCTAGGAGGTTTATGGAATGGAGACAAAGTGAGCTTGAGTCAAGAGGAATTAGATTGGTAGTTGCACAATCTGGAAGCTTGGAACGGTAGGGCAATTTTTGGATATGTACCAGATTATGTTCTGAGACAGATGCCAGTCTATTAGGATGGGAAGCGTATTTGGGAACTCAGCAGACAGTTGGTGCATGGTCAGGAATAGAGAAGGATCGGCACATAAATTGCTTGGCATTAACAGCGGGGTTGTTTGCCTTGAGGAGTTTCATGGAGGAATGACAAGGAAAGACGGTCTTGCTGAAGATGGACAACATATCAGCAGTAGCATATATAAACAGATTAGGAGGTTGCAGATCGAAGAGGCTTTCAGATGTTGCAAAGGAGTTGTGGGTGTTTTGTTTGAAGAACAGGATTTCTATAAGAGCTGAATATATTCCAGGGGTGAGGAATGTTATGGCAGATTGGAATTCAAGGAATGTGAAGGATTACAGTGATTGGATGCTAGGGAGAGAGTATTTCAGGAAGATAGATCAGATTTTGGGCCCTTTGGAGGTGGACCTGTTTGCAACCAGATTGGGTTGTTAGATGGTGAGGTCTTACAGTTGGTTAGCAGATCTGCGGGCTGGAGCGATAGATGCATTACAACAAAATTGGACAAAGATGAGAGGTTAAGCTTTCCCTCCATTTGCTATTATTCAGTTGGTACTTCTGAAGGTAAGGAGGAAAGGATGTCAATTGGTATTGATAACACCTTTTTGGGTGTTTCAGGCATGGTTTGCATCGATGTTGGAATTGGCATGCGAGATTCCCATTTTGCTCCAAGCGGAGGGAGGTTTGTTAATAAACGAGGAAGGAGAGTATCATCCTTTGATACAGAATGGTATGTTGAACCTTCTTGTTTGGAAGGTGTAAGGATATAAGTGCATTCAAGGGATTTTTGCAAGGGGCTGCGAAGTTACTCAAGGAAACCGGAGCACTGGGAACACGGAAAAGGTATAGAGGAATATGGAACCTTTAAGTTCGTTGGTGCCTGGAATGGAATAGGATCCCGTCGAGGATCCTGTAGTGGAAACTGTCACTTGTTTTAGTGGAACAATTCGAGCAGAGATCAAGGTATAGAACTATAAATTACTATAGATCAGCAATACTAGAGGACACATTTTTGTAGGAGTCAAGTGTGTGGGTAGCAATGCTCTAGTATGTATGGTTCTAAAGAGCATGAGACTGAAGAGACCTCCTAAAGCACAGTATGATGTGTTGTGGGATATAGATTTGGTTTTGAAGCTGTTTCTTGATTGGCCAATTAATAATTATTTGAATAATTAGAATCTATCTGTTAATCTAGCAACACTTTTGTGTCTGATATCATGTATCAGATGTGAAATGTCTGGAGGTAAACAACGGGGGGCAGATTTACAATTAACTAACGCAGCACGGTGCAGCAAGTCATTTTCCTGTGCCACGCTGCTTTTGTTTTGAAGCACAGGGATGCGACATATTTACAACAATATGTTGCATCTCTGTGCTTCGCCATGCGCTAGCGTACAAACGGCTGACTATGTCAAATGTAATATTTTACCCAAAGTATGAGGAATGTAAAAATTGTGTTTGGTTGATTTTTTGAGGGAATGTGAATGTAGAGAACAGAAGAGACAGTGAGTATCAGTTGTTGATTTAGTTTGTTAACCCTTGTAAAGCTGTAAATACAGTGATAATTTCAAGGTGGGTGAGATGTGCAATAGAACAGGAAGGAGTAATATTGAAAAATGTAAAGCACATTCAGTTAGGGGAGCAATGGCGAGTAAGTCTTGTTGGTATGGAGGCAGTCTGGAGAACATTTTAAAAGCTGCAGATTGGTCTAATATTGGGACATTTGCAAAACATTATTTTACACTGAGTATATGTCTGTAGTGGTGTTGAAGTGCTTTCAACTTGCACAATGGTAGCCTCCGGTCTTGAAATGACGATTCTCAGATTACCATGCCAAGAGAATCAGGGCTTCATTAAAGGCATGGAGGCTAACGTTATTCCTCCCTTCTCACTCTTGTGTATATATGCAAAAAAGGATGTAAATAATATATTGTTCTGAAATTTATTGTTATAAAAGGAAAGAGAACATTTAGAAATACACTTGTTGTTAATATCTGTGAGTTTTCAAAACAAAAAAAGGGGGTTGTAGTTTTAAAACATTGTTTTTCTGATTGCAGAATCTCAGTCATAAAAGAATAGCAAAAAAGTGGCGCACACAAGGTTTAGAAGATGAAGAAGTGTCTTTTCAGTTTTGCATTTAAAAGAGGAGGAGAGTTCTATGTATGGGACTTTTAATGCTAATTGAAGTTCTACTTCTGGATTGTACTTTGCTGACATTCTTTAAATAGGCTGCTGTGAGGAGTGGCAAATAAAAGATTACGCATAATGTTAGCCTCTGTGTCTTTAATGAAATTCTGATTCTCTTGTCATGTTAATCTGAGAGTCTTCATTCTTCTCTTCATGCTACTTGTCCCTCATGAGCCATATCTAATACAGCCAGCCTTAAACCCACTGGTCCTACCAGTTCCTCTCCTCATAATAACAAATTATTCTATTCAGATAACTAATTGGCCCCATAAAAGAAGGCCAGTAAATCCTCATCTACAGATTTCTTATTTGGCCACTTTGATCTATTGTATTCTAAAACTTTCTGAATCTCATTGTCATTTTTGCAAGCAGATTTCCATTGATCTTCCATAATGCAACCCGGACACTTCACAAATTGATACAACCTTCTCCATACTACAGTCAACAATACTCATTTATTTGTCATCATCAGTTGACAACCTTTACTCAATCTTCTGCAACTTGTACTCCCATCTCGCAATCCTGGGTATTGCTTTTCCACAAACTTTTGTGGTGAATAAATCTACGAGTGGTCATTAATCCATACTCACTCTAAATTTAGTATCATATACATATTTCCTTAACTACTCAATTCCCCACTAACCACTGTCAAAGTTTCTTTCTCTAAGGTAGAATACATTTGTTCTGCACCTCTTAATGGTCTTGGGGCAAATTCAATTGTAACCAATTTCCCTTTGCAATCTTGCATTAACACTGCCCCAATAACAATATTGTTGGAATTGGTCATTATAATGGAATTATACACAGTATTGAAGATGACAATGCTGAAGCCAAAGAGATTTCCTTTTTTTTACACTTGAAATTAGGCTGTACATCCCTCATCCCATTTAAATTGTTATTGTTTTCATTAAATTCTTCATGTTTTTATTTTATTGGAGAATAATTGAATGAACTTACTGTAATATTCTGCTAAACCTAGGAATTACCTAAGTTGGTCTTTATTTAGAAATTTCTCTGGCATCTTCTATTGTTTTAAACAAACTACAGTTTGGTAAAACACCATGTTTGCCAATATTATGGCCCAAATATTCAACAGACTCCACCTCAAACTTGCACTTATCATTGGATAATGTCAAACCATGATTTTGCAGGATGGTTAATACTTTTCACAGAATCTCTGCATATTCTTTTTTTTGTATTTCCAAAAACTAGAATGTTGTCTGTGACATATAAGACGTACCTTACGTCCTTAAACCGTTTATGCATAAATCTTTGACTTACTGCTGAGCTGATATTAATCCAAATGGCATTTTCTTGTACCTGTATGACCCCTCTGGTATTATGAATGAAATAAACTGTTTCTGTCTTCATGTAGTGCAATCTGATGGTATGCATTGGATATATCTAGCATGGAGAATATTGTAGCTCTCTACAACATTGAAAACATTTCTGCAATATAAGGCAATGAAAGTTGATCTACCTACACACGGTCACACAAATCTCTTACATTGACACATAGTCTGATTTTCCCATTGGGCTTGTGTGCTACTACAACTGGTGAAAGCCATTCGGAGAATTCTGTCTTTTCAATTATGTGCTGTTTGCACAATTAATCCCTCATAGATAAGGGAATGTTTTTGACTTTAAAAACCTTAGGAACTTCATTCTATTTTAATATAATTTTATGAACACATTTTTTTGATTGTCCTAAGTTTGGTGAAAAACTTTGGGATATGCATATTCCCATTCCATGGTTTTATCTTAACTAACTTATGAAAGAAAATCATTATATCCTAAAACTTGATCAGAATGAGTTGGCTCATGTGTAATCATTAAATTTATTTGCTGCAGCCACCCAGCAAATAAAATCCTTCCTTACCTACATACATTTTTGCATCCATTTCTTTACCTATGTAACTTAATGTAGAGGCAAAATATCCAAAACCTCAATTGGTTTATTGCCATAGCCTACAAGTCTAATATTGGGAGGTATCAATTGTATTTCAGGAAAGCTATTTAACAATTCATCCTCAATTAATTTTTGTCAAGCACCGGAGTCAGCTAATACCCTAATTTCTTCTCCACCCATGTCAATGATACAGAAAGGAGCGTCGCTTTTTTTCAATAATATCATATATACTCAAAATGTACTCATCTCACATGGCATCTGATTCTTCAGAGAACTCCTTGTGGCATATTTACAAGGGAAGTGCAGAATAAGGCGTTAGCCTTCCTGGCTTAACGCCTCACTTCACCACTTCAGAAATGCCGGGCTGCATCATATTGACAAGAATATGGTGCATCCATGTGTTTTCCCCTGCGCTGGCACTACACTTAGCAGCCTAGCGCCAACGCAGGCACCCTTGCACCATAGTGCAAGGGTGTCTGCATGCAGGGGAAGATTACTTATATGCAGGAAGGTCGCCCAGCCTGTACGTAAACAATCTTTAAATGCCATTTTGTAACTTCTATGTGTGCTGCTTAATGCAGCACACACAGAAGTTGCAAAACAGCATTTAAAAAAATTATTGTTTATGTGCAGGAAGGGAGACCTTCCGGTACATAAACAATCATTGGCCTTTTGTTGTTTTTATGTGTGCTGCAAAATGCAGCACACATGAAAACAGCAAAAACAAGGAGAAATGAAACATTTCTCCTCCTTGTGTCAGGGTAATACCAGGTTTTACCTGGTCTTAATTCTTTTGCTGCCTCCTATTTATGCCTCCCATGTAAGTAGGGGGCAACGTCAGAATCAATGGGTGTTGCGGTGGTACATCTACAGCAACACCCATTGCACGCTAAGCCTTATTTACAAGGCAGCGTTAAGTGGTTTAATGCTGCCTTGGAAATATGGCGAAGCCCCTATCACCACATTAACGTTGTAAAAAGTGATGTTCCCGTGGCTCGTAAATATGCCCTTTAGTGTAATTAGATTTTTGCTTCAATGCCTCAGCCCCACCATTCCTATTCCTATTTTTGTGTAAAACATTCTGGCTGGCACAACCCCATTGGCTTTACAATATCTGCACAATTTTCCTATTGCTGGACATGACTTGCCATTTGCAAAATGACCTGACAGCCCACATTTAAAACATTCATACTGCTTTTTATACATGCCTTGAGCATGAGTTTCAATCTAAGGTTTCCCTCTCCCAATAGGTACTTTATTTTCTCCATTTGCCTTCTTTACCAATTGCATTTCACAAGTAGCTTTTGCTGCTAACTCTTTCATTTCATTTCATTTCTTCAACTCAATGGTTGATATCTATAGCTTTTACAAATGTAATATCTTCTACAGATTACAGCTTTTCCTGTAACTTCGTATCACCTATTTTATATGCCATATGGTCACATATCATTTGTTCATGGAAAGTTGCGTTTAGCTATTAGAACTCTAAAACCATTTCCAAAAACATCAATGGCATCTGACCTCTTCTCAAGAATTTATATCTAGATATCACTTCAAGTCAAAGAAGAGTCAAAGAAACTTTATTCGGCCGACCTAGGCCATAAAAGCAGATAAAACACACAGTTAAGAATAAAATACAAAAAATGATCAATACAATATATTAAAACGCACAGACTAAAAATTAATATAGCTGTATCAGATAAATAGAAGGAATATGGCACGGGAAACACTGAGACTAGAAATGTAAACCACTCTGTAAAGTACAAAATAGTGCAGTACAATGGTATAAAAACTACTAGTATAATACAATAAAACTACTAAAACAACTCAGTGCTAAAAAACCAACACACTTAAGCAGCATTTGTAAATATGTCAGGGCTGGTTTCACTTTTGCAAATTTACAAAGCTAATGGAAGAATATATTTTTTCTGTAAGTTGCAATAAAAATCACACAAAAAAATAAAGTCTTGTTCGGAAAAATGATCACAAGAGCAAAACATTAAACCACCCGTCTTGGTAAAGCCCCCAGGGACAGATGGACCCCAGTGAATAAGATTAAACCTAAACCTGGTTAAATGAGAGATATGATACTGGCTCTTAATGTACGTCCAATAAGGTTGTCCCAGGGTCCCTGGGCTCACTATTACATATTGCCTTACTGTAGGCTTGGGGAGTTCCCTGTTTTCCCTTTCTACCATCCTTCTTGCTAAGAACAGTGATTTTATATCTCTCAGCTCATTGGGGCGCATCGACCTATGATTTGTGAACAACTCGGGTCGGCCTAGGATCTTCAACTGCTCTTAGACCTAACCGAGCCATGGGATATCATTGGCCCATCAAGTTTCATACAGTCCTCTAGGATAAGATGGTTCCGGGTAAGAGTACGATTTGACCAGATTTCCAACTAACGCATTACTGTGGCCATGACAATAGTATCAGAAATATTACCCTGCCCAAGTTCCTCATGTACTATAAAGGATGGGATTCAAGGGGATACTGCTTGGAGTGTGCAGAGATGTTTGTTCTTAGTAGCCTGCAATTCACTAACATATTTGTAGCCCCATGCATCACAGCCATAAATAGTTATGGGTATACATTTCTCATTATAAACCTTTAATATGGCGGGTAACGGTTTAGCCCCCAGTCTCCTGGCAAAGTCCATGGTGGCTCCAACTGCTCTGGACAGTGTGTTTTTTTTGAGTGCCCTCTGAGCCACCCAAGACCCACTTTCATCAAACAGGACGTCTAAGTATGAGAATGTAGAAACTTTAGTCAATTCACCACCCCTACACAAAAGCCTACATTTGAAGAGCTTTGTTCTCCCTGTCGTTATTATATGTGACTTAAAACAATTAATAGAAAGGTCAAGTGAGACCATGAAATCTATAAAAATGTTTACAAGACTTTGCAACCCCACAGCTGTTCTGGCAAGTAACAAGTAGCAGAGCTGGAACAAGTTTAGTGCCTGCTCTGGGGATGTATCAACACGCATCTGACAGAACCACCCCAAGGGGCATATTATCAAGAAATGGCATTAAAATTATCGCCGCTTTAGCGGCAGAAAGCTGCTGCTAAAGCGGCGATAATGGGCTTGATAATATGCCCTTGTGAATTCCCATAGAAGTCCATGTTCTGGTGTCAACATGGGCTTCTATTGGAATTCTCTGCGGCATATTATCAAGCCCATTATCGCCGCTTTAGCTGCAGTTTTCTGCCGCTAAAGCAGCGATAATTTTAACCCTGTGCTTGATAATATTCCCCCAAGTTTGTTGATGTATAGAGTAAACAAAACTGGGGATAAAATGCATCCCTGTCTTACCCCCCGCTCTTCCTCCCAGGATGCTGAGAGTGAGTCGTTTTCATTGTATCTAACGGAGGCTCTCAGATTTGAGTATGACAAATGCAAGAAAGCTGCCAAATCAGCATCCATGCCCATCTCTAGTAGCAAAGGCCATAGTAGTTTGGACCTATTAACACGGCAAATTCATAAATGAGGTCCATAAAAGCCATATGCAAAATTCCCTTTTTGGCAGTTGTATATTTACCGATTACAAGGAGTAAATTGTTGCATTGGTCCAAAGATTCCCTCCCTTTCCTAAAACTGTATTGCAGTTCAGAAATAATAGTAAGAAGTGAATCTTCTAACCATACTGTTAGGCAGGCCAAAATCACCTTGCCAATAATTTGTGCGGCTGACTTAAGTAGGAAGATCGGGCGATAGTAGACTGGATCGTCCCTTGTTCCCTTTTTAAAGATTGGTAAAATAACCGCAGTAGACCATGAGGGCGTGATGCCATTCATGGCTGCTGCATTTAAAACCCGGGTCAGGATCTTGGCCCACCTCACAGGATCAGCTTTATAAAGATCCTACGGAACCCCGCCAGGACCCAGCGCTTTCTGCCTGGCTTTCTGCCTGGCTGTGGCCATGATGCCTTTTTCAACCTTGTCTACCCTGAAGATCACAGGTCACGTGTCTGCACTTCATTAACTTTCTTGGTGTAGAGAATATCCTTTTGCTTTATCGAGGTCTCATATACAGTGGTATCTTCTTCATCCATCGTTATTGGTGGTAAATTATATAATATGCATCTTGCTTCAGCTTCTAAATATGCTTCAAAACCGTCTTTCCATTATTTCCACTCCAACACAGGATCACCTGGGCTAGGTAAGAAAGGTGTAGGGCACAGATCCCCTTCATTGGAGACAATATTTTGTATGGCCTTCACAGTCACAAAAAGTACTCTTTAGTGGCTATACTCTGAAGTGTCACAATTCGCCTATCATTTTGTTTTCAGGTTCTTTTTTTTTTTAGGTCTCGCCTTGCATTGCAGCGCAAAAGCGCTGCCATCGGTTAGCGAGGCATGCAGTATATACTGTCGCGTGGAAGCTTCATGGAAGCTCCGCCCACTCTCTGCCCATCGGCTTTAGTTTTAAATGCTGCCTTCTGGTTCGTTTGAGGCTTGTTAGTTCCTCCTCATTCATCATTTGTATCCTTCCACGGCTATTGGCCCCTTTACTCCTAACACTATTTTCTTCCCAGTCTCCCCCCATCCCCTCCCTCAATCTGTGAACTTTTCCCCCCTCCTTGTCCCCTCCCCCCACTCCCATTCGTGTCTTCTTGCCTGCAGGCACTTCTGTTTTCAATGCAATAGGTCTCGCGTAAATGCGAGTCCTATTGCATTGCCAAGGTTTGTTTTTTATTCTTGTATGCACTATTTATGTATATGTCACGACCTGCTTTGCTTACATTTAGCACGCCGTGTGTGCTTTCACTTTTAGCCTGGTAGTGACTAGTTGTCAATTAGAGGAATCCTCCTTAGCAAAGAAGAAATCACGTGCACGGACGTCACCTCGATCTTCCGTGTGTCATCCGCAGCATTGGTCATTCATGACTCGAGCGGAGCCCGACATCCAAAAGCAAAAGTTGAGGGAACGAGTCTTGTGAAGTTGGTCAGTGTGTGATGTTAAGTTGGTTTGTATGTTGTTATGTCCCAATATGATCTGTGTTATCAGACCGACTGTGCTGCTGTGAGTAATCAAAGGTATGTGCTGACATAGGATTTAAACACCGTCGTTTAGAGAATTCAAATAGGTGTAAAGTGTTGCACATGTTTATACCCATTGGTGGTTGGGTTCTCGTTGACTGTAGTTTTAAAGGTAGAAAACGTTTGAATACCTTTCCCCTCAATTTCAGTATTGGCGTCTAGTTTAACGGCTTTCAGAAGGTTCTTAAGAGCATGGTATTTAGGCTGCTGAAACCTTCCTGTGACCATATGAAACCCTTCCATTTTAATCTTTCACAGTCTCTTGTAATGTGCGAGTGACTTTAACGTAGCACATTTTGTACGAGGTTTGTTATTGCAACAGAGTGCTTGACGGATTAATTTGCGCGTACAGTTGTGACAAAAATCATAGGAGGCATCTCAGGAGCAAGAAACTAAACTGGTCGGGAGTCGGTGGTGTACTTATCCACATAAATCATGTGAACACTTTGAACGCCGCAAGTACGGTGTCATGTAAAGTGAAAATCCGAAATATTTTAGCGCATTGGTTCTGTGGTGACTCGTATGTTAACAGTTGTGAAAGTGAATCTGTGCACGAGGTGGGGATACCTTTAGCTTTTTATGACCAGACGCACATTACCCAGCTGTTAGATCTGGGGGTCTCTAGTTGGCAGAGGTATACACCTTAGACCAAATAGGGACCCTTGCTTCTAGTCAGGGTACAGGGACACACACGGTAGATAACCCCTGCTCACCCTCTAGGTAGCTTGGCTCGAGCAGACAGGCTTATCCCCAAGGCAATGTGTAAGGTATTTGCACGTAGACACCACAATGATCCCCCCTCCGCACACCACAGACTTAGACCACACAGGTGAGTTATATCAAAAATAATATATCTTTATCTAGTTTCCGCAGTTGAAATCAAGTATCACAGGTTTACATTAGATTCGCTTTCTTGGTTGGTCGGGATCGGTAAGACGATAGTCTCTAGTCTCTTGCGGGATTCGATACTCACTGAGAATGAATCCGTTCGTAGGCTCTTGATGTTTAGGCAGCTACGTTGCTCCGACGGTGTCACTGCGCTCGTTGTAAAAGCGCTCCTCTGGCTGTTCGGTGCAAGGTTTCCACAACTCCCTCGACGAGCCCCCAGTGACGATGTCGACGTCACCGGAGTCAGCCACTCACAATGCGGCTTCGTAGAGCAGGGAAGTACGACTCTCGATCTGCTTCAGGCCTCCGGGTCGCGGCAAGGCACGTGCCGATGAGCACGTCGGTCTTCTTGATGCGGCAACCGGTGTCAGGCCCGGGTCAGTGCGGCACTCTCCAGCAAGACAGAGAGCAGCCAGCCCACTTCACAGGCAGATGTTGAGACGCTTGGTAGAACAGTCCACGGTCCCTGCAGCACACAGCAGCGCAGGGGGGGACACAGCAGAGTCTTGAGTTCTTGGCAACCTTTCTATCCCTGGGTTGCGAAACAGGAGGCCAGCTCTTCTCAGGCCCTTGGAGATTTGGTTTAAGACACAGCACACAGCAAAGTCTTGTTTGGTCAAGTGGGTAGAGTCATCACACAGCAAGACCCCTTCTCCTCCTCAGCTTCAGTTGTACAGCAGAACAGGTCAGCCCTTAGAGCACACAGCAAGGCAATCTTCCTTTAGTTCTTCAGCGGTCCGTCTTTCAGCAGAGGTTCCTCTTGATGGTAGAATCTAAAAATCTGTTGTCAGGGGTCCTTTACTTATACCCCTAAAAGTCTTTGAAGTCTTTGTGCAAGTGGGTTCTGAGCCCGGTCTGATCCAGTTCTGGGTGTTGCTGGAGCACTTTGTTTTCCTGGCTTCTACTTTCTTTTCAGAGTGAGGGGCAGAGTCGTCAGCCGCCCAGCAGGAGGTGGAGCCAGCACCGTGGCAGGCAGGCACAGCCTTATTCACTCCCAGGTGCTATCTCCTCCCTCCACTCTCCTTGCAAATGTCACCATTCAGCAGAGGGCTGACTCAGCCAACCTCCCGGGGGATCCCCAGCCCCTGTCACTCTCAAGCCAGACAGTCACTTCACAAGCATGCCCAGGCACACAGAAGGGTCAGACAAGAGAACAGCTACTCTCTAAAAAGTACTATTCTCCAACTCAGGATTTAAAAACAACCTCTCTTAAAAGATGTGTTATTAAATGCTGAGCTCAGGGATATCAAACACTCATGTCTTATCTTGTTCCTATGAGAAGATAGGCGGATAGCCATTGGCACCAGCCTCCCCCATGTTAGCCTATGAAGCAAGATAACCTTGCAGCAGTGAACACACAAAATGGCCGTTGTTCACTACCAGAACATGTTACCTGCACTAGTACATGCTCTACCTTTTACATACACTGCACCCTGCCCAGGGGGGTACCTTGGGCCTTCCATAGGGATGGCTGACGTGTATAAAAAGGGAAGGGTTAGGCCCGGTCAGTGTGGACACTGGCCAGGAGGACATGGCAGTCCGGGGACTGCAGGCAGGCCTGCGGTGGCAGGCCTGAGATACCTTTTTAGGGCTACACAGGTGGGTGGCGCAATCAGCGCTGCAGACCCACTAGTAGCATCTGTCATCACCAGCCCTGGCACACACAGTGCACTTTACTAGGGACTTCATGGTGATACAGATATGCCAATCAGGTATATCCAATCAATATGATATTTTACACAGGGAGCACTTACACTCTGGCACTGGTTAGCAGTGGCAGAGTGTCCAAAGCATCTAAACCAACAAAAACGAAATCCATCACAGCATCAAAAATCCAGGTAGCAGAGGCAAAAGATAGGGGAAAAACTCACGCCAAGGATGTCAGGTCTAACACCAGCCAACGACCGACAATGCAGGGAACATGTGGGCTGTTACAATGTTGTGTGACCCAACACTGCAACTCGCTTCCAGTGTGGTATTTCAGGGAATACAAGTTCAGTGTGGTGGTTCAGGGGATAAAGCCTTTACAGATGTGTACGCACTACAGCCAGCAGCTCTAACCTGGAATACCAGCAGTGCCAACTCAGACTTTTATGCTTACGAAGTCCATAAAAACAGCATCACTGAGCTGGATTCTATCAACACCGGTTATTGACTGCACTACCCGGCGATAAGTCACATACAGCAAGCCTAATATACAACCGAACAGAATATTCTACAAACACCCTTCCTTTAAAGGAACGCTGCCTTCTCTCCAGGATTATCTAAACACATAGGCTGCTATCCACATATTCTGAATGTGTGTCAGCAAGACATGAAGAAGCACGCACTATCATTCAATGCGGTCATGAGGCTGCAAGAGCACACTGGCTTGTACCCACGCACGCGCACATCTTTCGGTCCCTGGGACTGTGGAATTGTGTTGTTCCAAGGGGTTTTTAAGTGCCCCCGAGGTAAAAGTTGGTGTGCGGGACTGGTGTTGCGAGGCTGAGGTGTGAAGAAAAGGCTTTCATTCAATCTGATGTCAAAGCTGCCCTAAAGAGCAAAAGACATCCTATTCAGCAAACACGCATTTGCAAAGCTAGATAATATAACAACAACAATAATGATAACGGCGATTGTGGAGCGTCACTGCCCACAAAGCATGTCAATCACACTGGTGAGCTACCATCAGGACGAGAAGCATCAATATGTCCACTTAACACCTTTGGGAGAGCTGTCTCAGGATGACAAGGCAAGGATTCAAGAGGGGGCGGGAAGGTCGCGTAGAAAAGTACCTGGTCAAACTATTAAAATTATATTAAACGCTAACAAAGTCACTCTCTACTCCGTTTCTAGATTTTTTTATGTGTTTTTTATTAACACAAACACTGAGAGCCTAACGGGGTGTATTATAAATCCCCTTTTCCAATAAAGAACAACTTCACAACATTCATTAACACACACATGCCACCTGCTTCCCATTTGCTAGCAGTAAGGCATTCTAATGTGCAGTGATGCTGTAATGTCACACAACGACTTTACCAACCAGTTAAATGATGGAGGCTATAAATACATCATCAAGGGCAACAATCTAGTAGTATGTGTGAACCTCTCTAGGCGTTACAGACTCAAGTGATCTAAAACACCATCTAAAATGCACATGCTGCACAAAACAAGAGCACTGCCCCCCTCCGGTGTGCGCACCCACCTGAGCTCTCCAGCTCGTGTTACCTGCGACATGCCACCCTCCGCAGCATCCTTGTTTCCCATGGCGCCGGCTCTTTGTCCAGCCCAACACAATCTTTCGTGGAACTTATGAAAGCACAGAGCAACCAGTTGAAGGCAGCAGACGACTGGTAGAGGACGCCAGCAAAATATGTGTTATGAAACCTCTGGTTACACAAGCTGGAGCGCGCACAAGCGAAACCGGCCGCCTTCGACATACTACTACTCATGTCATCACAGCGCCACAACACCCTCAACTCCTCTCGAGTTGGTATGTTTCTTATATTAGTATATCAGTAAATAACTGTGTGTTTGCATACATTGGTGGCTGTGAGTAATCCTGTGTTAAAATGAACAAAAACAAGATAGCACCTTGATTGAGCGGACATATTTGCATTTTATCTTCTCATTATTTTTCTCTCCCGTCTAAGGATTGTTAAAACTTTTCCATTCAGCTACTGCTTTCTGTTTGCGTGAGTTGTCATTGAGTTAAAACGCTAAAGCTCAGGATGACGTGCAAAAGATTGTAAGGTTCCACTCCGTAGAATAAATACCATATTGTTGGGCTTCAATAAAACGAACATGGAATTAAACAAATTATTGAATCTACTCAATTGTACGTGTGATTTGGTTAAGTGATCCGCACAAGAGAGAAACATCTCACTGTAAGCATCTGCGACTCAAATGTGATTTTTTTAAATTGTATTTAATGAGTTCCTTAAATAGCACTCCTGCAAGTGCGGACTATATAGCAGCCGACATGGTATATAAGGGCATCACAATTTTCTTTAACAGTTCCATAGCACCTCGCAGGAAGTACTGTATTATGCTTTTGGGAATTTGTATAGTGCACCGTCTGCCATTAGTATGTACTTATAGCTCGCCGTCAGTTAGATGGCGCCCTAGCACTCCATTCCGGGTCTTCCTTTGCAAACCAGTCTCTGAGTCTTCCTGTAATTTTATGTTGATAAAATGTTCTGGGTACTGTGTACTGGTTTATCTTTGATAGGTCTCGGTGTCATGATCAGCTGTCTCCCAGGCTACTAGCTTTCCCTTTGTGCTGCAGTTAGAAGAAGGCTAGTTCTAGTGTTGCTGGCTGTATAGGTGTCAGTGTTGAGGGCACCATGATATACCAACTGGCATTGTGTTTGTGCTGTGGGATGTACGTGGATATTGGGTCTAAATATTCACTGTAGGGTGTGTGTGATTTTCTAGCAGAGTGTTTGGATTTCTTCTGTCAGGTTTGTTTTTGGTTCTCTTTGTTGGGTGTGCCATGGCTGTACCTAAAGACCAGTTATGCACTCTGAAGGTATTGCTTGTTTTGTTGTATTGCTCGCTTTTATGCACTCTGTTACCTTTGTATGTGTTTTGATGTACTTAAAAAATAGTAAAGATCTAAAAACAATGGTCCAGTACGCCAGAGCCTGACACGTCTTATTGTAGATTCCTCAGACACAGGCAGCTTGTGATCTCCTCTGGATTGTCTTACCCCTGAAGGCTGCTGGGGGTTGTAGTATTTAATCACATTTAGTGCACTTGGAATTAATTAAAAATGTGTACTTATTTCTAGTAGGCTCCTGGCTGGCTACAAAAATGAACATTTTCTCAGATTAATGTACTGGATCATTTGTGACTTGAAGAATCCTGTTAAGTAACTCTTTTCTCAGCATCTGCGGCTGGCAGATGTACACATATTATCTGCTGCAGAAATCTATAACATACCTGTGCCCTGCTTTCAACAGATATCCCCTAGGAAGCAACATTATTCTGCAGTGCAGCCACTCTCCCCGCTCGCCCCCACCCATCCACATCACAAAGTCCTATGCAGCAATGTTGGGTTGAGAAAGGTTTTCATGGTTGCTGATATAAATGGACGCAAATAACCTTCATGTGCATGTAGCACTAATGCCACAATACGTGGAGAGGTGCCTAACTCCCTGACTGCCAGCGGTGCAGGTATATCCAGCTTCACACCCTTCCTCCATATCCCAACACTCTGTGGACACGCCTAGTGCAGAAATTCCAGTGTAACTAAAAGAAGAGACTAATCTAGATGTTAATAAGCCGGCAGTCAGCACTAAAAAAATACATTCACTGTGTCAGATTATTTGCATACATTTGCCACATAATTCTAGTAGCCCTTACAATGGGAAGTCTGTACAGAGTGCTTTGTGGGCTGTCATTAAATTAAGTAATTTTTAATAACAGAACTTAAACACATTGGCAGATCCAATAGCTCTGGCTAAACACTCACAAGGTCCCAATGGCGAGACCGATTGCATTGCAAATGCTTGTTCTTAACCTGTACACCCGTTGTACTTCACAAATTGTGGACCTTCTAGATGTGCTTCATGCTCTGTGTGCAATGTGACGGGCTCATGTGGGTCTCAAAGTTTGTAAATAAGTAGAATTTTTGGTGTGGGAATCACTGTATATATATCACTTTACAATAAATGTTCTGGTGTTTGCAATAGGTGTGCAAATCACTTTTATTATTTAAATCCAAACATTTCATGGTGTTCGCAATAGGTGTGCAAATCACCGCAATTCTTCAAAGGTGGCTGCTGGCATGCCAATCACATCAACAATTTAACAATGTTTTCTTGTGTTCTCCATTGATGTGTGAATCAAAGTAATAATTTACATTTTAAATTGTATTTGGAGTTCACACTTGGTGTCCGAATCCCCGTACATCCCTTTAAAA
This sequence comes from Triturus cristatus, assembly GCF_964204655.1. Classification (NCBI taxonomy): domain Eukaryota; kingdom Metazoa; phylum Chordata; class Amphibia; order Caudata; family Salamandridae; genus Triturus; species Triturus cristatus. Next base: position 124,591,666 of record NC_140583.1, read on the forward strand.
TAAGCCCAGAGTTCGGTTCCCTTTAAAGTAAAAGTAGCTGTGCCAATGCGTTTTCCGATCTGTTCTTTGTTTTCTAATATGGCTGCTGACACACACACGTCGGCCGCCACATGGATGCATTCGAGCTTTACACTAGCCCACACGTCATCTTGCGCATGCTCAATATTGGCTCACGTGCTCAGAATAGGCTTTTACTTACTCACGTGCTTACTCGCGGCTTACAGTTGTTTTTGTGATACAATTACATCGTCTCAAACTTCCTTTGGTTTCAGGAGCCCGAGACCGCACACAGGATGGTCTGACGAGCGCCTTCTGATTTATGCGCTTCTATTGCTGTGACTCGTGACACCGGCAGTGTGTCACACAAGTCTAGGCTTCTGTCGCTGGCTCTGCTTGTCGCAAATGTTGAGTTCCCTTTTCAAATGACTGCTATGCACGCAAAGGGATTCTTTTACATATTTAGTTGTTCAATCAACAGCCATATAAACCTTCTTGTAGCGAAGAAGCCTGGGCCAACTGTCAGTGTCTGGAATCTCTTCCCACTATTCTTCCAATACTTTCCAGATTGCAGGCACTAGGATTGGCTAAGACATATCCGGGTTCCTTCGAGTACACTGGAGAAACTGTGCTTTAAGGCTTTTCCCACTTTGTACGTGTGCTGTACAATGCTGCACACATACACCGTGGGGAAATCCAGGAGAAGTGAAGACATCTCTCCTTGTCGGGACTGCCTCGAGGAAGAGCAGGCTTTTGGTGCAAATCCCTGTCTACTAATGTTTGCCGCGCTGCTTGCGCTACTCCAGATTTACCAAGCAACACAGGGACACACACTGCACTGCATGACACAGGAAGGAGGAAAGGAATGTGCTGTTTTTAAGGCAATGTGGTGCATCCCTGCCTTTTCCCATGTGCCAGCCCCCTTTTGGCACCCTAGCACCAAAGCAGGCCCGCTTGCACCATGGTGCCTGGGAGCCTGCTTTGCACGCAGGATTGTTTTTGTGCAGGAAGGGGCACCTTCTTGCACAAAAACAATCCTGGGAGGCATATGCCTCTTTCTATGTGTGCTGCTGCATACTGCACACGGAGAAAGAGGAAGTAACTGGGAGAATAAAGATCTACCGATATTTCTTCTCATTTCAAGGCACATCTTTTTGTCGCATTTCCAGGTGTACCAGGTCCGATAAATCTAAGAATGCATCATAAACCATGGGAGTCTGCGTGGGAACACCTATGCAACCCCCATGGAATGCCTCCCTAGCACAGCTGCGTTGCTTTACTCCAGATTTATGGAGCCACTCAGGTCCACGCAAAGTTGCCTTGTGTGGCTTCATAGATCTCATTTAGGGTGTGCAAGGCCACTTTGCGTGGACCCGAGTGGCCTTGCGTGGCTTCATAAATCTCATTTTATGTTTGCGTCGTGCATGTACGACGTTGCGTTTGGCCATGTGAATTGAAGGCTAAGCACATATATAATTAAATAAATATATATTATCTTTATATTATTTATGTGTATATAATTATATGCTTTTTGTAGAAATAAAATCTTCTTTACTGCCAGAAAGCAGGCATATAATGCAATAAACTGTATCCCAGTCGTTTGTTTAAAAACAATGTAAACACGAATATTAGGACCACCTAAGCGATCACTGAATCTGGGGGGGGGGGGGGAAGATTTGAGGTGGGGGGGTTGCACTCAAGCACTTCTATTGCCCACACAATGGCAAGCTTCATATGCTCGCACAATCCCTCTTTTACGGTACTGCTTTTGTCAAGGTCACAATACGGATGTTGCCAGGCAACACAGAAGAATTGTCATCGCTGCCGCCAGCGAAATAAATGCTAATCCATGCACCATACATTGCAATGTACTTTTAAACATGGAATCCCAGCTCATCGAGAACGGGGACAGCGACGCGACCCCACAGCGTGGGCGTGGCTGCACACCCACTTTGCCACCAATAAACCTGAAGGTCAGATAGCGCCCACACATCTTTGCAATGCTTTTCAGCATGCAGGCACTATTCAGGCCAAGAGAAGAAGCAGGGCGATAAGAGACAGGCAATGAGTAAAAACTGATGTAGAACATTATGCACCCTGATTCTATATATTTGTAACACTTTTTATCTTAATCATACATACTTATATTTTCCTGTGGTTTCAGAGAGCCAAGGCCTCCTCAGGGGCACAGTGGCGTCTTGGGGCATGCAAGAGACATCACCCCCATTAGATCAGAGGTTGGCAGGACTTCTCTGAAGGGCACGTGTCCTCTGGGCTTTGATAGTTTCTTCACAAGAGAAGGCTTTTAAATAAAATTATGAAAACATCTTGTTTATCTGGTCCTTGCTGCCACAGTTTGTCAGTTTGGTAGAGCTGTAAATAACAGGTTTTACTATTACCTAGTGCTGCTGTGCTCCATGTATTGACAATGGAAGGATGAAAGGGTGTGTCGGCCCTGCCAGGATTCAAACTTGTGTTATTGTAGGTCTCAACAAAGACGACATGAGTTAACAGTAAAATAGTAAAAAAGGAATATAGCTACATTTTCATGAAGGTGCCACAGAAGTGCAAATCGCATTTCGTCCTCATAAATGAAAACAAGAACTATTTACTAAGAATCGGCAGATAAAACTGGTGCCCTTATTCGGCCAAGAAGGTTCATATAATCAGATCATGCACAATCAATCGATTTTGCTGAGACCAGCCATCCTATACAAAAACAACACCATATGAGCAGAGGCACTTGCTCCTTGCCACATATTCCAAGGCAAATTGGGATTTTTGTTTTGTGGCCGCCTTTCTAACCAGATATGCAGAAGTTTAACTGCACCAGGACAAGTTGAAACAAGAAGCGAATGCCTGTGATTGTCCATTAACACAAATGTGTCACTCCTTATGAACTGTTCAAATATCACTAGCGCCCATGTGCAGGTAAAATTATGGGACATATTTATGTAAGGAGTTGCGTCGTCCTTGCGATGTAAGCCCAGAATGCGATTTTTGAAGCCACCCAAGGCCTGTATGAGCCTGAGTGGCTTCACAAATCAGTAGTAACGGAGCACAAATTGCTGCGTTTCGTTACTCTGCTCTGGAATGGCGTTGCGTGGGTGTTCCCACCCAACTGCCATGGTTTTTGACACATTCCCAGATTTACCAAAAGTGGTGGACCTGCGAATACATCAAAAAGATAAGCCTTCTCAAGGGTGGCGAAACAAGGAGAAACATTTTTATCCTCCCAGTTATTTCCTCTTTCTATATGTGCTGCACTCTTCGGCACACATAGAAAGAGGAATATGTCTTTCAGGATTGTTTTTGTACAGGGAGCAGCCCCTTAATGTATGTGTCAAGTGTCACTATGACCTTTGGTGCAAATTTACTATTTTCTGACGCCACCAAGTTACTGGTATGTATTGCGTGAACAGGATGGAGCACAATAGAGCATTATCTATCATAGCCTTAAAGCCCACCATAGCGGGCTCTACCGGTCATTAAAGGCCCGCTCCAGCGTTCGGCTCTGGCCTTTAACAAGGGAGAGTGCCTTTAATGGCCTGTAGAGCCCACTGCGGATGGCGGCTCTAAGGCTATTAGAACATTCCACCCCTAGAGGGCAGAATGTACTTATTTGTAAAACAAAGGCCCTTTGGAACCAGAGGGGATTGAGATGCCCTCGGGCTCCATGATGCCTTTTGTTCAGAGCAACAGCTGTGAGCAAACCCTGGAATGTTGGAGCTCCAGGCTTCTACCGGCCATTTGAAGCTCGCAGCACTCCATTGTTTTCAACGGAGCTCTCAACTTTCCAATGTTCTAATTGGATATGGTGCAGCTGCTCTCTTTCTGGGGATTGGGGCACTTTTACATTGCCTGGTGCACACACAAACACCTTTGCACTATGGTGCAAAGGTGCCCTGCATGAGTCTAGTATAAGTTTTGTACTGAAAGGGTACCCCTCTGTGGGGTACAAACTACTATGCTTAGACATACTTTTAAACTTTTCCCACTTTTTGTATGGTACACTACAGCACACAAGCAAAGTTAGAAAGTCTGGAAAAAAGTAAACATTTATCCTTCTTTGTGCCTACCTCAAGGAGGTGCATTTGTTTGGCACAAAGCCCTGTTTACAAATGTTAAAAGTTACGGCTTTGCGTCAAAAACATGGGTGGTCGTGTGTGCCACTTTCCAGCTGGAAAATAAGGACCAGTGCAAAGTGCATATACAAAGCATTTTACCAGTTGCAAACACTCCATTGGGCCGGTTGCGACAGTTAAAATGCATTTTGCCTAGTACAAAATAAATAATGAAACTCAGTAAAAATTGCTTTATTTAAATAGCAATCATAGACTTAGTGGGCAGCTGACCCCAGCCGGCCACCATTCCCTGTGACTGTAGCCATTCCCACTGGGGAACAAATTGTGACCTGCCTCATATATATTGATGAGGCAGGTCCGATCGCGACCCATTTTGGAATTCCTAAATGTGTCCCAGACATATTAGTACACCTAATTTTGTGAGTCTCTAATTGCGAGTTGCAAAACACTTCAAATACATACTCGCAAAATCAAATGGTTCTACATCTGGGCCTATATCTCAAATCAAGATTTTGCGCCAGTTTGCCTCACTTGTGGTGACTTTCTTCTACCTAAGGTGTTGATGAATCTGGCGCTTCATAGCAGGATCAAAATTCTGTAGGGACTATACATTAACTCTATCACATTCAAAACACTTCTGATTACTATCATGTCACTCAGAAGCTGCTCAATATAGATTGGTCTTAATTGCAAAGCTACGGAAACATTAAAAAAAATATTCACATGTTCCTAAAGCATGCTTCCAACTGCTCTCTATAGACTGTGGATTGAGCACCGTTAATAGCTCTCACCAAACCTGAGGGCAAATTTACTAAGATCTTGTGTCATCTCTATATCACGCAAGTCAACCCACATCCTTAAGTGATATTTACCAAGCCACGCAGTAATGCAAATGTGTGGTGCAAGTGCTTTGTTGGCTTGCGTCACTCAGACTTTAATGTATGCAGAAATCCAAGGGCAATGCTGACGCAGAGGTATTCTCAAAGCACAGGCTGCATGACGCAGCATGACGCAGCATGACGCAGGGGATCTCAATGGTGGAAATGCGTCAGAATGCTATGCGTGCTCTTCTCAGGCGCAAGACGTCACACAATAACACCCCGACATGAACACATACCACAGTCGCTTGTGAAGACTTTGCAGCCATGGAGGTTGTTTTTATGAGAGTGAGCCCTCAGCTACAGCAGAGAGGAAAGAGCAGGTATTGGCAGAAGGATCATCCTCATAGGTCCAAGGGAGGAGGAGGCGATACAGTTCTATAGATAGAGCAGACATCATCCTGCAAGTACTGTAGAAGATTTCTCCAAGTCTGGAACCATCAACTGGCCAGTCTCATGCCATTTCACCACATGTCAAAGGAATGGCAGTATTTCATATGTTGGAATCAGCATGATTTCAGAGCACTTCAGCTAAGGGGGCTGGACTTTCGCAGCCAGCCTCTTCACCATTCACTTGATCCCATCATCAGGCTCACGCCACAGGTTCTCAATTTTCCTAATTCAAAGCAAGAACAACCAACCATCAAAGAAGGTGTTTATGAAACTGCAGGCATCCCACATGTTATGGAAGCATTTGACTCTACGCGTGTGCAACTGTTGCAGATAGAACACACATACACCGCAATCGTAAACACAACTATACCACTAAGATGCAGTCAATTGTTAACTACAAAGGGCAGGTCAATGTACAAATATTGTAGCCAAATATCCTGGAAATACACGACTCATACATTGTGATTGAACAGCGTTTCCAGGATGGCATTTGATCTCACTCCTGAGTAAAAAACATAATTGTTTCTGTTATTACACAGACATTTTTAATGAGGAATTTATTATTTAAAATATAATAAGGTGCAAATGCTCAAGTTATTCATACATTTAAAATAATCCCCTTTGCTGGTTGATTTTACTTCTGAAGTGTATAAAATCACGTATAAATTTAGGAACATATACACTGATCGTTCATGCAATGGTGGGGAGCCAGCAAAGTTGCCGCCCTGCGTTGTGTGAAAGAAAGAGAGGAGAAATGCTCCATATTTGCAAAGATATGGAGCATTTCTGCTCTCTCCTTGTGCTGCTGCAATGTGTGCAGCCTAGCGCCAACCTAAGTACCCTTTCAGCATAGTGCAATGGTGCCAGCATCATAGGCAGGCTTATTCTTGTGGAGGAAGGAACACCTTCCTGTACAAAAACAATTCATAGAGGCATTCCCCTCTTTCAATGTGTGCAGTAGTATGCAGCACACATGGAAAGAGGAAATAATGAGGAGAAATAAACATATTTATCGCTTTTATGCCTCACTGAGGAAGGCATCATTTTTGTACGCATTCCCAGGTTTACCACCTGTAATAAATCAGGAAATGTGACAAAATCCATAGATGGATGCATGGGCATGCCCACCTCCAAGATTGAAATGAAATGTAACATGCAATATAACACAGCACAAGTAGCTGTGTTGCCTTACATTTCTTTACAAAGCCAATCAAGGAAGGAATAAATCGCACCTTGCCAGGCTTTGTAAATATTACTGGTGACTTTGCTTTGTCCATACATATCACAGTACATTACCATATTTACTCATATCTGTTCAAAGTATTGTACTTGTATAACTGGAACACTGTGTCCTGTGGCCTCCCAAATATATGCCCTTCTTCCATGCTCCAGCTGTGCATTTGGTGTGCCTAAATATAATTGTGGTCCTGAAGGCATACCTTCCGGACCACCAGGTCCCTCTCTACAGGGTCATTCCCAAACCTTTTGCCTTAACCCTCCTGTTTTCTGAACCCGTTTTCTTTGCTGTGCACTTTACCACTGCTAACCATGCTAACCACTGCTAAAGTGTTCGTGCTCTCCTTAAAATATGGGAAAAGTGGCTCAGACTCCATTGGCACATTTAATTTACTTATAAGTCCCTGGTAAAGTGGTACTACATGTGCCAAGGGCCTATAAATTAAATGCTATTAGTGTGCATGCCGCATCCTCTTTAAACATGTCTCAGGCCTGCGATTGCAGTGTATGTGCAGTTTTAAACTGCCATTTTGTCCTGGCAAAATAAACCTTTTGCCAGGCCTATACCTTCCCTTTTTTATTCAGATAAGTCACCCCGGACAGCCCAGAGAGCAGGGTGCAGTGTATTTAAAAGTAAGGACAAGCAATTTTACTCTTTAAATGCCCTGGTAGTGAAAAACTCTCAAATTCTTTTTTCATTGGATAGTATTGGATTACCTTATTACAGTTAATAAAGGATAACTTTTGATTGGGAGAAGGTAGGAATGTTTGATGTCTGCAGAATTGTAATTTGAAACCCTCTTTAATGGCAAAATGACACTTTAAAAAAAGTTGCCATTTTTGTCCTAACCATTTGGTGCCTGCCTGTTCCTGGGTCACATGACTAGGTGTAGTTGGCCCGTGTTTGTTCCTCCTAGGCAGCCACACAATAGAGAGTCTGTGGGTTGCCAGAATGGGCCAATCTCTTATCAGGATGAGGAGGTGGAGCTGTCACCTACCACACTTGTAATTCAATGGGGCTGCCTCAGGACACACAAAAGGACTTCACACTAGCCTATTGTGCACCCATACAGACTAGGAACAAAGCAGGGAGGCAGGAAATTCCGAACTCCTCTATAAGGGGAAACTCCAGAAGGTTGTTCCACTTCAAAGGGGGACCCTCAGACCCACTCTAGACTCAGAAGAATGACTGGTCTGAGGCAATATAGGACTGCGCTGCTTCCTTGCTGCTTCGCTGCCCTGCTGCCTTGCTGCTTCGCTGCTCTGCTGCCTGAGTAGGAAGGACTGGAATTGCACCTCAAACCCAGGACCACTACAGTGACTCCAAGGGCTAGTTGGCTGGCCTCCTGATCAGAGCATCAGGGACAGAAAGACCCCAACCATCCTTCACCTGGACTTTACCTGATGTGAGTCCTAACACCCCCGCAACCCCAGGGGTGCCCCTCCAGTCCTGAACCATTGGAAGTTGGACAAAAGATAATCTGCCAGCCCTTCCAGCTGTGGACTTCACCAGAACCAACGCAGAGAGGCGTTAATCCAATGCAGCCTCCCAGCTCCTCATCAAAATCAACGCAAGCCCGCATCGCAGTCCTCACAACTTCTCATCGGAACCAAAGCAGCGTGATGCAGACTTGATGCTAGTCTGCACCATAGCGCTCGCAGCTCATCAGAACCGCCACTGCGTGATGCATCGTTGACGCAGACCTCACATCACTTCTCAGAACTACAGTGGCGTAACACTACGCATCCCAGACTTAGGGTACAATCATTTGTGAGCCTAACTTGATCCTTATATCCAGCTTCATCGAGGTCTGCCTGAACTTGTGACTTTTCCCCATTCCAGCAAAACCATATAACCACAGTTGTCACTTTGTGCTTTTTCTTTAGCACTAATTTTACCTAAACTATTATAATTGCATATCTCTGGTTATACCAAGTGGATTTTTGTCCTTCTTGTGTCAAACAATTTATAAAAATATTCTATATTTTTTAAATTGGCGTGGAATTATTCTTGTATTGTGTTTTCACTTTATCACTCTTAGTTTACTGCATAAATACTTTACACATTGCCTCTAAGTTAAGCCTGACTGCGTTTCTGCCAAGCTACAAGAGGATTAAACACAGGTTAATTTAGTGACTTTTGCAGTTCACCCTGACGGGGATTGTCTCAGTTGCCTGAGAAGGGCTTACACCCTCCCCAACCAACAACCCAATGTATCTGTTAGAAATGGGATTTCTGGTTGGCTAGGGCTTGCGCCTAAGCCAGGCAGAAACCACCTCTCTAGTCAGGGCAAGGGAGTCACACGCTGAAGATATTCCATGCTCACCCCCTTGGTAGCTTGGCACTAGCAGTCATGCTTATCCCAGAGGCAATGTGTAAAGCGTTTGCACAATACACACAGCAGCAATACACTTGGCACACCACAAAAGGAACTCCACACAAGGTTATAAATAAAAATAGCCTTTGTATTATCCAAAACACATTTGAATAGTAATCACACAATATACACTGTGCCAACTGGCACTAGGCAATATTTACAGGGGATTATATACACCTGACAGGCCCAAATGGGCCACTGTCAAACACATCACAAAGCATAAATAGTAAATGTAGAACACAACCAGTAATTACTGGCAAAACACTGTACTCAGCATTATATCCTGCAACATAAATCATATTGTGCAATCAGTATCACATCAGGCGTAAAATACATTATGCCCCAACCTCATAAGCCTAAACATATTAGGTAATAATATTCTCACCAGCATAAACACATTATGTAATAACCTTACAAGCATGAACACAGTATGCAATAAACCTCAGAAGCATAAATCACAGATTAGAGGCATAATTCACAGTAGAGAATAACCTCACAAGCATAAACCTCAGATTAGGGAATAACCTTCTAAACATAAACATCAGAGGCATAAATCATGGTGCATAAAACACATTTAGCATATTAGCACATAAATCACATTAGGACCTGGCGCCCAACCAACCTGACTGAACCCCTGGCCTACTGGTCTTCTCAGAGGGCTCAAATGCCCTATGTCCCAAATGTCAGGGCGTGCTGCCAATGCAGCAGAATCCAAAAGTGCGCAACTGCGCTGGCCTGAACATTGCAGCTGCCACTAATTGCTGTGCAGCTGTGAAGGTACTGGGGTCACTGGCACTCACTGTGCCCTCTAAACAAATGTGCCCAATCGTTGCAGCAGCCCCCGCTGGTGCGGTGCAGCTGGGAAAAAGAGATCAGCCCGGGTACTCGTCAAAAGGCTCTCTGGGCCCCCACTGGGGCTCTACAAACAAATATGCGGCCCAACGTCGCAGCTGCCCACTGTCAGGTAGGCCAGCTGTGAAAAATAAATCTAAGAGAAGGCACGGGCACCACTACGCCCTTTGGACGCCCACCGGGGCCCAGAAAATGATGTGTCCATCGTTGGAGTGGCCCGCTCTCTGGCGGGTCCGCTCAGGCACCGACAATGTGCCTCAAGCCTGGCGGCATGAAATAGAGCCCCCACTCACCAGGCTCTGCAGGCTCCTCTGTCGCTGCTCGGGGACTCTCCTCCTCTCGCGCTAAAGGACTCTCTTCTGGTGCCGGCGGGGCTCCCTCCCACTCGCGGGAGCCCTTCTCACTTCGCTCGGTCCCCTCTCCTGGGACTGGGACTTCGGCCTGGAGACCGGGAGGCTCTGGACGTGTGACGGGGGCGTAGGCCCCGCCCCCAACCAGGCAAGGCCACCTGGCTTCCAGGTCGCGCTTAGCAGCGGCCTGGAGAGGATTTCTTTTGGCAGCTCCTTCATTGGCCGCAATGCGGGGTGGGATCCCGCTTCCATCAAAGATAGACGCGGGGTGAGCATCCGCATTTAAAATAGCATAAGAGCGGGGTGGGCACCCGCTCGCCAAAATAAAATCAATGCGGGGTGGGCACCCGCGAAGCACAAAGGTGAATGCAGAGTGGGCATCCGCTAGGTCAGCACCTAATGTGGGGTGGGCACCCGCAATTTAAATATTTATAAAGCGGGATAGGCTCCCGCTCGGCAGGCACAATGCGGGGTGGCCACCCCCTCTCCTGGCATCAATGGGGGGGATCCCCACGTCTGGATTCCCTCCGAACAAGTTGCAGTTCAGCGCTGCAAGGCCCACACGCTCCTCTTCTTTCTGGGCCTTAAAGTTCTCACAAGGCGCTAGAGGCAACCAAAGTCCTTAGGTCCATGGGGCATAGCTGGGCCCAAGGAGGCCAGCACACAGGGCCCTCCAGCAGGGAGGCAAGCCCTTGTGGCGGTTCCTCCTGGGCCCCCAGCAGCAGCAAGCCCCAGCAAGTTCAGGAACAGCACACCATCATGGGGTCACAGCCCATATATTTATATTAAACATTCCTTTGTCTGCAGTGGCACAGGGCTTGGGGGAACCAGCCAACACTGGTTCAGGGGGGAATTGGAGCACTTTGTTTACAAGGCTCCTCTTCCTCTTTGTCAGTTGGGGGCTCGGTGATCAGACACACCACAGGGGGCGGAGCCAGCATTGTACAGGGTAGGCATAGACCTATTCAAGGTCAGGGAATTACTCCTCCCACTACTCCCAATGCAGATGTTCCATTCAGCCTAGTGCTGACTCACCCTGCCCCTCCTGGAGCCACACACACCTCCCAGCCCCTGTCACTCAAAAGCCAGACATGCAATTCACATCAGGCAGGCAGACATATAGCACACAGAAATTCCAAGTTCTTAAAAGTGGTATTTCTAAAATAGTTATAAATCTGCGCACACCATTGCACAGCATTTATTATGACAATTCCAAACATACTAAACTTGACCACGCTGCTCCTCTCATATTAGGAATTACCACTGAAACACTTATCAGGGAAACCCCAATGCATTCCTATGGGAGGGCAGCCCCACAGTAGTGAAAAACCAAAATGGCTGTTTGTCACTACCAGGACATGTCCCACACTTAAGGTACATGTCCTATCTTTTACCTACAATGCACCATGCCCGTAGGGCTAGCTAGGGCCTACCTCAGGGGTGACTGACATGCAGGAAAAGGGGCACACACTTTAGGTGCCATGTCACAGCGGCAGTAACACTGCACGCACAGGCCCTGCAATGGTGGAGGCCTGAAATAGGTTTGCAAGGCTACTTTGGTGGGTGGCGCAATCAGCGCTGCAAGCCCACCAGTAGCATTTAATTTACCATCCCTGGGTATATGAGATACCACTTTACAAGGATCTGACAGGCAAATTAAATAGGCCAAAATATGTGTAGAACAATCTTACCTTTTGTAACACAGAGAGCGCAAACACTTTACACTGGACAGCAGTGCTAAAGTGCCCAGAGGCCTAAACCCACCAACACCATGTCAGAGAAAAGGCTAGGAGAAAGGCAAAAAGTCTAGGCATGACCCTGCAAAAAGGGCCATGTCCAACAGTCTCACATCAGGGTTTTTGTGTAAATGCAAAATAATTTTAACAATACTACTACTTTTTTTTAACCCTTTCTATGCTCATGACGGAGTGGGTTCCGCAATGAGCCATGGTGGGCGTGTGCTCATGATGGAACCGCTCTGTCATGGCACCCAGCCATGCGGGAAGCACTGGCGCTCCACCCATGGGCAGCCCATCTAGCCCCCACAAAGGGGGATGGCAGTGGAAGAGTTTCTGCTGCCACCCCCGATCCCCCCGGGTAATCTCATGACGTCAGCACGTACGGTGCACGCTGACATCATCAGGAAGCCCTTAATTTGCTAGAAGCCATTTGTTTCTAGGCGTCCAACAGACTAGGTAGGCGTTCCTGCTCCGGGGGAGGGGGGGTTCTTTGGCCATCGAGGCATCAGGGTAGAGGAAAGAGTATTACCTCACCCCTGATGTGTCTTTGAAGGGCATTTGTGCTGCACGATCGCACACAGCGTCGCGATCGTGCAGCAGAAATGCCCCCCCTAGGCACCAGGGATGTCTTTTTTTGGCATAGAAGCAATCCCTTGGGCAAGGGTCGCTTCCTAAGGGGTTTTAAATATTGGATGATTTTCCTGCTCCCCCTCCCCGGGGCAGATCGGCCTGTTCTTTTGGCCTTTCTGCCCCCAGGGGGGACAGAAAGCCCCACTAGGAACCAGGAATTTTGTTTGAAGTTTTATGGAAGTGACCCCTTGGGCAAGGGTCGCTTCCTAGAGGGTATTAAATATTTGATGTTTTTCTGCCCCCACTGGGGGCAGATCGGCCCATATGTTTGGCCTTTGTGCCCCCAGGGGGGGCAGAAAACCCCACTAGGCACCAGGGATTACGTATTTATGGTATGGAAGCGACCCCTTGGGCGAGGGTCACTTCCAAGGGTAAACAAATTTGCTCAATGTTTTTTCTGCCTCATCCCCCGTAGCAGTTCTGCCTGATTTTTTGGCCTTTGTGTCCTCAGGGCGGGCAGAAAACCCCACTAGGCACCAAGGATTTTGTTTGAAGTTGTATGGAAGCGACCCCTTGGACAAGGGTCACTTCCATGGGGTATAAAAAAATTGATGTTTTTCTGTCCCCCCAGGGGGCAGATCAGCCCATTTTTTTGCCTTTCTTCCCCCGGGAGGGGTGAGGGGGGGGACAGAAAACCCCACTAGGCACCAGCGATTGTGTTTTTATTGTATGGAAGCGACCCCTTGGGCAAGAGTCACTTCCAAGGGAGTACAATTAACTGGAGGATTGTTCTGCCCCCCTGGGGCAGATCGACCAATTTCTTTAACCTTTCTGACCCCATGGGAGGCAGAAAACCACACGAGTCACTAGGGATTGTTTTTTATTGCAGATGGAAGCGACCCCTTGGCCAAGGGTTGCTTCCAAAGGGCTTAAGATATGTTTGTGTATTTTCTGCCCCCATGGGACGGATTTGTCTGTTTTTTTGGCCTTTCTGCCCCTAGGCGAGAGTGGGACAAAAAACCCTACTAGGCACCAAGGATCTATTTCTATTCAAGGGAGAAAATTTCTGCCTGATGTTTTCTGCCCCAACTGGGGACAGATCGGCCTGGCAGAAAACCCCACCGATCTCTTGGGCAAGATCACCCTCCATTTTTCTCGGCCCTATTTGAAGGCCATCTGGCAGATTGACCATTTAAGTAGTGACACAGCATGTTATAATGTTAACTGTTTTATTTCTTCTGAATTGCAAAAGTAACGTTTTATTTTTCCTTTTTATTCTAGTTCAAGACTTTTGCTCTTTAGACTGATATTCCAGTTTGCGGTTTCATTACTGGTGGTTCTGCAGTTTGTGAAGTTGCATGTGTTTGGTAAGAGACTTTTTTTTGTACTATTTACTCTAAATGAGTTTCATTTCCCTACATTAATATGTTTTTTGCAAATGGTGTATAATTGAAATATGTTTGGCTTCTGTTTTTTGAGTGTCAAAATCTTTTTGCATTTGTGCTCTGTGTATTTTGTTGTATTGTGAGTAATTGGGTTTGTTATTTCTTTCTAGTGGGATATCGTTATTTTTTGCTTTGTCTCTGCAGAGTAGGTGCTGGTGAGTTTAGCTATCTTTGGCAAGTGAGTCATATTGTTTTTGAGTATATAGATCTTTGTGCTAAAGCCACACTTTGTTTATTACTTATTTTACACAGTGTTTGTTGTTATTGACTTGTTTGTGAAGTTTCCTTTCTTTGTAAAGACTATGGTTAGCCGCAGGATTACTGCTCAGCAGGTTGTTGGTATGCTTTTTGAGTCTTCCTCTGACCATGGTTCAGAGACTAACTCTGCATCTGAGGCAGAGGAGGCAGTACAGGCAGTGGAAGATTCTGTCAGTGAGTTTTCTGTCTACGAGGAATCATCGGATGATGAAGCCACTCTTGGTGCAGATGAAGTGCCTGTCTTAGAGGAGAACATCGATGTGCCGATAGTGCAGCAAGAGGCATCTGGGTTGCAGCCTGGGGCTGCAAGGCCTCCCATTGGAAGTGCTGACCTCTGGGTTGCCCGAGGCATGGTGCAGTCGACATTGCAAGACTTTATTGGTTTCAGGGTGTAGAGTGGATACTGAAAACCTTTTGCCTATAAATTCTTTTCAGTTGTTTATGGACGATCCATTTTTGGCAGAGGTTGTTGAGCAGACTCATTTGTATGCGGAACAGTTTTTGAGGAACAACAGTGCCAGCCTTAGTGTGAGACCGGCCTCGTGGCGTGGGCCCTCCCGACCAGCAAGTTACTCTGCAACCACGCCGAACCTCGTTGATACAGCCTTCCGGCCCCCGTGGGCCAACATCCCGAGGGCCGACCAGATCCCCAATACGCATGCCCGGCCGAGGGAGAGCGAAACCCCCCCCAAACCAGACCGAGAGGCGCCGACCCTGTCACACCTCTGGTCTCTCCCCCGAGGGAGGTTTCGATCGACCACCAGGCCCCCGGGGAGCAGGCGCCTCGACCGCTGGGTGTCTGGAGTCCCTCCCGGACCCCCCTGAACAGATCAAAGGGCCGAGCGACAGGAAACCCCGACACACCGCCCCCCAGGCACCAGACCCCTCTCCGCGAGGACTCCGGACTTCAAAGAGGAGGGGGAGTATAACAAGGGGGTGCTGAAGGGACGAGGGTATAGAAGACCTGGACTGACGAGAGCCTGCTGACCTGGTCGCGGCTCGATCGCTCCCCGAACCGAAGAACGCTACCCGAACTCTGAACCATCTGAGCCCTGCTGACGCTGTCGCGGCTCCCCGAACTCTGAACCATCTGAGCCCTGCTGACGCTGTCGCGGCTCCCCGAACTCTGAGCCATCTGAGCCCTGCTGACGCCGTCACGGCTCCCCGAACTACGATCCATCTGAGCCCAGCTGACGCCGTCGCGGCTCCCCGAACTACGAACCATCTGAGCCCTGCTGACGCCGTCGCGGCTCCCCGAACTACGAGCCTCTGGTGCCTGCTGAGTGACTCGCGGCCCGCTCCTCCAAGAGAATCGGCAGAGATTGCCGAGAAAAGCAACATCCCCTCAGCTCGAGGATTGAGAGCTGTGCGCCGGATACCTCGCAGAGACACTGATTCAAAGACTGTCCCGCTACCCCTTTTTCCCTCATCACGAGATCGCTGCCGCTTGTGGCATTAATTCTGCACCTGCCTGCCGGATCATAAAGATCCCTGACAACTACAGATAAAAGCATCTTGCCTTACAACGAATTACTGTGTGGTGTCCCTCTATTCGAAGAGAGAGTAAGCGCAGCGTGTGCGATCCTAGGTACGAGACCCTTCCAGGAAGGGCCTCCACGCTCTTGCTCGGCCTAACTCTGGGTAAGGTGGACCTCCGGGTGGTCGGGAACGCATTCCATAGCCTCCCCGGGGAACGCCTTCCAACATTTGGTGGCAGCGGTGGGATCCGAGCCAACACCTAGAGATCGTGCAGTAGACGGCTTACGCACTACCAAGAAGAAATGGAAGGAGAAACTTCCCTAGGTGCCGCAGGCACCAACCCGAGCACGACATTCCAAAAGGACCAGTTAGAATCTTATACGCACCGAGAACTGAAACAATTTTGCAAAGACTTTGGAAACGCTACCACCGGACTAAGCACGAAAGAGGACTTCCAGGTGGCATTAAAAACCTGGGTCGAGGCGGGAACTCCCCGGACACAAACAGAAGGAGAGCCTCCCAACGAACCACGAAGCACCCCGGGGAGGAACGCCGCCCCCGAGGGGGGTCTATCCCCAGAGGAACTAGCGGACCGAGAGAGAGGTCGCAACCACGAACTAGAACTAGCAAAATTAAAAATCGAAGGAGAGCTAAAACTGGCTGAAAAAAAGCTGGCGGTGGAACAGTTACGCCTACAAGGAGAACTCGAGGAAAAGAAACGACAAAGAGAACACGAAGAAAGAAAACTCCAACTAGAGCACGAACGTAGCCTAAAAGAAATCGAGCTCAAGGCTAAGAATGCGGAGGCCAGACCCTCGGTAACCCAACCCCTCTCCTCCACCGTGGAACCAAAGGTCCACATCCCCAAAGATGTGGTGAAAGAATACTATAAGAACGACGACATTCAGCAATGGTTCAAAGCCTACGAAGTCGCCATGACCTCCCACCGAGTCCCGCAGAAAGACTGGGGGGCTGGTTCCTGAGCGAGGGGAGAGATACCCTGCTGGACCTGCCCTCCACGGTGATGAACTCCTACAGTCACATGAAAGAGGCCCTAGTAGCCAGATATGGGCTCAGCCCTGAAATGTACCGGCAACGGTTTAGAGACTGCAAGAAGATACCCGGTACCACCTGGGTGGAGTACGTGAACTTTTACAGCCGGGCCTTGGACGGATGGATCAAGGGCAGCAAGGTCTCCACCTTTGAGGAGCTGTTCGACCTAATCGCATGGGAACACTTGTCCGCTAATTGCTTTGTAGAGCTGCGCCAGCACCTCCTGGACAGCAAACTCACAGACCCTCGAAAACTGGCCGTCGAGGCTGACCGGTGGGTAAACACCCGGGCCTCCCGGGGCCCCGTGGGAGACTACAGTCGCCGCAGTCAGGGACCCCCCCGCCAGAGGGGCGGAGGGAATCAAGGCCGGCCAAGGGAACTCCCGGGGGGATCCCCGCTCAGCCCCCCAGAGGACAACCTCCGCCCTTTCCAGCTCCACCTCCGGTCAGCTCCGGGCCACCAGGGAGGCCGGGGCCCCGAGTGAGGATCACCTGTTTCCGCTGCCAACAGACCGGACACTATGCCAGCGACCCTCAATGTCCCATGTACCAGCGAACCGCCACAACAACCCCGCCGGCTCGACAAATGGCCTCCGTAGCCCTGGGGGAAGAGATGGAAGACTCCGAAGAATGGGAACCAGCCGCCATGGCCTTGGTCTCCCTAGGGGACCGGGAGATGGTCCCCGGAACGTCCATGCCCGCCAACACGAAGAAGTACCGACAGCAGGTAACGGTCAACGGTCACCGCGTCGAGGGCCTCCGGGACACGGGGGCAAGTGTCACGGCGGTTCATTGTCACCTGGTCTCCGAAGATCAGATCCTGCCTGGCGCCTTTTGTCCCGTCATATCATCAGACAATTCCGAGAGCCTCTGCAGGATGGCCCTAGTCCCCTTCGAATGGGGGGGAGTCACCGGCAAGTTAAAGGTGGCGGTCCGAGCCTCCCAGCCCGTGGACTGCCTCCTGGGCAACGACCTTGAGAACTCCCCGTGGGGACAAGTGGAACGAAGAGCCCATCTCGAGATGATGGGCCTACCCAAATGGGTATGCGCCACCACGCGCTCGATGACACTTAGAGTGCCTTCCTCCGAGGGGGGAGAAGCCCTGCCGCTAAGCACCGCCACCATCCCCGAGGTCCAGAATACGCCACCAGGGGCCAACGACCCCCTTCTGGACGAAACGACCGCTCCCGACGAAGGGTCCGTGCCTTCCGACCCCGAATCCCTGACCGAACTCGGGGACTTGCCAGAACTGGCCCAGTGGCACTGCGAAGGGGGCCCCTCCCGTGAAGAATTCTGCCAAGAACAATCCACCTGCCCGTGCCTCATTGGACCCCGACAACAGGCCGAGGCCCAAGCAGCAGGCGACCAGACTGGCACCCACTGGGTATACTGGGAAAACGGCCTCCTGTACAGCGAACAGAAGTCGGCCGAGTTGGGATCGGCCCGAGTACTAGTGGTACCCCTGCGCTTCCGAAGTCTCCTCCTGGGCCTGGCCCATGATGTACCCCTGGCCGGACACTTAGGCCAAGATAAGACCTACCAACGACTCGTCACCCACTTCTATTGGCCCAAGATGCGAGCAAATGTGGAGGCCCACTGCAAGTCCTGCCCCACGTGCCAGGTCAGCGGAAAGAGTGGGGGCAAGCGCAAGGCTCCGCTACAACCCTTCCCAGTCGTCAGTACCCCCTTTGAGCGGGTAGGAATCGACATTGTGGGACCGCTGGACCCCAAGACCGCCCAGGGCCACCGGTTCATCCTCGTCCTGGTGGATCATGCCACCCGTTACCCCGAAGCCATCCCTCTCCGCACTGTGACGGCCCCCGTGGTAGGCCGGGTCTTGATGGGGATCTTCTCCCGCGTGGTGTTCCCCCGCGAAGTCGTGAGTGACCGGGGTACGAACTTTATCTCCCGATATATGAGGTCCCTCTGGCAGCAGTGCGGCGTATCGTACAAGTTCACCACCCCGTACCACCCCCAAGGAAACGGCCTAGTCGAGCGCTTTAACAAAACACTGAAAGGAATGATCATGGGCCTCGAGGAACCCCTACGCCGTAGGTGGGACGTCCTCCTCCCATGCCTCCTGTTCGCCTACCGGGAGGTTCCACAAAAATCCCTGGGATTCAGCCCATTCGAACTACTATATGGACACCCCGTCCGGGGACCCCTGAGCCTGGTCAAGGAGGGTTGGGAAACAACCCCCCGGGGGACCCCTCCGGATGTGTTCCGATACATCTTGGCGCTCCGCAACCAGACCCGGAAATTCCGAGAACTTGCAGAAGCGAACCTCGAGGCTAGCCAGGAAGAGATGAAGCGCTGGTATGACCAGAATGCTACGCTGGTCGAGTTTCAGCCGGGCCAGCAAGTCTGGGTCATGGCCCCGGTGAAACACTGCGCCCTCCAAGATAAATGGACCGGACCCTTCAAGGTGGTCGAGCGGAAGAGCCAAGTCACCTATCTCGTCGATGTGCAGTCCCCGCGGAACCCCCTCCGGGTTCTCCACGTGAACCGCCTCAAACCCCACTTTGTACGGACAGAATTGAGTTTACTCCTGGCCACCGACGATGGGGCCGAAGAAGACACCGAGCCCCTTCCAGACCCCCTGGGGGCGAAAGAGACCGATGGTTCCGTGGAGGGGGTGAGACTATCAACCACCCTCACAGCCCAACAGTCTGACGACTGCCGCCAGCTACTAAGGCAGTTCGCGGACCTCTTCTCCCTAACCCCTGGGGTCACCAACTGGTGTGTCCACGACGTGAACACCGGCGACAGCCCGCCAGTGAGACACCGGGCCTACCGGGTCCCTGATCGGGTCCGAACCTGCATCCAGACCGAGGTGGCGAAGATGCTGGACCTCGGGGTGATCGAACCCTCCGACAGCCCCTGGGCCAGCCCGGTAGTTCTGGTTCCGAAAGCGGCTACCCCGGGTGTCGCCCCCGAGCTGAAGTTTTGCGTGGACTACCGAGGACTCAATGCGGTCACCCGAGCGGACGCTCACCCTATCCCCGTGCCGACGAGCTCATTGACCGCCTCGGGCCGCTCGCTACCTCAGCACCTTCGACCTGACTAGTGGATACTGGCAGATTGCCCTCACCGAGGGAGCCAAGGAGCGCTCCGCCTTCTCCACCCCGGATGGGCACTACCGCTTTAGGGTGATGCCGTTTGGAATGAAGAATGCCCCGGCCACCTTCCAGCGGCTGGTGAACAGGGTCCTGTCCGGACTAGAGGGGTTCAGCGCAGCATACCTCGACGATATAGCGGTATTCAGCTCCCAATGGGCCGAGCACCTCCAGCACCTCCGACAAGTCCTGCTGGCTCTGCGCCGGGCCGGCCTCACCATCAAAGCCAGCAAATGTCAAATTGGGCACGGCTCCGTAACCTATCTGGGGCACCAGGTGGGAAGTGGGCAGGTCGCCCCCCTCCAGCCGAATATCGACGCCATCTTGTCCTGGGAACCCCCCACGACCCAAACGGAAGTCCGGGCCTTCCTGGGCCTCACCGGTTACTACCGGAGGTTTATTAAAAACTATGGCAGCATCGCAGGCCCCCTCACAGAACTAACCTCCAAAAAACACCCCAAGAAAGTACACTGGACTCCCTCCTGCCAGAAGGCGTTCGACACCCTAAAGGCCGCCATGTGCGCGGCTCTGGTGCTCAAAGCACCCGACTACGCCCAGGAGTTTGTGGTCCAGACGGACGCCTCGGAACACGGCATCGGGGCAGTCCTCTCCCAGTTCAACGACAAGGGCATAGATCGGCCCATAGCCTTCATCAGCCGAAGGTTGCTGCCCCGAGAACAGCGGTGGAGCACCATTGAGAGAGAGACCTTCGCAGTAGTCTGGGCCCTCAAAAAGCTACGGCCCTACCTGTTCGGAACACACTTCCGAGTACAAACGGATCACCGCCCCTTGCAGTGGTTGATGCAGATGCGAGGGGAAAACCCCAAGCTGCTACGCTGGTCCATCTCCCTCCAGGGGATGGATTTCACAGTGGAACATCGCCCCGGGACGGACCACGCCAACGCGGACGGCCTGTCCCGATTCTTCCGCTTCAGCGAGGAGAACCCCCAAGTGGATGGGTAGTTCTCCCCGCCTTTCAGCTTTTTTATTATTTATGTTTTACTTTTCAATTCCAGTTACGTTCTTACAAATGGCTTGGAGGTTATGTTCACGCATCTTTGCGGATTCTCCTCTTCTAACAGCATTGTCTGGGCAAATAAGGGATAGAACACAGCGCAAATAGATAAAAATTAAAACATAGGTTTTTAAAGTTCACTTTAGCGTTATTATTTTTGTAGATTATATCCCCGTCCTGAGGAAGCCATAAAGAAAGTGGAGGCTGAAACGCGAACGCGTCGACACTTTGATAAAGGAGGAGTCCACCGTATTGTGGAATAAATACATAAGTTGCATTGGCATTACAAATTTAGATGAAATACTTATATCCTTGTATTGCTGATAGGACTACCCTCTGATGTAGCACTAGGCAATGTTAAGTGCACACATGTTTTATGGAATAAGCCTATAGGGGAAAGGATTTTTTGATTGAGTTACCTTACACATGAGTTTGTAAGGTAACCCTCCTACATCCATTGGACGGTCCCTATCATTGTGCTGGCTGTCAGTGGTTTTTGGAGCAAGCTACTTCTATTG
This sequence comes from Triturus cristatus, assembly GCF_964204655.1. NCBI lineage: Eukaryota > Metazoa > Chordata > Amphibia > Caudata > Salamandridae > Triturus > Triturus cristatus. Next base: position 124,613,027 of record NC_140583.1, read on the forward strand.
CCCCCACACGTCCGGTGGCAGCCGTTTGCTACACCTGCCCGGAGCATGCTCTCCGCATTTTTAGTTTTAATGCTAGGTCTCTGGTGTCACATTATCAGGCAGTATTTGACCTGTTGCAGGATGCAAGCCCGGACATCGTGGCTATCACCGAGACATGGCTGAAAGACGAGGACGCAGCCATTATCAATCTGGCATTCCCCCCTGTCTATACAGTCCGTACCCTTAATCGATCTTCTAGGGGTGGGGGAATTGCCCTGGCTATTCGTTCTAGTCTTACTTGCTCCTGGACCGCACTGACCATTGCGGGATGTGAAAGTGCGCTGTTTAAGATTCTGGTTACTCCACACTTTTCACTCTCGGGGATGGTGGTCTATCGTCCCCCAGGGAGCGAGGCGGCGTTTCGCGCCGCTTTCCCGGATGTGGTTAGCTCCTTGGTGGTGGGGTGTCCCAATTTTTCGATTCTGGGGGACCTTAATCTCCATTTCGATAGACCTAACCTACCCGCGGTCAGTGGCATTCTCACGGATTTGGAGGCCTTACAGTTGCTGCAGCTTGTTCAGCAGCCCACCCACATCGGTGGCCATACGCTAGATCCCTTCTTCACTAATTTGACAAATGCTTCTGTCACTGCCGTCTCGCCCCTGGGTTGGACTGATCACTCTTTGGTCGCCATTAGTACCCCTTTGCCAGGTAGGACTGTCATCCCTCCTGCAAAGTTGATCGTAAGGCGGCACTGGGGCAAATTACGGTTGGAAGATCTGCACCGTGTCCTCGCTGCAGAGCCATTAGATCCGTTTGTAACTGTTGATTCAGGTTACGATGGGTTCTGCGCGTGGATCTCCAAAGCGCTAGATGCGCTCATTCCACTCACCGCCTGTAAGACCAGTGCCAGAGAATCTAGCCCATGGTACGATGGCGCCCTACGTGCGCTCAAGGGCAGTTGCAGGCGTGCAGAGAGGGCTTGGCGGAAGGCGTACGACTCGGGAAAAAAAGCTATCTATCTCGCCTCCGTCAAAGTATACCATCGGGCTGTGTGCCGTGCTCGGGCATTGTATTATACTGCCGAAGTCGACAACAGCTCTAACCCCTCGAAAACTATTTTCAAATTGATGAAGGATCTTCTAGCTAAGCGCCCCGATGCTCCGACGACGGGCTCTACTGCTCATTGTGAGGCTCTCGCGGCGTTCTTTCAGGAAAAGGTCCAAAACATCTATATGACCTTTCCATCCACAGGACCCCCAGTTGAGTCTCCGATTTCCATCTGTGGAGACACAGCCCTGCACTCGCTTCCCCTGTTGACATTGGAAGGGTTTAACATCTTGGCAAAGCAGGTGAAATCTGGGTCCCCCGCCGACCCTCTCAGTTCGGCTCTCTTTAGAGATGAGTCGTTCGTGGGTCGGACCGTAATACACTCCCTGATCAACATCTCGTTGGAGTCGGGCACGGTCCCCCGTAGCTGGAAGCGGGCGATGGTTTCCCCCATCCTTAAGAAGCCCTCACTGGACCCAGACAAGCCTGAAAACTATCGGCCTATCTCTTTGCTTCCCTGGCCTACCAAAGTAATGGAGGCCTTTGTCAACAAAGTTCTCTCGGCCCACCTCATCCAGTTTAACATCTTGGATCCCACCCAAAATGGCTTCCGTGCTGGTCACAGCACGGAGTCTGCCCTTCTCTCCATGGCTGAACACCTACGCACAGTGATGGATGCGGGGCAGACAGCGGCGCTCGTTTTATTGGATCTGAGCGCCGCGTTCGACACCGTGTCCCATCCTATCCTGCTGCAGCGCCTGGAGGAGGTCGGGCTGGGTGGCTCTGCCCTCCAGTGGTTTCGCTCTTTCCTAAACGATCGTTTCTTTAGCGTTGCGCTGCCACCGTACCAGTCCCAATTCCTTCCTCTGAGACAGGGGGTCCCGCAAGGCTCCTCGCTGAGTCCCACGCTTTTCAATCTGTATGTGAGACCGCTGGCTGAGATCGTCAAGCAATGGGACATGACTATGGTCTCGTATGCTGACGATACTCAGCTAGCGGTGACTATCAGCGGGGATGCGGATCGGGATGCCCCCAGGTTTCAGAGTGGACTTAGGGCGGTGGCAAGCTGGATGAAGAACAACTGTCTCCAGCTCAACGCGAAGAAAACCGAGATCATGATCGTTGGTAGGAAGGCGGAACTGTGGGGGGACAAGTGGTGGCCCATTGAACTGGGGCCGGCCCCTCTCCCGGTCACTGAACTTAGGAATCTGGGAGTGTGGATGGATCCCGCTCTCAGTTACGAGGGCCACTCGAAGAAAATCGCGGCCGGTTGTTTTGGCATCCTGCGGTCGCTGAGGCCCATTCTTAAGTTCTTTGACCGTGGTACCAGGCAGCTGATAGTCCAGGCCACGGTATTATCTCGCCTGGACTATGCCAGCTCGCTTTTGGTAGGGACTAACATGGCGGAGACTACCCGCCTTCAACGAGTGCAGAATGCCGCGGCTAGAGCCATTGTAGGCTTACCCCGAAGGAGCTCTGTCTCAGGTGTCTTGAGATCCTTGCATTGGCTCCCCATTAAATCACGCATCCAGTTCAAGGTGTTGTGTTTGGCGTTTAAGATCTTGAGGGGAGTAGGTCCGCCAATTCTTGCTGACCTCCTGTCGTGGTATGTTCCTTCCCGCGCTTTGAGATCGGGAAGCCAAGCGCTCGCGGTGGTCCCCCGTTACAGGTTGTGTCGGGCTGGTGGTCGCTCTTTTAGGGTGAGGGCGGCTGAACTCTGGAATTCCCTTCCAGTGGACTTGCGGCTACTGACTGACCTCTTGGCCTTTCGCAAAGCTCTGAAAACGTTTCTTTTTTAAATAGATCTTTTATCTGTGTTGTGTTTCTGCTATCTGTTGCACATTGCCTGCCATGCGCCAGGACGCCCCTTAGCTGGGGCAGCTGTGCGCAATACAAAAGTGCATAACATAACATAACATAACGTATATACGTGTTGTAGTGTAAATAGAAATTGTTTTGTATTTGATGTATTGATTGTATTGCGGTACACTATGTGTTTGGATGTTCACCGATGGATACTTGTGCCTGTATTATAATCATTTAATTTTGCCAGAAGAAATTGATTTTTTGCCAAGGTAATTAATAAACTCTTGTGCAGAAAGTAAATATGATCTATCCCTCTATACCATTTGTACATATACCTTTCAGCTGGGGGGGGCACGTGTGAGACCGGCCTCGTGGCGTGGGCCCTCCCGACCAGCAAGTTACTCTGCAACCACGCCGAACCTCGTTGATACAGCCTTCCGGCCCCCGTGGGCCAACATCCCGAGGGCCGACCAGATCCCCAATACGCATGCCCGGCCGAGGGAGAGCGAAACCCCCCCCAAACCAGACCGAGAGGCGCCGACCCTGTCACACCTCTGGTCTCTCCCCCGAGGGAGGTTTCGATCGACCACCAGGCCCCCGGGGAGCAGGCGCCTCGACCGCTGGGTGTCTGGAGTCCCTCCCGGACGCCCCTGAACAGATCAAAGGGCCGAGCGACAGGAAACCCCAACACACCGCCCCCCAGGCACCAGACCCCTCTCCGCGAGGACTCCGGACTTCAAAGAGGAGGGGGAGTATAACAAGGGGGTGCTGAAGGGACGAGGGTATAGAAGACCTGGACTGACGAGAGCCTGCTGACCTGGTCGCAGCTCGATCGCTCCCCGAACCGAAGAACGCTACCCGAACTCTGAACCATCTGAGCCCTGCTGACGCTGTCGCGGCTCCCCGAACTCTGAACCATCTGAGCCCTGCTGACGCTGTCGCGGCTCCCCGAACTCTGAACCATCTGAGCCCTGCTGACGCCGTCGCGGCTCCCCGAACTACGAACCATCTGAGCCCTGCTGACGCCGTCGCGGCTCCCCGAACTATGAACCATCTGAGCCCTGCTGACGCCGTCGCGGCTCCCCGAACTACGAACCTCCGGTGCCTGCTGAGTGACTCGCGGCCCGCTCCTCCAAGAGAATCGGCAGAGATTGCCGAGAGAAGCAACATCCCCTCAGCTCGAGGATTGAGAGCTGTGCGCCGGATACCTCGCAGAGACACTGATTCAAAGACTGTCCCGCTACCCCTTTTTCCCTCATCACGAGATCGCTGCCGCTTGTGGCATTAATTCTGCACCTGCCTGCCGGATCATAAAGATCCCTGACAACTACCGATAAAAGCATCTTGCCTTACAATGAATTACTGTGTGGTGTCCCTCTATCCGAAGAGAGAGTAAGCGCAGCGTGTGCGATCCTAGGTACGAGACCCTTCCAGGAAGGGCCTGCCCGCTCTTGCTTGGCCTAACTCTGGGTAAGGTGGACCTCCGGGTGGTCGGGAACGCATTCCGTAGCATCCCCGGGGAACGCCTTCCAACACTTAGGCTCCACTCTAGTGCTATCCAGTGGACTCCCACAAATCTGGAAGAGGCGAAGAAGTTCTTGGGTTTTACTTTTTTGATGGGCTTGCTAAGGAAGCCATCTATGTCTTCATATTTGTCTACTAGTCCCTTGACGGCAACGGCTATATTTCCGGCAGCCATGAGTCGTGATAGGCATTTGCTTCTGCTTCGGAGACTGCATTTTGTCGATAATGGTTTAGCGTTGCCACAAGAGCACCCTGGTTATGACCGTCTTTTTAAGATTCGGCCAGTCATTGATCACTTTGTAGATCGATTTTCTGAGATCTATGCTCCAGGGAAAGAAATAGCTTTGGATGAGTCTTTGGTCTTGTTCAAGGGCCCCTTGGTTTTTGAGGCAATACATTCCTAGCAAGAGGGCATGCTATGGAATTAAGATGTATATGCTCTATGACAGCAGGACTAGATATGTCTCTAATTTCAGGGTGTACACTGGTAGGGATTCCAGGATTGACCCCCCTGGTTGTCCGTCCACTTTTGGAGTGACTTAGAAAATTGTGTGGGTACTTGGTAGAGGACTTTTTAACAAAGGTCACCATTTATATGTAGATAATTTCTACACTGGTGAGCAATTGTTCCTGGAATTGACCAAAGTGGACAGTGTTGTTTGTGACACAATTTGTTCTAACTGCAAAGGTTTCCCAAAATAACTTGTTTGTCAAAAGCTTGTGCTGGGCCGGTGCAGTGCATTGCGTAGCGAGGGACTTCTAGCTGTGATGGTTTCAGACAGGTGAGATGTCTACATGTTGACTACCATCCATGATGAAAACACTTCACCTGTGACTGTTTGGGGCCAGGTTGCTGAGGGGCGCAAACCTGTGTGCATTTTAGACTATTCTACGCACATGAATGGTGTTGATACAGTAGATCAGAGGTTGTAACTTTACACTACTCTTCGTAAGGCTTACATTTTGTATAAGAAGTTGGCTATCCATCTTTTCCACTTGGCAATCTTTAATGCTTTTGTTGTATTTAAGGATTGTTGTCCTGAGTCAAAAATGACTTTTGATAAGTTTGAGGAGTTTGTAATAGGCAACCTTGTTGTAGTGGAACAGGCAGTGTTCCTAGAGTTGTAGTGGTGGAGGATGTGGCTAGATTGAAAGATAGCCACTTTCCTGATCACTTTCCCTCCATGCCCTAAAAAACTTTCCCAGTAGGAGATGTAGAGTGTGTTGGCGAAGAGGTACGCGGAAGGAAAGTCGTATGTACTGCCCCGAGTGTCCTTCTAATCCTGTGCTGTGTGTGCCTGCTTGTTTTAGAATGTACCAGATGCAAAAGTATTTTTGGGAGCATCCATGAGTGGTAAAGTGAACTTCCTGGTCTCTATTGTTTAAAACATTTGGTTCAGTTTCAAGGTTGGCATTAGTGCAATGTATTTAGTTTTAGATTTGGTGTTAGTAGATTTGTATCGATTTACAATTTGTTTGTCTTCTCTTTTTTTGTATAAAAAAACCCTAAATGTGATGGCGGTGTGTGTAGGCTGGTGCTTGACTGGCAGTGTGCGTAGGCTGGCGCTTGGCTGGCGGTGTGCGTGGACTGGCGCTTGACTGGCAGTGTGTGTGGACTGGCGCCTGGCTGGGTGTGTGGTGGACTGGTGCTTGGCTGCCGGTGTGTTTGGACTGGTGCTTGGCAGGCGGTGTGCGTGGACTGGCGCTTGGCAGGTGGTGTGAGTGGACTGGCACTTGGCAGACAGTGTACGTGGACTGGCACTTGGCTGGCAGTGTGCGTGGACTGGCACTTGGCAGGCAGTGTGCAGGTAGTGACAAACAGCCATTTTGGTTTCTCACTTCTGTGAGGCTGCCCTCTCATAGGAATGCATTGGGGATTCCCTGATAAGTGTTTCACTGGTAATTCCTGATATGAGAGGAGCAGCGTGGTCAAGTTTGGTATGTTTGGAATAGTAATAATAAATGATGCGCAATGGTGAGCGCATATTTATTATCATTATTTTAGAAATGCCAGTTTTAGAAGTGGGCATTTCTGTGTGCTATGTGTCTTCCTGCCTGATGTGTATTGCATGTCTGGCTCTGGAGTGACAGGGGCTGGTGAGGTGTGTGGCTCCAGGGAGGGCAGGGTGAGTCAGCGCTAGGCTGAATGGACAGATCTGCATTTGGAGTAGTGGGAGGAGTAGTCTCTGACACTGAATAGGTCTGTGCCTGCCTGGGTGAATGCTGGCTCCCCAAGCCCTGTGCCTGTGCTGAACCAAGGGAGAATTCTGTATAAATATTGGTGCTGTGACCCCATCAAGGTCTGCTTTCTTGTGCTGTTTGGGTGCTTGAGTGGCTGGGCCCTAGGAGGAACCGCCACGAGGGATCGCCCCTCTGCTGGAGGGCCCTGTGAACTGGCCTGCCTGGGCCAAGCTCTGCCCTGTGGGACATTGGGGGCAAGAAGAGAGGACTGCCCCTGTGTTTTGACACCACTTTTGTGCCCAACTTGCCTTTTGAGCCTCTTGGCTCCTTGCGCCTTGTGAGCCCTTCAAGGATCCTGCTGAAGGCGCAACAGAGGACGAGGGGGGCGAGTGAGCCTGCAGCACTGAGCTGCGTTGTGCTCCGAGGGAATCCCGGTGTAGGGGATTCCCCTGCGCTGCCTGCAAGGGAAGCGGGAGCCTACCCCACATTCCGTTGTCCCGAGGTGGAGCAGGAGCCTACCCCGCATTCATGCTGCTTGAGAAGTGGGAGCCTACCCCGCATTTATGCTTGTGAAACAAAGCAGAAGCCCACCCTGCCTTTTGGGTGCCTCCTAAAACAGAGTGGGAGCCCACCCCGCATCTTTGCGTGCAGAGCGAAGCCGCCACCACCAGCGACCCAGAAGCCAGACGCCTGCTGCTTGACTGTGGGCAGGGCCAGGAGAGGGAAGCAGACGGCTGGCCGAAGAGAAGGCAGCACGACGCAGCAACCAGGCAGACCTTGCCTGGAGGAAGGCGGGCCCCCGTGTGCTGGTGGGAGCCCGAGGGTTGCCAAAGAGTCGGAGCCTTGCGGGCTCCATTTCCGCCTTGAGGAGAAAGAGGCAAGTGCCCAGGGATTGACGGCCGTCATGAGGAGACCTGAGGAGTCTACAAAGAGCCAGGTGAGTGGGGCTGAAAGTGAGGCTTTTTCCTTGGTGGCTGGTCGTGGCGCCAGATGAGTCCCAGTGAAGAGGAGCTCACAAGGCACAAATGGTGCCAGTGCTTGCTGCTTCCCTCATCTGCACCGCGAGAGTGCGGGCAGCTGCAACGGCTGGGTAATTCCTTGTTTGGCCAGTTTGGAGGCCTCAGTTGAAAAGGGGCATTGTTGTAGGAGTCCCAGAGTGGGGCTCCAGAGGCACAGTGGTGCCAAAGCCGATATACCTAGCTACACCGCAAGAGCGTGGGCAGCCACAAAGAGGAAGCATTTCTTTTCATTAGGCAGAGGGGGTGAGACGCACCCCTGTGTCCCAGTGCATGATGCACATCTTTACTGCTGCTTTGGCAGCCAGAGGGCCAGTGGAAGGCCCTTTAATTTGACGCCCTGACATTTGGGACAGAGGGCATCTGGGCCCCAGGGAAAGGCCAGTTGGCCTGGGGTCATTTTTGTGTCCTGGTAGGGCGCAAGGCCCAGAGATTGTGAATAATGAGTTTATGCTAAATGTGACGTATGCACCTGGGGAGTGTTACAAAGGTGCACTGCTGAATGTTATTTATGCATAGAGTGTTTTATGCCTAATGTGATGCAGACATAATGCGTTTATGTTGCCAATGCGGAGTACAGTATTTTACCAATAGATACTGGTTGTTTTATGTTTGCTACTTGTGCTTTCTAAAGGTTCTGACAGTGGCCCAATTGGCCCAGTCATGTATATAATCCCCTGTAAATTATTACCTGGTGCCAGTTGGCACAGTGTATATTGTGTGATTATGATCCAATGTGTTTTGGATAATACAAATGCTATTTTTTATATAACCTTGCGTGGAGTTTCTTTTGTGGTGTGCTTAGTGTGTCGCTGCTGTGTGTGTGTTGAGCAAACGCTTTACACATTGCCTCTAGGATAAGCCTGACTGTTCGTGCCCAGCTACCAAGGGGGTGAACAGGGGTTATCTTCAGCGTTTAACTCCCTTGCCCTTACTAGAGTGGAGGTTTCGGCAAGCCCTAGCCAACCAGAAATCCCATTTCTAACAGTACCTCAGGGCCCTAAACGTATTGTGGAGACTTCAAAATTATCTATCATAAAACAACCTGGTTTTGCAGGGGGGCGCACCTGGGTTTTTGGCCCCGGACTCGGCGGCCATCTAGGGAAACCTATCAAACCCACACATTTCTGAAAACTAGACTCCCTGGGGAGTCAAGTGAGGTATGGCTTGCATGGCTCCCCCAAAGATTCCCTACCCAGAATACCCAGCAAACCTCAAATTTCGTTGAAATGATCACATTTTTCTCAAATGTTTGTGGGGGAAAGTTGTAGGAACACCAGTCGGACACATTTTTCCTACCACCCAGCATTCCCCTTGGTCTCTCGAGTAAAATGATAACTCACTTGTGTGGCTGTCCAATGCAGAATCAGCTAAAACTGTATTAAAAAAAATGTAGTGCTTAGAATTTGCGGTGCTATACCCTTAATCCCTATGTTTTTGGCCCTTCCCAGTCACAGGCCTTTGGCCCAGCCACACAAGTGAGGTATCATTTTATTCGGGAGAACAAGGGGAACGCTGGTAGGACATTTGGGCCTTCACAGTGATCCCACAAAAAAATGTGTGGCGAAAAGTATTTTTTTTTAGCAAACTTTGTGGTTAGCCGAGGATTCTCTGTAGGGAAACGTTGGGGGAGCCATGCAAGCCATACTTCACTGTACTCCCCAGGGTGTCTAGTTTTCAGACATGTGTGAGTTGGGTAGGTTTCCCTAGATGGCCGCCAAGCCTGGGGCCAAAAACCCAGCCCCACTTCCCCTCCCCCCTGCAAAACCAGGTCATTTTATGATAGGTAATTTTGAAGTCTCCACAATACGTTTAGGGCCCTTGCCTGTTGCGGGTACTTGACCCACCCACACAAGTGAGGTACCATTTTTATCGGGTGACCTGGGGGAACGCTGGGTGGTATAGAATTTGTGTCAGCCCGGTGATCCTACAACTTTCCCACACAAAAATTTGAGAAACATTTGATTTTTTTAGCAAAATTTGAGGTTTGCATGGAATTTGGGGTAGAGAAACTTTGGGAGAGCCACGCAAGCCATACCTCACTGGATTCCCCCGGGTTTCTAGTTTTCAGAAATGTGTGAGTTTGGTAGGTTTCACTAGATGGCTTCTGAGCCCTAGGCCAAAAACCCAGGTCCCCCCTATAATAACAGGTTATTTTATGATAGGTAATTTTGATATCTCCACAATACGTTTAGGGCCCTTGCCTGTTGCGGGTACTTGACCCACCCACACAAGTGAGGTACCATATGTATCGGGAGACTTTGGAGAATGCGTGGTGGGTGGAATTTTGTAGATCCACGCAGATTCCAGGACTTTCCATCACAGAAATGTGAGGAAAATGTGTTTTATTTTACAAAGTTTGAGGTATGCAATGGATTCTGGGTATTAGAACCTGGTGAGAGCCAGACAAGTCACCCCATCCTGGATTTCCTTGGGTGTCTAGTTTTTAAAAATGTGTAGGTTTTCTAGGTTTCCCTAGGTGCCGGCAGAGCTAGGGTTCAAAATCTACAGCTAGGCACTTTGCAAAAAAAGGGTCAGTTTTCACTGTAAAAATGTGTTGTGTCCACGTTGCGTTTTGGGCCATTTCGGGTCGTGGGCACTATGCCTACCCACACAAGTGAGGTTCTATTTTTATGGGAAGACGTTGGGGAATGCAGGGGGGTCGAATTTTGTGGATCCACGTAGATTCCAGAATTTTCCATCACAGAAATGTGAGCAAAATGTGTCTTCTTTTACAAAGTTTGTTTGCAAGGGATTTTGGGTTACTGTACCTGGTGACAGCCAGACAAGTTACCCCTACTGGATTCTCCTGGGTGTCTAGTTTAAAAAAATGTATAGGTTTATTAGGTTTCCCTAGGTGCCGGCAGAACTTTGGTTCAAAAACTACAGGAACTTTGCAAAAAATGGGTCGATTTTCACTGTAAACTTGGTGTGTCCACGTTGCGTTTTGGGCTGTTTCCTGTCGGGGCACTCTGCCTACCCACATAAGTGAGGTACTATTGTTATCGGAAGACATTGTGGGTGGAATTTTGTGGATCCACACAGATTCCAGAACTTTCCATCACTGAAATATGAGGAAAATGTGTTTTTTTAGACAAAGTTTGAGGTTTGCAAGAGATTCTTTGTAACAGAACCTGGTGAGAGCCAGACAAGTCACCCCATCCTGGATTCCCCAGGGTGTCTAGTTAAAAAAAATATATAGGTATGCTAGGTTTCCCTAGGAGCCAGCAGAGCTAGGGTTCAAAATCTCCAGCTAGGCACTATGTAAAAGTGGTATTTTAGATGGGGATGCCCACCCCATTTCACTTCGCAACATTCTGCCTAACCAGTGCACAAATGTAACTAAGAATGAAATAAACACCATACGTATCACGAATTTAGCATGGCAACACATGGGAAAATTAGCACAAAACTGCCATTATATACGCCAGCTATGCTACTGCAACAACATCCTTCTATATCTGTGACACAAGATGGGGTCGGTATGGAAATGCTGTAACAAGTCGGTATAGATAAGATGGGGGACTTATTAATGAAGGAAAATCATTGATTATTCTTATCTCAGCTACATCAGTAACCAAACATTACTATTCAAATTTACATACCACAGACTACGTGGTGCGATCAAGAACCTCTATCCCACATTTCCCAATGAACCACCAACACTGATGGCACTACAAATGAGCATCACTAATTCCCACAATGTGCACCTTGTGACAAAACTATATAAGGTGTTACAAGAAGATATAGCGGGGGACACTAATAAGGTGTGGGAGAGATGGAATACTCGCCTTCAATTGTCTCTCACTGAAGAGGACTGAACTCACTGCTGTGCACTGACCGAAATGCTCGCTCCGAACGGGAATCTGCGCATAATACACTATAAATACTTACACCAAAGCTATCATACTCCACTTAAACTACAGAAATTTGGGCTCCGGGCTGATGCCTGCTGTCGTAGATGTGGGAGTGAAAGCGCTGACTTTATAAATCTAGCATGGCAATGCGCTAAAATCAGAGAATACTGGGAGGTAATAACTGTGATATTGGGCCATGTGCTAGACTCCAAAATAGAATGTACAATACAAGTATGTTTGTTTGGACTCGTGAAACATCTGCGCTCTGAGAAAGTTATGTACTATAGCGTTACTCTTGGCAAAAAGAGGATATCAATGCACTGGGATAGCAAACAATGTCCTAGCAGCAAACAATTCATCAAAGATATGGGGGTATATTCTCAAGAGCATGTGATAACCATCGCAAAAGTTACTTAACACAACCTACAACATCGCAGTCGATTGAGGGAATTTTACGCCGTGTTAACCAGGTATTCACAACACGGCGGGACCATACGATAGTCACCAGAGAACGTGTCAACTAACCGCGATAAAATCAACGTCACGCCGCACAAATGCGAAACGCGAACACAAAAGAAAGCTGCGATGAGGCCAATTGCGATACAAAAATCAGCGAAAACCAGCTACAGGCCTGCAATTCACACGCGTTAGGCGGGAACAATCACCATAAAAGTAGGAAAAAACTGACAAACAAATGCCAAACAACAGCCAAGCACAATGGATGTTGCCGGAAGCAAGTACGGAGGAGAACCAGAACCCCACAAGCCACCTGGAGGACCTGCCTGGGACCTCGGGGTCAGGGAAGGGCAAGGTGAAGAAGAGAAGGAAGAAGCGCTTCAGTCTGCAGGAAAACAGGATAACGGAGGTGGTCGAACACCATCAAATACTGTTCGTCACCTCCACTGTGTCATAGGCAAGCCATTGTGGACAAGGTGAATTCAGTCGGAGTGCTGAAGAGGACAATGGATGAGGTCAAGAGGTGCTGGAATGATGTCAAGATCAAAACCAAGCTGAAACTCGCAAACAACCGGAAGGCAGCATGCAGACTGGAGGGGGGAGCCCAGCGCCACAGGAGGAGCTGGACGAGATGGAGGAAATGGTGTCCACAGTCATCAGTGGGGAGATGGTGGCAGGAGTCAGGGGACCTGACACTGCCCAACAGGACCGGACACAACAGCACCAGTGTGAGTGACGGCCAGGAACTGGGGGGACCGGGGGAGATGGGCACAATGGCACACATGTACAAGTAAGCACAGCACATCTGTGGACAAACCATGCCCCAGACCCCAACTCCCACCTAGAGAACAATGTACCCAAGTATGCTGCATGTCAGCACTGTACAAGCACAGAAGTCAAAGGCACACCGCATGAAAGGGATAAGGGGCAGCAAAACAGAGCAGCATGGGCCACCCTCCCAATGCAGCACACACACATAACATGCAGAGCACATCAACACTGACAACAAAGTGGCACAAACCCCAACACGTCCACACCATAAAACAGGACACAACTGGTGCCGACTAGGTGTAGACACTGGCCAATCACAAGTGGCATTGCAGCGAAATCTGAATTTATATTGTACAAGTACAAACACACATCCGTGATATTGTCGAAATGTCCACTGTCCCGCAGCAAATGGGCAGCCCTTCCGAAACAGCTACGATGTACACAGTCATGCAGTCTGTATGTAAACATGTACAATGCGACAACACACATGTGAACACATTGTTAAACTGTATCTCCCCTTCACGTTGCAGAGGGACAATCAACACCTCCTGCAGAGCAGACCGAACCTCTCTTCTCTGATGATGAAGAGGACCACCACAGCTTCGACTCCGAAGCCCTCCAAGAGTTCATTAACAGTCTCCACAGCCCACCTCCAGGAGCAGGGCAGCCCAGCTGCAATGGGGACACCCCACTCCCTGCACAGACCACACAGCAGGCAGCACACACCACCACGGCTGCCTCCCAGGACCCCCGCGAAGAACACATGGCCTTCCAATGCCATGTGTTGGGATGCCAGGAGCAGCTGGCTGAACAGGTGCAGGTAGGCTTTGACTGCATGGCAGACAAACTAGATTCCATACGTGGGTGTCTAAGTCCCATCAGGGACCACTCACAGTCCCTAACGAACACCGCCAGTCTGCTCCATGCCCTCTAATGAACCATGGCTGACATCGCCAGAGTCCTGACTGTGCAACAAGAATGACTGTCTAGTCAGGGTGGCTCCAGCAAGCTCGCCCTGGAGATTGGACTCATGCGGAGGCTCATGGAGACCATGGAGCAGGCCAATGCGGAAAGAGCGGCTGCCACGGCTGCACACCAGCGAGAGGTAGCTGGGTTCCACAATGACCTCAAAACCATCCTCATGGCATTGCTGCCACAAGGCCTGGCGCCGATGCATGCTGCTGCTACCACTACATCCACATCTCCACCCCCTGAAGTGTCAGTGCCACACAGTGCGGCAGACATTCCACCTCCGGCCCCTGAGGTGTCACTGCCACACAGTGCTGGAGAAAGGCCCGCACCATCCACACGTGAGGCACACGAAACAGCAGAGGACGAAGATGCGGATGAAACTGCCTTACTGGTACGGAGAAAACTGTAGCATTCATCTCCGCCATATGGCCGGTTTCAGCTTGGTTCTGCCCTCTGCATTATCACCTTCCACTGGCCCCCTGATACACTCTGCGAAACTCACCTTCGACATTGCAATGGACTGCCATATTCTGTTTTATCGCCAATGACAGAGCTAACAGACTGCGGACTGAACTCTTCCACTTCCTTTGGACTTGTCATTCCCTGAATGACTCTGGCTGGCCCTCCAGGGGCCAAAATTTGAAAGTGGGGTTTGCATGGCCCTGTACTGCTCCAGATGCAACACTCCACTTAATGTGCATTAAACATTCTGAATCACACAGATGTGTTGTATCTATGGTCTATCAAGTGTGGTATTATGGATGAATGTAGGGTCAGTGAATTCCTCTTACGTCCATGTGGCTCATGCCTTTGGACTTGGATCGCGGGGTGACACATTGCCGATTGTCGTCCGGCTGGCGCCGACGCAACAACAGAGACACATGCATTTGTTATTTCCTTGTCCAGCCCTGTACGGAACCACGCCCAGAGCCCCGGGGTCATTGTTCAAACCCTTACGCTGGACTGGCATACGCCTGGCCAGCCCACTGCGCTTACGCTCCAGGGGGGGACAACAACGCCACATGTGCCAGGACTCCCCTGTAGTGATCTGCTGCTCACAGGTCTAGTTGTCAGCAGGCCACGTCCACTCCCTTACGGCTGGTTTACACCCACACCACACCCATCCAGCACACACGTCACAGCACATGTGACCCTGCCAATAAATAGGGCCGGGCGCACGTGCACAATGCCATTTCCAACCTCTCTCGGGGTGTATCCATGTGGTGTGCATGTAGGCATGGGGGCCCAGGGGCCTGCGACATCCCATTCCGCAGGCCCGGAGGTGACATGATGGTCTCCGCAGCACGATACCCAATCATAGAGGGTCCATGACTGGCGGGGCACACATTTGGTGGCACCGGATACACTGCGACCGGCACAGGCACACCGCCAAGGGACCGTGACTTTCGGTGCACTGAAGTAGGGACACCTTAAGTGCTGAGCGCGTGTGCAGCCTGCGATGATGCCCCGTCCCGGCGGTCTGGATGGCTCCGGTTTTGTGTGCCCTTCTGGACCGCAGGGTAGGCCTTTTGAAAAATGTCCTATGATTCACATGCTAGAATGGGTACCCACAATTTCGGAGATGTGCAAATAGCTACTGTTTCTAAACTCTATATTTATTCCCATTACAGAAATACATAGGTGTCTTTCTTACCCATTTTTCACTATTTATATTTTCCAAAATGAATTGCTATATACACGGTACACAATAAAAAAAGATGGCAAGACGCTGCTCAGTTTTTGGCTCAGGGTTCCTCTGGTTCTTGGTGAACCTACAAGTCCTATATATCCCTACAACCAGAAGGATCGAGCGAATGTAACGGCATATTGCTTAAAAAATCTGTCATACTTAGAAGAAGTTACAGGTGAAAACGTTGGCACAAATGGCTATTTTTTGTAACTCATTTTCAATTTTTCCTCTTTTCAACTGTTAGTTTCTATAAGAAAACTCTGAAGGATATACACAAATGACCCCTTGCTGAATTCAAGAATTCTGTCTACTTTTCAGAAATGTATAGCTTCTTAGGATCCAATATTGCTTTCATATCCATTTTTCTCATTAACTGGAAGGAGATTGAAAGCACAAAAAATAACAAAAATAGGCTATGTGCCAGTAAAATGCAAAATCTGTGTAAAAAATGTTGGTTTTCTGACAAAATTCTGTCAATCCCTGGAAGCTGGGAAGATGGTGATTTCAGCATCACAAATCCTTTGTTGATACTATTTGCAGGACAAAAACAGACACTTTCATCTGCAGCACTTTTTTCCTATTTAAAAAATAAAATAAAATGTAGCTGTATTTTGGCGAATTATGGGTCCCCTCCAGGGGAATCCACAAACCCTGGGTACCTTTAAAATTCCTATGATGTTGGTAGAAAGGACACACATTTGGCATCAATACCTTATGTGGTCAAAAAGTTAAAGGGGCCTAAGCGCGAACTACCCTAAATAGCCACAAAATAGGCTTAGCACAGCAGGGAAAAGGCCTAGCAGCGTAGGGGTTAAAATACCAAAGCTATTTATGTGTATCTGTATTAGGCACGCAATTGACACATCATCATGTGTTTATACCATGTTTTCTGTCTTGTATGCATGCTATCATCCATGCTTTGACAATTGTTAGACCTGACATCCTTGGCGTGGTTTCTCCTGACTTTTTGCCTCTGCCTCCTGTATTTTTGACACTGAATTCGTTTTTGCTGGTTTAGATGCTTTGGGCACTTTGCCACTGCTGATCAGTGCCAAAGTGCAAGCGCTCCCTGTGTAAATTGTTATAATGATTGGTTATCCATGATTGATATATTTGTTTTACCAGTAGGTCCCTAGTAAAGTGCACTGAGTGTGCCAGGGCTGGTAATTTGAATGGTACTAGTGGGCTTGCAGCACAGATTGTGCCACTCACATGAGTAGCCCTAAAATGATGTCTCAGGCCTGCCACTGCAGTGCCTGTGCGCAGTTTAACTGCCCTGTTGACTTGGCCAGTGTACCCACTTGAAAGGCCTGACACTTCCCTTTTCTTACACATTGGACACCCCTATGGTAGGCCCAAGGTACCCCCCTGGGCAGGGTGCAGTGTATGTGAAAGGTAGGATATGTACTAGTGTGGGTAACATGTCCTGATAGTGATATACTGCCAATTTAGTTTTTCACTATTGAAAGGCTATCTTGCCCATAGAACAGAATGGGGAAGGCTGTGTAACATGTTTACCTGCATATCTTCCCATAGGAACAAGATAGAAAATTGGAGAATGGTATCCCTGAACTCAGAATTTAATAACACATCTTTTAGGAAGGATGGTTTTTAAATTCTGTGTTTGAAAATAGCACTTTTAGAAAGTGGCTATTCTTCTTGTCCAACCTTTCTGTGTGCCTCTGCCTGTTTGTGGATTGACTGCCTGGTTTAAGAGTGACAGGGGCTGGGGTGGCTCCAGGAGTCTGGGTGAGTCAGCACTAGGCTGAATAGACCTATCTGTATTTGGAGCGGTGGGAGGAGTAGCACTGGGGCCTGAATAAGGCTGTGCCTGCCTTCCACAATGCTGGCTCCACATCCAGCGGTGTGTCTGATGGCCATGGCCCACACTCACAAAGGAAGAAGATGTGCACTGGCAGAGTGCCCCCAGAACTGGTTTGAACTGGGTCTAGGACCCCTCACACATAGAGAACAAAGACTTTTGGGGTATACATAAGAGAACTGAAACCCCTGAACTTTAGACTATTTCCTGATCAAGAGGAATCCCTGCCAACGAAGATCAGCTGAAGAGACTGAGGAGAAGTACTGCCCAAGTGTGTGTAGGGCTGGCCTGCAGTTTGCCGTTTCTACTAAAGGAGAGGACCAAGGGACTTTGCTGTATGCTGTGTCCCCCTGCTTGAAGAAGGACTTGGCTGAGTGCTGTGTCCAACTTGAGAGATGTCTCCAAGGGCCTGAGAAGAGCTGGCCTCCTATTTCTGAAGTCCCAGGCACAAAAGGACTTCACCCCCAGCTTTCCTAAACTTCCGTGCTGGGAGTTCCAGTCTGCCAGGAGGGCCTGTAACAGTGTGTGAGGCCTTTTTGCTGTTGGGAGATGGTAGCACGACGCAACGAGAGAGAAGCGTGATGCCGCTGTCGCATTATCGAGGAAGCGTGTCGCCGCTGCCGCTGTTCGCCATCGCATCACCCGAGAAGCGTGCCGCCGCCACAGAGGGTGCCGTCGCATCACTGGAGAAGCGCATCGCAGGGTCGTCGCATCACTGAAGAAGCGCGTTATGGTGATGCGCTCTAGTCGTTGTGAGCGTGCACCCGAGGCATGCCGGGAACGTAGGCGGCCATGTTAGATGCCGCAAGTGAATGGTGGGGGGAAGACGTATGCCCGGCACTCGGGAAATAAAAACTCGAGTTAACACCAACTGTGTCGGCGGTGGTTATTTACTGTAACCGGATTACTATACGCGTGGCTGCTGATTGCCGCCCCAACACCGGAGAAGCGTGCCGCCGTCACCGAGAAGTGTGTTGCAGGGTCTGGCGCGGCTCAGAAAAGCACTGAGTTCCCTGCACGACTGTCGGGCATGCACGCATCGCCTCCACGTTGTCGCATCGCAACAGAGATGCCATTTTGTCGCATCACACCGGATTGTCGCAACGCATCGAGGCACCCTCTTGTCGCATCAGAACCGGAGCCCAGGAAGAATCGACGCATAGCCTTCTCAGCGCCCCTTTTGTTTGGTTATTTACTTTATCTATTACTAATAATAAAAATATTGCTTTTACTTTGAAGAAGTGCTATAATGACGTCGGGACTAGAATACGCAAAATGTCCTACCTATTTGCAATATAATATATCATAATCTCCTTCTCTCTAACATACCGCTCGCTACGGTCCTGTGTAGTTCGCTTTATTTCCCCCAAACTACTAAAATGGTGGTGTTTTTGGGCTATTGTAACATTACATGAACGTGTTCCGTTACGTCATCAACGTACAGGAGACACGTTCTGGCACTTATACGGGAGCACAACGGAGACGCTTGCACCAACCTTTTGATTCTAAGCGGGGAGCCACGCTGATTTAGGTAAGTGCCACATAACCTGTTTGAGAGTTTTGAAATGGAATCTCAAGCGGAGACTTTAAATAGCATTTTCCGCGATCAACATTTCCTTTTCCTCTTCACAGGTTGCTATGGAAGATTGTTGTCTTCCTCGAGGCATGGCACTCTTAGCCTCTACTCGTTTATCATAACAAGTTTTTCCTGGCTCACTCGCTTCCGTTAGGTAAGACCTACACTGTATATTTAGACATTCTAGCTTTTCAAGCCACACAAGGGGCTATATGTTTCTCGATATAATTTTGACCTAATTACGTACAATACAAATGAAAAGTGTCACTATTTTAATGATCTTTTTTCCGACTGGGTTGCTAAATTTTATTTCCTGACGATTGTTCTTTTCCAATTAGAGTTTTTTAACTTACTAACTAGCGAGTCCTACATACCCGACTGGCCTGGCTCGTGGTTTGTATAGCAACTCTTTGTATGATTATCGTATATACCAAAGGGACCTACTTGTTCTGTTAGTAGGAATACTTTAGCCAATTACTATATGTTCATAGCAAAATAAAAGATTAGAAGTTACACCTATTCAAAGAATACATATGCGTCTCCTTCTTAGTGACTGTTTGGGTGTACTGTGGCCTACGGACTATGACTGGAATGGATTAGCATCTTGAATCATTATACAGGATATGATAAGAGTGTTTCCCTTGATATCATCTACTTTTGGATTTTGTGTTGAGGTAAATGCAGAATTCAGAAGTTCACCTTATTGCTCCTCTTTTCCTGCCTTTACTATTATTTGCGAATGACAGATTCTATTTAATTATTTTGCCTGTTTTTATACCACATCCCTGCACTCTTACTAGTTCTTTATCACTTCGTATTTATTCAATAGGATTAACAAATTGGGTTAAAATTGGTTGACATAATTCTTTATATCTTTTTTACACCTATCTTTTCACGCTTGCATTTGGGTCTACTATTCTCCGACACCATTCGGAGTGAGCACCTTCATTTTTCTCTCACCAATTGAGTGATGCACAATGTAAGATGAAAGTAAGAACTTCCCCGTATACTAAAACTAAGCTATGTATCATACTGTTTTGTTGACAGCCTTGAGAAAGTCGTATAACAACAAAACTCGTGTCGGCTGTTTTTTTGCTTCATCTATGTGTCAACAATTTGGAATTTGATCCACCTATGATCAAGATTGTGTTATATTTATTGCTCATCTTTTGGAATTAAATTTTTTACTGACTAATGTTAGTCTGTTGGAACTATTGAATGTGCTGTGCTCTGTTGTTTGAACCTTCTACAATTGAAATCACCTGCCCAAATGACAGGCCGTCCAATGCAGGAGAGTAATTCAGTTTCCAGAGCTCTGAAGAACACTTCATCATCAGCATTAGGTGTATATACATTAAGCATGCTTAGTTGCCGTCCATCCAGTATACCATGTAAAAGTACACATCGTCCGGCAACATCAACTACCTGTCCTTGCAACTGGAATGAGATCCCCGTGGCCATCGATATAGACACCCCTCTGGCATAGAAGGAATAAGTGGAAGAATATTATTTTTTTATTTTTTTTTTGTATGTCCTCATACGCCATCAGTTATATCCAGAGCCGATTTGATATACTCTGTGGCCCCCCTGTTGTTTGGCACCGACAAGAGAGCTCTGATCTGAATGGATGCACTTTACACAGAACCTCTCGTGATTGATCCGTTCAGTTCTTCTATCTGCTAGGCCCCCAGAACTGATCCGAGGGGTAAAGTAATTCTATATAGAGGCATAATCATTGGACATGCATGCCCCTGATTTTAGAGATTGTCCAGCCAGACGTTGCATGGCAACCAGAAATCTTTCTTTCTCTTGCTCTTCTTTTTCCATACAGCTATATCTAATTTCATTACATACTTGATAGAATTGAACCATTCTAGAAAGGTGGGGGGAATGCATTTGATCCAACAGTTACAAATTTCTCTGCGAGCAAGTAAAATGAGGTAAAAACACAGCTTATTTTTGTCTAAGGATAACAAATCATAATTTTGGGAGAATACCAAAAAATATTAAGGAAATGCTCACCTGGATGTCAAACCCAAATATATCTTCCATACCTCTTATTATAGGGCCCCAAAATTGATGTAACATGGGACAGCTTATAAACATGTGCACATCATCAGCTTTTTCCTGCTGGCACTTTGGACAGCACGGAGTAGTTCCTTTTGAGAACTTAGAAAGCTTAGAAGGAGACCATTGTACTCTGCGGAGAGAGAAGAGATGATTTCTCCTTAAATTGGCAGCTTGTACTGTAGAGTATAGTAAATCATAAGATACTTGCCATATTGCTTCTGTGCTGGAACCCGGCAAGCACTTGCCCCACAGCTGCGATGGAAGAGTAAAGTCGTTGTTCCGTTGTCTCGTTCTTAAAGCTGTCTCTAGATCATTTGTATAACCAACCGTTGTGCCAACCGCCTGGGACCAGCTTTTTATTTGTAAGTATTTGAATTTAGATAGTTCACTATTTGTGATTAACTTCAGATCCTCCCATGATAGCAAACAGCCCTCAGGAATAAGTTGGGCCCAGCAATTTATCCCTGCAGATTTTAACGGTGTTACTAGTAAGTGTTACTAGTAAGTCTTTAGTCCACTCGGGTGAGCCAGGTGTGTCCCAAATGGGCGCCATGGCGCTGTAATAACTAATCTTCAACAGCTTTCTGATTTTTAACCAAGTATTTGCTAGGTCCTTTAGAGATTTCAGTCGTACCTTCTTGAATAAACGTGGGTCTCTGAATTTGTATATAAAAGCATGATCTCCTCCTGTTAAATCTTGCAGCATTTCCCTAAACATTTTCTCTATATCTGAAGCATTAGGTTCATTCATAAGCATTTTGCCTGCCATTATTAAGAATACCCATGCATAAAAAATTATATCAGGTACACATAACCCTCCCTTGTTCTTCTTTCTCAGAAGCTTTTTCCGGGAGATTCTTATACCCTTGGAGGCCCATATGAAAGTACTTATTTTTGCCTGTATTTTCCTAAGACTTTTTTCTTTGAAGGATAATGGTATGTTTTTAAATATAAATATAAGTTTTGGTAGGAGCATCATTTTTACTAGGTTGACTCCTCCTATTAGTGTTAGAGGTAGAAATGCCCAACATTTTAGGGAATCAGCGATTTCTTTGTCAACCCTACGTAAATTTTTATCAGCTATATCATTGAAATCCTGGGTGATTCTGATTCCTAAATACCTTATTTCTCTTTTCAGTTGTGGGAAAGAAACATTCAAATTCCAGGCCATGCACTCTGTTTTGGACTGATTCATCTCATACCCCGAGATGCAACCAAATTGCTGTGCTAGGCTATATATGATAGGGATGGCTTTCTCAAGGTCTGATGTACAAAAGACTCTATATACAAATTAAAAAGCATTGGTGAACGGGGGCATCCTTGCCTTGTCCACCTTTGTACTTCTAAAGGAGAGGAAAGATTTCCATTTATCAAATTTCTAGCTTTTGGAGTTTGGTAGATCGAGGAGACTGCCCCATTGAAATGTTGTCTCAAATTGCATTTTTCCAATACCTGAGTTAGATAGGCCCAGTTAACCCGGTCCAATGCTTTAGTAGCATCTAACATAATAATGGCCATTGGTAATTTATGTAGTGTCGCAAGGTCTATGGCTCCAATCAAATTATAAGTTAATTCTTGAATGCCTCTCCCTCTGACAAAGCCATTTTGGTCTAGATGAAATAGTCCACTCATAATACCATTCAACCTCTCTGCTAAAATTTTGGCAAAAATCTTATAATCATGATTAAGCAGGGGGATTGGTCTATATGAGTCGCACTGATTAGATGGCTTGGATGGTTTTAAAATTAGGGCAACGGTGGCCTCATCGCACGAGGGGGGAATGTACCCACCTCTTTCAAAAATATGAGACAGTAGTTTGTCCATTACTGGAATGAGAACCTCAGCCAAAGATTTATACAGCTCTGCCGGTAGACCATCTGGTCCCGGCGCCTTGCCTTTTTTCCCAGACTCTATTGCCTTCTTGATTTCACACTGGCTTATTGGTTTATTAAGATTAATAGACACCTCCTCGCTAGCTTTTTTGGAAGGGAAATGCTCAAGCCACGAATCTATCGTCTTATCCTTATGGGGTTAGATCCTCTCTAAAAACTCTATCAAAATGCTTTCAAAAAGCTTCTTCAAT
Source organism: Triturus cristatus (assembly GCF_964204655.1). Lineage (NCBI taxonomy): Eukaryota > Metazoa > Chordata > Amphibia > Caudata > Salamandridae > Triturus > Triturus cristatus. Next base: position 124,635,880 of record NC_140583.1, read on the forward strand.
ATCTGCGGGGGTCTCACACCGTTTTCCAGTGATGTTACAGACTACTTCTTTTATATTACCTTTCACTAATTCCCGTTTGGTCTTCCAGGCTAGAAGCTTCTCACAGCCTTCCCCATACTCGAAATGAGCCATCTTGCTGGCCTCTCACCTCCTTCTTTAATCTGGCATCTAGCACCCCAGACAGTTCTGGTTTGAGAGATAATAGACTCTCGGAAATGCTCCCTTCTATTCTGTCCCCTTGAGTAATGAGCTCATGCTTTAACTTCTGGATTTTACCCTCTATCTCTTCAACCTCTATTTTATATTTCTTCTGTCTGACAATTTGGATTGAGGCTATGCAGCCTCTTAAAAAAGCTTTATAAGCATCCCATACTATTTATATGGAGGTGCTTTCCATATTAGTCATGAAATAGTTCTTTGTATCTGTTGTTAATCTTTCAGCTATTTCTTCCTCTAACAGGATCGCTCGATCTAAAGTCCATCTTCTGTTAATTGGATTATTTGGACGTTTTGGTGCTAATATTACTGCCACATGATCTGATACCTGCCCACATAGATGTGTTGTGCAATTCACCCATCCCCTCAACTCCATACTGATTTAAAAAAAAGTCTAGCCTAGATCTATGGCCATGTTTCTTGTTGTGAAAGGTATACACTCTCCTGCTGCCCATTGTTTCTCTCCAAATATCTATCCAGCCAATTTGCTTCATCGCATTTTTCAATAAAGATCTTATTTTGCAATTCTGCGGGATTCTGCTGTTTAAGGATCTATCCATCGCAGTGTCTAAGACCAAATTAAAATCACCTGCTAGTATCAGAGGATCTCGGAATAGTAATAGCTCAACAAGTAAAACCTTTTAGAGGAGCTGGGTCGTCTAGATTAGGACCATAATACCCTGCTATTGTAAATTTTTGTGTATGAAACTTTATATTAATTATGACCCATCTTCCAATCTTGTCGACTTTGGAACCCTCTACTGGTAAGACAGGATGTTTCTTTATAATTATGGCTACTCCCTTCGTGGTTATTTGTTGTGTAGTGCATATAGCCTCATGAATCTAGCTTTTGGTTTTACACAAAGTCCTCATCTCCGTCTCAGTTAGGTGTGTTTCCTGAAGGATGAGGATTTGTTCTGGAGTGTCTTTTAGATATTGGAATATCCTTTCCATCCTGTGTTTTACCCTTAACCCGTTTAGGTTCCATGACAGCACCCTCAGATATAAAGCTTGGTCAGCTGTGGCCTGTGTAATTGCTTATTTAGATGGATGATAGTTTTCTTATAAGATTTATTTGGGCGATTTGGATTTTTTTTGGGTTTTTTTCCCCTATGCTCCCCACCCAGTGACCATCCCCATTCCCTCCCTCTGCCCACCCCTGTGCACCACTGGAGAACCCCCATTCTTTCTCTTATGGCCCTACCCTGGCCTTTGAGGCTTCCCTCTCATTTGTCAGGATGGTAAATACTTAATATATCTCTTAGTATGACTGCTAGTATAACTGCTAGCTAGTATTTTCAAATGTTGGATTAAGGGTGTTCTTCTAGCTCTCATAATAAAAATAACCTGGAGTTTGAAGTAGAGGAGACTAGTTTTATTAACGGGCCGATGTTCCACTGCTTTGCCCTGAAATGGACTGCAAAAAGGTTTCTGCCTCTTCCACCCATCTGAACACATACATTTTATTGTTAGACATTACTTTTAGTGTGGCAGGAAATGTAAGTTGTGCCGTGGCACCTAGTTGTCTAAAAGGATCTAATAGCTTTCCCAGCTCCCACTGTTTAGATGCAGTTATGGAAGAGACATCGGACCGGATTTGAAAAGTAAACCCTTCTGCATTTAATGTATTTAATTTTAACGCTTTGTTCAGTATTTCATCCTTTAGATTATATATCAGAAAATGAACCAAGATTTTCCTGGGTCTAGTCTTATTTGGACTTAATCTAAACGGGTCCCTATGTACCCTCTGAATATCAGCAGAAAGAACTTGCTCCGAACAATCAATTTTAGTTGCTTGCTTTATCAATTTTACTACGTATTCTTTGATGTTATCTCCTTCAACTCCCTCAGGAACTTTAAGTAACCGGAGATTAATCCTCCGTTGAGCATTTTCAGTGGATTCCAACTTGTCCTGAAAGCTGTTTTCTCGTTCTTTTATTTTAGTGAGATCCATTGCATTTTCATCTACTTTTATTGTTAACTCGGCCACTGTCGTCTCTAAAACTGTGGCTCTTGCTGTCAACAAATCTAGCTTGTCTTCCATGTTTTCACAAAAGACCTTAATTTCAGTGTAGTTTTTTTCTGACACCTGAAACCTGCTTCTTACCTCGTCAGTTAAAGCCTGTAGAAGATCTAAAACGGAACGATGGGTAGATGTATTCTCAGTGTTTTCACTTGATGTTTCAGTGTATTCCGTCTCCTTTCCTCTTGCTTCACTCTCCATTGAGGAACTCCCGTCTGTTGTCAGTTTTAATGGGTTGTTGTCCTTATCTTGCCTCGTGAGTTCCCCTTCCCCCTTTTCTGTTAACAGACCAGCTAATAGCTGATACTTGTGGAAGAATATAATTGTCCGTGCCATTTTATGTTTAGCTTCAGGGATTCGGCACCCAGGAGGTGCTTCCCCTGAAGGAACAAAATGGGCACTCCCTTCCCCATGAGAAACAAATTTAGCCCACGCACATTCCATGTGAGTATACACACTGAGTCAGTCATGATAAAAGGTCACACTCGCTACAACCGTCATCCTCCACCTCTGCACCCCTGAACCACCACCTCGATTCAGACACACAATTTCCACTAAATGTCCTGGTTTTGTTAATTATGCAGCCCCGTGCCCCACAATGCCCCCAACATTAGAACAAATCGTCAGTCCAATGACGCTCTAACACTGCTTCAGTCAACCAAACACTCCACGTCAAGGGTTGATTGGAGCAAGGGACACAGAGAGGAGGGAAAAGGTAGAAGAAAACAGGGAATGGGGGGGTTACCAAGTGAGCATGTGAACAAGTCCCAATGCAGATGCTGCCACCAGGTTCTGCCATGCCCCTTGTAAATGAAGTGCAGCACAAACCTAGCAATCTCAGGGGCTCCAACGAGTGGGGTATTAGTCCCATCTACCTGGATCTTATCTTATCTTGAAATATAAACCGTGTGGCTACCCTAAGGCTTCCCAGTATTGTGAGAGTCAGAGCGCACACCTGTGGGACTAAAAATGAAACCTGAAAATTACTAGGGCTATAGCAACGTTTTAAGATGCTTTCTGAGTCTAGAACTATCAAGAGACCAGTGTTAGAAGATCGTAACATGCTACTTGTAAAATAGCACGTCAATAAGGCTCCAACCATACATGGACCCGTCCCGTTTATTGCCTTGTATGGGGATGGGCATCAAACACCCAAGGCTGTACACAATACCTGATCAGTCGATCACCCATTGTAACGTGACCCTACATTCCCACCAGGAGCTTGTTGCACACCTTCTTCTGCAGGGCCTCGCATTTCCGCCAGGAGTCTTCTATGTGTCCACTTCCATTATGTCGAAGCAGATTCTCCACTCTATTGTCTGTGGTGTGGTGAAATCTGACTTTAGTGGATATGAACGCAGTGAAGGTGAATGCCTCTACGAGCGCCCTAGCCTGCCCACGTTCCTGTCGCTGTGATGCTAGATTCAAAGTGCCTTCAATTTGCACTATTACTCACGCAATGCAACTCGAATGGTGTCTATGTGTGCTTCTACTCCTGGATGTGAGCAATGTGACTCCCCCTCAATAGATCCCATCTCATGGGCCGATCCGAGGGCATCGCCAGGATTCTATTGTTACTTGTATCTCCAACCAGTCCCAAGTCTCCTAAGGTGTCGTAAAGAAATAGGAGTGGTGGTCCTGTATTACCTTCAACTTGATGGGGTCAAACCCATCACTTTCAGTTTTTGCTTGACGTCGCTGAATGATTGTCTCTGTAGTTGAACAGCCCTTGTATAGTCTGGAAAAAGGGGGATGCTGTGGTTTTCAAATGTGGGGTCTCCATTTCTGCGAACCCCCTGTAGGATTTCGTTGCAATCCCTATAATGGAGAAACTTTGCTATCACAATCCTGGGTGGGGCTCCGAGCTTTGGCAAGGGGCAAATGACCTAATCGTCTCCGCAAAGAATCTCAATACTGTGTGTGGTAAGTATTAAAGGATCACGCCAAAGTCCTCTTTTCAGGTAAGTGTCGTGTTTATTCGATAAAGACTTCACCCACGGCATGGAGTGTCTCCCTGGTCCAAAGATCGATCAGCAACTGTCATTGCCAATCGAACCTTCAATTTCAATTTATTTATTATGTTTTGGCACTACAAAGAGGGCCACACAAACAAAATACACAAAATACATATACATATTCCATCATAAAAAGAAAAAATAAACAATTACAACATTCTCCATCGAAAAGGGCATACTATGACACAATCCTCCTCATTTCATCAATAAATATCTAAAAAACCTTTAAAAAAGTTAAAAATATTGAAGCAAAACATTTCATTGGGAGGGGTATATAAAGCTTTTAAAAAGGAATTCGCATCAAGGATTCCTAGTTGTAGACAAATTGATTTTAACCACCTTAAACGAAGTAAACGTAATGCAGGACAAATAAACAATACATGAGTACGATCCTGTGCTGACATATTACAGAGATTACATAGGGGGGAAGACCCATACCATTTAGCCAAGAGGGAATTAAGCGGCAATAAATCTTGCCTCAAAAGAAACCAAAATCTCCGAATACCATGTGTTAAATTCCAAAATACATAAGGTTGAACAAACTTCCTAGAGTAAGAGTTACACAGTAGGGCACTTCGCTTCTTAGCTATCATGGATTCTTTATCCCTCCTGAAGCAAAGAGACCAGGAAGCCTGCTTCAAAAGAGATTTTAGTTGGGAAGAAGAAATAATAAAAATAGAACTCTCATCTAATTCAAGAAGTGCCACTGCCTTTCTGAAATTCTTAACAATTTGAGAGTGCTCTTTAAAACTTCCCAATAATTCACTCTTGAGAAGGGATCTCAAAGTCCCCATTTCTCCTCTGGCAAGGCTGGCGACCCAACGTACTAATGCAGACAGGCCCTGTACCCAACTGCTACGCAGACCAAATTCTAGTCTAAGAGCAGCTGTAGAGCAAGCCGAATTCAGGGTGGTTAAAGACCTTAATAATTTTCCTTCAATCATATGAAGGAAGCCCCAGTGTTTTAAATCCATCAATTCTATTCCGTATAGGAGGGTTGAGGGGATTTTTGCCTTATAAACCTCTAATAAAAGAGCAAAATGTCTTCTCCCTGTAGCGGAATAAAGAGAACTCAAGCTTTTGCCTTGAGACAGGGCTTTACGAGAGTTGTTATCAATGTGTTGCCTCTCGCTCAGGTTTGCTGAAACAATTCTTCCTAAAAAGGTATATGATTTAACCACTTCTAATTTCTGCCCACCTACTGACCAACCATAATTCTCAGATTTGGATTTTTTCCTCCCTGTGATGCACATAATTTTACTTTTTGAGGCATTTATCTTCAAAAAGTGGGACTCAGCAAAATCATGTAAAGCCTGCAGACGATTAGCTAAGCCTTTAGGAGTTAAATCTAAAATTAAAATATCGTCCGCATATAAAAGGCAGGCTATATTATAACCCCCCACTACCGGGGCTATACCAACACAAGATGCGAGCGAGTTTGGAAGATCAGCAATATACAGGGAGAACAACAGAGGAGCCAGAAGACAACCTTGTTTTAAACCATTAGTGGAGGGAATAGCACACGAGAGTCCCCTTTCTCCACCCTGTAACACTCGACACCAAGTGTCCGAATGTAGAGATCGTACTAGGTCTAATAGAAGAGGGGGCATACCTAATATAGCTAGCTTTCTCCACAGCAGAGGACGATCCACTTTGTCGAATGCTGTAGAGAAATCAATAAAAGCCGCATAGACTCCTCCACCCCGAACTCTTACATATTTGTCCAGGATAACCTGCAGGGCTGTAAGGTTATCCAAAGTACTATGCCCTTTGCGGAAGCCCGTTTGTTCAAGAGGCAAAATCTGATTCGCCTCGACCCAATCAGTGATTAAAGCTAGAAGGCATTTGGAAAAGACTTTTCCAATAGCATCAAGGAGAGCTATCTGACGATAGTTCATTGGATTATTCCTATCGCCCTTCTTGAACAGGGGCACCAAAATGCTCCCCTTCCAAGAGGATGGCACAGTCTTACTTGAAAAGCAAGCACTAAATAAAGGAAAGAGGATTTTACTCCATAGAACAGGATCTAACTTTAGTATCGAAATGGGAAGTTCATCGGGCCCCATAGCTCCAGAGGAACGCATATCCTTAATAGCCATTTCAATGGTTTTCTCTGAAGGGGCTTCAATAGAAAGCTCAACATCTCTCGGAGCTTCTAAGGAGCACTCACCTTCAAATGTTACGCCATTCCCAGCATAAAGGGCGGAGATAAACGACACCCATAATGATTCGGCAATAGGAATAGGATGAGGGCTGACTCTAGCTCCACAACCCTCTCCGATGAGAGACCAAAATGTTCTAGTATTGCCATGAACAACCGCTTCCCTTAATCTGATCCAAAGAGAATCCTCTTTTTCCTTTTTAAGTTTCTTCTTGATGCGACTTCTCCTTCTTTTTAACAAATATATTTTGTTTTTTAATTCAGTAGATCTACACAGAAATTGTTCCCGCACTAACCTGTTTATTGCCTTATTTAAAGGGATCAGCGAACTGGGAACAAAGCTCCTCTTTTTGGAAAAGGAGGATCTATTAGCAACACGAATAACCTCCTTCATAAAATCCTCAAAATGAGTCAGTTCAGAACCCTGCCAATAGATCAATTCTAGGATAGTTTTTCCTAAAATACACTTCAGGCCCTTCCTGGCTTTAAAATTCCAGAAACATCTTCCAGTATTCTTATGAAAATTAAATATATCGCTATTAAGATGCCATGAGTCAGAATTTGGAAAAAATAAAGACAAATCTATAGTGATCACGTTGTGATCACTGAATAATGTCGGTAAGACTACCAGATCTTTTACTAGAGAAAAGACATCATAATCAATAATTACATAATCCAAGATTGACTGACTGAAGGGGGATCTATGAGTATAGTTAGCAGGAAAATCGGAGGGAAGCCTACCATTCACTATTATCCCCTCAGTTGCAGAAAGTTCTTCCAATAACAACTTCCCTCTTTTATTAGTTTTAATTTTATTAGGGAAGAGAATCTGAGGGATAAGGTAGGCTTCTTCTTTACATTTATTTCTGAATAACTCTAAACTAGTGTTGGAAACCTTACAATTAAAATCGCCAACTAACAGTACATGGGGGGAAGGATCTAGCTCTTTTAGCTGTTTAATGTATGAAAAGACTTGCTTCAATAAAATATTAAAACATTCATCCGGGGGAATATATACATTTATTATTACTAATGAAGTATTGGTACCCCAACTTGGTTGCGAGCAGAGGGTCACTGCCTGAAAGAGATTCTTTGGATCAACATAATGTGTAAAATTCCATTTCAATCTATTTGACAAGAGGCACGCAAGACCACCTTTTGCATGCCCTTTCTTTGAAGGTAATGCCCTAGCCTCTAGGACAAAATAGTCTTTTCCTGCATATAAACAACTAGAACACCAGGTCTCTTGGAGGCAAATAATGCTAGCTTTCATAGAGAATAAATACTGTAATTTCTCAGCATTATTATGAATGCCAGCAGCATTCCAAGAGATTACTTTTAAACTATTGCTAAAGATGTTGAAAAAGCTTAGGATTGTCTAAAGTTTTAGTAGACAAAACCCCAGGCAACCAATTCCACTGAGAATTTTCATTGTTTGGGGGAATATTCTGGGAAAGCGAAACTGGCTTTACCTGAGTCACCCGGCGTGTATTTTTTGAAACAGAAATCTTTAATTCATCATATAGGGAAAAGAGAGTATCTTGACCATTGCCCTGCTGAGAAAGTCTATTTGGAGGGAAACAATTTCTCCCAAAGGGGAGAACAGGTAAAACATCAATTCCCCTACACTGAAAACTCTCGGCCTGTTGTAGAATAAGGTTTAATATAAGTTTAGAATAGAATTTTACCCTAACAAAGGGAGCGGACGCTGTTCCCAATATAGAGACTAAATCAATATCATTAGATTGAATCAATTTTAGGCTCTCAATATCCTTAAAATATTTGAGTAGCCATGCTCTATTTAGGGATAAGTCTGAATCAAATAAGGGTAAAAAAATCTACTGTAAATGTATCTACATAGACTTCAGGAATTTTTGAGGGCAAATGCTGGGGCCGTACCTCTCCCACATCCAAAGCAGGAAAAACGGGGGCAAAAGGATCAAGAGCTACAGACCGCCCAGGCGATTCTACCTCGGGCAGGGGAGTTGCCCATCTCCCTACATCCGATGGGGGACCATTCCCAGGGCAATCAGAAATGATTTCTGTGCCCGGGACTGAGAACTTTAAGATATCAGAAGAATGGGAAACCACCTCCTTACACATTAATTCTCCCGTCATTTGGAACTTAGAGTCTAAGACCTGGGAATCCTCAAAAATGATTTGTTTCTGCTTTTTCTTTCTGAATCTACGGATTGGTTTCCTCTTTTTTCCTAGATTCTTTCTTTGTTTTCTAATTTTTCCCTTTTCAACCCCCCCTGATCCCTTTGATTCAGGTAAAAAGATTGAAAATAGTTCTCTTTCAAGATTTGGAGCAGCAACCTCAATGATTTCTTCTTCAATTTCAAGGTCGCAAAGCTTTGCGCAATTAGATACAGGTAAAATGGGAGCTACAGGGGGCTTATTTTGAACTGAGTTTACATTTTCATTTAAGAGCACACTACCCAACTCATGCCCCAGAGGGCTTACTTTAGAAACAACATCAGGAACCTTTTCCTGAGCTTTTAACACTAAGGCTTTTAGTATCTGGGTGACTGATTCCAGAATGCAATCGGAACTTCCCACAAATTTACTCAATAACTGTAGGATGGATGCCAGCAAATGTTCCAATGCAATCAAGGATTCAGAAATCGGTTTTTCCACTTTATCATAACCGAGTAGACCCTTATGACCAGTGTCAGATAAATTAAGCAGTGGACTCATGGAGAAATTAGACTGAGAAAAAATATCTGGCAATTTTAGAGAAGGGGTACTACTAAAAAGAAAGAGACCAGAGGAAGAAACACCAGTCGGGGGTTTAATCACTTCAGGTAAATTCAAAGGACCGTCAGCTAAGTATCGACCACAGAGCTCCAGGTCAATACTTGACAACTGAGAAACTCCCTTACTGTCCGTCATTAATTGTGGACCTCCAATGGGGTCAGCAAGGGGAAACTCTGCAGAGACGGCAGGCGCATTGGTTTGCTGTCCAGTCTTAGGATAAAAAGAAACATCCCCATTATTTCCTGACCTATCAGATGGCGGTAGGAAGGGATCTTCAGGAGGAGGGATGTCTGACTGATCTTTTTTCCCCCTACTAGATACCGTCTTCTCCCAAAATTGAGGCAGCAGGGACTGACCCTTTAGTAGCAAATTACTAGAAGATCTGTTGCTAGGGGAAATGGGTTTTGACATTATACAGACCCTATCCCCTATTACTCTCCCGGACCGTAGTTTTTTGGCTGACATCTTTATATAACAAAGTACTATAACCCCAAAAGAATACAATAAATATATGTTAAAATTAAAAGAAGATGAAATATTTGAGGGAGAGTGACGAAGGGTTCCTAATCACAAGGCGAATGTGCACACCAGAAAAATATAATACAAATAATAAAAGATATTTTAACACAATCGATAAATAAATAGGCCCAGTCCAGTCTCCTCGAGCCTCTGAGGGCCACAGAGGGCCCGCCCTTTGCCCGGGCTTAGCCCGGCACTGCCCGCGCGCTGTCCCGCGACGCGGGAGGTATGCAGAAATTTAAAGCGCCTCCGGGCGCGTGAATAACGTCACCTGATTGGCCCACCGGAGCAGGGGAGGCTGGGGTGTGTAGTTCTCTCCACTCGGCGGCCGCGATTTCAGCAAGGCGACGGCGGGAGAAAATGGGTCCAGGAGCAGCCAGAGCTACAGCAAGGGGCTGCAGGTAAGTTTTAAATGGGTCCCAGAGTTCGCCACAGCGTCAGAGCAACACCCGCTCCCCCGGAGGTATGCAGAAATTTAAAGCGCCTCCGGGCGCGTGAATAACGTCACCTGATTGGCCCACCGGAGCAGGGGAGGCTGGGGTGTGTAGTTCTCTCCACTCGGCGGCCGCGATTTCAGCAAGGCGACGGCGGGAGAAAATGGGTCCAGGAGCAGCCAGAGCTACAGCAAGGGGCTGCAGGTAAGTTTTAAATGGGTCCCAGAGTTCGCCACAGCGTCAGAGCAACACCCGCTCCCCCGGAGGTATGCAGAAATTTAAAGCGCCTCCGGGCGCGTGAATAACGTCACCTGATTGGCCCACCGGAGCAGGGGAGGCTGGGGTGTGTAGTTCTCTCCACTCGGCGGCCGCGATTTCAGCAAGGCGACGGCGGGAGAAAATGGGTCCAGGAGCAGCCAGAGCTACAGCAAGGGGCTGCAGGTAAGTTTTAAATGGGTCCCAGAGTTCGCCACAGCGTCAGAGCAACACCCGCTCCCCCAGAGGTATGCAGAAATTTAAAGCGCCTCCGGGCGCGTGAATAACGTCACCTGATTGGCCCACCGGAGCAGGGGAGGCTGGGGTGTGTAGTTCTCTCCACTCGGCGGCCGCGATTTCAGCAAGGCGACGGCGGGAGAAAATGGGTCCAGGAGCAGCCAGAGCTACAGCAAGGGGCTGCAGGTAAGTTTTAAATGGGTCCCAGAGTTCGCCACAGCGTCAGAGCAACACCCGCTCCCCCGGAGGTATGCAGAAATGTAAAGCGCCTCCGGGCGCGTGAATAACGTCACCTGATTGGCCCACCGGAGCAGGGGAGGCTGGGGTGTGTAGTTCTCTCCACTCGGCGGCCGCGATTTCAGCAAGGCGACGGCGGGAGAAAATGGGTCCAGGAGCAGCCAGAGCTACAGCAAGGGGCTGCAGGTAAGTTTTAAATGGGTCCCAGAGTTCGCCACAGCGTCAGAGCAACACCAATCGAACCTTCCTATCAGTGTTCACTCCATGTATGGGCAACAATTGTACCACCTCAACATTCCAATGCTTACATACAAATACAAAGCCACACTATATCACCCCCCCTTATCATAAAACAAAACAAAGAAAAACCCCAGAGTAAACAAGATAAAAAATTCCAGCAACTGATAGGCAAACAATTCAATATCCTACAAAATCCTAGAACCTTGCCGGAGCTCCTCTGACCCGGCCACTAGACTCAATGCTCGAAGTGCAATGAGTCCACCCATGATCATGCTCCATCAACGCCTCCTTCTTAAGCATAATGATCTTAGCTTGATCCTGCATCACCTTCACCAACTGCCTCTTGTTCCACCATCCTTTCCCATCCATGAAAGCTTCCCCCTTGATAACCTTGATAACCTGCACAGGACTTGAAAACACAGAGTCCCCCTTATTTACTTTGATGGGTTTTTTAATCAACACCCAATCGCCTACAGCCACTTCCTTGCTCACCCACCGGATAACTCATTCTATCAAAAATTTCTTTCATCCAAAACTGCTTTTCCATGACCGTATCTGCCACTCATACTGCACTAAAATTTTCACTGGTCTTCTCCGTTCTTTTTCTTACTAGTCATGAAGGAAATAAGGTTGTGTGAGCCTTTCTGCCCCTTAGCAGCTCGAAAGGAGTTGCCCCAGTAGTACAGTACAGTGATGTGTTATATAATTCAACCATTTTTCTTCTAGACACTTTCCTATATCCAAGCCAGATGCAATTGCTGACTGAATTCCTTCCTCCAGCACCTTATTACCTTGCTCCACAAGTCAATTCCACGTCACCACACTGTACTACTGTTACATTTTGTGAGACCAAAGATTGACTGGAGTAGCATGATGCATTAGAGGAATTCCCCCAGAGAATCCTTTGTATTGCTGTTACCTAGGTGGATGCACACTGGTGGAAGAAGAGCTAGGATCTTTAGTGTATTTCAAAGGTGGCCTGGTCACATCCCAGGAAGGAGAGGGGGTCAGATAAGGGAATCAAAAAGAGTAGGTGCGGGGATCCTGGTGTAACCTTTTGATGCACATACCAGTGTGTCTCACATCCAGGTATGAACCTCTATTCACTCCCATAGCCTTTGTTGTGTTATTATAGCTGGAGATCCTCCTGCTGTGGCAGCCTGATTTCTGGAGGAAAAGCAGAGGAGTGGGAACTTCAAAAGGAAGGAGACCCTTTAAACAAAAATCAAAAATGATGATCCTAAATTATAATTTTCTTTTAGAAATGGTTTATAAGAAGAGATGCTTGAATGCCACAAAATGTGGACCTGTCAAACAACCTGTCAGGCTGTGGGAGCAGGGAAGGCTCTGCAAGACATCTGCCCATGACCAGGACTGGAGGCTAAGGCCTGCCAGTTGCCTGAGGGGACATCACCCAAGGACATGCAACACCACCTGGCCCTGAGGTACAGTACCTGCCTGCTTGCGCAGATCAGAGTGCCCTGTGAGGAAGAGGAGAGAGTTGGAGAGAGCCATGTCCAGTGGGAGATCCTGGTGAGCGGATCCCTGTAGTGAGGTATGAGAAGACGGCAGCTCCACCCATCGACTCATCGTCGTGTGCACAGTAAACTATGCTAACCACTATGCCCAGTAGGGACAATGGAAAGGAGAAGGACTGTTGTCAAGTTCCAATTCTGTCATGAGGAGAGTCTGCCGTGGTGACCCATGTGGCTGCAAGCAGCCAATGTGGATTTGTACTGGAGCAATATACTCACCCACCTGTGTGAAGTATCTGATGAACTTACCGTCTCACCCAGTAACACTATAGACACCAAGCCCCTACATAGGCTGATCTGCAAGTGCTACTCACCAGATGCATCCACTGTTGCTCCTTGCTGACACTCCGTGGCATCATCCTCGCGTGAGAGGGTAAGACTGATTGCGGGTGTAGGAGCATTAGGGGGTACTTATTTTGCTACACAGTGCTTTACGGGCTAGAACAATGTTGATTTTTTAATTGAGTCGTAGTAGGACTCCTGACAGTTGGAGTACTAGAGGGGCCTAACCTGAATGTTGCCTATAGTGAATGGGGATTAACCATTAGCACTAGTGAGAGTGAATTTGGACTCATGGAGCTACCTAATTAACATTAGAGGCCTGACCTCGGTGAGCATGTGTATTGTTGGTGTATGTCAAATAATCCTTTATGGCCTTCTGAATGTGATTCTGATGTGCGTCTTTGCTGTTCACAAACACAGCTTTGCATTTTCCTATGATGCCTTGCATAACACAAGAATAGGGTATTTAGTAATATATATGACATAACGGGTGTAATAAAAATAATCACTATTAATTTACTATTTTTCATTAAATTTGTGCATATGAAATTGATATAAAAAATTGGCCAGTCTGTCTGTTAGTATTGTGCATGTGAGTAAAACAACACAATATGCGCTACAATGCAACGTAGAGAGCAGTAAAGAATCTGTGATGTGATCCTTAATCTGATGATGTTAAAATTATCTAAGGTACATCATAATGCTGTGAAATTGCTGATTCAATAAGTATACTTAATATATATTTTTTAGTTGTAAACGCCAGAGGTAGATTTACAAACATTATGCGCTAGGTCAGCATCACAAATTTGACGCTAACCAGCACAAAATGTTTTTTTAATAATTTACTTTCCAGTGCAAAACTGTTTTTTATTTTAGATTTGTTTATTGCATTTTTGATAATATAACCAAATGAAACCAAAAATAAACAGAGGAGCATGCCCACATCTGGCAAGAAGAACATCAATTAGTGCAAAACTGTTTTACACTGGAAAGAATTCTAAAAGTAAAGCAAAGCAGCGCGAAGCACTGCTTGCCACTACTTAGCGCCAAGGGAGAGTTACATGGGTGGTACATGGGCGTTCCCATGCCACCGCCAATGCCTTTTGATGCAAACCCCATCTGCAAACAATAGTGGACAGGGTTTAGCACCAAAAGTTAATGCAAAATGAAAGGAGGTGTTAAAAGGATAAATGTTTTATTTCTCCTTTCATTTCCAACTCTGCATGTGTGCTGCACTGTGTGGCACACATACAAAGTAGGAAAAGTTTTAAAGTGTGTATATCTATAGTATTTTGTACTCAAAGGGTACCCTTCCTGTCCAAATCTTATGGTAGACTCAGGCACGCACCCTAGCACTATGGCACCAAGGTATGTGCCTGGCAGCTAAAATGTGTGCTGTGCTAGTGAGAGAGAAGAGAGGCATATCTCTGTTGATATGGAGCTCTCTTGCAGCCTCCCTCTCACGCAATGCAGCGCAGCTTTTTTGGTTGCTGAGCTGAATTCCGTAATTTTTTTGAGAATCTGGGCCCCAGATTTATAATCCAATTTGCGCTCGATTTTTGCCATAAAAGTGATGCAAATCAGCACAAACCTTTTTTTTTTGTTGGGCATACTTTCCAGGGTGAAACTTGGTTTCTGGTGGAAAGTTGCCTAAAAGTAGCGCAAAGTGCTCCTTTGCATTACTCTGCATCAGAGAGGCATTACATGTGTGATACATGGGCTTTCCTGTGCTACTATCTGTGCTTTTTGACACAAAACCCTATCCACTAACAATAGACCGGGATTTTGTGCCAAAAACTAATGCCACAATGAAGCAGGCATTAAAAGGAGAATACTTTATTTCTCCTTTCTTTTCTGACTTTGCATGTGTGCTGCACTGTACAGCACACATACAAAGTGGGAAAGGTTTTACGGTTTACCAAGGCATAGCATTTTGTACTGGAATGGTACTCTTCCAGTACAAAACCTATTCTGGACAGGCTTGCACTGTTGTACTATGGTGTAAAGGGTTGTGCGTGGCACTTGCCAGCCTGGTTGTTCACCCATGCTAGAGAAAAGCGCGGAGAGTGCCGTATCTTTGTAGATATATAGCTTTCTCCTCTCCTCCTGTCAAGCAGCGCAGAGCAGCAATTTTGGATGCTGTGCTGCATTGTGTGACAGGGTCGTAAATCTAGTCCCACGTCAGTCTGATCAACTTGTGTCAAGGAGGTAAAATAAGAGCTTATTTTCTCCCACTGCAAAGTCCTTTCCTGTAGTGGTTAGCCCTAGCTCAGCCGTCCACCACCAGTCAGCATATGAGGGAGGTAGTGCATCACAAGGAAGGCTAAAGCACCTACCTCCCTCATCAAAATTGACCTTGTACATGATTTGACATACCTACGGGCCCCTTTATTAAAAAGTAATGCAGCGCAGCAAGTCACCTGGCTGCGCTGTGTTGAAGGGAAAGGGCAGGAATGCACTGTATTACAATACAGCACATTGCTGTCCATTCCCCAGCACTGGTGCATAATGGGCTGCAGAGTGCCAACGCTGGAACCCTTGCACCTGTGTTGCATGCTGGATTGTTTTTGTGCAGGTAGGGGCACCTTGCACACATCCCAGAGGCATATTCCTCTAACTGTATGTGCTGCAGAAGGCATATAAAGAAAGAGGAAATATCAAGGAGAAATTAAGATATTTCTCATCGTCATGCCTCTCCTGGAAAAGTGTATCATTTTGGCGCATTCCCAGGTCTACCAATGATGGTAAATCTGGGAATACGTAAAAATTCATGGCAGTTGTGTGATAACAGCCATACAGGGCAGAGTAATGCATTGCAGCAATTTACGGTACGGTGCGTTACTCCTGGTATAGCAGTGGTAAAGTGCACAGAGTCCTAAGGCCAACCAAATAAAATCAGCAGGACAGGAGAGGAGAGGGCAAAAAGGTTTGGGGAAAGGCCACCCTAAGGCTGACAGGTCTAACAGCACTTATAACACAGTTTAATGTACTGTGAACAGCTTTGAACTTATCATTAACATAGACCAGCAGTATAACTAGGTTACAAAAGTGGAGCAAATAATGCAGTTCTATGTCATTTTACCTGCCATGTAAGAAAGATAGAAAACACAAAAAAAGGGAAAATGTGTGACTTTTTGAAACGCAGTGCTCCACAGTACGCTACTTCATGATGAAAAATAGTTTTCTCACGTAAATGTGGCTTGTGGCAAACTTTGCGTCACAGATGTAGAAGTTGTGTTACACCACGTTATGTGACAGTGACAAATTTGAATTATAATGCGACATGAGTGTGTCGTGTTGCATCATATTGTAAATATAGTACATCCATGAGACAAGAAAACAACATAACGCAGCGCAACAAGGGGCCTATTTATCAAACGTCACGCAGTGTGGCACACCATCTTGCTGCACAGCACGACAGAGAAAGGACAGAAACATGCCATATTTAACATTATGGGGCAAATGCACAAGCCCTTATCACCACAGGAACGTCACTTTTTGTGACGTTCCCGGGGTGATAGGGTTCTTGCCTTATGTACAAGGCAGTGATAAGCCACTTAACGTGGCTTAAAGCTGCCTTGTACATAAGGCTCCCTTTCACGCTATGTTTAGCATGAAAGGGGCGTGCAGTTGGTGTTGCGGTGGGCATTCCAACGTAACACCCACTGTATTTGACGCTGTCCCCAATGTACAAGGGTGGCATACATAGGAGGCAGTGCCAAAATTAAGACCAGGAAAACCTTTTCAAAATGCCATTTTCTAACTTTCATGTGTGTTGCATGAAGCAGCACACATGAAAGTTACAAAATGCAATTTTAGGATTGTTTATGTGCAGGAAGAGACACCTTCCTACCCATAACCAACCCTCCCCTGCACACAGATACCCATGCACTCTGCTGCAAGGGTGCCTGCGTTGACGCTAAGTTGTTCAACTTAGCGCCATCGCAGGGGGAAACGCAAGGCTGCACCACATTCTTGTAAATATGGTGCAGCCTTGCGTTTCCGAAGTGCCAGAGTATGTTGTTAAGCCCAGGAGGCTTACCACACTCTCCACCACTTAATTGTACATATCCCACTATTTGTCACATTCCTGTCTTTCCCCTGCACTGGTGCGCAAATGCTGCCGAGCACTAACATAGGCACCCTTGCACCATGATGCAAGGGTGCCTGTGTTGTAAGCAGAATTGTTTTTGTGCAAGAAGTGGGTGTGGCAGACTTTTTTTGAGGATTGAAGCACTTTGCACTTTAACCTTTATAACTTTTAATAAACAAAAGGCAAAATTTGTGTCCTTTTTTCTCTTATGTTGGGGATTCTAAAGGGCTTTTGGATTCCCTTGGAAAGAATAGAACTAATTAAAATAAAATACAAATTCTTTAAAAAAAGGGGACATTTGCTATGTAAAAAAGCATATGCATCAACAAAATGTTTGGTGTGCGAACATCACCATGTTCCCAGCTTTCAGGGACAAGCAATTTGTTTACTACAGTTCTTTACATTTTTTAAGTGATATTTTAAGTGATATTTTTTGTGAGGTTTTTTTCGTGGTTTCAGCATACTTGTTTGTGATGGAAATAATTGTGAAACCCTTGAGCAAAGCTGGAAATCTATAGATTTCTGAAAAGTAGACAAAACTGTGAATTTAGCAAGGCATCATTTATAGAGATTTCCTATGGTTTTGTATGGTAATTGTTGAAATAAAAACAATGAATATAAGTAGGAAGAAATAGCCATTGGTGACAATGGTTTCATCTACAACGTCTGGCCCAATGTCCAAATTACAAAAGTAATATACCATTATGTCCATCAGGCCCTTCTGGTCTCAGGTTGTTGGATGTCTAAAACACGTTTCTCTGAACCAACAACATAGTTGCAGCTCGTAATGATTTTTAATTTTGTGCCAAACATGAAGCAATTCATATGATTAAATCTAATGAATAAAAAATGGGTATGAAGGGAATCTATGCATTTTTTAACTGTGCGAAAGATATTGAGTTTCGGAATAGTGGTTATTTGTACAACTGTGAATTTGAGATTACATTTACTATATGAAGATGCATTTTTGCAAAAGGAGTTCTTTCTTGAACACTTGTTTACATTTAAAAGCCAAAACCAGAGAGCAATTCTACTGAGAATAACAGATGTTCTACTATTCTGTGTTCACGTCCTTCTCCTGAGACCAATAGTATCCACATGTATTGGGGGGGTATATTGACTGCGACCGGCAAGGCACCAAAACACATCTTGACGACCCATTTTGGCGGTGTTGGTAGCTGTGGAATTTGGGCCCAGGTTCAGGCTTAGGCATCACCCAGGGAAACTTATCAACCCCTTATATTTCAGAAAACTAGACCGAGGAGTCAACTGTGGTATGGCTTGCATATCTCACTAACGTTTCTTGCCTAGAATGCCCAGAAACCTCAAACTTTGGCTAAATCACTCATGTTTCTCACATCTGGAAAGGAAAGCACAAGCCACACCAAACTGGGTTTGTCTGGATTCTTCGATTTTTGGAAATGCCCAGGTTTCATAGGATTCCCTGGTTGCCAGCTGAACCAGAGCGGTTTTAGTGTGGCTCTTCACCAAGGCAAGTGAGAGAAAATCTGATTCATCCCCTCTCTGTTTGGCAATTTGCCAAAACTATGCCCAAAGGAATCAACTTTTTTGTTGCATGCCATGGGGGTGCTCTCGACCCCCTAGTGGGCAGAAAGACTATTGCATTAGTGGAAGGAAGGAGGAAGGAGGAAGGAGGAAGGAGAAAGACCCGAAGCCTGGGTGGGCCACCCCATCGCAAAAACTTTTCTAATAAAAACAACAGATCCCTGGTGTCTAGTGGGCCTTCTGCCATCTATAGTAGGACGGAGTGTGTGGGTAGTGGGGGGAGGGTTTACCCAAACTCTGCCTTACCTGTGGAGGCAGAAAGACTATAGGTCCCAGTGGAGCGAGGCCTGATGCCTGGGTGGGCTGTCCCAACTTCAATAGATACAAATCCCGGATGTATAGTGGGCTTTCACAGGTAAATGAACCTCACCCCCAGGTAACCATCCTGAGTGGAGTAGAGAAAGATTGCTGGGCCTATTCAGGGGTGGGGGCACACTCAGCCATTTTTATTTTCTTGACCATTTTTCCCTGGTGTCTCGTTGGATTAAGCCTCCACCTTCCCTTCAGGGGCCACAGAAAGACGGCAATGTCTGTTCTTGAGGATGAGGGAATTGCCATAGGCATGCAGCCCCACCCCTTCTTTTTCGGTCGAGCATTCGAGACCTCTTGTATATACTTTAGTATATACTGATGTGTATGTACTTTGTGGGCTCCGGAGATCAGCCCTAGGCCTTGTCTGCTTCCACTTAGGGACTTTTTTTTCTGTTCAACTGCCAATATTTAACTGTCTTAATAGAAAACGACCAGTTAAATACCAGAATTGCTTTCTGGTGAGGGACTTTCTTTATTTTTAGGTCTCGCCTGGCGTTAGCAGTGCACATCGCTGCCCTCGCCATGCGAGGGCTTTTTGTAATCAATTCAACATGTGCACGCGTACGGAGGGACAAAGATGGCGTCGGGCTGTCCACATGCACGTGCATTTTTTGTCCCTCCATACGTGTGTACATGTTGAATCGATTACAAGGCGCGGCTCCCAGACAACGTCTTGCACTGTTCTGTGCTTCACTTGCATGCATGAATTTCACATCCGACTTGATTGATGCAGTGGTTTTTTGGGCACTTGTATGTCCTTTGAAAAGATGTTCTTTTGACTTAGATGTATTTAGCAGCCGAACACGGAGCACCCGGAAACTGATCAGCTGCCAGCACAGAAGTGGTGATAAAAAACAAGACTTTTACTATTAATAGTTTGCAGTGTTTGCTCCCCCTAAACTAAGTTGTTTTCTTTATACTACAGTGTTCTTGGGGCTTGAAAAGGAGCACCCATTGCGCTTTGTGACACGCAGGCCTCCATCTTAACGAGGCACAGGAGAATGGATGCTTGGTTTCCGACCCGACACTCTGGCGTAGCCAGTGTCAACCCTAGTGCAAGCAAGGAAAGGGGCCTGGCTGCTTTAATTATAGAATATAACAATAATTAGGCCTCAGTGGGCGCCTCAAGGCCCCTGGGCCCCTGCACCTGCTGCATAAATGGAAGCTACGCCCCTGTCATTTTGGCAAATTTCCCTGCACAGTTCATATGATCGCAGATCTTTGTGGCTTCTCGAATCCGTTATGCCAGCGGTGTCCCTTCCCCCTGCACGAAAGTACAAGCTATTAGAGATTCATGTTATTGCCTTAAATCTAGAACCCACTCTTTCCTCCCCACCATTGATGCGGTATGGATGTCTTACATCGAGAGGAGAGGACTATTTGTCCGACTTCCGATGCATTGGTATTTGTAGCCCATATATAACGAGTATTGGCAAAGCCGATAGGTTTCGCTTACTAAGAGGTATTGGATTTGTAAAAGTCTTTCAGCCATGTACTACAGCAGCATGGCTGAAAGTTGGGAAAAAAGTGCTACCGTATCATAGTGTACTGGGAATGCAAAAATGCAGAAGGGGAAAATGGGGGGACGGGTCAAAGCAACAATGCAGGAGGGGCAGGGCACAGCAATGACTGGGCAAGCAGTCATGTGGGAAGGATGGGTGGGCAAAGCAACGACTGGGCAAGTAACCACATAAATTTTGGACAAGAAGTATCAACAAAGACAGCCTGCAAACACATGCACTGCTGCAAATACAAAAAACAAGCATTGAAAATGAAATAGGTCTAGCCTTTGATTAAGTTAAAGCCATTTGCTTTGCTAATGGTATTGTATAGCAAAGCAAATGGCTTTAACTTAATGAAAGGCGAGACCTATTGCATTTTTATTGCTTGTTTATTTTTCTGGCAACTGTCTCTATTTAACTTTCTTGATAGAAAACAACCAGCAGAGGTCAATAAAATACCAGAATCACTTTAGCATTCTCTAGATTCCAGTCCATAGAAATTGTCTTCCCGTAGACAATGTTTCTTTCAAATCTTGTACTTTCTGTGACATGACCACCAAAGGCCCTGATTTTATATTAGAAACAGAGCTTTGTACTATACTATTTTTCATTGAAAGGCAATATTTATCTCCATGTGTATACCCATACCTAGCGTGTCATGCAGTTTGGTCCATACTTTCCTTCCATGTTAAAGAACAGTAGATGTTTCAGCACCCAGGCTAATGTGCTGCATAACTAATACATATAAGGTCCCAAAGGCGAGACCAATTGCATTGGAAATGCTTGTTTAAATATTGTTTTGCTGGTGTCCAGTGGGTAAACACCCTCAAGCTGGGCCCTGGTTGTATTAATGGGTGCACCACCAGTACAAATCCTAGGCTAAACAGTGCAGAGTCTCGCACGTCACTGTGCGAAGCTCTGAATGAAGAACAGCCAGATTTAGCACGCGTACCAGCGATGAGGTCACCGTTAGGACACGCGTAATACATCTGGCACTGTGTTATTATCTCTCCTTTATACAAACCGGAGCTGCGGATTTTCATGCAGCACTCCTCTGTGTGAAGGACTTTAAAGTTGTGCTTCTTCATCAATGCCACACACAGGTTTAGCTTCATCTCCATCATTCAAAGCAAATACCATATTACCCATAGTGTCTCCCAAACCTCTGCACTCTTCTATCATGTGTCTTTTTCTCTTTCTTGCACCTTCTCCATTTTTACAAAATTGCCAGATCTGCTGCACTTGCTGCAGTCTTTTGCCCTTTCTGTGTCACAGTTTATATTTCTCTCAATGTGACACATTTTCTATTTATCGCTATTTCACCCACCATGAGTCCTTCTGCAAGGGGAAAGCAGGTCTGTGCTGTTGTCAGCCCGCCCTACACTCTGCCTCCTGGTTACCAAGTGCCCCCTCTGCCATCAATGCACAGTGGAGGGGCACCAGTGGGTCATGCTGCAACTGTGGTGTGGCACAGAATGCCCGTTGCTTTGAATGAAAGATGCCACACCAGAAGATGGTGGTTCACAGAGCACACCTGAAAGTGTGGATCCTCTCTGCTTATTCTCAGCTAGCATCTGCACGCTCCATGGGTGCGCTTAGTAATCACAGCCCAATCACAGAATCCTTGGATGCTGCATGATCATACCCACTCTTTGGGCCTCCTTGCAGGACCACGCTCCCATCTCTGTGTTGGTCTTGATGCTGCTGCTCTGCTTGTGGAGGTGTCTGCCACTTCCGCCCTGACCTTTCCTACTGCTCAGGCTTCATTGTCTGGCATTGCAGAGGACTCTGGGGTCCAGGTTCAGAAAGACTTTGAACACTTGTATTTCCTTTTCAACTCAGAAACGTATTTTGTGCTGGAAAAGTGCCCTTTCCCAGTGCAGCTAGGGCTTTGCATCAAGAGGCGATACTTGACTGTAACTTGGATGGAGGCGTGCACGCACCCATGCTCTTTGACACAAAGCGAGACCTACATAGATTGCAAGGCCGGGCTCAGCCTCCTTGAAGCAGGCACTTACAAGGAGAAATGTGTTCATTTTTCTAATTGTTTCCCTCATGTTATGTGTGCTGCACTGTACAGTGCATTCACAATGCGCGGATTGTTTCAAAATGTGTACTAGAAGGATATGCTAGAACACACACAGACACACACACCTAGACACACTCACACACATATATATACTCTCTCTCTCTCGCCCCCATGCCCCATAGGGTAAAAACTGTGCATGGCACAGCGTGGAAAGCACAGAGGATGACCACAGCATGCTATTTTTAATATTTCTCTGTGCTGTTTTCTCCTCCTTTGGTTGCTGCACTGATTGGCACAAAAAAATAATAATAATAATTCTGCCAAAGGGTCTTGAGTACCAATTACAGTGTAGCTCTCCTAGTGCTTTTGCATAGGGGACTCTCTGGAATACGAGAATACTCCTGGTCGCAGAGTGACCATCTCTCATCGCTGTCACCAGGCCTGTTTCAGACCAGGTATTCTCTGGTGATATTTTTGGTGCTGCCCTTTACCTTGTAAATATGGGGCAGCATTCAAAAGCAATGGATGTTGTGGCAGAACACCCCCTGCAACACCCATTGCACGCTCCTTACACACTAAGTGCTGCGTGAGTAGGAGCATTATTTATTTATTTACAAGGCGGCGTTAAGCTATGTTAAGTGGCTTAAAGCTGCCTTGTAAATAAGGCAAATGATTTACCGTCACAAGAACGTTGGAAAAAGTGTACTGTTGGCGTGAAATCTTTCTAAATATACTCCAGAGTCTTCTGAATGAAGTTGCACCCTCGCCAGCCATCTTGTCACCAAAGTTATATCCTTCTTGCAGTCTCTCTTCTGCTCGTCTTTACCATCCACATTGGAGTGAGCCTGTGCTTATTAGTAGGATTGCTATAGATTAATAGAAGCAATCATGTTGAAAGGTTATATATCATTCAAACTTTTAGAAGCAGTTTTCTGCTGCCATATTATTTGTATTCATTATAGTTACAATTCATATTGTGTGCACTACACTAGGAATTTGATTTTAAAATAGACATTTTAAATGTATCTGTTGTGTTCTAGTGTTCTTCAGTGTGTTATTCATTAATGGAAAACTGACAGAGGTTCCACTAATTGTCCCTTCAACATCTCATTTGATTGATAATTACCTGGTACACATTGTGTTGAAATACTGCTCAGTGGGTTGTGGAACGGTTGTAGTACAGCTGGTTTTCTGATTTGGAGTGGGACATGGATTAAGTCCTTAGTGCTGTAAAACTGACCTCTTTGTCTGTACAAACAATCTAGAGAGTGTATCATTGGATGCCTGCCTCTTCCAGATCTTTGAGTAGTTTTGGATGACATACTCAGGAGACCAAGGGGCAGATTTACTAGCATTTTGCACAGGGTTTGCATCACACAAGTGATACAAACCTGAGCAAAATGTTTTGCACTGACAAGCATTGCCTTGCTTCAGTGTGCTTTGCCAAGGGTGTTACAAAGGCATTCCCATGCAACCGCCTGTGGGTTTTTAATACAAAACCCTATCACAAACAACAGTAGACATGGTTTTGCCTAAAAAACAACCCACCTTTCACCAGCCATAAAAAGAAAACAGGCATTAATTTCTTGACAGAGACACCGTTACACAATGGTGCCAAAGTGAGTGTGTGATACTAGGTAGCCTGATTGTGCCCGAGCACTATGGAGGAAGCAGGACAGTGCTATATGTTAGTAGATATGGTGCTGTTCTACCCTCTTACTCTTGCGGGCATTATGTGACATTGTTCCTCATTTTAATTTCTGTTGGTTTTTTGATCTGTTTGTTGAAAATGGCACAAATTCCTAGTTGGATAGGTTCTTGCTGAAGGGTACCAGTTACAAAGCATCTCCTTGTGAGGGGTGTCCCTAACACAGGGGTGAAGTAATGTTTGTTGTTAATGCACATTCTGCATATCATTTTGAAATATTTTTCTCATGGGTGGAGTTTGATAATTTGGATGCCAAAGATGGGCACTTTCGTATATATAGACATGCTGCAAAACCAATTAAATGTTCCCTTTAATGACTTGGAAGTCCACCTAGGACATCAGAAATACCTGGCATGGTTTGGTGAAGAACTACCACCTGTAGGGGCACATTCACTAAAGACTTGCGTGATGCAACTCGCTGCGGGGCAATGCAAGTCCTTAAATTGGATTTACAAATCCACACAAGAGGAGATTTGGGGAACCTTGCATGACTTTGTAAAGAAATGTAATGCAACACAGGGGCATGCGCTGCGCTGTGTCACATTTCATTGTGGTAGGCATTCCAGGGGTGGAGAATGGGCATTACCGGGCATTCACCTATGGAATTTGATGCAATAACTGGGAACGTGCCAAAACCTGACAGAGGCATAATGAGGGTAAATCTCTTTTCATTCTCTATGCTACTTCCTGTTTCCAAGGCGTGATGCATTCTTTATCATGTATAGAAATAAGAAATTGCCTTTTAGTATAGTTAAGCAGGAAGGTATTCTTTCCCTCAAAAAATAATCCTGTCTGTAATGCAGACAACCTTCAACAAGCATTTGCAATGCAATAGGTCTCACATTTATGCGAGTTTGAGCTATTGGCATTGTAAATGTCTTTTATTTATGCTTTGGTTTTTAAAAAATAAATAAAGGGGATTGTCATTTACGATGCTAATAGCTTAAACTCTCGCAAATGAGACACCTATTGCATTCCAAATGCTTGTTTGTAAAAGCGCCCTGTGCCGAGCTTTCCCTTTAAAGGTGGCCACAGCCCATTGTTTATATGACCCACAACTAAAAAAAGGCTTGCGGCCATTATTAAAGTTAAGGTGCAGTATGCGATGCTTTCAGAAAAAAAAGCATTTGTTTAAGATGTAAAACATTTTTTTTTTTTTTGCAAAAGCGTCCCATGCCACATTTTGACTTTAATGGCGGCTGCGCCCCTTTCTTTAGATGCAGCTCGTGTAAAGAAAGGTGTGCGGTCGCCATTAAAGTGAAAGTGCGGTATGGGGCACTTTTACAAAAAAATATCATTTTTTGTCAAGTTAATGTCGGCCACACCCCTTTCTTTAAGATGCGACTTGTCTAAAGAAAGGTGCAGCCGCCATTTAAGGAAAAGCGGGTTATGGGGCGCTTTTAAAAATAAAGTGCATTTGTTAAGCAGCATAGCGCGTGCAGAAGTGCCAATCTTTACAGGGAGCATTTTTGAAAGATAAAGCCCAGTGTCTATGATTGGGCGCCGCGCTGCCCTGAAAATAGGGTGTGTTAGGGAGAACCTGCCGTGCCTGCAAAAGCAGCTAAATTAAAGACACTAAAGAAAAGAGTGCTCACAGACTGCAGCTAAAACAGACTGTGTAACAACACAAGTGAAACATCCAGTCCTTATAGAAGGTTACAAATGCAGACAAGGCGTTACTAAGGAAGGACTAGCAAGCCTATTAACGAATCAGAAGCAACCATTTAGAAAGGACAGTACCAGGAGCCAATTGAAAAGATGGGCGGAGAGTGTACTGAGTTTCAAGTCCATACCTGAATACAGCATGCCTGGCAGAGCAGGACATGGGGTGCCCAGGCTCCACGCCTCCACCTAAAAAGAGAGTGCTTGATTTAAAGAAATCTTGTCTAAGACCTCGTTCCTGGCATCTTTGTGGGAATGTTCCCTTTTTCATACTACTAACAGGCACATGCATCAATGTAAAAACCGGTCGCAAACGGGCGGATTCTCAGAATCTGCCCCTTTGCGACCGGTATTTTTGCATTTGGGATGCATCATGCCAAAAGCAAAAATCGCAATTTAAGGAATCTCTAAATTGCGATTCCTTAAATTGCGATTGCATTTAAGGAATCCCAAATTGAGATTCCTTAAATGCAATGCATGAAAGTGAAAAAATTAGCGATTTCGCTAATAGGGGGAGCAAATTACCATGAAGTTGAACTTCATGGTAATTTGCAAAAACTTTGAAAAATGCACTTTTGTGCATTTTTCAAAGTTTCATGTTGCGCACACACATGCCCTTAGAGCATGTGTGTGTGCAACATATGTGCACAGATCAATTTCAGGGGTGCAATAGGGTGTCATTTTGACACCCTTGCACCCTTGAAATTGCATGAGCAATTTGCGAGTACCTACTGGTGCTCGCAAATTGCTCATGCAATCTCCTATTCATTCCTATGGGCCTAGAGGCCCATAGGAATGAATGGGACAGCATTCCTTAATTGCGACTCGCAATTTGCGAGTCGCAATTAAGGAATTTGTAGGAATCGCTATTTTTATAGCGATTCCTACATGCATAGGCTTTTGCAATTCCTTAATTGCGATTCCTTAAAAATCGCTATTAAGGAATCGCAAAAGTCTTTGTTGATGCATGTGCCAGTAAACCTTCCCCCTATTCGGTAAACTGTGTGGAATGGTGGTAAGACGAAGAAGAAGAAGAGAAACTCAGATCAGACTGCAGAGGCTCTTCTGAGTGCTCCGGTGTTTTGAGAGCCACAACAGAACATGCTGTTTCTGAACTGTTCTCTCCCTGCAGCTGCCACACAATATACAGTGTAACAACCCAGGTAACAATATTAGTCGCAATTTGCCTAATGCCTAACACCGACCGCTCAAGAAGCTGTCCCTGCCGCTGGCGGATCTTATCTGCACAGTCTAAGCGCACTGCAGGAGGGCGACTGACATTTCCAGCAGTGGCCAGCAGATCCTAGCCCGCCAGCAGGGGGCAGCCCTGAGGTCTGCCAGCCTGTCTACGACTAAAAGGCAAATCTCATTTCTGCTGTGAGAGGCAACGGAGTAATCATAGATGTGAAGGCTCAAGAAGAAAACATTGAACATTTTTGTGATTTGTGGAGTAGTGAAGCAATGAGGAAAAACACTTTTACCAAACAATAGGAGTGCATTGAGTGAAGGTGGAAAGATTGATGAAACGAAGACCAACATTAGGGAACAAGCCCTTCTGTGCTTAGGTGAATGAGGCGGAGAGAATTGATATTTTGGTTCACATGGAATAGATCAAATGCAAGTTCCAGAATGCGCCAAAAGACGGGCACCTGTGAATCTATGGACATAAAATATCCAATTAAATCCTTCATGAACACGTAGGCATAGAGACAGTAAGGCACAATGCTCGCTCACAATACACAATAACTCAATTTCCCTTAAAAATATAGGGGCATATTATCAAGACAGGCGATAAAATTATCGCCGCTTTAGCGGCAGAAAACTGCCGCTAAAACGGGGATAATGGGCTTGATAATATGCTCTATGGAATTCCAATTGAAGCCCGTGTTAGATGCGAAGGACATCTAACCTGAGCTTCAATTGGAATTCCATAGAGCATATTATCAAGCCCATTATCGCCGTTTTAGCGGCAGTTTTCTGCCGTTAAAGCGACGATAATTTTATCGCCTGTCTTGATAATATGCCCCATAATCAGTGGAAAGTACTTTACAAGACTGAGTTCAGTCCAACCCTGTGATAAAATACCACCTGTGGACAGTGAAAGGAATCTTTCAGAGGGTTTGCTGGCTCCTCTCGCGGTGCTTTGGCTTTCGATGAAGGCAATGTATTTCATCCATCGCTTTTAATGTCATGATTTAAAGGTTCACTGTCAGACTGGTGAAAACGGTGAGAGCGACCAAGCAACCTCGAATAAATAAAAAGTAGAAGATTGAAATTTAATGTAGTAAATGCCATGACATCACCATTAATTCAGAAACAATAATATTATATAAATAGCATTTGTGGAAAACATGGCCGCCGCCGGTTTTGCTCAACTAATGACATCAGAGTAGTCTAAGGGCACGAGATGGTTGTGACCTCGCTTACTCAGGCCAGCTATGAGAGCAGTGACAAGTATTGAGCTTAAAGTCCTGTGCTTGTTGTTTCAGTTCCGAGTTGATTTAGATTCGAATATCTTAATTCGACCAACATCATTGGTAAAATAAAAGGAAATCATGTCAGCAAAACACAAAATCCTAGGGTAAACAAGCAGGGAATGTGACCAGCCCGGCACCCAGTAATAACAAGCATTTGCAATGCAATAGGTCTCGCATTTACACGAGTTTGAGCTATTCACATTGCAAATAACAATGCCTTTTATTTTTTATTCGTTTTTAAAACATTAATAAAAGGCATTGTCATTTACAATACCAATAGCTTAAACTAGTGTAAATGTGAGACCTATTGCATTGCAAATGATTGTTAATTGTAACCACAGGTTTCAGCGCTTTAGGAACCATCGGGTTCCTAAAATATGTCACAGCACATCCTTTCTTCTGCAGAATGTTCAATTTAAATAGGACCCCATGACACATGTGTGCACACAGGAGGGGTCCGCAGTGTTACACTCGTCACTGATTCACCTTTGGCTCGATCAAGGGAGGAAAGATTCTGAGATACCTAAGAGGACACAAAGTCATTGTAAGGAAAGGACTGTTCATGGCAATGGAAACAAGTATCAGAAGCTACAGAGAGCTAAGCATGTGTGGTCAAAGTCACAGTCGAGGCTAAAGGCTGGGTGTATGTTGCAAGGTATAGCCTTGGCGAGCCCGCACAATGTTCTGCTTGGGTACGCTAGACTGATCCGCAAGGTAGGTGTATGGAAAGAGGTGTTTCTAAGCCGATCGTGCATGTCACCGCCACATAGGGATGGCCTACAAAAAAGAGAACCACCTTCTGATTGACGCTGCTCACCATAACTTCCAAAGAGATAGGCTTTTCCTCCTTGCATTGACCTGTTGAAGAGACTGCACCGAACTCTAGAGACTAGCAATCTCGAAGTATTGTAGGCAAGATCTGTTGGTGGGGCGCTCGCTAGTGAAGAGCAATACTTTGCTTGCTTTTTCTGGATTGAAAGCATCCAATACCCTACTACCATTGAAACATTTCGAATCCCCTTTATGACGATACAATGTCCGCCTACCGTAGCAGATATGACTCCTTCGGTGAATTTTGCGACATATTTATTTTATGTTGATGAGTGTCAAACTAACTCTGGGAACTTTGCACACTGTTAGCCCAAGTCTCGGTCACCCGAGCCCAAATTAGAATATCACGGTTTGAGTAGCTTTCTAAACTGTTAGTGAGTGTGGCTGGACCTCAGTAGTAGGATGTTCCAGTATTAGTGGCCTGTGATTAAGTATCAGCTCCTTCTTTCAAGGCGAGCTCTGCTCTCAGGATCTATATTTACACTTGAACTGTTAACAGAGTGCTGCTTGCAATCTCACAATTTAGGTCTCGTCTACCAGACACACAGCACAACCTGTCTATTTGAGAAAGACCTATTGTAGGCATACAAAGGGTTTAAAGCCTGCCCATTGTCATGTCAATGAGAATTTATAGAGCGCACGTACACCGGGGAGGTTTCATGGCGCTAGTTTGGCAGGAGTCCGGTCCAGAGGAAGAGTTAGAAGGCCTGTTGGAAAAGCCAGGTCTTTAAAAGACTTCTGAAGGCGAGGAGAGTAGTGGAGAGATGGATTTCAGATGGGAGAGAGTTCCAAAACGGGGGGGCCAAGGTAGAGAACCTGACTCCGCCGGTGCGTTTGAGTCTGAAAGAGGGGGTCAAGAGAAGATTTTTGCGAGCTGGGCGAAGATGACGGATGGGGGCATATTTTTTAATCATGTTATTGACAAATTTCGGGCTAGAGCCATTGAGTGATTTAAAAATGAGACATCCGATTTTGAAGGCACACCGCTGAGCGTCTGGCAGCCAATGAAGTTGCTTCAGAATGGGGGTAATATGATGATGCCTGGGTAAATGAGTGATTAAACGCGCTGCCTGATTTTGTATTAACTGTAACCGTTTAGATAGATGAAAAGGGATGCCAAAGTACAGGGAATTGGCGTAGTCAACATGTGACATGACCATAGCAATGACTACTTGGATAAGAGCGTCATGAGTGAGGTATTTACAAATCTTCTTTATTTTCCGGAGTTGGAAGAAGCAGGTGGATACTACGGAGCTAATCTGGGGCTTCAGAGTGAGGTCTTGACTAATAATCACCCCCAGACTTTTAGCCGAGCTGGAGGGCACGGGAGGCTGACCTAGTTCTCTGGGCCAAAAGTGAGGTCCCCATGGGCTTTTGGCAATACCACCAGTTAGGATGAGTTCCGTTTTATCCGGATTAAGGTTCAGGTGGTTCTTGTTCATCCATTTGCTGATGAACAGCATGGTGGATTGAAAAGCGTGGATCGATTTGATTAGCCGGGATGCTGGACTTAATTCTTTTGATTTTATCAATAAAGAAGATATTTAAGGCATTACAGAAGATTTGAGAGGGTGGGGGCCTACACAGAGTTCTTTCAGGGTTGGAGAGCTCGTCGACAATGCAAAAGATCTCCTTAGAGCGGTTGGTTGCAGACAGGATTTTTGTAGAGAAGTAGGCTGCTTTGGCCGCTGAGATGGATTTTTTGTAGGAATTCAAAAAAATTAAGATAAGACAGTTTGTCTTCAGGTCTGTAATTGCTGCGCCATTTCCTTTCTAGTTGCCTAAGGGC
The DNA here is from genome assembly GCF_964204655.1 of Triturus cristatus. Taxonomy (NCBI): domain Eukaryota; kingdom Metazoa; phylum Chordata; class Amphibia; order Caudata; family Salamandridae; genus Triturus; species Triturus cristatus. The sequence goes on from NC_140583.1 coordinate 124,666,763, forward strand.
TAGTTTTAGGAGTTTTAATTCATTTGAGAACCATTTTTGAGCGTCATGTGGGCGGGGTGCGTGGAACTTCCTGAGGGGAGCAAACTTATTGCTGGCGGTCAATAGCCAGTTAGTGAGCTGAGCGTCGGCAACATCAAGGGTGGGGTTATCCAAAGGAACTGAGTAAGCGAGGAAATCAAGAAAGGGTGGTTTCTCAAGTTTGTTCCAGTTTCTTCGAGTATAGCTAGCTGGGCAAGGAATTTTGTTCATGGTGTTATTTAAAATAGAAAAGTGGATAAGATGGTGGTCGGACCAAGTGCAGGGTGATACAGAAACAGTAGATAGAGAGATGTTCGTGGTCCAGATCTGGTCGAGAGTGTGTCCTTTGATATGAATGGCCGTGGATATATGTCGGGTGAGGTTAAGTTCGGTGAGTAGCTCGGTTAGCTCAGCCGATTTGGGGCCGCCGAGAATGTTGTTGGCCCAATAGTTGAAATCGCCGATAAGTACAACCCTCCCATGGTTTGTGACCAGGTGGGCTATCTGTTCGCCCAGGGAGTGGGGAAAATGTGGCATGCCTTGAGGGGGCCTATAAAGCAGGACACATACAAGTGGCGAAGCGCCAGATTCAAACTCAAATTTCATCACCAGGCTATCTACCAGGGGCAAGTCAAGTGGGGTAAGAGTCTTGTAGTTAAAGTCATGGCGAGTAATGATAGCTACTCCTCCACTGCTTAACGTTGGTTGGCATCATTGTCACCGTCAAGTGCTTGCTTCTTACGCAATGGCTTCCCTTATCCATCTTGTGTTTGCCCTTCCCCTGTAGCATATCTTGTTTACTTGTGTCCTTCCACTGCCCACTTTTAGAAAACTACTTTTTTCTTTTTACTTAAGCACTCCACAACAGAGCATACGTTCACCACCTGTCTCCCTCCTGTGCTTCTCCCTCCGACCTGTACTTAGTTTCTCTCTCCCACCCGTGTGCTTCTCTCCTCCACTTTGTGCCCTTGCTCATGTACTTTACCCAACCCCTCCAGATCCATGTTGTTGTCTCTTGCCCATGTCCTTCTCCCCTACCCTCAGTGTTACTTCCTCCCATCAAAGTCCTATAGAGATGCGGTACAGCATAGCTAAAAACCATTGTCAAAGCCAATAAGTCCCAAAGGCAACACTGACTAGCTTTGCCCATGATTGTTTTTTACTGAGACCTCGTCACGGCCCTTAGTTTTATATCCCAAATGAAAGACCGTATATCCGAAAAGGAAAATTCCACCTACAAAGGGACTGAGCGCGAAGTGCTGCATTCTTAGCAAACGTTGCTTTGTTTGTAAGCATTTGTGAACAAGACCTATAATAAATTGTTACAACATGCAGATTAAAGAGTAGTTGCACTGCTCAAGGTCACTGACAAAGGTGTTATTTTGTAGGCTCTAACGTTGTGCACCGCCACATGTCGCGTGCAGGAATATGCACATGTTCACCATAGCTTTAACACCGAGTGATCAGCGCTACAGACCTCGTAATAGTGAACGCTGTGGAATTATAGTATCAGAGGATCTTTGAGACTTTACTGGAAATATCCACTTGGCTGTGCAAATTGGAGTCTCAGCTAAAATGAGTCTGGGCTTTGAAGGCAAGTATAGCACACAAACATTCCGGAAAACCATCACTAGTACAAACCACAAGCGGGCCTTGACTTAAGGGAACAAAGTAAAAAATAAAATGTGCAAACCATATGCATAAGCCTAATGCCAGCTGATGCACCACAAAACAAACCTCAGATGACCCGCTTTGCCTTTTACTGTAAACGTGCAGTGAGCCAAACAAATAGGGGCAATCCTCAGCATTGCTTTTCTGATCACAGAGGCAAAACGTAACCTTGACCTCAAAACATGAGTTAATCTGCAGAAGTCTCATGGGACATTGTGTTTGACTCCCGCCCTTGTTTCTTTGTGCTAGCATCATCAATAAATGTATTCATCTCTTGGCCACCAATCATAAGGAAACTGTCCTCCAGTCATTGAAGTTATGAAGACTAGACTGCTGTGCTTCTCTCTTTCTCCCCTTGCCTACCTATCTCACAGACATATACCACCGCATACTCCACACCTCAGTCTCAACAAGAGAACTCAAGTGTACTTAAGAGTTACTCTCCCGTTAAAACGTTACAGCCCTTCAGGGACTTGCTAGTGCTGTGCCATTAAACACACCACACTCCTGTTAAGCAGTGCCTCCACAGTCAAGAAAGTATATTAACACTCAATCAACCCTGCTATGGGGCAGCAGCCGGAATAAGGATGTACCAAAGGGTTTTACCCATTCTGTGTCTATGAGGAAATGCATTGATGTACAAGGCTGCTTATGCATAGCACCCAGAACATGGCTCGACCTCCCTCAGCACATCAGAGCCTCATCCCCACTTCTTGAGTTCCGCAAAAGGCTGAAGACCTGGAGCTTCAAGTAACTCTGCGGGGACTACACTCCTGCACACCTTCTCAAGCGCCTGGATACCCTCACAGGTGAGTAGCGCGCTAAACAAATCGTCATAACACAAGATAACTTAACATCCCTTTGGAACTAAAAATGACTCATGATAAGAAGCCTTTATAACAAGTGTGCAAGGAAACAGTTTAATTATAAAAGCCCCCCTTAGCAAAGCAAGCGGCTGCCTATTCCAGGTATGTGATTTAAATAACTTTATCCTCTACTGCACTAACTTTCCTTTCTTGGAAAGAGGTGTGGTGCCGCGGCCAGGGCGACTGACTCCGGAATCTGGGGATCACGGTTCGATCCCCAGCACCGGCGGCAGATTAGCCCAGCACCATGTGACTCTGGGCAATAGCTTGCTTAATCTTCCTGACGGCCTCCAGTGCCTAGAGACCCTTACGGGTGATTGTTCGCGCTTTACAAATGTGGATTATTATTATTTCTTGGATACATCTATGACCGGTGCCACTATACGACAGGCGAAGACAAAATTATAGACCTGGGTTGACCAAATTATGTTGCACAAAAAGGTCAATTATGTAACGTAATCCAACACATTTTGTGGCAATATCGCTTCACAATTTTGTCATTTTTACACGTTAATACTGTAAGGGCAAATGTTTAACCTCGCTAGTATCAATTTAATAATTAAATAGTACATTCACGTGGCAGTGCTTTTAGTAACCTTTTTTGTTAAAATCTGTAAAATATGCATCAAATTATGGAATATATTGCAGTGGTATTGCCCTATCACTCTACTAAACACTACGTCAAGAGTCAGACAAAAGTATCTCTCTGGTCGCTCGGCACAACACCAAAAGGCTTCACACACAGCATCATGACATATACCACACTATGCCAACCACGCACTCCACCATGGTGTAACTCGAGTCGTCCGAAAACGTGCTTCGGCAGCCAATTTAGGAGGATATACATTTAAATACAAACGTATATGAGATGTTACAACTGCCATGCATATTTTACTGCCCGTATACAAAGCGCTATAACATCTCACTGATGTGGTCCGAACTATGTGAAATATGAAAAACAGATCAAAAAGTGACACTAGAAGTATTGTCTGGAAGCTTAAATACTACAAGTAGTTCTTCTGAGTCTCAACATGTGTTTCTACATTTGGAGGCTTACACACACAAAGATAACATGCCGACTTTGAATAAGGCAGAAAAGAGCATCATTTACGGACAGGCACCTTCCGGTGGTCCAGGCGGCGGGTGCTGTGCACCAGGGCTCCGAGGCGGCGCTCCAGACGGGACCCCCGCAGGCACACTGCGCCCACCTCTGCCTCTAGCTCCTCGAAGATGCTGCCAGCCTGGCGGGAGAGCTCGGACAGCTACCGCAGAACCAGCACCAGGGATCGGGTGCTCACCTCCTGCAGCGAGCTCACTGGCACCCTGGGCCCCGCCGGGCTGCAGCCACCGGGCCCCACAGCCCGTTTGTGGAAAGGCATCCCGGCGGCAGGTACCCCAGAAACCCTTCAGGGATCACGGCGCATACCCATGTGGCAGAACCAGAAAAAAACCCGAAATAAAATCCCACCACTTCCAGGTGTCCTTTGTGCTGTCCCGTAGTTCTTCGGAGGCCCAGTGGTTTCCTACTGGTTTGTTTCCCTCTCAAGCAGGAAGCAGAAACCAGGGTTTGTTGTCACTTCGCATGTGTTTTGTGCTGCAGCTGGAAACCGATGCTTTGTATGCAATATAGTTTATCTTTGTAAAAAAAAAGAATTTTATTTTAATAAATCTCTGTTTAAAAGCCACAGGGGCCAAACAAACACGCAGGAAAGAGCACAGTTTCCGAGCAGTGCGCATGGAAGCAGTGTCTGGGCTAAGTTGGAAGTTGCTGACAGGACTCCACTGCCGAGCTCCGCTGCTACCTTGTGTGTTCAAATTCAAACAGGAAAGCGAAAGCCTACGTTCTCGCTCTCCTCCCCACCCCCTGTCCATAGGAGCACAGCACAGACAGCCCTCTCGCCCAAAAAACCAAGCGCGGTCCCGAAAGTGAAAGAGGACCGTGCTGCAGCCGGGGCATGGGGATCTCTTGTCTTTATGAGGTCATGTGTTTCTAATTAGAAACACATGGCCCCATAAAGATAAGAAAGTGCTTTGCGACAGACTCAAAGCAGACAAGCCAGTCCGGCTCGCAGGCAAAAGGGCGTCTACAGAAATCCCTCATTTTCAATGGCAGGCCACCATTTAGCATAAACAGTGACGCCAGCCAATGGAAATGAGGGGTGGGGCTTAAAGCCCTCTTCTGAAAGTCCTTGTCAGCAATAAATCTCGCTGAGCGAGCTACGCATGTGCGCAGCAACGCTAGACGAGACCTAAAAATCGGCCCCCACTAGCTGCATAAATAGCTCACCGGTAAAACAACAGTCTGGCTTTGCTAGAAACCCATAAACTGTCACCCTTCCCTGTCCAGCTGCCTGCCACTTACTGAGCCAGAGCAGAGCTGAAGAGGGCGGGCTGTGGGATCTACTAAAACAAGCTATGACCAATATGATTTGCGACCCGCTTATCTTAGGAAGCTGACAAGTGCTTTATTAAGGGGAACAGAGTCCTGATAGGCCAGCAGACTTGCGAAGCTCTCTGGAATATTAAACTCACACCGACCTGCAGTTATCCCGGCAACCAGCCCTTTGGCTGTGAAGTCAAACAACACTGGTCATTAACAACCGCTGAAAAGGACCAACCGTTGGCATGGCACATAACAGAGATCCCTGTGACAACTTCCCCCCTGCTGAAGAAGGCAGCAAGTCTGGGATTCAGTCAGCAACAGATGGACACAGGTACCATATGCGTGGCACTGCTCACAACTTTAGCAGCTCTGCGGGCACGAAGCTGTGAAATAACTGCGAGGTTCCTACAGAGCATGGCACAGACTGCAGCGGCTGCTCTGAAATACCTGTGGGGAGAGGGGCGGTGTATCTGTTATCTTCTGCATGTGGTGCGGCTCACACTGGGTTAATGTTAATATGTAGGTATTAAGGTAAATACCACAAGCTTTTTTATAGACACACAAGCCCCCGCCCTGGTAACCTGCCTCTACCACCGTGCAGCATGTGATCTCGGCGCTGCTCTCCGGGATCCGAGCGCAGCATGTGATCTCGGCGGAGTTTTACCTGTTCGTGGCTGCAATGCCAACTGCAACACAGTGCTCGGAGAAATTAGGGCCGGCCTGGCCTGCAAGGCAACTTGCAACCCACTGACTGCTCCTACCACACAGTAGGAAGAAACACAAAAGGCTGCAAAAAAAATACGAAACACGCGGGTGTGGCGTTACTGCTGTTCGGTTCATCCACAAATCCACGGGCAAAGTAAGGTAGCTGAGAGCGCCAGTCCGTGGGTGAAATGCGTGTCTTGGTGATTTTGACAGCTCTGTTGAAGAGATAAGTCTCCTGAGGCGTTGCTAACTAAGCATGCACGCTTGGTAAAGGGCCAGGACTGAGACTCAAAGGTTTGCATTCAATCAACGCCCCTATCCAACCCCACACACGCAAACAGCTCACATAAATCTTTGTTCATCTATTGATTAAAATAAGACAAAAAAGCAGCGATTTCGGAGTGATAGTGGGAGCCGGCACAGGGAAACAAGCATAATTAAACTAAACTGCTCGCTTGGCATACTCAACCCGGCGCGCTTCTCTTTGTCTTGTTTCGTTTTCCTGCTTGTGCTGTCTCTGCCTTCCACTGTGAATTGGGCAATTGGCCCGTGTTGCAAACATTAACCTAACTCCTTCAGCATGAAAAATGTTATATGCGCATGTGTTGTGGACAGGTCAGGCAAAATTGAGTGCGAACTCCCCCAGCCAATCCCAGCACAAAACAAGCATTTATAAATGCAATAGGACTTGTGTGTACGTGAGACCTATTGCATTGTAAATAAAAGTGCAGGTGTCGAAGAAGGTATGAATGGGAGTGGGGGGGGGTGGTGGAGGGCAGAGAAGCCACGGACTGCTGAAGGGAACGGGGGGAGGTAGGGGAACAAAAACATTTTTAAAGTAAACTGGCTGATAGCTATGAAAGGAGAAAAATGACGACGTTGCCATCAGGAGGCGGGATTAAGTTGCTGAAAACCAATCAGATTGCAGCATTTAGGATTTCAGCCAATCCCAAAGATAGGCGGAAAGTGGGCGGAGCTTCCCCCACTATACTGTATACAGCATCTCTCGACGAGACAACGCATGCGATGCCTAGGCGAGACCTACAAATGGCTCAATGGTGTTTGCATTGGCGCCAAGCAGAACATAGTGCACAAGCGCTAGAAGAGAGCAGATGTTGACCATAACTTAGCAGATGTGGCATATCTCTGCTCCCTTACTTTCACACAGGTCAACGCAAAATTGCCTCTCTGCATTTGGTTGCATACAATATATTAGTCAATCTGCCTCCAAGTGCAGAATGTGAGAATTGGTCTGTTAAGTAATGATGAAGCCATCACCATATCCTGTTGCAGCAATCTGACACTGACACAGAAATAAGACAATTACTGACTCAAGTAGTGTCTGTTGATATGAGACTTTGGCAGTATATCCTACATATGACTGTTGCTGGGGCATCTCCTCCTGGACCATCATGACATTTGCATGCTCTTTGCATGCCGCAACACGAGCATACAATCCATAGGCTACTGATGCTGTCATATGTAAAGTGGCCACAAAAAGAAGTGATATTCCATTCTGGATTGCTTGCAAGACTAACCAGCTGTCGGTCTTCATACGACACCACAGGATAGCCATAGGATTATTACCATGGGTCTTCTGATTGGAATTGTATGACCTGTGAAGTACTGTAACACTTGGGAAACAGTGTTTGCTGTATCTACACCACTACGGATGGCACCCCCACCCCCCCTTAGTGGTGTTACTAGAGTTGTTGAAACAAGTACAGAATGAGCATGAGGCTGCAGCTGCTCTGGACTTACGAATGAAATTAATGCCCAATTTTGAGGCAGTCTCCTCGATACTCCTGAGGAATGTCTGTGGAGAAGCCACAGTCCTGTCAGTGTGGATGGTAGCAGTTTCTATTCAAGATTGAGAAAGGGAGCGTCTCAAAATAATTTCAGAAGTTTACGTCTCTGTGGGCCATGATACATTAGGTTTGCGGGCTCTTAAACTGAGTTTCAAAGCAAACAATGAGATTGAGGGTTGTGGAAGTAAAAAAGCTGCTGCAGAGACTGAAATGAAACAGAGAGCAAAATCTAAAACAAGGACTGGATCGCTCCAGACGCAGGAGTTCAGCAGGGGTGCAAATCATTTGAGGGACGTTGGTAAAATTAAAAAGCTGGCTGGCCTAGCAGAGGGCATGCCTGCAAACTACTGATACTACTGCAGGATGGGACTTGGGCGATAGCACCCCTGGACAGTGCATCGGAAGTGACAATAGTTTGCCAGGCTCTCAGGGAGCAACTGGATTTCTGATTCGTGTTGGCACGTTGACTATGTCCTGAGTGCCAGGGTGTCTAGAAAACCAACAACAGTGTCTCCAGAACCATCCAAAGAACATATCAGTATCACTGCTGTGTAAGGCAATATGCCAGCTGTGAGGGCAATCACTGCTCTTGAGCCAGCGTCCGTCTCAGGTTCATGGTGGCATATGAGTGGGTGCGGGTGCTCGTGGGTGATGCTCGCTCCTCCCAGGTTCTGCCATGTGGAGCATGGGCCATCAGAGACGAGGTTGTGGGCAGGATAGCCAAGTAGCTGGGTAAGCTGGATCTGACCTTGGGAGTGCAAAGGTTGTGGGTAACTATAAAGAGTTGATTTTAAGCAGTGAGGAAGGTCCCAGGGAGGGTGTTGAGGGAGTTAAGGAGAAGCAACACTGGAGCTTAACATGGCTGGCTCCTGAGCCGCAGGGTCCTATGCCTGATCAGTATTTTGTTGCATCCCTCACATCTTCAAGCAGAGCCCTCCCTCTGGGCACAGATAAACCATCCACAGTACCTGTGCCATAACAAGCCTTTCCTGTACCCCTTTCTGCCACAAGTCATCTCAAGTACCGGACTGCTCTGCCCTAGAACTCTCCCTCTCTTGCCAGATCTAACATGGCACTTCTTCGGACCCCGACCAACACCGATGTTGGAACTTAATGGGGGTGTCTGTACCTTCTGCATTTATACATTGTTTTCCTGGCTGGTGCAGAACCGAAATTGACCAAAGGAACCCACCCTTTGAAATGGGTTGAACATGTGTCTCTGATGATCGCCAAAAAACATGTAAACACATAACCAGTGTGGTGGTCTCGCGTGGGGCAGGGACACAGAGCTATGCACTCTGTTCTGCTCAGTTCGGATTTGCATCTGAAATAAATGCCTCCATCAATCTCTCCTACAACAATGGTGCGTATTCCCAGCTTTGGCGAGGCCTCTGTGATGTCAGCACTGCCCTCATTTCTAGGTTCCACCAAATCCAGGACACAACCTGCTGCCCCTTGCACTTAGAGCCCCTAGCCAAGCAGGCACACACACCTATGCTATATTCTGTTATTAATAAATATAAAGTTAAATGTGTTATTAGTTATTAATTGCTATTCATGCACATGTGTTTCTAATCTCTTAGCACAATCCCCTTCTTAGCTTTTATTTGTCAGAACCTGGTGTTCCGAGGTTCTAACTGGGACAGCTGGTGACTGCTGTGTGCAGGTCAATGGATCAAGATATGTGAATGCATCAGCCTGATGACTTATCATCTTTGGGACAACCCTGCAGGGCTTTCTTTCTTGGCCTGTCCTACTAGCTGAAACCTTGGCTGCATCCTTGCACAGACTCAGTAACATGCTGTGAAGTCTCCACCTGCCAAAAACCATGATCTTCCCCAGTTCTGCAACAGAGACACAACCAGAGGCAGACTGCCCTCCTATGCTAGAGCCATGCTCACGCCAGCGGCCTACACTGATCTGCCCAAGAGCCAGCAGTTGTGGACCACCAGCGAGCCGACTGTGCTCGCAATCAGACTTCATGCCAACAGGAACTTGTGACTTAGAGCCCTTGACTTGCCAAAATGATGATGCCCGCTTGACCCTCTTGCCAAGAAAACATGGAACTCTGTGCCACTGTTGAGCTGTTCAGACTGCATGTCGGCCACTTGGTCTTTACGGGTCACTAGCCATTTATTGGCGACTAGAACAACTGCAATGAAATACTAGCAGGGCCATTCATCAACCTAGAAGGGCCAACCCGACCAGTCACACAGTGACTTCCCCCACACCCACCCATAGGGCCACAGTGATCATTGAGTGACACAGCGCAGCAGGTCACCTTGCTGCGCTGCAATGCATGACAGGGAAAGGGCAGGAATGCGCTGTATTTTACACAATAGGACGTATTCCTTCCTTTTCACGGCGCTGGTGCCCAATGTGCTACCTTGCACCGACACAGGCACTCTTGCACCATGGTGAAAGGGGTCTATGTTGTAAACAGGATTGTCTTTATGCAGGAAGGCATACCTTCCTGCACAAAAGCAACCATCTAAGGCATTGTCCTCTTTGTATGTGTGCTGCAGAATGCAGTACACATAGAAAGAGGAAGTAACGAGGAGAAATAAATGTATTTCTCCTTGTTACACCTCACCCACAAGTGTAACAAAAGTCCCCTCATCCCACGCGGTGTGGGGGACCCCCGAGCTCCAGGGGGCCCCCTCAGCAAAAGTGCTTGGTGATGAACCAGGGAGGGTGGCCCCCTCCGTGCACTCTGCATGGGGATCCACTCAAGTTTCGTTATTCCACTGGCCTCACCTGGGGAGGTGTAGCCGTTTTGGCTCATTCCCAGGCATACCACTTATGGTAAATCTACAAATGCATCAAAACCCATGGGTGGATGCGGGGGAACACTAATGCTCCACCCATGAAACACCTCCCTGGGGTAGAGTAATGTAACACAGCGATTTGTGCTCTGTTGAGTTACTCTGGATTCATCAAGCCACTCAGGGTGACCTTGAGAGCCCCCTAGTGCAAAAGCCACGCACCTCTTGATGAATATGGGCCCTAGTTTCTGGTGTGTTCCCAGATTTATTAAGACTAATAAACCTGGGAATGCATCAAAATGATACACCTTTTCAACACAGGGGTAACAAGCAGAAATATGTTTATTTCTCACCATTATTTCCTCTTCCTACATATGCTGCATTTTACAGCACACATAGAAAGAGGAACAGGACTCTGAAGATTGTTTTTGTGCAGGAAAGGGCCCAATCCTACAGAAAAAAATCTTGGCTGTAACGCACGCACCCTTGCCTAAGATGCAAGAGTGCCTTCGTTGCTGCTTGGCAGTCTCAAGTAAGCCTGCGGAGAGAGGGATCAGGATTGCGCCATATGTTAGTAAATATGGTGCATTCCTGCCCACTTCCATTTGATGCCGTGCTGCAAGTTGTCTCGCTGCGTTGCGCTGTGTCAAATCCTGATGAATCTGGCTGCAAACATCTAATGGGGATAAAGCCACATCCGACTCAGAATCATCATTGTAGTCATCTGGTCCCGAGACGCGATTCTCCTTCCATGCCAGCACTAATCCTTTGGGACATTCTTGCCTCAGGTGTAGGTTTCTGTACAGTTCAGTTCCCACAAGTGGAATAACACACATCTTCAGTCCTTGGTGGGCTTTCCACTTGGTCTGCTCTCTGACCCAGTCTGGGCATGGACTTGTCCTTCACATATGATTATGTTTGAAGGCTGCAGAGCGAGTGTATATGACAGCTCTGGTAGCAGTGAACTCCTTGCTGGGTGTTATTATCCTTGTCCCTTATGAGGCTAACCTGGCATCCACCATAGTCTATGGAAAAAGATTCTGGGGCACGACTGGACCAGTGCAGTTAAGAAGGAAGGAAAATGTTTCCTACACTGATGGTTGGAAACACAAGAGATGTTTTCTACTTATTTATAGAACATCACCCTATGCTATAGAAGAAATGAAGACAAATTTGTGCAGAATTTAGCAAATTGGGTATGGTGGATTTTTTTATCTGAACTACAAAAAGTTAGTAAATAATGGTAAAAATGGATTTTATAATATTCGTTGACACAGAACCCTGGTCAAGAGAAACCCTTAAAGAAAACTCGATTGAGGCAGCTCTATCTCTGAAATCTTTTGTTGTCACAAAATCATATTTATTGACAGAACTGAAATGAATACTGCTTAATGATACCTTTTATGTCATAGAGATTACATTATGGAGATTAAAATAGGTTTTACATTGCTTCTTTAAAAACCATTTGCCAAATAAAAAAAATATCCTTATCTTCGATAAATGTACATATATTTATTATGATAGTACGCCACGATTAGTGCCAGCCTCCAAAAAAGTATTACTTCAAGAAGACCATGAAAAATCCCATTGGTTAAGGTAGACGAGGTAAGAAAAATCTCCTATTGTAAATCACTGAGTTCAGTGCTAGCCAAATCAAACGTATTCAGAAAAGATGAGGCGTAAGAAGTTTATGGAAAACGATAATTTAATACACAAAGAAAGGTCTATGAGCATATGTTCCCAATCAGCTAGGTGCAAAAATCAAATCAACAATGGTTTACAGCAGTGCACCTCTACCTGCTAAGATGCTATGCCCTTTCTCTTTGAAATCCCCAAATCTCCAAATTGACATTAAAGCATCTTGATTAACATTTTTAAGGAATGGTATGTGGTCTTGCTGTGTACCATTTAAATACCACACTTAACTAAAATGCAAATTTGAGCGATCTGGCCAGTGTTGTGTATAATAACAAGAATCAGAACATTCATCTACATAGTCTTCTCAGAACTGTAAGACCCCAAGAGAAACTAGAATCACATGGTATACAGTTCTACGTTTTGAAATTGCCTACATTGATAGTACTATCAGGGTACCACAATTAAAGCATTGAATAAAATGGTACAACACAGGGGCAATTACCTGGAGATGCTGTAAAGGAATGTCTCCACTGCAAACAACCAATGACTCAAGTGCTGCCTGCTCCAAGTGCGGTCTGCACCTGCTGTGATTTAAGTCGTCCAGACCTTGAATCACCTACCTGAAGCTCAACTCCACGAAGCCGAATTCATATTTTTTGCACTACTCCATGGCCTCCCAGGTTCCACATCGGGCCCCTTAAGGTCATCTAGCATGTCTTATTAAGGACCTGATAAAATATGACCACATCACCCCACCGAGATGGAAATGCACTGGCTCTTCTTACCGGATTATACCTTCAGAACTAGCCATGTCATCTAGCAAGCTATCTCAACCGGAAACCTCATCTGATTGAGAAGCTCAGCAGCTTTGATGGCTCTTAACCAGAGCATCATCAGACAAATGCCGAAAAGCGTAAAAAGAAAATACAAACTATAAGAGATTAGGGGACCTAGTTATAAAGCCCTGCATCACATTTACACCACCGTTGTTTCACTTTTTGTGACGCTGCGGCGACGTAAATAATGTGCCATGTTGCACCATATTTACGAAGTGACGCATCTAGGTAGATGTGTCACTTCATAAACCCCTGCGCTACATTATACCTGCGTCAGGTATAATGTATGCAGGGTGGGCGTTCCCCCGCATCAAAACCTCGTAGAAGTGGTGCATTGAAATCTATAAGATTTCAGTGCACTACTTCTAGGACGCCATTGCGTCAAAACCTTTTGCCGCCTCATGGCAGGCGTAAGGGTGACGCAGGCCCTTTCACATGGGGCTTGCCGCATGTGAAAGGACACATTGCTGGAGTTGCGTCTGTTTTCAGACACCCACCAGTAATGCGTCACTTTTGTGCTTACTTATCCGTCAGTAATACTGATGTATCTGTGACTCCTTGCTACATTAGGTGTCGCAAGGAGGGTGAACTGAGAAGTGTTGCATCACTGCTTTGTCGCAGCCATGCAACACTTCTTATAAATAAGGCACTAGGTTGTTGGTTGACTAGGGTGTGAGCCCTGATCAGCCCAGAGAGCAGGGTGCATGTACTTTTAAGTCTTGTATGTCCTGTTAGTGTAAAAACTCTTAAATTCATTGTTCACTTCTGCAAGGCCTACCACTCCCATAGGAAAACAGAAGTTACCTTATTACATTTAAAATAAGCTGTAATTTCCAAATGGGAGCAAATACCCAGTTCATGTTTGGTGTCTTTCGAATTATAATGAGAACACCTAATTTATGGTGAAGTTAGATTTTAAATTACAATTTTGAAAATGCCACTTTTGGAAAGTCTGCATTTTCCTGCCTTAGCCATTTGGTGCCTGCAGCCTGTCTCTGGATCACATTACTGGATGTAGTTGACAGCTGGACTTTGTGTATGCCTCCTTGCCAGCCACATACAATAGGGTGACTAAATGTGCCCGTAGGCGCCATAACTAACAGGATTGGAGGGAGGACCTCGGCCCAGCCCCATGTACACTTGAACATATTCACATCCTAATGTGTTCTGCCTCATCACAAAGAGCTGAATAACCCTTGTAGTTAGTCTGGAGGCAGGGCACCTGTGCACTTCAAAGGCCTGCCTCTAAAAGCTTCTCTCCACTTAAAAGGCACAACTGAGTATAAATACTTGACTTCAGATACCAACTGTTCAGTACATTTCTGGACCTGTGGATACTCTGCTAGGAAGAAGGACTGCTTTGCTGCTGAAAGACCTGCCACTCTGCTAGACTTCTGCTCATCACCGCTGCTGCATGGATCAGACCCTTCGCAAAGACCCACATCACCGCTGCAGCCCACAACCTCCTTCGGAACCGACACTGTGCAATGCATTCTTGGCACAGGTCCTCACATCGCTCGTCAATGGTAGCCTCAACAATGACGCCGAACACCGCATTTTAGCCTCGTAGCTCCTGGGAACTGACACATCACCCTGACTGCAGAACACATCCTCGATACTCTGCATCCCAAGCCCTCATGGACAGGATCTTCGACAATGGCACAGGATCTCACACTGCAGCCTCGCTGCATCTCAGAACTGACTCATCCCTTTGTCTGTGCGATGCATTTTAGACGCTGATCCTTAAAGTTTTTTTCGGCCAACCAAGATTTAAAGTACTCTGTTCAGCAGGCCTAACTGTGTCCATGTAGCCGGCCTGAACTTGTGACATTGTCCCAGATATACATAGTTGGCGCTTTGTGCTTTTTGGCACTATTTTCACTAGATTTTTCTACTTATTGGATTTTTGTCAATTTGGTCTCAGTTTATTTATTAAATCAAGTTCTATTGTTCTGTATTATTTTAGTGTGGGATTTTTCACTCTATTATTGTGTGAAGTGTTGCACAAAGATTATGGTTGCTGCTTGACCAGCGCTCACACAACAGTCTACCAACAACCCAATTTCATACACATGCCAATTGGTCTTCCCTATTTCTGCAGCTAGGATCATAACGACACTCCTATATCCATCAGGCCTGCTCCAAATCTTCTCCAATTTATGAATAAATTGCAGACACACCTCTTTAAAGAACATTGTATCACAACAAAGCTACAGTCCAGACCTCCACTCTCCGATTTCTGCTTGACAAGCAGCTACCACCTTACAGCGGTATGCCAATGCCATTTTGAATCTCAAGCACAAGCTCGGCTGCCACTCATGGAGGAAGATTTACCAACTTTTCATGTAGCGCACTGCAGTAGCCGCAAATGCTGCACGGCGCTACGTGAAAAGGAGAGAGGAGGTGAGCGCCCTATTTACTACAATAGGTGACCCCCCTCCCTTCTCACTAGCGCTGGTGCTGAAATCAGCTGCCGTGCGCCACGGAGACACTGTTGTGCCACGGTACGATGGAGTCTCCATGAGTCTAGCACAGGTTTTGTACTGGAAGGGTACCCTTCCAGTACAAAATATTATGCTGAGACTCACTACAAACCTTATCCCGCTTTGCGTGCATGCTGTACTGTGCAGCACACATGCAAAGTTGGAATAGGAAGCAGAAATCAAAGCATTTCTCCTTCAGTGCGCCTACTTTCAAAGGGACGCAGTTTTTTCAAGCTAAACCCTGTTTACTTTGTTTAGTAAATTGGGTTTAGCATGAGAAACCTTGGGTGGTTGCATGGGAACACCCATTCACCACCCTTGGTTCGCCCCCACGGCGCAAAGTTAATGCGTCGCATTATTTTTGGGTGATTTTCCGAGCAAAACAAGTTTAGCGATGGAAAGTAAATTGAGAAAAAAAGATTTTGCGCCGATTTGCGTCAGTTTTGTGACACAAAAACGGAGCAAAATCTCAGGAAAACTCCCCCTTCGAGTGTTGTTTTCCAAGTATATAAGCAAAAAGCAGTGGCAGCAGCAATCTACGGCACAGAATTATGGGGCACAGAAACAGCAACTCCAAAAGATTGAACACTCTTATTTGAGGTCACTACCACATCTGAGCTGCTTCTTCCTCTGTACATGGGACTGGGCATGGACCTCAAAGCCTAGCCCCGGTTTTGTATTGACCTTGCTTAAATTTCAATCGCTATGGAGAGTTATAACCTAGTGCAATACTCGAAGTGTCTTCCAAGGGAAAAATTCACCATGATTCCAAGGCAAAATATATAAGAAACTGTTTAAAGAGTCTTGGATTTTAGCATCCCTGGTCAGATCCTGTTCACATCTCCATTATCACTGTTGCTATGGTTAAAGAATCATTCTTAAATACAAAACTTAAGGCACCTATTGGCTTTAACCCAAAATGTATTGCACATAAAGCATACCTTGGGCATGGAACAATATTTGAATGACATCATCCCTGACACAAGTCACACTTTATATTTATAATTCCGCCTCAGCATCTTGCAGTACACTTAGAAAGAGTAAACAGCGAAGAGAAATAAAGATATTTTTTGCTGTTGTGCCTCTGGTGGGGAGGCATGTAATTCTGATGCATTCCCAGGTCTACCTCTCATGGTAAATCTGGGAGTGTACCAAAGTTAATGGGTGGATGTGTGGGTGCACTCACGCTCCACCCATGGCACACCTCTCTGCCACAGAGTAACACAACGCAGTGATGTGAGCTGCCTTGAGTTACCCTAGACTGATCAAGCCACGCAGGGCAACACCTTTGTGTGTCTTGATGAATCTCATTTCAGTTTTGCATCACGCAAATATGCCCCTAAATGGCTCCACCCATTCTTCAACCAGTATTCAATTCCATCTTGCTCAGAAACACTAAGACTGATTGAGTGATACATTCACAATAATCAAACACCACATCCATACAATCCTGTGATTGCTGATTGAGCCCAGGGTTCCAAAGACCACCCCACTTTTCACTCATATTAAATGACCTCTAGACCATTCAGTATCATGGGGGTGGTTCCCTGAAAACCACACCACTAATGATGCCTTCATGATGACTAGCCATGTGGATTCTCCATAGAGAGCTGTACAGAATCATCTTTTAATACTGACAACACAGGAGACCGTGTATAATGCCGAGCCAGCCAAGGAACCTTAAGCTGATACTTATTTAGACAGTGCTTGTTTTGATGCATCAATCTACATAGCTACTTGAGGGAGGCACTGACTAGGGCTGGGTGCATTTTGGCAAAAATTTGAAATCTGCATTTTTGTTTTTAAAGCGAAACATAGATTTTTAAAAGTAGAGCCCATCCTTTTTCTTAAATCAGGATTACAAGTGCTGTGGTAATTCCCCATATGGTCATATTTCAGCAGGCCACATGGGGTGATATGTACATCAGAAAAGCTGCTTGGAAAGTTAGGTTAAAAAATGGAAATTGCTGTACAAATATTGATCATTATGGTAATTTCCCATTCCGAGAGTAGACATTGGTAATGATGATGTCATACCACACCAGGATGTTGCTTCCCGAGATATTACTAGGGGTGGGCGGAATTTGCGAAATCCACTTTCGCAAATTATCGCGAAAATGTTAAAAATCTCCACAAACACGCAGAAATATCGCGAAGATGCAGAAGTTTTTTTTCCGCCCGTTCGCGGTATTTTCTGCGTGGTCGCGGCTCACCAACTTACCCATGCGGATGCTCGCGGGCGCGGCCATCTTGTTTTCACTTGTCTTGCGGTGCATGATCGCGAGAAGAAAGACGTGAACGCGCGACGAATGACGTTACTGCGGGCGCGAACTGTCGCGAGACAGCACAAATGGCTACCAACAATCCAACATCTCGTGGAGAACGCGACCGGATCGGGAAAACTTGTCGGCGAACGCGGGGATTCAGGTAAGGCGATCGCGCGCGCGAGAATGTATTATTTTACAGCGCGAGCAAGCAAAAAATTTCCGCCATAATGCCGATTGCGGAAATTTTTACATTTTCGCGCTCTCCGCGGTACGCAAAAATGTCAAATTATCACAATTTCTGCGAGCGGAACGGAATTTTAGCCCAGGCCTAGATATTACCCCCCCGCCTTCCGAAATTTCCTCATAGCATCATGTACACCATTCTATCTCTGCCTTTAAACTCGCTCTGCTTTAGGAAGCCTGCCTTCATTCTCATAATACACACATGTCCTCCTTAAACTATCTACTCCCACCTCCTCCAGCAGATCTTTTACTCTCCTCTTTCGGCGCTGACATCTTTCCTTCTTTCATTAGCTTTAAAATCTTTACTATTCATGCTTTTTTCCCCTCCAAAACCTTAAAACCTTAATTCAGCTAGTCACAGCTGCATTTCCTAAACCCCCTCTTTACGCTTCTTCCTCGTCTAGTTATCTCCCCCCCTTAACTTTTAACCCTGTTTATCTGCTCTCTGTGGGTGAGATCTTATGATCTCTGATTCGTGCTCAACCTACAGCTTCCTTCCCGGATCAGCTTTGCATTACCACATCCTCATGATCTCCCAATATTACTAAGCGCTTAGCTTACATCATCTGTGGTCCCTGCCTCAAGAAGTCCTGGTACGTGGTTTTTCAGCTTTCTCTTCTTTTCCATACTCTTGCTATCTATCTTCTCCTTGATCAGACAACTTCCCCAAAGGTGTGCTAACATCTGTCTCTAACTCTTTTTTCCAAGCATTTTACAAGACGCCCCCTTCCTCTCTCGTATTTATAGATCTTTCTGCAGATACTGACGAGGTGAACAACCCTACTCTTCTAACCCCTCTCTTGCTGTAGGTATCGGTGGTTCTGTTTAGAATAGTTTCAATATTAACTCTCTGAACACACCTTCTTTTTATCTTGGAGTGTGTTGTGGACTTGATCCGCTAGAAAGGGCATAATTCCCTGTTATTTGGTATAGTGCCTTTCTAATTACATATGCGAACTAATCTTTAGTTTAGAGACCCATAGAACCTAAAAATAGTGGTCTCTCTACATGCTGTGATAATGATATGATATGATAGTGCTAACACAGCATATCTATGCAAACAAAAGGCCTGATTCACAAAGGTAAATATACATGTGTAGTTTTACTAACGTGTAGATCTACTGCGACACCTAGGTGTAACTCTTCGCTTTTTGCTGTTCACCAATTCTGGGTGGAAATTTACATCCAGGTGTAGACTTACATGCCTCCACCACTTCGAATGAAAGGCTGGAGCCTTGATGCTGGGACTCTCTGTCACCGGAGTGGAGATCTCCGTCTGGAAAAGTATAGGGAAATGAAGTAAACGTTATTAATTAAAAAAATAAATATATATATATATATATATTGACACACACACACATATATATATATATATATATATATATATATATATTCGTAGAAAAGTTTCTCCGCTAAACGCCGCACACCTGCACATTAGCGTCGGTGCCTGCCGTGGTAGCGGCAACCACAGAAATGAGTACAATTCAATCCACAGGTAGGAAAGAGGCGGCACACCGTCCTGGTGTTTTAAGGTGTATTTAATCGCTCACAAAACAACAACGCGTTTCAGCCGTAGGACGGCCTTTGTCAAGTTGTCTGTTACTTCCGCATAGCCGAATTTAAAGCAAAATACGTCATCATGGACATAGAAGAAATGCATACATCGTAAATCTCATGTGTACTTAAATCAGAAACACAATCAATCATTGATTATAAACAAAAACATTTTCAATTTGCAGGAAATATATAAGTGTATATACAAATAAATAAATTAGGAGCAGAATCAATTAATGTCGTTGTCCCTTGCTAGTGCATCGAGATAGAAAAAAGACTATGTAGTCCGTTCTATACAATCATATATGGAATTCTGCTTTACAAATACATTAATCAAATGCAATGTATCCAAACTAGAATCCTGACTAGTATTAAGATGTAATTAATGCATTTCAACCTCAAAGTAATAATTTCTCCTAATCGAGAACAGCATTGCGGACACATAAAGTTTGTTGAAACTTTAGAAAAAATGAATGTGTATAATTGTGGTGCAAAGAGAGGAGAGGACTGATTGGAGGAGGGATGTGTTTGTTGTATAATAAATCCAATTAATGTCTCATAGATAATCTGTGAAACAATCAAATCCAAGATCCCGATGAGGGACGGATGGGGGTACATACCCCAATTCATAACGGGCAAGTGCCCATTTTCATAAGTATCTACACAGATCAATGAGCATATTGAAAAATATCTGGAATAACACAACCACAGAACAATATCTGTGACAGCCCTCCCATCCAACCAGACACAAACTTGTGCATAAATATTCAAATCATATCAAAATGTGAAAAATGAAATACTGTAATGAGACAATATATTTACAAGACACAATTCATCTCAAGGTACCCATCTAGAATCTCGTGATGGGCAGGATGAGAAAGTAAAATCAATCCTATATATACACAGAAGGACATGTAAAGGGTTGCAGATCGTCTAGTCTAGATTAAAGGCCAATATGGGTGTTAAGTTCTTCTTCCCTGTTCAAACCATAAGGAGCCCTGGTATTCAAGTCAATTATGTATCGTGATTCCAAGATACGTAAATATTTTTCTCTGTCTCCGCCACGTATGTGCTTCAGGACCTTATCTATTCCACAAAATTTCAACAACGCATTATTGCTGTTATGTGCTGTGTGGAAATGTCTTGCTACGGGATAGTTGAAATCCAAATTAGTTATAGCCCTTAAATGCTCAAGAATGCGTTTTTTTAGTTGGAGTTTAGTACTTCCAACATAACGCATATTGCAGGGACACTCCAAAAGATATACCACATGATCTGAAGTGCATGTTATGAATTTTTTAATGGGTTTGTCCCTGCCTTCCTGTGTTTTATAGCTTCTACAGCTTACGGTGTTCTTACATGCTTTACAGGAATTGCATTTGTGGAAACCCTCCCTGGCATGAAGCCAAGATGGATTGGATTCCATAGGTTGGTAGCTATTTACCAATTTGTCTCTAAGGGATGGTGGTCGTCTGTAGGTTATTGATGGAGTATGTCCCACTTTATCCCCAATGATGGGATCAGA
Source organism: Triturus cristatus (assembly GCF_964204655.1). Lineage (NCBI taxonomy): Eukaryota > Metazoa > Chordata > Amphibia > Caudata > Salamandridae > Triturus > Triturus cristatus. The sequence goes on from NC_140583.1 coordinate 124,687,525, forward strand.
TCTTATAAGACCCCAATGTTTCGTGAGCAAGGATTTTAATTTACCAGATTTCACATTATATGTGGTAATCATACGAGGGCCAGAGGTTGGTTCCTCATCGCTGACTTGTTTGCTGCCAAAAAGAACCTCACTATGTGTGGTTGCTGCCAATTTATCAGCAGCTTGTGTCAGGATTTTCTCTTTGTAACCGCGTTGTCTGAATCTGTTCATCATGATGTTTTTCTCAGTGTTAAATCCCACATCGGTATTGCAGTTCCTACGAGCTCGTAGAATCTCCCCATAAGGAATACTTCTGATTAGCGAAGGGGGGTGAGAACTGCGAGCATGTAGTAATGTATTTCCCGATGTTTCCTTTCTAAAAAGGGCAGTGGTGAGTTTGTGATTGATATTGTCCACAGTGATTCTTACATCTAAGAAATCACATGTGGTTTTGCTGATGGAGTGGGTGAAGCTTAAGTTTAGGTTATTAATGGATAATGCCTCAATGAATGCCTGTGCTAGGTCTATATGTCCGTCCCAGATGATAAATAGATCGTCTATATACCTTAGCCACAGGGGAACATGATTGGTGAATTTATCAAATGCCTCACTCCAAACCACCTGCTCCTCCCACCACCCAAGAAAAAGGTTTGCCAGGCTCGGGGCAAAACAGGTGCCCATGGCGGTGCCAGAAAAGCATCATATCCCTTAACATCAAGGAATGATTCAGCATCCCCAATGGTTGGCGTTGTAGGTAATACATGCAGGCCTGAACTCCCTTCAGTTGGTCAATACATGTATACAGTGAGCATACATCGAGTGAGATCATGGCAAAACCCTCCTCCCACCTGACATCATGTATTCGTTTCAGGAAGGAAGTGGTATCTTTACAGTAAGATCTCAAATCTTTCACAAAACCAGCCAAAAAATGATCCAAAAATATTGATGTGTTCTCAAGTAGACCATCATTGGAAGACATCCTCTGCTGATGACATATGTGTCTTTATGAAAAAAAAATATTTGTAATATATGTATAGCTAAAATTTAATGGAAGAAGACATGGGCAAATAAGTGTCTAAATACAGTATTAGCATCAGCAGAGGATTGCGGTCACGTGAGTTATAGTTGCCTGCACTAACTATAACGGGGGAATTTCATTGGTGTTTTATCAGTAAAATGTCCAGCTAACTATAACATGTGTGAAACCTATGGTTTTTTCAGTGAATTTGCAAGGTTTTTTAAATGCTAATTCCTAACTATAACGTGTGTGAAACCTATGGTTTTTTCAGTGAATTTGTACGGTTTTTTAAATGCTAAGTTACTTTACGCCATTCGTGGCGTGCGCGCCCAGTTAACGCAGTTCGTTCCGTGCGCACCGCGCGCCCACTTTACGCTGTTAGTGCCGTGCACGCACGGTGGTCACGCGGTGCGCTGCGCGCACCACGTGCCCACGTTACGCGGGATGGGCCATGTACGCACGATGCGCTTCGCGCACCGTGCGCACATGGAGGACATATTATGCGCTTTGTTGTGAAAGGTAATCATTTATATTTTCATTTAAATTTACAAATGCCATGCACAATAGGTGCCCTTCGGGCATCTTTTGCACACAGGGTGGGGATAGTGTGGATAGTTTTTTTTATTTTTTTATTTTTACCGTACGCGTACGGTAAGCGTAATCGGCGATTTTTCGAAAAAAAATAAAATTGAATTTTTGGCCTTGGGGGTTCTTTGGGGACACCATCATCAATGCTAGGTGGTTAGGAACTGAATACATTGCCCCTTTAGATGTTTTTTGCCTTTGTTTTTGCTGCCTCACTCAGAGTGCGAGAGAGAAAATGGTGGCCGCCGCTTCCTGGTTTCGACAGATTCAAATGTTTACTTAGATCTAACAGCCAATCAGAATCGCGCTCGCGCACGGCACCGTACGCGTACGGTAAGCTTACCGTAAG